>NC_091078.1:18665000-19915000 GCF_032405125.1 Capricornis sumatraensis
CTGGGACCCTCAGGAAGGAAAAGCACCCTTTCCAGCACCCCTTGTTGTCTGCCCCCAGGTTTAGGGAGCCCCCTACCTCAGGAGCTCCCCATGGTGGGTCAGCTGTCCTGAGAGGAAGCTCTGCCTATGTGATGGGACCTTAGATTGGAGACGGGGGCAGGGGGCTACAACAGACATCTTGAGGAAAAGTCAGAAAATCTGAACATAGATTATATTTTGTTGGATAAATAAGCTGACTTCCTTGGATGCCACAATGAAATGTGGAAACGAGGAGAATGCCCTCATTCTTAGGAGATACAAGCTGAAGGGTTTACAGGTACAGGATCCTGACGTCTGTGAATTTCATATGGTTCAGGGAGTGGGAAGCAGAGGGAGCAAACGCTAGCGACGGGTGAGGAGGGGCTTGCGTTCTCTTCTTTCAACTTTCCAGTAGCTTCGAAATTTTTCAAAATAAAAAACTGGTATTTAAAGTATTTTTAAAATTAAAAAACGTTTAAATATTTAGCTACCTTATAAGAAGCTACCTTCCCACACATTCCCCTCACTGAAGCCTCAGAGAAGGCATCTCATCTGGAAGGGGAAAGTCTTCAGTCCACACAGGCAAAGTGCTTGAGGCCTGTGGTTTTGTTTCTTTCCATTCTCATTAGCTGCTAGGACCTGAAAGTCAAGGAATTTCAAACACAGCTCCAGATCTCCAGAGAACCCAAATATGCCCAACAACAGGGTGCTACGGGATGCCCCTGGAGGGGCCCCTGCCACCCTCCAGGCCGTGGGCCAGGTGGGGACCATGCTCCGGTTTAGCCCTCGTCCTGGGCCAGCCCCATGGGCACCGTATCCAGTCCACTCGTGTCCCTGCACCTGTGGGTCTTCCATCTTTCCCAAGTGAGTCCTCTTCCCCCAGGCCCCAGCAGCCCAGACAGGGCCACACTGTCCCAGCACACACCAACCCTCTGAGCAGAAGGTGGCCCACCTCCCTCATTGTGACCACTCCATCGGGCTGGCTCCAGCCCCTGGAAAGCCTTTCTCTCTTAGGCTCAGCCCCTGCTTCCATTCTTGTCCTGGAGCATGTGGCTTTCTGGTCCCAAGGCAGGACTGGCCTCCTCCAGAGAAATCTCCCTCGTGGAGATTCTGCCACCTTTGAACCACTGGCCCAGCTTCTCAGCCTGGGAAAAACCTCCAGTAAATGCCCACAGTGGGGACTTCCCTGGTGGTTCTGTGGTTAAGATTCTGTGCTTTCACTGCAAGGGGCACAGGTTCAATTCCAGGCTGGGGAACTAAGATCCCACAAGATGCATAGCCCCCCCACAAAAAAAGGAAGGCCCACATTGTCTTCAGCCCCCCTCCCTCCCTTCATCTGTATTAAACAAACCGGACAAGGGACAGGGCAGCTAGCGGAGCGTGTGGCTGCCTACAGCCAGGGCCAAACTCCTGATCTCCCCCGCAGCTACTTGGGCCAGGTGACTAATCCTAGCTAATGAAACATTAGGAGCAGTGTCCTTGGCAAATTCTGGATCCTTCCCTATAAGCCCCCTTTACTCCTTTCCTCCAGCCTGCTGCCTGGAACACAGACATGATGGCTGACATTTTGCAGCCGTCTTGAGCTGTGAGCACATGAAGCCACACCCTGGGAATCTGTGTAGCAGAAACACCACATCATGGCCTGGACTGCAGAGCTCCGGGCTCAGACAGGACACAGAAATAAACTTCCATCTTGTGTAAACCACTGTCATTTGGCTTTTCCTACCACTCGCAGCCAAATCTAATCCTGACTAATGCACACTCCGTTATTTTTAGGGATGGCCCTCAATGACCACAAGCTGCAAGGCACAACTTCCTTCTTCCTCCTTTCTCAGGAGAACATCAAGTTCTCTCTGGTCGTGCTCCGGCAGGTCAACAACACCAGGATCCCACGCTGGGGCCACAGCGGCTCACGGAATACAGAAGACGCTGTCCACAGCCACCAGGGCCCATGGGGTAGCTGAGGATATGCACAAATGTCACTCCACCGTTGACTGACAGATCATGTGATGCAGAAGCCTTCTCCAAACCAGCTGCAGAAATCTAGAAGTTCCAAGCTGCTAAACGTTCGTTCCACCCTATAGATAGAGGCTTGGGCTCCATTCCTCCAAAAAGGAAGACAGAGACCACAAGTCTCCCCATCTGGAGTCTCTCCAAGTCCCTCTCGAGGCCTTTCTGAGGAGGACAACTCTGCAGAAAACAAGAAGGTATTATCCGTTTGGGAGGGACTCTGCCTACAGGGTCTGTCGAGCAGGAGGGGAGTACAGACATCCCCGGGAAGATGTCAGTCAACTCTGGGAAGGACATTCCTTCTGTGCCTGAAAGAGGCTGAAACTCCTCTCCATCTATGATTAGGAGTAGTGGGAGGGCCCCAGAGAGAGCAGAGTTAGAAGAATCTGGACACCCTCACACGCCCAGTGACGCTGCCTCAAGAAGCTGGCCATTTGGGCTTCTCAAGGCCAGCAGAACCTACAGTTTCCTGACACCACGTCTAGGGCCCTGACCCTGCCAACACTCTCCTGGCTGCTTCCAGGGACTGGGCTCCAAAGGGCCAGCGGGAACTTACACTTGAACCCCATCCCTGACCTCCAGCAATGCCACAGGGACCTGAAGCATCACTTTAAGGAGCTGGAAAGAATGATGACCCAATTCTGCAGTTGGTCCCCATCCGTCCCAGCCCTGTGGCCTCCAGTCTAGACTCCCGGGCTTGGCCTTCAAGCCTCCAGCTCCCACCCTCAGCATCCCCTATTTACCCTCCACACCCCTGACACTCCAGGCAAAGCCAAGTTCTCAGCTGCCCCATGGGATGGAGCAGGTGAAGCCACAGGAAATGTTCCCCTCCAGCACAGGTTCTCTGAGAAGCCTCAAGTTCGACCGAGCCCTCTGTGGGTCACACTTGATGTCCACCTAGGAAGTAGGAGGCCTGGTCAAGATTGGTAGGATGAGATTTTAGCAGCTCAACCCTCTGCACAAAATCAATCTTTCACCGAAGTTCAATGTATAAAACAGCTAGAAGCAGAGCTGCTGTGCTGACGGCTAGCCCAGGAAGACGGTTGCCAAGCTTTTGGTCCCCAGACCCACTGTGGGGCCCCTCCCAGGGAGGAACACACCAGAGCCGCTGACCAGGGATGCTCAAGGCCCTTGACTGCTGGAATCTCCCAGGATGCATCTGGCCCTTCCCTGCCTCCATGCCTCTGCCCTCCTGGTCCTACAACCAGGAATGCCATCCCTACCCTCACGCCTTCATCCCATCCATTACCGTGCAGTGGAAATGTCCCCTTCCCCTCCAAACCTTCCAATACACAGGCTGGACCCCAAACGACCCTGACCTTGAACCCACTGGACTGGCATTTGGTAAGTACAAGCCTCATCTCCCACTCTGGATCTGATGCTCCTCTGCGCCACGCCCTGTTCAACCCCCCACCCAGGGTAGAATCCACAATAGTTGTAGGTTCCAATATGTCACTGTGCTGAACAAACTGCACATCTACTATCATTTCAGCTTCAGAACAACCCTATGAGAAAGGCAGACGCGCAACCTTTTGTGCCATTTAACAGATGGAAAAACTGAGGCTCAGAGAGTTCACTACATGACATAACAGAGCCAGGCCTCTGGTTCCGCAGCCTGGGCCCTTTCCACTGCACCATCCACCCAACACTCTCCCATTTCTCCTGAAGCCAGCCTCAGTTTCCCAAAAGACACTGGGAAGCTTAACCCAGGGACCTGCAGCAGGCAGAGAACAAGCTGGACCCAGGGAAGAGTGCCCCTTCCAGGGCCACAGCCTCTCACAGACCACTGGCAGCCAGATGCCTGGGGCGGGTAACAATGGAGCTAAAAATAGGGCAGGAGGCTGAGTGGCCAGCTGCAGGAAACATCTGTCTCAGCCACAGAACAAACACAGAGGAAGTCACCATGCTCCAGGATTCCCCTACTGCGGGGCCAGGGGAGAGCTGGGGAGGAGGGGAGAGAGGGGGGGTTTCAGATTTTCAGCCTGGGCCCAGGGCAGGGGCTCACACCAGCCCACCCTCGGCCCTGGGTCTCATCCCCCAACATCCAGCACACACACACATGCAGACGCGGGAGAGGGTCTAAATTCCCCTTAAGCAGCAACACGTATCTTAAGTTAGAGCCACACCCACCTCTGAGACTCCAGTCTGTCCCTTTCATTTTACAGAAGAGCAAACTGAGGTCCAGAGACCTGCCCAGTCACAGAGACAGTGGAAGAAAGAGCCAGGACCGGGGGCCTCCCACCCTTCTCCCTCACCTCCCTGTACATCTGCTTCACTTTCCTGAGCAGGGAAGACCCTGACCAGGAAGAGCTCTTTTGCTCCAATGAATGAAGCACAAGGTCAAAGTGATCTCAGGTACTAAGACATCATTGCCCTTCTCACCATGAGGAACAAAGGCCACAGTGGGTGAAAGTGCTAGACGCTCAGCAGGAGGCTCAGCAGTGGCCCCAGACTGGGCTGGTCATCAATTGCGATGACAAAATACACCAGTGTCACTTAAAGATGTCCTTGATAGAGCAGTGAAGTACATGTCTTTTCAGTAACGTGAGTAATAACCTGGGAAGAACGTGGGCTGGTTACCAGCACACGGCAGCTGTCTGCAAGATAAACCCTCGTGAACCGGTCTGCACTGTGCTGAAGCAGCCCCTTTGTCCGTGGAGCATCCCTTTTATGCAAAAGAATGGCTGACAGACAAAAAAATGTTATTCAGAACTGGGTATCTGGTACACATTTTCTCCAGAACGAACTAAGTGAGCCTGTCCCTTCAAGAAAAATAACTGACAGCATTTGTTGCCAGTGATAAGTTTGAACACTTAAAGAAAAATTAGAATTCTGGAAAACCTCAATCAGTCACTGTGAATCTGAAAGCTTCCTAAAACATAGAGATTTTGCAATGATATAACTGATGATGCTAACACATGCAATTGTGGAATATGATGAAATGAGCTGTCCCACATTTGGAAGATCCAAACTCAATGAACCAGTATTTTCCCAATCACTGATATATGTCACCAAACCACACCTGGTCACAGAGCCATTCACAGTACCAGAGAGTCCAGTGAATTTTAATGTAACAAAATATGAAAAGTTCATCAATGTGTTTTCAGATTCTATATTCCCTTTAAGAAATTATTACTTTTATGCAGCATCAAAGGAAAACATCCTCAGGCTAACAAAGGCTATTCCTGCCCTTTCCAATGACTTACCTGTGTGAAGCTAGATTTTCTTCCTATACTTCAACTGATCAGCATATCATGACAGACCAAATGCAGGAACAGATATCAGAATCCAGCTGTCTTCTATTCAACCAGACATTAAAGAGATTTATAGATTGGCCAAACAATGCCACTTATCCCACTATAGTTATATTTCAGAAAAAAAATTATTTATGTGTAACATATAATGGGATACTACAAAGGCAACCAGAGAAGCGAAAAAAGAAAACCTAAGTAAATATGTAGATAATCTTGGGGCAGAAAAGAACTTTCTATGCATAATGCTAGGGGACAAATATAGTAAAATATTGATAGAGCAGACTACATTATAAAATAGCCAGCTTTTCAACAAATTTGAGTCAGTTGAACTGAGATGGACAAACCTAGAGCCTGTTATACAGAGTGAAGTAAGTCAGAAAGAGAAAAACAAATATATGTTAATGCATATTTATGGAATCTAGAAAAATGGTACTGATGAACCTGTCTGCAGGGGAGGAATAGCAACGGAGACATAGAGAATGGACTTATGGGCACAGCAAAGGAAGGAGAGGGTGGGACGAATTGAGAGATGCTTTACCAAGTGTCAAACAGAGAACAGGTGGGAGCCTGCTGCAGACATAGGGAGCTCAGTTTGATCTCTGTGACAACTGACAGGGGTGGAACTGGGGGTGGGGAGGGAGACTCCAGGGGGAGGGGATATAGATGTATACTTATGGCTGATTTACACTGCTGTAGAGCAGAAACCGCACAACGCTGTAAAGCAAGTATCCTCCAATTAAAAATAATTTTTTTTCAATGGTCAGGTTTCATCTAACACAGAAAAACCACAAAGTTATACGACAACTGACAAATTGGATAAAAATACTTTCAACATATTTTTATTATTTATCATTTTATATAGAGGGATTTTTTTAAATGAGAAAACAAGTATATCTTAAAAGTAAAGCATACAAAACAAAACAAAAAAAAACCCAAAGACACAACAAAGAAGAACTACAAATGACTGATAAATGTGAGAAAAGATATTCACCCTAAGCTGTAATTTTAAAACTGGGAGCGGCTGCCACGTGTTGCCTTTCATGGCCTCACAGGTTCAGCAGGGTGAAAACACCTGGTCTCTGCAAGGGTGCCAGGGATGGGCGCCCTCCTAAGGACGGGGCAAGGTGTAAACTGGCATGGCTCCCTGGAGGACAAACTGGCAATAATTCTAAAGTACCTTAAAAATGTACATCTCTTCAGCAATTTTTCAATCAAGTCACAGGAAATACTCAAAGATATGGCCACTAAGGTGTTCGGTACAGCTCTGTTTACATTAGTCAAAGACTGGAAACATCTCTCACATCAACAGTGGTCGAAGTTGAACATACCACAGACGTCATCACATCATCATTCAAACAGACGGAACCTCAGATGACCGTCACTAACAGACTGTGGAGCCGAAGAAGCCAGACTAAGCAAACACTATATGATTCCATTTGTCTAAAACTCAAAATCAAGCCAAACTGGTGCAGGGAGCTGGGAGTCACATCTGGAAGCAGGAAGGAGCGGGCAGCGATGGGATACGGGGCCAGGGTGCTGGAGGAATTATGTTCTTTGACCTGGTAAAGCTCTGAAGGCTGTGCTCAATTCATATGACCATCAAGCTGTACATCCGTGATGTGTTGTTAAGCTCCAACTTAAGAGTTTCAAAAGAAAGAAGGAGCCCCTTATTTACTGATAGGAAAATATCTACTGTACGTTTAGTTTGGTGGTGGGGGAAGAAAAGACACTAAACAGCAATTTAGAGCTTTGCCCCATTAAAAAGGAGAGAGGGATCCTGTACAAGAACACGCACTCACGCTACACAACGAAAAATGTCCGGAAGAACAAATCTCCAAACATGAATGGTCAACTGTGGTTATCACTGGGAAGTGGGACCACGGATGATTTTCCTAATCTTTCTGCATATCTTTTATTTCTCTGATTTTCCTATGTGAACAGAGACTATCTACAGAGAAAAAAAAAAAAAGAGGGGGATAAAAGGACATTCACAGTATACACACCACACTGATGCCAGGAACCAGGGTTCTGTGTCAACTCAACAGCCCCAAAAGACCATGATCCACAGGAAAAGGTCAGAAGAGGCTGTTCCTGAGTTGTCATTGAGCAAAAACTAAATACCTTCCCTGGAAGATGGAAGAAACCAGGGTTTTAGAGTCAGAAAGACCTGGCTAGACCCTCAGCACCACTCCCGATAGAGACCCAGGTCAGCTCCTGAACCTCCATGAAACTCAGGGTCCCTGCAGTGACGTGAGGGCTAAACGAAGTCAAGGACGTCCAGGGCTGACCAGATCAGTTCTGGAGGCAGATCTGACAACAGGCTCCCCCAGGTTCCACAGGAGAAGAAAAGGAGGCCCAGGGAGGCCAAGCGACCTCCTTCCTTTACCCTGCAGGACTGCGACCCCAGGGGAAACCCACAGAGGCCCTACAATTGCAGTGTGGTCCAGAGTCCTGACCTCAGGAAGTGCCCTGCCCTCCCTGGGTCTCAGTGCCCCCAGAATAAAAGGCATCAGCTGGACATTGAACTTGACCTCAGGTAGCCTCCCTTGGGCCCCACACCCATGATTCCTGTGAAACCCCCACATGGAAGGCTATGGCAGGAAAAGTGGCTGACTTATCCAGACAGGAAGTGACCTTGCCGGATGAATGACAGGCCAAACATTCCATGGGGAGCCCCACCTGCTGATGACCTTCAGGGTCATGGGAGCCAGGAGTGGGTGGGCACACAGAAGCCCAGGAGGAAACAGGATTTACTGCGGAAGGCCAGGCACACGGCAGACCCCCAGGCGGGGAAGTGACTTCATTTCACACTCAGTCCTCCTCGCCTCCGCCCCTGGCATGGCAGGGAGTTAACCCTGAGGTGGCCACGCTTCACTGGCCCCGGCCACCTTTACACAGGCCGGGGCAAGAAAATGAAGGCTTTCTCCTCTCCCTCTGTCCTTGGATCCGCAACCTACAGATGAAAAGTGAGGCTCAGAGAGGCTGACAACAGAGCAGGGTTTCTGAGACCTTTCCCACTACCCTGAGCTGCACAGAGGAGGGAGACGCTAATTCAGAGTTGGGAACTCCGGGAAGACTTCCTGCAAGAGGAGGCCACTGAGCTGGGCCCTGAATGATAAGCAACATATGACAGATAAGAAAGTCATTCAGCACAGAGGGAACAGCATAGAGAGAGAGATGCCTGGCACTGTGCAGAGCCTCCTAGGAAGTAATATTACTCTGGCCTTGCGAGGCCAGAATACAAGATAAGGTAAGGTTGATTTAAGTCCCAAGTGTCTTGAGGACCATGCCAGAGAGTTAGAATATTGCTCTGTGGGGTGAGATGTGCTGTCCAGGCCAAGGCAATAGGAGAGAGCCATGACAATGCCCTGTGTCAACCCAAAACGGCTGCATGGAGGAGGCAACCTAAGGGGAGCCAACTTAGCAAGGGGGACGTCTGGGGCCTAGACCTCAGCAGGCTTTACTCCACCATGCCATCACACCCAGTTCAACTTGATTTCTCTGTAAAAAAGAAGGGAAAGGTATTCATACTACCTGTGTTGACTCATTGGAAAAGACCTTGATGCTGGGAGGGATTGGGGGCAGGAGGAGAAGGGGACAACAGAGGATGAGATGGCTGGATGGCATCACTGACTCGATGGACATGAGTTTGGGTGAACTCTGGGAGTTGGTGATGGACAGGGAGGCCTGGTGTGCTGCGATTCACGGGGTCGCGGAGAGCCGGACACAACTGAGCAACTGAACTGAACTGAACTGACAGTTCAGTGCACCCAGGTCTGCACCAGATGCCAAACTGATAAAACAGCAGGGCCCTACGTACATAGCCACTTAGGTTCCTGTGAGCTCCACCACCCCCACCTGTGTGACCTTGACAGAAACACTTGATCTATCTGCTCCAACAGCTGTCACATAAAGACAAACCCCTGCCCCACTTTGAGGACTGTGAGGATTAACTGAGATGATAATCCTTGTACACACCACTTGAGCACCCACAGCCCGTGTTCAATGCATATTCAGTTTGTTATCTTTCCATTCTGACCCACAGTGAGGCGGAGTGAATTAGCTTAGATCACATGCCAAAGAAATAGCGGAGCCAAGATTCAAACCCAGGCCAGACCCACGCTTAGCCCAGCCCATCAGGGAAAACAAAACCTGAAACCCTCAGACCTAAAGCGCCAGCCTCGGCTCCCTAGCCTCGGCTCCCTAGCCTCAGCGTGGTTTCTGACAGGTGGAGAGCTCCACCACCTCAAATTTCCAGTGGCCAAGGAAAGAGCGGGGAGCAAACACCAGGGCACAGAAGGGGAAGAAAAATATTTCTAAGCTTTTCCCTCTTCCTGTTTATCTATCCTCTCAAACCCAGAGCTCCTGGTAGCTATTTGTCCAAAGCAAGGTCTGCCAAGAGAGACATCCTGCTGGTGACTGCCCAGCCAGGCTTGTGCCAGATTCAGTGCAGGGGACGCTGAGGCCCACACCCACCCCTGCAGCTCCCTATCTGGCCCAAGAACGCTGCTTCACAAAGGGACTTTCAACAGAAGCCAGGGTCCAGGAAGAGGGACCCAGGCGAGGGAGGAGGGGCCGCTGCCACTGCCTCCTCAGCGCCAGCTGGCACCTGTCGGCTCCATACTCAGCTCCCAGCAGCTGATGAGGATTCAAGGGAACAACTCTAAGCTTGGGCTGGGCACTGCCCTGGGTGGTGCTGGGCACTCAGATCACAGGCTGTGCAGGCAGGCAGACTCAGCATCCAATCCCAGCTAACCAATGGCCTGCTGTGTGACCTTGGCCAAGCTAGTGAGCTTCTCTGAGCCTAATACCCTTATCTGTAAGTTGAGGATAATATTAGTACATATTCCATAAGGATGTGGAGAGGATTACATGAGACAACATAAGGGAAGGGCTGGCGCCTAGTAGATGTGAATAAATGTTATTTATTTCTCACTCACACTGTCAAGTTGATCCCCTGACTCAGTCCTGAAGATCTGAGGTGCCTTTAAAATGTGCTCAAAAGAACAATGAAGGCCTTGAAAAGGAATGAAATTTTGACACATGCTCCAACCTGGATGAACCTTGAAGACATGCTAAGTGTGTAAAAAGCCAGACACAAAAGGACAATTACAATGATTCCACTTATATGAGGTACCTAGAGAAGTCAAATTCGCTGAGACAGAAAGCAGCAAGGAGCTGCAGGGGGTGGGAAGGCAGTGTTTAACAGGCACAGTTTCTGTTTGGGAAAATTAAGAAGCTCTGGAGCCTAAGAAGTTCTGGATGGTGATGAGGGTTACACAGCAACGTGAATTGTACACTTTGAAACGGTTAGAAGGGTACATTTTATGGTCTGTATATTTTACCTCAATAAAAAATGTAAGACCCATTAAGAACATTTTTTGTGAATGTTCACATTCCTTGGAGAGCTCAGGATCGAGAGCTGGAACAGGTATGTGAAAAGCTAAAGGCTCCACCCGCCAGGAAGTTGGTAGCACCAACCTGAGTGGAGGAAGCTAAACAAAGAGACAAAAGGCTGCCTGGGAGGGCTGTGAGAGGAGGCAGCGCTAGCCAGGCTCCTTCCTATGTGAGCTGGGGTCTGACCAACACCCACCAACGCTGGGGAGAAGCAGGCCAAGGGCAGAAAGCGGGTAAGCCCACAGGTGAGAGGCCTTGGCGGGGTGGGTGGATAGACTGAACTTCCCCCATAAGTCACCATGTGACCTTGAGCAAGTCATTTCCCCTTCTGGATCTTCTGAAATCTTCTTTGCCTTCCTTGTAAAACCAGGATTCTACCCCATCACCCAGCAAGCGCCCCTGAATCTACATCCTAGAGAAGCGAGTGTTTGTGTCCACCAAGAGATGGCAAGAGTGTCCAGTAGTTTTTCTCAGAATCCCTCCAAAACTGGAAAAAAGACAAAAGTCCAGCTACAGGAAAAAAAAAAAAAAAAATATATATATATATATATATATATATATATATATAGTGATACATCCATACAGTGGAATACTACACAGCAGTGAAAAGGAGCAAGCTGCAGCATCAGTGATGAATCACAGGGCTCACGTTGAAAGGAAGAAGTCAGAAGAAGCCAGATAAAAACACCTCATATTGTATGATTCCATTCACATAAAGTTCAAGAACAAACAAGACCAATCCTTGAAAGGCACTCAGAAGCGTGGCCACTTGAGAGGATGGGAGGGTCCAGTAACTGGCTGGGAAAGGATACCAGGAACCTTCCAGGCCACTGGTAATGTTCCACATCTTGCTCTGAATATGGGTTGCACAGGGGATACACCTGTAACAATTCATCAAACTATACCCTGATTTACTGTCTGAAAATTGCATCTCAATTTACAAAATAAAATACAAACAGCTAGTAACTCATACTCTGTCTTGCGAACTGCAGTGAGGTGACTCTGAGAAGCCAGCTGTGGAAAGGTTATAGAAGTGTCGCGTGGTGCGTAAGAACACGAGCTGGGAATCAGAAGGACCAGGGTTCAAGTGCTGATGCTCCCTCTGACTGAATATGAGTTTTTTTCTTTTGTGATTTTGTTGTTGTCGGCCAAACTTTTCATCATGAAATTTGTACTTAATGCCACAAGTCAAACAAGAACACATAAAAAAAAAAGTCTATGCCCTTCCCTCCCCTCTAAGCCCAGCACTTAAGCATCCTTCTATAACAAGATTTTTTCCCTTAACATCACAACACAAAAACCCCTCCAATTAACTATACAGATCTCCAACTCTGTTTAATGGTGACTTGCCATTTCATTGCATCACTACTCATTCAGCAGATACCTGCTAACTATTGACCCTGTCAACCAGATAGGCATCTGAGAACAGACATTCCCACAACAGAGAAAAAGGATGGGAGGGAGGAAATCAACAAATAAATACAATAATGACACACTGTGTACACTATGATGAGGGCTCCGAAGACTGAGATGCTCAGCTAGAAATTAAGATAGGAAAAGACATATAGAGCTTCAACTTACAACAGTATTCAGTTCAGTTCAGTCGCTCAGTCGTGTCTGACTCTTTGCGACCCCATGAATCACAGCACGCCAGGCCTCCCTGTCCAGCACCAACTCCTGTCCCAATAAACCCATCAAAAGTTGAAACTATCACAAATCAAAAATGCACTAAACACACCTAGCCACTACACATCGTAGCTTAGCCGAGCCTACCTTAAATACGCTCAGAACATTTACATCAGCCTACAGCTGGGCAAAATCATCTAACACAAAGCCGATATATTTTATAACAATGTCGAATCCCAACTCCCTTTAGGGCACTGAACGTGAAAAGCAGCAGGGTTGTGTGGATGCAGGATGATTGTTACATGCAGGTAACATACGTATTGATTATTCACCCTCCTGAGGGCGTGGCTACATCACGAGAAGAGTGCACTGTACATCGCTGGCCCGGGAAACAATCCGAACTCAAAATTCCAAATACAGTTTTCCATGGATGCACCGCTTTCACGGCATTATGAAGCCAAAACACCCTAAATCAAACCACCGTAAGTTGGGGACTGTCTATATTTGAGATATGATGGTCCCAGAAGGCCTACACTGGCATCCAAAGAACAGGGAGGTTTGGGCCACACGAAAAGCAGGCCAGGCAGAGGATACAGCCGTGCCAGGGTCCTGCCGTGAGGAGGATACAGAAGTGAAAGGAGGCAGGGTGGTCTCTGGAGCAAAGTCTTACATCCTGATCGTTCTACTTCTTTAGGATAGGAAACCGAAATTTGGACTGCTTTGATGAAAAGGCATGTGCATTTTAAAAACTAGAGTAGGTCCTGCCATATTACTTTTCCATAAGGTTGCAGGACTCCATACAGCAACCAGGATCATTTAAGAGGGCCAGTTTCCCCACAGCCTCACTGGTTCAAAAAGTTACAGATCCTCTTCATTTTCGCCCACATGAAAGCTCTCTACTTCCACAGGAAAACTCTCCAGGCCCAATTCACACGAAGGTAAATGACAAACCCTCCTCCTCAGCTGAGAAATAAATCCACCCAACCTGCTGAGCCCAGTGCCTAGCACAGAGTGAACACTCAGCAAACGGGGCCTGCTGTTCCATCACCCACATGAATGCCAACTCCACAGTCACCATGCTAACACAGGGAGCTTCTATGGGGAGCCTGGATGCCTCAAACCCCAGAGGCTTAGCATGCCTGTCCCTGGAAACAGGGCTACAGGGAGAAGGAGGTGGAATTATGGCTCAGCAAAAGAGCACTGGGCTGGGAGTCAGGAGACTAGGTTCAAGTCAACCTTTCTGAGACTCCGCTTCCTCATCTGTAAAATGGGCCAAACCACTCCCTCTTCATGTAGCCATTCTACCAACGTTGCTGGGGCATCTACAAGAGATGACTCTGCACATAGACATCACCAGACAGTCAATACCAAAATGAGACTGATTCTATTCTTTGCAGCCGAGGATGGAGAAGCTCTCTACAGTCACCAAAAACAAGACTGGGAGCTGACTGTGGCTCAGATCATGAAATCCTTATTGCCAAATTCAGACTTAAATTGAAGAAAGTAGAGAAAACCACTAGACCATTCAGGTATGACCTAAATCAAACTCCTTACAGTAGAAGTGACAAATACAAATAGAAGTGACAAATACAGTGGAAGCAACAAGTAGATTCAAGGGATTAGACAGGATAGACAGAGTGCCTGGAGAACTATGGATGGAGATTTGTAACACTGTACAGGAGGTGGCGGTCAAAACCATTCCCAACAAAAAGAAAGGCAAGATGGTTGTCTGAGGAGGCCTTACAAATAGCTGAGGAAAGAAGAGAAGCAAAAGGCAAAGGAAAGATATACCCATTTGAATGCAGAGTTCCAAAGAATAGCAAGGAGAGATAAGAAAGCCTTTCTAAGTGATCAATGCAAAGAAAGAGAAAAAAATAATAGAAAGGGAAAGACTAGAGATCTCTTCAAGAAAATTAGAGATACCAAGGGAACATTTCATGCAAAGATGGGCATAATAAAGGACAGAAATTGTATGGATCTAACAGAAGCAGATGTTAAGAAAAGGTGGCAAGAATACACAGAAGAACTGTACAAAAAAGATCTTCATGACCCAGATAACCACCATGGTGTGATCACTCACCCAGGGCCAGACAGACATCCTGGAATGTGAAGTCAAGTGGGCCTTAGGAAGCATCACTACAAACAAAGCTAGTGGAGGTGATGGAATTCCAGCTGAACTATTTCAAATCCTAAAAGATGATGCTGTGGAAATGTGGCACTCAACATGCCATCTAATTTGGAAAACTCAGCAGTGGCCACAGGACTGGAAAAGGTCAGTTTTCATTCCAATCCCAAAGAAAGGCGATGCCAAAGAATGTTCAAACTACCACACAATTGCACTCATCTCACACACTAGCAAAGTAATGCTTAAAATTCTCCAAGCCAGGCTTTAATAGTATGTGAACCGAGAACTTCCAGATGCTCAAGCTGGATTCAGAAAAGGCAGACAAACCAGAGATTAAATTGCCTACATCTGCTGGATCAACGAAAAAGCAAGGGAATTTCAGAAAAACATCTACTTCTGCTTTATTGACTATACTAAAGCCTTTGACTGTGTGGATCACAACAAGCTATGGAAAATTCTTAAAGAAATGGGAATACCAGGCCACCTTACCTGCCTCCTGAGAAACCTGTATGCAGGTCAAGAAGCAACAGTTAGAAATGGACACAGAACAACGGACTAGGTTCAAAACTGGGAAAGGAGTATGTCAAGGCTGTATATGGTCACCGTGCTTATTTAACTTATATGCAGAGTACAACGTGCGAAATGCCAGACTGGATGAAGCACAAACTGGAATCAAGATTTCCGGGAGAAATATCAATAACCTCAGATATGCAGATGACACCACCCTTATGGCAGAAAGTGAAGAGGAACTAAACAGCCTCTTGATAAAAGTGAAAGAGGAGAGTGAAAAAGTTGGCTTAAAACACAACATTCAAAAAATGAAGATCATGGCCTCTGGTCCTATCACTTCATGGCAAATAGATGGAGAAACAATGGAAACAGTGAGAGACTTTATTTTCTTGAGCTGAAGAATCACTGCAGATGGTGACCGCAGCCATGAAATTAAAAGACGCTTGCTCTGAGAAAGAAAAGCTATGACAAACCTAGACAGTATACTACAAAAGCAAAGACATTATTTTGTCAACAAAGGTCCGTATTATAGTCAAAGCTATGGTTTTTCCAGTAGTCATGTATGGATGTGAGAGCTGGACCATAAAGAAGGCCGAGGGCCGAAGAATCGATGCTTCTGAACTGTGATATTGGAGAAGACTCTTGAGAGTCCCTTAGACTGCAAGGAAATCAAACCAGTCAATCCTAAAGAAAATCAATCTGAATATTCATTGAAGGATTGATGCTGAAGCTGAAGATCCAATACTTTGGCCAGCTGATGCAAAGAGCTGACTCACTGGAAAAGACCCTGATGCTGAGAAAGACTGAAGGCAGGAGGAGAGGGGGACAACAGAGGATGAGATGGTTGGATGGTATGACCAATTCAATGGACATGAGTTTGAGCAAGCTCCAGGAGAAGGTAAAGGACAGGGAAGCCTGGCATGCTGCAGTCCATGGGGTCGCAGAGTCAGACAGGACTGAGTGACTGAACAACAGCTACGATATAAAGGGCACTGTTCTAGGAGTTAACAATACAGAATAAAATTTCTGCTTCATACATACTAGCTGGACACACAGAAATAAACTATAAATTAGTAAAATATATGACATATCAGGGGGCGATGAGTAATTCAAAAAAGAAGGCTCTGCAGATGAGGTATGAAATTTTAGTGTATCCAGGGCAGGCTTCACATTTGAGTAAGGAGGAGAAGGAAGTGACAAGGCAAGCTTTGTGACTCTGGGGAGGACAGGCATCCCTGCTCAGGGTCAGCATGCAGATGCCCTGCGGTCGGGGTTCCCATTGTGTTGAAGGAGCCATGCGGCAGCCAGTCGGCTGGAGCCAGGTGGGAGCAAGCAGGTGAGTACTAGATGGAGGCCACAGGAAGAACAGTGGCCTTCACTGCAGGTAAATGAGGAACTGCTGGGGGCCTTGGGGCGGAGAACTGTCCTGATCTGACTTTGACATTCCAACAAGGTCACCCTGCTGCTGTGTTAGATGAGTCTTTTCGGCAGACAGGATAGAAAAGAAAGGCAGAACCCTCCTGACCCTGTTAGGAGTCCACTGCAACCCCTCAGGAGATCCTGATGGCTCGGACCTGCAGTCTGGCTCTGAATCTATTCTGAAGGTGAAGCCAAAAGGGCTTGCTGAGGTGTGAGAGAAACAGAGGAACCATGGGCAACTTCAGGTTTGGCCTGAACAACTAGAGGACGGGCCGCCACTCCCTGAGACGAGACAAAGGGAAGCCACAGGCGGTGAGGAGTGAGCGGACGGAGAAGGGTGGGAGGCTGCAGTCTCTACTTCAATCTCAGAAGCAAAAGACCTGAAAAGAAAGAAGAGCTGATCCAGAGGCCTGTGTGGCTCCCTCTGGGAAGCGGTATGAAAGTCAGAGAGAGGAAGGGAGGCCAGAGGGAAATCACGGCAGTATGTACAACCTGCTACAGGCCTTGCTGCCCACAGAGCCCAGGCCACAGCCATGACTGGCTGCTCACGGACCCATTTCACAGGTGGGGAAACTGAGGGAACTGAGTTTCACAGTGAGCACCTCTCTTTTAGAAGCTGGAAAGGGCCAGGATGAGGTACGGTGGGGTGGCAGGCAGCTCACACCCACCATCCCAATCAGGGACCAGGGGACTGAACCCAGTGTCCCCACCAACCAGGAAGTCTGCACGATCCCAAGAGGTGACGAGGACTCCGGGCTTCTCAGAGTTGAGACTAGGACTCAAACCCAGATTCCAAGGGTATCTGCTTTGGGACCCAGGAGCTCTTCCCTCCTTCAGCCACTCCCTCATGGGAATTTCATTCACGCCCCATAAAGCTCACCCTTATAAAATATACAACTCAGGAACTGCCCCGGTGGTCTAGTAGCTAAGACTCTGCTCACAATGCAGGGGTTCGGTTCCTGCTCAGGGAGCTAGATCCCACACACCACAGCTAAGAGTTCGCAGGACACAACTGAAAGATCCCGCATTTTGCAATGACGACAAAGACCCCACGCGCCACAGGTGAGACCTGCATGCACTCAGTCGCTCGTTGTGTCCAACTCTTTCAGACCCCTGAACTGCAGCCCACCCGGCTCCTCTGTCCATAGCGATTCTCCAGGCAAGAATACTGGAGTGGCTTAACATGCCCTCCTCCAGGGGATCTTCCCAACCCAGGGATCAAACCCAGGTCTCCCGCACTGAAGGTGGATTCTTCACCACTGAGTCATCAGGGAAGCCCTGGCATAGCCAGATAAATACATAAAAATATTAAAACAAAGAAATAAATTATACCACTCAGTGGTATTTAACACACTCACATTTTTGTGCAACCATCACAGTTACCTAATCCCAGAAAAGTGAAAGTGTTAGTCACTCAGTCGTGTCTGACTCTTTGTGACCCCAAGGACCTGCCAGGCTCTTCTGTCCACAGGATTCTCCAGGCAAGAACACTGGAGTGGGTTGCCATTCCCTTCTCCAGGGTCCCTTCTTGACCCAGGGATTGAACCCAGGTCTCCCATACTGCAGGCAGATTCTTCATCATCGGAGCAAGCAAGGAAGCCCCAATTCAGGAATATCAAACCCAAAAAGTTAAACATACAATTATCATATGACCCGGCAATTCCATTCCTAGGCACATACCCAAAAGAACTGAAAACTGGTATCCAAACAAATGCTTGTACACAAATGTTCTAGTTACAACAGCTGACAGGTAGGAGCAATCCAAATGTCCATCAAATAATAAACTGATAAACAAAGCATGGTATGTTCATACGTTACAATCCAAACACAAAGAGTCGCATACTGTATGATTCCACTTGTATGAAAAGTCCAAAATAGGTAAATCCACAGAGAGAGAATGCAGATGAGTGGTGCCAGGGGCTGGGGGAAGCGGGTAATCAGGAGTGACTGCTTTATAGATACAGAGTTTCCTTTGAGGTGATGAATATGTCTCAGATGTTGAACATTACTAATCATCCAGGAAATGCAGATCAAAAGCACAGTGAGATATCACCTCACACCTGTCAGGATGGCTATTATCAAAAAAAGAGGCAACAAAACGTTGGCAAGGATGTGAAGAAACTGGAACCCTTGCACACTGTCAGTGGGAATGGAAAATAGCACAGAGGTTCCTAAAAATTAAAAATATTAATGGAACTTCCAGACGATCCAGCAATCCCACTTCTGGGTATTTATCCAAAAGAACTGAGTCAGAATCTCAAAAGAGGCATCAGCACAACACCCATGCTCACTTCAGCACTAGGCACAACAGCCAAGAGGTGGAAGCAACCCAAGTGTCCACCGATGGAGGAATGGATAAAGAAAATGCGGTACACTGACTCAACAGAATATTGCTCATGCGTGCCAAGTCGCTTCAGTCACATCTGACTCTTTGCGACCCCACGGACTGCAGCCTTCAAGGCTCCTCTGTCGATGGGATTCTCCAGGCTAGAATACCAGAGTGTGTTGCCACGCCCTGCTCCAGGGGATCTCCCCGATCCAGGGATCAAACCTGCGTCTCTTACATCTCCTGCATTGGCAGGCGAGTTCCTTACCACTTTACCAAAGCCGGCTGGTGCTTCCCAGTGGAATATTATTCAATCTTTAAAAAGAAGAAAATTCTGCAGTATGCTTCGTGGACAAAACTTGAGGTTGTTATGCTAAGTAAAATAAGCTAGTCATAGAAAGACAAATACTACATGATTTCACTTATGTGAGGTATCTAAAACAGTCAAATTCAGGACTTCCAGGGGTGGTACAGTGGATAAGAACCTGCCTGTCAATGCAGAGGACATGGGTTCGATCCCTAGTCGGGGAAGATTCCACATGCCGTGGGGCAATTAAGCCCTCAAGCCACAGCTACTGAGCCCGTGCTCCACAAGAGAAGCCGCCACAATGAGAAGCCTGTACACCGCAAGGAAGAGTAGTCCCTGCTCATCTCTATTGGAGAGAGCCCCCGCGCTGCAACAAAGACTCAGCCCAGCCGAAAATAAATAAAATAAAATTGTTTTAAAATAGTCAAATTCATAAACTCAGAGTGGAATGGTGGTTGCCAGGCTCTGGACAGAGGCGGAAATGGGAAGTTACTAATGAACAGGCACAAAGTTCCAGTTAAGCAAGGAAAATAAGCTCTAGAGATCTGCTACACAACATTGTCTTTATAGTCAAAAATTATATTATACACTGAAAATTTTGTTAAGAGGGTAGTTCTCATGTTAAGTATTCTTACCACAATAAAATAAGAAATTTTTTCAACGTTTTGGAATTAGGTAGACGTGACATTTGCACAATTTTGTGCATATACAAAATACCACTGAACTGTACACTCTGAAATAGTTAACTTTATGTTATATGAATTTCACCTCATAAAAGAAGTACTGAGAGCATGTCCATGCATCCAAATGACTATCTCTCCCAAGCAAGTGCTACAGCGCAATCTAGGGCTCGAGCCTGCTCCTGTGTTCACGATTCAATTCCTTCTTTGTGAATGCCAAATGACAAGGTTGTGGTTCAAATAAGAGAAGGGGTGTAGGGTGGAGAACGGAGCCAGCATAGCAGCCTGGACACGCCCAGTGCAAAAGCCTGGTCTCTCAGCAGTCAGGACTACGTTCATCCATGTGAACAGAGCAAAGCCCACCTCTGTGCCAAATTCCACAAGAAGTGGGTTGAAGAGCAACAATGTGTAGATTTTGACAACACCATTATTTCAGCCTTATCTTTGATCAAACGAGCTAGCATTCCAGGTTATCAAGTGATGCTCTATTAAAACAGACAGTTGGGGGATTACTCATTGGCAGTTCAGGCTCAAATGTTAGTACAGTCAGCCAGCCACATCTTTGGATTCTGCATCTTCAGAATATATTTGGGGAAAAAAAAAAAACTCCTGAAAGTTAAAAGAAACAAAACTTGAATTTGCTGTGTGCTGGCAACTTTTTACATAGTATTTACATTGCATTTACAACTATTTACATAACATTTACATTATATTAGGTATTATAAGTAATCTAGAGATGATTTAAAAGCTAGGGGAGGCTACGTATAGGTCATATGCAAATACTATGCCATTTTACATAGGGGCTTCAGGGTCTTTGACTTCAGAATCCTACTTTGGAATCCATGGGGGTCCTGAAACCAATCCCACCGCCAAAGATGCTGCGGAGGGACAATTGTAATCAGAATTACCCCAAACCAGCCAGCCAGCCCCTTTTCTAAGGCCCCTCTGCACAGCAGGCACAAAAGACAGAAGCAGGGGAAACAGAAGGCGCCAGCTCTCGGCCATCAACCCAACAATGGCAATTTCGTTTCAGTTCACATCCTTCCAATTAAATTAACATTGTTCATCTGAAATGCACTGGCTTTCTGGTTTTATTAGTTTCACTCTGGTTTTATTTCATGCTCGCTTTATAGTTATGTAAAAACCATGTAAACATGTCTAAGGCACTTACACTTAATTTTATATTTGTACCTTTAAGTTACAGTTTAAGGAAATTCAAATAAACAAGTGAGGCTTTTTTTCCTTTAAAAAGCCACAAAAAAACACATACTTATGATTTCATTTATACAAAATGTCCAGAATAAGCAAATCTATAGAGACAAAAAGTAAACTTGTAGGGTGGGGAGTGATGACTAACGGGTACAAGGTATCTTTCTGAGCTGATGAAAATATGGCAAAATGAGACGGTAGTGAAAGATGTACAACTTTGTGAATACACTGAAAGCTACTGAATTGTAAACCTTAAATGCCTGAATTGTACAGCACGTGAGTTAAACCTCCATAAAGCTGTTTTTAAGAGTGGGGGAAGGGGAGTCGACCTATTACCCAGCTTTGAACAGCATTAAGCTAGAGAAGCTGAAGTTGAATGGTTCTATGAAGACCTACAAGACCTTTTAAACTAACACCCAAAAAAGATATCCTTTTCATTATAGGGGACTGGAATGTAAAAGTAGGAAGTCAAGAAATACCTGGAGTAACAGGCAAATTTGGCCTTGGAATGCGGAATGAAGCAGGGCAAAGACTAATAGAGTTTTGCCAAGAAAATGCACTGGTCATAGCAAACACCCTCTTCCAACAACACAAGAGAAGACTCTACACATGGACATCAACAGATGGTCAACACTGAAATCAGACTGATTATATTCTTTGCAGCCAAAGATGGAGAAGCTCTATACAGTCAACAAAAACAAGACCAGGAGCTGACTGTGGCTCAGATCATGAACTCCTTATTACCAAATTCAGACTTAAATTGAAGAAAGTAGGGAAAACCACTAGACCATTCAGGTATGACCTAAATCAAATCCCTTATGATTATACAGTGGAAGTGAGAAATAGATTTAAAGGACTAGATCTGATAGAGTGCCTGATGAACTATGGAATGAGGTTCGTGACATGGTACAGGAGACAGGGATCAAGACCATCACCATAGAAAAGAAATGCAAAAAAGCAGAATGGCTGTCTGGGGAGGCCTTACAAATAGCTGTGAAAAGAAGAGAAGTGAAAAGCAAAGGAGAAAAGGAAAGATATAAGCATCTAAATGCAGAGTTCCAAAGAATAGCAAGGAGAGATAAGAAAGCCTTCCTCAGTGACCAGTGCAAAGAAAAAGAGGAAAACAACAGAATGGGAAAGACTAGAGATCTCTTCAAGAAAATTAGAGATACCAAGGGAACATTTCATGCAAAGATGGGCTCGATAAAGGACAGAAATGGTATAGACCTAACAGAAGCAGAAGCTATTAAGAAGAGGTGGCAAGAATACACAGAAGAACTATACAAAAAAGATCTTCATGACCCGGATAATCATGATGGTGTGATCACTCATCCAGAGCCAGACATCCTGGAATGTGAAGCCAAGTGGGCCTTAGGTGATGGAGGTGATGGAATTCCAGTGGAGCTATTTCAAATCCAGGAAGATGATGCTGTGAAAGTGCTGCCCTCAATATGCCAGCAAATTTGGAAAACTCAGCAGTGGCCACAGGACTGGAAAAGGTCAGTTTTCATTCCAATCCCAAAGAAAGGCAATGCCAAAGAATGCTCAAACTATGGCGCAGTCGCACTCATCTCACACGCTAGTAAAGTAATGCTCAAAATTCTCCAAGCCAGGCTTCAGCAATACGTGAACCAAGAACTTCCTGATGTTCAAGCTGGTTTTAGAAAAGGCAGAGGAACCAGAGATCAAATTGCCAACATCTGCTGGATCACGGAAAAAGCAAGAGAGTTCCAGAAAAACATTTATTTCTGCTTTATTGACTATGCCAAAGCCTTTGACTGTGTGGATCACAATAAACTGGAAAATTCTTCAAGAGATGGGAATACCAGACGACCTGACCTGCCTCTTGAGAAATCTGTATGCAGGTCAGGAAGCAACAGTTAGAACTGGACATGGAACAACAGACTGGTTCCAAATAGGAAAAGGAGTACGTCAAGGCTGTATATTGTCACCCTGATTATTTAACTTATATGCAGAGTACATCATGAGAAACGCTGGGCTGGAAGAAACACAAGCTGGAATCAAGATTGCCGGGAGAAATATCAATAACCTCAGATATGCAGATGACACCACCCTTATGGCAGAAAGTGAAGAGGAACTAAAAAGCCTCTTTATGAAAGTGAAAGTGGAGAGTGAAAAAGTTGGCTTAAAGCTCAACATTCAGAAAATGAAGATCATGGCATCCGGTCCCATCACTTCATGGCAAATAGATAGGGAAACAGTGGAAACAGTGTCAGACTTTATTTTTGGGGGCTCCAAAATCACTGCAGATGGTGACTGCAGCCATGAAATTAAAGACCCTTACTCCTTGGAAGAAAAGTTATGACCAACCTACATAGCATATTCAAAAGCAGAGACATTACTTTGATGACTAAGGTCTGTCTAGTCAAGGCTATGGTTTTTCCAGTAGTCGTGTATGGATGTGAGAGTTGGACTGTGAAGAAGGCTGAGCGCCAAAGAATTGATGCTTTTGAAGTGTGGTGTTGGAGAAGACTCTTGAGAGTCCCTTGGACTGCAAGGAGATCTAACCAGTCCATTCTGAAGGAGATCAACTCTAGGACTTCTTTGGAAGGAATGATGCTAAAGCTGAAACTCCAGTACTTTGGCTACCTCATGAGAAGAGTTGACTCATTGGAGAAGACTCTGATGCTGGGAGGGATTGGGGGCAGGAGAAGGGGACGACTGAGGATGAGATGGCTGGATGGCATCACTGACTCGATGGACACGAGTCTGAGTGAACTCCGGGAGTTGGTGATCCACAGGAAGGCCTGGCGTGCCTCAATTCATGGGGTCGCAAAGAGTCGGGTACGACTGAGCGACTGAACTGAACTGAACTGAAGCTAGAGAAATCAGAGAGAAATGAACACACCCACCTCTTCACGGCTTCCCTGCCAGGCCCACTCCACATCTCCGTCCCCCTATACTGTCCCCAAGGGCTCTGGAGCCAGAAGAGGCTAAGAGGGAACCCTAAGTCACAAGCTAAGCCCTCCCTGGGTGAGCAGGTGGCTGCCCTAGGACACCACAACTCAGGATTCCTATCTCCTGAACAGTATTAAGGCACTGTTTTGAATTATTAAATTGGGAAAAACTTAAAAACAATGAATACAACCAGTGTCAGTAAGTATGCAGGGAATGTGATTCTTGTATACTTCAAAGGCAGCGTCAAGGGAGGATGCATGACAATAAAGATTCAGCACTTCAGCGACCCAACTGGCTGGGATTTGGGTAGAGGCAGGAGCACTCCAAAACTGAGCACAGGCAGCCCCCCTTCCTGGGGAGCCAGCTGCCATCCCCGCGCTCCACCCAAATACGCTCAGCATAGCCTGCAGCGCAGGAGAGGGTCCCTATCCAAGCATGCTGCCTGCAGCCAGCCTCAGCAAGGGGCAACTCTGCTGCAACAAGAAGGCAGGCCTCAGTCCATCTTCTGTCCACCCAGCAAACCTCCCTCTCCTTCGGCCTATCGCTTCCAGGGACACTTCACAGAGACAGGAAGAGGAAGCCCCTGCTGGCAGCTGCTGCGTAGGAGGCGCTGGGGAAGCCAGCGGGAGTGCACGTCTACCCATAACAGGCTGACCCCTTTTGTCCCAATGCCTTCCTCCTCTAGAAACCTGCCTGGAATCGACCACCTCCACAAAGCCGTCATTCTGTCTCCCCCAAAGGCTCACTGAGCCCCAGCTTGGAGCCAGAGGAGGGGCAGGAGTAGACACCGGTTTGCCTGGCCCAGGACCCCCTCCTCTGGGCCCTCAGCTCAGGGATGGCTCCCAGGGAAGGTATAGAACTTGGATAACTCTGCTGGCCACACTCCCAAAAAGTGCTAAGTGAAGAAGTGGGCCCCAGAGCCATGGACCAAGTGCAATTCTGTGTCCCCAAATTAAAACTACACAAATGCATACAGAGGCACAGAAAAGATGACTGGGGGGATATCCACAAACTGCTGACAGAGACACCTCGGGCCAAAAGAGGAAGTAAGGAATGGAAGGGCTTTCACAATTCACTCCCTTTCTCTAGGAAGCTACTACCTGAATCCTTTGTAAAGATAACCACTTAATTTTTTTTTAACTGAAAACATTTTCAAAAGCAGGGTAGATATCCATCAACTGGGAACTCGGTAAGCAAGCTATGGGCCCTACACACACTGGGACACATACCCAGCAACGAAAAAAGGAATACACTCCTAGAACACATGACATGACACCACGTTGAGGACTCGCCTGGCAGCCCACTGATTAAGAATCCACCTGCCATAGAGAACAGACTTACGGACATGGGGAGAGGGGAGGAGAGGGTGAGATGTGTGGAGAGAGTAACAAGGAAACTTACATTACCATATGTAAAATAGATAGCCAGGGGGAATTTGCTGTATGGCTCAGGAAACTCAAACAGGGGCTCTGTATCAACCTAGAGGGTTTGGATAGGGAGGAAGATGGGAGGGAGTTTCAAAAGGGAGGGGACATATGTATACCTATGGCTGATTCAGGCTGAGGTTTGACAGAAAACGGCAAAATTCTGTAAAGCAATTATTCTTCAATAAAAAATTAATTAATTAAAAAAAAAAGAATCTGCCTGCCAATGCAAGGGATAAGGATTCAACAACCATCTGGGAAGATCCCATATGCCTTGGGGCACCTAGGCTCCAGCGTCACAACTACTGAAGCCACCGTGCTTGCTCCACAGTAAGAGAAGTCCCGCGATGAGAGGCCCATGCACCACAGCTAGAGAGAAGTCCGCACTTACTGCAACTAGAGAAAGCCCACACACAGCAAAGAAGACCCCGTGCAGCCAAAAACAAATTGAAAAAAAAAAAAGAACATCACGTTGAATAAAATAGGCAGAAATAAAAAATACCTATTAACTAGATGAGTCCACTTATGTGAAAATCTAGAAAAAAGCAAAACCAGAGTGACAGGAGATACCAGGCGTGGGAGCAACTATGGACTGCAGGGGAGCCCCAGGAAACTTCTGGGTGATGGAAGTGTGCCCACACTTGACTGGGGTGGGGGCTGCATGCCCATGACATTCGCCAACACTCAGCCAGCTGCACCTGTAGGCTAGGTGAATGTTATGGTATGCACACCTCAATAAAACTTAAGTGAGGGAGTCAGCACTTAATGGGGAAGCGGGTCTCCCTGGGAGTAATGAAAATGTTCTGGAACTTGACGGAGGTGGTGCCACAACATTGTGAATGAACTCAGTGCCACTGTAGCTGTACTTCAAAATGGTTAATTTTACATCAAGTGAATTTCACCTCATTTTTTTTAACTTTTTAAGTAGACAAGGGAAACATTATTATGCCCATTTTGCAGATGGAAAAACTGGGCTCAGAGGAAGTAGCCAACTGCTAGTCCTGGGTTTATCCACCTGCACCTTAGACCTGATTTAGAGCCCAGGAGAGGCAAGAAAGTTGCTCTGGACATCCCCAGGAGGCTCTGCAATGCTGGGCCTCTACCTCCAGGGAGGGCTCTGGGCCTTTTTCTCTGGGGCATTTGAAAACCAGAGCTTCCCCACAGACCCCGGAGTGAGCCAGCAGTGCGGCACCCGCAGGGGCTCCTGAAGGCTGTGAACTCCATCAACAGACAGGGCTGCAGCCGTGGCAGGGACCGAGCATCAGCAAGAAAGTGGTCAAACTAAGGCTAAAGCCAGGATGGGGGTGGGGATGAGCCCAATCAGATCCAGGCTGGATGAGGTCTTCTGGGCCCTGCCAGTCAGGGCCCTAGGGAGATAAGGGGTCAGCACCAACCTCAGGGACCCAGGAGAAGGCCTCAGCAACTACAGGACGGCAGTCAGAGTAGACACATCCACCAGCCTCTTTGTGACTAGCAGGAGAGGGGTTCACACCTTCCTGAGCTCTGCAGGAAAAGAAAAGAGGAAGACAGGTTCCCCTCTGTGCTTTCTAAACAGAATCTTCAAAAACACCCAGTGGCCCTGTCCTCCACTCTGGGGAGGGCCCGGACAGAGGCCACCGCCTGCAGACATGCAGAGCCTAGAGCCCAGCAGCATGTAGAGGCCGGCAAAGCCCAGGGTCGTCTGAGGGCACCCACTTCTCTCCCCCCTAAATGCCCCTCCACCAGCCTCTTGGCAGTGGGGCCTGTTTCTCATGGGCGAGGGCGGGAAGCCCAGCCATGGACCCACAGCCGTCCCAGCACCACACCCTCCCTCTGCCTGGAATTTCCAAAAGCCCTGCTCCCTGGGAGCCCACAGGGTCAGGAGCGGCACACCCAGTTCCCAGATGCTCCCTACTGCCAGCCACGGGCATGGAGGTAACCCCAGATGCCCCATGTCTCTCCTTCATCAGCGTGCTTCAGCTCCAGCCCCAGCAGGAGCTGAAAATCCAGTACACATGGCAGGTACAGAAAATAAAACAACTTCCAAGTCCAGGAATTCCACTATTAGACATTCTCTCCTTAGGAGAGGTTTCAAAGGCCTCAGTTCATTCCTGAGAAAGGGGATTTGTTAACCCATAGGTATTTCAGCTAAGAGCAAAAATAGGCATGTTGATGCTGCAATGGGGGCAGTCTGGAGCCCCCAGCTCAAAAATGAGGGGTCCCAGGGAGGGCTGGCAGGCCTTCCCCAGTGGCTTAAATGGTAAAGAATCTGCCTGCAATGCAGGAGACCCGGGTTCAATCCCTGGGTCGGGAAGATCTCCTGAAGAAGGGAATGGCCACCCACGCCACTATTCTTGCCTGAAGAATCCCATGGACAGAGGAGCCCGGCAAGCGACAGTCCATGAGGTCGCAAAGAGCTGGACACAACTGGGCACGACAACTAACACACAGAGAGGGCCGGCAGGCCTTCATAAGAGGGCCAGGAGGTCCCCTGGAGAATGGGGAGACCAACAGCGAAAGAGATTCCTTACAGTAAAAGGAGGGGCCTCTAGGCGTCTCATGTCCTAAGAGGGAGGCCAGGGCTGCCTCTGAGCCCAGTGTGGAACAGCAGATCACAGGCCGGGAAAGCTGAGCCTGGGCCCCACCCCAGGTCTGTGGATCTGCTCAAGTTCCCTAAACATGCCAAGATGCCATATCTCTGCATGGGTTGCTCATTCTGTTTGGGAAGCCCTTCTCATCCTTGTAAACTCTTGGCCATCCTTCAAAGCCCCCCTGAAGCATCACCTCGTGCCCAGGCAAGCCCTTCCCTCCCTTCAGCTCTGACCATAGCAGACACGGCCCCCAGTAGGTACCAATGGTAGAATGTACACATGTGCCTCTCTACTTGGCAGGGACTGAGTCTCACTCACCTTTGGTCCCCTGCACCTCACACTGAACCTGGGGCATGAAAGGCCAGGAACTAGAGCCAAGATAGCATCCCGGGGCCCTCTCACCTTGAGTCACTGTGCAAACAGCCTGGCCTCTGTGGTTTCACAGGCCTGTCGCTCTGCTGAGATCACTCTAATCATGATAATAGCAGCACCGAATGTTTACTGAGCACTTACTATGAGCCACACGTTACTGCCAGGGCACTCCATATGCTACCTCCTTTCATCTTTGTGACATTCTTCTAAGGGAGTTACTATTATTAATCCTGTTACACAAGGGAATCTGGCACAGAGAGGTTAAGTGAGTTGCCCAATGCCACAGAGCCAGTGAGAGAGGAAGCCAAAATTCAGACCCTAGTGATCTGGTTCTGGACCCAGTAATCTTAATCACTAAGATGTACTGCGGGTATGAAGATGGTCAGTTGTCAGGACAAGCTCTGAGTGGAAGAGGAACTCGGGGGTTTTAAAGGCTAGTTCTCCCTGGGCCTTCTCTTTCCCTGGTCCCAACAGAAGACTTAGGAAGAACAGCAAGGCCTCTGCCCAGATCCAGCCTGCTGCTCCCAAGCTCATCCCTGTGCTGAGTGCCAGTTACAAGAAACACAAAAGGCCCATCTGCCAGCCCCTTGGCCCAGACTGGGGAGGTACACAGCTGTCCACTGGGAGGCAGAGCCATAATTTGGGGCTATTCTTAGCAAACCACTGGCTCCCCTCCCAGAAGCCAACAGGCCAGGCCCAAGCTTCATACAGCCTCCTGCAAGCGTGGAGAGGTCCCACAGGGCTAAGGAGTGACTGCGGGGTGAGAGGGGAGAACAAAGCCCTCGAGCTTTCAAATCAGAGGTGCTGGCCTGCCTACCTTCCCAGGGCTTGGCCACCTGGCTGCTGACCAGCTCTGGGGAATCCTGGCCACAGAGCAAGTCCAGTCACCAAAGTTCCACCAACAGGGCTCACTCTGTGCCAGATCCTGGGCCACACACTTTCCACTCACATTAAACCCTCGCCACACCCCAAGGGTGAGGGGTTACTGGCCCCATTTAAAGATGAGGGGTTGCACTTTAAAGATGAGTTAGTTAAGACATTAAGTAACTTGCCCAGGTAACACAGTGAGTCAGTGTCAGCTGTATCTCCCATCTCCAGGTTGGGCCAGAGCCAAATGGTGGGGCGGGGCCCTTCCCTGTCCAAGTCCAGGGTTTGGGGGAGAGGCAGTCCACACTAGAGAGCAAAGGTCTCACCAAAGATCCAACTCAAGTCTACTCTTTCTCTCCCCCCTGCCCCCGGGATTGTCCCTTCCCTGCAAGAAACCCTCAGGTTTAGGCTAAGAAGGAGAGTCCCCAGCAGGTTCCTCCCCTATCCTGGCCGCACGGTCTCACTTCAGAAGTTGTGCAGACCCAGAGGAGATGAACCTCAAAGTTCAAAGAGCCCCTGCCGGTGCTTAAGGCATGCGCCCAGCCCTTAGAGAATAGGGAGGTCAACGAATTCTCAGGCTTAAACAGAGGATCCTGAGCCCTTTGGGGTCTCCAAACCCCAAAGCAGGAGTCTAGAAATGAAGCCACACCACTCATCACCTGCACAGCCACTATCCCAAACAAGTCACCTTTCAGCCACCGCTGCCACACAGAGTCACAGGAATAACTCAACAGTGCCTGCCTTGGACTACATCTTGGTTGTTGCTGTTTGGTCACTAAGTTCTGTTCAACTCTTTGTGACCCCATGGACGGCAGCACGCCAGGCTTCCTTGTGCTGCACTATCTCCTGGAGTTCGCTCTAACTCATGTCCATTGAGTCAATGATGCCATTAACCATCTCATCCTCTGTCACTCCCTTCTCCCCCTGTCCTCAATGTTTCCCAGCATCAGGGTCTTTTCCAGTGAGTCAGCTCTTCATATCAGGTGGCCAGAGTAGTGGAATTTCAGCTTCAGTATTAGTTGATTTCCTTGAGAATTAGCTGGTTTGATCTCCTTGCTGTCCAAGAGACTCTTGAGAGTCTTCTCCAGCACCACAGCTCTCGGTACCCACCTCTGACTGTGTTCTGCCTTCTGCTGCCAGTGACTCAGCAGGTTTAAGTGTCTGCGTTTCAGGTGTTCACAGCCAACTCCACGTCTGCCCAGGGATTCAAGCCACATCCATGTGGCTCCATGTCTCCCATCAGTGAATGTCAGCTCACATCCCTGTCTATGCTCCTCTGAGCCCACCAACACATCTGTCCACTTTTGCCAGCCAAGTCTCCATGATGGCATAGATCTGTCTACACAGTATCTGCAGCCCATTCGTTGTCCCCGCTTGTCTGTTCACACTGTCTGCCCCTGCACGTGTCTGTGCCCTGAGTTGCTTGCCCACCTCCACTGTCTTCCTGTGTCTGCCCTCATGTCCACTGAATCACCGGCCCAGCTCACGCAGCTATAAACCTGAGCACGTTGGCGCACATCTCTGCCCACACCAGCATTCCCCACCTGTCCCTGGGTGACCCCATGGGCGCCACCTGTTTGGAGGCAGGTGGGTATGTGTTCACCCAAGTACTCACAGTGCCGGCCAAGGGCTAAAGGGTAAGCTCAGCAACTCCCACTCCCAGAACAGTGTCCAAGGCCACAGGCACAAGCTCACTGCCACCTCCACAAAGTGCTCCAGGACATCTCGACAGGGATGATGGGGGAGGGAGCAGAGCCCAAAGCACAGCAGAACCTCAGAGGTGAGGTCAGAGATGCCCCAGGTACCACTAACCTCAAGCCAGTTCTGCCGGGTCTGTCCACTTCCAGCACCCCAATTTCAACCCCAATGGCCAACGAGAGGAAGACTGTCCGTCTGCACTCACAGGAAATGGTGCCTGGCTCCAGCCTGCCAAGCTCATCCCCAGCCCCCAGAGACAGAGGCTCTTCAGAAAGGAAGTGAGGACTTCCTCCTGTAAGGCTGGATCTAGACCCCAAGCCTCAGAAGCCCCAGGGAAGCTAGGAAGGTCCTATGGTCAGCCTGACCCCAGAAACCAAATGTAATTCTCCTGAAGTCCGGAATAGCTTCAGTCGGCAGGAAAAAAAAAACCAACTGGGAGTGGGGCTGGGGCACATTTCTGCTGCTCCCTGTCCCTGGAGGCGGTGAGAGGTCCTAAGCATCAGGGTAATCAGAAAAGAAGGGTATGGAGGCAGAACAAGAATATTTCAAACATATTTGCATGGCTGCATGAGAACTGCATCCCAGCTTCCCTGGCAGTTACAGCCTGTGTCACTCATTCAGCAATTAATCATGTGTATTCTCTTGGTATTTCCACTGTTACTATTAGTCCAGGACTAGTATGGAAACCCTATAGTAACGAAATTTTTCTGTGTTTACGCCTTGCATCCCACCCCCCTCACCGCCCCCCACGGGGTCGCACAGAGGGGCTAAGCCACCTAAGTGGAGAACCCTCCAACTCCTTCCACCACTCCCATCCTCCTTGGCAGAGCCCAGTGCCTGGCATTTAAGAGATGCTGTCGGGGGTCCAGGCTGCTCTGCAGGAAGCCAAGGAGTTGTTGCTTGGAACTCTGGTGGAGAGAGCAAGAAGCTGGAAGCTTCCTGAAGTCAGGGGAGCTTTTCTTCCATTTCTGACTCCCTAAGAGGTAATAACATGTTCCAATCGTCCTGGATGTTTTTAAGAGTCTAGGGCAGCCGTCTCCCTGACACTGCACTCCGCTTTCTGACAGGCCGCCTGCCCCTTCAAGAAAACGTCTGAAGATGAAAAAAGGGCTCCCCTGGGAGACCCAGGCCTACAGAAGGCAAGAACCAGATGCGGCCCAACATCAAAGCTTGCACCCACTGGGATCTCTGGACTCTTCCCAGTTCCATGGACCTCAAGTGCCTAAAGAGGAGCCCAGGGACCTCAGGTGTGGAACATGAGGCTGCTTGCCTCGCCGCAGCTGCACAGGAAGCCCAGCTCTCAGGTCTCGCCCGAGAACCAGCCATCAAGAGTGGAGGCGTCGCCATCCCACATCTACCCTAGTCGGAGAGCAAGCTCCTGGAGAAAGTGCGTAGCCCAGAGCCGGACAGATAGAACGCCTCAATAACTCCTGTTTAAAATGTGTGGTTCCGCTTCTCTCCCAGGCACCGATCCCGTGCGGGTTTCGTTGAGGGGGCCAGGCTCTCTCCTCTCCACAGAGCCCAGGGAGGCTTGTGACCTAGGGGATGGGGAGTGGGTGGTCGGAGCAGCCCCGGCCCGGGAGTGCCGAGAAGAGTCCGTCATCAGCCCTCCCTCGCCCGCCCCGGGTCCTGACGCGTCGGTACCTGCCAGCCCGTGGCTCCGGGGGGCATCCGCGCTCCTGCGGCAGGCGCGCGGCGCCCGAACTGCGGGCGCCGAGTTAGGCAGCGGCGGGTCGCGCCGGGTACTGACTCCGGCTCGCTCCTCGCAACTTCCCCAGCCCATCCGTGGGCAGAGGCGGCTCCGGAGGCTGGCAAGCCGGGCGCGACGAGGCGAGGGCACAAGCGCAGGAGGCCGCCCTCGCCTGAGCAGAGAGCCGCGCACCCCAGCAGGAGCGCGCCGCTCGGCTCCCGGGGCCCCGCGACCCCCACGCCGGGGGCGGACCCGGCGGGGCCACCAATCACCGCGCCCGCCGTCGCCCAGCCAGCCAGAGCCCCGGCCCCAGCCGCCGAGGGGGCGGGGGTCTCGGATTTAAAGACACACTCACCAAGCAGCGTCCGGACTGGCATTCCAGAGCCGCTGCTGCCAGGGGGAGAGGGAACGGCTGGCCCCACCTTTCTCGGCCCCGCTTCCTCCCTCCGCCAGCCCACCCTCCGCCTAGGAGGAAAAGTTTGGGGCGGGGGAGACCGCCTGGGAAACCAGTTCCGCTTCCCTTGTCATGAGTTCGGCTCTTTCTGGAAGAAACCCAAACCCTACTACATCCAGCCTCCCTGGCAGGAGAAAGAAGCAAAAGCTCTCGGCGCCACACCCCCGTCCAGACTCCAGCTCCCCGGGAGATCGGCGGGCCCTCGCCGCTCTCTGCTTTTTAAAGCCAAGCCAAGCCTCTGCGGGCGCCGGAAGAATCCTCGCTGTGCTGTGCAACCTGAGCTAGGCGACTGCTCTCTCTGGACCTCGCCACCACAGGAGTCAACGGTTAGCCCTTAAAGAGCAGACTGTCCGCTCAGCTGTGGGCTTCTCCCAAACCTTGGACACCCTCAGTACCCGGAGACACAAAGCGAAGAACCCGGCAGAAACTTCGGAAGGGGAGAGGTCCCTTTGTCCCCACCCATGGCTCCCTGCAGTGACAGCACAATCCTAACCCCCAGGGGGGTCTGTCCCCGGCTCCCCTGACCGGGGGATGCAGTCCAGCCTGGCCCACCGGAACGCCCCAGCAGTCCCTGCCAGCCCTCCGCGGGTGCGCGCCTCCAAGTGAACTCTGGTGCCTTCGCTCTCACCACTGTTTTTCTGAGGGAGACGAAATTGGTTGTGGTTAGTGAGTCACTTGCCGCTTCTCTCTGCCCTGCACTGGGGACCTGCGTCTTCCTCACCTGTCACTCCCGGCGTCGCCCACAATCAGGGATGGAGCGGGAGTCAGTGAAGTCCAGGTTTGCCCAGGGATGAAGGTAGTGCAGGCCTGCCCTCTCTCCAAAGTCAGGCCAGAAGGCGCTGGGCTAGGAGAGGGACATGCAGGCCCTGCAGCCCCTGTGAGCCCTAAGAACAAAGACAGACAAGAGGAATGGCTGTTATTTATGGTGCTCTTACCAGGCCTCCAGCACCTAGGTCTCAAGTACTTCACTGGGTCATTCTATGAGATGACTACTTTTATTACCCCTCTTTAAATGTGAGGGCTTCCTCCTGTCCCATCCAAGGTGTGTGAAGAGGCGAGGAGCAGAGGAAGCCCACGAGTGGCCTTGGGAAGCAGATCTACCTTCAGAGACCAGTGAGCAAGGCTCAGGCTGATACATACCTTACTGCCTGTATGGTCTGTGACATAATCTGTCTTCAAGTCCCTCAGCCAGAGGACAGCCTGTCCTTCAAAGTGTTGACAAGTCAGGGAGCTGGGGCCTGTGATGCCCTGGTGTGGTGCGTGGCACACTGTGGCTCCATCCTTAGGCACTGCTCCCTTCCTAACTCTTCTGCACAACCTCACAACCCCCACTTCTTGCCCCTGCAGATTCCCCATCTGATGCCCTGCCATACTGAGGGTGCTGTTGCTGCTGTTCAGTTGCTAAGTCATGTACAAATCTTTGTGACCCCATGGACTGCAGCATGCCAGGCTTCCCTGTCCTTCACTATCTCCCGGAGTTTGCTCAAACACATGTCCATTGAGTCAGTGATGCCGTCCAACCATCTCATCCTCTGTTGCCCGCTTCTCCTGCCTTCAGTCTTCCCAGCATCAAAGTCTTTTCCAGACTTTGCATCAGGTGGAAGGTGCTGAGTTCCAGGATAATGTGCCCTTGCGGCAAGGACCATGGTAGGGGTGTGCATGTGTACTAAGGCTGTGCTTAAGCACACACCTATACACATACACACATGCACACTCATCCCTCCTCCTCCCTCAAGTGCTGGGATCCGTGGCTGGCTGCCTCTCTAGACTGAGCTCCTGGAGGATAGAAGTCCATGTCTGAACTGTCTTTTGGTCCCTAGCACAGTGCCTGGCACATTGGTCATTCATTCGTTTGTGTTCACCATGCACACAGTAGGTGTTCTTGTTGAATCAAACAAAAAGCCCAGGACAGAGAATCACAGCCCTTCTGGCTCCTATGGACAGCCTCCGGGCTCAGCTGATAGACCCCAGAAGGAAAGGGATGAGGGTTTCAAGTTTATCCCAGAGACAAGTACAGATGATAAGATGTATAAGTACAAGTACAGATGGTGTCCAGTCCACAGTGTCCAGCCTCACCAAGCCACCCTCAGCCTCTAAGGTTCTGCCAAGTCCCTGCTCAGAGCAGCATCCTAGGGGTTCCCCCCAACCACAAGAGAGCCTGCAGGCTTTCTTCCTTCCCCACCCCCTACCCCTGGCACCTGGGAGGGGGACGGGGACTGAATGTTGAAGAAGAGAAAAAGGAAAGGACACAGCAGCCCTAGGTATACCCAGAAGAAGCCACTCTGCCTTTGCTCTCCAACCCCAGGCAGAAGGGAAGACTCAATTGAGCCAACACTCAGTGCAGACCGCCACAGAAGCCCCTGGAGTGGTCTGGACACTCAGAGCAGAAGCGCAAAATTCCCTGATAAAGGATCAATGGTCCCAGAACAGGATCTCAGAAACCAGATGGCTCAAGACCCACCCTTCCTCACCCAGCACCCCCACCAGCTCTGCCACCACCCACCTCCAGATGCACAAAACACCCAGAACACCCCCTTATCATCTAAAGTGGGGGCCCTGCAACAACCATCTGCTTGCGTGTAAACACATGTATCCACACATACGTACTTGTGTTGCTCGTGTATGTTTGCAGAGATGTGAATGAGAATGTGCATGTTTGTGTGGGTATGTCTAGTGGGCATGAGTGTGGATGTCCAAGTGAGCATGTGTGTGTATGTGGGCAAGTGTAGCACACACATAGACTCACCCACCACCATCCGAAACCAGGTAAGCTGCTACTGCAAAGGATAGTAAACCACCCCATTACTCACGCTTCCAAGAGAATCACCAGTGGCCATCCACAGCCCCTCTGCCCAGGCAAGCAAGTCCCAAATTCAGTCCCTGCAAAGAACCATAAGCTGTGCAAACATCCAGTTCCCTTGTGGGAACACTCAAGCCAAGAATTATTTCCTGACAGGCAGAAACAATTCGCTGGAAAGCAGAGGAGCTGGGTTCAAATCAACAGAGATGAGACTTGACAAAAGATGAGAAACAGGCCCTACTGCTCTTTCTGCTCCTCACTGCGTGCCAAGCCCGCCACAGGCCGGGGGACACTGGGCCCAGGGAATGGACAAAGTCAGGGAGGGTACTGTTCTGGCTCTGCCCCCCCTTATTGCCAAGACTGGGACCCACATGGGCCCTCCAGGACAGGTGTCTTGGAACCTGCGTTCTCCCCTGAGACCCAGGTGGTCTCTGAGCCCCAACACAGAACCCTTCCCCTTTGCCCTGGCTGCCCCTCCAGGCCCACTGTCCCACCACCAGCATCCAGTAGCCCTCCGTTGTTCAGGCCCTTCCCTCTACCGTGCAGGGCTGAGAGACCCAGGCTCTGAGGAGGGCTGACTTGCCCTGGACCTAACCTTGGCAGTTTTACCACTAAGAGACCCCTACCCTAAAAGTCACCAGATTTCTCCAAGTCTTCTTTTCCTTGTTTGTAAAATGGTATGAAGAGCTGTTCATGCCTCCAGAAAATGTCTGGAAGATTAAAGGAGCGCCTGGCTCTCAGCTGGTGCTCGCAGTTGGCTGGAGCTCACTGACTGAAGCTATTTTATCATTATTGTTATTGCCACCTGAACTCACACTCTGACCCAGTCCCAAACCTGCCAGGGCTAAGAGGTTCTTCGAGGCTGAGTTCAGGTTATTCCTCCTCCAGGCATCCTTCCTTGTTCCCAGGATCTCGGTTTGCTCCCGACTCCTTCCCCCTCACCTCTACGCAGGAAGCTGGGACCTGAGCACTCCTGCTTGGCACAGGATACATGGCCAATAATTGACATTATATTAATAATTATCAGCAGGATTATTAATTTCATTGGTTGGCTTTCCTTTGGGTCTAGGTCCAAGGATAGTATCTCCTATCTCCCAAATTCACACACTAGGTTCAAACTTTTTTGACAGAGATTCAATGTAAGAAATACATTTGAGGGTATAAATCCAGAAAAATCAAAACTCTAATTTGAAAAGATACATACACCCCAACGTGCACAGCAGCGCTGATTACAATAGCCAAGACGTGGAAACAGCTCAAGTGCCCATCAACAAACATTTAGGGACTTCCCTCGTGGTCCAGTGATTAAGAATCCGCCTGCCAATATGAGGACACGGGTTAAATCTCTGGTACAGGAAGATCCCACAAGTTGTGGCACAGCTAAGCCCTCGCACCACGAGTAGAGATGTCCCAGCTCACTACAACAATGAGAAGCTCACTACAGCAATGAGAAGCTCACTGTAACAATGAAGACCCGTATGTGCGTGCCCAGTCGCTCAGGCGTGTCTGACTTTTTGCAACCCCGTAGACTGTAACCCATGAGGCTCCTCTGTCCATGGAAGTTTTCAGGCAAGAATCCTGGAGTGGGTTGCCATTTCCTCCTCTGGAGGAATCCCTCTTCCTGACCCAGGGATTGCACCAGAGTCTCCTGCATCTCTTGCTGGGGCAGGAAGATTCTTTACCATCGAGCCACCTGGGAAGCTCGACAAAGACCTAGCATGGTTATAAAATAAATTCAAAAAAATTTTTTAAAAAACAGACATTTGGCTTAAGAAGATGTATACTTATACAATGGAATATTACTCAGCCATAAAACAGAATGAACAATTGCCACTTGCAGCAATGTGGATGGAATGTTATACTTAGTGAAGTCAGAAAAAGACAAATACTGTGTAATACCACTTATACATGGAATCTGAAATATGATACAAGTGAACCTATACACAAGACAGAAACAGACTCACAGACATTGAAAACAAACTTATGGTGACCAAAGTGGGAGGGAGAGAGGGACAAATTAAGAACATTTGTTTGAATAACAAATTCAAACTACTATACACAAAATAGATGAGCAACAAGGATCTACTATATTCAACATCTTATAACCTATAGTGGAATAGAATCTGAAAATATATATATATAGCTGAATCACTTTGCTGTATTAATACAAGATTATCATGGCCTATAACCAACACAATATTGTAAACCAATTATACATATATATATACACATACAAATATATATACACGTATCTATGTACTGTATATATATATATATATTTAGTTTGGGGCCACCAGCTACACAGAGACATAAATATATAAAAAATGCTTAGCTTTACTACATGTGATGCACGCTGATATTTTCTAATGTATCCTATCCTGTTTCTTTTTGTTTTTACTGATTACAGTGCACAAAACTGATTTTATCTGTGACCTGCAGTTGGAAAATGCTTCAAAGAACAATGAGGTCCCAAGGGCAAGAGAACCTGGAGGCCTACCTCAGCATCACTCAGAACCTGACTAAAGAGTGCCCAGGACAAGAGTGCCCTTCCACAGGAGGGTGATTCTATCTCCAGAACATTCCTCAAGTACTGCAAAGAGAGTGCTCCATCAGAAGAAAAAGAGAGAAAAGGGAAAAGGAATCCTGGTTCATCCATTCAACAGATATCCCATTCATTCACTGTCAATCAACGAACATTTACAGAGCCCCTTTTATATTCCAAAACCTTGGCCTTGAGCAGTGAATGAGGCAGACAAGGTCCTGCCTTCATGAGGCTGACATTTTAGTAGAGTGGGGGCAGGGGATACGATAAAGAAGCAAATATTAATAACAACAGAAGCAAGATCATTCCTAAGTGACTTAGCTAGGAAGAAAATAATACAATAGAATAGTAAAGAAAAGTGTGCTGGTGGGGCCGTGTCTCCAACCTCAGGTACCCATGATGCATCCTTCACTCACCTGAGCTGGTGGTTGGTTGAGGGACCGAAATGGGATGATGACTTCAAAGTACTTGGCACTGTCCTGGCAGAGCGGCTTTTATGCTCATCATTATTAGATGGATAACCGTGGTTGAAGGCAGGCTGTGATAATGTTCTGCAAAGTGTAAGGTTGCACTGGGGTTCAGAGGAGGATGAGGGGACAGTGCAAGCCCAGGACCCACGCATGTGTTGACCTGTCCCTCTGCACAGCTCAGCTGGCTGGTCTCTCCCCATTTCCCAAGCCACAGCTCCCTACTTCTACCTCCCCGCACAGTTCAGCCCAGCCCAGTTGGAGCTGTAACCTCTCAAGGCTGGGGCACTGAAAGAGTTAACTTCTTTCCTTCCCAAGCCACACAGGGACAGGTACCTAGCAGCCTTCACCACCCTACTCTACACCTCTGTAGACTCTTGCTGATCAGGTCACACCTACCCGGGGAACATGGGTGCTGACTCCCAGCAAGACAGCACAGGAGTAGAGATCTGGAGCCCAGCCCCAGGACATGCTGAAGGCTCTGGGTCTGTTCAGTGGGGGCAGAGACGGCTCAGTGGCAGGACTCTGTCTTCTGGTCCCCACAGGGCTATCAGGAAGAGAGTGAGGATTTGCCTCAGGTGAGCTGCTCAAGGATCTGAGCTCCAAGCAGCAATGTTGAGTACCTACTATGTGCCCGAACCTGGGCTCAGGGAGAAGACCCCACTTTGCCAGAGGTGCTCACAGGTCTGTAGGGGAGGCAGACCAGTAAACTGATCTTTCAAAATGATGTTTCCTGCAGGGTAGAGTGGGAACTGGGGTACTGGGGATCAAGTTAATTCAGAGAGGAAGTGGATGTCCTACCAGCTCAGTGATGTAAAGAGATCTGTTTTGACTTTGGCATCAGACAGACTTGAGTTTGAATTCCAGTTCTGCCACTTCTGAGCTATATGAACTCAGGCAAGTTTTCTGAGCTTTTATGAGCCTCTGTTTCCATATCTAGAAAATGAGGATTGGGACTTCCCTGGCAGTCCAATGGTTGAGACTCCGCACATCCACCACAGGAGACTCGGGTTAGATCCCTCGGTTAGGAAGATCCCCTAGAGAAGGAAATGGCAACCCACTCCAGTATTCTAGCCTGGGAAAACCCATGGACAGAGGCGCCTGTCCATGGGGTCGCAAAGGGTCAGCCATGACTTAACGACTAAACAACAGGGAACTAAGATGCTGCATGTTGCATGGTGAGGCAAACAAACAAACAAAATCTTATAAAAGGAGGATAGTCACACACATTGTGATAAGATTTTGAGATTAGGTTGGAGAAGGAAATGGCAACCCATTCCAGTACTCTTGCCTGGAAAATCCCACACCAGGTTCCTCTGGTAGATTACAGTCCATGGGGTCACAAACAGTCAGACACGACTAAGCAACTTCACTTAAGATTAGGTGAACTAAAAAAAAAAAAAAAAAAGATTAGGTGAACTAACAAACTCAAAACCCTTACTAGCTGTCCAAGAAGAAGCTCAGTAACATAACAGTAGTTATGGCTGCTAGCATCATCAGAAGATCCCCTCCAAGGACTTTCCTGATGGTCCAGTGGTTAAGACTCCGAGCTCCCAAGGCAGGGGGCCCAGGTTTGATCCCTGGCCAGGGAACTAGATTTCATATGCCGCAACTAAAACCTAATGTAGCCAAGTAAATAAAAAATAAATATTAGAAAAGAGAGGGAGAAAAGAAGATCCCCTCCGAGGTGTCTCCCTCTGCCTTCACCTCCTCCCTTCTCCCCCTCCCCTACTTGCATAGTGCCTCCCAAACGCGCAGAGAATCCCCTCCCCCACTGCTATCAGCAAGAAGTGCCCAGCGGCCTTCTGCCGGGTCTCACTGCAGAATCCCAGGCCCTGGACACTGAAACTAATGAGGCGGGGTGGGATGGAGGGGGCCACAAGGGGGTCTGCCAAACCTTGCAGCAGGAAGACCATCCATCCCTGAATAAACAGGCTGTCACCCCTTCCCTCCCACTCTCCCTCTCCCTTAAATAACCCAGATCTGTTGCCCAGTTGTATCCAAGCAACACCACTCAGGCTCCCAAGGATGTCTCTCTCTGTCAGAGCCATTTGTGAAGATGCTGCAGGGGAGGGGGGCGGGGCAGGGGTCAAGGGAGCCACAGCGGCCCGGCAGCATCTTCCCAAGGCCTTCGTATGGCAACGAGACCCTGGTCCCCAGGAACAGAGCTCCTGGGCTGACCCCTCACCAGATCAGTGGGCAGGGGGGGTGTCTTGCTTACCAGCAACATTCCAGAAGAGGCCAAGACCTCCCAGACACACAGGGAAGATCCCAGACTCCCTAAAGCTTGGGACACATGGGAACCAGGGAAGGGCCTTGGCAAGAAAATTGGCCCAGGCCCAGCCTTCTGAGGTCTAGTCTTGGTGCCAACATTCACAGGCTGTGTTTTTCCAACCAGGTCACCCACCCTCTCCGAGCCTCGAAGAAATCTTTATGCCAAAAGAGGATAGGGAAGGGACACGCTCACACTTTTTGACAGCATCTGTCCACATGACGCACGCACAGACTCTTCGCCCCAGCAATTCCACGTCTAGGAATTTAGCCTAGAGATGTGCCCACACAACCAACAGATTAACAACCGCATAGAGTTATTCCTCGTTTGAGATGGTGCAAGATTGGAAACAAGTGATGAGTCTGCGGACAGAGAGATGATAGGCTGGATAAACTCTGGAACACCCAGGAAACTGGAAATGCCATACAGATATTTGAAAATATGTATGCGGGCTGACAGAAAATGATCTCTAGAGCTGGGAGCAAAGTTCAGGAGTGGACACTGACAGAGACAGTGGGGGTGCTGTGGTCTGGACAGTGGTGCCGGAGCCAGTCCTGGCATCCATCTCTAAGGGAATAGATAAGTCACACGGACTCCAGCCACAGAATCCCGTTCAACAGAAACACCCAACAATCCAGGTGCACACACAAAAACGTGCAACGAGCTTGAAAACAGTATCCTGTGATAAAATCATAGAGCTGGATTAGCCATACAATACCCATTGATGTAAAGTAACCATGGTCATACACAGAAAAATCACCATAGTTTTTTTTTTTTTTGAATGAGAATATGTACATTAGGCAAAAACGTTTATCAGACACACTACCACAGGCGCCTATGAGAAAAAGGAATGTGAGGAAGAGGAAATAAAACAAAGAGGACAATGTAAGAGAAAGGCCTTGCATGTACTGATGATGGTATTTTAAGGAAATTTACTTACTCAACTCTTCAGCTGAGGTGAGAAGGAAGGAGAGACGGGGGGAGGGAAGAGAGAAAATTGAAGGACAGAGTCTCATATTCTAGCACCTAAGGAGCTGCATAGATACTGCCCCTCAAGGTCCACTGGGATTGGTTCCAGGACCCACTGGGTATCAAAATCTGCAGATGCTCAGGTCCCTTATATAGTAACAGCCATATCAGCTGTACACACAGTAGTATCAGCTCATGTGGATACGGACGGTTGCCTATTTATATGCACACACGTAAACTACAGTTGACCATTGACACAGGGGTCTGAACTGCAGGGTACCACTGATATGTAGATTTTCTTTCCATGAATACATACTACAAGATTCATGGTCGGTTGAATCTGGAGATGGAGAACAGGGGATACCGCTAGGGGCTGGCTATAAATTAAATGACACTACGATTTTTGACTGCAAGGAGGTGGGCACTCCTAACCTCTGCAATGTTCAAGAGTCAACTGTACATTAAATGTCTCTGAAGGACAGATAAGAAATTGGTGATTTTAGTCACCTCCAGGGATCTGGGGCTTCTCAGATAGCTCAGTTGGTAAAGAATCAGCCTGCAGTGCAGGAGACCCCACTTCAATTCCTGGGTCGGGAAGATCCTCTGGAGAAGGGATAGGCTCCCCTCCAGTATTGCAGGGCTTCCCTTGAGCCTCAGCTGGTAAAGAATCTGCCGGCAATTCAGGAGACCTGGGTTCAATCCCTGGGTTGGGAAGATCCCCTGAAGAAGAGAAAGGCTACCCACTCCAGTATTTTGGCCTGGAGAGTTTCATGGATGTGTAGTCTGTGGCTTGCAAAGAGTTGGACACAACTGAGCGACTTTCACTTTCTTTCCAGGGAACTGGGTGGCTGGAGGGAAACTTTTCACTGCATACCTTCTTATGCATTTGAATTTTGTTCCGCATGGATGTGTTATCCTACTTTTAAATAATGACAACAATTCTAGGCTGATAGGTTTGTATACATGAGGTTAATCTCTGGAAGGCTACCAAAGATGCTGGGAAGAGGGCTCAGCCCTCGTAGGATAGTTGAGGCCTGGGGAAGGGAAGCAGGAGGCCTGGGGAGGAGAATCAGACCTGCCCTCCACTCACTACCCTTTTGTAGTTGTTTCGTTTTTTTTAAACCCTGGGCATCTATGATAAAGTCTAATAATTGTCATTGTCATAATTTTTTTTTGTATGTGCCATGCAGCTAGTGGGATCTTAGTTCTAAGACCAGGGATCAAACTTGGGACCTTGGCAGTGAGAGTGCAGAGTTCTAACCACTAGATCACCAGGGAATTTCCTCATAAATGTCATTTAAAATTTTCATTTTGAACACTTTATATATGCACAAAAGTAGAAAACAGCATAATCGACTCTATATACCCACTATCACATATGACAGTTATCAAGGTTTTGCCACATTTGCTTCATTTACCATTAGCTTTTTTTTTTCTCTTTTGGTTTTCTTTCTGGAGTATTTTAAAGCAACCCCCAGATATCACACAATTTCACTCCAACCTCCATCAGAATATGATGGATATAATAAACACATCTTAAAGACATAAAGTCACAGAGGCTAGACTTAGAAGGACCCCCCCCATACAAGATTTCTGAGGGCTAGTGGTCCCTGTCTCTGCTTGACTGTCCCCAGAGACAAGGAGCTCACTCCTGACCCAGTTTCCTTCTTTGTCCTGATGGCCTAGAGTTAGGCTTCTCAAAGTGGCAGACACCTCCCCCCTCCACACTCCTTTTGTTGTCTTGGAGGCACCCAGCCATGAGCAGGAGCAGCTCGAAGCCACAGAGTAATAGCCCAGCTCATTAGAGTCCCTTCCTTTCCAAAACAAACTCAGAAGCAGAATGGCATGCTACACACAGTCCCCTTAACTGGAGGCCACTGAAGACCTGCTGGTTTAGAAGGCCTCTCCGGACACCCCCACCCCCCACAACCGCCCCCAACCAGGCCATCTGAGACAGACATTCACTGTCCGTGCAGTCAGGGGTAAAACTGGGACCAGAACCAGGCAGTTGTTCCCAGCCGACGTGTGCGTTTGAATCACCCGCGGGAGGGGCTCGACCACAGGTTCCCAGGCACCACTCCCGCCCTCCTAAGCCAGGGTGTCCAGGGCTGGGGCCTGGGAAAGCCCCCTCCCTGGGTGGTTCTAAGGCAACAGTCAACTGTCTGGTGTTTGGGAACCACTGGGGCAAATGACTCTTAAGCCTTCTTCCACTTCCATGGGCCAATCCAACTCTTAGCGGCCTGCCTTTGTACCGAGATTCTGCCCTGCCCCCTGACCAAGCCAGGGTGTAGTGTTCCCACCTGAATATGGCAGGGGACTAGGTGATGCCATCCACTCTCAAGAGTGTGCTGACCAAGGCTCAGAGGGGCATAGGCAATCTCCCAAATCCGGCGTGTTTTCTGAAGCCAGAAGCACAGATTGAGAGATGGCAGTTCGCCACCGTCCCTGCATGGTCTTTCCCCTGCAGGGGAAGGGAGACACTGAGTGTTTCCTTTGCGCCACAGTTCACATGCAGGAACCCACTGCAGCCTCACCCCGCCCCCTGAGGCAGGAGGCATCTTCTCCTCCTTCCTTACCTCCTCCCTAGCCGGTAAGGAAATGCAGGCTCCACGAGAGGCAGTGATCTGCCCCAGGGCACATGGCTGGTAAGAGACCGAGCTGGGATTCACAACAGGCAACCTGACTTCAAAGCTCCCCTTTCCAAGTGGAGATGTGTATATGACTAACTGATCCACTTTGCTCTACAGCAGAAGCTAACACAGCATTGTTCATCAGCTACGTGCTGAGTCACTTCAGTCGTGTCCGACTCTTTGAGATCCAATGGACCGTAGCCTGCTAGGCTCCTCTGTCCATGGGATTCTCCAAGCCAGAATACTGGGGTGGGTTGTCCTTTCCCCCTCCAGGAGATCTTCCTAAGCCAGGGGCTGAATCTGCATCTTCTGTGTCTCCTGTATTGGCAGGCAAGTTCTTTACCACTAGCGTCACACAGTCCATGCGGTTGCAAAGAGCTGGACATGACTGAGTGACTAAGACACACACATACACCCCAATAAAAATTTTTTTAAATGAAGCTTCCCTTTCCTAACCACAACAAAAGCTCCGGGACCCCACTGGGCTCAGCCACTGACCAGGAGCCCAGGGAGGTGGCGGCCTCCATGTGAGTGCAGCAGCGGATCCCCAAAGCAGGGGGTGGGGAGGTGAGCTGAGGGCAGTCAGCTAACTGCATCCCGCAGCAAGTTCACCGCAAGGGGCTCGGCGTGGCGCACCTTGAGGCTGCCACAGCTGTATGGCCCATCGGCTTGCCTGTCCCCTGCATCACTAGGCAGTGAGCTTCCAGAAGGAATGCCCACCGTTTATCACTGTGTTCCAGCCCAGGGCACGGCATATGCTGGGAGCTTAATAAGTGCTTGCATAATTGGCCAGCCCAACCCTCCAAACACTTCAGGACAGCTGCTTCCACTGTGAGAGGTAGTCTTGGGCAGAGGAAGCAAGAAAGTCCAGTCCTCTGTACCACACCATGCTTGGACTCAAGTCTGCTCTGAGTTACAAAGGGCATGCTCAGAATCATGGTGCTGGCTATTTTCAGCCACCCAGAGAGGTAAGTATCCCTCCTGTCTCCCCAGGCACTGAAGCTCGGAGTGGTGATGTCACTCCTTCCCAGGGTGGCTCTCCTGACCCCAAAGCCTGCTGTGCCCCATCCCCTGTAACAAGTCCACAAGAAGCCCTGGGCAGGGACCCCTCTGGGGGCAAGAGCAGGGAAACAGGAGTCCACACTTGGGCCTTGGGGAAAAGAAGTTCCTTAACCTTGCCTGGTACCCCTCACCCCACCTTCTTTCCAGTAAGACAGGCAGGCAACCCCTCCAACTGAGCGGAATGCCTAGAGGCCAGGCTTGGTAAGGGCCATGACCGGGCAGGTGGGGTGGACAGGGCCCCTGACCAGGCTTCTGGAGATTCAAGCCCTAATCGAGATACTGCCTTACCAAGTCAAGGAGCCTCTCTGGGCCTCAGTCTCCTTATCTGTAAAATGAGATAAGTAATTCTTCCTTGCACATAAACACAGGTACTCTTCTCAGACCCCATCTGTGGTGAGACAAATTGCCCATTTAGTGGCACGTGACAAACCTCAGACAGCTCTCAGACGCTGACAGAAGGAACCCTACGGTCCTCCTTCCACAGAAAAGCAGGGCTAATGGGCTCTTCGTAGGGATTAACCCAACTCCCCACCTCACCACAAGTGCTCCCCACAATATCCAGTCCTTCACTGGCTGCTGAGTACTAGGTACTGCACTGGACTTCAGAGCCACAATCCCATGCCTCACTTTGGGAAAGCATAGTCCACTACCATCCTCATTTTTTGCATGTGGCAACTGAGGCACAGAGAGGCTGACAAACTTGCCCAGTGTCCCCCAGCCATCGCTGACTCCAGAGCCCTTGAATTCAGCCTCCCGAGTACTGCCTGACTTTAATTGTCCCAGGGATGGGAGCTCATTCTCTAGGGAGACTTCTCTGCAGAGCTCTGCTGACCTTAGAGCATCCCTCCTCCTCCTCCTAACATGAATCTGACCTCCACCTCCCAGCCAGTCCCCAACTGGTCCTGTCTCCCTAACCCTGGAACACCAGTACACAGGTACATAGCTCTTCCTTTCAAATATTTGAGAAATGCCATCTCAGACCCTGATCACAGACTTCTCCCCAGGGCTTTCAAAGGTCCGTGGGAACTTCCGAGACCCAAAAAGGCCTTGGCTATTATTCTGTCTCCATCCCCCACCCCAGGGCTTTTTCCCAAGGGAGTCCAGAAGAGAATGAAACCCTTCTCTCTCTCTCTCTTCACTCAGCACCTCCCACCCCCCAACCTCTAAGCTGGTCTCCCAGCTCTGACTTCGTACCTAGCTGACATCTGCGGGCAGAAACCTGCCACAAGTCTCCTTCTGGAGCCTCCCCTTCCCCGCACTTCCCAGCCTGTGACCGCCCCTCCTTCAAATCTCTGAAGGGGGTGCAGCCTGAGCTGCTGCTGGCAGGAAGCAGTGAAGCAGTTAAAAATGCCCACTATCTGCAGACAGAGAGGGAGAGGCCAGGATGGGGGTGGTGCAGGCAGCTAGAGGCTGGTGGGATCAGGACAGGGCAGGGTCTGCTCAGGCAGGCGCCCCAGTCTCTGCCACAAATCCCTGCCTTCCCCACCCATTTGTTTCACGTTCTCTTTCTTCCTCTCACAGCTTCTCCCTGGTCACTCAGAGACGCTAACCTCCCAACTCCCCTCCAGCACCACTATTCAAAATGTCACTGTTTAACGAGTACGGAATCTCACTTGAAAGTGAGGTGTTAGTTGATCTGTTGTGTCCGATTCTTCGCGACTCCATGAACTGTAGCTCGTCAGACTCCATGCTTCTGTGAAATGAACATCTCTCCTGCCATTTCAGTATACAAGAAATGTGTTCCATCTCTGGTCAGGGAACTAAAATCCCACATGCAACGTGGCCAGAAAACAGTGGTTAAAATGGTTCCGTTCAGTTCAGTTCAGTCGCTCAGTCGTGTCCGACTCTTTGCGACCCCATGAGTCGCAGCAGGCCAGGCCTCCCTGTCCATCACCATCTCCCGGAGTTCACTCAGATTCACGTCCATCATTGTATGTTATGTATACTTTACCACAATAATAATGAACACAGAATGGGGAAAATAATTGCCCCATCCCACCCCTCCCCCCTCAACACATGAAAGGGCTCCCCAAGAAGCTCGAGGTCATGATCTGAGTAGGAAGACCACTGTGTGGAGACAGAGACCCCTTAGAAAAAAGGGCACCTGTCAGGCCAGTGAGAGCCTGGAAACCCTGAGTCCCAACCTCCGGGCAGGGTTGGAAGTTACCAGAGGCACCAAGAGGCAGTGCCTGGCCCAAGGTCACACTGCAAGGTAACCATGAAGTTGGGGCTTGAGGTCCAGCGATCTGACCTAACCCTGAGCTGTGCTCAGCAGGGAAACGCGGGCCAGCTGGGGTCTGGGGGAGTTTAAAACAGAAGGCCCTAGGCTATTTCTCCCCACTGCTTCCCATCCTGCCTGGCACATCCTGCTGATGTGAGGAGCTCCCCAAGTTTCTCATTTCTGCAGGTTCTGCACTTGGCCTTTGCAGCTCTGCCCGGCACATAGAGCTTTCACCACCCTGGGTGGTGGCATGCCATGGAGGATTAGGGCTTCAGCATCAGACAAACCTGCCCAAGTCCTGATTCTACCTGTATATATATGCTTCTAGACTAGGCCCCTCATCTGTGAAATGGGCACAATAATGTCTAATTTGTAAGGTTCTTTTGAGAATTAGAATAGATAATATAATACATTTGAAGGGCCTAAAACACAGTAGGTGCTTAAAAAATATTTTTTCTCTCCTCTTCCCCACCAGGGGCCCAGAACCTTCTGCCTAGAACAAGTGGTACAAAAACGGTCAGCAGTAGGACTTCCCTGGTGGGCCAGTGGCTAAGAGTCTGTGCTGCCAGTGCAGGGAGGCTGGGTTCAATCCCTGGTTAAAGAACTAGATTCCACATGCTGCAACCAAGAGTTTACATGCCAACTGAGATCCAGTGCAGCCAAATAAATATTTTATAAGTAAATAAAGCTACTCTTAAAAAAAAAAATGGTCAGCAGCCTTCCCCACCCACCCACCCTGCCAATGATTGCCTGGGTAACCTGGCAAATCCATTCCCTTCTCTGGTCCTGTTCTTCCACCTGCAAAATGAAAAAGAGTTCGCTGACCCTTCACCAGTGTATATAACATCCCAAAAGGATGTATATAATACCTGGTTGGGCATGCCATTTACAAGGATGTTCTTAGCAGCATTATTCAGGATAGCCCAAAGATATTCATATGTAGACAACTCCAGTGTCCATCAAGAGAAGAGTGGATGAATTGTGGTGTGACGGCATAATGAAGACTTCCTAGCAAATAAGATGAATGACCTACAGACACAGCAGCAGGATGGATGAACATCAAACTTGAGAGTGAAAAGAGCTAGATCAAATGAAAAACGTAGCATAAGATTCCATTGTTTGGGGAAACTCCTAGGACAGGCAAAACTAGCCTATGATGATCAAGGGCAGAGGGGTGGCCACCTCTGGGTAAAGGCCAACAGTGACTGGGTGGGGGCCTGCGGGAACCTTCTGGGGCGCTGGGAATGTTCCATGTCTTGAGCTGGATAGGGGTTACACAGATGTGTACCTCTGTGAAAATTCATCCAGTTATGACTTCAAATCAGTGCACTTTATGTATTATGTTTCATCATCCCCTTCACCCACTAAGTTCCAGCCTAACTTCTTTCGGTTCCTCAGACTAGCCAGCTGTGGTCCCTCCTCTGGGTCTTTGCACTCGCTGATCCCTCTTCCTAGGATGTTCTTCCTCCCAATCTTCCTTCCTTCCACTTAGGTCTTTGCTCACCTGCCATCTCTTCGGAAAGGCCGCCCCTGTTGCCTGCACCTAGAGCAACCTCTCATTCTCTTGCTGTTTCATTCCCCTGTTAAAATTCTCAGCACAGCACCCATCACTGGCGCTTTCCTTGTTCTGGCTGTTTGTTTATTGGCTTTCTCTCCCTACTAGGATGTCAGCACCTGACAGTGAGAACGTGTCTATCTGGGTTCAAATCTTGGTTCCATCCAGAGCAATGGCTGCCACACAGTAGATATGAAAATTTGTGGGATGAACAGGCCATTTTTAGAGAAGGTCAGATTATGTCTCAAAAATTTACCCTTCAAGGTGGTGAGAGGGAATTCATTTTTGTGTGTTTTCATTCACCCCGCAAACAGAGAAGTCAATGAGGCACTGGCAGAACCCTCTGGGGCATCTGAGGGAAGACCCAGAGCGAGCGGCTGGCTCAGCCTCCCAGTTCCCAGGGCAGGGAGACTGGTGGGCTTTGGGTGTGGCCACGGCTGCTCATGCCAGCTGAACGTCTAAGCAGCAGGAGAGCCTGTGCTTTGGCAGGAAGCCACCCCCTTTAAAGAGGCAGACAGCTCAGCCAAAGCCCAGCCACTGTCCCTGCCTGCAGGCCTAGTCACCCGCTGCCATGGCAACTGTCCTGCCAAGCCACTGGCACTGAATGCAGGAGGCAGAGTGCCAGGAAGGCGACAGGGCATCTGCTGGGCTCCCCTGTCCTGGCAAAGGAGGCACCGTGGCCTGCCTGAGCCCACAGCTGGAAGAGGTGTGTGTTGGTGTTGTGTTTTTCCCTGCATATGTGTGTGTGTGTGTGTGTGTGTGTGTGTGTGCTATGCACAAGCACAGGTGGTCTCTCCCACATCTGAAATGGGTAAAGAATTGTTCAATAGTAAAAAACTGTCATTCACTGATCATTTACTACACACAGGTAACATCCTAAATACTTGCCATGTATTTCCTCATTCTAGTCTCAAAACACCCTATGAGACAGGAACTATTCCCGTTTTTACAGAGGAAGAAAATAAGACACAAAGCGGCTAAGTAATCCACCCAAAGTCTCACACTGCTAAGCAGTAGAGCAAGCACTGGAACCCAGAAATCAGGTGCCAAAACCTTAACTTCCCAGGTGGCACTAACGGTAAAGAACCAGCCTGCCAATGCAGGAGGCATAAGAGACGTGGGTTCACTTCCTAAGTCAGGAAGATCCCCTGGAGGAAGGCATGGCCACCCACCCCATTATTCTTGCCTGGAGAATCCCATGGACAGAGGAGCCTGGCAGGCTACAGCCCATAGGGTCGACTGAAGCAACTTGGAACGGCCCACAGTCAGGCTCCGAGCGTTAATGTTCACCTCCAGGGGCACCCTCTATCCTTGAGATTGAGTCATTTGCTTTTCCCGAGTTCTGCACCGGCACCAAGGAAAAAGAAAGGGGTTTGATCTGGCCTCTAGCAGGAGAGTTGCCACTAGCCCCCTGTAGGAGATGAGGGTAAACATAACCATGATGTGCAACCTCAAGGCTCAAAGAAGTGAGCAGAGTGCAGAGGGCTTCGGGGCAGGGGCTGGGGGAGGTTGGAGAAGGTTGGAGAATGCAAGGAGGGAAGCCCTCCTGGAGCCAGGGGACTGATGAAGTTCGGCCCTGGAGCGCCACCTGCTGGAAAAATGGCAGCAGGACAGCCTCCGCGGCTGGCCTCTTTTCTTCACAACAGTTATTTCTCTAGCAGCATGCTAAGTGCAGGGATGCAGAATAACCCAGATGTTAAACCCAACACCCTTGGTGCTTTCAGTATTCTGAGAGAGGCAGACATGAACCAACAGCCCCCAAGTAAAGGTGTAACCATAGCTGACAATAAGCACCCTGAAGGAAAAATACAGGGTGCTCTGAGGAAGTGTGAGGTCACCTTTAGATAGGGTGGCAGGGGAAGGTTTCTCCAAGGAGGTTATATTTAAGCAAAGACTTGAAGGCTATTCGGTGTTTGCCAGGCAGAGTGGGGAAAAGGGCATTAAGGCAGAGGGAATGGTGAGGGCAAAGGCTCATCAGATTCTAGGAACTCAAAGAGGGCTGAAGGCAGCTCAGGTTGAGGGCAAGGGGGCCTGAGACCCAGGCTTCAGGAGCTTGTATCGATCCCGAGGCAGCGGGAGCTCTGGGGGTTTTATTGACGGAAGTGCTACAGCCCTGTGCGCACCGCGGCCACTCCTGGGAGGAGTGGACCTTGGGAACCAGCCAGGGGGCCCAGGCGAGAGATGAGCCCAGCTACAGCAATCCTCCACCCCCACCGCCCTGGGCAGTGTGGCAAAGGAAGCAGACAGACCAGGTACCAGGAAAGACCACTTGTTACGGGGCCTGAACCTTAGATGGTCAGGGGAGGGGGTTTTGAAGGAAAGAACACAAAAATACAAATACAACTGAGGCCTGGGGACCTTGGAAGGATGTGCAACTCACTCTTCCTTAGCGTCAAGGTAGCTGAACTCCAGCTGCCTTCACCTCTCGGGACTCGCACCTGCCCTGCACTAAATGAGATAACTGTGCGAAGAGTTCTGTTGGTGGGTCTCCAGGTGAGCTCTGACAAACTGTGGTGGTAGCTACTGGTAAGTGGGCTCCCCTGGGGTCGGCAGTCTCAGACACACTGTGGAGGACAAGAAGGTGGTGGCGACCCACCCCACCCCAGAGCCAGCCTGGCACCAAGTAGGGGCTGTGCAGACGTCTCTGAGCCATAACTTCCTTCCAGGGCCCCCAGCTTAGAGAGTGGGCACATGCCCCCCACCCCCCAATCCCCACCCGCAAAACAGGAGAATTGGGCCCAGAGAGGGGACGGGATAGATGGGAAGAGGACACATCCCGCTGACCCCCGAGCCTCGACCACTCGGCCCAGGTCGGGGCTCACTCCGGAGGGTCCCTCTTTCGCGGGGCTCCTGTTCGGGACCCCAGGATGCACAGAGCCGCGGAACTGCCAGAGAAGCGGCGCCAGGTGGTGGACCCGAGGCGCTCAGATCCGGACCTAGAGAGGGGGCGCCCCGCTGCTCGGCTCACGTCCGCTCACTCACCGCTGTCTCCTTTCTCTTCCCTCAAGCCACAGCCTCCTCTGCCGCTCTGCTCACTGGCTGCTGAGCCCTCCTCCCAGCCGCCTCGGCCGGCAGCGGCCAGACTCGCCGGCAAGACTGGGCACCGCCCCGCACACATTCCCTTTAGGACCGTCCTCCACGAATAAGAGAGCAAAACCAGAGGCAGGCACCCACGGTAAAGGGCACGGCTTCGAACCCAAGTCCAGGGCTCCTTTCCTTTGCCTCAGCCACCTCCCCATGACAGCAAGCAACCTGTCTGGGAAAGCAAGTTCTGTAAAGAAAAGTGCTCTTTTTCAGTCCCATCTATTAGCACCTGTTGTACACTGGGCACTGAACGCAGGGGTCCAGAGGAGACTTCTGTCCTCTAGACGCTCATTGTCTAAGAGGAGGTGGGTAATAGGGGGCATGATATGCGGGTCCTGAGAGAGGGCTGATCGGACTGGAGAAACCTCAGCTGGCTTCCTGGTGGAGGCAGTCCTTTAAAATGAGCAATGTTTATTTCTAGATAGTGGTAAAGGATGCCTATTGGCCTGAAAAGACGTTCAGGTTACATGAAAGAAGCTGTCTACAGAACAGAACAGTTCACACAGGGGATTGTTCCAAGTAAAAGATGTATGTGTATGTAAATGCCTGAGGTGGGGGTGGGGTGGAGCAGGACCGGAAGGACATACCCAGAATACTAACCAGGGTTACATGTGGATTGCAGAATAAGAGAGGATTTTTCTTTTTCTCTCTGTACTGTTATGTAGTAAATTTTCTTCAGTGAATATGCATTACATTAATGTATATTACAAGCACAATATATAAGAACTAAGGGGAAAATTTTTGTTAACATTTCATCAACTGGTTAGGATGAAGAGAGGAGGAAGAAGCTGCAAAGCCCACCTGGGCAGGACTTGAATGTCAGGAAACGCTTTCAACCACTGGGCTCAGAGCTCCACCAAGTCCAGGATGGCCAAGTAGGGGACAGAGCCAGGGGCCATCCCAGACGTAGAAAGTGAGGCCACCTGGCCATGCTGGTCCGGCTTAAGCTGAGAGGAGGACCTAGTCCCCGCTCCACACACACACACACACCCTCCTGTCAAGTCTAACTGGTACTGACTTAGACCAACACCCTCTCCCCCTCCCACCCTGCTCTTTGGGAGTTTTCTTGACTGATCTTCCAGTCTGGGCAGGGCCCTCTTACCAGTGGGAAGGAACATGGTTCTGAGGGGTACAGTCCACAGGGAGGATGGAAAAGGGGAGCTGAGGGCTGGGGTGGGAGTGGGGAGGGCAAAGTGCTGGGAGCCAGGAGTAGTCTGGGAAGGGGCATTGGGCCAGGGTCTCCCTGGGAGGGGAATCAGTGTGGCCAGGACTGGATCTGGGGAAGCAGAGCCTCCCTCAAGCCACATGACCCTGGTCCTCAGGCTCTGAAACAGCAGGAGGGGTTGTCAGCTCTCTGTTGAGGGTGACTGGGGTGTGGAGGGTGGAGGGAAGAGCCACAGGATAAAGTAGGGTCATGGGGGGATCAGGGAGCTTGTGGACATAACATCTCAAATCATGGGCACACTCTCTCAGTACTGGATTGCCCAGTGAATCCCTGTTCTCAAGATGTGAGTATGGTAAGTGGCCAAACCAAGAGCACCCTCTACACCTCCTGCATGCACACTAGAGTGGAGGAAAGATGAGAAGAACACCTGGGGCTGCAGCTATTTGTTCTCTGAATGACAGGGAGGAGAATGAAGGTTAACCTCAAAACAGATCTGGACTCCAATTCCAGCTCAGCTGCTCGGCACCAACTTGACCCTGGGCACGTGTTTAAGCTGGGCTTCCCAGGTGGCACCTGCCTGCCAGTGCAGGAGACATAAGAGACTTGGGTTTGATCCCTGGGTCAGGAAGGTCCCCTGGAGATTCCCATGGACAGAGGAGGCTGGCGGGCTACAGTCCTTAGGGTCAAAAAGTAGGACACGACTGAAGCAACTTGGAATGCACACAGATGTTTAAGCAATTCAGGCCTCAGTTTTCTCATCAGTAAAATGGGAATCAATATACCTATAGAATCCACCTACAATGCAAGAGACCTGAGTTCAACTCGTGGCTCAGGAAGATCCCCTGGAGAAGGAAATGGCAACCTAGTCCAGTATTCTTGCCTGGAGAATTCCATGGACAGAGGAGCCCGGCAGGCTACAGCCCATGGGGTTGCAAGAGTCGGATACGACTTAGAGAGTAAACCACCACCATACCTGCAGAACACAGTGTGAAAGGAATCCCTCAGAGCTATGCATAAGGCACGGGTCCACAGCTTAGCACTATGCCAGGAACAAAGGTAATTGCTGGCTTTCAACGTGGTTTTCCCTCTATGAAATGGACACATATTTGGCACAGTCCCCAGTTCAGTTCAGTCGCTCCGTTGTGTCCGACTCTTTGTGACCCCATGAATCACAGCACACCAGGCCTCTCTGTCCATCACCAACTCCTGGAATTCTCTCAAACTCACTTCCATCGAGTTGGTGATGCCATCCAGCCATCTCATCCTCTGTCGTCCCCTTCTCCTCCTGCCCCCAATCCCTTGCAGCATCAGAGTCTTTTCCAATGAGTCAACTCTTCGCATGAGGTAGCCAAAGTACTGGAGTTTCAGCTTTAGCATCATTCCTTCCAAAGAACACCCAGGGCTGATCTCCTTAAGAATGGACTGGTTGGATCTCCTTGTAGTCCAAGGGACTCTCAAGAGTCTTCTCCAACACCACAGTTCAAAAGCATCAATTCTTCGGCGCTCAGCCTTCTTCACAGTCCAACTCTCACATCCATACATGACCACTGGAAAATTCCCAGGTGTCTGGAGGTTCTGTCAGTAACCATAGAATGAAAGGCTTGAGGGTGAGAATGGATTCAAACTGCTTCCATTGAATTATCTGCTTTGTGAAAATTCATCCTGCCCCATTGGGTCTCTAGTTAATCATATTAGCTCTCTGGGGCTCCCCTGCATGCCCAGCCAGGTATGTGCATCTCCCTCCAAGCTGCCTTTGAAGTCTGGGGTTCTTTGATGTGAATGGGGGATGGACCAGCCTTGGATCCCTCCAACCCTGAGGTCAGTGGCTAAATGATTCCTTATACCCAGTCATATATACAACTACCACTCTAATCAAGATGATGATTATATGATTGGAATCATTTTAATTAAAAATATATCACTAAATTCACAAAACTAAGTAAGTGTAAAAGGAATTTTTTGAATTATACTATCAACGGATGGTTTTTGTAAGTTTCTATCATTTAGACTTTTGAGACTATTACAGCTTAAAAGAGCACTAAAAATAGTACATGATGCCTTTTGGACTCCCTTTACTTGAATAAGTGCCCCAGGGGATTATTATGGTCAAGCGATTTGGAGAGACACTGAGCTCACAGTACACATAAATGCTTGAGCAGAATCAGTACTTGGCCTGCTCTAAGTACTCTCCAAGCACTCCTTACTCCCACAGTAAACACTCCCTGTTTGTTCTTAGTTGTGATTTTTTCCTTGCCCTCTATACACACACACACACACACACACACACACACACGTGCACATCGGCACAGAGCCTTCTCCCAGCACAGGCTCAGCTGGGTCAGCAAAGTCAGTAGCCTTGAGTGGCTATGGAAGGGCAATCAGGCGGTGGGAAGGCAGGGGCAGGGGTGGCGACTGTGCTGTGGGAATCTCTGAGAAGCTCCTGGTGGTCTCTCTGTTTGTTTCCCAGGCCAGGCTGAGCCTTCACCTCCTGACCCTGTGGGAAGCACAAGTTGGGCCTGGGCTCCACCCAGGAAGGGGCCTCCAGGAAGGGGCCAGGGACGAGAGTCTGGTCACGGGAGCTGAAGGGAGCAGGAGATTCAGGCCTGGCCCCTACCCGCTCCACCGTATACAGCCAGTCACTCTCAGAGGGTTAGACCAGCCTGCAAGGATCAGGGGAAAGGATGGAGGCCAAAGGGCACCATGATCAACGCACACAAAAGGTGTAATGATGTGAGTTGCGTTCATAAGGAGCCTGGAGTGCTAGGGAAGCGTTCTCTCACTAGTGTCAAGACATCTACATGCCAGAGCAGGTGGACTGAGCACTTATTGAGCACCTACTATGTACCCACAGGCGTACAGGAGAGTCAAGAACTTGAAACCAGAGAAAGCTGGTAACCCGAGGGGCTCACATTGTCTTGGTGGCCACTGGATGGAGAAAGAACTCTCCTTCGTACCTCCATGTCCCCCAGTCCAGGGACTGGGTTAAAAGTTTTCATTCAACAAATACATACCGAGTTCTTGTATTGAGAACTGAGCTAAGCATTGGGAGTTCAGTGTTGAACTGAACAGACAGGAGTCTGGCTGAAAGCCCAGTGCTGGGGGAAGGGAACAGACAAAAAATCAACAAACAGTACCAAAGTAAACAAGGTAATTTCCAGCCAGGGAAGTGCTGTGAAGGAAATGAGCGGGGTGACGTGACAGAGGGCAGGAGGTCCGTTTAGACAGGGGAAAGGCCTCACCGTGCGAGGGAGATGATAAACGACGTGTTGGGACATGGTAACGTCCAGTCTGGCTTCCAAAGTCAGAATGACTTAGTTTCCACCACACCCTTACTGTTTGCAAGGCACTCCATCCTGGGCAAGGTGCCACACTCCTCAGAGCCTCTGTTTTCACACCTGTAAAATGGGAGTAATTATCCAATCTGCTTAGTGGGAGTGATGGGAAGGGTAAATTAGATAATTCAAACAAGTATGGGAAATACTTTTAAATAATAGATTATTTCTAGTTCATCCAGCTTGGGTCAGGTGACCACAATCCATGGGTTAGTCCCTGTGGAAAAGGACAATGAGGTGGACTACTCCCAAGTCTGAAATTCCAGACTGATTCTGGACTGTCTTTCCCTCATCCAATATATAGCAGGGGTCTCAAAGTAATTTGTCTTTAGGCCGGGCACATGGGTGCAGTATGTCAAGGAATGGTGGGGGCACCTCTCTGGTGGTCCAGTGGTGAAGAATCCGCCTGCCAATGGAGGGGACATGGGTTTGATCCCTAGTCCAGGAAGATTCCACATGCCATGGGGCAACTAAGCCCGTGTGCCACCGCTACTGAAGCCCATGCGCTCTCTGCACACTGCAATGAAGACCCAGCACAGCCTAAATAAATAAATGAAATTATAAGAAAAGAAAAGAAAACAGGCATGGTGGGGACTGTGGTACTCTTTAGAGAACAGACCCTGCCTAAATGAAGTAGCTCCTGTTCTACTTAAGGGAATCCTTGCCTTGATCAAACGAGGGCCTAGACCATTCCATTTTTTAAATGATGAAAACAAACTATTGGGTTGGTCAAAAAAACTCGGTTGGGTTTTTCCCTAAGATGTAATGGACAAACTCGAACAAGCTTTTTGGCTAACTCAATATTTTTTTTGCAAAATCTTATGAACTTTCAGCATTGGTGATTTAAATAAAAAACTTTTCAGGGCTTCCCTGGTGGTCCAGTGGTTAAGAATCAACCTTGCAATGCAAGGGACATAGGTTCAATCCCTGGTCCGGGAAGATCCCACATGCCTATAGCAACTAAGCCCAATATGCCACAACTACTGAAGACCTGGCACCTGCAACCTGCACTCTGCAGCAAGAGATGCCACCGCAATGAGGAGCCTGCACATTGCAATGAAGAGTAGCCCCTGCTTGCCACAACTAGAGAAAGCCCACATGTAGCAGGGAAGATCCGCCACAGCCAAAAAGCAAATAAAGTTTTAAAACGAAATAAAAACCTTTCAAAACACCCTTATGAGCCGGTAAAACACTGCAGATCAGCCAAGGTGGTTTGGTGGCAGATTTACAAGCTCCGCCTACCGAGGCCAGGCCCTTGGCTGAGCACTGCAGAATTCAGAGCCAGCTTACAGCAGGTTCCTGGTGGGAAACTCCTAGGGCCTCCAGGAACCAGAGCCTAAAGGGGGAAGGAGACCATGTAGAAGAGAGACCCTTGAGCTGGATTCTCTGGGATAACTAGGTGTGTCTTGTGTGAAGGAAGAGGAGGTGGAAGCATCCTGGGCAGAGGAAGAACAGCTTTGAACTTAGGAGAAGGGCAGGCATTTCCATGGGGCCAGGGTGCTCTTGGGGTACAAGGGAATTGTAGCAGAGAACTGAGGTCTTCAGATCACAGAGAGACAGCCAAGTGTGCCCACAGAGGCACCTAGACAGTCCCTCCAAGACCAGCAGTGTGGGGTCCAGAAAGTACTGGAGACAAGTACTAGAGGTGGAGGCCAGGCACATGTGCTTAGTCCCACCTCCACCATTTGCAGGACTCCATCCATTCATTTAAGCCGAGGATCACAGCAAGCAACGGTCAATTAGGAACCAGGAACCGGAGCTTCAGAGAGTCAGGAGTCATCCTGCTCACAGAAGCTCAGTCTGGCGGCAGCTACTCACGAAAGCTTGGACAACTGCTCCATGAAGTTAGAAGAGGACTCTGCCAAAACCTAGGGAGCTAGTGACGGGTTTGCAGAGGAGGTGACAATGTGTAAGCCCTGTCTTGATAGGTGAGAAGGAGTTTATCAGGGCGATAACAGTGGAAACAGCAGGAGGTTGCGTGAAGAAGGAGCACATGAAAGGCAGAGGTGTGATTTGGGAACCTGTTTCGGGAATCTGGGCCTCCTTCAATCATATGACAAATCCTTACTGATTTCTGTGTAGCAGGGCCTGCGCCTGGCATGGGAGACGCATAATAAAGCAGACACCCTCCACCTTCAGAATGATGATGCTATTTAATTCCTCTGTACTTCACTTTCCCCATCTCTGAAATACCTTACATGCCTCAGAGCTTCAGGGAGGGGGATTAGGATTACATGGGCTTCTATAGGCTACATATATGCCAAGACAGCCAGGGTCATACTGGCAAATAGAAAATGCTCATTAAATATGTGCAGAGGGACTCCCCTGGTGGCGCAGTGAATAAGAATCTGCCGTCCAATGCAGGGGACATGGGTTCAATCTCCAGTCTAGGAAGATCCCACGTGCTGCAGAGCATGTGCCCATGTGCCGCAACTGCTGAAGCCTGCGCCCTAGAGCCTGTGCTCGGTAACAAGAGAGCAGTCCTTACTCACAGCAGCAAGAGAAAGCCCATGTGCAGCAACGAAGACCCAGCGCAGCCAAAAATAAATAAATGGGGAAAAAATATGTGCAGAACCGAACCGTCTTTCTGTCTTGACTTCCTGAGAACCTAACACCTGCAGTTATCTTGCTGAGACTCCTAGATAAGCAGGTTTGTTCAATGAATGAATAAACAAATGACCAATCGCCACTTTACACACATTTACTGCTTACAGCATTCCTGTCAAGTAAATACTATTCTTTGTTTCCATTTTGCAGCTGATGAGCAAAATCTTCAAGATGGTAACGATCTAATATGTCCAGGATTTTGCCTTCTGGCGGCCTGACCTCAAAGCTCCAGCACTTAATCCGGCACACTGTCGCTCACAGGGAGGAAGGGTCCAGAAGGCCCGATGGAAAGCACTGGAGAACTTCGAGGTCTTGGCTCCTCACCCTCCAGCTAGCTGGGCTGACCCTCAAAGGTTATCTCCCAGGTCAGGTGATCTGCCGGTCAGTTCGTCTGGGGCAGGGGAAGCAAGAAGGTGTCATTCCCCTCCTGGGAAGAAGGCACTTCTGGTCCTTCTTGCAGGAAACAGGTTCTCCATGAACAAATACCTCTTACACGTGGGAATGACTGTTAACCTCTGTCCTGAAGAGTGCCCCAGCTGGAAAAATCCAGTGATGAACGGGCTTTGACAGAATCTCTCTTGCAGGTCCCCACACAGCTTTGGGCCAATACACATCAGAAATGAGCTCTGTCTGCAGCTCCCAGACCCTGGGAAAACAAAACTTTGAGAGGTTTTCTTTCTTTTTAAGTCTTAGTACAAGGCCCAAGGAGGGCATGGCAACCCATTCCAGTATTCTTGCCTGGAGAATCCCATGGACAGAGGAGCCTGGTGGGTTAGAGTTCATAGTGTCGCAAAGAGTCAGACAAGACTGAAGTAACTGAGCACACACACACACAGGCACACACACACAAGCCCATGTCCACCTTGTCATCTTTGGGGAAGCCAGAGGGCTGAAAGCATGGGTTTGGGTAACCAGCAGAGCTGCCCTTCAGACTGGCTATTTTCATTTGTAATCATGTGGCCTTGAGCAAGTCACCTGGTTCCCTCTGAGCCTCCCTTTTCTCATCTCTGAAGTGAGGATGAGAATAAAATCAATGCAGTGTTTATCAGGATGCCTACTGTATTTGGTGCTCAGTAAGTGTTAGCTATTATTATTATCATTTATCTTAACTGAAATATTCACCGAGCACCTACTAGGTACCACATAGTATGAGGGGACATGGAATGAATAAAGCTTAATAAAGAGATCATCTGTTTTGTTCCTTCCCAATCCTGGTGCTGAATGCCCCTGTTTAATCCAGGGACCCCCTGGATTCTAGGACACGTGGGTTTTGAGGCAGGCTGACCGCTATACCTCTGTGTAACCACAATCTCTCTCTTTCTTTTCTCCAGACATGCGGGATCTTAATTCCCCAACCAGGGGTAGAACCTGTGCTGTCTGCACCAGAAAGTCCCTCATTGCTTTTTATGTATTCATCACTTGGGTGAGGGCATCTTTTGCCTCTGGGGACAGGTCTGATGCAGAGGGACAGGACAGACAATCCCCATCCTGCAAGCCCCCAGGCTGGGGAAGTTGAATGACAACCACAGAGCACCCATAATAATATCTGTGCTTAAGGCTTTACAAAAACACCAGGTTTTAAGGGCTTGCAAAAGATTTTACCATTTGCTTTATTGAATCTGCATGGAAGGAGTCACAGTTTACCTCCAGTCACAGTTTATAGATGAGGAAACTGAATGCAGAGAGGTCGGTTCCAAACTGCAACAAGATCCTAGACTCATCCAGGTTCTCAAAGTTGTCTGGTAAGAATCAAGGGGGTGTTTGTTAAATATGTAGGTTACCAAGGTCTCTCTCCAAGTTCTAATTCTGAAGGCCTAGTTGGAACTCAGGAATCAGTAGTTTACACACACCCCAGGTAATACTTATCTTCAGGAGAGTCTGGACACTGTGCCAAACACTGATTAATTTACTCAGCTAAGATTCTTTTCTCAAATATGACATGTACTATAAGGAGATCATGATGAACAAGACATTCTCTAGCTTTGAAAGGAACTAACAGGCATCTGGTTAAGGAGACTGTCCTGTCCCGAAGTCAGCAAGGGTCTACAGCCCACATCTCTCCTGGGTGAGACCCTTTCCTGCTGGCTAGGCCGGATTCCACAGACTTGGGTTTAGAACTCCTGGCTGAGCCTGCTGGGCCTCCTTCCACTGTCTAATACCTGCTCAGCGCAGAGCCTGTGGCTCTTTGGATGGAGGCATCTTGTGAAAGAAGCCTAGGTGTGCCTGGCATGTGTGCCTGGCATGTGTGCCGTGCTGTGCTTAGTCGTTCAGTCGTGTCCAACTCTTTGCAACCCCAGGGACTAGAGCCCCACAGGCTCCTCTGTCCATGGGGATTCTCTAGGCAAGAACACTGGAGTGGGTCACCATGCCCTCCTCCAGGGGATCTTCCCAACCCAGGGATCGAACCCAGGTCTCCCGATTTGCAGGCGGATCCTTTACTGTCTGAGCCACCAGGGAAGCCCGCATGTAGTTTCAATAAACGCACATCAGGCCTAGGAAAAGACCAGGGGCACAGGGCAGGTGGGGGAGGGGAGGGTGGGGAAGGCATCCGGTGTAGAGAACTGCTGGGTGCAGAGATTTACATTTCTTTACAGGTAATTCCAGTTGAACAGAGGCCAGACAAGTACTACTGTAGTGTAGGGGAGGAAAGCAGGGCCCAGAGAGAAAAAAGTGAGTGTCCCTGAGCTGAAATCCAGGTCTCTGGGGTAACTGAGTCCCCAGGGGAGGCAGAGACTGAAGGACGTTGACAACACAGGCAATACCTTTTTCCTGAAATCCCTGGGGTGAAGTGCATCTGTGAAGGAAGATCCTGATGCCATCACAGACTCCCCTCGAGCGGGCCAAGATCACCCTGTTAGCTGCGCCCTGGGCTCCAGCTTCCAGACACTTCCTTTTCCATCCTTCATCTTGGTCACTCCTGCCCTCTCTCTTCTCCTGGAGGGAGCTTCAGTCTTTGAAGCAGGTCCCCTTGGACTTCCACTGGCACTCGTCTTTTTTGTTCCAGCGATTCCCAGTACCCAGTACTTTTTCAGAGGCTAACTCTCCAGACAGGCACTGCCAGATAAAGCCAGAGGTGCTCCCAGAGGCCATCTGGACAGTATCCTGGAAGCTTGCACAGGGCCAGGCTGGGCTGAAGCCTCCTGGGCCAGTGTGGGGCCGCACCCTGCCTGAGAGCGGCTGGTATCCACAGCTTCCTTTCTCCACCGCTCCTGGCTGAGCTAGATGTCTATTTGGAACCTGGAGGAAGAGGAAAGGGGAGGGATCCCAGGTGGGGCAGAGTAAGGAAGCTATAATTCTGACCTGGGAGTTTGGACAAGCCAGCTGTATCTGGGAAACAAAGCCTGGAGGAGCCCCGTGCCAGCGTGCCCAGACTAGGCAAACTAGACAGACCCTGAACCTAACAGCTCCTACAGATTTGGAGTCTCCTCCCTACCAGGCTCAGGTCTCACCCGCCCTCAGCAGGTGGTCCCTGTAGGGGGCCACCCCGGGTGACGGTGTGGGAGGGTGGGGTAGGGGTGTTATATGATCTCAAAACTTCCCCCCAGGGAGGAAGGGCAGGGGCGGGGCGGCTGCGAAGGCCCAGGATATAAGAGGAGGAGGCTGCCTTTGGGGCTCAGCCAGCCTACCATGCACGCCCACCGCCTGTGGTTGTTCCTCTTGCACGCCTGGTGGGCTCTCCTCCAGGCGGGCGCCGCGATGGTAGCCCCGGTGCCCCTTCGACCGTGGGGGCAGCCCTCGTCGCCATCCCCCCTCGCTTATATGCTGAGCCTATATCGCGAACCCCTGACCCGGGCGGACATCATCCGTAGCCTGCAGGCGCAAGGTAGGCAGCCCCGCCCCGCCCTGCTCCCTTCAACACCCGGGGCGCCTCGGGCACTCCCTCCCCCAGACTCCGGGAGGGCACTTGAGCATCAGGGCCTGCGGCTCGGTGCCGGTGCCGGGGACTTGCCATTTGAGGACGTACCCGCACGCTTGAAGGGCACGTCCAGGGGCTGGGCTTGAGGGTCTCTCGGCGTCCACGTTGTCTCGAGGCGCAGGGTTGGTGGTATCCGGGGTGTGTCCCGGACCGAGAGCTCAGCGTTCGTGTCTTGTTTAGGGCGGGTAGAGTGCGGACTATAGGGTGAGAGCCTGATTGCGCCACTTCTTATCTGTGCGGTCTTCAACTACTGTAATCTCCGGGCACCTCGGTTTGCACATCTGTAGAACAGGGATAGGGCTTCCCAGGTGGCTCAGAGATAAATAATGCGCCTGTCAAGGCAGGAGACATCCCTAGATGGGGAAGATCCCCTGGAGGAGGAAATGGCAACCCTCTCCAGTATCCTTGCTTGGGAAATCCCATGGACAGAGGAGCCTGACAGGTCTCGAAAGCGTCGACCACTGAGGGACTGACTAAGCAACAACACAGAATAGGAATAATAGCGCCTCCTTTATAAGACTGCGAGGGCCACTGGCTATGCACGTAAGATGCTTAACACATAACCAGGCACAGTAACAAATCGGCCTTACTGTTGCTACAATTATTTTGTTGATTTCTTTTTTTCCTTTTCACTAGTGAAGGTGAATGCGCGCCTGGGTCTGCCGTGGAGAGTTTCTCAGGCTGAGACCGAGTTTCGAAACAGGATGTCAAGCATGAACATCAGGGATTAGGTTTCAAAAGTTAGGGATTAGAGATGAGGTGCCCCGAAATCGAGAATTGAGGCAGGCTTGGTAGGTAGGTGTCAGAATCCCAGGTGACACAGAGCTCAGGGCCTAGATTTGGAGGGATTGAGGTCATTCCCATGGTGACTGTGGGAGTATGGCCCTCGGAGATGGGGCAGCGTGCCTTGCCTTCTGCCCACTGGATGCGGGTAGATGTTGAGAAGAGGGAGCCCTTCCCGCGGGGCTCTTCTACGCTGGGCAATCCACATCCTAACGCAGGGGCGGGGGGGTGGTGGTGGCCGGGGGGTGGCCCCTGCCTCCCTGCACCTCGCTCAGCCTGCTGGGGCCAGACGGCCCTCCCCAGAGTTCCGGCGAAATCCACATCCGATAATCTGATTTGACGGCCACCCGCCGGCCCTCTGTGATCCGAGGATGGGGGCTCCTAGTTTGCTGGCCTGCCGCGTCCGGGGTCAGACGACCAGTGACCCTCTCTAGAAGGGTCGTCTGGGGACCAGCCAGACTGGGGACACCCCGGGGTGGGGCAGTTTGAAAATTACTGGCGTGTTCCACCCCGCCAGAAAGGTGGGGGTGGGGTGGAGGTGGGGTTGGTGGCTGCAGAGTGAGAGGTGCGCTTTTCCCGATCTCTCCCTCCTTCCAGAGTTCCAGATTTGCAGTAATGTGACAATCTGGGAGTCTAGAAAACTAGATTCTGGTCCCACAAACCCTGCTTCCCCACTTACCCCTGTGTCCCTGGCCTATCAGTTGACTTTTCTAGCTTATCCTTTTGTAAAAATAAAGGGCCTGACTTTCTTTCTACCTCATTTGTGTGAGTGTGGTGTAAAATACATAAAAAGGGTTAAATTGCAAATTTTATTATGTGTATGGTGACCTTAAGAATATACACATTGTTGTGAATTGGCTTGTTTTTCAAGAGCAGCAAGAGCCTGCCTGGAGGGAGCCTGATGGAGAAGGGATGTCCCACACTGGCTCCTTTCTATCTTGGGTTTATTTGTAAACTGCACAGGATAAGGGGAAATGGGTGTTGGAGTCTAACTAAATTAGGTCTTTCACTGTTTAACTATCTTCACCTTGGACCTTAGTTTCTTCATCTGCAAAATGGAGATAATGGTGGGGCAGATGTAAAGAGACAATGCTAGTAAAATACTTGGCATGAGGGAAGCAGTTAATAGTAATTGGCCTCACAATTTATAATAATGTAGGGTGGGAACTTGGACACCCACCCTCTTTTTCTACAGAGCCCTTAAGTCTAACTCAACACCCAAGGTTATGAACCCAACCACTTCTTTCTTTAGAATTGGAAATCGGTCAAGATTTCCAATTCCAAGGAATTGGAGCCCATGTGGCCAAGTCTGCATTCAATTTCAGGGTGTCCATGAACCCCTTCTTTTTAATTACCCTCCAATCACATTTATTGTGTAAGTAGGAAATACAGTTTGTTCTGAGGACAGCATTCTTAGCTTTTATCAGGCATTGGTGATCCTCAAAGATTAGACACCCCATTCTTCTAAGATGAACCAAAACCAGATCTAAGAGAACCGGCTAGCTTTGTGTCCTGGGGAGCCCTTGGCTCCGGGTAGGGTTGTGGGGTTGCAGACTCTTCCAGCAGGAAGGGATATGCTCCTCCCCACCCCTGCATCTGCTCTACCACCCCAGCAATAGATGATTTTGTTCCCCTGCCCTACCCCTCACTGCCTGGACATCTTCATTTCCAACCTGGTCCTGAGTAATGAGATAGTTGATGATGGCCATTTATTGCATTTTGCTGGTTGCACTGGGCAGAGCACTTTACACACATTATCTCAGTAAATCTCAACACTCCTGTGAGGTGGATACTGTCACCATCTCCCTTTTACCCAGAGGGAAACCGAGGCCCAAAGATTGCATCCCAGTCTTAAACAGCAAGTGGCAGAATTTAATCCATCATGGGAGACACCAGGCCCCTGCTCTTAAACACTGAGCTGGAATCCCTTCCTCTAGAAAGCCATTTGTGGGTACTTGAGATAATACGTTTTAAGTCCTGGTGTAGGTGGAGTTGTAGAGGAGTTGCTACTTGTCCCACCTAATCCCCAGGTGGCCAGGTGGTGCTGAGATGGGCAGTGGGTAATGTCAGCCTCCCGCCACACCTCTGGGGAGTTGCTAGTCAGGGGCTGGTTATCGTCCCCTGCAGGTGCTAATGAGAAGGGAAGTGGAGATTAAGTGAAAAAGAACAGCTAGGGATGGGCTGGGAGAAGCTTCAGGAGGCTGAAGCTGAGAATTACCTCTTTCTAAGACAGGCTGGACTAACCAGAGAAATCCACTTACTGACTAAAGATGTCCTATGAAACAACTGAAAAAAAAACAACAAACAACTGTTACGTGGTCTTCCCAGAGTGGACCTAAATCAGAGATCACTACCTTCAGGACTGATTCACGAAAGGGTTTCTGTTTCTATTTCTAATGACTAGCCTTTGCCTTTTATTTAACAATCGACTTTGAAACATCTTCATTTCCCTGGGTCCTCATGTCATGCAGGGAAAGGTAGGACATTACTATTCCCGTTGCAAAGAAGAAACTGGGCTCGAAAAAAGTCAAAGATCACTTTCAGGCGACCTGAAAGATGCACCCATGTGTGCTATTCCCAGACATCAGACCAAGTTGATCCAGGACTAAAATGAATGGAATGTGCTTCCCCATTCCATCCCTTTTCATTCATTTGGGGTTTCACTGTGCTGGGTGTGTGACTGCTGTCTGTCCCAGATGCATAGAGGACCTGGAAGGAGTGAGCGCCCTGCTGGGTAGGAGAGACCACTGGGTGGAAAAATACAAGATCAGTGCACAGTCAAGCTTAGAAATGTATTTGTAAGGTTGCCGAGAACTCTTGGCATGTCTGCCTCTGTCTTTAGGAATTGGTGGGGGAAGGGTGGCCAGTCTTTGGCTTCTGTTGCCCGTGCCTTCCTGGGGGTTCCAGTCCTTTCCATGATCTGCGTAGCAACCAGACTGTGCCTGTGAAATAGGCCACCCTTTCCAGTGAGAAGAGAGCCAGAAAAGCTGACCTGCTCCAGAGACACAGGGTGGGTGGAAGCCCAGGGTTTCTGTCCGAAAGCTCAGGGTTTGGCCTTAGACTGCACGTGTGAGGGGAGAAAGGAGAAGGAGACGAACTCATCCAGTTTTTACCAATTGTTCTCTGGAGTGTCTGAAGCGGGAGTGGCAGAACCGTGATTTGGAGATTAGGCTTTGCAGTTGGGCTTACTCTTGGCTTTGTGACCTTCCAACAATTGACACCTTGGGCAGGTGATTTAATCTCTCTGAGCCTCAATTTCCCTCGTCTTAAAAATGGATTCAATACTATTCCCAGCTCATAGGGTTGGGGTGAGGATTAAGAGAGACGATATATATAAGGTAAGGGCTCAATCATGAACTGTGGTGGTTGTTACACCAACTCAGGCTGCAGGAGGGCCCCACTCACCAGCTTCCTTCTGGCTTTTTCTCACCCAGATATGCAGGTGGATGGGCAGAACTGGACCTTTGCTTTTGACTTCTCCTTCCTGAGCCAAGAAGAGGATCTGGAGTGGGCCGAGCTCCGGCTGCAGCTGTCCAGGCCCGTGGCCCTTCCTCCCAACATCCCGCTCTCCATTGAGATTTTCCACCAGCGGAAGCTGGATAAAAACCCACCCGACTGCCTGGAACGTTTTCGGATGGACCTGTTCACTGTCAGTCTGTCCCAGGTTACCTTCTCCTTGGGCAGCATGGTCCTAGAGGTGACCAGGCCGCTCTCCAAGTGGCTGAAGCACCCAGGGGGCCTGCGGGAGCAGATGTCCAGCTTGGCTGGAGAGTGCTGGCGGCGGCCTCCCACCCCACCTGTCACCGACGTGCTCCTCCTGCTCTATTCCAACCTCTCCCCGGAGCAGAGGCGGCTGGGTGGCTCCACCCTGCTGTGGGAAGCAGAGAGCTCCTGGCGGGCCCAGGAAGGACAGCTCTCCCGGGAGAGGGGCACGAGGCACCGTCGGTATCACGTGCAGGACAGAAGCCAGCTTTGTCGGAAGGTTAAGTTCCAGGTGGACTTCAACCTGATCGGATGGGGCTCCTGGATCATCTACCCCAAGCAGTACAATGCGTATCGCTGCGAGGGCGAGTGTCCTAACCCCGTGGGGGAAGAGTTCCACCCGACCAACCATGCATACATCCAGGTATGCAGCCGAGGCCTGGGGAGGGGAGGCAGTAAGCTGTGGGTCAAGTGTTCTTTCTTCAACATCTAGGGGACAGGACTCCAGCTTCAAAGGGCTGTTAAATTCCCATGTTCTTTCACTCACAGTTATTCGAGCACCTATAAGGTTCTGTGCTAGGTTTAAAGGACAGAGAGATGACCAGCAACGACATCCTCAGGGAGCCTACGAGGAGTCATGCCCCGTTGGGTGGCCTTGAACACCTAGCTTTTCTGGGGCTTTTTCCTTCTTTCATAAAATTACGGGTGGGGCATGTAGATTGGAGTGTCTTAGCTCCTTTCCCTGCCCTGACATTCCAGGAAAGGAAGTTTAGGATTTGGCGTTTGGGTATAGATAGGTTGAACCCTACTCATTGGCTATGTGATATTGATCAAGTTGCTTACTCGGTCTGAGCCTGTTTCCTCGCCTGTAAAATGGGGATAGCAGTGCCATATTCTGTAGGGCTGTTGTGGGGGTCACGAGATGATATGTCTACCGCACGTGTAAGTTTAGTGGGTAACAGTTATGATGTTGTATGATCATTATTAGAAGTCTGTAATTCATTGATGCAATGGGGCCATGATTATGAGGCCAAGTTAGAGATAATACTGTTCCAGCCACTGTACTTTGCTGCCTAAAAACAGGAGCTGACCACCCATTTTGCGGGAGTAGTAAAGCCAGAGGCTACCACCAGGTGCCACTAATCAGCCTATATGGTCTAGAAGGTGGTGGAGGGGGAGGAATGGAAGGAAAACGAGATGGACAAAGCAGCGTAGAGCTTAATGTGGTGGTCCTGACCCACTCTCAAAGGTCATACGGGACCAAAGTGTTATTTTACTCTATGAACCCTAGACTGAGACTCTTAGACCTGTAATACATCCTCCATGCCAAGCCTCAGGCAGAGTTCAGAGGCGCAGCATGTGAGCTGAGTTCATTCGAGGGAGGCAGTGGTGGGGGCCACTGCCCTAGGGGACCTGTCCTGGGCACAGGCCCTCCCAAGCCTCTCTTAGGCCCCCTGCAGTCCACCAGTCTACCTGCAGCAAGGTCAGAGGGAACTAGAGACTCAGATAACCGCCACGTCACCAAATCTTAATGCTGATCTGAAAAGCCACCACTGGACCCCAGAGATAGGGCCCAGTTCCAGAATGCCAAGAACTTAGTACCTTTTCTCCTGTTGACTCTGTTTGCCCTTCTCTGGGTAACAAAGCAACTCCCTTGTGAATTTCCACATGCCTCTCTTCTGCTTCATATTTCTGGAACTAAACCAGAAGTTTCTTGGAATATTTTTAAAGTTGGTATTCACTCTAGACTAGAACAATAGAACATACAAGTTAGCTTCTGTTTAAAGGCTGTTTTAAAAGAATTATTTTAGCAAAAAGAAAAAAAAAAGTTATTTTAGATATTAGAGCTGATGATGTATTGGCATTCTGATTCCTTTATGAAAGGAATTTTCTATTTTTGCACATAGAAACTGGTTTTAACTCTGTAACTTCACACTTTACCCAGAAATGACAGTGTTGACCTGACCATTGGGATGTGAATTGACCTTCCTCTCCTCCCTTTCAGAGTCTCCTGAAGCGGTACCAGCCCCACAGGGTCCCTGCCACCTGCTGTGCCCCGGTGAAGACCAAACCCTTGAGTATGCTGTATGTGGACAATGGCAGAGTGCTTCTTGACCATCATAAAGACATGATTGTGGAGGAATGTGGGTGCCTTTGAGGAGCTCCTGCAGGAGTGTTGTGTTTGCCTGTACCCTGGAAGGTTGGGAAGCTCCTGGAAGACCTAGTAACCATCTAACCTAATGAGGAGAAACAGAGAGGAGGAATAGTTGCTCTGTCCACCAGACCTGAGGAGGAATGGCTGCCGCCCTGTCCATGAAGGCTCTGTGGAGTCTGAGTGAGCACAGAGGAGAGGAAGGAGGAAGCCTGTGAAGCAGCCTTGCTGGGCTTTCTGCTGAACAGATAGTGACATGCGAAGGTACTAGTGCAGGAGTCCTTTAGCGGATTTTTTTCAACCTCTGAACCCTCAGAAACTGTATGCAAGAGTTGAAGCATATGTGCATTTATTTTTGAGGTGGGACAAATTGTCTGAAACTTTTGTGTATTCTCAAACATAGCCTTTGACATACACCCGCCCTCGCTGCCCGAATATTAAGTATCACTGTGTAAAATTGAAAAGAGTCCGTTGGCTCTGGTTGACTCAGGCTGGGTCAGGGAACCCCTGCAGCTTTCTGGCTGGCCTGTAGCAATCTTGTCCAGAGGCTCTCTGGAGTGGATCTCTGCTAATGAGTTATACAAACAATAAAGCCATTGTATAGTCCTCCTAGGCCAGCTGGTGCCTTTGAAGGGCGAGGCAGGAACTCATCCAAGAGAACTGGCCACGTTGGACTACAGAAGCTGGAACCCTGGGGTGTTCCCAAGTTAGTCTGCTTTGGCAGGCACAATCCAAGTCTATTAAAGTTGGTGACAGTTCACCTCAGTCTGGTCAATGCGTGTTATTAACGAGGGCCCTGAGTTTCCTATCCATAGAGGCGAGGACCCTGCCCTGGGTGGCAGAGACTTGGGGTATGGTCGCAGCTTAGGCTGAGCAGTTGTGACCTCAGGTGAGTAATTCATTGCTCAGCCTCGTCTTGTGACATGAAAGCAGGTGGATCCTAGTGTGTCCCTGTGATTCTACTTTTCCCTTACCAGTTGGCCTCACTGAGCACTGCCAAAACAGGGGCTCACTTTTTCTTTTGTTGGCAGGGTGAAGGGGCCATTTTATCGGAAGTATCAGTCCACAGTAAACCTAGTCTGCTTTCCAAAGAAGTTGATTGACTAATGCTTCAACCTTAGGAGAATGATTCCCATCATGTGGGAATACTTGTTGGGTTCAGAGGTGACTCAAATTTGACTTGGTTGAGTCAAGGTAGTCACCCTGGTCCAGGCAGGGCTGTCTAGGTTTGAGCCAGGCCTGGGCTTCAGAAACCTCAATGCCCTGATTCAGCAACAAGACTGATCTGGTTGCTCATTCCCTGGAGTGGAAATAGCCCCTCTCCCCACAATTCAGAATCACAACAGGATTCTGCATTGGACTCTACTTAGAAAACAGTAGAGGTGGGAGTCCTCACGAGGTCAACTTTTGTCCCATCCTCTTTCCTAAATGAGAGCCCAGTGAGGCCTAGTGGCGTGATGCCACAGCTAGGAGTGGCAGGGCTGAGAGCTGAACTCTGGTCTCTGGACCCCCAGAGGCGCCATCCTTCATAGTGTCTAGGGGTCTTTGCTCCCTGAGCTTTGGGTCAAGGCCTTAGCCTTTAGAACAGGATGTTTGAAATCCTGGTTCTACTACCAAACTTAGATTCTTGGGAGTGAAAATCCCACCCCAGGGCTTTAGGGCATCCCCTTTACCAAGTGGGTTCCTAACTCTTCTTCTGTGGGGCCAGGAAAGTGAAAGGTCAAGCTATTTGTGGCTACAGCTTGTGGGAGTGTTTACAGCTAGCAGCTCCAACTCAGAACAAACCCCATTGACGAGAGGACAGTGCCTCATATCAAGCAGAAGGTACAGGCACAAAGGCGTGAAAGGACATTTTGCTGACCTCTGATGAAAGCTCAGTGTGTCAGCAGCACGGGCAATCTGCCTGGTCAGAGGTATCTGGGGCCCAGCCTGGCAGCACAGCTGTGTTCTGGACCCTGCACACTGGTGCAGGCTTTAAGTCGAGAAAATGCTGCCTTTGGGCACCGAGTCCTGCCCTACACTGAGGGTCAGGAAGGGGCTTTCAGAGGCCAGTCAGATGTATTTTAACTCGCTCTCTAGGCAGGTCTCCTCCTACTGTTCCTGTAGCAGTGCCAAGTCAGTAGCCAACTGGCGGAAATTGGATGCATTATTCCTTGGCCTGGGAAGTGGGGGCGCCTGGCCCAAGAATGAGTGGAGAAAAGATAAAAGCAGAAACTGGGGAGCAGTTGTGACTCACACAGCAGCAGTCAGGCTAGTCTCCATTTTGTCATCTCCCCTTTACCAGCAGTAAAGCCTTATCCCTTTAGCCTAAACTGCATTTTAAGTTGATATCCTATTTGGCTCTGGGGCAAAGTAAAGGCTGTATGAAAGGACTTTCCAAATTATTTGCCCCAACTTCCCATGAAGAGATAACTTAGTCCTAGGGGTTGCACGGACATGCTCCACCTCAAACTTGCACATCCTGGGGAATACGGACCCACCTCTGCTTGTCACACCAACTGAGCTGTTACTGAGCTCTAGACAGACCCGCCACTGGGTTAAGTGCTTTCCATAACTACACCTGAGCTCCACAACCACCTCGGTCCCTACTTATCTTAACCCTATTTTAGAGAAGGAAACCAAAGCTTAGAGACTGAGAATCCTGTTGGAGAGAATGTGGCTGCTATTAAGCAGCAGAGCAGGAATGCAAGCCTATCTTACTCCAAAGCCTGAGCCCTGAACGTCTCTGCTGTTTTGTTCTGTCATCTGTTGACAACATCTGAGACATGAAAGGACAGGATTCTTGCTCTCAATACTAATATGTGGGCCTCACTGGATTAATAATAGCAAGGAATGTGATGCTCACACAGCACAGTATAGTTCTGTTTAAGACATCAGCTATGATGGATTTCTAACAAGTGTTCCTGAGGGGCAGAGGCAGCCCTCACCAGGAAAGCTGTGGGCTGGACTCCCTGCAGGCCTAGTGAAGGGCCTTCTCGGGTACATCTGGCCCCAGCATGTACGTGTTCACTTCCAAGCTCCTTGGGGAAGGGACACATCACCTCCTGGCACATACAGGGCCAGATGGACAAAGGAAGTGCTTTGTAAAACGATGGAACTGAGACATCAAGTGGCCAACTGCCTTTGCCCATCTTCCTTATCAGCCAAGGTGCCCAAAATGTGTCAACAGGATTTCACCTGAAATTTAAAAAAACAAACAATTAAAACACCAAGTTGATACTCAAGATCTTTATTGATTCAACTGTAACAGCAACCGTTGGTGAAAATTTAATTTTTTCTGTAATTTCCAAACACTTGCTGGTTTGTAAGGACAGTTAGGAAAATCAGAAACGAAAACCTGACCATGGAGTCACACAGGGCTGCCTCAGGACTGCACGGTGCCCTCTGCTCTCCATCCACGCCACTGAGACGGACAGAGGGGAAAGGGGACACCCACATCGAGGGAGACGGAGGGAAGACCAAGGAGAGTGCTGGCAGTCTCCACTTTTCCACTCAGAATGGATAGAACCGGGCCACTGGTGGCACAAAGACAGGGAAGGGCATTTCATCTTAATATATAAAATATTTTAAAGATGCTTAAAGTGGACACCCGAACATGTGGGTGTCAGTTTACCCCTGGGTAGCAGAGGGTTTCCTCACCCAGGTGAGAAGAGATGGGTTCCATCTCCAGGTGAAGGAAAGGCACTGGCTCACAGTCTCCATGGACTGAGACAGACACCAGGAGCAGGACGCCTCACCACACAGCTCACTCAGCTCTAGTGTTCCTCCCCACCTCTCCTGGTTTCAAGTAAAAATGACCCTTGGCCTGGGCTTGGTTTTTTTTTTTAAAGATTAAGATGGGAAAGGAAAAGGGTACACTGCAGGCAAGAAGAGATACCCCGCTAGATTCACGCAATCTCAGGATGTCCAGAGATTTTGGTTTTAAGCACCGGCAAGAGCTCCCTTTGGAAATTTCAATGTGGCCAAATTTCAAGCATTGCAGCATCTCTCTGCCGGCCTCCCACTCGTTGGAAGGCGGCAGAGTGAAAGTTTAAATACCCCAAGAATGTGTTTCATCTCAGTACTATTTTCCATTCAGGATCCAGGCAGTATGGTCTGCCAGGGCTGCAGGCTGAAGGAGCAGAGAGACACCACAGATCATCTGAAAAGGGACTTGAAAGACTTCTCCTAAATCTAAGCTTTGCCAAAAGGTATCAACTTCCAGGCCCATCCAGAGAAAGAAATGTCAATTCCGCAGGGTGGGCAAGGTGACATGAACTGCTATCATTCCTTAGACCCCAGTCAGAAATGTCATGAGCTAGGCTCAGGGAAACTCCAACTCTCAACTGGGAAAACACGACTAGAACAAGAACTGTGCCTGGGGTGCAGGCATTCTAAATAACTGTGACCCAGCTGCCTCAAGATTTAATGTCATCTCTTATTTAAGGCTGGGAGGTAAAGAAGCTGGTGGTGGTAGGGATACCACTGTATGGTCACTATGCTCCCTGTGAAGTCCAGACAGAAACTGCCCTCCCAAGTAAACACTGCTTCTTTAAAACAGACACTAACCCCTCCTAGGTGCCATGCATAGGTAAGAGATTGGGTTTCGCAGATTAATAAATAGCTGCCCATGTGCATATAGTCCAGAGACATGCTAAGACGGGTAAGTTCTGACCCAGAGAGACAAGCACTGGGATACTGATACCTCAAGTCTCCAAGATGAGAACAGAAAAGGACTGTTTCTGGAATATTGCCGCCAATACAATGAGCACCTTACACCAGGTGCCTTGATGCAAAGCAGGCACTGGCTGAGCGACAGCCTCTGGGGTAAAGCCCATACATCTAGCAGGAAATGTCTGATCTGGGAAGTTGAGGTCTGAGAGATGCAAAGAGCTGGTAACCCAGACAGCAAAAATAAAGACCATCTATTTTGACTCCACCTTAAAATCAGAAGTAAAAAATTTCGTTTGAAGGTGCTTTAAAGACAAGTTCCTTACTTCTAGAAGTACCTTTTCTTCTTTTTTTAAATAGCTGCCTTAGCAGCATTGTTTATTCAAGTATACTCTAAAGCAAGCAGGACTATAGATAAGAAAATGCTGGGAAGTGTCAGAGTGTAAATCTAAAGAATTTGTATCCTTAACATGTCTGAAATCCCCAAAATCTTGGCATCGGTGCCAGGGACACAGAACAGACATTCACTAAAAATGTGCCAAACCGAGAAAGCTTCATCGAAGCTTCTCTCAAGGGTGAAGACAGGATTGGTTCTTTTTAAGAACCTGCTTCCATTAAGAAGCCCAGGGTGAGGCAGGTGTGCAGTTAACTTTTACTGGATGTAAAGATCAACCACAGACAGATATCTCTTATTCCCAGATGTCCTCCCCATTTACTGAGGTGGATTTTTGGGTGGGAGACCTGACCCCAGTCTGCTTTAGATGGCGTGGTTTGAGAGAGCAGGTGCCAAGCATCAACTGGTGGGGACCTGGCTTCTGGATACTATCAGCTTTGTTACTCTGAATCTGAATGGTTAGCTATTCTTCAGCCCAGTAACCCACCATCTAATTCATGTTTGCTCCCTTTGTTTGACAACCCCGACTGATCCATTTGAATGGCTCAACGAGAAGGATCCAATGCCCTTTGTCAATTCCTGGCTAAAGGAGAAAGCGAGCAAGCAGTATTGTCTTTTAGAGGTATCAAGTCAAGGACTTAAGCATCCTTGGGCCACTGGTAGTATACAACAGGAAAATGTTCAATAACCCTGGAAATTGCCATTTCTTGCCAAGTCTCTCAAAACTGGCAGATGGTTATGGACAGTCCATTTTTCATCTGTTTGTTGATGTACATCTTAGAGAACTATTCTCAGCAACAACACCTCTCTCAGTATAGCATCTAGTTTAAACCTAGCCCTTCTTGCTGATCTAGTTTCACCCTGTTGGGGGAGGGGTCGTGTTAAGGTATATCCACAAATTCTTTGACACTGCTCCATTCACTAGGTGGGGTATAACCCCAGTTCCCTTGAGTGTAGCTGGGCTTAGTGGCTTACTTCTAAGGAATGGGATAGGAAGGTATGATGATTTGCTTTCAAAGACTGACGTAAAAGGCACTGCAGATTCCTCCTTGCCCTCTCTGGGATCGTGTGCTCAGGCAACACCAACTGCCATGCTGTGAGGACACTCGTGCTGCCCTAGAGAGACCCACACAGGGAGAGACTGAGGCATCTTGCTCAGAGAGAGAGCCCAGTAGTGGATTCTCAAGGCCCAAGTGACTGCAGACCCTGCTGAAGTCCTGACTGCAACTTCCTATGGTGCCAATACCACCATGCTAAGCTGCTTCCCAGGTCCTAACCACAGAAACTGACAGATAATTGCTCTAAAAAGATTTTAAGTTTGGGGATAACCTGTTAAATAGCAATAGCTAACAAAGATGAAGGATAAAACCCTTGGCTTGGAAGCCTAATAGCTAGAAGCTGGCTTCTCTACACTGTGCTTTAGAGAACACAGTAGCTATTTACACAGGATTCGAGAGTGGTGAACTCAAGTCACCACACTATGAAGGAGGTAGAACCATGAGAATGCACATCTTCTGCTGGAATTTGGAGGGAGGAGGTCATTTCTCATTAAGATGGATTGTCCCCAGAAGTATAGAAACATGGTTTTCCCCTAAGGAGAAAAGTACAATTAATTAGTAAGATTTTAAGAACCGTCTCACTCACATGATACCCTAAGGGTGTTCCCTCTCCAGGAAAAGGCCCAGATAGATTAGGGCTTTAACTGTAGATGATTCCTTCCAAACACTCAGGAGGCTTCCCAGGTGGCTCAGTGGTAAAGAATCCACCTGCTAATGCAGAAGACGCAAGTGATGGGGGTTCAATCCCTGGGTCGGGAAGATCCCCTGCAGTGGGAAATGGCAACCCTCTCCAGTACTCTTGCCTGGGAAATCCCATGGATAGCGGAGTCTGGTGGGGTCACAAAGAGTCAGACATAACTGAGCTACTGAGCACACAAACACACCCAGGAGTAAACCACCTACTAGATTCTGGCATTTCCTGAAAAATGATTTTATGAGGCATGGCACATGCCTCTGTTGAAAGTTTATCTACTGCCTTGTGAGATTATCTTTAAAAGGTCGATTTATGGAGGCCAAGGTAAATCTAGGGGCCTCCAGGAAAGAACTGCACCAAGCGCTATGGAGATCCTAACAGAGATGCCTACAAGATGGGCAGCTGCTGTATTATATCGCTGATGCTTCCAAGACATACTAGAAATACAGCCTCTGATTAGGAGGCCAAGTGCAGACTCCTCAAGATAGCAACAAAGGGGATCATAGCGTCTTGAGACTACTCAAGCTGGTGTTTTAATTTCCCACTATTCAATGAGGGAGCCGAGTTTTCACACGCAGCAGTAAAGACCCAACAGGGCACGCACTCTGCTCACTGACAGACTGACTACTTGCTGTAGTGGAGTCACGTTCCAGGTGATGTGGAGAAGGAAAAGCTTCATTCCCAAAGAATCAAGCTCCCAGGGGACAATGAAGTCCTGTGCAAGCTTGTCATGCAAATTACCAACACACCTTAAGTTTTTCCAAGAGTAAGTATAGTGAAATCTGGAGTTTAATAAAAATCAGAACAGAGATACATTAAAAAAGCAAGAAATATTTTTCTGATCATCAATTCTTGAGACTGAAAGCATCTCCAAAACCGTGGAGATCCAGCTTATTCCTGAGACATCAACCATCACAAAAGGTTTCACTCTTTAAACAATTCACATTTTGTAGCAGAAAACAGAACAAAGTTCCTCAGACATCCTTCCTCTCTTCTAAAATGTATTTGCAAACAGGGTCTTTTCAGAGTTCAAAAGAAAAACAGCTTTCCATCTTAGCCAGTTGGCCTGGTACTCTCACCCTGGTATCTCATCTCTTAAAAAGATGGTTCGGAGCACCAAATCCAACCACAGATTCCCAGACACCAGGGGCTATTTTACTTGTCTTTCCGTGAGGGGAGTCACTCTCCCAGGATTCCCACGCCAGTCAACAGTCAGGACCACGGGGTGGGGAACGAAGCAGCAGAGGATAAAGGGAGAGAATGAGGCTACCATGAACAACCCAGGGAAGGCAGAATGGCCCAGTCTCACAGTCCACCCACTACGAACTCCAAACATGCACAGCCAACACTAGAGCGAGAGGAACAAGTTCATAAGGGACTGGGGGAGACAAGGGCTGGTGACATGGAACAGCAGACTCACCAAAGAACAGTTCTCACCTTCCTAACACCGGAAGATGTATACTTAAAAAGTTGCTGTTCAAAACTGTACTGAAAACTTATCTAAAAATAGGTCTGTACTCATCTTAAAAATAAAAGGTCACTCCTCAGATAAGAGGAGAGACAGATCTTATCAGATACCAACAGGTGAGGTATCTTGGATGTACATTTGAAAAATGGCCTGGCAGAGAAAAGGGAAGGAGGTAGGGAAAGACAGGGGAATTCAGAGTACCATGGGAAGGGCAAGAAAACAGAAGGAACACATTTTTAAGCCCATGCTTATCTATCTCAGCAGCCAAACAAAGCAGGTCCACAAAGGAAAAAAGTGTAGTTCTTTGTTAAGAACACTCTTAAAGTGTTTAACTTTAAACTCAACTTTAAACTCAGAAATCAGAGACAATAAATAGCACAATGCTCATTGGACTAAGAAAAAATGACTACTGAGCCTGGGTAAGGTACGCAAGTGGTTCAGTGTCTTCCGAGGTCATTCTTGGGTATCATCCTGCAGAGTATACTGTTAGGCCTTATCCAAAGTGCTTCTGTCCCGTGGAAGGGACCTGCTCAGGAACAGGAGAAACCACCTGGATAGCTCAGGGTACAAAAGGACCACAGGCAACAAGATGCAAGCAGGGAGGGATGTGAGAAGGGGAGCAAAGAACAACTGGTGACACAGGACTCCCTTCTGATGTAGAATTAGAAAATGTCTGCACAACTGTGCGAAGAGACGGAACGGGAAGATGAACTATAATACTAAAGACAGAATACATTCCTCCCAGAAGGAGGGGAAGTGGACCTCAAAACAGTGCCCCAGGGTAATGCTACTAGAGTTGTACAAACTGTGTACTCTCCCCAAGGACAAACACCGCAAAGTAAAAGGGAAAGCAGCTCTCTTCCTGTTTACCATTTCCCTCCAGTGGTTTTCAAGACACCCAAACCTAGGCTCTTGTAAGACTGAAACCTGGGCAGGACAGTGAGGAGAGAGAGTAAGAACAGGAATGATGCTGAACCCATCAAACCTCTGTATCACTTCCCCAGACTCCCCAGCCAGTCAGTTATTAGTAGGTTGATACTGGATTTGGGATTTAAAAAAAATGGGGGGCGGGGGAGGGGAACCAGAGTTTAACTGTTTTCCTCTATGGGCTGCTTAGTTCTACAGAAATATGTCAAGAGTCTTCAATCTAACTGTCTAACTGGGAAGGGGAACAGGAAACAGGGAGAAGAAATGGTCAGATGCAGCTTATCTTTGCATCCTTTGGCACAAGGGGAAGGAGGAGGGGGCGGAGACAGCAACGGGGATTGCTGGTACTGCCTCTTCTGTCTTTGCAGCGATGATCCTATCAGCCAAATCAGGTACACACGTGTATCAGTGTTGCTGCTTTTCTTCTGATCCTCGAAGGACAATCAGATGTCCATCTCAAACTGAGCATCATCCCCTGGTTAGAATGAAGAAAAGGAAAAGTTGGGCACAAAAAGGAAAAGCAAAACAATTTTAACTAACATTCTCTCTGCACAAGAGTCAAAAAAGAATCCGAATTGTCCCACTCTCTGTAGCCTCGAAACAACTATTCTGCTCTGCCTTGGCTGGTCTTTTCAATCTGGGGGGCAACGAAAGGGTGGCAGTCACATCACCCACGGGCAGGAGCAATTATGGGAAAACTTTCCAGGTTTCACTCTCCTTTGTCCGAGGTTGACCAAACAGGAGCTTCTAGAGAACTCCTGGCCATTTATCGAGTCAGCACACTCTTCTGGAAGCTCTGAACTTTTAGCCCTGCTCGGAATGACACTCTGTCCATCAAAAACTCCTTTGGAATTTGAGAAAGTAGAAAGTTGGCTCATGTACAAGGGCCATGGAGTGCAGCCCAAGGTGTGCTTCAGGAGCTGGCCATTTCCACAGACATGGACAGGACTTACTATTAATGCTAAACGTGTGTGTGAGTGTGCAGGGAGGGGGAGGGGTCTGTGTTTACTGAAAGAGGCTGTCCTGAAAATGGGGTGAAAAACAATACTGCTTTTCCCTATACCATAAAAAAGACATTCTCCTTATAAGAAGCAAGGTCTATCTCCTGAGGATGATGGACATGGGAGTTACTAAATTCTGCTTTGTGTGTGTGTGTTATCCCTAGTCCAACAAAGCCCAGGTTCAAGAAGTCATCTTTGGGATTTACCATCCCCTGATTTTGGATTCTTCCTCACCCCCACCCCTCTCCTAGATTAGATCTGGCTATGGTTTAGAACTCGGGTTTCCAGAACATCTCAGTAAGTCTTGGTGAGGGCAGTGGGGGAACCTCAGAGATGTATGACTGAACATCAGTTATAACTGAAGCATCACCATTTTTTTCAGACTGACTTGAATCCCAGGGCTATCTCTTGGTCCCTAACACCAGCATCTCTTACCAACTGCATGCTTCCTGTCATGATTGTTCAAGTTGTTCAAATTGTTGACTTCTACTTTGGAGTCTTCAATTAAGGTGCCGGGGCTGGTGACTCCTGGGATATTGGGCAGATGGCAGGGCGGGGTCTGAGCCATAGGAGAGTTGCGACGATCCAACAAAAACTTTCGATCATAAATGATTCGAGTTCCTGGAAAACAGCGTTTAAAGAAGATGAAAGTTTTATATCCTGTTTCAAATATAATTTTACACCAATGAAAGTAGAAAGTTATCATCCCTTTCTTTGCTTTGAAAAATAAGAACTAGTAACAGTTCAAAAAGGCAGCTGAAATTATGAAGAATGAATCATTCTGGAGAGCAGAAAACTTAGGTCAAGTTTGAATTATTTAGGATGGAAAGTTTTCTAATACAAATTTTACAACTTTTTACCACCTTAAACAGGGAACAATCCAACCCTTTCTCGATGAATCAGGGTGAGTATGAAATTCATTTATTATACTATGTTGTGACCTAGGAAGTCTCAGGGCCTATTCAGCTGATGATCTGTATTCTCCTTAGACCAAACAGGATTTAGAAAGCTGAGGCTGTGCTTGCGGCCCTCCCCACCAGTTTCCTTGTCTCCTCCCTCACTGTTTGGCTAAGAACCATCTTTTTCCATGTCTTAAGACAGTTTGGCTGCCATAATCAAATACCACACATGGAACTGGCTGTCTTACACAGAAATGTATTTCCTAACAGTTCTTGAGATTTCCAAGACAAAGACACTAGTTTAGTGTGTCTCTGCTGAGCGCTCTTTTCCAGACACGTTGACACCTTCCCACTGTGTCCTCTTATGAGGGAGAGGGAAGCAAGTGTCTCTTCTGCTGGGGTATTAATCCCACTGTGAGAGCCCCACCCTTAGGACTTCACCTGAACCTAATTACCTCCCAAGGCCCCATTCCTTGGAGAAGGAAATGGCAACCCACTCCGGCATTGCTGCCTGGAGAATCCTATAGACAGAGAAGCCTGGTGGGCTACAATCCATGGGATCACAGAGAGTCGGACACGACTGAAATGACTTAGCAAGCAAGCCCCATTTCTAAATATCACATTGTGGGGGTCAGTGTGTCAATATATGAATAGGGAGAGCACAACTCAATCTACAGGACATGCTTTACACTCATTCTAACTTAATGTGTCTAATCCGTGGGGTTTGGAAATTGGTGATCTGATACCAACACTACGTAAAATAAGAGCCAACAGGCTGGGAAGGAGCCTGATGGTTTTCCCATGATCTAAGGGAAGCAGCTTCAGTGGATGGATTTTGTTCTGTCACCAGCAACACCCCCCCGCCCTCCGCCCACCTTTTATTCATGGCTAGGTTTCAGAAGAGTGAGATTTTTACTGAGATGTTCTTACTAACATTCATGCTGCAAGTCAGAACAAGATTATTCTTACTTCTGTAGTATACTAAACTCAGAAACTCTTGGGGTGAGATGGTGAAAAAAGAGCACAGGATAAAAGCAAGCTTTCTATTTCTAAATTATAGATCAGCAACAGCATAAACATTAAAGCACTGTAAATGAACCAAGCAGAAAATAAGCAGTAGATTCAACCTGAACATGTCAGGTGTAACAGGAAGTCTGACAAACTCCTGTTACTACGCAGAGGCAATAAAAAATATTTTTTACTGCCTTGAGATATAATTCACGTACAACTCAAAGTGTATAATTCAATAGATTTTAGTATACTCCTGGAATGGTGCAACCATCCCCACAGTCTTTTTTTTTTTTTGGCTTTTGACTGCAACACATTGACTTGTGGTATCTTAGATCCTCAAACAGGAACTGAACCCAGGCCATAGCAGTGAAAAAGCCAAATCTAACTACTGGACCACTAGAGAATTCCCACCACAACCTTAGAACACTATAATCCTCTCCAAAAGATAACCCATATACATTGAGCAGCCCCTCCCCACTTTCCTCCACCCTCGGCAGCCTAGGCAACCAGTAATCTGTTTTCTGTCTCTATAGAGCTGCCTATGCTAGGCATTTCAGTTCAGTTCAGTTCAGTAGCACAGTCGTGTCCGACTCTTTGCGACCCCATGAATCGCAGCACGCCAGGCCTCCCTGTCCATCACCAACTCCCGGAGTTCACTCAGACTCACGTCCATTGAGTCAGTGATGCCAACGACCCAATCAAAAAATGGGCCAAAGAACTAAATAGACATTTCTCCAAAGAAGACATATGGATGGCTAACAAACACATGAAAAGATGCTCAACAGCACTCATTATTAGAGAAATGCAAATCAAAACCACAATGAGGTACCACTTCACACCAGTCAGAATGGCTGCGATCCAAAAGTCTGCAAACAATAAATGCTGGAGAGGGTGTGGAGAAAAGGGAACCCTCCTACACTGTTGGTGGGAATGCAAACTAGTACAGCCACCATGGAGAACAGTGTGGAGATTCCTTAAAAAATTGCAAATAGAACTACCTTATGACCCAGCAATCCCACTGCTGGGCATACACACCGAAGAAACCAGAATTGAAAGAGACAAGTGTACCCCAATGTTCATCGCAGCACTGTTTATAATAGCCAGGACATGGAAACAACCTAGATGTCCATCAGCAGATGAATGGATAAGAAAGCTGTGGTACATATACACAATGGAGTATTACTCAGCCGTTAAAAAGAATTCCTTTGAATCAGTTCTGATGAGATGGATGAAACTGGAGCCGATTATACAGAGTGAAGCAAGCCAGAAAGAAAAACACCAATACAGTATACTAACACATATATATGGAATTTAGAAAGATGGCAATGACGACCCTGTACGCAAGACAGTAAAAAAGACACAGATGTGTATAACGGACTTTTGGACTCAAAGGGAGAGGGAGAGGGTGGGGTGATTTGGGAGAATGGCATTGTAACAGGTATACTATCATGTAAGAATCAAATCGCCAGTCTATGTCTGAGGCAGGATACAGCATGCTTGGGCCTGGTGCACGGTGATGACCAGAGAGATGTTATGGGGAGGGAGGTGGGAGGGGGGTTCATGTTTGGGAACGCATGTACACCCGTGGCAGATTCATGTCAATGTATGGCAAAACCAATACAGTATTGTAAAGTAAAATAAAGTAAAAATAAAAATTTAAAAAAATAAATAAATAAAATAATGAGTTAACTACTGGGTGACTTTAGCAGCAGGTATTTTAGAAAATGCATGAGTTATCTACTAAACTTAGTGGCACTTTCACTGCAAATTTGTTTTTCAAATTCCAAGCAGAAGACTTTACTAAGAAAAAATTTAAAAAGAGTCAGTGATGCCATCCAGCCATCTCATCCTCGGTCGTCCCCTTCTCCTCCTGCCCCCAATCCCTCCCAGCATCAGAGTCTTTTTCAATGAGTCAACTCTTCGCAGGAGGTGGCATAGGTGCAATTATGTAATATGTGGCCTTCCGTGACTGCTCCTTTCACTTGCAGGTTTTTAGGATTCACTCATGTTTGGCATTTATCAGTACAGCTGATCCTTAAACAATGCAAGTTAGCACTTTTTCAGTTGTAAGTACTACAGCACTATACAGTCCGTGTTGGCTGAATCCATGGATGCCAAGGGCCAATGATACATAACCCGTGGATTAACCCCCATGTTGTTCAAGGATCAATTGTACTTAATTTATCTTTATTGACAAATAATGTTCTGTATTAATGTATATCACATTTTATCAATCTGTCCATTGAAGGACATCTGGGTTTTTTCCATTTTGAATAATGCTGCTGTAAACATTCATGTACAAGATTTTGTGTGAACTCCTGGGTATATAAGACTTCTGGGTATATATATTAGTTTCGGGTGTACAACAAAAAGACTCAGTTACATATACACATGTATAAAAGCTTCATATTCATAGATGATTCGGAAATATTTTCTCCTGTGAGGTGCCTTTTCAATTTTTTTCAAAGTTTTAAATTTTAATAAAGTTCAATTTATGTCTTTTTCTTTGGCTGCTTGTGATTTTGGTGTCATATCTCAGAAACTTGCCTAACCAAGGTCACAAAGATTTATGCCTGTGTTTTCTCCTAGGAGTTTTACAGCATTAGTGCTCACATTTAGGTCCTGGAGTCATGGGGTCCAACTCTGGTTTGTGTGTGTGGACATCCAGCTGCACCACCATAATTTGTTGAAAAGACTATTATTGGATATTTCCCATTTAAATGTCTTAGTATCCTCGTCAAAGATCAATTGGCTATAATTGCAAGGGTTTATTTCTGGGCTTCCATTGATCGATGTGTATCCTTATGACACTAATACACTCTCTAGATCTGTAACAACTTTTGAAACCAGGTGAGTCTCCTAACATTGTTTTTCTTTTTCAAGATTGCTTGAGGTTATTTTAGGTATCTTAAAGTTCCATATATGCATTTTAGGGTCAGCCTGTAAACTTCTGCAAAGAAGCCAGTGGGGATTTTGATGGGGACTGTACTTTGAATAGATAAATTTTGGGAGTAGTACCATCTTAACAATATTGAGTCTTCCAATCCATGAACATGGACCATCTATTTATATAGACATTAAAAGATAAATGTCTATCTTTATTTCAAGAATGTTAGTTATACAGTTCCCATAGTATAAGTTTCATGTCTTTTTTGGGTTAAATTTATACCTGTTTTATTATTTTTATGCTATTATAAGTGGAATTATTTTATTTCATTTTTGGATTGTTCATTGAAAGACACACAATTGGGTTTTGTATACCAATCTTGTATTCTGAAGCTTTACTAAACTCACTTATTAATTAACAGTTTTTTAGTGAATTTTTAAGTTACATTTGGTTTTAAATGGACACACAAAGTAAATAATTCAGAAGAGAAGCCATTCTGAAGAATTATGACTTTAATGATGCTGTTAATGTTCTCAAATATGGCCAGGGAAAATACGGATACAAAACCACAGTATTTCATGTGTTTGAATATTAGATCACTGGTAGCTAAAAAAATTGCTGCAGATATATGGCAAAAAGAAAGGAATCAACCCGTCAGTGACTAAGGATTCTATGGTGTAATTCAAAAGCATTTAATATTCAAAAAACCAAAACTATCAAAAGAAAAACATTAAGACTTGACTCTAAATAAAATGCTAGGGAAAAACCCTTTTTTCCCCTTTTTTGATACTGTGTTTACTGTGAAATTATATAAATTCCAGGACAATTAAAAACCTAAAATATTCAGGGTCTCTTAAAAATGTGCATGCATAGACACATCTTATGAAGCAAGAACTTCCACTAATTCAATCTCAACTGCCAGTCACATTTATGTTAGCCTAAATCAATGTCAACCAACGCATCCATAACTAACTCGAGAGAAGTTGACCGTAAATCTCTAATGGAAAGGTAGACATACCAGGGAAGTAGAGGCAGGACAGGCAGACAGTATAATCTCATACGCTGCTGCTTAGTTGCTTCAGTGGAGTCCGACTCTGTGCGATCCTATGGACTGCATGGCAGCCTGATGGGCTCCTCCATCCTTGGGATTCTTCAGGCAAGAACACTGGGGTGGGTTGCCATGCCCTCCTCCAGAGGGTCTTCCCCACCCAAGGATCAAACCCAGTCTCCTGCACTGCAGGCAGATTCTTTACTGTCGAGCCACCAGGGAAGCCCCATAATCTCATACGGTGGAGAGCTAAGACTGACAGACTGAGACACAGAGGTGTAACCAATTATAGAGCTTTAAAGGTAACTACCCAGGGTGTCCCTGGTGGCTCAGTGGTAAAGGGTCCACCTGCCAATGCAGAAAACATGGGTTCGATCTCCGATCTGGAAAGACCCCACATGCTGCAGGCCAAGTAATCTCATGTGCCACAAGAACTGAGCCTGTGCTCTAGAGCCCAGGAACCACAACTGAGCCCACATGCCTCAACTACTGAAGCCCGAGTGCCCCAGAGCCCATGCTCCACGATCAGAGACACCACTGCAAGGAGAAGCCCATGCACCACAACTAGAGAGCAGCCCCCACTTGCTGCAACTAGAGGAAGCCCACAAAGCAACGGAGACCCAGCACAGCCAAAAATACACAACAATAAAGGTAACCACTCGGAAGAACCAAAAACAATACAACAATTTATAGACACTGGCAAATGGAGAGGGGGGAGGAAATAATAAGTACAGAAAGTAATGAAAGTGTCCCGTATCCCTCATTTTCATAACAGGGAGTCAACAGTATCCTCTAATGTTAAGAAATCAAGAAATTGTGGTATTAATACATATTATTTATAGCAACAGTGGCTAACCAGTAAAATCACTACAAACAGGAACTGTAAAAGCAGCAGTCTACTGGCATTTTGCTTTGCATTTCAGGTGCCTCTGTTCAGTTTTCCTTTTTCTATTTTGTTTTTAAAACATGCATATTTTAGCCTTCATGTTTGGATTTCAAAACAAATAGGAATCTTTAGATCTAGGTTAACATTAGATATCTACACACATTCTTCATTCCTTGGTGACAAGTTATTCGGATAAATCTAGTACCCTGACCTAGCATTTTCTAAATGCTGACATTACTAGGAAAACATGAGAGTAAAATTGAGTCCTTTTGATAGAGAACAGAGAGTAAGGAGAAAAAGCTTCTACTTTTTGATCTAAAAATTAGTGATTTTCAAATGGCAAGGAAAAAGAGGCAAATAAATGAGAGCCAAAATTATGCCTGCCAAGATGGTTAGTACAGAAAAAAGGTCATTCAAGTCTAAGGGCCTCTTTCAAGACCAAGAAGCTTAGTTTAAATGATTATCAATCCATAATTAAGCTATATACACTCAAGAAATTGTATAACCTGATACAAAACTGCCTAGACAAAGTTCCCTGTAATATAGTTAACTGACAAGGGTAGTAGTTACTATACTTTCACAGAGCCCAGACCATAGAACTGTTTAAGGCGGCTTCCAGAACTGGAATTAAGCAGCCACTCGTGCAAATAAACATCTCAGAATAAGAAACCATTAAGTAATTTGCCCACTTGAACAGGTGGTGACAAAACCCTCCAAGAAGGATGAGATTAACCTGTGCCTTCCCAACAACATCCCAGGCAAGAAGGGAGAATGTGGAGTCAAACAGGGCTTCTCTCAGGGGACTTTCCTCATCAAGGAGGAAAATTGTTTCTCATAAAACAGTAGTGGACTCCCCGCTATGATCATTACGCCAGAGCTGAGTCAGATGCCCACCATTCCAAACACTGGGGAAGCCATAGTGTAGTCAGGGTATATTTTCTGGGGCTTGGCACACTACTACTTTTAAAATAATGAGGAAATCCGGGGTAACATGAAAGAAGAGAGAACAGCTGTTGGGCTGGAAATCAATACTGTCAGTCACATCCATATTTAATATTTACCTAAATTTAAATCCTCATTTTCCATAGTAGAAAACTATTAGTATCTAAAACTGAGAAATAGCATTAAACCATGTTATTCAGAAATCCAGAGGTAAATGCTAGAAGAAATAGCTGAAAGAGTTTAAAATGGTTTCTCCAGGAATGGAACTAGAGATGAGATGGGACGTGAGACTGTTGTTTTTTGTTATTAGCCTAATAATACTATATGCAGAGTACATCATGAGAAACGCTGGGCTGGAGGAAGCACAAGCTGGAATCAAGATTGCTGGGAGAAATAGCAATAACCTCAGATAAGCAGGTAACACCACCCTTTGGGCAGAAAGTAAAGAACTAAAGAGCCTCCTGATGAAAGTGAAAGAGGAGAGTGAAAAAGTTGGCTTAAAGCTCAACGTTCAGAAAACGAAGATCATGGCACCTGGTCCCATCAGTTCAGTTCAGTTCAGTCGCTCAGTCGTGTCCGACTCTTTATGACCCCATGAATCGCAGCACGCCAGGCCTCCCTGTTCATCACCAACTCCCAGAGTTCACTCAGACTCACACCCATCGAGTCCGCGATGCCATCCAGCCATCGCATCCTCGGTCGTCCCCTTCTCCTCCTGCCCACAATCCCTCCCAGCATCAGTCTTTCCAATGAGTCAACTCTTTGCATGAGGTGGCCAAAGTACTGGAGTTTCAGCTTTAGCATCATTCCTTCCAAAGAAATCCCAGGGTTGATCTCTTCCAGAATGGACTGGTTGGATCTCCTTGCAGTCCAAGCGACTCTCAAGAGTCTTCTCCAACACCACAGTTCAAAAGCATCAATTCTTCGGCGCTCAGCCTTCTTCACAGTCCAACTCTCACATCCATACATAACCACAGGAAAAACCATAGCCTTGACTAGACGGACCTTAGTCGGCAAAGTAACCTCTCTGCTTTTGAATATACTATCTAGGTTGGTCGTAACTTTTCTTCCAAGGAGTAAGCGTCTTTTAATTTCATGGCTGCAGTCACCATCTGCAGTGATTTTGGAGCCCAAAAAAATAAAGTCTGACACTGTTTCCACTGTTTTCCCATCTATTTCCCATGAAGTGATGGGACCGGATGCCATGATCTTCGTTTTTTGAATGTTGAGCTTTAAGCCAACTTTTTCACTCTCCTGTTTCAGTTTCATCAAGAGGCTTTTTAGCTCCTCTTCACTTTCTGCCATAAGGGTGGTGTCATCTGCATATCTGAGGTTATTGATATTTCTCCCGGCAATCTTGATTCCAGCTTGTGTTTCTTCCAGTCCAGCGTTTCTCATGATGTACTCTGCACAGAAGTTAAATAAGCAGGGTGACAATATACAGCCTTGACGTACTCCTTTTCCTATTTGGAACCAGTCTGTTGTTCCATGTCCAGTTCTAACTGTTGCTTCTTGACCTGCATACAGATTTCTCAAGAGGCAGATCAGGTGGTCTGGTATTTCCATCTCTTTCAGAATTTTCCATAGTTTATTGTGATCCACACAGTCAAAGGCTTTGCCATAGTCAATAAAGCAGAAATAGATGTTTTTCTGGAACTCTCTTGCTTTTTCCATGATCCAGCGGATGTTGGCAATTTGATCTCTGGTTCCTCTGCCTTTTCTAAAACCAGCTTGAACATCAGGGAGTTCACAGTTCACGTACTGCTGAAGCCTGGCTTGGAGAATTTTGAGCATTACTTTACTAGCATGTGAGATGATCATTTCATGGCAAATAGATAGGGAAACAGTAGAAACACTTTATTTTGGGGGGCTCCAAAATTACTGCAGATGGTGACTGCAGCCATGAAATTAAAAGACTCTTATGCCTTGGAAGAAAAGCTGTGACCAACCTAGACAGCATATTAAAAAGCAGAGACATTACTTTGTCAACAAAGATCCATCTAGTTAAGGCTATGGTTTTTCCAGTAGTCACGTATGGATGTGAGTTGGACTATGAAGTGCCGAAGAATTCATGCTTTTGAACTGTGGTGCTGGAGAAGACTCTTGAGAGTCCCTTGGACTGCAAGGAGGTCCAACCGGCCCATCCTAAAGGAACTCAGTCCTGAATATTCATTGGAAGGACTGATGTTGAAGCTGAAACTCCAATACTTTGGCCACCTGATGCGAACAACTGACTCACTAGAAAAGACCCTGATGCTGGGAAAGACTGAAGGCATGAGAAGGGGATGACAGAGGATGAGATGGTTGGATGGCATCACCAACTCAATGGACATGAGTTTGAGTAAACTTCAGAGTTGGTGTTGGACAAGGAGGCCTGGTGTGCTGCAGTCCATGTGGTCGCAAAGAGTTGGACACGACTCAGCAATTGAAGTGACTAACAACACTATATGACTTTTAAACTTTACTTTCATAGGTAGAAAAACAACAGGGTGACTGCATGAATACTGAAGGCATTTTGCTAAGTCAGTCAGTCACAAGTCAGTCACAAAAGATCAGTATCTTTTGATCCCGTGTATATGAGGTACCTGGACTAGTCGAATTCACAGAAAGTAGTATGATGGTTGCCAGTGGCTGGAGGTAAGCAAGTAATAGGGAGTTACTGTCTAGTGAGTATAAAGTTTCAGTTTGGGAAGAAGAAAAAAGTCCTGGAGATGGATGGTGGTGATAGCTGCACGACAATGTGAATGTACTTACTGCCATGGAACTGTATAGTTAAACATGGTTAAAATGTAAATTTTATGTTACTTACACATAAGAAATATACATGCTTTCAGACTTCTAGGCCTCAGAAACACAAGAAAATAAATTTGTTTAAAGCCTCCCCACACACAATTATCTTTTTAATACTAAGAGAAAGTGTTTTAGAAATAAAAAGCAAACCCCATTATAAGCAATTGGGGGTGGTGAGTGACTCAAAAAAGTATTTGTAACTATTTATATATGTGTGTGTGTGTGTGTGTGTGTGTGTATATAAAACAGACTAACTCTGGAGCCATGAGGAAATCTAGAAATTTAAAAAACAACAAAGCACTTGGGAAGTAACCTCAGTATTCCATTAGGAATTTTTACCATCCTCCATCTATGCCTCACATAAAGGCTCACCAAGAGATCAGAAACAGACACAAGCTGAACAAGCAGCAGAAGTGCATATGTGCTACGTCTCTCACCCATGTCCAACTCCCCACAACCCCATGGACTGTAGCATGCCAGGCTCCCTTGTCCATGGGTTTCTCCAGGCAAGAATACTGGAGTGGACTGCCATTCCCTTCTCCGAACAAGCAACAAGTGTTTCCAAAACACTCAGAAAGGTAGTCTGCCTCTTTCCCTCTCCCCACCTCCATCCCAATAGTAAGAAGAGAACATAAGAAGTGAAAAATGCAGAAAGGACTTACAAAGACAGTGGTTTTCTCTGTTTTTTATTCTACCAGCTTAGGAGGGTAATTAACAAGGTCTGTGTTTCACTATGTTAGAAAACATTTTAAATGCATTTCAGTTTTAAACATCTGTTCTTCATGGAGGCTCTGGATGGAACAGACTCCTAAAAGCTCTCTGCCAGATAACCCAGAGGAGGGTAAAAGGTGCCTGACCCAGTATCCTCCAGGGAGGCTGATAGTGGCCAAATCACATTCAGTGTGTACAATCATCAAATCTCTAAAGTGCTAATAAAACCAAGAGAGAGACAATTTTTACATCAGCAAAAGGCACAATTAGAGCCCGAGGATATTATAACTTAGTATGGATAAATAATTATGGCAAATGGAAGACATCCAAGGTTTGTGAAAAGTCAATTCTACTGTCCTTTGAGTTAACTGCAATTCTCATAACCAGGAGCAAAGATTTCCAAGACATTAATTCAAAGGATGGTTCCCTACCCAATCACACAGGACTCTGCAAGAGTAGAACATACACACCCAGGCTGAAAGGGAAATTGATAATGACCATGCTCCTATTCAGAAGGTTCTGTGTTAGAACAGGCCTTAGACAGCATCTGGTGGAAGCCTGTCATTTTACAGATGGAGAAAACAACATTCAAGGATCACACAGTGAGTGACACAGGAGTCAGGAGACCAACACAAATAAGCAAGGCAGCCTAAGCAAATCTGCCTTTCTTGAGTCTGGCCACAAAATGATTTGAAACAAATGACTTTTTAAGTTAGTACCAGGTACAAAGTGGTATATAAAACCACAAATTAATCTAAAATAAATGCCAACTGATTTTAAGACTATCAAAATAAAGTATGTCAAATATGTCCACATCTGTTTGGGTTTGAATACTTGTCTTGAAATAAATCTTCTTCACAATAACTACCTGGTTCTGGTTCCAGGAAAATGCTGGTTGGATGCGCCAGACTGTTGACAGCAATCTGCATCAATTCTTTGGATTAGATTTCACACATGTTGTGGTTCAGCCTCTGTAATGCTAATAATTAATGAGGGCTCACTGCTTTGGTATGGGGAGAGCACTCAGATTCAAGCCTGGCCTTCATTCCCACTTCTTGTTTTCCTCCCAGTTCACTCCTCTTGGGCACTTAAAAAAATAAAAATAAAAACAATGCAAAATACATATCTACCAACATCTTCTACTTACAGTAAGGAATCTGAACTCATCAATAAACTTCGTAAGAGGCAAACGCCTACTGAACATCACTGGTCTAGGTCACTTTATTTATGTGCTGCCTCTTCATTACGGTTCGAGGAACTTATCAGACCAGAGAGTGGTTTCATTTCAATGTAAAAGCAGCCCAACTCTAACATAAACATTCGCTGGTGATGAGATGAGCACCTCTCTGAGGCCCAAAGCATTAATTATAACATCTTAAAAATGAATCACAAGCCTAGCAAACTTTTGATAGGTTCCTCTTAGAATGGACTTCCCAGGTGGTGCAGTGGAAAAGCATCCACCTGCCATGCAGGAGACATGGGTTTGGTCCCTGGGTCGGGAAGATCCCGTGGAGTACAAAATGGCAACCCACTCCAGTATTCTTGCCCGGCAAATCCCATGGATAGGAGCCTGGCCTTGGAACCTAGGGAGCAATCAATGGTCTATCTTTACCAGTCCTCACCTGCTATAAACATCAGGCCATTTCTTTAAAAAATTAAAATTGAATGAGGTATTACACTGATACTAAAACCAAAGATACCACAAGAAGAATCGACAAGTATCTCTTAGGAATATAGATGCAAAAATCCTCAACCAAATATTAGCAAACAGAATTCAGCAACATATAAAAAGGATTATATACCACAATTAATGGTACTTACTCCAGGAATGAGAGGTTGGTTCAATATCTGAAAATAATTAACATGATACATCATAGCAACAGAATAAAAAACAAAAATCATAGGATCATTACAAAAGATACAACAGAAAAAACTGCCTTTGATAAAATTCAACATCCTTTCATAATAAAAATAATCAACAAACTAGGAATAATAGGGAACTTCCTGAACCTGATAAAGAGCATCGATGAAAAACCACAGCTACCATTTTACCTAATGATAAGAGACTGGAGGTTTTCCCCTAATACCAAGCACAGGTCAATGGTATCTGTTCTCATTCTCTTGCCATGTTTGTTCAACACTGTACTGAAGGTTCCAGTTCTAGCCAGGGCAATTAGGCAAGAAAACAAACAAAAAAGGTACCTAGATCAATGAGGAAGAAGTAAAACTATCTTTATGCACAGATGACTGTGGTCTTGTATACAGACAATACCAAGGAATCTATAAAATTTGCATTTTCCAGTTACTGATTCTTGTTTATTAAGCATTTTACTTTTTAAAAGAACTCAATGACATGAACAGCTTTAGTTCATCAGGGCATTTGTCCTCAAGATCTAAAAGACCATTTATTTAGACATAAATACTCACAAATTTCTGAGCTTTTGGCTTCAAACTGTGGCCTGAGAACCAGGTGAAAAGGGCCTTTAAAAACTAGTCCTGTATCACATAAATCAAAGCAAGATCCTCTATGAACCACCTCCAGGGTAACAGAAATAATAAAAACAAAAGTAAACAAGTGGGACCTGACTAAACCTAAAAGCTTTTGCACAGCAAAGGAAACTATAAGCAAGGTGAAAAGACAACCCTCAGAACGGAAGAAAATAACAGCAAATGAAACAACTGACAAAGGATTAATTTCCAAAATATAAAGCAGCTCATAAAACTCAATGCCAGAAAAACAAACAACCCAATCAGAAAGTGGGGAAAAGACCTAAACAGACGTTTCTCCAAAGAAGACTTACAGATGGCTAACAAACATGAAAAGATGCTCAACATTGCTGATTATTAGAGAAATGCGAATCAAAACCACAATGAGGTATCACCTCACACCGGTCAGAATGGCCATCATCAAAAAGTCTACAAACAAGAAATGCTGGAGAGGGTGTGGAGAAAAGGGAACGCTCTTGCACTGTTGGTGGGAATGTAAATTGATACAGCCACTATGGAAGATAGTAGGGAGACTCCTTTAAAAACTAGGAATAAAACCACCATATGACCCAGCAATCCCACTTCTAGGCATGTACCTGAGGAAACCACAATTGAAAAAGACACATGTATCCCATTGTTCACTGCAGCACTAGTTACAATAGCCAGAACATGGAAGCAACCTAGATGTCCATCGACAGATGAATGGATAAAGCAGTTGTGGTACATACACACAATGGAAACATTGCTAAGTCACTTCAGTCGTGTCCGACTCTGTGCGACCCCATAGACGGCAGCCCACCAGGCTCCCCTGTCCTACTCAGCCATAAAATGGAACCCGTTTTGAGTCAGTTCTGATGAGGTGGATGAACCTAGAACCTATTATACAGAGTGACGTAAGTCAGAAACAGAAATATCGTATTCTAACGCACATTCACGGAATCTAGAAAAATAGTACTCAAGAATTTTTCAGGGCAGCAATGGAGAAACAGACACAGAGAATAGACTTCTAGTCATGTGGAGAGGGGAGGAAAGGATGAGCTATATGGGAAGAGTTTACATTACCATATGTAAAATAGATAGCCCACAGGAATTTGCTGTAAGGCTCAGGAAACTCAAACAGGGGCTCTATCAACCTAGAGGGGTGGGATGGGGCGGGAGATGGGAGGGAGCTTCAAAAGGGAAGGGATATATGTATACCTATGGCTGATTCATGCTGAGGTTTGACAGAAAACAACAAAGTTCTGTAAAGCAATTATCCAATTGCTTTCTTCTTTCCAACCAGGTGAACTAGTTTTCCCACGTTAACTTTACCGTCTTATCAGCAAATCTTACTTTTTTTCATCACATCACAGTCTTTACTGCTGATTGGCAGTGAAGAATCTCTGATATTCATTACTGTAGCTATTTGAGTTCCCAAAATTATTTTGGCTGAGTCCATATAAAAACAAAATCTGACAGTCCTTAGTTATTGATTATGACATGTCCACATACCAAAATATTTTTTGTCCATACAAATCCATGAAGCCTGAATTTTACTCAAGACAGAATATCAAAAAATTGAAAGGACATGATCTGCAACTCTTTACACACACACACATGTAGTCAAGCCTACAGTTGTCTCCAAACCATGCAAGACCCCTCCCATAAAATCATTTTTAAGACATCAGTCCTCACAAAGTCCTTGCAGAACGCTAGCAGTGCCAGCTTACAGATGCACGTTTCACCCGTAGGCCTTGGGAGAGCAGAAGGGAGTTGCGCACTACCAGCCTGGATGATCTCCGTCTTCCCTCATCAGGTTGTGTCTCACCTGGAGCAGGCAGAGGCGCTCCGCTCCACACAATACACTGCTGCCCGCCCTGCGGCCGAGGGCTGCTGCCTTCCCGGGCAATCTCTCATTGGCAAACACGAACCCAGCACAAATGTGCACCCACCGCAAAACTGAGCTACATCTTCTGGTACACACTTTGGTGGCTGACGAATGAGACTAAAGCCAAATCTCCTCTGGAATGACAACACATGTTAATTTTTGTTACTCTGAGGTAAGTAAATGCCATCTTCCTTGAACACAAGGCAAAGTGACTGAACAACTTTCAACATGTTTTTCATGCACTTCAGTTAAAAACGGAAACTACAGAGCCAAACAAGTACATTTGCTGGTTCAGAAATTTTTGGCTAGAATAAACTCAGGTCACTGTATTAGAAACTTTATAACAGTGAGAAACTGGCCTTCCTTCCCCATATCTACAGAGCTCTATTCACTTCTCCCAACCAAGGAACTAGATTAACACTCAGGACTCTCCCCAAATACTCTTTATTATGGCTCACACCAAGCGGATTCCTTTTCCTTCTTCCTGTCTTCTCCTTTATCCCCAGACCCTTCCAATGGCCTTCAGGGAACCAACCAATTAGAGCAACTCTTCAGCTGGCAGACAGGATGCGCAAGGGGGTGAACAAGATTTCAGACTAACAGTTCCCTCTGGCGCTCGTTATGGCAACAGCATACTTTTCCACAGCTGAGGAGGATGTTACGCAGGAAAAGTAAGGCAAGAAAGGCTCAGAGGTCTCTTTGTTCATTCCCCAGAGCACAACCCTCTCAACAAGGAGACAGTTCAAAACTCATTAAAAAAAATAAATAAATAATAAGGTAGCAAAAAGTATCACATTATCTGGCATTCCAGAGGTAGAAGAGTCTTCTTAAATGTTTGCAAACTTCCTTTCCTAGGAAAATGTGCATCTTAAGACAGCAGAGGAAAAACCTGGAATAGGAATGAGGACACTAAGTTTGAGACTACCAACTGACATTAATTAGCTGTATCACACTAACAAGTTACTCAATTTCTCTCAATTATAGAAGGAAAGCATTAGGTCCTTTCCAGCTAACCAGACTGTTACGAAAGTGAAGCAGACTGTAATAACTTTACCTTTCATTGAGGCTAGAAGCAGCTTCTCAAAGGATGAGCCAAATGTCATCCCTATTCCTCCAGAGGCAGATAAAACAAAACAAAAACCCAAGGACGTTTTGTTTTGAACTTGGTCAAAAATTTTGTTCTTCCTTAATAATGAGAAAAGGGTACGCTTCTAAAAATATGAGAAATGTAAGAGGTTACAGAAAGTTTTCATTTCCCAACTCTCATTTTCCAACCACAGAAGGCAATTTTGAGAAGTCTTTTCAAGGGTAAGCTGTATCCTCTGTGGGGAGATGGCAAGTTCATCATGTTGTCAACGTCTCTGCCCAGTTTGATCATACAGGGCATTCAGCACATCAGCGGTTATCTAGAATGCTCTGACCTGTGTATGACACGCTAGAAGCTTGAGACAGGAAATTCTAATCCCCTTCCTACTAAATAGAGATTTCCAATACAAGCCTACTATCACTTTCTAAATGTTTTCAAGGCTGAAATATGTAACTTAGCACTTGACTCTGTAAGTTTTTCATTTCAGAACTAAAAAGCTTTTCTGCCACCAAGATTTTAAGACCACTGAGTGAAGACTGCATTTCCTACTTTTGTCTGTGCTCCCCTTTTGTGCAAAGCACTGCCCTGGACCCACATAACTCACTGAAGATACATACCTAACCACATCAATTCAGGTGCCTAAAGGTGACCAATAACCATGATTCAGGGAAAGAAAATTACATAGAAGAGAGGGAAATGTAACAAAAGAAATGAACAAATCATCAGAAAATTGGAAATTTTCCAAAGGGAGGGGGAATTAAACCAGTAAGTACTGCATATCTAGGTGGCACTGAGGTAACTGCTATAAAACAGTGTTTAAATCCAACCACAACAGTGCTGTATCTTATAAACATATTAGGTAGGTCTTTGTGTTAAAAATTTAAAGATCACAATGTGCTCTACTAATAAATAACAGCTCTGTGTAACAGAGGAGCTAAGATGTAAGTATTTAAATCTGCAATCAAAAAGCAGAAACCATCTGGAGACAGGGTTAAGTGATATTTGAGAAAGCAGATGAGGATTATGTATGTAGGGAGGAAGGATAAATGATTCAGTATTTCCGGCAGAATCTTTCCCAAACACTGTAGGAACTAATTCAGACTATCAGATAGGCTTGTATCTTTAAGGCACACTTAAAGACTATGCCCTTACTTTAAAACCATAGAAGCTTGGGTGTTTCAAATATGCCTAAAGGTGCCCCTGAGGTTTTTCCCTCAGAGGAATAATGATTAATATACAGCTAAAAGTTTAGTTCCTTCCGCAAATAATTATCTGCTACTATGACATTGGTTCTAAACTGCTGGAAGCACAGGCATTACAGAATTCACAAGGAATTCTGGAAGAAGTTATAAATTTCTTTCCATCACCTCGGAAAACAATATCCATTTCTTAAACGCTGTCAGTTCAAGTTCAAGACAACCTATGGAGAGCAGATCCTGGTTTGCCAAATCTTTCACGATTAAAAGGCGAGAAGATTTCAGCATGCTCAGAGGCTGGCCTTGACCCGATGAGGTCAGGAGGGAGGTTTCTCCAATGAGGTAAGCCACCTCACTAGAAACTCCACTGTTCCACAAAGTTAAAACTTCCTTAAGCCCAGTTCTCCACATGTATCAATGAACGTCTCCGGCCTGGATCATTTGAAAGTATTCCAAGGCAGCCATGCCACCCCTAGAGTCGCCTGGGTGGATTCCTCTGTAGAGCTCTCTCCACAGATTTCTTATTCCTTGTTTGCAAGATCTTCTTACTCTACCGTCTTGATATTGTGCAATGATTAAAAAATGGCCCAGGCCTAACAGCAAGGGATTGGTTGGAGCTCAACTGGTGAGCCCAGCCCACAGGAACCAAGCTAGCAATCCCGTAGACAGCAAGGGCTGCCAGCAAAGTCCCAACCCTCTAGCCAGAGGCCACCATCAAAAAGCTAAGTAACCAAGTTAAAAACGAAGCACCATTCCCCTCACGAGGTCCCTCAAGATCGCTCTCCAGTCTTCTCCCTCTGGAGAAAGCCCAGTCAGGGGACAGGCAACCTTTGAGCTCCCTTTTCCCGTGACCAATTAATTCCATGCTCTTTACCTCTACCCCAGTGTTCTTCCTTGTAAACAGTCTTGGTCGCACTATGAAAAGCAGTGCTCAGTGACCCCGTTCTGCACGGCCCCTTCCCCCGGATGAAGCAGTCCCGCCGGGGAGGGTCCAGTCTTCCACCTACCTCCACAGGCGTCGCCGCCAAAACTCTACCCTCAAGGCTGCCAGCGCTCCTTTCCCTGGGCTATTACTTGAGCATGATTTTATCACTTCTCCGCCAGCCTGGGGACTCCCCCCACCCGTGGGGCCTCGTCCAGCGAAGTAAACAATGCTGTCAAAGCAGGATAACACTGGGCGAGGCTTCCAAACTCCGCATTCCAGCCTCCCCCCTTCTGGAGTTCTAGAAGCAGCAAAACAAGTCATCGTAGGGCCCCAACTTCCTTTCTAAAAAGGCCGGGAGACAGCTCCAAAATCAAGCTTCAGTGTGCACAAAGACACTATACGTAAGAGGCACAGGGAATGCGGGGCGAGTGCAAAGCCAAGTGTAGACGAATTTGCCCTAGAGTAGGGGCGGGGAAAGGAGAAAACTGGGTCGAGTGCGTAAACCTGCCACGAAGCGGGAACAGGGGCTTTTTTTTCACGAGAGGAGAGCCAGCCACGTTCCCAGAGTGGGCACGCACTAAACAGAGTTGCGGGAGAGAGAACGCGAAGTTAAGGTTCTCGAAAGCAGTCTCAAGGGGGTTTCGGGGGAAGCCCCAAGAAAGGGGCTTTGGTGGAGCCGGGGTGGCCCGAGCGGCCCAGAGTGGATACGGCCTGAGTTAAAGGACCGTGGCGGGAAAGTGCGGGGACACCGCGGAGGTTAGCGCGGGCGCGCTCGGGCCGCGCGGGCGCCGACGCTCACCTCCCGGTGTGGTGGAGAAGAGCGTCCCCCCGGGCGTGGTGCAACAGTCATGAGGTAGCTGCGCGGCGTCGCTGATGGGCACGGTGCGGGTGGGGATGGCGCGGCTCTGGCTGGGCTGGTGGCCGCTGCCGGCGGACGAGGACATGGCTCTGGGCGCGGGCTCTCGGGCTTTGTCCGGCGGGCGGGCAGGCGGGCGGCGGCGGCGGCTGAGGGCCCGGGCTACTCCAGCTGCTCAGGCGGGCTGAAGGGCGGGCGGGGCTAGGCGCGCTCCGCTCGCTCCTCGCTCGCTTCCTCTGGCTCCCTCGTCCCGCTCCGCTCCCGCCGCCGCCCTCTCAGCCGCCGCCGCCGCCGCCGCCCTATCCTCCGGCCTCCGCCAGCAGCCTCAGCAGCAGGAGCAGCGGCAGCAGCGGCGACGACGACGACGACCGGAAGCGGGCGAAGGCGGGAGCCAGAGGGAGGTCGGGGGTAGCTGGTCGGCCGGACGTGACGTCACGAGGGCGGGTCCTGAGCCGCAAGGCTGCTGGCGGGGCGGGGCTTATGCCCCGAGGGCGGGACGGGAACCGGACTGAACCTACGCCAAGTGTTTGTGAACTGGGCGTAGGTGTGCTTGGAAAACTTGTGTGGGCTTTTTATTATTATTATTATTGTCAATCAACACTATTTGAGTTGACTTCTGTTTCCTATATCGAGGCAAAGTGTTATTTTACTTTTAATTGTTCATTATTAAATGAAAGGAATGTGTGCATGTATTAAAAGACGATCAGAATGGTTTATGGTGCCACCGTGCTCAAAGGGTAACAAATTGTTTCGATAAAAAGTCGGAGAGTAAATACTTTAGGCTTTACAGGCCTTATGGTCTCTGTGGCAAGTTTTCAACGTTTGTTGCTCTAGCGAGAAAGCAGCCTTCGACAACATGTAAATAAATGCGCGTGGATCCAGTAAGACTTTATTGACAAAAACGGGTGACCAGCTGGATTTGTCCTGTGGGCCATGGTTTGCAGATCCTGTCTTTGGTTTTGTTTTCGTTTGGTCCAGGTACACGTCTTATGATATCTTAGCTCCCCGACCAGGGACTGAACTTGGACCCAGGCAGTGAAAGCACCCAGTCCTAACCAGTGGACCACCAGGGCATTTTCCTGTCTTTGCTTATATTATACATTAATTCAACAAATCTTTAATAAGCACCTACTGTGTGTGTCAGGAACTTTCTAGCGGAGAAGGTATACCAGTAAACAAGACAGAGGCCCCCTGGCTCAGTGGAGTGAATGTTCTGCTTGGAGCAACGGGGGCTCTCCTCCCCACCTTCCCTTCACTACCTAACCCAGACTGCTATTTAATACTTGGTGTGGGTGGCACTGGGCTTTCCAGGTGGCTCGATAGTAAAGAGCCTGCCTGCCAATGGCAGAAACATAAGACATGTGGGTTTGATCCTGGAGTCTGGAAGATCCCCTGGAGGAGGGCATGGCAACCCACTCCAGTAGTCTTGCGGAGAATCCCATGGGCAGAGGAGCCTGGCAAGCTACAGTCCATAGGGTTGCAAAGAGTCCCACATGACTGAAGCAACTTAGCACACATGCATGTGGGTTGGCCTGCTTTGACTTTCCTTGTGCTGTCAGAGTCGGTTCTTTGCCCTAGGAGCTCCCGTAGTGCCCTGTGCACACTGATGTCACTTGTACCAACCTTGTGCATGAGTGTTATCTACTTATGCCTCTGGTTCCCTTCAAGGCTGAATACTTTAAAGGCAAGGACTGGGCCCATCCTCCCCTCATAGTTTGGAGCCGAGCTCAGAATCAGCCTGTGGTCTGCGGTATTAAATTGACCTTAAGAAGTCTTTGTGGAGACTGAGAAAGAAACATTAGACATAGTTGTGGGCAGTTTGGCGATGGAGGGACCTTTTCAGCTGAGAAGTTGTGTTTATCAGCTGGGTTATGTGTACCCCTTTCAAAAGTGCATGTTCACGAATTTTGACAAATGTTTATTTTACATCCTTGTAAACACCACCACCCTGAAAATCTGCGACATTTCCTCACACTCAAAAGTTCCCTTTGCAGTCATCGCTTCACACCCCAAGCCTCAGCCTGAGAGACTCACTGATCTGCTGTCTATCGCTGCAGGTTAGTTTTGCCTGTTCTAAAACTTTATAGAAATGAAATTACACTGTGTGTATTGTTTTACACTTGGCTTCTTCACATAGCACAATGTGTTGTAATATCAGTAATCCACTCCTTCTTGTGGCTGAGTAGTATTCCATTTATGGATATACCACAGTTTATCAGATGAGAATTTAAAGGAAAAATATCTGTTGTTCCCTTTCCCAGAACCTACCATGGGGAATTAGGAGGGTCTTGGGTGGCGGCCTCAACTGTACAGGCTGTGTATTATCTCTTATATTAAGAATATTGTGGTTTATATTAGGAAATATGTATTTGTTCTCAGTCCCTGTTCCTAGCACAGAGCTCCTAAGACCATTAAGACTTCCTGAGGGATGAGAGTGATCTAGGTGTCTTTTGTGATGTCAGTGTGACTTTTGAAATGCCCTTAGGTCACCCAAGAAGGAGAACTGGTCACCAGTGAAACCAGCCAGGTGATTTGGAGCGCTAGAACTTTCATTGTCACCTCTCTGACCTCTGGGGAGGGCAAGTGCTGGAGAGTGAGTTCAATCACCAATGGCCAATTAGCTAATCAATTATGCCTGTGTAATGAAGCTTCCATAAAGATCTAAAAACGATGCACAGAGAGAGGCTCAAAGAGCTTCCAGGTTGGTGAACGTATGGAGACTTGAGGAGAGTGATGTGCCCAGAAAAAGCATGGAAGCTCCACTTCCTTTCCTCATACTTTGCCCTATACGTCTCTTCCATCTGGCTATTCTTTTTTTAATAGTGTATTTTTTTTTCTTATTGGAGGATACTTGCTTTACAATGCTGTGGTGGTCTCTGCTATACATCAATGCAAATCAGTCCTGATTATATACACCCCGTCCCTGTTCAGCCTCCCTCCTATCTCCCTCCACTCCTCTAGTTCACCACAGATTGCCAGGCTGGGTTCCCTGCGTTTCACAGCAGCTTCTCACTAGTTATACACCTGGCTGTTCTGAGCTATGTCCTTTTATAGTAAACCAGTGGTCTAGTAAATAGCAAGTTTCTCTGAGTTCTGTGAGCCACTCTAGCAAATTAATCAAATCCAAGGGGTGGGTAACTGGAACTGCTGATCTACAGTCGGTTGGTCAGAAACACAGGTGACAGCCGGGACTTTAGATTGGCATCTCAAGCTGGGGGGCGGGGAGCCCTTAATCTGTGGCATCTGATGCCATCTCCAGGTAGTGTTAGAATTAAGTTGAATTATAGGGTACCAACCCAAACAAAAAACAAGTGTAAAAAAAATAGGGACTTGCTTGGTGGTCTAGTGGTTAAGACTCCATGCTCCCAATGCTAGGGGCGGGGGTAGGATCCCTAGTTGGGGAACTAAGATCCCACATGCTGTGGGGTACAGCTAAACAAACAAAACAAAACAAGACCAAGTGTACAGGGTACTCGGTCTTGGAGAATTGCCTGGTGGTGAGGGGGAAAAAAATTTTGGAATTTGGGGCAGAATCTTATCTCTGAATGAGGTTAGATAGTTGGTGATTTGAAAGCTGCTGATGCAATTGTGACCTCTGGATCCATACCTGATGTACTGCCAGGGTAGAATGTCCAATATATACCACATCTGGAGAGCCCTTTCTTGGAAATGTTAATGTTAACTAATATAACTTGGTTTCAAATAACAGAAGTGACCTGGGTGTCCCCAAATTAGGGGTTCTCCTTCTGTAGCCAATTATTCCAGTGTTTAGCTAGCAGGCCTTCCCCAAATTCGTTCCTTTTAATGCCCCTGTACCTACCTGCTACCACCTTTCTCTCTGGTTTCATCTTTCCTGGGGCAGAGGGAGGCTCTTTCCCCCGCCCTCTGTTTTGAGGCCACCCACACTCGATCTGTATCATCATAAGGGTAATAGCCCCTTATCTTTAGATAATACTTTTCCACTTTAACAAGCACTTTCAGACCATTATCTCACTTAAGCTGAGCCACAGCGCTGTGATGGAGGCAGCCTACTTATTATTCTTTTCATTATTATTATCTATATTATTCTTTTTACATTTCACAGATAAAGAAACTGTGACTGAAAGAGGTTATGACTTCCTGAGCTTCTGGTTGGCCATTCTATGTGCTTCTTACTGTGCCCACAGGCCTCCTGCATCATAAAGAGGGTAAGGTGCCCCCTGGCTGAAGTGAAGTCGCTCAGTTGTGTCCAACTCTTTGCGACCCCGTCAACTGTAGCCTACCAGGCTCCTCCATCCATGGAATTCTCCAGGCAAGAATACTGGAGTGGGTTGCCATTTCCTTCTCCAGGGGATCTTCCCGACCCAGGGATCGAACCCAGGTCTCCTGCATTGCAGACAGACACTTTAACCTCTGAGCCACCAGGGAAGCCCCCTAGGTACCCGTTCTTTATTGTCATATTTGCTGAACTCATGGAGGGATGAGCAGTAGTCGTTCTTGAGCTCCTGACCCATGAAATACTGAATGTGTACAAATGGTGATAATAATCATAAATAACTTTTATAGACAGTGAGGCTGAGTCACCTGCTGTTCTAGGCCTTCTAGAGATCTTATCTCTAATACTGCCAACTTCCGTACAAGGTGGATATTATTATGCCTGTTTTACAGATAAGGAAGAAGCCTCAGAATCCACCTGCCAATGTAGGAGACAACAGATGCGGGTTGGATCCAGGGTTGGGAAGAAGCCCCATGGGAGGACATGGCAACCCACTCCAGTATTTTTGCCTGGGAAATCCAACGGACAGAGGAGCCCAGCGGGCTACAGTCCATGGGGTCACAAAGAGTCAGACACGACTTAGGGACTGAGCCCACACAGGCACATTCAGAGAGGCTAACTTGCCTGACGTCACCTGTGTCTCTGAAAATTCTCTAGCCTCTCGTTGTGGTTGGGAACCCTCCACTGTGGCCTCACATGTACACTGGTTCCAGTGCTGGGCCTCCCACCTGCTTGCCATGTGACCATGAGTCTCAACGTGTTCCCTCATCTAAAAAATAGGAGGGGTCCCTCATTCACAGAGTGCTCTTCTGAGGATTAAATGTCAGGCCCAGCCTGGTTAGGCAGATAGAAATGATGATTAGGCACCAATCCCAGTCCAAGAAGATGATGGGGGCCCAGAGGCCGAGGGCAGCATGTCTGACTGTCAGGGTCTGTGTTTCAGTCTAGGTATGTCGTCCTTCAGAGGCTGTGTCAGCTGATGCCAACAGAAGTCTGCAGCTGTAGACGTCATGAGGTAGGGTTTGTTCAAAGTTATTAGGTACCCTAAAGTCCTCTGTTGAAGCTGGTTTCTTATCTGCCTGTTTACTACAATTCAGCACCTGTATTCATCATTTTCTTTCCATCTCAAAGTTTAGTAGAAGATTCTTCATGAATACAATCCTTCCTCTATCACCCCTGGCTTGCAGGGTGAAAGTGGACAGTTCACTTAAAGCCACATCACATCGAATGGTGTGTTCTGGATTGGATGACTTGAACTCCAACCAGAGAGAGCACTTGTAAAATGGAAATGCACTGTCATCCAGAATGAATGGTGTGCCACGCCCTGTGCCAGCCACAGCCCAAAGGCAAGACACACAGTGTTAGGAGCCTAGGAGCTAAGAGTGGGTGCTCACTAAGTTGAGTCAAGAGGCACTTCTGCCCTCTCTTGGGTGGAGGCTAGGGTTTCCAATGGGAATCATTTCGCAATCATTGGGTAGTGCTGTCGGATTCAGAGTGGATGACTTAACTCAGTTAGGCGATCTGATTCTCCATGAGGGCTCTGGACAAGTTGACTGGCTTCCATGTCTCCATCAACTCTGGGTTTGGGGCGAACAGGGCAGACCTCATGCAGCTTCCATGGGAGTCATTCAGGTCCTTGCATCCAGGTCTTCTGGCTGGATTTAGATGGGGCCATTCATCTTTCCACACTGCGTTAGCGTCAGAAACCCTGAGTAGCAATGACCAGCAGTGTATATCGTATTGTCAGTTCAGTTCAGTGCAGTTGCTTAGTCATGTCTGACTTTGTGACCGCATGGACTGCCGCATGCCAGGCTTCCCTCTCCATCACTAACTTCTGGAGCTTGCTCAAACTTATGTGCATCAAGTCGGTGATGCCATCCAACCATCTCATCCTCTGTCATCCCCTTCTCCTCCTGCCTTCAGTCTTTCCTAGCATCAGGGTCTTTTCAAATGAGTCAGTTCTTCGCATCAGTGGCCAAAGTATTGGAGCTTTAGCTTCAGCATCAGTTCTTCCAATGAATATTCAAGACTGATTTCCTTTGGGATTGACTGGTTTGATCTCCTTGCAGTCCAAGGGACTCTCAAGAGTCTTCTCCAACACCACAGTTCAAAAGCATCAATTCTTTGGCACTCAGCTTTCTTTATGGTCCAACTCTCACATCTCTACATGACTACTGGAAAAATCATAGCTTTGAGTAGACGGACCTTTGTTGGCAAAATAATGTCTCTGCTTTTTATTATACTGTCTAGTTTGGTCATATTTTTCTTCTAAGGAGCAAGTGTCTTTTAATTTCATGGCTGCAGTCACCATCTTCAGTGATTTTGGAGCCCCCAAAATAGTCTGTCACTGTTTCTATTGTTTCCCCATCTATTTGCCACGAAGTGATGGGGCCAGATGCCATGATCTTCGTTTTTTGAATGTTGAGTTTTAAGCCAACTTTTTCACTCTCCTCTTTCACTTTCATCAAGAGACTCTTTAGCTCCTCTTCACTTTCTGCCATAAGGATGGTGTCATCTGCATATTTGAGGTTATTGATATTTCTCCCGGCAATCTGTACCACCACCATGTGGCTTCCCATACCTCTTCAGTTTGGTTCAGTTGCTCAGTCGTGTCCGACTCTGCGACCCCATGAATTGCAGCACACCAGGCCTCTCTGTCCATCACCAACTCCTGGAGTTCACTCAGACTCATGTCCATCGAGTTGGTGATGCCATCCAGCCATCTCATCCTCTGTCATCCCCTTCTCCTCCTGCCCCCAATCCCTCCCAGCATCAGAGTCTTTTCCAATGAGTCACCTCTTCGCATGAGGTGGCCAAAGTACTGGAGTTTCAGCTTTAGCATCATTCCTTCCAAAGAACACCCAGGACTGATCTCCTTTAGGATGGACTGGTTGGATCTCCGTGCAGTCCAAGGGACTCTCAAAAGTCTTCTCCAATACCACAGTTCAAAAGCATCAATTCTTTGGCGCTCAGCTTTCTTCATAGTCCAACTCTCACATCCATACATGACTACTGGAAAAACCATAGCCTTGACTAGACGGACCTTTGTTGGCAAAGTCCAAGGAGCAGTGGCTGCACGGGCACAGGAGGGCCAAGAGGAGCTACTCCACGTTCAAGGTCAAGAGGGGCGGCGGTGAGGAGATACCCCTTGTCCAAGGTAAGGAGCAGCGGCTGCGCTTTGCTGAAGCAGCCCAGAAGAGATACCCCACATCCAAGGTAAGAGAAACCCAAGTAAGATGGTAGGTGTTGCAAAAGGGCATCAGAGGGCAGACACACTGAAACCATAATCACAGAAAACTAGTCAATCTAATCACACAGACCACAGCTTTGTCTAACTCAATGAAACTAAGCCATGCCGTGTAGGGCCACCCAAGACAGGCAGATCATGGTGGAGAGGTCTGACAGAATGTGGTCCACTGGAGAAGGGAATGGCAAACCACTTCAGTATTCTTGCCTTGAGAACCCCATGAACAGTATGAAAAGGCAAAATGATAGGATACTGAAAGAGGAACTCCCCAGGTCGGTAGGTGCCCAATATGCTACTGGATATCAGTGGAGAAATAACTCCCATACCTCTTAGGATCCTGAATAAGGCCCTCCATGGTCTGGCATCATCTCCTGTCTTTCTCTTCCCTTCCTGTGGTCCTGTTCCTCAAGCGGACTGTGTTTCCTCCTGTCACAGGGCCTTTGCAAATGCTTTTCCCCATGCTGGGTCATTCTCTGTGATGAACAGACTTTAAGGTGACCCCCCCCCCCAACCCCACCCCATGATCCCTAACTCCTGGTGTTCACACCTTTGAGTGTGGGTGGGGCTTGTGACTTGCCTGTAACCAACAGAATATGGCAAAGGTGACAGAATGTCACTTTTGTGATTATGTTATGTAAGATTCCATCTTGCTAGAGCCTCTGACCCTTCTCTAGTCAGGTCTCCCTGTCAGAACACAGCCCTGCCTCACCCCCAAAGAAACTGTGAGATAGCAAAAGTATTCTTTTTTGGGGGGCGGCACTGCACAACTTGCAGGATCTTAATTTCCTAACCAGGGATTGAACCTGGGCCCTCAGCAGTGAGAGCGCTGAATCCTAACTTCTGGACCTTTGAGGGAACTCCCTCAAAGGTATTCTTTTAAGTTATGTTTGTTGTTTAAAAAGAAAAAGCTGGGTAAATGCATTCCTATTTTCTATATGCAGCATAGGAAACCAATATATTCTCTACTATTCACCTAGTTTACGCCTACTCATCCCTCACATTCCCACCCCACTGAGATTTCTCATCAGCCAAGATGCTAAGGCCGGTCTCCTTATTAGAGGTTCTCAGGCCACTGTGTGCCTTGCCACTTCATGACTTACATAGTTATAAGTGTGTGATTATTTAATTAATAGCTGCCCCCCTCCCCCAGATTGTATGTGCCAGGGAAGCAGCCTGTCATGGTCTCTGTATTTCCCAAGAGACTAGTACGGTGCCTAGCACAGGTAGGTGTTCAGTAGATATCTGTTGAATAAATAAGTGATTTGTAGAACATTCAGGGTCAAAAAGGCTTAGGATATAGACAGGGGCTGGATTGTTCTGTGGCTAGAGGTTAAAGTGACTTGGGTGGAAAATGGATTTTGTAGTACTAAAAACTCACTTTGGGGATTTCCCTAGTGATTTAGTGGCTAAGACTCCAAACTCCCAAAGCAGAGGGCTGGGGTTCTATCTTGGTTCAGGGAAAGAGACCTCCACATGCTGCAACTAAAAAACTGGCATGCTGCAACAAAGATTGAAGATTTAATATGCCAGTACTAAGACATGGTGCAGTCAAATGGATAAACAAATGTATTTTTTAAAATCTTGATTTTATTGTGACGGAGCTAGACAACTGAAGCTAAAAATGCATTTGAGGGGGCATCTTTGATGGGAATAATATGTGTCCATACAATAGTCACATGAGCCACCCCATGGCTTGGCATAAGAATGTTTCTCTTCAAAGCTCCAGACTCCTTTCTCCTTCCAGAAGAATATCTTGTATTTTGATCACCAGGCAACTTTCTTGACATCCTATGAGTTTCCACCTTCATGGTCAGAGAAAGGACAATGCAGGGGGAGGAGGAAATGGTGTGGCACTCTGGCTGATCACGTCTAATTCACAGGTGTTATTGTTTGGCTCACATATCATTCAAAATCACCTAATGAGTTTCGCACATTAGAAACCCGGAGATCCCTGTGCAGAACAGCCAGACAGGCTCCTTGAGGGGGACAGGATCACGCAGGACTCTCCAGCTCTATTGCCCAGATCGTCAAGGAGCAAGGAGGCTGCCTTCTGAGGCCAAGTTGTCGGGGGGGGGGGGTATAAGGGAGGGCCCTCTGCCTGTGCTCCACCCCCCTTCACCAGCGTCTTCCCTAGACAGACTGCGGTAAAACAGTACATGAATCAATAAAGAAGAGATGCAAGATGCTAGCCTAAGAAAAAAAGCAAAAACCTGGAGATTTCAACATAAAAAGTGGATTTCTGGCTCTTCCTGAAAAATGAGATTTAATAATTCTTCACCCAGGGCAAGAGCATCTCGACTGGATGCTGATTTATAGCTACCCCACGTGGTGGGCCATTTTCCAGTCTTCCCCTGCCTGCTTCAATCACTCCTGCTGCTGCCTGGACCCCAGAAGCATCTGAGTTTGCTATACTTAAACTAGATAGTCTCAAATTTTCATCCAGCCTGGGATTTTTTTTATCACTGTATGTAAGCAGTGGAGGAAATTCCCTTGGGACTTCCTCTAGGTTCCCCTCTCTGACTGATCCTAGTAAATCCACCTTCCCAAGTCTCCTCATTAAGAAGCGTTACTAAACCTATCTGCTTTTTGCCTCTTTTCTCACTTCCCTGTCCACCCCATCATCAGTGTGTTTCTAATACTCCTCTGGTTCTGCCTTTAGCTATAAGGCCCCCTGCATTCCAATAGTGGGGCTCCTCAAAGCCCAGCCTTTTCAGGCATTTCTGTAAAGACTGTGTGTGCCTGTGCCTTGCTGTTGCTCTGGAGGTGACATGAGCTTTAAAACACCAGAAGACAGATGAGTGCGATGTTCTATAAGATTCTGAAGGTCCCCTAACAAATGCAGGTGAGCTAAAGAGAGTCCCAGGAGATGGCAGTTCAGTTAGAAATTCATTCCTGCATTCACACCTGCAGATATTGGGCTGGCCAAAAGGCTCATTCAGGTTTTTTCTGTAGCATCTTATGGAATCATTTTTTAGATAATAATAATAATAAACTCTCTTTAGAAGCCATGTAATAAGAAGTCCAGGAAGTTCCCTGGTGGTCCAGTGGTTAAGAATCCACCTTCCAATACAAGGGACGCGAGTTCAATGCCAGGTTGGGGAACTAAAATCCCACATACCATGGAGAAAGCCCATGTACCACAACTAAGACCCAACACAGTTAAATAAATATTTTTTTAAAAAAAGAAAAAGAAGTCCAGAGCTCTGAGGTTGTTGGAGTTGATTCAGGGCCTCTCTGTCATGGTCAGAACGTGGTACTCAAGGCTGCAGCTCTTATATTTACATTTAAGGCAGGAAGAAAGTTTGTCTTATTGTATCAGGAAAGTGAACATTTGCAAAATACCCCCAACTGACTTCTGTTTTTATTTCATTAGTGCTAGGGGTTCAGTTATGCCCTTCCCCAAAAAGGTATGTTGGAGTCCAAACTTCCAGTACCCCAGAATGACCTTATTTGGATTGTATATATATATATATATATATATATATATATATATATATATATATATATTTTTTTTTTTTTTTTTGCCACACCTGACCAGGGATCAAAACCAAGCTTTTGGCAATGAAAAGTTGGAGTCAGGGCCAACCAGGGAATTCCCTGAAGACTGTATCTTTAAAGAGTTGAGCTCATTAGAGTGGGTTCTAATCCAATAGCGTGTCTGTGTAAAAAGGAGAAACTTGGACACAAAGGGAAGACAATGTAAAGAGACATTTGGAAAGACTTCCCTGGTGGTCCAGTGGCTAAGGCTCTGCCCTCCCAATGGAGGGGGCCCGGGTTTGATCCCTGATCAGGGAACTAGATTCCTCAGGCCACAACTAAGACCCAGTGCAGCCAAGTAAATAATTTAATTAATATTTTTTTAAAAGACAGAGAGAGAGAGATTGGGAGAAGACGGTCATCTGCAGGCCAAGGAGAGACACTGAGTAGACCCTTCACTCCCAGTTCAGTTCAGTTCAGTTCAGTCGCTCAGTCGTGTCCTACTCTTTGCAACCCCATGAATCGCAGCACACCAGGCCTCCCTGTTCATCACCATCTCCCGGAGTTCACTCAGACTCACGTCCATCGAGTCCGTGATGCCATCCAGCCATCTCATCCTTCACTCCCAGTGTACTAAAATTGCCCTCCCAAAGAAATTGCCCTGCTGACACCTTGATTTCAGACTTGTAGTTTCCAGAACCTCGAGACAGTATGTTTCCATTGTTTAAGCCACACAGTCTTTGGTACCTTGTTATGGCAGCTCTAGGAAACTGTTACAATTGACCAGACCACAACAGGAGCTTTCCCATAGTTTCAAGAGAGGGCAGGGAAAATGAGTGTATAGTTGGTCTATTGTTGTTCAGTTGTTAAGTTTTGTCTGACTATTTGCAACCCCAAGGACTGCAGCACACCAGTCTTCCGTCCCTCACCATCTCCCAGAGTTCAAGCAAGTTCATGTCCATTGAATCAGTGATGTCATCTAACCATGTCATACTCTGCCGTGCTCTTCTCCTCCTGCCTTCGATCTTTCCCAACATTAGGGTCTTTTCCAATGAATCGGCTGTTCACATCAGGTGACTAAACTATTGGAGCTTTAGCTTCAGTATCAGTCCTTCCCACGAGTATTCAGAGTTGATTTCCCTTAGAATTGACTGGTTTGATCACCTTGCTGTCCAAGGGACTCAAGATTCTTCTCAAGCACCACAATTTGAAAGCATCAGTTCTTTGGCATTCATCCTTCATGTACAGCTCTCACATCTGTACATGACTACTGGAAAAACCATAGCTTTGACTATACAGACCTTTGTCAGCAAAGTGATGTCTTTACTTTTTACCCTGGTGCCCCAAACAAAAGTGAATTCTACTGATGAGAAAAAAAGAAGAAGGTGGATGTTGGAATAGCAACTGATGGCATCAGCCAAAGTCCTGGGAAGTCAGAGGCAAGAAAAGCCGATCTCCAAGAACGTGTGAAATGAATGGATGAATGACTCATTTCCTGGCCTGCTGATAAATGAACGATGGATCAATAAACAGTTACTAAGCATGTAGGGTCTCAGTCCTGTGCCATGCAGAGAATACTTGCACAGTCAGTTTTGACTCTTCCCTCAGTCAGTTCATAATTAGACTGTAAACATAAAATTTTCATTTATAAACCATATTTTCCTGGGCCCCAGCAGTTTGAACATGAAAGCGACTTAGCACACATGCACACCTACATTTTAATAGGTGGAGACTAATCTAAAGAAATAAATCTTGTTTTTCTTGCTCAGGAAAAACATGGTTTATAAAATGTAGGCACTCCTACCCTAAATCCCTCCTTTGGGCAGAGATCACTAATTACTCCCCAGTATCCATTTTCCCCTTCTTTATAGTTATAAAATTCACAAGTTTTAGCTGAGCACAAGAACACTCATTCATGGACTACATTTCCCAGCCTCCCTTGTAGTTAGGGGTGGTCACATGACTAAGACCCAGCCACAGGATGTAAAGGAGAGTACTCATGTGGGTCAGCTCCTTAAAGGCAAAGTGGCTTGCTCCAGACACTTTGTTTTCCTCTCCCTGACAGCTTAGAAATAGTATACCTGCAATAGTAGCCTTGGACTCAGAGAAAGAAGGAACGTGTTGAAGGTGACAGAGTAACTGGCCGTCTTGATTTTTACACGATCTTTTGGAGCAGAGCTTGCCTAGACCACCTTTTTCATAGGAGAGAACCTATCTTATCTAAGATGAAGTATTTGGAGGTATAGATGAACCCTAAGTGATGTATTCCATGAGAATAAAGTAGGGGTGACTCGTGTATTTTCAGATGTACTTGTCCTTCCGCATGTTAGATGGGATACTCTCCACTCTGACGTATCCTGCATGTGATTTGATTCCAAACCAGTCCTGTCTCTAGTTTTCGGTTTCTCACTGAGACCCAGAAGCTAGGGGGAGGGTTTGGGTGGGGCAAAATATAAAGAGGCACCATCAGACCTGTGTAGGATTGGCAGTGGCAAGTGAGTGTGAAACCGAGTCCCCCTAAAACTGAGTCCCCTTCCTAAGTTTTATGATTAATACCTCTATCCAAAACTTTACGCTCTCGCTTGCCTCCTCTGAACTCAGTCCCTTTCCTGTCCCCTTTGACCTCAATCTTGTGGTAACTGAACGCCCATTAACCAGAGTCAGATGACTAAGACTGCTGTTGTTGATAATATCGTTAATGTACTAAAATTGCTGTTGTAGAAATCATTAGCGTACGAATTCAGGCTGTTTCCCCAGGGCAAGATGAGCTCACAGACCTGTTAGCCATGGGCCGATTGGCCGAGAACTGTAAACTAGAGACATCCTGACTCCTGAAACCGTGGTTAAGAAATGTCACAAGACGATGATTAATCCCAGCCTCTTTGTCCTTCCCCCTTAAAACATCCCTCGCTCAAAGACGGAGTTGAAGTGGATCTGAGAATTGTCTCCCACTTCTTAGCTGCGCATCCTGCAAATAAACCCTGACTTTGCTGCAGATACTTGCGGTCAAGGTTTGGCTTTCTGTGGCTGTGAGCACATGAACCTGCCTTAAATTTTTCATCATTGTGTTTCTAAGTCTCCTTAGGAACCTTAGTTTTCCTAAGCCACTCTAGTCTCAGCCCTGCCAGAAGTCATAGCATTCTCATTTAAAAACTTGAATATATGCTTGTTCTTTGGCCTAATTGCTAGGAATTCTTCCTTTGGAAATAAACAGGGTTCTAAACCATATGTTCAAAATGATTATATATATAAATATAAGACAGGAAGGACATGCACCCAAATGATAAGAGTTTATCTCTGAGAGATAAGGTTATAGATTATTTTTTTCCATTGTGCTTGTGGGTTTGTGTGTGTGTTTTACATATTTTCTGCACTTGACAAGTATGTTTTTGTGGCTAGGGAGAAATAACGTTATATTTAAATATGACCCATTGTGCTTAGGCTAAGCACCTTACTGCCCTCTTTCCTTCTGGGCAGCAGTTTCCCATGAGGCTCTCTGATCCCTCATGCAAACAGCCCCACAGAATCTCACCCCACAAACCTCTCAGACAGGCATACACATGTCTGAATCTACAGAGAGGCTGAGCCAGGCCTGTTGGGGTGTGGTCTTCTCTGAGGGCACTGTAGGACGGGATATGACGATTTAAAGGCCCCTCCCCAACTTCTACCTCCTCTCCCAGGGGTTGTTCAGGGAATCCACACCCTCGTGGAGGGAGTCGGATAGACAGGATTTGAATCCCTGACTTTGCCAGGTACAAGCCATGTGACTCTGGGCAAGTTATTTCATCTCTCTGCTCAATCTTCATGTCGTTAAGATGGAGATAACACTGGAAGTTATAGCGCAGTGATCTTCGGGAGCCAGTAAGAAGATGCATGTGGAGTGCGGATGCCAGTCTGGCATGAGGTGACTCAACAAGAGGTAAGTGGTGGCATTCTTATTGATGCCCTGGTAGCTGTATCTCCCTCATCTCAAACACAGTACTGGACATGCTGAACTCTTAATCACCCCCACCCCCAATCTGGTTCTTTCTAGGCCTGGGTCATGGCAGCAGCCAGGAAAGGCTCACCTCTCTTTCAGTCTCTCCGTTCAATCCACCTCCATGTCCTGATGGTTCTGCCTTCTGACTATTTTAACATCCTTCTGTCTCCTTTATCTCTCCCCTGGAAGACTGAATGCACCTCTAGTTATTCTTCCCAGGTCCACTCCTGGCCCCTCCAATCCTTCTCCACATTGCAGCCACAGGAATAGTAAACTAGAAATCAGCTCTTGTCACTCCCCTGTTCAAAACCCTTTTTGACTTCCAATTGCACTTAGACCATACAAGGTTACCAACCCCAGCCCCGTCTGCCTAGTCTGCTCTCTGTACCACTCTCATCCTTTGCCCTCTCTCCCACTGCATGCCAGCCTCACAGACCTTCTCTTGGTTTCCTGCAAACACCAGTGCTTTGTAGCTTCAGAGCCTTGAGCTTCAGAATACCTGCCCCAGATACTCTTCTCCCCTTCTTGGCCTGGCCCTGCTCACCCATACTGTTTGTTCAAGCCCCCGTCTAAATGAGGTTTCCACAAAGAGCCACCCCACCCCACAACACCCAGTCTAAAGCAGGCCCTCCTGTTGCTCTCTTCCCCTGTACTCTCCTTCAAAGCCCTTTTCACAAACTACCCTGATCAGGATGTAGTTGAATGTCCTCTTAATATCTGTCTCTAATACCAACACTCCAGGAAAGCAGGGACCATATTTCTTTTGCTGATTACTGTTTCCATAACACTCAATGAGGTACCTGCGACAAATTGTACATTAAATAAAATATTTGTTAAAAGAATTAGTTAACTATCAGAATAAAAAAAATCTCTGAATGTTAATATATGTGTTATATAAACTCGAAGCAAATCATATTGGAATTTGGGTCAATGAGAATTTATTGTGGGCTAGTTTGGCCTGATAAATCATCTTGGAAGAGGACGTCCCTTGCTAGTCCAGTGGATGAGAATCTGGCTGCCAATGCAGGGGACATGGGTTCAATCCCTGGTCTGGAAAGACTCCACATGCCTTGGGGCAATGAAGCTTGTGCTCTCCAGCCACTGAGCCCATGCTCTGGAGCCTGTGCAACAGGAGAAGCCAGCACAATGAGAAGTCCTTGCACCACAGCAAAGGGTAACCCCTGCTTACCACAACTAGAGGAAGCCCACACACAGCAAAGAAGGCCTAATGTAGTAAAAAATAAATTAATGAATAAATTTAAAAAATCGTCTTGGAAGAGCAGTAAGCATCCATTTAGCTATCTGTCTCCCTGTAAAGCGATCCACTCATAAATCCATTCATTCACTCAGCCATCCACCCACTTGCCCAATTGTCCATCCATCATTTCATCCAACATTCATTGAATGCCACTCAAAATGTTGAAAGGTAAGGATCTAATATAAAACGTGATGATAACACTGTATTGTAAAATTAAAATTTCTTAAGAGAATGTCCTCACAAAAAAATAAGATAAATTTGTGAGGTAATGGATATGTTAATTAGCTAGTAGGGGGAATCCTTTCACAGTGTATATTTATGCCAAGTTACCACGATGTGCGCTTTAAATACCTCACAATTTTATATTTCAGTTATGCTTTAATAAAGCTGAAATTTTAAAAATGTTGAAAGGGGGGAGAGGGGATAAATTAAGATTTTGAGATTAACAGATACAGACTATGCTATATGAAATAGATAAATACAAGGACCTACTATATGGCATAAGGAATTATATTCAATATCTCATAATAATCTATAATGGAAAAGAATCTAAAAAATTATATGTATATAATAATCACTTTGCTGTACACCTGAAAATAACACAACATTGTAAATCAACTATTCTTCAATTTAAAAAATGCTGAAAGAGCTGAGCCATCATCTAGGACAGTGGCTGATAAGCATTTTTGACATTGGTTTACAGTTAAAAAGTCCCACACTCATTATTGTGACTCAGTACATTCATTCATTTATATCAAACTGAAACAAAAGTTTTGTTAAATAATACGCTTATCACATGTGAACCTCCCTGTTGTATTCTATCCTGTTTCATTCACAAGAAATGTTAGTATTACCCACTGCGGTTGGCAGTTTCTGAAATGGCTCCCAGTGATTCTAACCTCCTGATAGTCATACCCTATGTAATCCCTTCCCTTTGAGTGTGGGCTGGACCTACTGACCTGCATCTGATCAACAGAACACAGCAGACGTGGTGAGGTGTCACGTGACAGGAAGTCCTGGATTAGGTTGTGGAAGACTGTGACTTGTGTACTGACAGCACTCTCTCTTGCTGACGCTCCCATTTGCTCTCTTCCTTGCTTGCTTAAATAAAGCAAGTTCCCATGGTGAGGGATGCTCTGCGGAAAGGCCCACATAACAAAGAACCGAGGGAGGTTCTTGCCAACAATTCATGAGGATTTGAGGTCTTAGTCCAATAGCCCATGGGAACTGGATGCTGCCAGCAACCCTGTGAGTGAGGCAGGAAGAGGGTTCTTTTCAGTTTAGCCTCCAGAGACAGTGAGAGACTCAGAGCCAGAGGACCGACCTAAGCCATGCCCAGATTCTTGCCCTACAGAAACCAGGACAGAATAAATGTTATTTTACCTACTAAGTTTGGGGTAATTGGTTATGCAGCAATAGATAACTAATACAGTCACTAAACTGGCTTCTCAACTTGCTGATGAGTATTGACTTATAAATGAAAAAACACTGATCTGGTTCTAGATGCAAGTCCTGTGCTGGGGTGGGGGGCATCAAAAAGAGATTGAGGATGAACAGGAAAATGAAGAGACAGTAAGAAAATGTTTGCAAATCATATATGCAATAAAAGATTTGTATATTAAAAAAAAATAAGTCCCAGTCATTGCCTTCAAAGAGCTTTAAGTGTCTTTTGAGGATCCATAATTTAATAGGATGCATATATTTGTGGGGCAAAGTTCAAAGACAGAAGAAGTAAGTGAGAGGTTCACCCAGGCTGAGCGCAGAGATGTCTTGTTTGGGAATTCGTTATAGAGGTAGATACAGCCTTCAGAGGAGGATGCAGAAGGATTCTTCCACACTCAGAAATGCTTGGGAGAGGAGGATGTGACCACGAAGAACTCTACTCAGGGCAAGGATCAAAGCAGCCACAAACCATGTCTTACGTCTACTGTGGTTAGAGTCTGAGGATTACTCAGGAGTCTGAGAGTAGGGAAGGCGCGAGGAGGACAAAGACGTTATAAGACGTATGCAAATAAATATGTGTAAAATGCTAAGAATGGTGCCTGATGCATACTGAGTGCTATGTGTTGTTATTCCTGTGGTTTTGTAATAGTTATCTGGTCCTGCCCCTAGCAGTGTTCATTGGCAATGTCGAAATGATCAAACTCAGCGACTTTTCTCAGTTCTTCCCTCCTCGCCTCCCTGCAGCATCTGGCTTCTCTGCTGCCCAAGTTTCCACTGAAGCTCTCCAGACCCACACCTTTTACGAGCCCTTTCTGCCCTCTCTGCCGGGCTGACTTCTCCTCTCTCACACCCAGCCCCCACCTTCAGATGTTGCTCTAGTGTCTATTCTCAGACCTTGCCATCTCTCACCGTGCCCTCCCCTCTCTTCTCTCTGAGGATCCTTGTTGCACAGCTTTCAGCCAGGGCCTCTGACCTATGAGCCTGCAGCCTTGACCTCCAGCCCTGGTCTCTCTCTGCACCTCCTGACCTCTACTTACAAGACTTTGTTGGGCAGCTCCAAATGGACATCTCCTTAATATCCTTCTCAGCATATTCTACATCCTCCTCCTCTTTATTCATCCTACACCAGCAAGACCTCCAGGTACCTTAATCCTGTGCAAGGCACAGCCTAGTCCCCCACACCTGACACCTCTCCCATGAGTTTTGTTGTTATTGTTTAGCTGCCAAGTCGTGTCTGATTCTTTGTGACCCCATGAACTGCAGCATACCAGGCTTTCCTGTCCTTCACCATCTCCCAGAGTTTGTTCAAACTCATGTCCATTGAGTCAGTGATGCCATCCAACCATCTTATCCTCTGTTGCCCCCTTCTCTTGCCCTCAATCTTTCCCAGCATCAGGGTCCTTTCCAATGAGTTAGCTCTTTGCATCAGGTAGCCAAACTATTTGAGCTTCAGCGTCAGTCCTTCCAATGAGTATTCAGGGTTGATTTCCCTTAGGATTGGCTGGTTTGATCTCCTTGCAGTTCAAGGAACTCTCAAGAGTCTTCTCCAGCACCACAGTTCAAAAGCATCAATTCTTTGGCATTCAGCTTTCTTCATTGTCCACCTCTCACATCCATACATTTTCCCTCACATCAGTTTCCAAGCACTGCAGGGTCTATCTCATAATTGTCTGTTCAATCTATCCTTTTTTTTTTGTTCCCTCTACACCTACCCTAAATTTGGCCCTTCTCTTCCTCACTTCGACCATCAAAAGGGTTTTCTCATGAGTCCTTCCATAGTTTTGAGAACTAAACTGTTGTCTGCTGTATCAGTAAACAAAGGATATCACAGCCACCAAGCCATCACATTATGGCCGCCTGGATGGTGAGCCCTGAGGGAGCTCAGGATGGAGACAAACGGGCAGCCCACTGCCAAGCCCATCTAGCAGTCACCCCCATCACCACCACCCCATGGCACACCTAAGGAAACCTAGGATGGGAAAACACCGACACTGCGCCCAGATAGCTGAGGCGCATACCAAAGGAATGATTTCAGTGAGCCCAGACTCCTGCATCTTGCTATACACAGAGAAGTGTTAACTTCCTTAACTTGAGATATCTGGTTTTCTTTTATTAACAATAATCTTTGGATGTTCCAACTACCTGGTTTTGCTGCAAAACCTCCTATATACCCTGGCTTCCCCTTTTCTTCTTTGGAGCAGTCTTCTCAGTGCTGTTTGAGATGTTGTCTCCTGGGCTTGAAATCCTAAGAATATCTGACAAATAAAACATAACTCACAGCTTTTAGGTTCTGCATTTTCTTCAGTCAACAGTTCAGTAGTTATACATGCAGAGTTATGGAGATAGGCTACCTGAAATTGAATCCTAATACTTCCACTTAGTAGCTCAATGACCTCTGACAAGCTCTTTTATTTCTTCATGGCTTGGTTTCCTCATCTGTAAAATGGGGCTACTAACAGGTGTGTGTACCTGTGTAAGTATGTACGTATGTATGTAAAGACTGAGTAAAGTAACAGCTTAGTAGAAAAAGTGACACTCTAGTATAAATCATCACTGTTATTCTTATCATTTCAAATCATCCCTTGCTCTGTTCTGTCCTCCCAGAGTGCTTCCCTAGTCACACCACTCCCTTGCTCAAAGGCTTCCAGAGATCTGTTACCTATTATGGGAGATTGATGCCTTCACAGTGCCAAAATGTTTACTCCTCCCTCTATCCACGCCCTAGGTGCCCTTCCGTATGGACTCCAGGCTTGGCCATGATTTGGTTAATCAGGTAATAGAAAACTGTGCCACTAGCAGAGGTTTGAAAAGCACCCTGGGCTTGCTTTTCAGCCTGGGCTGAACCCCTGGGCAGTAAGAGACCTCGTGGAGCAGAGGCCGGTCAACCAACAGCGAGCCCTACTGTCAGATGCAGCTGTGAGTCTGTCCTAGGTCATCCAGCCCCAGCCAGGTGCCCGCTGATTGTAGAGACCAGCTAAACCAGTTCAGATGGAACTGCCCAGGTTCACTACAGAACTGAGAGAAATAATACACATTTATGGTTGTGAGCCAATCATGCTCAGTGAGGTCTGTTGCAAAGCAACAGCTAAGTGAAACATCCAGTTAAGTAAATCAAGTACGCCCTCGTCATTCTGGCAGTGAAGGCTCTCATGGGCAGATCAGTGCACCCTTTCCTATTAATCCCACAGTTTCCTTCCCTCCAACCCCCAACCCAAGCCTCGGGCAGGAATGCAATGAACTTGCTGACTTCCGAGCCTTTGCTCAAACTGAGCCCTCCTCCAGGAATGGTCTTCCCTCTCCTCCTCCTTTCCTACTCTCCCTGGCTTCTCACTCTTCTGTGCCTATTGAAATTTAACTCACCCTAAGATTTATTCAAGTACCATTTTTTTTACTCCCTGCAGTTGGTGGGCACATTGGGAGCAGCCTGTTTTTGGAACTCTTTACTTGGTACTGCTCAACTGAAATTTCTCTTTATTGCAATATGACAAATCTTTCCCAAGGAGCTAATTCCTGGAGCTCCAGGAGCACTGATGTGAGAACTATTCCCTTTTCAAATCTTGTTCAATCATCTTCAATTAACCAAGGCACTGGTACGCGTTACCATCTCCCTAACATTTGCTAGACTCGTTTATAAAGAGAACAAGTCTTTATAAGTCCCAGAAGCAGGCCTTTAGTAGGCAACAATAATTTTCTATAATTTAATAACATTGATTCATTTTAATTATATTTTAAAATGTTTTCCACTTCTACTGAGATACAATTGACTTATGTTTATTTTTAATGTTACTTTCTATAGCAAATGATACGAGTTTCCACTTGTAGTAATAATACAAAGTTTCCTTTAAACGTTTTTAAAATTTGAAGTATAGTTGACTTATTACTGCAATGTTGTGTTAGTCACAAGTGTATAGCAAAGGGATTCTCATATATACGTACATACATATATATATGTATTTTTCAGATTCTTTTCCATTGTAGGTTATTATTGGACATTGAATACAGTTCTCTGTGGTATCCAGTAGGTTCTTATTAGTTATCTATTTTATATATACTAGTGTATATATGTCAATCTCATCTCCTAATTCATCCCACTCCCTCTTTACCCGCTTGGTAACCGTAAGTTTGTTTTCTAATCTGTGACTCTGCAGATAAGTTCATTTTTCTAGATTCTACATGTAAGTGATATTACATATTTGTTGTTCTCTTTCTGATTTATTTCACTCTGTGTGACAATCTCTGGGTCCGTCCATGTCGCTGCAGATGGCCTTATTTTGTTTTTTTTTATAGCTGAGTAACATTCTGTTGCATATATGCACCACATCTTCTTTATCCATGCCTCGGGTGATGGACATTTAGGTTGCTTCCATGTCCTGGCTATTGTGGATAGTGCTGCAGTGAACATCAGGGTGCATGCATCCTTTCAAATTACCATTTTCTCCAGATATATGCCCAGGAGTGGGATTGTTGGGTAACTCTACCTATTCTGTATATAATAGGGTGTATCTGTTAACCCCAAACTCCTAATTTATCCCCCCCCTTCCCTTTTGGTAATCATAACTTGTTTTCTAAGTCTGTAAGTCTATTTCTGTTTTGTACATGTTAATTTGGATTCTTTTGTAAAGATTCCACATATAAATGATATCATATGAAATTTGTCTTTGTCTGACTTCACTTAGTGTGATAATCTCTAGGTCCATCCATGTTGCTGCAACTGGAATGATTTCATTCTTTTTATGTCTGAGTAGTATTCCATATACATATATATATCACATCTTCTTTATCCACCTGTCTATAAACGGATATTTAGGTTGCTTCCATGTCTTGGCTATAAAATAAACATTTTTTTTTAGTTAAAGGAAAAATGAATTTAAGGGAGTACTCTTGCCTGGAAAATCCCATGGACAGAGGAGCCTGGTAGGCTACAGTCCATGGGATCAAGAAGAGTTGGACACGAGTGAGTGACTTCACTTTCACTTTCCTGCGTTGGAGAAGGAAATGGCAACCCACTCCAGTGTTCTTGCCTGGAGAATCCCAGGGACGGGGGAGCCTGGTGGGCTGCTGTCTATGGGGTCGCACAGAGTCGGACACGACTGAAGCGACTTAGCAGCAGCAGCAGCAGCAAGTAAACTGTATTACAGCCTCCTTCCAAAAAGTCCTGATTTGTAGTGTGTGCTGGTTTCCACACTGTAAGTTTTGTCACCATGCTTATTTCCAATAACCTACATGATGCCACTAAATGCAGGGTTGGAAAAAGAAGTGTAGGATGCACCCTCTGGGTCCATACAAGTGACTCAAGCTCATTGTTGAGTGGCTCAGATATTGCAAATATCCAGAAAGTGCTATGGCAATGTCTGAAGCTTGAGAAACACTTCGTTATAGTCACTTTTTGTATTAATCTTATTCTCCATAGCAAACAGCAAGCATCTTTAGTTAACTGACTGCTTCTTAATCATCTTTGCAAAGCCTGCACTATCAACAGGGGGGCTCATGGTGGGTACCTTTCACTAGGCTAAGCTTTCTGGAAGCGGGACTGGGGTGAACCACTCTTCTGTTTAGGATGGCAGTGACTTGGAGTGACCTTGAGCTTCTGGCTATGGTAACGTGGCTCTAGGCAGAGGTATAGCCCCAGATGGAAGACTTAGGGAGGCACAGGATGATGCATGGGTCTGCCTCGTCCATGTCACTGAGACTTCATGTTTTGTTTCTACCCAAATGTACTTTTCCCTCAAGGGGTGTATGATAAGAACAAATATGAGGAGAACAGAATGGAAAAGGAGAGATTGAAGGCCTTGTATCACTTTTATAAGAGACGACCACAAACTGGATGGCTTAGCAACAGTAGTTTATTATCTCACAGTTCTGGAGACTGCAAGTCTGAAACCAGATGTTAGCTGGGTTGACAAATCAAGACGAGAGTCATAAGGAAAGGATCCGTCCCAGGTCTCAACCCTTGGCTTGATGTGTAGAGGGCCCTCTTCTCCCCGTGCCCCTTCACATTCTCTTCCCTTTATGCTTGTCTGTCTGCGACCAAATTTCTCCCTTTTACAAGGATATCAGTCTCACCGGATCAGGGTCTATGCTGGTCACCTCATTTTAATTTATTACTATAAAGATTCTATTTTGAAACAATGTCATCTGAGGCATTGGGGGTTAAGATTCCAATGTATCTTTTGGGGAGGATGCAGTTCAAACTGCAGGAGGCCTGGAGATTGATTCTAGTGATTCTCTGATGGGAAGTGTTCCCCATCAGGGCTCTCAGTCATAGGAGTTGAGCTGTTGGCTCTGTTCACAGGTTATGTCCCTTCCACAAGTGCCCTGAGAATTTATCCTGCTCAGTGGAGGGGTAGACCCTCCAGGAAACAGTCAGATAACAATTTTGTCATCACACAAAATTGTTTCCTATCTGGCAGGCAGCTTGCTAAGCTATCAGGCTTAATAGGGACTGTGTTTGCGCCCTGGCTAACATCTAAATCTCTCTCTATTCACAGGTAAAGATGGATGGCTTTCAATCAGGTGACCAGGCTTGGACCACGTCCCTTGGGGACCCAGTTCTCTAAAGATGCTCTGGATCTCTTCAGAGGAGGCTGTTTGGGGCCAACTGAACTTCTTCCCTGAGAAGCTTCCGTGGGACTTCCCCTCACACAGGCTTGTCTTCCTGATGCCCTCTTTTGCTATTCTGAAACCAAAGGTGGTAATGGATAGCTTATGAGTGAGGACTAAAATTCTGCCAGTTAATTGCATTGAATGAAGTTTGTAAACATTGTGATTGGAAGTTTTAGCACTGTCAATAAGTATTGACTGACTGCCCACTACGTGGTAGATATCATGGGAATATTTCTGAGTACAGCAGTAGGCTGCAAAACTAGCCCCAGCTCTCTATCTATCCCTGTATCTGTGTTCCTTGCAATGTGACTTTGCTGCTCCTCCCATCAGGAGATTGAATCAGGGTGTTGCTGTGATTTGGTTTAGTCAGTACATCTATGGAAGTGACACAGTCCAGGTTCTGACTTTGGCCTTGAGAGACCTGCATGATTCCAGTCTTGCTCATGGAACCCTGCAGCTCCATGTGAACCAGCCTGGACTAGCCTGCTGATGTATGAGGAACATGTGGCCTCATGTTACCTCAGCTGATAGCCACCTGCAAGAAGCAGAGCCTCTGGCTGCCTAGCAACTACCTCAGAAGCATGAGGAGGTCGAGCTGAGACCAGAAGAACTACCCAGATGAGCCCAACCTAAAATCCTGACCCACAAAAATTATGAAATAAACTAATATGTTTTAAAGCCACCTCTAAGTTCTGGGGTATTCCATCATGCAGGAAAAAAAAAAAAAACTAAAAAAAAAAAACTAAAAATGTACTGACTGATACAAGCACTTACCACACACCAAGCTCTGGCTCTGGTCTATTTGAAAGCAGGCAGAGTCTTGGGAGCAAAGGCCTGTGCAAATGTGCCATATTGGGTGTGAAGCAGAAAGTCCTGTGGAGAGCAAACTCACCAGGAATAGAAGAGATGGCATGTGAGATGGGGAGGAATCATGTCCCTGTGGAGTAGGCTGGTCCAGGATGAAATTCCTGAGAGAGGAGGATGAGTGAACATGGGAAGAATGTGGAAAATTCCAGGCTGGGGCTGTCGGTGGTATTTACTGAGCACTTACCTTGTGCATGGAAGCATTACACAGGCCATCCCTGGTCTGTATGAGGCCTAGCAGGAGAGAGAAGACAGCCATATTGCTGCAGCAGAAATTAGTTGAGGCACCCCCATTACGTTAGCCCGTTTTCAGCTCTTACTCTTTCTGCCCATACAATTAGTCTCCTACAGATGTTTTGTTTCCCCCCTCTTGCTTAATTGTACTCTGAAAATGATTGCTTTCTAGCCAAAGTTGTCCTATGTACCTGATGTTTACTTCTTGAAGACAACACTCCCTAACACTCCTTTTCTTTGTGAGTATTCTTCATGCCAGAAGGAAGGTCACAGAATGATGACCTCAAGGACCACCAGAACCTGTTCTGGAACCACCTGCTGCCAGCCCTAATGATCTCAGTGTCTCTAGGAGGAAAGAAGAATGCAAGACTGCATCAGTCCTGATCCTTATCGACAGCCTATTTTTTGCTCTGAAGCTACAAGACCATTTCCTGTTTCCCAGGAAGTGAGGCACAATCTTGAGGGCCTTAGCCTGCCGTGGCCTCCTCTGCCTGACAAAATAATAAAGCTACTCTTTTCTGCTCCTCCAAAGTTCAGTCTCCACGTTTCTATACGGCACCAGTGAACAGTGGCCAAGTTTTTGGCAACTGTATGTAGAAATTGGCCAGAAATGTCAGGCTGGTTTTAACTGAAACAGGAGCAGCAGAGTCTGCTTTGTCCAGGGTAGTGAGAATCTTGGCTTGGGCAGATGGGACTTGATCTGTTTGTTATTTATATCTGGTTCCTGGCATGTGTGTGGCAGGGATGGGGTGATGATGAGGGTGGAGAGAGGCCTTTGTCATCTTCCCAGGAAGGCACAAGGAGTCAGAAAACCTGGCTGCTGCCCACCCTCCCTCCAACCCCACCCCATGAGTGGCAATCTCTTGAGGGAAGAGTCTGTATTTGATTCACATTGGTCCACCCTATGACACAGGGCCTTGCAAACACTAGGCACTCAGTTTTGTAAGACTTTTTCACAGGTGTTTCTCATTCCCTTCACTTTATTCCTACTTACCCACTGAATTAGTTTCCCATGGGTGTTTTAAGAAATTGACACAAGGTAGGTAGTTTAATAATGGAGAAGGCAATGGCACCCCACTCCAGTACTCTTGCCTGGAAAATCCCATGGATGGAGGAGCCTGGTAGTCTGCAGTCCATGGGGTTGCTAAAAGTTGGACACGACTGAGTGACTTCACTTTCACTTTTCTATTTCATGCATTGGAGAAGGAAATGGCAACCCACTCCAGTGTTCTTGCCTGGAGAATCCCAGGGACGGGGGAGCCTGGTGGGCTGCTGTCTACGGGGTCACACAGAGTTGGACACGACTGAAGCAACTTAGCAGCAGCAGCAGCAGCAGCAGGTAGTTTAATATGAGAGAAACTTACTCTCACAGTTCTGGAAGCTAGAAGTCTGAAATCAAGGTGTCAGCAGAGTTGGTTCCTTTATGGAGGCACTGAGGGAACACCTGTTCCTTGCTTCTTCTTAGTTTCCGATCCTTGTCCACAATCCTTGGAATTTCTTGGCTTGTAGACACATCACTCTACCCTGCCTCCATCTTCACAAGGCCTTATGTGCCTATGTGTCTTTGTGTTCCTTCTCTTCTTATAAGGACATCAGTCACGCCCTATGCCAGTATGACCTCATCTTAACCTGTTATACCTGCAATGACCTTATTTCCAAATCAGGCCACATTCTCAGGTACTGGGAGTTAAGAATTCAACATATATATATATATTGGTTGGGGGGAGATGCAATTTAACTGATAACACCCACTGAGACCCAGGTGAATGTGTATTCCTCGTCTAACTGCCCCAATCCCCAGGGGGCAGAATTAAATATTATGTCTTCAGGGCTCCCACATATTTACACACACGCTTCTGTTTATTGGAGTGTTTGACTCATTGACCACCATTGCTGGTTGAGTTCAGGCCCTCATCTCTTTGGTCCTCCCCACAGTGCCTAGAAAAAAATATATGGGAAGGGACTTCCCTGGTGGGCCAGTGGTTAGAATCTGTTTTGCAATGCAGGGGAGGTGGGTTTGATGCCTGGTCTGGTAACTAAGATCCCACGTGTGGTGGGGCAACTACTGAGTCTGTGCCCCACGATGAAAGATCCTGCATGAGGCAAGGAAGATCCCTCCAGCCCCAATAAGACCTGATGCAGCCAGGTCTTGGTTTGCCTTAAAAAAAAAAAAAGAATCTATGGGAAATCCTCTGTAAACTTAGGTCTATGAAGCAGCCACCCTTCCCTGAGCCATCATGCCTGGCACCCCACTAAACTTTTCATGTATTAATCCTCACAATGACCTGTGAAGTAGATATTTATACATTTTAATTTCTATTTTATAGAGATGAACATTGGGATCTAGAGGGAAGAAGTAACTTAGCAGTAGCCAGAATTAATTGCCTCTAAAAACCTGAATGGGCGCCTTAAGGCATTACGAGAAAAGCTTCCTCGTCCCCATCTCCTTGATCTGGCTAGTTCAACTCTGCTCCCTTGAGAAAAACAAATCCGGACACTCAGTCATATTGGTCCTGGAAACTGCTGCGCATTCGGTTCTACACTCCGGCCATCCAGAGCGTTTTTGCTCCAGAAGTCGAACACAAAGCGGATCCACCCTGAGGACGCGAGCGCGCGGGCCGCCTTTCCCGGCGCACCGCTGCCGGGCGCGGCGTGGGGAACGGCACGCTGATTGGTTGCACAAGGCAGCCTACTCCCGCCTCGCGGCCCCTCCTGCCACAGCTATTGGCCAAGCGGCCGCGCGCTGAGAGCCCGCAGCCCCTCGAGCCCCTCCCGGCGGGCTTCAGCTAGCCGCTGTTGCATGGGGCGCCGCCGGCGGCCGAGGGAGCGTGACTGCGCTGCGCAGGGCGCTAGGAGGCATTGTCGCCGTAAGTGGAGCAGAGATCGGCCCAGAATCGGGCACCACTTTCGTGCCCCGTAAAGTAAACGTAGTCTGAGGCTAAGCGCTGGAGGGGCTGGGGGAGAGAGGGAGAGAAATGTCCCTGTTTCTGGAGAGTACCCTCCCCTCCCCCAAGTCACCCGGTGGAAGGAGCATTGGTGCACCAGTTGCGACTTCTGCAGTGCCAAGGGGCCCTGCGCCAGGCCGGTTCTGGCTTGCAGACTGCGGCTAGACCGCAGCTGGCTCGGGGGAGCGGGCGCCGCGGTACCAGGAAATAGGGAGCCTGGGGAAGCCGTTCCAAGAGGGCCTCCGTTCTCCGTGGGAGGCGCCCCTGTTCGAAGAGGCTATTGTAAATTTCGTCCCTGAAGCCACACTTTCAGGATTTGCTTCCGCTCTGGGGAACTGCCTGTCCCAGAGCTGGCTTCTCGGCCTCGGGGTACCGCGGGAGTCCCCGGCCCTCGGCGATCACCAGCGTTCTACCCCTCTGCTGGCTTTATTCCTCCCAGTCCCCGCCTGCCGAGGGAGGGAGGGCCGGCGACGAGGAGCCATTGGCTGCGGGCGCCGGGGGGTGGGGAAGGCGGTGAGGCGGGCCCCTAGAGCGAGGCTTGGGGACCCTGCCCTGGCCACCGCCCTCAGTCCTGGGAGGTGGCGGCCCGAGGATGCTTAGATTCCCATACAGAAGCGTGCACCGGGCTCTGCGAACTCCGTGGCTCAAAACCAGGGCGGGCAGCCCGTCGCGTTCTCGCCCCTGCGGGCTTCTTCCCTTGGGTGGAGAAGTGGGTCAACTCTGTCTGGCCTCGAGTGGGCCTTCGGGGCTCCTTGGGTCCGATCCAGCCGAGTGCTTCTCACTTCTCCAGTGGCTCCTTAACTTGGCGAGGTCCAGAGGACCCGCTGCAGCCAGTGGTGGGGGGAGCTTGCACACATGGCGCAAGAGGCTCCAGTTGCCCTTCGGGGCGGCTGCCAGGCTCTAAAGTTCCCAAGTGACCACACCAGTAACTAAATATAGGAGCAGCTGGTGCGCACGGGGTGTTGCAGCAGCTCCTTTGCACAGATCTTGGGGCTTCAGATAAGGTAGAATTCTCATTGATGAGGGCGGGAGCCCTGTCGGAGGGCTGTAGTCAGTGTTTAAGCAAAAATCATCTCTCCCCAAACCTGTATCCAGGTGAAACCAAGTTATAGATACAAGAGGGCTCTATTGCCAGCACTCTCAAAGCAGGACAACTTCCTTTCTGGCATTACATTTATTATATCCTAACTTACCATCTGAAGTGGTTTTAAACACATATTAGTAATGTCTTAGTGAAGCACTTAGATGGGAAGTGCTTAACATTTTGCAGAGATTTCTCAAAAATTATGTATCATTTACTTCTCAAAACAACCCAGTGAGGAGGGTGGTATTTCCAGCTGACAACTGGGACTGCTCACAACAGTGATAATTTCCCAAAACTCTGGTTGGATGAGTTGCCTCTCCTCAAAAGACTCCCATGGTTGCCTGCAGACTTGTAGAATGGACTCCAGCCCCCTTCCCCAGGAATTGAGGGACAGACTGGCTGCCTCTCTTCCTCTTTCTCTTGTCATTTTGGGTCCCTCTGCTCACCCCCTGCCTCTGTTCCTTCTTCCCAACCATGCCCTGTGCCCTCATGGCAGAGGGCACACGTGCTCTTCAGGCTGGCGCCATGACCTCTAGCATGTGGCTCATTCCGCCCTTTGTCGCTGAGTCTCTCTTATCTGATGGGTAGCTCATCCTGGCCCATGTTCTGTCTCTGCACCTCTACTCCTCCAGTGTGGGCCTTATAGAAGGGCCCAGGACACGTTTGTTGGATTAAACATTTCCTAGGAATAGTGCACACTCTGAGGAAAGAGGAGTTGGAGAGGGATGTTTTGCTGGGTCAGCAATAGTGTGAGTGTGAGTTTGGACCTTGTGCTGAAGGGTCTGCAGGCTTTAGAGCACTTTCCTTGAAATTTTCTAAGGCTGCCCTCTGGTGCTTGGGACCCCAAGCCCAGAATAGACCTATGTGGGCTGATGGGTCCTATTTATCTCCTTTGGGACACTTTGATTTTCAGCTACCCCTTTCCCTGCCTGTGGGGTTGACCAGATGTCTTAAGGAGCCCAGAACTTGGGCCTGTGGGGTTGACTTGTCTTGGGACACTGTGGTTGGGGTCTGGTTCCAGGAGTGCTGCCTTGCACACTGATCGCTCCCACTGGCTAGCATGATCTTCCTTTCATGGAACTGAATGAGAACGGGCAGCCGGAGAGGTGGTGCTGATACAGATTTTGGTTGACTCAAATTGTTTGTTTAGTCAGGGGCCCCTCACATCCTCGGGCGGCTCTGCCTAGGGGGCTTCACACTTCGTGAAGAGTGGGCCCATACCTCTCTCCATCACTCATGTGTGACTCAGACAATTCTCTATTTTTCTTTAAAACAATTTAAAGCCAAAAAGAAAAGAAGTGCAGTTTGCTTTATTCCACCCACAGCCCCCCAACCCCCAGGCCAACCCCTTTTTCTTTCGGCTCCTGTTACATGCTCAATAAATTCTTGCTACTTTTTGGTCAAAGAGGTCCAGGGTTGGGTTGGTGCTGAAAGCTCTCAGCGAAGTTGGGCAGCCTTGAAGGATCGCTTTTGGGGACACACTCTAGACTCTCATCATCTCAAGTTCGTTCTTCCTTCAATTCTGTGGCCCTCTTACCCCATCTTGGGCCTTATATGCATGTGGTCTTGTCACCCTCCCATCTCAGCCCTGCCTATGCCAAAGAGTAACAGGCCTTGGTCACCTGACCTGCAAGAGGGACTGTCAGCTGGACTTTATAAGGAATTCTCCCTTGGTAGAGGGGTGGTTTTAGGTGAAGGAAGCATAGTTTCCTACTCAGATAGTGGAGTAGTGATTTTAGGCAGTTGGAACCTCTTGAGAGTCTAGGGCATATCTGTGCTGTATGCAAAGCATCCTCTGGAATATAAGGGGCCTCTTCTAGTCATTTGCTTTGACAGCCAGATTTTACAGGCTATTCCTGTTCCTGCTTTGAGGTCCAATCTCTGACCCACATTATAGGGTATCTGAGCTTGCCACCACCTGGTGAGGTTTTTAATTTAACTAGTCTTTATCAATGGGTTCTGACCTAAGGCACTGCTGCTCTCACCTGGTGGCAGCTGGTAGAAATTGCAGGTATAGTGCCTGATTGAAAGTAGTCAGCCTAGCCAGTCCCACCAGGATTAGCACAGACCCTGAGTAAGCTTGGAGATTTACCTTCCCTTTACCTTCTTTTGTGAGGCCAGGATTGCCTTGGTGATGTTCCTTAGAAGAGCCTTCCTCATCAGAATCAGAAGTCAGAGCTATTTCTTATATTTCCTTCCTCTACATGCTTTCGCCCTGTACCTTGTGTATGTTAGTCGCTCAGTGGTGGAGTTGTTTGTTGTGACCCCATAGACTGTAGCCCACCAGGCTACTCCGTCCATGGGATTTTCCAGGCAAGAATACTGGAGTGAGTTGCCATTTCTTTCTCCAGGAGACCTTCCTGACCCAGGGATCGAACCCAGGTCTCCCACATTGCAGGCAGACTCTTTACCATCTGAGCTACCAGGGAAGCCCTAACCTTTGCTCAATACATGTTTGTGATTATTGATGAGGAATACTGGAGATGAGTAAAGAAGGGAGGATGGTATGTCGGAAGAAACCTAGTCTGGGAGTTAGGAGGTTTCTTTGTTTCTATCGAGCTGATTTACCTCTCTTCTTGGGTCCTCAGGATTCTCATTCATAAAGGCATTCAACTGAGTCTGCAAGTTCCCAGCAGCATTGCTGTGACTCAGGCTTAAGAGGATGGTCTTAAAGGTAGCAGGGGGAAGGTGTTGAGTCCAGTTTGCCCTAGTCTGAACTATTCCCTACTGACCTACCCTGGCACATCTTATGCAAATTGCCTACCTGGCCTTGTTATGACTCATGACCCTTCTATTTGGACAGTTTCTTTGTTGTAAGAGTTGTTTGACTTGTATTTAGATTTGAAACCCAAATGATGGCTGTTGATTGATGTCACCATTGGGGGATACCAGCTGAGCATTTCTTCAGTATGTGGTATAAAGTGCAGGGGGAAAGCACAGTATATATCTGCGCCCTGTCTTAAGTTGCCTGCAGGCCAACTGGGGGGACAAGTTTGTATATTTTTAAAAGCTCATAAATAACCCAGGTTTGTGCTAAGTCTTTAAGTGCTCCTGAAACTCAGGGAGGAGAGAGTGCTGAGGGTGGGGGCAATCTGGGAAGATTTCCTGGAGGTGAAGCAATGAGAAGTTCTCCTCATTCCTTAAAGATGAGTTCCACTGACTTGTTTGTTCAGAGTCATCTGGATATTTAACTGGGATTAGGTGCTGGTGTCATGTCTGCACGTGTCCTGCTTCATCCCTTCAGCTAGCGTTTAGGAAGTAACTCACGTGTCCTGAGCCCTGATCTAGAAAGGTATGTATTTTTTGTTCAATCCTCATTTGAACCCAGGGTGGTAGGTATTACTAGAGCTCTTACTCAGATGAAGAAACTGGGGCTTGGAATAGTTAAGAATCCCAAGGCTTCTCAACGAAGAAACGCCGGAGCTGGGCATTAGGCCTGTGTATATCCTTGGCGAGATGCGAGCACACACTGAACTCATCACTGACTTCCTGAGCAGCTGAGTGGGCTTGACTGGGCCTCCCTGTCCAGGAAGCTCATGTGGACTTTTCCTTGGTATCTGTTGGCAGCTCTGAGCAGTACCCTCACCCCCTTCTCTCTGCCCTTCACGTTGTCCTGTCTTTGACTTTCAGAGCTCCTTGAGCTGTCTGTGGATTTGGAATTGGGAGCCAGGAGCAAAAGAGGGCAATGACCTTGGCCTCAAGTTCATTTTCTCCATGGGGTGCTGCCTCTGGCAGTGTAGGTGACTTTTGTAAAGAAGAGAGCACTGGATATGAAGTTCAGTTAGATTATTGCCATTTACTTACTTTGTTTGACTTTGGCCAGGTTTCTTGAGTCCCTCTCTCTGCCTCAGTTTCCTTCTCTGTAATAAAAAGGAGTTGGAGGCTTTTCCTGAGTCCCTTATGTCTTCAACACTTGATCATTTTGATTATGTCCTCATCCTTGTTTGCTTTGTCACACAGCATGTGGGATCTTAATTCCCAGACCAGGGATCAAACCCACACCCACAGCAGTGGAAGCACGGTGTATTAACTAGCGGACCACCAGGGAAATCCCATCCTCACCCTTCTTTAAGCCTCTTCTCTCCAGTGATCCCATCTCCCTTCTCTCATTGTCCTGCCCCTAGTTTCTTTTCCCCTGGGGACTTGCCGATAAACTCAGCATCAGGGTAACAATTAGGTCTGCGACTAAAACTGTAACCGTCCCTCCTTACTGCCTCATGGGGAGGGAATTCTTAGAGACCACCCACTCTCCAAATGGTGAGGTCCGACCCAGCAGAGATTTTGTGTCCCCGTTTCCCGCTCGTGGAAGGAGCCTGGCGAAAGTGGGTGAGGAGAACTGGGAGCTGGAGCAGTGGGCAGGGCTTTGAGGCTGTGGGATGGAGGGACAGGTGTCTCTCCTTGCACCTGGCTGCACCCTGCCTCCTCCCCACTGCCCTGCCAGTTCAGTGAGTCACAGGCCAGCACACACCAGAGTCCTCACACCTGCCCGTACACGGGTTGAGGTCTTGGCGAGGTCACACATGTTAACCCTCCCAGGAAGCTGGTAGGGCCGGGCTGATGGGCAGATCAGCCGCTCTGAAGGCTGAGCTAGATGTCACCTGGGCTCTGGGCCCCTCAGGAGGAGGTGAGTGGCCTGGGGCCCTCCCTGCAGACTTCCTGCAGCCTGGGTCCCCGGGAAAGGCAGGTCAGGGGTGGGTCCTTGGCTGATTGTGGGTGGGCACTTCATGGCCCTGTGTCTTCCCAGGTGCAGGTTCCTTCGAGAGCAGCAGACCAGCCTGGTGGCTGGCGATAGGATACCCACGTCTGCATGCTGAGGAAGATGGGTGAGGCCGTGGCCAGAGTTGCGAGGAAGGTCAACGAGACCGTGGAGAGCGGCTCCGACACCCTGGGTGAGTGAGGGCATGGCTTTTCCAGCTGCAGGGCCCCCTCTCCGTGGTTTATTGAATCAGGCTGGAAATGAGATAGAAGGGGAAGGTGAAAGACACAGTATCAGTATGCACCCTTCGCCATAAAGGGCAGTGTTCCATGGATTTTACTGTCGTCGTGCTCAGTTGTATATATGGGGTCCCAGATAAGACATGTTTCTTGCTATGGGTCATAATCAGAGAGGTTTGGAACACCCTGAGTAGGGGTGTCATCTGCTGGGAGCCCGTCTGCTTGCCGTCAGACTGTTGACACCTGCAAATATGTATGTGCCCTTGTACCAGGTGATGGTAGATGACACTCCAGGTAGCCCCAGGACATGCACAGGTCCCTCATGAGTGTGACCTTGCTGAATCTTCACAGCCTCCCCGTGATGGATGTTACCCACCAGGCATGACTAGCCACAGATTTCAGATGAGGAGATGGAGGGGGGAAGGCCAAGTGGGCTTTTTCCAGGTCACCTAGCCAAGAGGTACCTTTTCACTCCACTGTTTTAATTGAATCATGTCATATATTGTTGAACTGGTCATAGCATTTTAGCCCATGTAGCTACCCTGAGGCTGTAAGCACATAGGCAAACCATCCCATTTAGTTGAATTCAGTAGACATTTATTGGCGATTCTCTGGTGGCCCAGATGGTAAAGAATCTGCCTGTAATGCAGGAGACTTAGGTTTGATCCCTGGGTCAGGAAGACCCCCCTGGAGAAGGGAATGGCAATCTACTCCAGTACTCTTGGCTGGAGAATCCCATGGACAGAGGAGCCTAGCGGGCTATAGTCCATGGTGTTGCAAAGAGTCGGACACGACTGAGTGACTAACACATTCACTTTCAGATATTTATTTACTTTCCACCATATATAAACATGCGTGTGTGTGATCTGTGTGTGTGACCCGCTGGGATGTAAGTGCCCCCTTAGAGTCACAGGTGTGTGGCAGGAACACAGAGGAGGTGAGTGCAGACCTGCCCAGGGGATGATTGTACAAGTAGCTGGATTGGGATTTAAGTTGGGCCTTTGGCACACAGAGAGGAATTTCACCAGCAGGTAGGCATGTGTGTACTTGTGTCTGTCTGTCTCTCCGTCTCATGGAGGAGCATTTCCAAGAGAGTTACTGTCTGAGAGATTGGGAAGGTGGAGTGTTTCTGCTAGCAGCCTTTGGTCAGGTGTCTCTGAGGGTCTTAGGGCAGGGGGTGGTGGCCCAGAAAGTAGAGGGATACTCAGCCTTCAAGATGTGCTTGGTCACCACCTCTTCCAGGGAGCCCTCAGCCCTACCTGATCCACCCCTTGCTCCCTTCCTCCTCTGGAGCACTCATTCAGTGTCCCTGGAGGGCACAGATCCTGTGTCTTTTGTCCCCCACCTGCCAAGAGCCAGAGTGGTGTCCGGCACTTTGTAAGCACATAGTGGTGTTGGCTGAACTGAACAATAGTGAGCGAAACATCTCTGCCAGTAAACAGACTTGAAGATAGCCACTGGCTTTTTAAAAAAATATATTCATTTATTATTAAAGTTTATTTATTTATTTGTTTATTTGGCTGTGTCAGCTTTTAGTTGGGATCTTCGGTCTTCATGTGGCATATAGTTCCCTGACCAGGGATCAAACCCAGGCCCCCTGCATAGGGAGCATGGAGTCGTAGCCCCTGGACCGCCTTTGGTTTGGGAGGGAGGCCTGGCAGAGGGCTGCGTAGGGTGGGGAAGGGGAGAGCTTTTGCGTGGGGAGCTGAGGGCTGTGGGCCCTCAGGAGAGGAACTCTGGAATCCTGTGCTCGTCACTCTTGTGGTTGCACTTACCTGAGTACTCAAGGCTCTCCTCCACTGATATGGCCTGGGTTTGAACCCCCACTCTGCCACCCACTAGCTTGCTCCCTTAGCAGATTGCTTTACCTCTTGGAGCCTTGGTTTCCTCATCTATGAAATGGAGGTGGTAATTGTGCCTCCCTCATCAAAGTGGTAGGAGCAGTTATTAAATACCAGGCTTCGCTGTCAGCACTTTACTGGTTTTCACTCATTTAATTCTCACAACTGTAAGCCAGAGGTGATATTAATATCCCCATTTTACAGATGAAGAAGCTGGAGCGTGGAACTTTTTTATGCAGTGTTTCTAAATGTCCCCTAGCATTAGGGTATTTCCCTTGTCTCCTCTGCTGTCTTTCTTCTGAAGTAGGAGCTTTGACACTTCCCTGGTGGTCCAGTGTTTAAGACTCTGCCTTCCAATAAAGGGGGTGTGGGTTCAATTCCTTGTTAGGGAACTAAGATCCCACATGCCAAAAAGGTGGAAAAAAGAAATGAAGTAGGAGCTTCCTCTGTCTAACAGATGCTGGAGCTGAGGCTGAGGGTGTGAGTGGCCTACTAGTGACACAGCTGTTTAGAGCTGGAGCCAGGTTCAGCCACAGTTCTGAGTAGCTTAGCCCTGCCTTTCCCGTGGCCCCTGCTGCCCCCATTGTGGGGAGGAGGTGGCTAGGAAGAGGAGAGCTTGAAGACACAAGCAACCCTCCTCCCTCCTTAGGCTGCCTCTCCTCTCACACTGTTTTGGAACCACAGTCAGCCGACCTTGTCCTTTGAAAGGAGGAAAATAATGAGAGTCTAATATCTGCATGGCTGTTTAAGATGTCTTAGGTGGTAAGGAGAAAGGGGCTGCCCCCAAGGGCTATATCTGCTTACGTGCAAACCGTGGACCCCACTCTAGAGCTTTCACAGTGGAATCTCAGAAGGTGGGCATGGTGACCTACATGTTAACATGAACTCTGTATGATTCTTCCCTGCCTTGAATTTTGGGAACCACTGGCTTACTATTTACCATCTGGAACTTTCTTTTCCTGGCGTGTTATAGGGGACTGGCTGGGGGTTGGAGGTATTATCTGGAGAGGTCTCTAGATATCTGTGTGTGTGTGTGTGTGTGTGTCTGTGTGTCTGTGTGTCTGTGTGTCTGTGTGTGAGAGAGAGAGAGAGAGAGAGACAGACAGACAGACAGACAGACAGAATGAATATGAACATGGACTTGATCCATCCCCAGGGAACTGAGGGGCTAGGCTGGGTGCTGTGGGATAACCAAGTGAGGAGACCAAGACCCTTCTCCCCCTCCCCTCCAGCCCTCCCTCTCTCCTCCCAGGCTCACTCACACTTGGGCGACTTTTCTGCTGTCTCACCAGCAGATGGTACCCTGTTACCAGCCGACCTGGGGACAGGCAGCTGAGCCCGGGACTTGGCCAGGCTGTCGCTGGGTGTGAGCACCTGGTCCCGACAAGGGCTTCCGCGCCCAGGCCAGCTCACACTCTGTGTCTCCAGTCCTAGCTGACTCCGCAGCCAGCTGATTTGGCAGCTCCTTTCTTGAGCAAGGGTGCTGGGGAAGTGTCAGGAAGCACTGCGTACACACTCACTAGGTCGGAATAACATCTTCCCTTGGGCCAGACACTGCCACCGGCTCCTTTGTCAACACACAATGAGCGCGTAGTATATGTGCCTTCCCCGGAGGACTCAAGTGCCCCAGAAGTGCCCAGTCAAGAGGAGGAGGCAGACACAGACACAGACACAGACACAGACACACACACACACACACACACACAGCTCCCCCGAGGGAGGAGGCAGCCAGGGTTTGTGGTGGGAGCAGTCTTTCTTGCCCCAGGAGGGCTTGTGGGTCTATAGCTCCCAGCCTAGAGCCCAGGCGGCTGGTGCTGTTCGTGCAGGAGGGGGGTGTGTCTTGTGTTTTGGGGCTGTGTCATCTGGCCTGGAGAGTCCTGAGGGTCAGCTGGGTACAGGTCAGCTCTGAAGGCGTGGAGTGGTGAGCCGGCTTTCATACGGCAGCCCCCAGCCTGGCTGGGACTGCCTGTCTGTTTATGATGAAGGCTGGAAGCTTCAAACCTGCCATCCTCTACTTCTTGCCTCTCAGCTGGGGAAGCAGGCTGGGCTGGGGGGGTGTTTGCCAGGGGAGGAGGGGGTAGCCCCTGCTACCCTCTCTGTTTCCTAGACTGTGATGTGAGGGGTGACCCGAAGCCTTCTGTCTAAAACTCCACCTCTAGACTTGATCTCTCTGGATAGGGGGTCCTGGGAGGCTGAGAACTGGCCCTGATCCTCCCCTCCCCTTTACACCCCTGAGCAGAGGGCTTTTCTCCCTTCAGGGCGCAGCACTTATTTGAAATGAAGGCTTTATATCCCTCGGTGAGTGTTTCTCAGTCTTGGCCCTGTGGACTCTGGGGGCTGGTGATGCCTGGTGGGGGGCTGACCCATGCCTTGCAGGGTGTTCGCAGCTTTCCTGGTCTCTACCCGCTGTATGCTAGTAGTCTCCTCTGCTGCCCCCCCCCCCACAAGTTGTGACAACCGTGTCCCCAGGCCCTACCAAGTGTCCCCAGGCAGCAGAACTCTACTCCACTGAGAACCACTGCTCTAGGAGCTCATGCCTGTAAGTTGTTGAGCCTGATGGCCCGTACAGTCAGCTCTGCTGTGGCAGGATTGGCGCCAAGTGGAGTGTGGTTGGTGAGCTGAGAAGAAGATGGGAGCTCTGTTTTGTGGGAAGGGCTCTGAATCAGAAATCAGGAAGCTGGGGTTCTGGATCTCACCCTAACCCCAACTATGGGCCAGTCTCCCATAGTTGTAAAGGTGAGGCTCCCTGTAAAGGTGGGGCTCCAGCCCTGAGCTTTTGTAATTCTCTCTCTTTTAAACTCTCATTGGCTTCCACCTGCACAGAGAGTAAAACCCAGGCTGGTACTACAAACCTGGGGGTGACTGACACATGCCAGTTTCTCCCACTGCACTTTGGGCCCCTCAGGACTCCTCTCATTATATCCAGCCAGATTGGCCACCCTTTAGTTCCTTGAACTGCTGAACTCCTTCCAGCCTTAGGGTCTTTGCACATGCTGCTTTCTTTGTTGGGATGCTGTTCCTTGTTCTTCATGGCTGGGCCTTTCTCCTACCTTAAGGTTCAAACTAAATGTTTCTTGTTTAGAGAGGTCACCCTGGCTTTCTTTTCTAAGTGGCCTTCACCCAATCATTTTTTCTTAAAAAAAAAAAAAAAGCTATGAAAAGGTATACACAAGTAGCAAAGTTCATAAGATCATATATGCTTAGTTTAGCAGACATTTATAAATGAAGACTCATGTAACCACCACTCAAGTCTAGACATGGAACGTTGCCAGAATCTCCAGAAGGCCCTCCCACCTGAGAGGTAACCACTCTCCCGACTGCTGTGATGAGCTTTTCCTTTCTTTAGTTTGATCTTGCTCTCCTTCAGTTTTTGGCCCTTGGGTTCTGGAGAGAGCAGGGTGTGGGTGCTGGTGGTGGGGGTTCAGGAGGTCTGGTGTCAGCAGGATGTGCTAGTGCAGAGAAAGGGGTGGAGGCGACACCCTGCTGGGGGTTGTTGTGTGAGGGTATCATTCAGGGGTAAATAATCAGTATGGAAAGGAAAGCCAATAGAGCTTTCAGAGCGCTTACGGGTTTCATTGGCACTGAGTTGGCACAAGGCAGTAACCTGTGGTGCAGAAATGCAGGGCCTGGGCCTGGGCTGCCCTTCTCATTTCAGAGATGATTGAGTGATGTCAGCCCAGCCCAGCATGCCTGTGGCATTTTGGCTGCTTCTGAACTGACCCAGAGAGATGGACACTGAGGGCCATGTCCAGGTGGGTGGGACTGAGCCCACTGTTCAAGCAGGCGAGGAGGGGCTCAGGTAGGGGTTTCTGGCTATCCTTTTGCACCAAGCCACAGTCTGGCATTGCCTCTGTGCTCAAATTGGCATGGACTCATTGGGGGCCTTTCTGGAGCTCCAACCTTGCATATAAAAGGGGCTGTGGAGGGAAAGGGAACAGCTTAGTCTTGGAAGGCAGCTCTTAAGATGGAGAGAGAAATGTATTCTGTGGCTCCCTGGGTGTTTGCACTCTGAGAAATACTTAAAAAACTGTATATGTTTAACTTGGGGGAGGGGTGGGCTTCCCTGGTGGCTCAGACAGTAAAGAATCTGCCTGCAATTCAGGAGACATGAGTTTGATCCCTGGGTAAGGAAAATCCCCTGGAGGAAGGCTTGGCAGCCCACACCAGTATTCTTGCCTGGAGAATCCCATGGACAGAGGAGCCTGACAGGTGATAGTTCATGGGGTTGCAAAAGAGTTGGACACAGAGTGACTAACACTTTCACTTCACTTAAGAGGGGTGGGAGGAAGGCTCAAGAAGGAGGGATATATATTTATACACATAGCTGATTCACACTGTACAGCAGAAACTAACGCAACATTGTAAAGCAATTATACTCCAATTTTAAAATTCTATATATGTTAACCTAAAACAACAATATGACATGTATCTAGTGCGCAAAGCACAAGGCCCAAAGAGTAAACAGAGAGACTAGGCTTCTTCCCATCCTGTGCTCTGGTCCGCTGGGCCCCCAGCACAGCGTCTTGTGGAACTAGAGGGACAATTATGATGTTACCCTGGCTGGCTCTAGAGTGCGAGAGATGAGGCTGGGTCCTGAGGTTGTTTCAGTGTATAGCAGTGGTGGGACAGGATCCCATAGCCCTTTAGTTGTGGCTCAAGGCTCTGTATTCGGGGAGGGGGGCGGGTCCCGGAGTCCCCATCTCAGGGGAAGCAGCTCTTATGGCCAGAGCCCCACCCCTTCCCTCCCAGCCGTGCTGCAGACCTCAGACTTCTAGAAGGAGGGAGAATAAGGATTGCGGGGGGTGGGGGTCTGTGGTGGACATTCTCGAGCACAGCCCACCTGTTCCTTGAGTCCTGTTTGCTGTGATGCTGCCCTGACGCAGTGTTGGTGCGCAAAAGACATGCACTGAATGGATGGAGGAATTCCTTCATCCCGAGGGTGCAAATCGCTCAGTCTTCTCCCCTCAGTTTTCCGTTCATTGCTCAGTCTACAGAAACCACCCCAGCTATGAGAGCCAGTCCAGCCATGAGGGGCCTCCAGGGAAGCCTGGTGGGAGGTGGGGGTCTCATCGCAGTGGGGACACTGAGACCTAGGTGGTGTGGTGACCTGTGGAGATGCCGCAAGTCCTGGAGATGGCCGCTGGGCAGCCAGACAATTGCAAGGGGGGTCAAACACTTGCAGAACCTAAAGTGAACTAAATAAGGACGAGTTCCCCTTCTACTGTCTTGAGACGTGTACACACTGGGCGATGATTTAGCATGCGTGCTGAGGGGGTTGCACAGAAAAAGCAGCATTTCAGCTGCACCTAACGGATGGAGCAGGTTTAGGGCTGTAGGTGTGGGACGGGAGTGAGGAGAGGGGCAGTCTCAGTGAGTGTGTCTGAGCACAGGTGGGGCGGCATGCAGGTGGGTGCTGGCGATGAGAATAGCAAGACTGAGACACGGGAAAGCCAAGGGAGCTGAGCGGGGAGGGAGGTAGAGGGTGCCTTCGATCTCAGAAGGCATCGAATGCCACCTCGACTATTCCTCCAGTGACGTTTCTATCTTACCCAGGGGTTAAGTTCTAAAGAGAGCCTGAAAAGTGATCTTCAGGGTCATAATGACTCATGACAAATTAACAGCAAGCTTCTGTGTATTTTGGGGTTTTTTTCTGGTTGCGTGGTGGTACATGCCAGATTTTAGTTCTCTAACCAGGGATTGAACCCATACTCCCCGCAGCAGAAGCGTGGAGTCTTAACGAACCACCAGGAGAACCCCTGAACTTACTTACAAGAATTTAATACCCACAGCTCGTTCAGTCCTCACAGCCGCCCTGTAATTTAATTGTCACTCAGCCTAGGAGGTAACTGCTGTTATTGTCCCCATTTTCCACAGGAGGAAACTGAGGCACAGAAAAGCTAAGCAACTTCTGCAAGTCTGGGGACTTGCGCCAGGCGCTGAGACTGCAGAGCCCACGTTCTTACCCTTGTGTTCACTTGCAGCCTGGGGCGGACTATTTTGATGGTTGGGGACCAGGTAATGTTGCTGGCTTGTGGAGAACACACCCTGATTGTAGGAAACATGTCCCTTCAAAAACACTAGTGTTACACTTGGCATCTGAGCTCAGTAAGTTAGATGGGGGCTCCATCTGCTGGTCTGAGCAGCAGTGGGGGGGCCCTGGCAGGTTCTGAGCAGGGAGTGGCATGAGGTGATCCGGGCTGGATTCCAGTGGAGCACTGCAGGGCATAGGATGGATGTGAGATTGTGGAAGGGATAGCAAGGAAGAGGCATTTACCATGGCTGGGCCTGTCCTGGTGTGGTCTTGACCTGAGAGAGGGAACTGGCAGGAGGGTGTAAGGAAGGAGAGGCTGTGAACGAGGCTGGCAGCCGACTGGTTGTGGAGGGCATAGATGGTCATGATGTAACTGAAACAGGGACACTCGGGCCATTTGGGTGGATAAGGGGACTCTGATGAGTCGAGGTCCCCAAGAGACACTGCTGGAGAAGCATATAGCAGGGAAGTAAGGGTAGAAATGCTGCTGTCCCAGAGAGGCCCTACTTCTGGTGTCCCTGACAGCCCCAGTGTATCTGCCATCCCTCCTACCAGGACAGACCAGGAGGCGTCCTAAGAAGCAGGTGGTTAAACAGGCTGCCTAGCTGCCCTGTGTCCTTGGCACTGGGAAATGCATTTTTTTGAAGACAAAGAGGAATATCCTTTGAAACCACGTGGATAATTATGCAGCTTTAAAAAAATGTACGTTGGTAAAAAAACGAAAATGTTCTGCTCGGAAGGATAATCAAATAGATAATTTTGTGGCATCAAAAGCTTGCGTTACTCAATTTTTAGACTTGGGGAGGTGATTTAGCAAGGTTGAGGACATTATTAAAATGAAATGCTTTCAGAAATGCAAGCATGGCTCTGGCTGACAAGACAGCTGGAAATTGGGAGAGGCGAGGCAGGGGCCTGGCCAAGCCAGTCCTGTTGGAATGGAGCCCTGACACATCCCTAGCTGTAAGTGTGGTGACCCAGGCTGAAATGAGTGGTCCGTGTTTGCCTTTCGATGTTAGGAAATTGTAGTTTATTCAGAGCTGTTTAATTATGAGCTGCCTAATTGGCGTTTGCCTCATCATGGTTGACTGTGTTTTGTTAGGATGCATATTTTTGTCATGCTCCAGTTTGTTCCCAGAATTTTATAATTCTGTCAAGTTCATTTTGGCAACATGTGTTCACTGTGTATCTGTCTGTGTAACGCTCTGCAGAGGATGGAAAGGTGAGAGGAGGAGGAGGGGGCTGATTACTGAGCTATAGCAGATGTAGCATTATTCTATGCACTTGCTGGTCTTGCTACTTGGATCATCCTTTGCCTAGATCTTTGCATGCCCTGCTTCTTCTTTTTAATTCTTATCTCAGCTAAATGCCGCTTCCTCCAAGAAGCCCTCCTTGACCACCCCAATGAGGTTGCTGCCCTTGGCTCTGTCTCAGTTACCTGCTCTCCCACTACACCGGTTTATTTTTTTTTGAGAGCAGTGTCACTGCCTGACATTCTTTCAGTATTTGCCACTGTATTTACCCCTCTTCTCCCCAGACTGGTGTGTAAGCTCCTTGAGGCCAGGGACTCTGTCTTGCTCACCGCTGTATTTCCCCTAGCATGTACTAGATAACGCAGGAGATCTTTGTCACATAAATGATTGCATCTGATATTCTCAACAACTCTGGACGGGTGGTGTTTTCACATCACTCATAGAAAGGGGAAACTGAGGCTCTGAGAGCTGCAGTGGTTTTACCTGGATTCTCACAGCCAGCAAATCTTACGCTGGAGTTTGAACTTGGGTCTGTTGGCCTCGCCTGCCTCAGTGGGATCTCATTAATCCTTGCTCTCAAGGAGCCCTCCACCCAGCCAGGAAGAGTGAGACATGCATGTTAGTCATTCCCACAAAAGATAGACGAGGTGCCCTGAGAGAGGCGCAGACACACAACGGGAACTTACGGGCAGGAGCGGTTCCATCACGTGAGGACATGGGCAGAGGCTTCTTGGAGAGGTGACATTTAGACAAGACCTTGTAACATGGTGTTGATGGGAAAGAAGGATTTTGAGAGTAGGGGAGCACATTCTATTTAATGGGAACAAAAGCAGCGGAAATGCAGAGGTGGGAAAATAAAGGGAGTTTGCCAAAAACAGTCTGGGTCAGGTGGAGGGTGGCAGTAGAGTCCCAAGCAGAGTACCTGAGAGGGGAGGTTGGACCTGGATCCCTTGGTGGGAATGCCAGGCTGCAGAGATTGGGTTCATCCTGTGTGGCTGGGGAGGCCTGCAGGTTCTTGAATGGAGAAAGGTATTCAGGTGATAGGGCTGGAGGGCCAGGGGCAGGGTGTGGAGGGCAGGGAGATAGATTCCTCCGTGAGAAAGCAGCCATGGTCATGGTCAGGATGGATTTCAGGGTTAAATGAGCTGGTTTCTTTCAGCTAACTGTAAAACCATAATAGAATAATCACATCTTTGCCTCTGACAGGATGGTTCTTACCATGAGTTCAAAGCCTCAACAGATATTAGCTCATTCTTTTCTTCATTCCCTGAAAGGGTATTTGAACCCCCATTTTATAAAGGGGGGATCTCACAACAAAGCTTCCTGGTGGTGAGGGGTATGGTTAGGTCCAGAAGTGTTTGCCCAGCTCTGTGCTGGGCCCGAGGGGTCGTCAGCAGGCGGACACATCCTCCTCCAGTCAAGTTCACTGCTCACGGATCCTGAAGGCAAGTCTGCTGATGTTTACCAGTTGGGAGAAGATGGTCTGGCTTAAGCACTCAGGCAGTGTCCTGAGGCTGGAGGTGAGGAGGCTGGGGCACCCTTCCTGGAGGAGGTGGGGCTGGGTTGGGAGGAGAATCTTTGGAGGCAGAGAGGAGAGGGAAGGGCATTCTAGACTGTGGAATGCCATGGGCCGTGTCTGGGCGATGAGTGAAGTCAAGGACTGGCAGGTGGGTGATCATGGCGGGGTTGGAACTGGCAGCCGGCACTGGTGTTTGGCAGAGTCAGATGCCATGCACATGGAGACAATTGCTGCCACTTCCTGGGTCTATTCATTGTCTAGCTGTGACCTCAGGAAGCCTACTTACTGCTCCGAGAAAGCATTCCTTCCAGGGTAGGATTCCTTATTATTTCAAGCCTGAGAGATTGTTTGAGGAGGAGAAAAGGCATTATTAAAGGCTAGTCAGTCAATAACTGCTGCTGTGCCGTGCCCAGGGCACTGCTTTTGTTGGGTAAGTGCAGTCTCCCTTGCTGTCAGCTGCGGCCCTCTTGTCCTCTGCTCTGCTCAGAAGCCAGCTCCAAGCTGAGTCGTCCGGCATCTCATCACCCGTGGAGAGGCCCAAACGCACACGTGAGCTCTTGCCCTGTAGCCAGCAGCTTCAGCTATAGTAAGAGTACTGTCAGATCTCCTCTGCCAGTAATGCAGATCAGGGGAATATCTTCTGGAACGTGCACTGACTCTTCCTGTGGGCTAGGCAATGTGCTGGACACTGGGGGTGTTGAGGAGGCTGGGAGGGCAAAGGACACTGCCCCTGCCTGCAAGGAACAAGTGTCTACGTCCCTTTAAACATGTACATGTGATGGTCATGGTTTCGACCGTGTCAGAGGGCCAGCTGTACTCTTAGTCATAGGTGGAGCAACGCGATTGACTCTCAAGTCAGGCTGCCTTGGTTTGAAGACTGGCTCAGCCCACTCATTAGCTGTGTGACCTCGGACAAGTTACTTGATCTCTCTGATCAAGTTAAGTCTGATCTAAGTCCCAGTTTTCTTATCTCTGAAAGGTCCTTGCTTTCTAGAGTTGTGAAGATGAAAATTGTGTAATGCCCATGAATGTTTAGAATGGTGGTTGGCGTATGCTCAGTGCTGTAAGAGTATAAACTATGATTATTATTACTTAACATCTTTCTTTTTGGGGGAGGGCGAAGTAGAAAAGAATATAGCTTTATTGCTTTGCCAGGATTAACAGTTTTCTTTAAATAAATTTAGCTTATATATTAATTTAAAAAGAACTTGAGTCAGTATAAATGAAAAGTCAACATAATTTTTCATTAATGTTGATAACCATAAAAACAAATATTAAAATGCAGCTCTGTTGTGAAATCTTAGGTTAGGCTTGAATCTGCCTCCTCACTAAACAGGAGGTAAAGCAGGGACTTCCAGTAATCATGTATGGATGTGAGAGCTGGACCAGAAAGAAGGCTGAATGCCAAGAATTAATGCTTTCAAATTGTGGTGCTGGAGAAGACTCTTGAGAGTCCCTTGAACTGCAAGGAGATCAAACCAGTCAATCCTAAAGGAAATCAACCCTGAATATTCATTGGAAGGACTGATGCTGAAGCTGAAGCTCCAATACTTTGGCCACCTGATGTGAAGAGCTGACTCATTTGAAAAGACCCTGATGCTAGAAAAGATTGAGGGCAGGAGGAGAAGGGGACGACAGAGGATGAGATGGTTGGATGGCATCACCGACTCAGTGGACATGAGTTTGAGCAAACTCTGGGAGATGGTGAAGGACAGAGAGCCCTGGTGTGCTGCAGTCCATGGGGTTGCAAAGAGTCAGACACAATTTAGCGACTGAACAACAAAAGCAAGGCCTGGAGGACTGAGAAATTGAAATCGGACTTTCTCGCTATGTGTCTGATTGTTATTTGCACAGTGATCACCATCCACATCCTTCTCAAAGTGTGGTCTGAGGACCAGCAGCATCAGCATCCCTGGGGGGGCTTGTTAGAGATGCATATCCTTAGGCCTCATCCCAGACCTCCTGACTCAGAACCAACATCATGGCAAGATCTCCAGGTGACCCATGGGCACATTACAACTTGAGAAGTCTGTTATTTTGTTGCCAGATTTGAACATTCCCACCTTGGAGAGAGATGGGCTGAGTTCATTCTCTGTATTTTACACAAAAGGAGATTAAACTCCAAGAGTGGCCTGCCCAAGGTCATTTGATGAGTTAAGAGCAACAGAAGATCAGAATCCAGTTCTCCAGACTCACTCTGCAGGGAGATGTCCTTGAGAGGAAGCCAAGCTCCACCCCATCATTACTTACTTACTGTGTGACCTTGAGTGCATTCTTAACCTCTCTGGGCCTTAGTTTCCTTACCTGCAAAAGGGGACTGACAGTACTGCCCTTCCTCAGAGGTTGTTGTCAGGATCAAATGAGGTGATGCTTAGTCAGTGTTGCCTGCTGTTGTTTTTGTAGAAGACCTCAGGGCCTGCCTCTCCAAAGTTGGACTCAGCACCGGACCTCCGCTCAGCCTGGCTGTGATCGCCTCAGGGCTGTTGGTGGCCACGCTGTTGGCATCAGTGTGGCTCCTGTTTCTCTCCCCTTTCGTTCTGCATGTTAGTGATGACTCATTGATTGAACAAAGTAATTTAATATCTCGAGTCAGTGACTGTGCATCACTTGGTTGTATTCTGTGTGGTATTAACTTTTGGGTTTAATTAAATACAGGATTTTTTTTTTTAAGCGATTAGCTGGTTTGCCAGGAAGAAACAGGAATTGTTTTGGCAAGTCCCAGATTCCACAATAACACACATAGTTGTCTCTTTGCTGTGAGGTTTTTGGAATAAGGGACTGCCAGGGGCCTTCTTCCTACTTCAAGGAGCAACAGAGCTGAAGCATTTCCTGGTAATGAATTCTCACATCAAAACAATGTCTTTGCAGCCTTGTAACAGCATCTCTTGTTTACTGAGTACACACTGCCTGCCATGCTGTGCTTGGCCCCTTGTGGACATTTTCTTTCATGCTCAGAACAACCCCGTTGGTTAGATAGATCATCTTGTCCTCACTTTTTTTTTTAATTGAAGGATAATTCACATATCACAACATTCACCGTTTTAAAGTGTAACATTCTGTGGCTTTTAATATATTCGCAGGTTGTATAACCATCGCCTTGATCAATTTTGGAATATATTCATCACCCAGAAGGGAACCCTGTATCGCTAAGCAATTACTCCAGATTTCTCGAGCCTCCCTCAGCCCCTGGCAGCCCCCAGTCTCCTTTTGTCTCTGTGGACTTGCTTATCCTAGACGTTTTATGTAAAGAGAGGCATCCAGTATATGGCCTCTTGTGATTGGTTTCCTTCATTACCATAATTTTTTTGAGGTTCATCCTTTTTTTTTTTCTGGCCGTGCTGGGTCTTCGTTGCCGTGGGCAGGCTTTCTCTAGTTGGGACAAGCGGGGACTGCTCTTGGTTGCGGTGTTGGGCTTCTCACTGAAGTGGCTTCTCCGGTTGCGGAGCACGGGCCCTAGGTTCCAGGCTTCAGTAGTTGTAGCACGTGGGCTTAGTAGCTGTGGCTTGCGGCCTCTAGAGCACCGTCTCAGGAGTGGTGGCACACAGGCCTAGTTGCTCCGCGGCATGTGGAATCTTCCCGGACCAGGGATTGAACCCTGTTCCCTGCATTGGCAGGCAGATTCTTACCCACTGAGCCACCAGGAAAGTCCCGGGATTCATCTTGTTGTATCGGTACTTCATTCCTTTTTAAGGCCAAGTGATAGTCCAGTGTGTGGACCTATCACCTTTTGCTGATCCATTCCTCAGTTGATATGCATTTGAGCTACTTCTACTTTTTTGAGCTCCTTCTACTATTGCAAGTGATGCTGCTGTGAACTTGCATGTAGAGGATTTTGTGTGAATTTTTGTTCTCACTTTATGGAAGGGGAAACTGAAGCTGGGGCTAAGTAACTTCCCTGAGACCCCATAGCACGGAAGCCTCAGCCCCCCCCAAAAAGCCTCAGTTTGGATGTGGAGGAAGAGGGAGCTCTCAGGCACCTCTTCCTTCTTTACGTCTCTAGCTGTTCTTGTGTGGTTGGAGCATCTCTCGACTGTTGGCTATGATGGCTACTGGCTGGGGGCCAAAAGCTCAGCTTTGTTTTGGGAGGCAGACACTCTGCAGTCCCATCATGTCCCAGAGAGGCTGGGACTCCTGCAGGAGGTCAAGGAGAAAGCACCTCTGAGCTCCAGAGTCTCACGTGCGCCGTGTTTGTGGTTGGGCTGTCGACTAGCTCTGCGGTAGCCCTTCTGGGCTTGGCCCTTCAGGATTTTACCCCATTCCCCCATTCCCATCAAGAGAGATCTCCACCAACCCAGCCTCCTTAGCCTGTTCCCCATGGGTAGCTGGATGTTAGGGAGGTTGCTTTCTTTAAACTGAGGATAGTTGTAAGAAGTAATGTAAAACTGTCACCTAATACAGAGATCTGTAAAGTACATAGAGGAAACAACAAGCCCATGGTCATGTTCAGGTACAGTGGTCTCCCCCTGTGCCCAGAAGATGCTTTGCACCTTACCCCTTTCCTGAGTACCTTTCTGCCCTTCTCTGTCTAACTCCCTGCCAGGGCCCATTATAACCGCTATTGAAGTGGGATTTTCTGGACTTCTGCAATTACTGTGAGCTCTCCTGTGACCTTTCCTTTCCAGGTGGCATGAGACAGATGGGGAAAGGCCAGGAAAAGGCTGCTCTAGGGACTGGCAATTAAACACCAGCAAAATCCCCGAAAATGCCTGAAGTGGTTGTCTCTGGAGAAGGGGCTTTGCCAGGAGGCAGTTGTCCAGGGCTCCTTTTTGTCTTAAACCTTCTACAGCTAGTTAGGCGTCAATGGTGTGTGCAGATAACAGGATGCAGCCTAATTGTGTGCAGTGGTGCATTGATGCCAGTCCTTGATGACTTGTTTTGCCTGCTCTCTGCATCCCGCACCTCCTAGCTTTAGAGACCAAACGGTGTTTCAGAGGCTGGCAGCCCTTTGCTTCTTACACCAGGATGCCAGGTTCTAGCCCCAGCCCCTGAATACATGTGGAGGTGCTGGAGTTTGATCTTCTGGATGGAGTGCTGACTCTTCCCAGCAGGCCCATGTCTAAGTTTTCATTTTCATGTTTCAGAAAAATCTGTTTTCTTTATCAGTTCAGTTCAGTCACTCAGTCATGTCTGACTCTGCAACTCCTTGGACTGCAGCACGCTGGGCCTGCCTGTCCATCACCAACTCCTGGAGCCTGCTCAAACTCATATCCATTGAGTCAGTGATGCCATCCAACCATCTCATCCTCTGTCATCCCCTTCTCCTCCTGCCTTCAATCTTTCCCAGCATCAGGGTCTTTTCCAGTGAGTCAGTTCTTTGCATCACGTGGCCATTGGAGTACTGGAGTTTCATCAGTCCTTCCAATGAACACCCAGGACTGATCTCCTTTAGGATGGACTGGTTGGATCTCCTTGCAGTCCAAGGGACTCTCAAGAGTATTCTCCAACACCACAGTTCAAAAGCATCAATTCTTTGGCACTCAGCTGTCTTTATAGTCCAACTCTCACATCCATACATGACTACTGTAAAAGCCATAACTTTGACTAGACAGACCTTTGTCAGCAAAGTAACGTCTCTACTTTTTAATATGGGTTTCTCTATACCAGCCTCCTGAATGAGAATCTCCTGCCACCGAGGGCCTCTGGTTTGAGTTCTTCACATCATCCCATGTGTTGTTCTGCTAAACTGAGCTCTCTCAGGGTAGACTGCCTGGGGCCACATTGCAGCTCTTCTGTTTCGCCCCTGTTTCTACAATGATGCCTGGAGGAGGAAATGACAACCCACTCCAGTATTCTTGCCTGGAGAATCCCATGGGCAGAGCATCCTGGCAGCTTACAGTCCATGGGGTTACAAAGAGTCAGACACAACTGGGCGACTAACCCACACGCTACAATGATGAAATGAGAATGAGCTTAATACTACCTTCTTCATGGGGTTGCTGTGAAGATTAAAGTGGACAAACTGTGTCAACTATTTAAAGTCTCAAGCATATAGGTGTGCCGCATAAGGGTAAGCTATTATTACATTACCTTTGGGTTGTTTTTGGCCATACCATGAGGCATGTGGAATCTTAGTTCCCTGACCAGGGTTTGCACCCATGCCTCCTGCAATGAAGTGCGGAGTCTTAACCACTGGATCACCAGGGAAATCCCTGTGTTACCTTTTTTAGGACTATCTTCTGACCGTGGTAGGAGAGAGGGTGGTGTGGTGTACTCTGATGCGATGTAGTGTTGTGGAAAGACCATGGGCTTTTGGAGTTGGGTTTCTTGGTTCAAATCCCAGCTCTCTACTCATGGGCCTGGGTGACTTGAACCTCAGATCCCCCTGTTATAGTACATGTTCCAGCATGTTCTAAGGCACGGACAATTCTGGAACACTTAGCTGCAGCTTGCAGCCTCTCCTCTTTGACAGGAGCACTGGCCAAAGGTCTTTGTTCAGTAGACTTATAGAGTCACAGAATGTCCAGCCTGGTGGAGACTCCCCAGATCCCATGGTCTAAACTCTCATTTACAGAAGATAAAACAAGGCCCCTGGAGAAGTCTTTCCCTGAGACCCCACGGCTAATAGCAGGGGGCCTGGGGTGAGAATGTGGGCCTCCTGAGCCCCGCCCAGCTGCTTTTACACCAGAGGTCACCTGTGTCTCTGTCAGAGTCAGAAATATGAACAGGCAAGAGAGAAGGATGAAGAGACAGTGGCTCTGTCTTGAAATCCCCCAATCTGATGAGAAGCGGGAGGCACCCCTGTGAGCAACTTAAAGCCCCTGCGCAGGCACAGACCAGGCAGCACTTAGTGAATGTGACTTGGTCACCTCCATCACCATCCATCAGGGCCAGGAAACAATAGCTGGGGGCAGCCCGGTCTCTCTAAGCCAGGGTGATTCTCAAACTCAAGTTGGAGAGCTGGTTAAAACACAGATGGGGCTTCCCTGTGTGGCTCAGTGGTAAAGAATCCGCCTACCAATGCAGGAGACATAGGTTTGATCCCATATCTGGGAAGATCCCACATGCCGCTGAGCAGCTAAGCTCGTGCGCCGCACCTGTTGAGCCCATGCTCTAGAGCCTGGGAACCATAACTACTGAGCCTGTGCGCTGCAGCTACTGAAGGCTGTGCTCTGCCACAAGAGAAGGCACCTCCATGAGAAGCTGGCGCACTGCAAGGGGAGAGTAGCCCCCGCTTGTCGCAACTATAGTGAAGACCCAGCACAACCAAAAATAAATAAAATTTAAAAACCGCCAGTAGGTGATCAGTGATAACAATAATAATAGTAAATAAACATCTTGCAACACACACACACAGAGGGCTGGGCCCTGCCCCGAGAGCTTCTGATTCTGTAGGTCTGGAGTGGGGACTGAGAATGTATATTCACAATGGATTCTGGGGAGATGCTGTGGTCTAGGGGCCCCACTTTGAGAACCACTGCATTGGACTAGTCCTTGCTACTGAGAGTGGTCCTTGGACCTGCCTGGTAGAAATACAGGATCTCAGGTCCCGACACAGACCTCACCATCAGAAGCCTTATCCTAATAGAAACCCTGCGTAATCTGTCAGCACAGTAAAGTTTGAGAGGTAATTGTGTAGTGCAGAGTTCTCTACCCTGGCTGTGTGTTAGGATCACCAGGGGAGCTTGAGAACCCCTGATCCCCAAGCCCCAGCTCACACTTTTTAAGTTAAAATCTCTGCGAATGAGACTAAGATATCAAGAGTCTGTAAAGCTCCCCAGGTGACTGGCTCAGTGTGTCACCAAGTCTGACAACCACCAGCTAGATTTCACAATGGCAGCCATGAGGGGTCTCAGAGTGGATCAGCTCCAACCTTGGCATTTACCTGAGACACACACCAAGGGCATAAGAACCAAAGGGTCTTGCCTGAGGTCCCAGAGCCAATTTAGTGACACATCCAGGCACTGGATAATTCTTTCACCAGCTCTTTCAACTCTAAGCCTCCTTAATATAGCTCCATGGTAACTGTAATATACCAATGTCCATAGCAATCCATTGTAAATCTTGTAAGATCTGTCTGCTCATTGGAGCTCAAAATCTCTTGTTTCAGAGCAGCTGACCATCCTAAGTGACAGTTACATATCCTAGGGAGGCTGTGTACATAGCGGCGCACTAGCTCAGGGCCGGCTATGCCGCTTACTAACCAAGGCTGCAGGCGTGTGTCTCAGATTCTTCTTCTGAAAACAGAGATGGTGATAATAGTTCCCATCTCATGGAGCTGTTGTGAGGATTGAGTTAATATGGGACATGGGGGAGGGGAAGGGGAGAGTGGGACAAACTGGGAGATTGGGACTGACATGTATCCCCTACCGTGTGTAAAATAGCTAGTGGGAAGCTGCTGTGTAGCACAGGGGCTCATCATCAGTGCTCTGTGATGACCTAGATGGGTAGGATGGGGCTGGGGAGGGAGGTCCAAGAGGCAGGGGGTACATGTAGACATATAGCTGATTCAAATCATTGTACAGCAGAGACTTACAACTTTATAAAGCAATTATACTCCAAAAAATAATAATAATAAAAAGTAAAATGAGATGAAATACTGAAAAAAAAGGAGTAACTAGAAACAACAACCCCCTCCCCCAAATAGTTAATATAATACCACTTAGCCATAAAAGAGGATGAAATTTTGCCATTTGCAACATGGATGGTCTTAGAGAGTATTATGCTTTGTGAAATTAAGTCAGAGAAAGACATGCTTTAAAATGATACTGCTTATATGTGGAATCCGAAAAAAATCAATAACATAAACTAATGAATATATGGACTTCCCTGATAGCTCAGTTGGTAGAGAATCCTCCTGCAATGCAGGAGACCCCAGTTCAATTCCTGGATGGGGAAGATCTGCTGGAGAAGGGATAGGCTACCCACTCCAGTATTCTTGGGCTTCCCTTGTGGCTCAGAGGGTAAAGAATCCACCTGCAATGCGCAAGACCTGGGTTTGATTCCTGGGTTGGGAAGATCCCCTGGAGAAGGGAAAGCCTACCCACTCCAGTATTCTGGTGTGGAAAATTCCATGGACTGTATAGTCCGGGGTCGCAGAGTCAGACACGACTGAGTGACTTTCACTTTCTTTTTTTCAGTGAATATAACACCACCAAATAAACCAGACTGACAGATACAGAGAACAAACTAATGGTTACCAGTGGAGAATGGGACCCTGGGAAGGAAAAGATAGGGGTAGTGAGTTAAGAGGTACAAACTACTATGGATGAAATAAGTAAGCTACAAGGATATATTGTATAGCACAGGAAATATAGCCAATACTTTGTAAATGCAGATAGAATATAACCTTCTAAAATTGTGAATCACTATGTTGTACACTTGAAACATAAAATATTGTACATCAACTAAAACAATAAAAAATAAAAAAAATTTAAAGGTAGTATGACAATGCAAAGTGGCTTGCATGTAGGAAGCCCTTTATGAATGTTAATTATTGTTTAATTAACTGGGTGACCTTGAATAAATCATGCAGCCTTGAGCAATCCAGTCTTTAACTTCTCCGTGACTCAGTTTCTTCCTCTGTTAAATGGGGGTAAGTATAGAACTGACCTTACAGAGTACGTGTGAGGAGAAGATGAGACTGTAGGTCTGAGGCCCTGAGAAGTTTTGGACATACAGCTGGTGCCAGTGAGTGGTGGCTGTGGTCATGTGTTACGGACTGAAAGCCTGCCCAGGAGTCAGTTCTGGCTTCGGCAGGGTCTGAGCTGGGCCAGTCCTGACTCTGAAGGGAGCACTGAAAACCATGGGGTTGAGGTTTCTGGCTGTTTTGCCTGGAGAAAAGCTTATCATGTCCTTCATCCTCATGTATATAAAGCATTGTCACTTGGGGGCAGATAGCTATATGTAATCCAAGAAGGCAGAAGGACCGCTAGGTAGTGGCAGGGTAACAGTTACCATACGGTTCATGAAAGAAGTCTCTAACAGTTAAAACCATTCTGTGAAAGGGAGGTGAGTGCCCCATCATCAGAGGCATTCAAGAAGAACTCTGAGGAGACAGTAAGAGAATTTCACTTCTGAGTTGGAAGGCTGCGTTACTCAGTATTTCCCAAGTTTGCTTATTGGTAACAGTCACCTAGGAATACTTGTTAAAAAACAAATTCCTTGCTGCCATTCTAGACCCCTGAGACAGAATCTCAAGGGTAGGTTTCTAGGACTCACCTCTCCAAATGGGAAGTTTGGAAAACATGGGTTAAAATGACCTTCAACCTTCTAATCCTGAAAAAAAGATTCTATGAAAAAAGACTTTGTGAAAAGAGGTATTTTGTGAAAAAAGATATCCTGGGTGGGACTGGTCACACTGGTGGCAGTTTTCCTTCTACAGCCTGGGAGGTCTTGTTTCTCGATCGGGCTGAGGAGCCCATGCACCTGCCGGCCTGAGTCCCTGACACTTCCTCCTCAGGCCCTGTGACTTGGTTACCCTCTCTGCTCCCACCACGGGGTCCTGTCACCAGGCCCACCTCTCAGCAGGGACTGAGCTGGGTCAGTTCTGAGTTTCTAAGGAACAATACCAGCTTGACTCAGCCCTCCTGATTTCCCACACAACGTTCTGTGTACTGCTAGGATTTTGCTTGTTTTGCCCACCAGTAGTTACTTTTCACCAGACATTCATTAGAATTTACAGGATAACCTTTAATGAAGGACCCACGCATTCTGAATTTAAAAAGGTTCTTTATTAACACAAAACGCTATCCTAATTAGAGATTTGGAGACATGCAGTTTGACTTTCTCGCAACGATAGTTATAATTATGAGGATAATTATGCCTTGTGTTTATTACTGTGCCTCCTGCCTAAAGGTCTCTGTTCTCTACTATAGTTCACATGTCAGTGACCAGGGTACTGAGAAAAGGCCCTCTTGAATCCAGCTGCCATTCAGATGTTGATGGAGGACCCCATTGTTAGTATTCCCAAGCCCCTGATGGTGTCTGTGGGATGGTATACACCACCAAGGAGCCTGAAATGTTTTTGAGACTGGAACCTTCCTATCTCATGAGCTCTAGGAAGTTACTGGAGGAGGCTGGGTCAAAGGTCGAGCTCCAGAGGAATGACGGTCTTTGCTCATGCCGTGGCTCACGCTGGGTTGCCTTCCCCACTCCTCTCTAATTCTGGTAATCTCTCATCTGTCAGCATGCAGCTGAATTTAGGGTGACCAGTCGTCATCTGGGATTAAGGAGGGGTCCACCAGGCTGTCAGGCTTTCGGTACTAAAATTGGCAACATCCTGGGCAAACTAAGACAAGTTGATCACCTTACAGGAATCTTTGCATTCCAGTTCTTTGTACTCCACATCATCTCCCTGAAATGACCTTGGACGATTCACCTATCATCACAGACCTCATTTTCCACCTGTGAGGGTAACTTAGGGTTGTTATGGGAATGTAAGGCGTTAGTACGTAAAAAGGGCCTACTACTGTGCCTGGCATATAGTTAGTACAAGTAGCTCCACTCGTTTTCTTTTGGTTGAATGAGACTTTGGAGATCACCTGGCCTCCATCTGGTTCAGGAGTCCTCTCGGTGGCAACCCTGCCTGATCTCCCCATGATGTTGCACTCACTTCCTCACCTGGAGCCTTTTCCTTATGGCTGCTGAGCTAGCCCCCATCCTGCCAGCTCTGAGCACTCATAGAGAATGGGACCCTTGGTGACCTCCTGTGCGTCCTGGAGGACGACTCGCCTGTCTCCAGCCTGGGACTTCTTTTCCCTGGTCCTCCTCCCTTAGTGGGACTTGGCCCCCAGCTATATCCTGGCTGTGTTTTCTGGAAGTCAGGCTGTGTGCCCCTGTGAGTATTGAACTTGACTCAACTCAGGGGCTTGTCTCTACCTCACACAGGCATAGTAGGTATAAAAGGTGCCCATCCTCTGAATTAGACCTGGAGAAGAAGTTCCTGAGGACAGAAGGCTCATGAAGAAGGCTGCAAGGCCCCTATCCCTGGATTGTGGGTGCTAAACTGGAAAGGCCTACAGGAGTTTGCAGCCAAGGCCCTGGTTCCTCACTGAGCTGCTCAGCAGGGACTCTCCTTTCTCTGGCCTAGAAGCAGACACCTGGGCACACTCTTGACTCAGCAGGGCAGGATAGCAAAAATGGTTAGGATCCCTGGCTGCCTGATCAAGCTGCATCCAAATCTTATACTAATTTTAGCTGAATGACCTTGAGCAAGTAACTTGTAGTTTCCTCATGTGCACAGAGAGGATAGGTCTGCCAGCCTAGCTTATGTGAAATAGTGAGTGCTACTGTTTGTGGTTAATATCCCCACCCCCAGGGAATGGACATGAGGTGTTTTGCACCTTCTGTACAGATGGCAAGGTGACCGGGCAAGGCTGCGACTTGCTCCCACATGGCTGGGTACCTGGATCTCCATACTCTGGTCCCAGTGACCATGGCGAGCTGTGCCCCAGATCATAGGCCTCTCCTCCCCACAGGGGAGGGGACTTTGTGGGCCGTGTTAGTGGCTAGTAACGTGGCCTGGAGAGGGTGTTTGCATCATATCCCAGCAGGGCTCTTTGCAGGTATCCTTGGGGGCCTTTACCATCAAAGGCAACTAGACTGTTCTGAGCAGGAGCATGGTGGTGCACCCTCCTACCTGTGCACCAGAGGATGGAGGGAAGCAGACAGAGTCCCCAAGAACAAAATAATTAGGGAAGCCACAGGGCACACTGCGGAATGGCGCCTGGCACACAGTAGGGCCTGGGTAGCTATTTGCAGAGGATAAATGAAAGCAGCCGGGGTGGATGCATCCGGCCCTCAGCACCCCTCAGGTGCCAGGCCATATGCTTCTGTGACTATTCGTGGACAAGTGAAGCTGCGGAGGCCAACTGCTGCTTGCGCTGGCGAGTGGGAGAGTAGGGTGGTGTGCGGTGGGACGTCATGTGGACAGCCCAGGTGGGAGGAACGAGGCTATGGGTTGGGCGTTTCATCTTCTTGGGAAGACAGCTGCTTTGAGCATTCTTGGGAATAAGTTGAGTGGCTTTGTGGCTTTTCTGCCTTCACTGAGAACACTTTCTGTCCCCACTTAGAGCAGGGTGCCATGTATGTTTCTTTGAGTAGTACTCAAGTCCTGAAAGCTCCGTCTCATAACTTCTCCTTCAGTCCAGGACAGAGAGCTGCTGTCTTTTGTTTATGGGTCTGCCTTCTCTGTTTCTCGGATTGTTAAAGAGCTGGCTGGCTTCAGTTTATCCTTGAATATGCCAGATTATTTTTTCCAAAAAAAGTTATTTTTATGATGCATTTATTTCTCAATTTTAAAGGTAGAGTATCACTGTATATACTGAAAATATTTTTATGCAAATAAATAGTGGTACTTATTTTATACAAAATAGCAGGACTATAAATAGTAATAAATTGCTCTAATCCTTTATAATAACTATTTAACATTCTGCTTATTTTTTCTTTCAGTCTTCTTTCCCAGGCATGTATATTTTTGTACATAACTGAAATTACTGTGTGCATATAATTTTTATATTCTGTTTTTAAAAAAACGCCTAAATGCTGTAACTTGAACTATTAAACAAGAAAAACAATGCACAGATGTAGGTTGATAATATTATTTAGGGAGCTCTACTCACACCTGGAGAGGGTGTGAGGCATGTGGAATGCCAGAACTCCAAGTAGAGAAACAGCCAGAGATGCAAGCAAGATATTCCATCAAGGGAATAAAAATGGCTAATTAATCATAAAAGGTAACCAGTCTCGTTATGACAGCAAAGGCTATAATTTCCACTGATCATATTAGCAAAGATGTTTTGATGGTCCTCTTATTTATTGGCCAGGATAGATGTAAATTGATGTAAATATTCTGCAAATAAGTTTGACAGCACATATCAGGGGCTATATATTTGTTTACTAATTATATTTTCTCGCTGGTGAATGTCTATCATCTGGTGGATTAATTTTTAAAATTGAATTATATTGAGTATTTAAAATAATCAAGATAACAACTTATTCTATTTACAGATCCTTTTTCACAGTCTGTTGCTTGCCTTATCTTCCTTTAAGCATCCAGGTGTGTTATATTTTTTTATAGTTAGGTTTGTTGATCTGTTTCTTTGTAGTTCTTTATTGCTCCTACCGGAGAAGGCAATGGCACCCCACTCCAGTACTCTTGCCTGGAAAATCCCATGGACGGAGGAGCCTGGTAGACTACAGTCCATGGGGTTGCGAAGAGTCGGACACGACTTCACTTTCACTTTCACTTTTCACTTTCATGAATTGGGGAAGGAAATGGCAACCCACTCCAGTATTCTTTCCTGGAGAATCCCAGGGATGGGGGAGCCTGGCGGGCTGCCGTTTATGGGGTCGCACAGAGTCGGACACGACTGAAGCGACTTAGCAGCAGCAGCAGCATTGCTCCTACATTGAAAAAGTCATCCTCAATTAAGGGGCTGTATAAATGTCAAAGTCTGTTTACTTCTGATTATCAAGAAGGCTGAATGCTGAAGAACTGATGCTTTTGAACTGTGGTGTTGGAGAAGACTCTTGAGAGTCCCTTGGACTGCAAGGAGATCCAACCAGTCCATCCTAAAGGAAATCAGTCCTGGGTGTTCATTGCAGAGACTGATGTTGAAGCTGAAACTCCAGTACTTTGGCCACCTGATGCAAAGAGCTGATTCATTGGAAAAGACCCTGATGCTGGGAAAGATTGAGAGCAGGAGAAGGGGACGACAGAGGATGAGATTGTTGGATGGCATCACCAACTCAATGGACATGGGTTTGGGTGGACTCCGGAAGTTGGTGATGGACAGGGAGGCCTGGCATGCTGCGGTTCATGGGTTCACAAAGAGTCAGACACGACTGAGCGACTGAACTGAACTTCTGATATTTTGGTTTGATTTCAAAAAATATTAAAAATGTAATTCTATCTAGAGTTTTATTTTCTTAGGTTAAGAGTCTTTTTCCCTCTTATTTTCCCAGAATTGTTCATTGGCTATGCTGACATCGGCTATTAACCCTTTTCTTCCCTAATTTATTTGTGACGCCTCATTTAGCACTTATTAAATTATGACAGAGATCAAATTGCAACATCTGCTGGATCATTGGAAAAGCAAGAGAGTTCCAGAAAAACATCTATTTCTGCTTTATTGATTATGCCAAAGCCTTTGTGTAGATCACAATAAACTGTGGAAAATTCTGAAAGAGATGGGAATACCAGACCACCTGACCTGCCTCTTGAGAAACCTATATGCAGGTCAGGAAGCAACATTTAGAACTGGACATGGAACAACAGACTGATTCCAAATCGGGAAAGGAGTACGTCAAGGCTGTATATTGTCACCCTGCTTATTTAACTTATACGCAGAGTACATCATGAGAAACGCTGGGCCAGATGAAGCTGGAATCAAGATTGCTGGGAGAAATATCAATAACCTCAGATATGCAGATGACACCACCCTTACGGCAGAAAGCAAAGAACTGAAGAGCCTCTTGATGAAAGTGAAAGAGGAGAGTGAAAAAGTTGGCTTAAAGCTCAACATTCAGAAAAATAAGGTCATGGCATCTGGTCCCATCACTTCATAGCAAATAGATGGGGAAACAGTGGCAGACTTTATTTTGGGGGGCTCCAAAGTCATTGCAGATGGTGACTGCAGCCATGAAATTAAAAGACTGGAAGGAAAGTTATGACCAACCTAGATAGCATGTTCAAAAGCAGAGACATTACTTTGTCAACAGAGGTCCGTCTCGTCAAGGCTATGGTTTTTCCAGTAGTCATATATGGATGTGAGAGTTGGACTGTGAAGAAAGCTGAGCACCGAAGAATTAATGCTTTTGAACTGTGGTGTTGGAGAACTCTTGAGAGTCCCTTGGACTGCAAGGAGGTCCAACCAGTCCACCCTCAAGGAGATCAGTCCTGAGTGTTCATTGTAAGGACTGATGTTGAAGCTGAAACTCCAATACTTTGGCCACCTCATGCAAAGAGCTGACTCATTGGAAAAGACCCTGATGCTGGGAAAGATTGAGGACAGGAGGAGAAGGGGACAACAGAGGATGAGATGGTTGGATGGCATCACCAACTTGATGGACATGAGTTTGGGTAAAGTCTGGGAGTTGGTGATGGACAAGGAGGCCTGGTGTGCTGCAGTCCATGGGGTCGCAAGAGTCGGACATAACTGAGCAACTGAACTAAACTGAACTGAAATTAGGGGCTGTATTTTCTGGACTGTAGATTTTCTTTATATGATCTCTTTTCCTATTACCCTCTGTTTTAATCCTTGCAGCCTCATGAAATTGGTTATCTCCCTACTTTCTTTTTTTTTAGAGAGTCTTGCTTGCTTATTCCCTGGTTGAGATTTAAAACCATTTTATCAAATTAAAAAAAAACTTTTTGGGATTTGAGTCAGAATTGTATTAAACAATCTATAATTTAATTTCTTAAAAAAATCACCAGTTACAGTATTTTGACTTGCTGTCAATGAATGTTATATATCTTCAATGTACAAATCTATTTTTTAAAATATATTTGTGAACTTTCCTACTTTTATTAATATTGGTCAAATGCATTTTCCATTATGATTAGCTCTATATTTTGTTTTATTATTTAAAATTTTTTATTTTTCTGTATTTTTGAGCTCTATATTTTATATTATATTGCTTTTTGGAATAGGATCCTTAAAACTATATTTATTGTAGGCATATAGCGATATTATTGAACTTTGCATGTTTAGTTTGATTAGCCACTTTGCTGAGATCCTTTTAATTTGTGTACCTTGTCAGATGACTGCTTTGTTGAGGTTATGCAGTCATTTCATATACACATAATCATCATTTTATCTGTTTCTGATGTTTATGCTTTGTTTCTTTGGCTAGAATGTCTATGACCATATTTAAGGATACTGATGATGGAAGGCATCTTTATTTTTCTCTTTGTTTTAAAGGGAAAGCTTCTGACACTTTCCTTGTTGTTCCCAGCAGGTCTGAGATCCATTGCTTTTATCCACAGGGGCTGTTATGATTGATAACCACAACAAGAAACCTTTTTAGACCTTTGAGCGTCTGGCACAAAGCACTAGGGGGCTCATTGTTTGGAAAGGTTTGCTTTTTCTAGAATCCTCAACTTGCCCCAAATTTTGAGCCTGCAGGGCTGATCCAGTCCTCAATCTCTTTTTACTGAAAGTCTGACCTCCGGGCATTCATTCCTCCCCATAAGACTTTGCACTCTCTTCTGCAAACCCCATCTTGCTGATCTAAGAGCAAGTTCCTGACATTGGACAGCAGCCGGGCTAGGGTCACCTAGCATAGCCCTGGACCGGAAGAAACAGTAAAGACACTTTTTTTCTTGATTGAGCCTCGGGGCTTGTGGGATCTTAGTTCCTTGACCAGGAATCAAACCTGGGCCCCCTGCAGTGGAAGTTCAGAGTCCCAACCACTAGACCACCAGGGGAGTCCCTAAAGACAGTGGGACGTTCTACCTCTCTGGTTCCTCAGTCTTTTGGATTTTTGCCCTTACCCCTATTTGTCCCCTTTCTTTCCTCAGACCAGCTCAGTGAGGTCACCAGTAACTCTGTCCTGCCCGCTGAGCCTGGTCCACCGCTGCTGGTAATGTTCTCTGGGGGTCTTCCTACTCTACTGGGAAAGTAGATGAAAAAGGAGGTTAATACAGTACCAGGTGAAGAGGTCTCTTTCACACTATATATAAGACTCAGGGACTGGAGCTTAGGGTGGTCAAGGAAGGCTTTGTGGAGGAGGTGACATTTGAGCTGCTATTAGAGTCAGAGTAGACATTCTGTGAAGCAGATAAGGGTGAAGGGCTTCAGTTTTTATTATTTCCATAGACTTTGCATTATTGCTGCTGTTCAGAATAGGATCTTTTTCTTTCTTCTTTCCTCCTTCCCTCCCTCCCTCTCTCCCTTCCTGTCTTCTCTTTAGAATACTTTAAAATATTTCATATACGAATTAAAAAAATTTTTTATTGGAGTATATGCTAATATGCTAAGTCACTTCAGTCGTGTCCAACTCTGTGCGACCCCATAGACGGCAGCCCACCAGGCTCCCCAGTCCCTGGGACTCTCCAGGCAAGAATACCGGAGTGGGTTGCCATTTCCTTCTCCAATGAATGAAAGTGAAAAGTGAAAGTATAGTTGATTTATAATGTTGTGTTAGTTTCTGCTGTACTGCAAAGACAGTCAGTTATGCATGAACATATATCCACTCTTTTTTAGGTTCTTTCCCCACATAAGCCCTTACAGAGTACTGAGTAGAATTCCCTATGCTATTCAGTAGGTCCTTATTAATTATCTGTTTTACATATAGTAGTGTGTATATGTCAATCCCAATCTCAATTTATCCCTCTTCTCCACGCCCCTCACCCCATAACCATAAGATTGTTTTCTACATCTGTGACTCTATTTCTGTTTTGTAAATACGTTTATTTGTACCATTTTTTAAAATTCCACATATAAGTGATATCATACTCTTATATAACTGAGAAAGATTTGTTCTCTGTCTGACTTGCTTCACAGAATAAGATCTTTAAAAGCTGTACTTTATTGTTGGCATATAGGAATGTTATTGAATTTTGTGTATTAATTTTGCAATAAACTTCAAAGGCTTAGAGTCCTGGGGAAGCCTGGCCTTGAGGGGAAAGACCACAGTTTGCTGAGAGATGGATCAGTGCTGTCTGAGTCAGTGAGTGCTCCTGGGGGGAACAATCACCAGTAACGCAGGCCTCCAGAAAGACTTCTAGAAGAGGTGGGATGGGACCTGGCCTTCAAGCCTGGAGAGGTGTGGGTAGGATGCGAAGGGGAGGGCAAAGTGGAAGGTGAGTAGGGAAACAACATTTGTAGTAGTCCCACTATTTACCTGCTAGGCACTTGGTTAGTATATTGAGTATGGTATTAAAATATAATTTTATTTATTTTTGGCTGTGCTGGGTCTTCATTGCTTCAGAGGCTTTCCTCTAGTTGCGGTGAGTGGGGTCTACTCTCCAGCTGCAGTGCACAGGCCGCTTTGTGGTGCTTCTCCTGTTGCTGAGCACAGGCTCCAGGGTGCACCAGCTTCAGTAGCTGGGGCATGTGGGCTCAGTAGTTACAGCTCCCAGGCTCTAGAGTCCAGTCTTGAGTTGTGCACGGGCTTCGCTGCTCTGTGGCAGGTGGGATCTTCTCAGGTCAGGGATAGAACTTGTGTCTCATGCTTTGGCAGGTGAATTCTTTACCACTGAGCCACGAGGAAAGCCCCACTGAGTGCTTTTTATTATATTTACTTTTCCTGACAGCCTTACTAGGTAGACAGTGATGCCTCCATTTTAAAGATGAGAAAACTGAGGCTCAGCAAAGGTAAGTGACTTAGATGAGCTTGGACAGCTGATTTCTGAGCCTCCATGCTTTCAGTGTCTCTCTGCTGCTGTATGTATGAAACAGCTTTATTGAGATATAATTTACATACCATATAGTCCATCCATTTAAGTTGTCCAGTTTAGTGGTTTGAGTATATTCAGTGTGCAACTATCACCACATTCAATTGCAGAACATTTGCATTACCCCTGCAAAGAAACCCCTGACCCCTCAGTACCGCCAGCCCTGGGTAACCAAGAATCTACATCCTGTCTTTACATTTGCCTGTTCTGGACCTTTCATGTAAATGGCCTCATACAGCATATTGTCCTTGGTGACTGGCTTCTTTCACTTACCATAGTGTTTTTAAAGCCCGTCTATGGCTTAATGGTAAAGAATCCTCCTGCCAACCAGGAGATGCGGGTTCGACCCCTGGGACAGGAATATCCCTGGAGAAGGAAATGGCAGCCCACTCCAGTATTCTTGCCTGGGAAATCCCATGGACAGAGGAGCCTGGTGAGCTACAGTCCATGGGGTCGCAAAGAGTCAGATATGACTTAGCGACTAAACAACAGCAGGATATATTGGTATTTTATTCCTTTCTGTTGCCAAACAAAATGAAAGTGAAAGTGAAGTCGCTCAGTCGTGTCTGACTCTTTGTGACCCCATAGACTGTAGCCTACAGGCTTCTCCATCCATGGGATTTTCCAGGCAAGAGTACCAGAGTGGGGTGCCATTTCCTTCTCCAGGGGATCTTCCCAACCCAGGGATCAAACCCGGGTCTCCCACTTTGCAAGCAGACGCTTTACCCTCTGAGCCACCAGGGAAGCCCGCCAAACAAAATGAATATACCACATTTTATCTATCCATCAGTGGATGGACACATGAGTTATTTCCATTTTTTGGCTATTATGAATAATGCAGAGGATGAGATGGTTAGATAGTATCACTGACTCAATGGACATGAGTTTGAGCACACTGTTAGTGAAGGACAGGCGAGCCTGGTGTGATGCAGTCCCGGGGGTCGCAAAGAGTCAGACATGATTTAGCAACTGGACAACAACACGAGTAATGCTGCTGTGAACATGTGCACTGTTTTGGGTGGACACGTGGTTTCATCTTTCCCAGATACACACCCAGGAGTGGAATTGCTGGGTCATGTGCTAACTAGGTTTAACCATTCAAAGAACTACCAGACTATTCTTCAGAGAGGCTTCCCTGCTGCCTCTTAGGCAGACCTGTTTTCAGAGTGACAGGACAGGGAAGAAGGTCAAACCACAAAGTCTGTGTGAATTGCCTCTTTTCACAGAAGTAGGGTGTTATAAAGCACTCTTAAGACTGTGACTTCACTGTCGAGTCTGATGATCCCGGAGGGACGTGTGGGTCCTGCAGCTGCAGGGCCTCAGGCGCACGGCCATGTGGCCTGGTCATCGGTGTGCTGGCAGAGCTCTGCCTTCTGCATTCTGGCTAGCAGGCTGTGCTATTAGAGAACGTGCTAGAATCAGCCCTAAGTTCAGGGAGCTAGAATGGTAACAAAGGCTCTTGAAGGAGAGAGGAGAAGGTCTCGAGCCTGGCACAGGGAAGATGGGTGGGGGAGAAGGGAGGCAGTAGGAGAGACAGGGTCAGGGTCTTTGGGGTTGGGGGCAAGTCCGCGGTCAACTGTGGCTGCTAACTCTGGTCTTTGTCCTTTGACTGCAGACCTGGCCGAGTGCAAGCTGGTTTCCTTCCCTATCGGCATCTACAAGGTCCTGCGAAATGTCACTGACCAGATTCACCTCATCACGCTGGCCAACAACGAGCTCAAGTCCCTCACCAGCAAGTTCATGACCACGTTCTGTCAGCTCCGAGGTAGGCCGGGAGGGCATTCTGGCTCTTACCCTGAAGGCTCCGACCCTCTCTGGGAACTGTCATCAGGGCTGGTCCCTTGGTCAGCTAGTCTCAGGAAACAGTTCCCAAGGAGGGCCTTTAAGGGTGGACCCGTGTCCTCCCTGCGGCTTGGATATCTCCCCTACCTCTAGCTGGCTGTGAATCAGATTGACTCATGGTTAAGGCCATGGGTCCTGGAGTGATTCTTTTGTTTTGAATAGACCAGCAGGGTATTTGGGGTCTTGCAGCTCTGGAATAGTTTTTTCTCAGTAGACTTGTTAATGAGCCCCCTTACGCCCCCCCACCAATCTAGCGCTGCTTTCCCATTTTGCTTTTTCAGTTCAGGAGTGACATGTCAGGGATGTTGTTTTCTCTGCTGTGCACACGCAGAGCAAGTGGACTTGGGTGCTTGGCAGAGAGGTGAGCAGGAGGCTGACGGGTGGGCGTTATAGGTGCATATGAAATTTCTCCTCCGGCTGGAGAAGCAGGATGCCGTGGTCACTGCATGTCCACTCGCCACTTCTTCATCCTTCTGCGAATCCCTCATCCTTCTGCGGGAGTTCACTGCTGCTCAGCCCAATGACCTGCGGGGTGCAGCTGCAGCCTGGACGCTTGGTGTGTGTTTATGAAATGGTGGGGTTGGAGGAGAATTGGGGAGGGCACAGGAGAGGTGATTCCTGCCTTCTGGAATTCTCTGTTAGGGGCATGAATGGGGTCTTAGAGTCTGTTTAGAGAAACCAGTATGTAAAATGCTGCTGATGGAATCTGAGGGACCTGAACAGCCTATTTCCTGCAGCTTTCCAGAGGAGATGTGGACTCTGGCGGAGCCCAGAGAGGAGAGGGAAGCATGAATTGGCAAACCTAGGCCAGGGACAGGAAGTAGCTTAGCCAGTGGTTCCGGAGAAAGCTATAGGCGGGACCTGGACTGGGTGCAGACACAGGGCGGGGAGGAGGGATTGATCTGTGTGGTCGTTTCTGACTGAAGCTCACAAAGCTCTTTGCATTTGTGCCTAAAATGTTAAAGTGCTTATGATGGAGGGTGAGTCAAGGAATCCCAGGGCAAGACATGTTTCCCAGGAGCATCTGTGGATGGTTTTCACCAGGACCATTTTACCATCCTTCCTTTTCTGGTGGCTGCTTCTTTACACAGGTGAGATGGGTCCTTCTAGCCAGTGGGGCCCTTGGACCACAGGCAGCTCTCAGCCTGGCTGAAATTAGAATCGATTTGCCTCAGCTTTACTCCAAGACCCATTGAATCAGAATGTCTGGGTGTGGGTCTGGGTGTAGGCATCTGTTAAAACCTAAATCAATCATTCTAAAGTGCTGGCAGCCAAAATTGAGACCATAGTTTAGACCAACGCAAATGCCAAACTGAAATGAACTGAACTGAACTGAAATGCCAAAGAGACTAGCATGTAAGTTATGAGTGACTCAGATTGGTAATGATAAGAAGGAGTGGTGGTACTGTGGCCAGCTGGTACCTGCCCCGCTCAGCTTCTGCCAGACGTGCCATGGGATTGTTCTTTTTTTCCTTCTATTTTTTGGCCACATCGTGCAGCATGTGGGAACTTAGCTCCCCAACTGGGGATCAAACCTGTGCCTCCTGCAGTGAAAGTATGGAATCTTAACCTCTGGACCATCAGGAAAGTCCCTGGGATTGTTCTGATTATTTTAGTCAATTGAAGCTAGAAAGATGGATCTTTATGTGAAATTTATCCATTTTTACTGTAACGAGGAAGCCGATAAAACACATTTTGTAAGTTAGACTTAACCAGTTGAGAGAATCTCCCATAAAATATTAGAGCTGTTTCTGCCATCTCATCTCACAGTGAAAAAAGAAGGTCAGGGAAAGAAGCGATGTGTCCAGGGTCTTCTAGCAGGACACTCACATCACCCACTCTGCAGCCGGGATTGCCTTTCCAGACCACCTGCATTAGTTAGCTCAAGGGCCTCCTGGAGAGGACTTGACATTTGGCAGCACCTTGTGGAATGAGTGAGCAGGCCCTTTCCAGGGGACACAGCAGCAAGTGCCAGAGAAATACACTTAGGGTCCCTATATTTGTGCCTCAGTCGTGAAAATATACTTATCATGATACCCTTCCATCAGTCAGTTGTGAAAATATACTTATCATGATACCCTTCCATCAGAGGTCTGTAGAAGGATGCTCTTTGCCCTCCCTCCTGTGCTGTGGTACTCCTGTCTCCCCCATACCACCTTGGGTTACAAAGAGAAGGCCCTGGTCTGCCCAGTGATTGGATTTCACAGAGGCAGCAGTGGACCCAGGGAGGGTGACCAGGAATAGAGGGGCTGGCGCAGAGAGACTCACCTGGCTTCCACAGTGATGGCTCTGGGTCCCAGCCTTTATTCTGGCTTCTCTTTCAAATAGTAAAAGCTTTTCCTTTCAAGTGTGACGAGGAGGCTTGAATAGGCTTTGCTGGGCTCCTCAACGCCTGCTAGCATCCTCCTGTGGGTTCTTGACAGACAAGGTTGGCTGCCTCAGTGCTGGGGAGAGAGCGGCCTGCTTACTCCCTGCCTGTGCCTGTCAAGTGGTCTCCTGTGCGTATCCTGGACACTCTCTTTTGCTGGAGTCATGGCCCATTTGAAGTTGGATGGTCTTTTTTTTTTCACGTTATTTTTTTATTTTTTAGCTACATCATGCAGCATGCAGGATCTTAGTTTCCCAATCAGGGATCCAACTTGTGCCCTGACCCCGCCCTCTGCAGTGGAAGTGCTAGGTCCTAACCACTGGGCCACCAGGGTCATCTTTAATGGTTACATCCCCTTGACATCTTTCACTCAACTTATAGTGGGAAAAAGCAAGATCTGAGATGGACAATGGCACAGTTTGTCCAAAGGGCAAGTAGGCTCTGCCGAGAGTGGGTCCCTATGTCTGGTTGTGGCTCCTCTGGCTCATCTCCTCCTCCCATGTTCCCATCTCTCCACTTCTTCCCGATGCAGGTCATTCAGATCTTTTTATTGAGTGTATCCTGAGTCTGCCAGGCCAGAGGTGTCCAAGACACACCTGCAGAAATAGACAAAGACCATCCAAATGAGAACCAGCAGAGGCATTTCATTCAGAGCTTGCTCTAGCCAAGAATTCAGCCACTGTCACTTGCATTTAGCAGGGAGTCAAAGGCAGACAGAGGGGTTGAAAGGCTTATATAGTGGATGAAAGGGAGAAGGCTTCAGGTGTGCCTGAAGGCAGGCTGGGAGCCCAGGGAAGCTGGAGGCAGGCGGGCCAGCTGGCTGCAGGGAGTCCTATGTGGTTGCTTAGGATGTACTTCTGGCTGTCTCTGGTTGGTCCTAAATGGGATATTGGGATAAACATTAGGGAAACTCAGTTAGTAATCAAGTTCTGGCCATTTGAGGCCAACTGTTACAGAGGATGTTATTTGGTTTCCTGGATAGTTGATGGAGATCGTAGTCTGACTGCCTACAAGTCTGACTTAACAGAAGGCTAGCATCCTGGGTGGTTGCTTTACTAACGGGATGATTTCCTGGACAGGATGCTGCAGGTTGTTGGTCACAGATCTATTTTTATACTTGATCTGGCCATTGTCTGTGTGTATATTCAGTCTCACAGCTTGCTTTTGAGCTCAATTCACTGGGTTCTCCTGAGCACCTCTTCTGGACCTGGCAAGGGCATGAACAAGTGACTAATAACACTGGACCTAAATTCACTGGGCACTTAGCACCCCCAGCTCCACACTGAGGGCCTTACGTGTGTCATCTCATTTCACTGTCATAGTGTTGCAGGAAGGGGGACCCCTTCCAGGGCCCAAAACTAGGCTCTTGTCTAACCCTCAGAAATGAATTGTCCGAGGAGACACATGCTGACAAAGCAAGAGATTTTATTGGGAAAGGGCACCCGGGTGGAGAGCAGTAGGGGAAGGGAACCCAGGAAAACAGCTCTGCCACATGGCTCACAGTCTCAGGTTTTAGGGTGATGGGATTAGTTTCTGGGTTGTCCTTAGCCAATCATTCTGACTGAGAGTCCTTCCTGGTGGTGCATGCCTTGTTCAGCCAAGATGGATACCAGAGAGAAGGATTCTGGGAGGTGGTTGGACACGTGGTGTCTCCTTTTGACCTTTCCCGAACTCTTCGGTTGGTGGTGGCTTATTAGTTCCGTGTTCCTTACCAGGACCTCCTGTCATAAAATAACTCATGCAAATGGTTACTGTGGTGCCTGGCCAGGGTGGGCGGCTTCAGTCAGTGTGTAGCAGCAACACTTGGGAAGGATAAGAAAACCAAGAGCTAGACCTTGAGGAGCTCACAGTCTTCCGAGGAGGCAGGTGTGTAAGCACAGAGCCACTTCATAATGTGAGGGGATGTTTACTTCAAGTCTGGAGCCTCTGGGAAGTCAGTACGCTTATTATCTTTGTTTTCCATGAGGAAACTGAGGCACAGAGAGCTTAAGGAACTTGTCCGAGGTCACACAGTGAGAGGACGGGGTCAGGACTGTGGGTCCAGATCCAGAGCTCCTTAATAAACTACTGATGGGAGTGAGTGTCTGTACAGTTTTGCCACTTGCTGCTTTTACTTGGCGATAGATTTTGGGAACTGATTCCTGTCGGTACAGTGAGACCCACATTATCCTTTTCACGGGGGTGGGACGATTAGCACCTCAGTTTAGTCTGTCCCAGACTCCTCAGTCAGAAGAGTTTTCTCCCCTTTCTTTCTGTCTACCCAAGAAGTGGGTGTGGCTTTCAGAAACTTCACTCCTTTCCCCTCTGTCCCCCACAGGCAGCAACTGTCTCTGTGCGAAGCATCTTCAGTGCTGAATATGGGCCATTTGAAGGACAATCATTGTCCAACCCATCCCGCTGACTCTGCCCTGCAGGAGGGCCCTTGCAGGCAGAACAGTAATTGCTCAGTGATACAGGGTCCCAGCAGCCAAGGTGCTGATCGATCCTCAGTGGGTGGGTATTTTTGGAGCTGGTGCATTCCTTTACTACCAGGCTGAGTAATTACTACCGGCCGGCCACATCTGTCCCTTAATGGAATCGGCAGGGCCTGTCTCTCCCCTGGGGTCAGTCTGAGGCCCCTGAATCAGCCCTGACAATTGTCCGAGATAAGGATGATGCAGAAATAATACAAGGAGCTTGGGGGAAGGAGAGATCCATCTAGCCAACACCAGAAACCACAGTTCAGAAGAGATAGTAGATAAGGGAATGTCAGGCCTGTCTGCTCTCAGGCGGGGGACAGTCTGGGGAGTGGGATAGAGGAACTTCTCCCAGAGCCCCTGTCTGTCCTGAGAGCCTAGGTTGTTTGAACCCTGGCACAAGACAGCAGGAAGAAATATGTGGAGCTCCTTGAATATAGCTCCCTGGGCCAAGAGGGCATTGAGACCCTGGGCATAATTGTGAAAGTCTGTTTGATTTTCCTGGAAGCCACATGTCCCAGGAGCAACCACCTTCTCTTCTTTTATCTTTTGATTCTTGCCTTTAATGTTAGCTTTTAATATCTTTTCCCCACAAAAAGCTCCATAATCCAGTAATTAAGTCTTGTGGATCTCATACCCCTCTAACAGAAACAGTTCCATTTATTGAGTGCTTCTACTTTTCAGAGATTATCCATTTCATTTTCAAATACGGGAACCACAGTAGGTGCCTAATAAATGTCTATATTTTGCCACACATCCTGCTTTTCACAAGACTCACAACTCATTCTCACAGCCATGCTGTGAATGGGCAGGGAGGACCTTCTCACGGAGGCTCTTCAGGGAGAGGATGGGCCTAAGGACCTGTGACGAGTTAGGTCAGTACCAGGCCCTCTTGGTTTTCAGCCACTGCTTATTTAGTGGTTTTCATTCACCACTAAATAAGCAGAGACTTGCTGAGGATCTACTCTGAGGACAGGTGCAGCAGGAATTAGGCACGCAAAACTGGAAAAAAGAAGGCCCACTTCTCTTGGGGAAGCTGGCTGGGGTTTGCATCCTAGTTCAGGGGTTGGGAGAGGAGAGTCAGATTAGCTAGGGGAGAGTTTGGGGTTCTGTGTGACCTTGGACAAGTTATTTCATCTCTTTGTAAATTGAAGGTAGCAGATGATAGTAAAATGAAAATGATGATTGTGTGTAAACCCCAGGAAACAAGTGCCTGGAGCAGAGTGCTGCTCCTTAGTTGTTAGCCATCATTATTACTTTTTGTTTCAAGCCCCATATCCTGAAAGACTGGGTATCTGTCATAAGAGCTCTTGCCTGGAACCCCCTCCCCCATCCAATCCCAGCACTTCAATACTTTGTTAACCCAGCAGGAGCCTGACTCACTGGCGTGGGTTCACACTGCCTTTCTAGTACAGATCCGGGCCCCCTTTGAAGATCAGTAATGGAAAGCTTTCCCTTCCTTCCCAGTTTCAGCACAGCCCCTCTGATTACCCTAATGCAACCAAGGAGCTGAATGCCAAGGGTGCAAACCCTGCTTTCCAGCCACAATTCCCTCTGCGCCTTTTGCTTTTCAGTGATGCTTCTGAGCTGGTGAGGAGGCTGCCTTTCAGGCAGACTCAGCTCCTCCTTGCAGCTGAGCATTGCCTTAGAGCCTGGAGCTAAAAAAAAAAGCTGGACTTCAGAGAGCAACCTTCCCTGGGGAACAAGAAGCTGGGCAGGGGTGTGATTTTGTAGCCCCAAGTCTCAATCTTGACAGCAGTGATCTCTAGAGGAGGATATACCAAGCGATGATTTGGAAACCTGCCTTGGCTTTATTGAGTAAAAAAGCAGGAATCAAAAGAGTACATAGGCTATGGTTCCATTTTTAACAATATTTATTTATTTGGGTGCACCGGGTCTTCGTTGAGGCATGGGGGATCTTTAGCTGTGGCATGGGAACTCTTAGTTACAGTATGTGGGATCTAGTTCCCTGACCAGGGATTGGACCTGGGCCACCTGCATTGGGAGCATGGGGTCTTAGCCACTGGAACCACCAGGGAAGTCCTCCTCCATTTGTTTTTTAAAAATAATGTCTATCCATCCATCTATCTATTAGTATGTACACAGAAAAATATAGACTAGTGAATACTAGTCTAGGGGTGGAAACAGGATTTTCATTTTCCGTGTTCCATATTTTTGTCTCTATTTTTACAATGAGCATGCATTGCTTTTTATCAGTAGAAGATGTGTTTAAAGTGAAACAAACTGTATCGGTTATGATAGGCCAGCTTTGGATTAAAGTGAAAGTAAAAGTCGCTCAGTTTTGTCTGACTCTTTGCGACCCCATGGACTATAGCCTGTCAGGCTCCTCTGTCTGTGGAATTCTCCAGGCAAGTATACTGGAGTGGGTTGCCATTCCTTTCTCCAGGGCATCTTCCCAACACAGGGATCAAACTGGGGTCTCCTGCATTGCAGGTGGATTCTTTATCATCTGAGCCACCAGGGAAACCTTAGTTTTGCATTCAGTTCAGTTCAGTTCAGTCGCTCAGTTGTGTCCGACTCTTTGCGACCCCATCAGTTGCAGCACACCAGGCCTCCCTGTCCATCACCAACTCCTGGAGTTCACTCAGACTCACGTCCATCGAGTCAGTGATGCCATCCAGCCATTTTATCCTCTGTCTTTCCCTTCTCCTCCTGGCCCCAATCCCTCCCAGCATCAGAGTCTTTTCCAATGAGTCAACTCTTCGCATGAGGTGGCCAAAGTACTGGAGTTTCAGCTTCAGCATCATTCCTTCCAAAGAAATCCCAGGACTGATCTTTAGAATGGACTGGTTGGATTTCCTTGCAGTCCAAGGGACTCTCAAGAGTCTTCTCCAACACCACAGTTCAAAAGCATCAATTCTTTGGCACTCTGCCTTCTTCACAGTCCAACTCTCATATTTGTACATGACCACTGGAAAAACCATAGCCTTGACTAGATGGACCTTTGTTGACAGAGTAATGTCTCTGCTTTTCAATATGCTATCTAGGTTGGTCATAACTTTCCTTCCAAGGAGTAAGTGTCTTTTAATTTCATGACTGCAGTCACCATCTGCAGTGATTTTGGAGCCCAGAAAAATAAATTCAGCCACTGTTTCCACTGTTTCCCCATCTATTTGCCATGAAGTGATGGGGCCAGATGCCATGATCTTCGTTTTCTGAATGTTGAGCTTTAGGCCAACTTTTTCACTCTCCTCTTTCACTTTCATCAAGAGGCTTTTTAGTTCCTCTTCACTTTCTGCCATAAGGGTGGTGTCATCTGCATATCTGAGGTTATTGGTATTTCTCCCGGCAATCTTGATTCCAGCTTATGCTTCATCCAGTCCAGCATTTTTCATGATGTACTCTGCATATAAGTTAAATAAGCAGGGTGACAATATACAGCCTTGACGTACTCCTTTTCCTATTTGAAACCAGTCTGTTGTTTCATGTCCAGTTCTAACTGTTGCTTCCTGACCTGCAAATAGATTTCTCAAGAGGCAGGTCAGGTCGTCTGGTATTTCCATCTCTTTCAGAATTTTCCACAGTTTATTGTGATCCACACAGTCAAAGGCTTTGGCATAGTCAATAAAGCAGAAATAGATGTTTTTCTGGAACTCTCTTGCTTTTTTGATGATCCAGCGGCTGTTGGCAATTTGATCTCTGGTTTCTTTGCCTTTTCTAAAACCAGTTTGAACATCTGGAAGTTCACAGTTCACGTATTGCTGAAGCCTGGCTTGGAGAATTTTGAGCATTACTTTACTCAAGATGAGTGCAATTGTGCGGTAGTCTGAGCATTCTTTGGCATTGCCTTTCTTTGGGATTGGAATGAAAACTGACCTTTACCAGTCCTGTGGCCACTGCTGAGTTTTCTGAGTTTTGCATTAGGAACAAATAATTTTAAACCTCAGTGGCTTCAAACAACAAAATCTTGTGTTTACAGTTGGTACAGCATTGAGTGTCCATGACGGTTATTGGCGCTGTTCGCATGCCTGAGTGCTAGGCGACTTGCTGCCTTCAGTGGTAATGGAGGACCAGACCTGAATTTTCTTGAGAAGAAAACTCAGCACAAGTATGGCCCAGGAGGGCTGTGCACAGCGTGGGGAAAATATTAAGACAGTGACAACAATAGTCTCCCTTGATGACAGTAAATTTCAGCAAGAAGATCTAATTTTAAGTAGCGCATCTTTCTGAAGCTTCTCCCGGATAAACCAGCTGCAAGCATTGTCCATGGTGCCTAGCCAAGCAACCCTGTGTGTGTGTCGGGAGGGTGCGGAGAGTCAGTAAGTGGCATGACTATAATTGCAGAACCTAGAGCCACACTGGCCTCAGGTCAGAACCTGGTTCTGCTGTTTCTAATGTCCTGATCCATATGGTGCGATCCGTTTTACAGCACGTCAGTGGGTCGTCGTAAGGATTAAGTTGAGGTAAAACGTGGTAACATTGAAAAGAGGGTACCGGCGTGTGGTGAGTATTCAAGACGGTCTGCTCTGCTGATCGTGATGTAATCGATCCCCTGTGCCGTCGGATCCTGTCTGCTCCTCCCAAGAGGACCTGAGGTATCCAGATAGCGCATGTCAGGAGGATGTGTTGTACTTTTGGGATGGACCACCTAATGAGCAAATAATCTGTAATTTGATAGGAGTAAAAGTTGCCTTTTTTCTAGAATGGGGTTCACCCAGATGGAAGCAAGCCAGAAAGTCATGAGGAGAAAAAGAGCTTAGGAAGAAGAACCTGCTGTTCAGAGTGGTTCTTGAACAAACAATTCCTGAAACAGGAATGCCTTGTTTGACTTGGAGTTTTGTCTAAACTTTTTATTTACTTATGTTATTGTTTATTTTTAGCTGTGCTGGGTCTCCTTTCCGTGTATGGGCTTTCTCTAGTTGTGGCGAGCGGGGGCTACTCTCTAGGTGTGGAGCACCGGCTTCTCATTGCGGTGGCTTCTCTTGTTGCAGAGCACGGGCTCTGGGGCGCTTGAGCTTCAGTAGTTGTGGCTCACAGGGTCCAGAGCACAGGCTCAGTAGTTGCGGTACATGGGCTTAGTTGCCCCGAGGCATGTAGAATCTCCCCAGAGAAGGAATTTAACCTGCCTTGGCAGGTGTATACCTAATCAATGGACCACCAGGGAAGTCCTAACTTGGGCTTTTTAATTAACCTCACTGATGAGGGAACAGTCTTGACCTTCTGACACCTGGGTTGTTGACGTTTGTTTGTAAAGCTTGCAAGAGCAAGCCTCCCACGGGTCTGTCAGGCTCTGAGCCTGAACAGAAAAGATCCCTGCCCTCCCACTTCTCCCCAACCCTGAGAGGAGAGGACGTGATGATGCAAAAGCCTGGGGATGATGTTCATTGTAGCCACACATGATGGCAGGGAATTTAAAGAGCCTTTGAGTCATGAATGCAGCAAGACAGAGATGTGGAGAAAAGCTATTGAACAGCAAAGAAACAGAGCTGGCAGGGCACGCCGTGTTTTCATTAAAACGCTGTCAGTCAGATGAAAAGCTTTTCAGCTTCTCAACTGCGGAGATGCCCCCGGCTGATCCCAGGCGCATCTCCCCAGCAGGCCTCGCAGACTGTCCTCTGCATGGAGGTGTCTCCAGCCTCCCCCAGAGCCTCTGCTCCCTGAAGGCTCCACTCATCCCTGACCTCATATCAGTGCCTGGAGGGACCCCTCCCCGACCCCACTCCCCTGAGGAAATGGGACTGTCATTCAATCCCTCCCTTCCTTCTTTTATCCGTGAATCTCAGGGAACATGGGGAACATCTGACCACCAGTTGGGATCTGCCAGGTGTGTGTGCCTTTGGGCAGGTTATTTGACCTCTGTGATCCTCAGTCCTCTCATCCGTAAATTGGGAGATATTTGTGAAATTTCATGCATAACTAATACACTGCCTGGGACACAGCATCACTCATTAAATGTTCACACCTGTCTCCTGTCCCCTTGGTCATGTTTATCCATGTTTGGTGACCAGTACCAGGACATCCAGGCTTTCCTAATCCTGGCTTCTCTGCCACCTGGAGGTGTGATCTTGGCAAATTGCTTAACCTCTCTAAGTCGCCATTTCTGCTTCCATCAAATGGAACAGAGTAAGACAAATCTGGCAGAGCTGTTCTGAGGGTTAAATGAGACAATAAGTATCCACTCCTGGTGGCCTCTGGGGTTCTGAGGATCAAATGAGACAATAAGTATCCACTCCTGGTGGCCTCTGGGGTTCTGAGGATCAAATGAGACAATAAGTATCTGCTCCTGGTGGCGTCTGGGACTCGTAGTAAGTAACAAAGGGGAAAGGAGCTCCTGTTACCACTTCTGTAGTACTGCAGTGGAGTCCAGCAAGATGATGTTGTATGAATTCTCCTGCGTTGTGTGAAGATCATCCCAGGGCAGCCAGGCCTGGACCTGAGTGTGAGTGCTGGACCTGCAGATCCTCGGCCTAACATAAAGGGTCTGGATTACCTGAGGGAGGAGGCCTTGGGGATCCACTGAAGAATTACAAGCTCGGAGCTGTGCTCATGAAGTGAAATAGGTCCCACTGTGCAGCGTTGATTGGAAAGGGGCTGGAGGCAAGAGTCCAGGGAGAAGGCTGCCAGAGTGGTCCAGGTGAGAGGGACTGGGAGGAACAAAATCAAGAGCCTGTTTGAGCTGCAGTAAGGAAGGCCTGTCTGGTCATTCTGGATACCTCAATGCAAGGATTCTGTGGCCCCTAAACCAGCCTCAGGAAGGACCCCAGATGTGCCATCCTGAGCAGGGGTGAGAGCCTTGCTTCCCAAAGCCAAAAGCAGGGCACCCAGCTGGAATGATGGGTGGCAGTGGTCGGGGTTACCCCTCCTTTTGCATGACTATGGAATTCGCCCTTTGGGAAGACTTCCTTTGGATCTGGGTTTCCTCGCTGCTTTCCTGGCCCAGGCAGCCAGCAGTCACTGTGGTCTCTGGGTTGTTTCCACTTCCCCCCTCCTTACTCTTCCTTCCCACCTGGCAGAACTCCGCCTGGAAGGGAACTTCCTGCACCGCCTCCCCAATGAGGTCAGCACCCTGCAGCACCTCAAGGCCATCGACCTGTCCCGGAACCAGTTCCACGACTTCCCCGAGCAGCTCACCACCCTGCCTGCGCTGGAGAATATCAATCTGGAAGAGAATGAGATTGTGGGTAAGTGGACCCAGCCCATGGCCCTGCCCCTCCTCTGTCTGCAGAGCCTGCCCTGAGCTCCCTTGCCTGAGTTGAGGCTCACAGGGCCTTCTGGGGCACAAGGGATGGGGCTCTGGAGGCAGTTTCACAGACAGGAGTGCAAAGTTGGGCTTTCTGGTCTGAGATTCCTGAGTACAGGGCATTGAGCCTAGAAAGGTAACTATTATGAGGTCCTGCTGCCTGCCAGGGGCCAGGCTGGACACTTGCTTTCACCTGGCAAGTAGAAGGTCTTGGCTTTTCATACCTTGAGCCCTGAACTAGTTGGGCCACCCTGGACCTCAAGCTCTCCTCTTGTCTTCATCTTCCAGCCTTGGCTGCCTTTACAACCCTTCAGCTCAGACCTTCTATGTGTTAACTCCTGCCTGAGCTCCGGCTCTCCCTCCTTGGCTTCACAGGAGCTCTTTGCCATGATTAAGCAGGAGCCCCCAAGCAAACAAGTTCAGAACAGCCTCTCTCAACCTTCCAGTACAAATATGCTCCCCCTCAGGGAAGCAGAAGGTCTCTCCCTCCGAGTTGGAGGTGTGCCACCTGCAAACAGCAGACCCCAGCAAGCTGGGTTCCTCTGAGGTGGAAGAGGCATTCCTTTCCTCCTTTGGTAACTCTTGCATACCTCTTGGTCTCATTTGGCCTGAGCATACTCTCTGACTGCTGTCTAGCCCCGCCAAGGGAGAGCCCGGCACTCACAGGCTCCCTCAGCACCCCCCGCCCCCGGCTCCTCCTGCAGCTGCTTTAGCAGGCTCTGCGAGCCCATCTCCAGCTCCATGTCGCCTTCTCTTGCATTGCCTCTAATGTTGATGGTTAATAATAACCCCCTTCAGTTATGCGTTCATTTTGCTAAGCTCTTTTGCAGGCATTATGCTATTAGATTAAAAGCAAGAGGCCTCTGGTGGTTTGATGCTGCCCAGTGCACTGGTGAGCCTCCCTTCTATCAAGGATGCTGCCTGCAGGGCTCAGGCTCTGGCTGAGTGGGAGGGGGAACCAGCTAAGCTCTGAATTTCAGGGTCCATCCTTTTACAGGTGTGTAAACTGAGGCTCAGAGAGGTTATGAGAGAGCATGGGGTTGCACAGTGAGACCCCAGAAATGCCAGGCTAAGAGTACATGATTCTAAAACTCAGCCCTATGCCTGGAGAGGGCTTCCCTTGTCTGGCCTCTGGGAAGGCCCTGGGAATGGGCTCTGGTTCAGACTTGCCGTCCCAAGACCAGGATCACTGAGTGGCTGGCCCCTGGATTGGCACCCCCCTGGCTACACGGGGCCTTGTGCTGTCTTTAAGCAGAAGTGCCTGTTTACTGTAAAGCTCCTGACCACCTAGGGCTTCCTCATAGCTCAGTTGGTAAAGAATCCGCCTGCAATGCAGGAGACCCCGGTTCAATTCCTGGGTCAGGAAGATCCTCTGGAGAAGGGATAGGCTACCCACTCCAGTATTCTTGGGCTTCCCTGGTGGCTCAGCTGGTAAAGAATCGACCTGAAATGCCTGCAGTATGGGAGACCTGGGTTCGATCCCTCGTTTGGGAAGATCCCCTGGAGAAGGGAAAGGCTACCCACTCCAGTATTCTGACTTGGAGAATCCCATGGACTGTATAGACATTACTTTGCTGACAAAGGTCCGTCTAGTCAAAGCTATGGTTTTTCCAGTAGTCATGTATGGATGTGAGAGTTGGACTTTACAGAAAGCTGAGCACCAAAGAATTGATGCTTTTGAACTGTGGTGTTGGAGAAGACTCTTAAGAGTCCCTTGGACTGCAAGATCAAACCAGTCCATTCTAAAGGAAATCAGTCCTGAATATTCATTGGAAGGACTGATGTTTAAGCTGAAAAACTCCAGTACTTTGGCTATTTGATGCGAAGAACTGACTCATTTGAAAGGACCCTGATGCTGGGAAAGACTGAAGGTAGGAGGAGAAGGGGATGACAGAGGATGAGATGGTTGGATAGCGTCACCTACTCAACGGACATGAGTCTGAGCAAGCTCCAGGAGTTGGTGATAGACAGGGAAGCCTGGTGTGCTGCAGTCCATGGGGTTGCAAAGAGTTGGACACAACTAAGCGACTGAACTGAACTGTATAGTCCAGGGAGTCGCAGGGAGTCCCAGAGAATCAGATGCAACTGAGCAACTTTGACTTTCCAGATCACCAGAGTCTTGCCCTGAGCTCTTCATTCTCGGCCAGGCCCTTCTTGCTGGGCCCTTCCTCTGCTGCCTTTTGTTCTTCGAGGCATTCCTGATGTCTGCTGCTTTTCCAAACGGGGCAGTAACCAAGAAAGGGCTACTTGTTTGGGCTAATGTCAAGACCAGAGCTGGGTGGGTAGCTGCAGGCAGGCAGGTCAGGATAAGTATTGGCCATTGGCTTCCTCACTTCCTGACTGTATCTTTGAAAGACTTGCATCCCTTCTCTAAGCTTCTGCTTTCTTCTCCGCTTTCACGTGGTGGTTCTCCGACTCTCCCCAAACCCCTGCCCCAGAAGGTGGCTTTTCCTCAAGCAGGAGAGCAGGGTGAGTGGGCATCTCTTCTGGCCATAGTATAAGAAATGACTCTCCCCAAAATGAGAAGTACAGGGTGACAGATCCCCTAATCTTCCCCCCTCCAGCAAGGCTGACAACATTCCTTAGCACCAACAGCTCCCAGAACCTAGATCAGCTGTTTTGACTTATTCTTCTGTGTACATATCTCTTCCTTTCTACAGAGCAACAGTAATAACTCTGCACATGGAAGCATCTTGCAGTTTACCAAGAATGCTCATGTGCAGGCCCAAGACAAGAGGGTGATCATCCCATCTGATAGACGTAGAAACTGAGGCACTAAGATTCCCCCCGCCTTCATGGTCAACGGTCTACTGTACACCTGGCCAGGCAACACAGACTTCAGCCACTGGGCTGTGTTTCCCAGTCAGTTCCTGCTGCCCAGGCCTGGGGGACATGGGGAGACTGGGGAATGCCCCTGCCTCCAAGTTTTCCCCAAGTGCCCAGCGGCTCCTAGAGGTGCTTGGCTGATCCCAGGACTGCTCCACTGTGGGATGCCCTGGGCGTTCTCCCCACACCAGGTGGAGAGAGGGGCACATGGAGGCAGTGGTGGTTCCTTGCTGGAATCTCCTCACTTCTACGTTCTACCTCTCTCCAGCCCACCCTAGTTACTTGGGTGGTTTCCTGATTCCCAGACCGGTGGAAGACCAGGCCACAGCCTTTGCAGCCCAGGTAGGAGGGAGGAGGGCTGTAATCACAGTGAAGTAGGTGAGGGCTGCACAGTCCTTCATTATGGAAATAGCTTTGTACTGTTCATTGGTTGTAGCCGATCTCCCGCAGGAGCTCATTGGGATAATTGTGGTAGGAACTTAGGATGTTTTCAGTGTGGCTTATTTTTCCCCTCAGAGCTCTCAGAGGGGATTGGAAGATTTTCAAAAAAAATGTTTTCTAAAGAAATAAATTGGAGGTGCATGAATCTCCTTAAAGCTTTAGTTTGTTAAGTAGAGAACAACCAGCTCTGAAACAAGCTCCAGGTGCATCTGAAGGGACCTCCTCAAAAGGTGCCTCTGGCCCAGCCTCAGGAAGGCCTGGAAGCTTCCAAGAGCAGTAGCATCATCTTTTTTTAAATTTTAGTATTTTTTTCCATTTATTTATTTGGCTGTGCCAGGTCTCACTCGCAGCACACAGCATCTTCAGTCTTCATTGCAGTGTGTGGGATCTCCAGACAAGGCATGCTGAGACTTTAGTTGCAGCTTGTGAACTCTTAGTTGCAGCATGCAGGATCTAGTCCCCTGACCAGGGATCGAACCCAGGCCCCCCTGCATTGGGAGCGCCGAGTCTTAACACTGGACCACCAGAAAAGTCCCCAGCAGTGGCATCTTGTTTCTGAACAGTGCCACTGGCCGGCACTCTCTGTGCCATGATGCGGGGAGAGGTTCAGCTCAGGTCCATGGAGGAGAGAAGACACAGGGCCTCATCAGCATATACAGGCTGGGAGAGGCAAGGACACTGCCCTCTGCTTTCTGGTCCAGCTGCGGGTGGTGGGAGGATGCTCATCCTTGGTGCTCACTGGTAGCCGGAGGCCCTCAGGTCGAGGATCTGGGTGGCATGTGACGGCCTCATTGCTGCTGCCTCCTACGGACAGTCCTCTGGTTTGTGTGTGACTTGGCCTTCGAGTCCTGTCATCTCCAGAGCCAGCGTGAGTGCGGTGTCTGCATGCAGGCAGCTTGCAGCTGGTTGGGAGCACAGTGCAGAGCAGGAATCCCAAAGGCTCGAAGGCTCTGAAATGGCTGACACTGAATAGGGCCAATTGTTTCGAATTGCCAGCCGTGACCCACTAGTAAGCTGTGAGACCAGCGTGTGCTGGATTTCCTCACCTGTGGCATGGTACACACTGCTTTGTGACTTTATTTCAGTTTTACTATATGCCTGCATAAATATAGGTACTAGGTCATGATGTAAAATATATTTCTTTTTTTTTTTTTGGCTACTCCACAAGGCTTTTGGGATCTTAGTTCTCTGACCAGGGATTAAACCCATGCCCCCCACAGTGGAAGCATGGAGTCTTAACCCCTGGACCCCCAGGGAAGTCCTAAAATGTATTTCTTGCTGTGAGTCACAATGAGAAAATAACAAAAGCTGCTTCTCTGAGTTGTCCCACAGCGACTTGGGGTCTGTGCTCAGCTGGCCTGGCTCCCGTCCCTCAACTACGCTACGTTCTTCCCTCCTCCCATCTCCACCCACATCTATGTCCATCTTGGCCACCACCACGGCATCCTCCTGGCGACTAGTTGTTGGGGGTGGTGTGAGGGTGGGCAGTGGGGCCTCTGCCAAGGGGATGATCTCAGCTCTCCTCTCACCTGAGTATGGAGCCAGGCAGATGCTAGGGTCAATGCTCCCTGACTCTCTATCCCCACCCCGGCTCACCTCACACACCCTGCATGGCCTGAGCTCATAGTCCAGAAGTCCCGCCTCTGGTCTTTTCATTTTCTCTGCCTCTGTCCTAACCCCCAAGTGCAGGTCCGGGCCTGGTGCAGATGAGCAGGAAGTGGTGCAAGTGACAGGACTCTGCCTCCCGCACTCGCTGGCTCCCAGCCCACACACCGCAAGTGCCCCCATCTGGATGGGAGGCTTCCTGGGTCCTTGGAGACAAGCCTGCCAGGACATGGTTGTTTTCTCCAGGCACTCCTGAGAGAGAGAAAAGGGTTTGTAGCTTAGAGTGTTTATTCCAACAGCAGTGCATCACAGGTTTCTGGGATATGGGTTGGTCCTTGTATTTTCCAAACCAAAAAGAGGTATATGGAAACTTCTGAGTGTGTATAAATAAGACTGCTTGCGGGGAGAGAGTCTCTGCAGAGGTAGGGGCTTCAGAGATGAAGGAGATACAGATCCTGACCTCAAGCAGCTTGCAGACAGTAGGGGAGGTCTGAATGGAAGTGGAGAGTAAATTGCTAGATAAGACATGGTCAGGGAACTTCCCTGGTGGTCTCGTGGTTATGACTCCACGCTTCCACTGCAGGGGGCATGAGTTCGATCCCTGGTTGGGAGCTAAAATCCTGCATGTCTTTCAGCACAGCCAGAAAAAGACCAGACATGGTCAGAAGGGCTGAGGGTGGCCATCCAACTATCCTTGTGAGGTGGGGTTCCCAAGAGAGCCCTGGGGAAGCTTCAGAGGTGGTGAAAGCATTTAGTCTGACTGTGAATGGTGACATGAGAAGAAGATGGGTCACTCATCCTATGAAAGCCAGGGAGTCAGTGCTCTATCCCAGCAGCTGTCATGGAGGGCTTGAAGGTGGGTGCTGAAGCAGCGTTCATGCCTAAGAACTTGGAAGTACTTGATGCTACAGAGCAATTCAACATGTTTTTGGAATATGTGGGGGTGAAGGGAAACCAAGTATTGAAGAACCTTCATTTTGCTAAATAGGAGACTGTTTTGGCTAAGCTAGAATTTCACTTTTTGTCACCCTCAGTTCACCAAATTTTTGTTTTATTTTGTTTTTTACCTGATGCATTCACTGTTCCAGAGAGGGCAAGAGATCATAGGAAAAGAAAATCTTGTTAAGAATTTAACAAATAGAGCAATGGTACTTTTAAAAGTACAGATATTCTTGGCTTTTTGAAGGTTTGCTTTATACCTGTTTACTTCACTTTGATTCTACTAGTCAAAGAAATCTGAAAAGGATTTTCACTTTTATGAAAAACTAGGAAAAGAGCAAACAGCATTCAGCATTCATTTTGCAGCAAATGTTAATAGAGGAAGCTCCTATCCTGAGCAGGGAGAGTGGCCCCGCCAAGCTTCTTCCTGGAATCCCCACTCAGCATCAAGCCGCCGTTGCTTTGAACTGTGTCTGTGAGCATCTGTGCTTTATCTCCATTTATTTTGTGTGTCTTATAGTAAGTAAAAGTGAAAGTCGCTCAGTTGTGTCTGACTCTTTGCAACCCCATGGACTATATAGTCCATGGAATTCTCCAGGCCAGAAAACTGGAGTGGATAACCTTTCCCTTCTCCAGGGGATCTTCCCAACCCAGGAATTGAACCTAGGTCTCCTGCATTGCAGATGGATTCTTTACCAGCTGAGCCACATGGAAAGCCCAAGATTACTGGAGTGGGTAGCATTTCCCTTCTCCAGGGGATCTTCCCGACCCAGGAATCAAACCAGGGTCTCCTGCATTGCTGAGCTCTCAGGGAAACAAGATGTGTCCTAAGGTGACTGTTTCTTCACTTTATACCATTTCTGCTTACAAAAGCTTTTATGTGAACTTTCTGCTTTTGGATAGCGGGGCACATCTGTATCTGTATTACATAGAGATGCTTTTGGCTGCATTTGCTTAATTCTGTCCAATACAGTTTCACTTCTTACTTTTGAGGCCAAGAGTTCTCAGAGTCAGTGGGGGCGGGGGTGGTCCCAGGACCAGCAGCATCACCTTATAACTTGATAGAAATACATATTTTTAGGCCCCTCCCCAGACCTCCTCAATCAGAAACTGGGGGAGGGAAGTGGACAGCAAATGATTTTGTTTTCTTATTTTGACATTGCCATGTGGCTTGTGGGATCTCATTTCCCCGACCAGGGATTGAACACAGGCCATGGCAGTGAAAGTGTTAAATCCTAACCACTAGACCACCACCTGATGTGAAGAGCTGACTTATTGGAAAAGACCCCAGTGCTGGGAAAGACTGAAAGCAGGAGGAGAAGGGGATGACAGAGGATGAGATGGTTAGATGGCATCACCAATTCAATTGACATGAGTTTGAGCAAGCTCAGGGAGTTGTTGAAGGACTCACAAAGAGTCAGACATGACTGAGCGCCTGAACAACAACAACAGACCACCAGGGAACTCCCTAGCAATTTATATGAATAATCACTGACCCTGCCTCCAAATGACGCAGATGCATGCTGAAGTTGGAGAACCCCTGTCGAGGCTCTGTCTTCTCCAAGTGTCACCCAGTGGCAGGGTGGGTATCACCTGTTAGAAATTCAGGACCATGGACAGAGGAGCCTGGTGGGCTACATGGTTGTAGAGTCAGACGTGACGGAGTGACTAACACTTTTTCTTGGGCGTGGCTCAGTGTTTAAAGAATCTGCTTGCAGTGCAGGAGATGTCGGAGACATGAGTTCAATCGAGTTCAATCCCTGGATCAGAAAGATCCCCTGAAGGAGGGCATGGCAACACACCCCAGGATTCTTACCTGGAGAACTCCATGGACAGAGGAGCCTGGTGGGCTATAGTCCATGGGGTCGCAAAGAGTTGGACATGACTTATTGGGACTGAGCGCACACAGGCTTCACCTCCAATGTCCTGAATCATAATCTGCGCCTGAGAAAGACACCCAGATGCTTTCTATGCACAGCAGGACCTTATTCCTGAAGCCCCCAGTGCCACCTCTGGGCAGCTGACTGTGCTTATTGGCCCTGCCATCCCCCCAGGCACAATGCTGCTTAAACCTCACGGAATTCCTCAGGGTACCTGCCACAAATCCCCATTTGGATCCCTCTGGAGCGCTTGTTAAAAAGGAAGACTCCTGAGCCTCCTCTCAGACCCACCACATCAGATTTTGTGTGGATGGGACCCCGGAATCTGCCTTTCTAACACGTGCCGTGGGCGAGGCAGTGGTGTGTTGATTGAGGATCTCTGTGCAACTGATGTCTCTATCATTCTCTCCTTTCCTCACATCTATCCAGCTAGTGCCTGGTACAACCCACTCTGCATCCTGAATCATCTATTGCAACTGGTTCTTCCTTTCACACTTCACAACCCCCACCCCTGACTCGCAGTCTTCCATCACAGTTTATCTGGGCCATGGTGCCAGCCCTCAAACATAAGGTTTCCACAAAGTACAGGACCCTCATCCCCTGGGATACAAGGATGAGGGTGGGGGGCACCGTGGAGCCTTGGAGGGAGCACTCCTGGCCCAAGGGGACACCTACACGCCTGCCATGGCCCAATGTATCTCTTGGGGCCCAGGCCCTCTGTCGCAGTAACTTCTCCCTTCTCTGGGAAGGTGGTGGCGGGAAGAGGCAGATTCCTGCAGGGAAGCACAGCTTCACTCTGGTCTCCATCAATAGAAGAGAGTCTCCAGAGTGTCCTCCCTTAGCCTAGGGCACAGGTGCCCACTAGGGCCTCAGGATCGCCCTCCCCCTGCATTGATGTCAGTATGCCAGCTTCACCCCATTTCACAGAATTAGTTGATCAGCATCACAGGAGCAGAGAGGCATGGCTTTATTTGACTCTGAGGCTCTACCAGGCTGCCCCTTAGTGGGAGGTTCTGCAGGCTCTGTTTGTTCTGGGAACTCTCGAGGGGGTGGGGAGATGAGCCACAAGCACTGAGTACCACGTGCTAAGTGAGAGGGCCACGTAGTGGCTGAGCAGGGAAGGGCTTCCTGGGGAGCAGGAGTGAGTGGGACCCAATCCTTTTGGTCCCAGCCTTTCTGTGCCTCTCGGGGGACAAAAGGCGACTTCTTTTATAAGAGTCCAGGAAACGGTTTGTAAATAGAGGAAACCCTAGAAAAGCAGAAGTGGAACTAATGTTCTATTTGATCTAAAAAAGATAAAATCGCACCGATTTCAAAATCTAACAGCCATGGCTGCTTGACACTGCTCTTCTGTAATTCTCCTATAATTTGCTCAGGCCTCTCTTCTGGATAGGAGGTGTTACCTTTGCTTGACAGCTAAGAGACAGGCTCAGAGAGATTAAACAGCTTGCACAGGGGTGTGGTGGAGGCAGGATTTGAACCCAGGTCTTTGGCACTCCTGGGCCCACCTCTGGGTGTTCCAGAACTTGCCAGGTCTACATGTGATGGGAGTGGAGGGTGTAGGTGGCACCCAGAGAAGCGTGTGCAGGTTCACTGGTCTGGTAGCACCAGGACGCTGTTGGCCAGGTCACAGGGAGAGAGTTTTCTTACACTGGCCTTGCTCAGCCCTGGCATGATCCCTGTGGTGGCAGAGAAAGGAGCTCTCCCTGCAAGGAGACACACTACGAGGGCTTTTAGCTGGTATTTACAAGGAGCTAATTGGCAAGCACACTTCCTCTAGCTTCCTGCGTGCCAGAGAAGGCTGTTAATGTCTGCGTGTGCGTGTGTGTGTGTGTGTTGTTAGCCGCTTGGTCGTGTTAGACTCTTTGCGACCCCATAGACTATGGCCTGCCAGGCTTCTCTGTCCTTGGAATTCTCCAGGCAAGAATACTGGAGTGGGTTGTCATTCCCTTCTCCAGAGGCTCTTTCTGACCCAGGCGTTGAACCTGGGTCTCCTGCATTGCAGGCGAATTCTTTACTCTCTGAGCCACCAGGGAAGCCCTGTTAACCCTTAAGACATGTCAAAGCAGAGAGGGTCTGGGAAGACAATGTCAAATCCCTGACACTATCCTCCTGCCCCTGGTTCTTGGGCTCTAAGCCTGTCTGAGGGGAAATGGAAAGAACCCTGGGCACTGAGTTTGAAATCCCCCCGCCCCTGAGCCTACAACAGTCTGAGCCTTGCCCTACCCCTTGCACCAGGCACTAAGTGTTACAGTGCCCAGGAGAAGAGAATTCACCCTCCAAGGTGGCAGCTGTCTGTGTGGCACAGTGGACTCATGCCCTCTGCCCAGTATGCCCTTGTCCAGCATCAGCAGAGTGCTGCCGCATACCCCACGAGCAGTGAGCAGTCAGTGCACGCATCGATTGTGAAGCCATCGTTAGACACAGTGTAGGAGTGCTTGCTGGCTGTGGAGCCTCTTGAGGGAGAAGCTGGGAGTAAACAAACAGTCTTCAACATCAATTAGACTTGGCCCTCAGACGTGGAAGGGAGGGAAGCTCTTGTTGCAGCTCCTGCCCACGTGTGTCTGCCTGGAGGGAATTAGCAAGCCAAGTCTCTGCCCAAATGGCATTCCCTGTGCCAACCAGTGAGTGGTAAAACCTTGATTACCCAGAACCTCCAATTATCCAGGATGCTCGTGATGCTCTGATGGTAGCACACAAGAGAAGAGCAAGAAAAGTTCTCTGACATTTGCTTCAGTTCAGTTCAGTTGCTCAGTCATGTCCAGCTCTTTGTGACCCCATGAATCGCAGCACGCCAGGCTTCCCTGTCCATCGCCAACTCCTGGGGTTCACTCAAATTCATGTCCATTGAGTCAGTGATGCCATCCAGCCATCTCATCCTCCGTCGTCCTCCTGCCTCCAATCCCTCCCAGCATCAGAGTCTTTTCCAGTGAGTCAACTCTTCGCATGAGGTGGCCAAAGTATTGGAGTTTCAGCTTTAGCATCAGTTATTCCAAAGAATACCCAGGACTGATCTCTTTTAGAATGGACTGGTTGGATCTCCTTGCAGTCCAAGGGACTCTCAAGAGTCTTGTCCAACACCACACTTCAAAACCATCAATTCTTCGGTGCTCAGCTTTCTTCACAGTCCAACTCTCACATCTATACATGACTACTGGAAAAACCATAGCCTTGATTAGATGGACCTTTGTTGGCAGAGTAATGTCTCTGCTTTTCAATATGCTATCTAGGTTGCTCATAACTTTTCTTCCAAGGAGTAAGCATCTTTTAATTTCATGGCTGCAATCACCATCTGCAGTGATTTTGGAGCCAAAAAAAAAAAAAAAGTCTGACACTGTTTCCACTGTTTCCCCATCTATTTGCAATGAAGTGATGGGACTAGATGCCATGATCTTCATTTTCTGAATGTTCAGCTTTAAGCCAACTTTTTCACTCTCCTCTTTCACTTTCATCAAGAGGCTTTTAAGTTCCTTTCACTTTCTGCCATAAGGGTGGTGTCATCTGCTTAAAACAAAGCAATTCCATGCTGCCTTAGACAAGCCAGTCTAAGAGACGGGCTGTCCCCGTCTCTGTCCAGAGTGCTGGATAGCGGCCCAAATGCTCTGACTCAGAACTCAGCCTTGCAAGGATCTTATTCAGGGAGTAAGAGGCTCCCAGGGGCACAGACACAGATTTAGGTATTGGAGAAATGTTCATTCACCAGCTGTTTTTTGATTGAGCAGCATGCTCTGCGCTAGGCACTGTGCTGGAGATGGAGATGGACAAAGCACACTCCCTGTTCTTGCGGGGCTCGTGGCATGTCAGCTACCCTGGCTGATACTTAGTGACTGTTTACTTTACATCTGGATCTTCTCTAAGCAATTTCAAGTGTGCTTTTGTTTAATGTGGGCAACAGCCTCATGTTGTTGTTGCTTAGTTGCTAGTTCATGTCTGACTCTTTGCAACCCCATGGACCACAGCACGCCAGTCTCCTCTGTCCTTCACTATCTCCCGGAGTTTGCTCAACTTCATGTCCGTCGAATCAGTGATGCTATTTAACCATTTCATCCTCTTCTGCACCCTTCTCCTTTTGCCTTCAATTTTTCCCTTACGAGGCGGGTACTATTATTCTCCCCAGGTGAGGAAACCAAGGCTCAGGGAAGTTAAGCAACTTGGCCAAGGTCATGCTGCCTGGACAAAACCAGAATCCCAGCCCAGACAGTCTCTCCAGAACCCCAGCTGTTGAGAACAGTGCTTTGCATAAGAAGAGGGAGTATAGCTGGAGGGAGATTGAAAGCCACCGGAAACTATGGCTGAAGCACAGAACTTTGTTGGAGGAAAATTCTCTTGGGGTGGAGAGAACAGGGGTAAGGTAATGAGGCAGGATTTCCTAAGCCATGAGTTAAGACAATCAGCCTGGCTCTTGGCGGCTCCACCCCACACATTGGAGCAGATGGAAGTGCTAGACGGATGTTTTCACCAGATTCTCTCATTAAGCCTCACCGGGAAGACCAGTGGTACTCAAACTAGCTCTGCATTCAAATCACCCGGGAGATTTCAAAATACCTGTGTCCCAGCCATACCCCATGCCAGTTAAGTCAGAATCTCTGATGGAGGGTTTGGGGCTTGATGATTTTTTTTTTTTAAAGCTCCCCAGTGATTCCAATGTGCAGGCAAGGTAGAATCACTGAGCTAAACCGGAACCTTCCAACAACAAACATTCCATCCCTCGAGAAACTATAACCTCCTTCCTTCTCCTCCCTATGTCAGTTGTGTGTGTGCACACACGTGCATGCTTAGCTACATCAGGATGAGAAGAGCAATCAGCCCAGCCATGAGAGCTGACAGTTGGGTGGGAAGGTGACAGAGGTGAGCTCTGTGGACTTGCCTGTTGGCCTCTTTTACCCCTGACCCTACGGGACCCTGGGCATGGTGCTCTGCTGGCCCACAAACCACCCCTCCTGATTTCCTTGTCACACACCTAGCGTTTTCATTTATAAATGAACCAAAGGCAACTGAGAACATGTAGATAGCAAAACTGTGGGCCAGTTCCCAAAGTTCAGGTTTATTCCAAAGAATCATAGTGTAAGTAGACAGGAATGGGCCTGAGCTCTGGCACCTTGTGCTCGGGAGCCTGTGGTCCTGCCTGGGTGGGCTGCTTGACTTGGCTCCCCAGTACTGGACATGCTCACTCAAGTTCAATGGCCTCACCGTGATAGCTTGAAATTGACCATGGTAGGAATATTTATACCGTGAAAAAATGGGCAAATTCTGGGAATTCCCTGGTGGTCCAGTGGTTAGCACTCAGGGCTTTTGCTGCTGGGGGCCTGGGTTCAATCCCTGGTCAGGGAACTAAGATCCCACTGTGTGTTAGTCTCTCAGTCGTGTCTGACTCTTTGAGACTCCATGGACTGTATGTAGCCTGCCAGGCTCCTCTGTCCATGGAATTCTCCAGGCAAGAACACTGGAGTGGGTTGCCATCCCACTGTCTAATACAACCAAAAAAATAAATAAAAAAGAAAACCTTAGCGAATTCCGCAGATCAGGGATGTTTCCCTCCAGGAAGTGGAGTGTAAAACCTTAACCAGCACATCACTAACTTGTTGTTGCCCTCCCTCCCCTCCCATTTCCCCTCCACCACCACCTTTAACTCATTTTGTTTTCTAGAAGCTGGTTTCCCTGGTGAGGCCCTCCCTTACTCATTCCCACCTAGTGCTTATCTTAAGAGCGTTTCTTCTTATTTTTCCAGTTTATAAAGAAGGTCTGATTTCGCTGACAATGATCTTAAGTCTGAGCAGCAAGAGTTGTAAAATTGGTAGCAGTAAGCTTAGGTTCTGAGCATGGAGAGGATTTACAAAGGACCCACAAAGGAGTCATTCACACGTCCGCCCCAACCCAGGAGAAGAGCTTTCAGGAGGCCATTCCTTTTCTATCCCACATGTCCTTTACCCCTCACTTCCAGACTCTTGGTGTATACACAATACATGAGGCGGCTCTTGTCCTCCATCCTCCAGCTGCAAGGGAGAGACTGGCAGACACTTAATGGGAAGCCACAGCCAAACTGCCATTGTTTCCTGAGGCCCTCCCAGTGCTTCTAACTGAAACAGTTGGAGGAGCAGAGGGGTTGGGGTGGGCCGGTGCAGGGACTCCAGTGGGGAGGGGGAGGGACACAGGAGGGCAAAAGGGGAAATCTGCCCTGGAAGACAAATTGCCAGGCTTGGGCCAGGCAATCTGAGTTACTTGATTGGCTGTTTCCAGAGCAGCCAGAAATAGGACTATGTTATTTATTTTTAATTTCTTGTTTATTTATTTTGGACACAGTTTCCGGCATGCGGAATCCTAGTTCCCTGACCAGGGGTCGAACCCACCCCCCCTTCACTGGGAACAGTCTTGACCACTAGCTCCAGCGAAGTCCCAGCCGCGTCATTTCTGAGGAGAATCGTTATGGCCTGGCTTTGACTGCATATCACATCTGGGCTGGGGAGTGCCTCTGGCAGGCAGCCGCACTAGAAGCCCACGGGCCCACCTTGCTGGCCAGCCTGCGATGAGGAGGAGGGAATCGCAGTGGGGCTTTTATCCTTTGTTTTCTTTCCCCGGAAACTTGCCCTTAGGGAAACATAGTGTCTCCAGGTTCATTGGTGGATTCCTTAGAACACTGTGCTCCCCATCCTTTTGATGGGGTGCCTGCCATGCTCTCTGCACCTTCTTGGGGAGCACTGTCTGGTCCCTTCTGGGGGCCTCTGTAGCCTCATGAGGCAGAGGACCGTTTAAAGATGAGAGGTTGGGGTTCGGACAGGTTAGGGGCCCACCTGAGGTTGCACAACTCCAAGTGGCAGATCTGAGGTCAGGGCCCGAATCTCTGCCGCGTCCTCTCCCCCACATGGCCTCTCTTCACCAGAGGACCTGGAACCGCCCGCACTCGGCCTGCCCTGCGGGACTCGGCCTGAAGGACTGTCGTGTGCATGCAGTGTCGCCTGTGCTGCCTGAGCGCAGGGGCAGCTTCAGCTTTCTCCCTGTGCCGCGCCCACCCCACCCACCCAGGGCTCAGCCCAGTGCTCCATGGGGTGGAGGAGACTCAGTCACGGCCCCCACCCGGTCCTCTGAAGGGACAGCCCTGGCTGTGAGTGTACCCCGGGAGCCTCCTTGTTACAGGCACGATTCTCCATCCCACCAGTTCACCATAGTTTGCCTGCTTGTGTCCTGTGGCATTTCAAATGGGGCCGGAAGCTCGGTATCCTTGATCGTAGTTGTTGCAGGCTCCAGGCACCAGGAGCTGTGTCAGGGCTGAGGTATGGGGACAGCTCTGGCTGCCAGGCCAACCTGGATTCTCAAGCATGAATGTGTCTGTGGGCGCCCCCCACCCCAGGGAGACTAAGATAGCCCCCATGTGCTGCCCACCAGCCTAAAGCCCAGGACTGGGGTGCTGCCCCTGCATCTTTACCCAGCATCCCAGGTCCCACTGAAGGAGGCATCAGGCTCCCTACTCACTGCTTGGGATTCCTTGGGGATTGAGGCAGATATGCTGAAAAAATCCTGAAAATTCAGGCATTCTGGCTGGAAGGGTTATCTTCTGAATCAGGAGCGAGACTGCCAGCTATGTGTAAGTGTTGCTTACAGTGTTGATCCAGCCTGGGCAGCCCACAGGGCACCATGATTTGTGTCTAAGCTGCCAAGAACACTGGTGGACTGGGGCCCTAGGCCATCAGGCTGGGGAGCCTCTGATCCCAATTCCGGAAGGGACCAGAGCGGCTCAGCTGCACCCAAAGTGGGAATCAGAAGTCCCACTGGCCTCCACTATGACTTATGGAGCTCACTCAGTAACCATCGCCACTTCCCTGGGCCCAGACTCCTCCTGTCGGCATCCTTTTAGACCTGAAGCGCCACACATATGAAGAATCATGCTGTGGAGGGATCATTTTTATCATCTTGTGTCTAGCTTGTGCCCCTGGCATGAAACAAGGTTGCCAGTCAATAGTGCCAATGATTAGTGAAGAGAATTCAAGCTAACCTTGGAGAAGTAATTTTCTCTAAATGCTGTCCATTCTGATGCTGCTATTATTGATTATTTTAAGCTTCCACAGACATAAGCAGGAGTCTGGGAGGGCTGTCTGCCGTGGAAAGAGGGTTGGAGTCATCTCTCATTTTCTGGAATAATAAAAGTTGGAGACAACCTGAATGTCTTTAACAGTAGAAACGTGAGCCAAAGTGTGATCGCTCCATTCTTTGGACCACCAAGTGGCCATAGTACTGTCACTGACTTGTAACCTGAAAGGATGTTTACAGTATGTCATCAAGAAAAGCTATGTTATGGCATAGTACCTAGGAGGCCATTTTTGAAACATAGTTGTGAACAAACATACATACACACACAAACGTGTAAAAAAGTTGGTAAGGCCATATACCTCACAATAAGTAATTGGTTCTACATGGTGAAACATGGATGATTTTATTTCTGCTCATCAATATCTTCTCATTTTCTAAATTGGATTATTGTGCTAAAGAACTAGTAACCTATCACAACCTTGACCCCCACAGGCCTGGCCCTGACTAGCAAAAGTGCCCAGAGTGGGTCAGGTCAGAGGAAGGGTCCCAACTCTGGAAAGTACTGAAGTTAGAGTTGTTTAATCCTATGGTGTTGATGGTGGGTCCACAGTGTGCCCAGGCAAGTTGGTTTTAACTAGGAACTTATGATCTAGTTTAAGAGGTAAAACGTTCAGTCATTTATTCATTCATTCATGCATCCAACAAATAGCTATTGAGCACCTGTGGGCACTGTGCCAGCCAGGTACTGTACTTAGAGCCTGAACATAGTCCCAGAGTGTGATGTAAGGTGTGTTCTCCTATAAAGTGGTACAGGAGTGTGGATGGGGACCAGAGAGAGTGACAGAGGAGGGGGCCTTTGAGCTGGAATATGAGGATCCACAAGACTCAGTGAATGGGGATGAGGGTATGCCCCCTGGGAGGCGTGGGCTGGGGCTCTTCTTCCTCTCCAGGTGTGCCAAAGTCCGAGGATCTGGCTTCTGTTAGCAGCATGATACCAATATACCATGTAGCCCTAGGGAGCTTATGTAACCTCTCTAAGCCTCAGTTTTACCACCCACAAAATGCAGATCATTTCATATCCTCCCCTTCACCCTCTAGCCGCATCCCTTTCTTCTTAGGATGCTTGAAGACTGAATGTTCTCCTTTGTGCTTTATCCAGAAACTCTCCATTTGCCTCTTGGGCTTATTGTTTGCTAGCTTGGCTAGGCCAGTTGTTGATTCTGCCAGCTTTAACACAGTCTGTTGGCCCCATTACTTCTTCCTCTAAGCTGCTGAAATGACCTTCATGGTTAAATCAGGGGAAAGAGATACAGTTAATCCCACGGCATCACTCTCCTCCAGCAGAGCCATTTGGAGAACACCGAAGACTCTGAAGAGGCCAACTCTGTGGGTAGTACTTGGAAATGACAGGCTGAGAACTCAGGGAGCGCTGAAAACTCAGGGAGCGCTGCTCTCTCTAGGCCTGGAGTCATGCAATTTGCTGTAACACTGGGCTGCAGCAGGTCTTCATGCCATGCCCAGCAAACCTTGGCAGGGGCATCACAGGGAGACCCTCCTCCCCATCTCAGGCACACTGGCCACTTTGCAATCCGCAGGCCTCCCTAGCTATAGGATGGAGGAGTCATATAGTTCAGAGAGAGAAAAGTCCTTAGCAACCCCTAGTTCTTGCTTGAAGGCAGGCCACAGTGAACAGACATCACTTAGGGCATGGTAGACAATGGGGAACCTGATTAGATATTGAGAGTGAAACTTTCTGGCTCAACCAACTTAGCAGAATTCTTGCTAACATTGAACATGACCGATGAACACTGAAATCCAAAAGTCAGGCCTAGTTGAAAAATCCGAGGGAGCTAGAGCAGAGTCAGAGAATCATTGTCAGCATAGAGAATCTATGGTTCAGTTTCCTTACCTGCCAAATGGGTCACTATGAAGGACCATCTAGTGCAGGGCCTCAAATATCAGTTCCCAGAAACAGCCTCTTTTCTGGGACCTATTTTATTAATAACAATGTGTTAACCTCCCTGGGCCTTGATTATCTCCTGTGTCACCTGGGATATAATGGTAAATACTCTGTGAAATGACCTGAGTTTTTTAAAAAATTAATTAATTTTAATTGGAGGATAACTTCTTTACAGTATTGTGGTGATTATTGCTATACATCGACGTGAATCATCCATGAGTGCACGTGTCTCCCTATCCTGAGTGTCCCCCCCCACCTCCCTCCCCACCCCATCCTTCTGTATTGTCCCAGAGCACCAGCTTTGAGTGCCCTGCTTCATGCCTCGAACTTGCACTGATGACCTGACTCTTAAAAGAAAATTATTTATTTCTTTGTTATTGGCTGCTCCAAGTCTTTCGTTGCTGTGTGCGGGTTTTCACTAATTGTGGTGAGCGGGGGCAGCTCTTCCTTGCAGTGCGTGAGCTTCTCATTACAGTGGCTTCTCTTGTTGCAGAGCACAGGCTCTAGGGTGGGGGGGCTCAGTAGTTGCAGCTCTAGAGCACAAGTTCAGTAGTTTTGGCACATGGGGCTTAGTTGCTCCAAGGCATATGGAATCTTCCTGGACCAGAGATGGAACCTGTGTCCCCTGCCTTGACAGGCAGATTCTTATCCACTGTGCCACCAGGGCGGTCCATGAACTGACTTCTTAAGAGCCCAAGGCAAGAGGATTTTCTCATCTGGGCCATCAGGGGCAGAGGAGGTGATACCTGTCCTGCATACCCAGCTGCTGGGTGTGCTGTCGGCCATGGCTTTTACAAAGCTGGTGTGCTAATACAGAGAAGGGGAAGCTTCTAAGTCATTAGTCCTTCTCTTCCCAGCCATTGTTGGTAGGGCACTTGGGAGCTCACTGTACATGAAGAGAGACAAGGAATTCCACAGGCAGCCCCTTCCTTTGGCTCCCACTCCTGCACCTCCCTCCCCCACCCAGTCCTGCACCCCCCTCCCCCACCCAGTAAGGAGCATAGAGGATCAGGCTGCTAGCAGCTGGGTAATGTGACATTAGCATGCAGATGTGCTCCAGAGAAAGCAGAAGCTGAGTGGGCATTGATAGCAGTTGATCTTGCTTTTTCTCCATTCCCAGGAACAGCGTTTGCTTACAACCTAGTGATCTGGAAATGCCTTATCTCTGCTTCTTTCCCTAACTGAGCCTCCATGTTTGCCTTGGGCTCTGGGTCCCTTCCCCATCACCTCCTTCATGGCTCCTGTCCTCTCATTTGTCATGTAGGTTCCTGTCTGTCAAATGGAGCCCCCCTGGCAGCCCTCTAGCCAGTCTTGCTTGGAACCCAGCTCCCGGCCATGACCCACCCTAGTAACTCCCTGCCAGCTGCCCAGAACATGTTTTTGTGCCCACCATGTCTATGTACCACCAATGGTGTTTGGCCCCAGGGATTCAAGGACAAAGAAAAGACTCTACTCTTAGGAGGTTAAGAATTTCTCCTACCTCCAGCACTAGACCCTTGGTCTAATTGATAGAGCCAGTCCCCAGGGAGCTCAGAGCCAGTCACTCCAAGGTACCGGAGGGAGAGCAAACTCCTGTGACCTGTGATCAGTGATGTTTTTGACGTTACTACCACAAAAAGATTGTGACTTGCTGAAGGCTCAGATGATGGGGAACATTTTTTTTTAGCAATAAATATTTTAAAATTAAGGTACGTGTATATACTTTTAGACATAATGCTATTGCATATTTAATAGACTACAGGGTAAGGTAACAACTTTTATATGCACTGGGAAACCAAAATATTCAGATGACTCCCTTTGTTGAGATATTCACTTTGTTGCAGTGGGCTAGAACCAAACCCGCAGTGTCTCTGAGGAATGACGGCACAGATATTCTCTTTAATCCTTAAACAACTGTGTGAGGTATATACTGTTATTGTCCTGATAGCAAGTTCATTTTATTATTTTTTAATTAAAGTATAGTTTTAGGTATATAGTGAAGTGACTCAGCTATACATGTGTACTTTTTTCAGGTTTCTTCAGTTCAGTTCAGTTCATTTCACTTCAGTCGCTCAGTCGTGTCCGACTCTTTGCAACCCCATGAATCGCAGCACGCCAGGCCTCCCTGTCCATCACCATCTCCCGGAATTCACTCAGACTCATGTCCGTCGAGTCAGTGATCCCATCCAGCCATCTCATCCTCCGTCGTTCCCTTCTCCTCCTGCCCCCAATCCCTCCCAGCATCAGAGTCTTTTCCAATGAGTCAACTCTTCACATGAGGTGGCCAAAGTACTGGAGTTTCAGCTTCAGCATCATTCCCTCTAAAGAAATCCCAGGCCTGATCTCCTTTAGAATGGACTGGTTGGATCTCCTTGCAGTCCAAGGGACTCTCAAGAGTCTTCTCCAACACCACAGTTCAAAAGCATCAACTCTTCGGCGCTCTGCCTTCTTCACAGTCCAACTCTCACATCCATACATGACCACAGGAAAAACCATAGCCTTGACTAGATGGACTTTAGTCGGCAAAGTAAGGTCTCTGCTTTTGAATATACTATCTAGGTTGGTCATAACTTTTCTTCCAAGGAGTAAGCGTCTTTTAATTTCATGGCTGCAATCACCATCTGCAGTGATTTTGGAGCCCCCAAAAATAAAGTCTGACACTTTCCATTGTTTCCCCATCTATTTCCCATGAAGTGATGGGACCCACATAGATTATTGCAAGATATTGGGCTTAGCTCCCTATGCTATATAGTAAGTCCTTGTTATTTTTTTATAGATAGTGGCGTGGATCTGTTAATCCCATACTCCTAACTTATCGCTCCTCTACTCTGCCTTGGGATTCCCAGGTGGCTTGGTGGTAAAGAATCCAGTGCCAGTGCAGGAGACACAGGAGACTAGGGTTCAGTCCCTGGGTCAGGAAGATTCCCCTGGAGAAGGAAATGGCAACCCACTCTGGTATTCTTGACTGGAAAATCCCATGGACAGAGGACCCTGGCGGGCTACAGTTCATGGGGTTGCAAAGTTGAACACGACTGAGCGCGCACACACACACCCTGCCTTTCCCCTGGGATAACCATGAATGTGCTTTATACGTCTGTGAGGCTGTTTCTGTTTTGTAAATAACTTAATTTGTATTAGATTTTAGATTCCACACATAAATGATATATGGTATTTGTCTGTTTCTCTCTGACTAACTTCATTCAGTAGATTATTCTTTAGGTCCGTCTGTGTTGCTACAAATGACATTATTTCATTGTTTTTTCATGGCTGAGTAGTATTCCATCATGTCACACACAACATCTTTATCTGTTCTTCTGTTGATGGACACTTAGGTCGCGTCCATGTCCTGGCTATTGTAAATAGTGCTACTCTGAACATTACGGTACATGCATCTTTTCAAAGTAGAGTTTCTGTCTTTTCCATATATATGACATGAAATGTAGTAATTTGCTTTAGGCACACAGCTGTTATGTGGCTGACCTGGGACTTGAACCAGAGACTGAGGGATCCTAAAGTTTAGGTGTGAGGAACTGTAAATGTACCAAGTTTTAGTATAGCTGTAAAGAAAATGTGATTAAAATTAACAATTTTAAAATGTACAGTTCAGCGGCATTTGATCCATTGACACTGCTCTGCAACTGTCAGCTCTGTCTAGTTCCAAAATACTTTCTCGCCCCAAAGGAGGCCCTGCACCCATTAAGCAGCCCCTCTCCAATCCTTTCTCCCCCAGTCCCTGGCAACCACTAATGTGCTTTCCGTCCCTGTGGTTTTGCCTCTTCTGGACATTTCATAAGAGTAGAGTCATGTACTCTGTGACCTCTTGCGTCTGGCTTCTTTCATTCAGCAGAACGTTTTTCAGGCTCATCTATGCTGTAGCCTGTGTCAAGCTAATATTCCGTGGTTTGTCTATCCATTTTGTTTATCCGTTCATCGTTGGTGGACACTGGCTATTGTGAATAGTGCTGCCGTGAACACATGTACACAAGTATTTTGAGTACCTATTAGCAATTGGTGAGTTCCACTCAGGAGTGGCATGGCTGGGATAAGTGGTAATCCTGTTTAATAGGATGCTTTTCCTGCCTGTGGTTGTATCTCCCTGGTGGGTCCCAGTGGCCCCTCACACGGGGCTGGCCAGGCACTGAGCCCACATACAGTGAGTGAATCCAGCATCCTTCTTCTCTGCCCACGTGTTCCCAACCCCCTAACCTGTCCCTTTCTCCCTGACAGATGTGCCCGTGGAGAAGCTGGCTGCCATGCCTGCCTTGCACCTCATCAACCTGCGCTTCAACCCGCTGAACGCCGAGGTGCGCGTCATCGCCCCACCGCTCATCAAGTTCGACATGCTCATGTCTCCAGAGGGCGCCCGGGCCCCCCCACCCTAGGCCTGCCTCCTCATGCCCACCCGGCAAGGGACAGAGGCCACCTGGCCTGGCGCCCTAGAGGAGGGAGTCCCATGGGCCTGTGTGAGGCCAAGCTTGGGGGGCTGGGGGCGGGCGGGCTGAGTAGCGCGTGGTGGGAGGGTGCGGCGGTCCCGGGTAGATAGCGCAGAGCAGTAGTGGGCCCTGGAGTACCTGGAGGGAGGAGGCAAGGAGGGGCTTGGAGCCCAGACTCCCCGCACGCAAAGCTGGGCAGGTCCTCTGAGCCTTACAATTTGAGAAAGGGGGCAATGGCAGGGGCTTTTGCCTCCTTTTGGCTCCTTGAAGGCTTCTGGCAGAACACATACCTCCAAGTTACCTTCAAGTCATCAGTACCTTCTGGGCCCATGGATGAGCATTGCTGCACACTTTCCGGGTCCTTGTGGGTTTGAGGCCTTGTTTCTAGTGCTGAGAGCCAGCAGCTGCCCTGAGAGTGATGGAAGACAACCTCCATCTGTTTATTGTTTCCTGAGGACCGACCTGGATGAGGCCCTCCACTGTGCCCCGTCCTCAGCCCTCTGGGCCCCTGGATTGGCGCGAACTGGAGCTAGGAGTCACAGGAAAGCTGCAGAGAGAGTGTGGCCCAACGCTGTGGCACGGCTGAGAATGTTTGTGTAGGGGCCCACGGACCTGCGGAGGCATATCAAGTAGGCTCTGTGCTTCCCCATGACTAAGAAATCAGTGGGGCTGGAAGTCCAGACTGCTCCATCCCTCCCCCGTGGTGACCAGGTTTGCCTGGCATCAGTCCTGCTGCAGGAACGGCGACCCAGAGAGCAACACAGCCCTTTGCACCTGTGCCACCAACACAGCCGCCCTCAGACAGTTGGCTGACTGCCTTGTCATTGGTCCACGTTGGGGCAGAAGGCACCATGGACCACTGGATTTGTGACCAGCCGGTTCCCAGGCTGCCACCACCCAGAGCCCTGATGACCTAGTCATCTCTAGGCCCTCGATCTGGAGTCTAGGGTGTGGCCAGGTAATTGTGTGACCAGCCATCTCTGTTTGCCTGGGACTGAGGGGTTTCCTGGGACATGGGACTTTCAGTGCTAACGCTGGGACAGCACCTTTCAAATGGGCAACTGGTCCCTCCATGGGGCCTGGGGCTCTGGCTTCCTGACCACACCTGTGGTTTGGACAACTGCTGACCCCGTGATCCCCAGATATATCTACCTCCCACCTTCTCATCTGTGGAGCTAGCAGACTCAGAGCCCAGAACCCACCTGGCCTGGTCTACAGGAGACAGCGGAGGCCTCAGGACTTGCAGCAAGCCAGACTACCCAGCTCCTACATCTGTGGACTAGTGGCCCTCTTCCTGTCCTGAGGTTAGGCTGTTCAGAGCTCAGACCACTGCTCAGAGCACTAACTCTTTCTCAGAATGCTCCCAGGCCCACTCCCCTTCCCCGGCTCCACAGCCTGCCCCTGCCCAGACCTTCGGTCTTGGCAAGAGGCTGACTGGTTGGGCCACTGTTGGCCCATTGCTGAGTGATCAGTGTTTGCTCTGCTCATCTTCCAAGGCCTGGTTGGTGAAGCTCTGGGGGAAAGTGTTTTCAGGTTGAGAAGGCTGAAATGGGATCTTCTAGGGCTTCGGAGTTCAGCAGTGGACAGTAGGGACAAGTGAGCAGGCCTGCAGTCCAGCCCAGGCTGGTTGGGATACCCTAGACTGTGTCCTGGAGTGGGGTTTTCCTTGTCAAAGAAGGGGTGCACTTTTCTGATATGGAGGAAGACACTGTACGGCCAGAGCCTTGCAGCTCTAGTGTGGTCTGTGGGGATGCCTGCAGAGTTGGCATCCATGGGAGCTCAATAGAAATCCAGAATCCCAGGCCCCATTCTAGACTTCTGGAACCAGAAACTGCATTTCAGAAGATCGCCGGCTGATTCCCACAAGCAGGGGCCTGGGGCGATCCTGGGGACATTCTCAGAGTAGAGGGTGAAGGTTCTCGGCGCTCCCTCTGCACCACTGGTGGAGTCTGAGTCTGCTTATGCCCCCCTAAACCCGCCCCCAGAGACCCTGGGCCCCTTTGATCTTTCCAGAGGCTGCATGGTGCTCCCAGTAAAGGGACTGACCCAAAGGCACCAGGAGAGGAGAGCTGGCTTTGCTTGGCCTCCCTGGGTAACCTCTGCTGCTTCCCCAGGTCGTCACCTAAGGCCCTTAGACAGGGTGGCTTCTGGAAGCTGTTTTCTACTCTGCTTGGAGAGTTTGCCCATGCCTGCTGGGAAAGCTTGGGCAGTCAGAGAAGGCCCCAAATCAAAGCCCACTGTGTGAGTGAGCCCTTTGCTTCCGTCTGCAATAAAGAATGCTTTGGTTTCATCTGCCTGTTGGTGTTTGATTCATTCTCATGGCACAGATCTCACGTGGCCTGGGTGGTGACCCCATTCACCGGCAAAGAGGAGGGGCTGCCCCTTTGATTGAAGTTATGGGGTAAAGCAGCTTGCGGCTTGGAATATTCACAGTGGGCGGAGGCACAGGCAGGCAGAGTTGATGCCTGCCCTGACACTGTGTGGCTGCAGAGGTCTAAACATCAGTCTGGGGGCTGCCCCTTTGATTGAAATTATGGGGTAAAGCAGCTTGCAGCTTGGAATATTCACAGTGGGTGGAGGCACAGGCAGACAGAGTTGATGCCTGCCCTGACACTGTGTGGCTGCGGAGGTCTAAACATCAGTCTGGGGGACCTGGTACCTGCAGAAGGATGAAGGGGCCCACTGTGCCCCTCTTGCCATTTCTCCCTGACTGATGCCAGAAATTATACCCTTAGTGGTTCATTTCTTAGGGTCCAGAGTTCTCAAGGAGGGGTCTCAGGACCAGCCAGGAAGCTGGTTAGAGATCTCACCCCAGCTCCACAGCTACAGAATCAGATGCTCTGGAGGTGGAGCCCAGCATTCCACTTTAATAATCTTTAACTCCAGGTGTTCTGATGCAAGTGAGAAACTGCTCCTGGGTTCAAGGTTTAAGACAGTTTTTGTTTTCTAAATCTGGGAGATCAGCCTGAGTTTGCCTTGAGTTTTGGGCCAGCCTTGCCATCACTTTTGTTTAACAAACACATATAGAGCTTAGTGCACACCAGGCAGTGTCTAAGCATGTTATGGATATTAACTCATTTAATCTACCTAACAACCGCAGTGAGTTCTGTGCATTGGATAAATTCCTTTCCTCTCTCTGGACCCTGTCTGCTGTCTGTAAAGAGAAGGGGCTGTAAGGAGATTCCCCAGGGGACTTTCTAGAACTCTGTCTGTGGTTCTGGGGGCTTCACTATAGCTGTGTCTTTTGGACCAGCCTGGACTCAGGCTGCCACTCACCTCACCCCAAAGGTCAAACAGAAGACTCCCCCGACTCTGTTGCTTCTTGCTGAATGCTGGCTCACCAAAAATATCACAGGCTGAGAGCTGTTGGTCAGACAGAGCCGAGACAGCTCTTCTCCGGGTCAGGGAGATCTTTACCGTGCCTTCCCAGCATGCCAGCGTAGGGAGGGCACAGTCACAAGAAGGAGATTTCCAGGTGGTTTCAGGTGGGGCTTTCTGTGCAGGGAAGGATGCCTTGACTAGGACAGCATAAAGATTGTGATAGAGTTTAGGATCGGTGGACACAACAAGGAGACGATTTGAGGTGAGGGGTTCAAAGAGTCTTAAGATGTAAGCTCTTAAAGACATAAATGTAAGGTCAGAAACTATAAAACTCTTAGAGGAAAACATAGGCAGAACACTCGATGACAAAGCAATATCTTCTCTGACCCACCTCCTAGAGCAATGGAAATAAAAACAAAAACAAATGGGACCTAATTAAACTTAAAAGCTTTTACACAGTAAAGGAAACAACAAACAAGGTGAAAAGACAACCCTCAGAATGGGAGAGACTGACAAAGAATTAATTTCCAAAATATACAAGCCGCTCATACAACTCAATGCCAGAAAAACAAACAACCTAATCAAAAAGTGGGAAAGAGACCTAAACACATTTCTCCAAAGAAGACATACAGATGGCTAACAAACACATGAAAAGATGCTCAATGTCACTCATTAGAGAAATGCAAATCAAAACTGCAATGAGATGTCACCCTGCACCAGTCAGAATGGCCATCATCAAAAAGTCTACAAACAATGAATGCTGGAGAGGGTGTGGAGAAAAGGAAACCCTCTTGCCTTGCTGGTGGGAATGTAAATTGATGCAAATCAATGTAAATTGATACAGCCACTATGGAAGACAGTATGGAGATTCCTTAAAAAACTAGGAATAAAATCACCATATGACCCAGCAATCCCACTCCTAGACATATACTCTGAGAAAACCATAATTGAAAAAGACACATGTACCCCACCATTCATTGCAGCGACATAGATGTCCATCAACAGATGAATGGATAAAGAAGCTGTGGTACATATACACAATGGAATATTACTCAGCCATAAAAGGGAACACATTTGAGTCTGTTCTAATGAGGTGGACAACCCTAGAGCCTATTACACAGAGTAAAGCAAGTCAGTAACTACCATATGTTCCCGCATACATATGGAATCTAGAAAGTTGGTACTGGTCACTTCATTTTCAGGGCAGCAATGGTGAATTCATTTTCAGGACAGCAATGGAGAAACAGACATAGGAAGCAGACCTAAGGACACGGGGAGGGGAGGAGGAAGAGGGTGACATGTACGGAGAGAGAAACATGGAAATTTACAATACCATATGCAAAGTAGATAGCCAGCAGGAGTTTTCTGTATGACTCAGGGAATTCAAACAGGGGCTCTGTGACAGTCTAGAAGGGTGGGGTGGGGAGGGAGATGGATGGGGAGGGAGATGGGAGGTTTGGGAGGGACAGGACATGGGTGTACCTATGGCTGATTCTTGTTGATGTATGACAGAAAACCACAAATTCTGTAAAGCAATTATCCTCCAATTAAAAAATGAAAAAGAAATATTTATTAAAAGGAACAAAAGATGTACGGTTTTTTTTCTTTCTTTCTTTTTTTTTTGGGGGGGGCTGTGTTGAGTGACCTGTGGGATCTTAGTTCTTTGACCAAGGATTGAACCTGTGCCCCCTGCATTGGGAATACAGTTTCTGAACACTGGATGGCAGGTGAAGTCCCTGTAAGCTCTCTTTTGATGCTGTTTACTAAAGAGTTAGGAGAAGGCAATGGCACCCCACTCTAGTACTCTTGCCTGGAAAATCCCATGGATGGGAGGAGCCTGGTGCACTTCAGTCCATGGGGTTGTGAAGAGCTGGACATGACTGAGTGACTTCACTTTCACTTTTCACTTTCATGCATTGGAGAAGGAAATGGCAACCCACTCCAGTGTTCTTGCCTGGAGAATCCCAGGGATGGGGGAGCCTGGTGGGCTGCCACCTATGGGGTCGCACAGAGTCGGACACAACTGAAGTGACTTAGCAGCAGCAGCTGCAGCAACTAAAGAGTTAGGCAGTTTGATGTTCCTTTAAATGATGGTTTCAGGAATTTCCTAGAATGAACAATACAATGATTTACAGCTGGGCAAGAATTTCCTGGATTAGTACTGTTGTGTTGAATATGATAAGATACAAAGACTTATTAATGTTGACAGTAAGATGTGTGAGGCTGGAGGGCTGCTTTGCTTGAGAATGCTGCTGCTGCTGCTGCTGCTAAGTCGCTTCAGTCGTGTCCGATTCTGTGCGACCCCATAGACGGCGGCCCATGAGGCTCCCCCATCCCTGGGATGCTCCAGGCAAGAACACTGGAGTGGGTTGCCGTTTCCTTCTCCAATGAATGAAAGTGAAAAGTGAAAGTGAAGTTGCTCAGTCGTGTCCGACTCTTAGCAATCCAGCTGACATATAACATTATATTAGTTTCAGGTGTATAACAGCGATTCCCTATGTGTATAAACTGTGAAATGACCATCCCAGTGAGTCTAGTTAACGTCCATCACCACACATAGGGGTTTTGGTTCTTAGTCTCCCCCAGATTCAGTGTTGGACCCTAGGCCTGACTTTGGAGCTACCCTTTACTTTACTGAAACGTGCCTGTCCCTTCTCAGAAAGCTGGCCCTGGGGTGGAAAGCAGTTCCTGGAAGGGTGAGCATTGGCAGGGGCCCAGAAGTTCTGGCCAGAGTGCTGGGAGAAATGCCAAGACCAAGAAGGGCAGGCCTGGGAGTCTGTATCACTGGGCCACTGGGCAGGACATGAGCTGGGCTGGGTCCAAGAGCAGTCAGATCACTCTGTGGACATGAGTCTCAGGGCTGAGTGGGCTGAACCTGTCCCTCAGAAAAGGGGCACAAGTCCAGCTGCTCTGTGTCCGAACAGGAGCACTCATTGGGCCCCTACTGTTTATCAGCCTGGACAGCGCTTCTATGTCTTCTTGCTTACTATCAGCAACACGTACTTGGTCCTCACTTTGCAGACGAGGACAGCCTTAGGGCCTAGGGGTTAATGTATGCCTCAGAAGAAGTGTAGCTGGGGTTTGAGCTGGAGGCTGGCTGGGATGGGAGATGCCATTGCTTTTTCCAACTCACATGTTCTTTCTCCCATCACATTCTTATGAAGAGCCCCTGACCCTTGCTTTTCTCATCCATAAAATGGGTGCTAAGACTGCCTCCTGTCATGCCTCAGGTGGTAGAGGTAAGTAGCCCTTGGCAGTCAGCATTATGCCCATTTCATACACCTAAGAGCTTCCTCATCCTTCTGCTCGCACCAGCCCTTGTGTGGGCTCAACTCGAGTGCCCTGACAAGAACCTGCCTCTCAGGGAAGCACAGAGCTGTTTCTCATGCATCCCTGGAGGACATCTGGATGCAGATGGGAGACTTTGTCCCACAGGAAATGAGAAGACTGACAGCTCACTGGTGCCCCATCTTCACAGCTCAGTTATACTAATAACTCGTATAACTCAGAGCCTTGGCCAGGAGTCAGCTGAGGCTCATGCTCCTCTGTGTACATCCAGGTTCTGACCAGCCAAGGGTACCTGGACACCCCCTCTCCTCTAGATGGAAAACACTTAAATTAGGGTGTCTTCAGGGGTGGGCCCTGCAGAACTGCCACACGACGCTACTCCGATGGGTGCCAGTCGTGATGCAGTCTAGCTCATTGGCACCAGTTACCCAGAAAATGGGTTCCCAGGTGGTTCAGCGGTAAAGAATCCACCTACCAAAACAGGATATGCGGGTGCGATCCTTGGGTCGGGAAGAGCCCCTGGAGTAGGAAATGGCGGTATTCTCGCCTGGGAAATCCAATGGACAGAGGAGCTTGGTGGGCTACAGTCTATGGGGTCGCAAAACAGTCAGACACGACAGCGCATGCAGGCCATGCCTGGGAATGAACCCTTCAATGAACCTAGAAAATAACATGCATGGGCCCTGGGGGTTGGTTGGACAAGGGTTGTCCTGGATCTCCGGACTGTGTAAGACTAAGCCATCGGGATGTTTTAAGATGCAGATTCCACACCCATCTGAGTAAACCAGTAAGCCGGACTCAAAGCAGGGCCCCCACCTCTGCACCTTAAAGAGTCTCTGTTTCTCCCCCATGCAGCACCCAGAGGATCCTTTTATTATTTTTTAAAAAAAAAAGTTGTCTTTAGCTGTGCTGTGTGACTTGTAAACAGGGATTGATTAGTTCCCTGACCAGGAATTGAACCTGGGCCCTGGTGGGGAAAGTGTGGAATCCTAACCACTGGACCTCCAGGGAATTCCCCAGAGGATCCTTTTAAATCCTAAGTCCCTATCTCCCCACATCCTCCAGGGTCTCCATGGCACTTCAGTGTAAAAGCCGAGTCCTTACAGTGGTCTCTAGGACCAGGTGTGAGCTTCCCTCCATTACTTCTCTGGTCCTTTTCTCCCCCTTCTTCACTGCACTTCACTGCACTGGGAGGCACACTGGCCTCCCACTGTTCCTCCAACACCACAGGTGTGCACGAGCCTCAGGGCCTTTGTCACCCCAAGGACTGACAAGCAGTAGGAAGTCTTTGCTTTGGTCTTCCATCCCTCACAAGCGGGGCTTCCCTGCTGGCTCAGCAGTAAAGAATCCACCTGCCAATGCAGGAGACATGAGCTTGATCCCTGGGTTGGGAAGATCCCTTGGAGAAGGGCAGCCCACTCCAGTGTTCTTGCTGGGAAAATCCCTGGACAGAGAAGCCTGCTGGGCTACAGTCCATAGGGTTGCAAAGAGTCAGACACAAGTGAAGCCACTGAGCGCGCACACACATGCCCTCACATGCCATGGTGTTGTGGCTGGGCTTTTCCTAATGGAGTCCCGGGTGGCCAGTATGCACTAGCCTCCCACTGTGACCATCGCTTTCGGCTTAGCATCACCCTCTTCCTGTGATCCTACTCCAACCCTTGATAGGATTTCGAGAAGGATTCCTATACCCAAAGTTGAGAGGTTGGATGGGGCTCTTGCTCTTGGTGTGATCTTCAGATGAGCTGCATCAACAGCACCTGGGGGGATGTTAGACCCAGAGGATGGCTCCCTCCCCAGACCTTCTGAATCAGAATCTGCATTTTTTTTTTCAAGAAAATTCTGAAGTTTTAATTAGCATTTAATCAGCATTCATTAGTCCTTCTATTCACTGATATTGAAACTTGCAAGGCAAAATGACAAGATTCATTTCATTATCTGATGGCCACTGTAAAGGACAATGATACATTTCTCATGTGATAAATTTGATACTGCTCAAGCTGCTAAAAAAGACTAAAAAATTAAGTATCTGGAAAATGGAAATAGGATAGTTTAAATCAATCTTCTTTCATCTCCTGGATTGGAAACTACTTCAACCCTTAACAAAATCAGCATTTTTCTGTCATCCGTAACACTGAACAGACAACAGGGCTGTGCACGAATAGGGTAGATAGGCATGAGTGAATAAGGGGAGGAAGAAAGAGTATAATTTACTAAGCACTGTCTAGTGTGAATTTTTGAGTGAATTCTCTGAGAAAAACTGGGCACACAGAGATGAGTAAGAAAGCCCTAGGTCCTGGGAGAAATGGAAGAGGAAACAGTTTGAGAAACCTGAGAAAGGGAAGTTCAAGGACTAGGCGAGGTTGTTGAATAGTTGGGTGTTTATCCAACAATAACTGGCACACGCCCTACCTCAAGCACTCAGTTTCTTTCTGAGGAGGCGACACTCTTGACAGTTTCCTATTCACACCCCTAGACTCATTTATACATATTCACATTATATATAACTTGTTAATGGCTTTACCCAAATGGCAGTATATTATACACACTGACTGCTCTGCACTTCACTTTTTTCATTTAACAAAATAAATTGAAGACGTGTTCCATTTTGATACATAATAAAGTCACTTGCTTCTTTTTAATGGGTGAAAAATATTCCATTGTATCAATGACCATCATTTATTCAGTCCTCAGCCAACCCTGACAGAGATACGGAGTTTAGTCTAAAAAGTCAAATATAAATGAGAAAACATATTCATATATATTCCCTTTTACATGCAAAATAAGGATCAGTTTGGATCTTATATCTGCTGAATCAAATTGGATATTCATAGGTCCAGGATTTATTTCATGATCTACTTCAATGATGAGAAGATGCCTAGAATCACTATCCATATTTGCCATTTTTCTCAGACTCTAAGAACAGTTCTATGAAGACCTACAAGACCTTCTAGAACTAACACCCCCAAAAAATGTCCTTTTCATTATAGGGAACTGGAATGCAAAAGTAGGAAGTCAAGAAACACCTGGAGTAACAGGCAAATTTGGCCTTGGAGTACAAAATGAAGCAGGGCAAAGGCTAATAGCATTCTGCCAAGAGAATGCACTGGTCATAGCAAACACCCTCTTCCAACAACACAAGAGAAGACTCTACACGTGGACATCACAATCTGACACTGAAATCAGATTGATTATATTCTTTGCAGCCAAAGATGGAGAGGCTCTACATAGCAAACACAAGACTGGGAGCTGACTGTGACTCAGATCATGAGCTCCTTATTGCCAAATTCAGACTGAAATTGAAGAAAGTGCAGAAAACCACTAGACCATTCAGGTATGACTTAAATGAAATCCCTTATGACTATACAGTGGAAGTGAGAAATAGATTTAAGGGACTAGATCTGATAGAGTGCCTGATGAACTATGGACGGAGGTTTGTGACATTGTACAGGAGACAGGAATCAAGACCATCCCCAAGAAAAAGAAATGTAAAAAAGCAAAATGGTTGTCTGAGGAGGCCTTACAAATAGCTGTGAAAAGACGGGAAGTGAAAAGCAAAGGAGAAAAGGAAAGATATACCCATTTGAATGCAGAGTTCCAAAAAATAGCAAGGAGAGAGAAGAAAGCCGATCACTGCAAAGAAATAAAGGAAAACAATAGAATGGGAAAGACTAGAGATCTCTTCAAGAAAATTAGAGATACCAAGGGAATATTTCATGCAAAGATGGGCTCAATAAAGGACAGAAATGGTATGGACCTAACAGAAGCAGAAGATATTAAGACGAGGTGGCAAGAATACACAGAAGAACTATACAAAAAAGATCTTCACGACCCAGATAATCATAATGGTGTGATCACTCACTTAGAGCCAGACATCCTGGAATGTGAAGTCAAGTGGGCCTTAGGAAGCATCACTACGAACAAAGCTAGTAGAGGTGATGGAATTCCAGTCGAGCTATTTCAAATCCTAAAAGATGATGCTGTGAAAGTGCTGCACTCAATATGCCAGCAAATTTGGAAAACTTAGCAGTGGCCACAGAACTGGAAAAGGTCAGTTTTCATTCCAATCCCAAAGAAAGGCAATGCCAAAGAATATTCAAACTACCGCACATTTGCACTCATCTCACATGCTAGTAAAGTGATGCTTAAAATTCTCCAAGGCAGGCTTCAGCAATACGTGTACCATGAACTTCCAGATGTTCAAGCTGGTTTTAGAAAAGGCAGAGGAACCAGAGATCAAATTTCCAACATTCACTGGATCATGGAAAAACCAAGAGAGTTCCAGAAAAACATCTATTTTTGCTTTATTGACTATGCCAAAGCCTTTGACTGTGTGGATCACAATAAACTGTGGAAAATTCTGAAAGAGATGGGAATACCAGACCACCTGACCTGCCTCTTGAGAAATCTGTATGCAGGTCAGGAAGCAACAGTTAGAACTGGACATGGAACAACAGACTGGTTCCAAATAGGAAAAGGAGTCCATCAAGGTTGTATATTGTCACCCTGATTATTTAACTTCTATGCAGAGTACATCATGAGAAATGCTGGGCTGGAGGAAGCACAAACTGGAATCAAGATTGCCGGGAGAAATATCAATAACCTCAGATATGCAGATGACACCACCCTTATGGCAGAAAGCAAAGAAGAACTAAAGAGCCTCTTGATGAAAGTGAAAGTGGAGAGTGAAAAAGTTGGCTTCAAGCTCAACATTCAGAAAACGAAGATCATGGCATCCGGTCCCATCACTTCATGGCAAATAGATGGGGAAACAGTGGAAACAGTGGCTGAATTTATTTTTCTGGGCTCTGAAATCACTGCAGATGGTGACTGCAGCCATGAGATTAAAAGACGCTTACTCCTTGGAAGGAAAGTTATGACCAACCTAGACAGCATATTCAAAAGCAGAGACATTACTTTGTCAACAAATGTCCATCTAGTCAAGGCTATGGTTTTTCCAGTGGTCATGTATGGATGTGAGAGTTGGACTATAAAGAAAGCTGAGTGCCAAAGAATTGATGCTTTTGAACTGTGGTGTTGGAGAAGACTCTTGAGGGTCCCTTGGACTGCAAGGAGATCCAACCAGTCCGTCCTAAAGAAAATCAGTCCTGGGTGTTCATTGGAAGGACTGATATTGAAGCTGAAACTCCAATACTTTGGCCACCTCATGCGAAGAGTTGACTCATTTGAAAAGACTCTGATGCTGGGAAAGATTGAGGGCAGGAGGAGAAGGGGAAGACAGAGGATGAGATGGCTGGATGGCATCACAGATTCGATGGACATGGGTTTGGATGAGCTCTGGGAGTTGGTGATGGACAGGGAGGCCTGGCGTGCTGCGGTTTATAGGGTCACAAAGAGTTGGACACGACTGAGTGACAGCTGAACTAAGCACTAAAGAAGGGTGTCCTAAGCAGGCCAAGCCCAGAAACTCAGCGAGCTCAGTGGGAGGGAGGACACCGCTTCCCCAGTCTTCTCTCCTTGTTGCAGCCCAGAGTCTGTTTTAACCACCACCACCCGTCTCCCCCAGCATGAGTCACAATGGCTTCCTTTGCGACTCAGCTGGTAAAGAATCCACCTGAAATGCCTGCTGTGTGGGAGACCTGGATTCGATCCCTGGGTTGAGAAGATCCCCTGGAGAAGGGAACGGCTACCCACTCCAGTAATCTGGCCTGGAGAATGCCATGGGGTCGCAAAGTGTCGGACACGACTGAGCCACTTTCACATGATCCATGGGCATATTCAAGGTTGAGAAGCTTGACTTTCGATGACTCTGAGATCCCCTCTCATATTCTCAAAGTCCCTGTGATAGGCAGTGCCAAAGTGTAATTTTCAGAAGCTAAAAACCTGACTTTTATAAATATAGGATGATCATGTGTCAAAGATTTTATTCAGCTCATTAGTTAATGAGGGAACCAAGACAGTAAAGCTGATTCCCAGGGCGTTTGTATAATCCTCGAAGAAAAAATAATGTTGAAATATGATCACTGTTACATGCAACACTGGTCAGTGTCCTACAAGGCAATAAACAGCCAACAGTGGGGTTGACATTCTTTTCTACTGGACCCAAATCCATGAATTACCATGTAACTTCTGAGAATCTGTGCCCTTAAGTAATGGTAACTGATAGCCACAGGGGAACATTTTGTAGGCAAGCCCTTTAAACAGAGCTTCATGCATACATGCAGTTACCATCTTGGCCTCATCTCTAGGTTTTGGGTACTCTTTTCTAATGACCGATTCTCCTGCCAGGATGTTAATATTCCCGGGACCAAGCTGAACCAAGATGAACCACCTGCTCTGTGTTTCTGGTAAAGGATGGGAACCATCCACAGATGGAGGGGAGAGGAAAGAACCAGAGGTTCACAGAGGAGGTGAAAAGTAGCTAAAATAAAATCCATAAGAGCAGCTCACCGCACATCTGTGACTGTGCAGAGTACTTCCCCACAGTGTGGGAGGGAGCTATTGTTTTTATTTCAATTTTCCAGGTGAAACACTGAGAACTGGAGACGACAGAGAACCTGGTCAAGGTCAGACATTAATCGGTGGGGCAACCAAAGCAAGTCCATATTTCCAGGGATTGGTGACCAGGGCCTGGGAAATGGTTTACAAAAGGCTCTATCTTGTCTGAAGGAGACCCTGCTGCCCCAGAGAGCTGTGCACCTCTCCCAAAAGGCCTCAACACTTTGCCATTATTTCTCTGGTCCTGTGATGCTGACCTGACCCCACCTTGACCTAGAAGCCTTAAACCCACCCCTCCCTCAGGGCGTAGGACCCCAGCCAGAGAGCTGGAGTTTCTTGGTGTGGCCCCAGCCCCTCCTCCTGAGGGGACACTTTAGCCTGGGTTCTCAGAGAAGGTAGACCCCAGAGTTGGAAGTTCTTCTGGTCCATAGCTCTCCCACTTTACAGATGGGAATACTGAGCTCCAGAGAGAGTGTTCCAGAGGGCAAGTGGAGCCCTTACCCAACGACATGCAGCGCAGAGCCCAGAATGCTCAGGCTTCCGGCTCTGGCCTTGGGTTCTTTCTGGGGTCCTTGCTGAGTCCTGAGCTCTTCTGCTTGGCACTTCTGGCCTCTCCTTCCGTCCTGGCTGTGCTGTGGGAAGTGAGTCAGCCATTAGCACCTCGGCTTGTCATTTATAAATGCAAATAACTCTTCCTTGGGGAGAGCTCATTGATTGGCATTTTAAACCAGTTTGAAGGAAATGTTGGCTGGCGAAGGAGAAAGAGGGGCACTTCCTGACTCCCAGGAAGGGAGCCCACTCTGGCCCAAACCTCAGTCTCTCTGAGGCTCCCCTGGCCTCGCTCTTCACAGGGTTATTCCTGCCCCCGCCACCAAACAGATGCTGAAAATGCTGGCAGTGTCACTGCTTCCTGAGAGCCATGTTGCCGCCAGGCTGAGACCCCCTTCCGCTCCCCTGTGGATTCTGATCCTTTATGAAATGGTGGCAACACCAGTGGCCTTCCTCACCCCAAAGGCCTGGATGCATTTCCAGCCAGGGAGAGAGATCAAGTTTCCCACTGGAGATGCTGACTTTCCTGCCCCTGGAGAGACATCCTACAGGAACTCCGCAGCTTCATATCAGCCCTCCGCGTGGGCACCTCCCAATTCCCTTGGGCATCTCAGAGCACACCTCTATATGCTTAGAGGACAGGGGGTGCCCGGGAGAGGCCAGCACAGCCCTCGTGCACCCCACCCCCCAAGGAAGGATGCTAGGGTATGGTGGCAAACAACCAAGGATCTCTGCTCCCGGTTGGGACAGAGAAGGAGTGGTTGTAGGCTGGTTAGAGAGACAGATGTGGGAAGGGAAATAGTACTTCAGTATCAAGACAGTGATTCTCAAACTTTGCTGTACAGTAGAATCACCTGGGGATCTTTAAAAACTATTATCTGGTGATGTAATTGGCCTCAGCATGGAGTGGGTGGGGCTTAAAATCTCCAAGGCGAGACTAACGGGGAAATGTTGGTCTAGTAGCTGCTCTAGAGATGTGGGAGCAGAGAGGCTGGGACAAGGGACTGGCTGATGGGCAGGTGAGGAGAGATAAGGAGTGGTATATCAGGAGGCAGCCAGGCAGTGGGAACAGGACAGCAAAGGCACGGAGCTCTTCAACAGGAAGAGCAGGGATGCTCACCGAGGGAAGTCTGGGTGATCAAGGGAGAAACTGTAGGACTCGAGGCTGCAAGTTGTGAGGGGGTTGTATGGCATATGGAGGAGGTTTTGTTTTGTCTCTTGACCTCGCAGTATGCAGAAATCAGTATTCTCTAACTAGGGATTGAACCCTGCAGTGGAAGCAGAGAGTCCTAACCCCTGGGCCCCTAGGGAAGTCCCTGGAGGAATTAAAGTTTACTCTGGGAGGGACCTGGACGTCCACAGAAGGGGCACAATTAGATTCATGATTTGGGAATTGTATGGGGGTGAACCACAGACAAGGGGATCACTCACTCACTCACTCATTCATTTCTCCCCATAGCTGATGGTGAGCTCCATGAGACCAGGACCTTTGTGGAAGGGGAAAAGCCAAGAAGGGGCTTGCAGTGGGTCTCTGCCTTGCCCACGTATTAGAATCACTCAGAAAGTTTTGAAAAAGTACTGATTCCTAGGCCTTGCCTGCCAGAAACTTGATTCAATTGGTCTGCACTATGGTCCCAGGACTGGTGACTTTTTTTTTTTTTTTTAAGTTCCTGTATAGGATTCTAATGTGCAGCCAAGGTTGAGAACCAGTGGCCTGTAGAGCTTCAAGAACTTGCAAAAGGGCCTTGAGCTGAATTCAGTCCACAGATGTATTTTGTTTGGCCTGCACAAGGTTTAAAAGTAATTTTGAGTTCGTTGCCTAACCATTTAAAATTGAGAGCTGAAATTCATGAAAAATATCTGGGCTTCTAGCTTCTGAAAAAATCAGAAAAGCTGGCAACCCTGAGCCTACATTCTGATGGCAGCGATCTCCAGGAGCTGGGTGGCAGAAGCCAGGCAGGAGTGCCCCTGTGGCCGTGCCCGGCCGCATTCATTTATGCACTGGCCTCCCCTGTCCAGCCCCTGTGGGCCCTGAGTCTGTCACCTGGCGAGTGTGCAGGCTGTGCAGATGCGGGGGGGGGGGGGGGGGGTCTTTCCCTGGGAGGACAGCAAAGCAGGAGGAACAGCCAGCAGGGGACGGGAGGGATGATGAGCCAATCTGGAAAGAGGCAGAACCCTCCTGTCTTGTGTTCACTGGGAGCTAGGAATTCGAGGACTGGGAGACGAGATTAGCAATCACCAAATGATTTGCTTCCAATCCATCTCCCTCTTCACACTGATGCCCAGAGAGGTGGAACCACTTGCTTGAGGTTACACAGCAAGTAGAGCTTGCTCTAGAACCGGAGGCTCCTGATGCCCAGACACAGCATCACGCAAGCTAACACGTGGCGCACTGTCAGCCTGAACCTCAGCCAGGTTGCTGGCTGGGCCTCAGCTCCCCCACATTCACCACCGCCCACTAAACCCTCCCTCCCGTGGCTGACGGTTACTGCTTTGCTCAGGCTTTTGCCTCTTTGACTTCCCTCAGAAGTCAAAGGGAAAGCTTGATTTCAGGTCTCTTTCTATCTCCTCCCCCTTCCCTTCAGACGCTTTTACACACAGGTTCCAGTCAACACAGGAAGCTCTTCTCCCTTCAAGGGCCTTCTTAATTCCATGGCCCCCTGCCACCTCCTGCATCCAGCTTTTCAGATGAAAATCAGTTTCCAGGAAGGTGGAACTGATGGTTAGAACACTCCCGGGGACACAACACAGGGGTCCAGCTACAGCTATTGGGGGTGGGGTGGGGTGGGGAGCAGCGCCTCTGAAATGAAGGGCTTGACCAGAATGGGTAGAATGGGAAGCCCTGGGTTGCTTCTGAGCCTTGGCTGACCACAATCATAATTTCTCAGATGCTCTCAAATGGCCAAGAACGTTGAAGGGAGGCTAGGGTGAAGGGCAACAGAGCCAATTCCCTAGAAGTCCCTAGGAGTGCTCTTGCCTCTACTGCCCAGCTGTGTCACATTGGGCAAGGCATTAACCTCAGTGGTTTCACTTATTAAATAAGAGCAATGATGCTTTGCTTGGCTGAAGGTTCAAGGCTGGCAGTACCCTAGACTGACAGTCAGGTGACCCTAGGAGGAGGCATGATCTCAAACAGAGCAGTGGCGGGCAGGTCTCCTGGAAGGTTCTTTGGAGTAGGGAGGGGAGTGAAAGGCGACACTTTTAAAATTTGCCTGGAAAGGCTTTTACTCAAGCTATCTGTTCTGCCTCCACCCATAACTTTGGGGAGAAGGAAGGACACTGGGTCTGTGGTCCTTGACTTTTAATCCTCACAGCAGTCTTGAGAAGAAGATGATAAATTCCTTTTTAAAGATGTGGAAAAGGAGGTTAAAGGGCCTAAACGACTTGCGCAGGACTGCATGGGTAATAAATGGTGAAAACTGATTTCACACCCATGTCTTTCTGTCCATGGCACTGCCCTGCCTGGTCCTCAAGGGTTTGTTTTGAATGGTACCACTTGTCCTTGGGCATGGCACAAAGATTCTGATGGTGAAGGAAAGAAGTCTGTAAAAGAGGAGAGAGAAGGTTGGGAAAGTGGCTCTGATTCAGAACCATTCAAATAAAAAAGAGGGTGAGTTGGAGGAACTGATCATGAGCTTACGTTAATGCGCTAAAATGATGTGGCTGCTCAAGAAAGAAGAAAGGGAGGGGGCAAAAGGGGGAACCAAAAGAGATGAAACTGAACTATTAAAGTGAAAGTGAAGTCGCTCAGTCGTGTCCAACTCCTTGCGGCCCGTGGACTGTAGCCCACCAAGCTCCTCCGTCCATGGGATTCTCCAAGAAAGAGTACTGGAGTGGGTTGCCATTTCCTTCTCCAGGGGATCTTGGTGACCCAGGGATTGAACCCAGGTCTCCCACATTGCAGGCAGACGCTTTAACCTCTGCACCACCAGGGAAACCCTTAAATATAAGAATCCAAGTACTAACATCAAAGATTTCAAGAGAGGAAAGGAAGGCAGGTTGAAAGAAGAAGCGGGAGGAGGCGGGAGAGAGGGGGCGAAAGGGGTGGCCTTACAGACGTCTCCTGCCACCTACAGATGCCCAGGTGTTATGGGACTTTTCCCTGGGCCTCCAGAGAAGGGAGGACTGGAACTCGGCCCTACTCGAAATCATACCAGACCAGAACCAGAATTCGAGTTCTCTGCCAAGAGGAGGTGATCAGTCTCCAAACCTCAGCTCAGGCTGAGGGCCCTTCGACCAGATTCCTGGGTCCAGGACCGGGGGACTAGAAAAACAGGGAAGGATAGGAAGGGTTAAGGAGAGGAAAGAGAGAGGGAAGGGGAGAAAGGTCAATAAAGTCTCTTGTTCCTTACCGGTCGGGGCACTCTGGCCAGCTCTCCACCCGGGTGCCCTTTCCCAATAAAATCTCTTGCTTTGTCAGCACGTGTGTCTCCTCAGACAATTCATTTCCGAGTGTTAGACAAGAGTCCAGTTTCGGGCCCTGGAAGGGGTCCGCCTTCCTGTAACAAATGGCGACTCTGGTGGGGACTCTTCTTCGCTGAGACTGACATCCTGACCACTCGGGGTACTCAGGGGCCAGCTTGCCTGCCAATGGACCAGACCCAGAGGCCGCAACTGGGACCCTTTTGTCCCTGGTCTCCTCCTGAACTATTAAAAGCCCACGTAATAAATATAGCTCACATTTGTTTAGCACCTACTACGCCAGGCACTGTTTTAAATGCCTTACTATATATTAGGCTCAGCGGTTAAGAATCTGCCTGCAATACAGAAAACTGCCTGCAGTGCCGGAGATGTGGGTTCCATCCCTGGGTCAGGAAGATCCTGTGGAGAAGGAAATGCAACCCATTCCAGTATACTTGCCTGGGAAATCCCATGGATAGAGGGGTCTGGTGGGGTCGCAAGAGTTGGACATGACTTAGCATCACCAGGTACTATTATCATCCCTATTTTGTAAATGAAGAGAAACTGAGGCACAATGAGGTTATATAACTTTTCCAAAGTCACACATAAAATAAACGTCAGGGCTGGAGTGTGCAGATGTTATAGCCGTTTCCTGAACTCTGCATTGCTCAAAAGAGCCCGATAAGACCTGTCCCAGTCCCGGGTCCTGACTGTCAAGGAAACTTTGAGCACTTCCTCAGGAAGGTAGACTCAAGATAGTAATGATATAACCAACTTATATTGATCTCTTTTGTCAAGTGCTAGTCCAAGAGCTTTACACAGAGGAACTTCTTTCATCTTCACAACTCTAGGGCTATCATCCCCATTTACAGATGAAACTGAGGCAAGTCACAGGAAGCCAAAAGTCCAAAGAAACTCAGATGTTTCACCTGCAGAAGGGCAGACCTGAGGGGGCGCCCTCCCTCCTACAGGTTCTCTGAAGGGCTGCCCTGGGGAAGACAGAGCGAATGGAAGACAGAAATACCCACTGCTGGCCATTAGGATCAAGACGCTTGCCCAGGTCAGAGTTAAACTCAGTGTCCTCTAAGGCCCCTCCAGTCCCGAGACTCCACCAGCCACTGGGTCAGAGAATGGACTAGAGGAATAAGGGAGGCTAGGAAGTGGCCAGATGGGAATCGTTTCCCCAGAGTCCCTCCAGGATAAACCCCAGGGAAGGGAAGAAAGGGCCATTCACTCTCTTCCATCTGCCTGAAACCTGCTACTGCTACTGCTAAGTCACTTCAGTCCTGCCCGACTCTGTGAGACCTCATAGACAGCAGCCCACCAGGCTCCCCCGTCCCTGGGATTCTCCAGGCAAGAACACTGGAGTGGGTTGCCATTTCTTTCTCCAATGCATGAAAGTGAAAAGTGAAAGTGAAGTCGCTCAGTCGTGTCTGACTCTTAGCAACCCCATGGATTGCAGCCTACCAGGCTCCTCTGCCCATGGGATTTTCCAGGCAAGAGTACTGGAGTGGAATGCCATTGCCTTCTCCAGCCTGGAACTTGGGATCTTCATTCAAACGACAAAAGTCTATGGTGGTACCTGACCAGGGCTGGAATGGTGGGAGGGAGGTGGCCTCCCATCCAGCCCAAGGGACCACTTATTGGGCATCTACTACGTGCTGGGCAGAAACTTTGACATCATCTCATTTACTTCCCTCAAAACAATTTCACAAACGCAGAAACTGAGGCTCAGCTGCAGGTAAGACACTTTCCCAGGAGTAGACATCTAGTGAGCGCCTGGCCAGTTAATTCGAGTTGTGGAATTAACTGTCTGCGGACACACTGTCCCTTGCTCTCCTCGCCTTATGGTGTGTGACAGCTGCCTCTCATCCCCTTCTCAGGAGGGCCTCAGGGGCCTGTCCACCAGGGTGGTTGGCTGGGGGTCAGGCTCCTCTACGGCGCGGACAAGGAGTAGGGGACCGGCGCTGGGATGGAAGTCACAGGGAGAGGGACACAAAGAGTTATGTCGCAGCCGAGGCTGCAGTGGTCAGTGGGTTGTCCTCTACTTTGCAGGGGTGCTCCGTCCCTGCGGAGGGAGCCACATCTGGGAAGAGGCCGGGGGCCAGGCGCGCGGGCAAGGGGGCGCTGCGGCGACACAGGTGTGCCGGGTGCCATGACGACCGCATGGCGCGGCGCGAGCCCCCTCCCCCTGGCCTGGGAGCGCGAGCGGCGGACAGCCGGCAGCGGGCGGTAGAGCCTAGAGCCGGGCGGGCAGCTGCGCGGCTCGGGAGCCTTCCATCCCGGCCGCTGCCCGCGCGGCGAGGGGAAGAGCCCGCTCTGGGCTACGGCCTGCGAGCGCCGGACTGTGAGGCAAGGGCGCGCCAGCAACCCAGTACCGGAGACCCCCTGTCCTTTGCCGGTTCGCAGGGGCCCGCTGCCTCCCTCCGTCGGGGACCGTCCTGGAGCAGGGCAAGGTGGACAGGATGGATGGTGAGTGACCCCGGGGCTGAGCTAGGGGCGAGTGGATGGGTACTGAGGAGCTGTTAGCCAAGAGAGAGGGGAGGGGAGAGGGGTGTTCTGATCGCAGAGGGCTGTCCAGAGCCCAACACTGTGACTCTGAGTGTGCGTGCGTGCGTGCGTGTGTGTGTGTGAGACAGTCAGACACACACTGAGAGAGGGAGAAAGACCTAGAGTGCTTCGTAGAGTGTGTGCCTGCATATGTGTGTGTGAGACTGAGAGAGAGGTAGAGGAAAGACCCGGAAGCCTCTATGCCCCGAATGCCTAGCACCCGCCCTCCTGCCTGAGAGGGGGCTCATTTGAAACCAGGTGAGGACAGCTTGCCTATTGGCGTTAAAGGAATTGTCATTCCTTTCAGGCAGCAAAGGTGGAGAGATGGAATTCTAGACAAGGTCTCCTCCATGCAAAATTTCCCTCCCTGGGAGAAATGAGAGGGAACTATGGACCTGACCTCCAGAACTTTAAGGCAGGGGTCCCAGCCTCTGGGATCTAATGCCTGGTGACCTGAAATGGAGCTGATGCAATAATAATAGAAATAAAAGTGCACAATAAGTGTAATGCGTTTGAATCATCCCCAAACCATCCCGCCCACCCACCCCTCCTTACCTCCTTACCCCCCTACCTCCCCCACCCCCATCCTGGTCTGTGGAAAAATTGTCTTCCATAAAGCTGTTTGCTCCAGCCCTACCAGGTGGGGGGCCAGACCCCTGTCTCAGCTGGTGTGGGCAAAGGAAACCATCTTTCAGCTAAGAAACTGGAGCATCCAGGGCTGGTCCACTGGCTTGCTGGGTGTCTTTGGGGTTTTGCCTAAATCTCTCTGTGCGAGGTGGTGTTAGTGGTAAAGAACCTGCCTACCAGTGCAGGAGACATAAGAGATGTGAGTTCGGTCCCTGGGTTGGGAAGAGCCCCTGGTGGAGGGCATGGCAACCCACTCCAGTATTCTTGCCTGGAAAATCCCATGGACAGAGGGGCCTTGTGGGCTACAGTCCATGGGGTCGCAAAGAGTCAGTCACGACTGAAGCGACTTATCACGCACGCACTTTGTGCGACTGGTTACCTATCTCTTGAATGGAGAAACTTACATTCAGCTGGATTCACAGTATGGCTGTGACGGTAAACTAAGACAAGATGTGTTGAATAAAATCATACCGTAAAAGAAGGCTGCTCCAGGAGGTAATAAAACCCGGAAATTCCAAGCCAGTACAATTGCAAACATGGCTGGGAAGAAAGAAAAGGGAGTTTTACAGAACGTTGTGTGCAGCTGCACTTGTTGCTTTCCAGTGAGTTAGGGTTGAAAAGTGCACGTACACAAGATGCAATGAGAAACGCAGAACTCAAGATGCAGCTAGAAGATTGGTGGGATCTGGAAGGATAGTGTCAGCAGAGCACCGAAGCCTCAGTGAACAGAAGCCAAGGAAAACTGGTCGAGACAGATGCAAAGTGCTTTCAAAGTTTGCGTAAGGATAGCAGAGGGCTTGGGCTTGTGGTGCATGTAACCTTAACACACAAGGGAGGGCAGCCTAGCAGGCCGCACAGGCAATTTTACTTCAAATGGTGAAATGAGGAACATAAGGGGGAGATTGAAGCCCAAGGTAAGTGATTGGATAAGGCATCAAGCCACATATGATCTAAGCTCAGACAAATAACATCCCAGGGACCTGGAGGCATTCTCCGATGTAATCTTTGTCTCAGAGGAAATGACAGAGAATGAAGTGCCAGAAGACTGAAGATGGGCAAGTGTCCTGATTTTCAGAAAGGAAGAAAAGGTAGCTCAAAAACAAGCCCTAAACTGCCAAGAAAATATTGACTTGTATTTGAAATTTCAGAATAAATATCAAACACTTAGTGAACACTTGTTGTTCAGTCACTAAGTCATGTCTGACTCTCTGTGACCCCGTGGACTGCAGCATGCCAGGCTTCCCTGTCCTTCACTATCTCCCGGAGTTTGCTCAAACTCATGTCCATTGAGTCAATGATGACATCAAACCATCTCATCCTCTGTCATCTCCTTCTCTTCCTGCCCTCAATCACTCCCAGAGTCTTTTCCAATGAGTCAGTTCTTTGCATCAGGTGGCCAAAGTATTGGAACTTCAGCTTCAGCATCAGCCCTTCCAATGAATATCCAGGGTTGATTTCCTTTAGGATTGACTTGTTTGATCTCCTCGTTGTCCAAGGGACTCTCAAGAGTTCTCCAGCACCACAGTTCAAAAGCATCAGTTCTTTGGCCCTCAGCCTTCTTTATGGTCCAACTCTCATATCTGTACATGACTACTGGAAAAACCATAGCTTTCACTCTACAGACCTAAGTTGGCAAAGTAATGTCTCTGCTTTTTAATATGCTGTCTGGTTTTGTCATAGTGTTTCTTCCAAGGAGCAATGTGTCTTTAATTTCATGGCTGCAGTCACCATCTGCAATGATTTTGGAACCCAAGAAAATGAAGTCTGTAACTGTGTCCGTTGTTTCCCCATCTATTTGCCATGATGTGATGGGACTGGATGCCATGATCTTCATTTTTTGAATGTTGAGTTTTAAGCCAGCTTTTTCACTCTCCTCTTTCACCTCGATCAAGAGGCTCTTTAGTTCCTCTTTGCTTTCTGCCATAAGGGTGGGGTCAGCCATATATCTGAGGTTGTTGATATTTCTCCCAGCAGTCTTGATTTTAGCTTGTGATTCATCCAGCCCAGCATTTTGCTTGATGTACTCTGCATAAGTTAAATAAGCAGGGTGACAATATACAGCCTTGACATACTCCTTTCCCCATTTGGAACCAGTCCCATATGTTCCATGTTCCATACTAACTGTTGCTTCTCAATCTGCATACAGATTTCTCAGGAGGCAGATAAGGTGGTCTGGTATTCCCATCTCTTTCAGAATTCTCCACAGTTTGTTGTGACCCACATAGTCAAAGGCTTTAGCATAGTCACTGAAGCAGAAGGAGATGTTTATCTGGAATTCTCTTGCTTTTTTCTATGATACAACAGATGTTGGCAATTTGATCTCTGGTTCCTCTGCCTTTTCTATAATTCATCTTGTAAACCTGGAAGTTCTCAGCTCACGTATTGTTGAAGGATTTGAAAGATTACCTTGCTAGCATGTGAAATGAGCACAATTTATCTGGTAGTCTGAAGATTCTTTGGCATTGGCCTTCTTTGGGATTGGAATGAAAACTGACTTTTTGTAGTCCTATGGCCATTGCTGAGTTTTCCAAATTTGCTGGTGTATTGAGTGTAGCATTTTCATAGCATCATCTTTTAGGATTTGAAATAGCTCAGCTGGAATTCCATCACCTCTACTAGCTTTGTTTGTAGTAATGCTTCCTAAGGCCCACTTGATTTCACACTCCAGGATGTCTGGCTTTAGGGGAGTGATCACACCATCGTGGTTATCCGGTTCATTAAGATCTTTTTTGTACAGTTTTTCTGTGTATTCTTGCCACCTCTTCTTAATCTCTTGTTTCTGTTCAGTCCTCACTGTTTCTGTCCTTTATTGTGTCCATCTTTGCATAAGACATTCCCTTTGTATCTCTAATTCTCTTGAGATCGCTAGCCTTTCCCATTCTATTGTTTTCCTCTATTTCTTTGCATTGTTCACTTAAGAAGGCTTTCTAATCTCTCCTTGATAGTCTTTGCACTCTGCATTCAGTTGGGTATATCTTTCCCTTTCTCCTTTGCCTTTTGCTTCTCTTCTTTCCTCAGCTGTTTGTAAGGCCTCCTCAGACAACCATTTTGACTTGTTGCATTTCTTTTTCTTGGGGATGGTTTTGGTCACTGTCTCCTGTACATTGTTATAAACCTCTGTCCATCTTTCTTCAGGCACTCTGTCTACAAGATCTAATCCTTCAATCTATTTGTCACTTCTGCTGTGTAATCATAAAGGATTTGATTTAGGTCATACCTGAATGGCCTAGTGGTTTTCCCTACCTTCTTCAATTTAAGTCTGAATTCTGCAATAGGGAGCTGATGATCTGAGCCACAGTCAGCTCCAGGTCTTGTTTTTGCTGACTTAGAAGACAATAAACTGATCAGACATCACAGAATTTTTTCAAAGGAGGCATCCTGTACACTTGCAAAGATATGTGCACAAGCATTTTCATCACAGTGCAAAATTAGAAATCATCTAATGTCACTAAATTAAGTAAATTAAATGATGAGAGCACTTGCCCCAGCATGCTATATGGGTTGTGTTAAGGATTTTATTTACTGGTATGAAAATATATTTACTACCTACTGTGAGTAACTTTTAAAAAAGCAGTCTTTAGAACACACATGTAGTATGATCCCCTTTATGCTGGTGGGCTGCCGTCTCTGGGGTCGCACAGAGTCGGACATGACTGAAGCGACTTAGCAGCAGCAGCAGCATTATTAAATGTATATGTAAAGTACATGCAAAGAGATGGTCACTAACATCTTTGGGTCCTCCTGCTTCTGAAAGTATACCCTAAGAGAAGGAGCTGATGCCTGAAAGCAGAGGGCAAGAGACTGAGATGGGAAAAGGAGAAAAGGCAAGAACAGAACTGAGTGGATGAACTGGGCTTAGTGGTCGGCCACTAGGGTTCTATCTCTCTGGGCGCCTTCTGAGAAAAGTGCAGAAGGCACACGAGATTTTCCCCACAGCGATGAGTGGCTGATAGCTGTTTGTTCCTCTTCACCAGTTGAAGGTTGCTCCACTCCCACACGTCTAGGCTGATCCTAGAAGTGGCTTCAAAGAAAGCAAAACAGAGAGCCCTGGTGTCAGCTTGATGAGATGCTGGAAATGCAGGGTACAGTCAGTCGACTTGGCCAGAACCTTTGGGATGTGGCTGGGAGCATCACAAAGGCAATGGCCATGGGGGCATCTCTTGGTGTGAAATTGCAGGGGTGTTTATTTCACTCTTTTCTTTTGTAGTGCTCAGACTGCTTTATAGTAAACATATTGCTTTTTTTTATAAAAACAAGATTTTTTTTTCAAAAAGAAAGAAAAAAATGTAGTGATGTACTAGTCATTAGGGGCCAATGTTAGTGCTAAAAACAACTCAGGCTAAACCTCCCACGCTTCCTCTTTCACACTGGGTTTCTAAGAGGTAGAAAGATGAATTACGAGATTTCAGCAGGACCCGGCTAAGATCTCTTATGAGAGCCCTGGGAACTGAGCAGTGGCAACGGGGCTGGAGGACTGGTGACAAGACTTTGTATTAACTCTAATACAGCTTAGCGGTCCCTCAGACTTTGACCTTGACATTGATGTTAAATAATTGAGAGGGAAAAATAAAAGGCATGCTCCTCGAATCTGTGGATAAGAGCCATAACACCCACATAGCAACAGCTTCAAAATTTAAATGAGGATATCTTAACATTCTGGAACACGGGATCAAACCCAAGAAAATGAAATGTAAAGTGAATTGCAAAGACCTGAATTTAGGTCCAAAAAAATCAACTGTGTGCATTTCAAAGAGAGAAGATCTTGCTTGTAATCTTGAGGAAAGTTTCTGGGGAGATAAAAACCAACTGACTGACGGACATGGGCCCAAAACTCCCACTTACTGAAAAGACCCTGAGATGTTCAGAGTGGGGGAAAAAAGGCAGGGAGAAGGGGATGACCTTGGGGACAGGGGCCCATTCTTGTTCAAGGAGCAGAACTGGAACAGGTAGGGGACAAGTTGCAGGAAGACAACTCAACAATAGGAAGAAATTTCTGTCACTCAGAGTTGGCCTAGAAGCTGTGTCCTTGCCAGGTCAAATTAAGCAACGGTCACTGACTGGTTGGATACTGACTGGAGGGCAGAAGGAGGTATTCTTGGGTGGCTGGACCAAAAATACGGCCTGGAGGATCTCTGAGGGCCTGCAGACAGACACTGCAGTCTGTCTGTCCTCCTGCAGAGTTGCTGGATCAGCCGGGCAGTAGTCCCTCTCAGGCCTTCCCCACTGGGCCTTGGCTGCATGGTGTGCTGTGCAGTGAGGCATCAGAGGGCACGATTCCCACCCTGGTCCCAGCCCAGCCCCAGTCTAGCGGCTCCCTCAGAGCCTCTGGCAGCCTCCAGAGCTGCCTGCCCAGCCTGGGAGCTCCGTGGCTGAGGGAGGCCAGATGCAGGGAGGATGTCTGCTCACACTGCCTGGTGGTGGGAGACCTGTGGGCAAGTGGCCCATGCAGGGGAAGGTTGCCAGAGAGAGGAGCAAGCTAGCTGGTTTCCTTCCAGTGCAGGACACAGAAATTTCTTGGCAATCCAGGTGGGCTCTTCTTTCCATGCCCCCAAAAATGCTGCCAGTGGCGCTGTCAGAGTTGAGAACCACTGCTGTCATGAATATTTTAATCATATGTATCAGAGCTTCCTTCTGATTAGAAAAGTTAGATCTCACGTTAGTACAAAGGAAAAAGAAATTACTTAAAACACACTCTGTTACACACTGTTAATGTCTTTTGTTTGTTCTGGGTTTTTTGGTCATTTGTTCACACACACACACACACACACTTTTGTATGGAACACAGTTTATAATGCTTCTACCTACGATTTTATAACTATTGCCACCTTGGTCAGCATTTCCTCCCACCACTAGAACTTGTTCTATTAAGTAAATCCCTAAAAGAGGACTGGCTGGCTCTGGGAGTGGGTCTTGGATCGGGGTGCTGGATGGATGTGCCCCGTTTGCAAAGGCTGGGCTGATGTGTGTCCTTCCAACCCCACCGTGCACAGCCACCCTCTGGTGTCACCAAGCGCTTTTCCTCTCTGCCAGTCTGGTTGATGGCATGCTTACCCAGTGTTCTTTTAAAATTGCATTTCTTTGATTACAAATGAACTTTTCGTCTCATGTGTTTATTAGCCATTTGTACTGTGTTCTGTTGTGTTTTTCAGCAGGTCAGGCTATGTTCACCCTGAGGCTCTCAGGAAGTGGGCGCTGAATGGTATAGTTCAGTTCAGTCACTCAGTTGTGTCCAACTCTTTGCGGCCCCATGGACTGCAGCATGCCAGGCTTCCCTGTCCATCACCAACTCCCAGAGCTTACTCAAACTCGTGTCCATCGAGTCAGTGGTGCCATCCAACCATCTCATCCTCTATCATCCCTTTCTCCTCCTGCCTTCAATCTTTCCCAGCATCAGGGTCTTTTCTAATGAGACAGTTCTTCGCATCATGTGGCCAAAATATTGGAGTTTCAACTTCAGCATCAGTCCTTGCAATGAACATTCAGACTGATCTTTAGGATGGACTGGTTGGATTTCCTTGCAGCCCAAGGGACCCTCAAGACTCTTCTCCAACACCACAGTTCAAAAGCATCAATTCTTTGGCACTCAGCTTTCTTTATAGTCCAACTCTCACATCCATACATGACCACTGGAAAAACCATAGCTTTGACTAGATGGACATTTTTTGACAAAGTAATGTCTCTGCTTTTTAATATGCTGTCTGCTGCTGCTGCTGCTAAGTCACTTCAGTCTGACTCTGTGTGACCCCACAGATGGCAGCCCACCAGGCTCCACCATCCCTGGGGTTCTCCAGGCAAGACCACTGGAGTGGGTTGCCATTTCCTTCTCCAATGCATGAAAGTGAAAAGTGAAATTGAAGTCATGTCCGACTCTTAGCGACCCCATGGACTGCCGCCTACGAGGCTCTAGTTTGGTCATAATGGTATAACTGTGTCTCTAATCTAGGGCATATTCAAAAGCAGAGACATTACTTTGCCAACAAAGGTCCGTCTAGTCAAGGCTATGGTTTTTCCGGTAGTCATGTATGGATGTGAGAGTTGGACTGTGAAGAAGGCTGAGCGCCAAAGAATTAATGCTTCTCAACTGTGGTGTTGGAGACTTTTGAGAGTCCCTTGGACTGCAAGGAGATCCAACGAGTCCATTCTAAAGGAGATCAGCCCTGGGTGTTCTTTGGAAGGAATGATGCTAAAGCTGAAACTCCAATACTTTGGCCACCTCATGTGAAGAGTTGACTCATTGGAAAAGACTGATGCTGGGAGGGATTGGAGGCAGGAGGAGAAGGGGAAGACAGAGGATGAGATGGCTGGATGGCATCACCGACTCGATGGACGGGAGTGTGAGTGAACTCCAGGAGATGGTAATGGACAGGGAGGCCTGGCGTGCTGTGATTCATGGAGTCACGGAGTCAGACACGACTGAGCGACTGAACTGAACGAACTCAATCTAGAGCTGAGTTGTGTGTGGTACCAGAGCAGACCAGTAGGTGGCGCTAACGATGCAGTCATTAGAACTTGGTGGAGTACCCTGCTGGATTCCGTGCTCTGGACCTTCAGTTTGGTGTTGCTTTCCCTCTCACACATCTTCCAGGCTTTTCAGGGAGGCCCACAACAAGAGTACTATAAAATATTACCCTCGGGTCCATTGTGCAGTTTAATACCACCAGCCCAGCTGCTGCTGAGTTAACACACACTGAGTGTGGTGTGTCCCGCATTGTGTCAAGTTTTCTTCACGTATTATCTCATTCAGTAAGTGTAAGCTTATCTCCATTTGGGGCTTCCCTTGTGGCTCAGCTGGTAAAGAATCCGCCTGCAATGCAGGAGACCTGGGTTTGATCCCTAGGTTGGGAAGATTCCCTGGGGAGAAGAAAGGCTACCCACTCCAGTATTCTGGCGTAGAGAATTTCACGGACTGATAGTCCATGGGGTAGCGAAGAGTCGGACACGACTGAGCGACTTCACTTTCACTTTTCACTTTCATGCTTTGGAGAAGGCGACGGCACCCCACTCCAGTACTCTTGCCTGTAGAATCCCAGGGACGGGGGAGCCTGGTGGGCTGCCGTCCATGGGGTCGCACAGAGTCGGACGCGACTGAAGCGACTTAGCAGCAGCAGCAAGCAGCAGGGTGGCTTTTATGCCCGTGTGCGTGCTCTGTCGCTCTGTTGTGTCCAACTCTTTGCGACCTCATGGGCTGTAGCCCGCCAGGCCCCTCTTGTCCATGAAATTTTCCGGCAAGAATACTGGAGCAGGTTACCATTTCCTACTCCAGGGGATCTCCCAGACTCGGATCAAACCGCCATCTCTTGCTGTCTCCTGCCTTGGCAGGCAGATTCTTTACCACTGCGCCACCTTGTGGCTTTTAAACAGCAGAAATTGACTTGTTACAGGTCTGGAGACTGGAAAGTCCAAGATCAAGGTACAGATCCAGTGTCTGATGAGGATCCTCTTGTTGGTTTATACACAGCTTCCTGTGTCCTTATGTGGTGGAAGGGACAAGGGAGCTCTCTGAGGTCTTTTTAAAATAAAGGCACTAATCCCATTCAAGAGAGCTTGTTCTTGTGACCTAATTAGAATTGATCCTTGAACAACATGGGTCTAAACTGCACTGCTTCATTTATACAGTTTTTTTTCCCAATAGATGCATACTACTGTACTACACTGGACATGGAACAACAGACTGGTTCCAACTAGGAAAAGGAGTACGTCAAGGCTGTATATTGTCACCCTGCTTGTTTAACTTATATGCAGAGTACATCATGAGAAATGCTGGACTGGAAGAAACACAAGCTGGAATCAAGTTTGCCAGGAGAAATATCAATAACCTCAGATATGCAGATGACACCACCCTTATGGCAGAAAGTGAAGAGGAGCCGAAAGCCTCTTGATGAAAGTGAAAGAGGAGAGTGAAAAAGTTGGCTTAAAGCTCAGCATTCAGAAAACGAAGATCATGGCATCCGGTCCCATCACTTCATGGCAAATAGATGGGGAAACAGTAGAAACAGTGTCAGACTTTATTTTTTTGGGCTCCAAAATCACTGCAGATGGTGAATGCAGCCATGAAATTAAAAGACGCTTACTCCTTGGAAGAAAAGTTATGACCAACCTAGATAGCATATTCAAAAGCAGAGACATTACTTTGCTGACTAAGGTCTGTCTAGTCAAGGCTATGGTTTTTCCTGTGGTCATGTATGGATGTGAGAGTCCCTTGGACTGCAAGGAGATCCAACCAGTCCATTCTGAAGGAGATCAGCCCTGGGATTTCTTTGGAAGGAATGATGCTGAAGCTGAAACTCCAGTACTTTGGCCACCTCATGCGAAGAGTTGACTCATTGGAAAAGACTCTGATGCTGGGAGGGATTGGGGGCAGGAGGAGAAGGGGACGACTGAGGATGAGATGGCTGGATGGCATCATGGACTCAATGGACGTGAGTCTGAGTGAACTCCGGGAGATGGTGATGGACAGGGAGGCCTGGCGTGCTGAGATTCATGGGGTCGCAAAGAGTCAGACACGACTGAGTGACTGAACTGAACTGTACTACACGATCTGAGGCTTGTTGAATCCGGATCCATGGATTCGCAGGACTGACTGTAAATTTATATTCAGAGCTGAATTTAAAGTCATATTTGGATTTTTGATTGCATAGGAGTCAGAGCCCCGAACCACCCCATGCATTTTTCAAGGGTCAGCTATGCCTCCTGAAGCCCCTACTTCCAAATACCATCACACTGAGTATGAATTTTGAGGAGACACAAATATTCTGTCTATTGCCTGAAGTCAGGAGAAAAGAGAGCTGGGACTTAGCAGTCCATATGCGTCCACTACCTCCAGGGTCTTTGGGCTAAGACCTTCAGCTCTGTGGTTCCCAGACTGGAGTGTCCATTGGAATCATGGGGAAGATACATTAAAACAGACATACCTGGGTTTCTGGTTCCTTAGATCAGGGGTGATTCCTGAGAATCTGCATATCTAGCAAGTCCCAAGTGATGCTGATGCTGCTGGTCAGGGACTACACACTGAGAACCAGGGCTTCCTCATCTTCTCTGGCCCCAGACTTTCAGTGGCTCAGAGCCTAATCTCTGAGATCATCAGAATCCCCTGGAGGAAAGGGGAATGGCATAATTGGGTCCAGTGGATGAAATTTTCACAGGCTGTAATGTATCCGCAAGGGCACCAGGCAGATCCCCAGAGGGACAAGTCCAGGTGTTAATGAGGTCTCCAGCTTCAGGTATCAGGTCCAGATGGGGTGGGAGGCCTGCCTGCCTCCAACCCATCTCACCACCAGCCAGGGGAATTGCCAGGAATAGAAAGGAGTTTACCTAAATTGAGAATAAATCAGTCTACAGTGCTGGAAACTGTCCTAAGTGTAGAGACTGATGCTCAGGCTCAGCCAAGGGTCCAGGGATGGGCAGGGTTGCTCCCAGACACTTCTCAGGGCCAGCCTTTGGAATATGAGCTCACTAAGCAGTCCCTTGAATCCAAGTGAAAGGCAGTGGGGCAAACACACAGGCTAGAATTTAGTTGGGCAGGTTTTGACAATTTCCTCTACTCATCCACACCCACAGATTTCCCCAAGTTATTCAGGTTGATTTTGAGGCTCAGCAAGAATGAGCTAGCTAAGGAGGCTTCCAACAGACTGTGGTGGGGGTTCTTTCCAGAGGACCCTGGAAAAGGCCTCTCAACACTAGCAATGCCAGCCTTCAGCAGGACCCTGTCACCTGACATCAGGATCCGCCTTTCCTTCTTTTTTCTCTTCATACACGTATTTATCCTCCTAACAACCATTTAGTAAACCATTTATTAACACAATGATCAGGCCCTGATGAGATGCTGAGGATATCTTCCCATCAATGAGAAAGAAAAGATCCTTCCTCTCCAGGAGCTGATTTTCAAAGTTGGAGAAAAAAAATCCAATAAACCTGGGAGCAAAGAAAATATTGGCAGATGGAAGAAAATAAGCAAGATGCCATGAGAGATAATAGTGGGCACCTAAATAAAATAATCAGGGCATGCTTCTCCAAGAAGACAGTATTTAAGCTGAACGCTAAAGGAGGGGGAAAGGCAGAGGGGCTAGGAAGAGATAAAGGCATCAAGATTGGAAAGAGCAAGAGTGCGTCGGAGGCATCACGAGGGGACCAGAGCACAAAGGACAAAGAGGAGGGTAGCGGGGGGATGAGGCCAGATCAATGGCAACAGGAATTAGACCATGCGGTAAGGAGTTTGGGTTGTATATCAGATGCAAGGAAATGGCAACCCACTCCAGTGTTCTTGCCTGGAGAATCCCATGGATGGGGGAGCCTGGTGGGCTGCCATCTATGGGGTTGCACAGAGTCAGACACAACTGAAGCGACTTAGCAGCAGCAGCAGCAGCAAGGAGTCTAGGCAACAGTTAGTGGCTCCTGCTGAAAACATTGGTGAAAAGCTAGTGGGAAACTTGATAGAGGAGGGATCAAGCTGACATCACTTAGGCCCACTGTTCAACCTTAGCATTAAGAAAGAGACCACCAGGGAGTTCCCTGGTAGCCTAGTGGTTAAGATTCCAGGTTTTCACTACTGCAGCCCAGGATTCTGCAAGCTGCTGCCAAAAAAAAAAAAAAGAGAGAGAGAGAGAGAGTCCACCAGACATAATCAGATCAAGCCTCTAGATCTAATTGTAATTTACAGGAAATACAGCAGACAGACAGCAGAATGTGTAAAATGACATCAAGAGGGGGCAATCAGCAAAATCCAGTCTGCGAGAAATTCTACAGACAAATGACCCAGACATTTATATGATCCCAAGGGCCACTCAGATGGCTAAACCAGTGTCATGTCACTAGATTTTGGGGTGGTTTGGCACATAATGATACATAATAGAAATGGAAATCTCATTTGGATCCTCACTCAGACAAACCAGTTATTTTAAAAATTCTGTAAATCCTTCAGTAAAAAATAAATTAGTTAAGATATCTAACAATGAGGGAATTTTGAATGCTGGATAATTGATAATATTGTGACACAATGGTTAATTTTGATACTGGGTTATGGATTTTTTGAGTCCTATATTTTAGAAACACAATCTGAAATATTTATGAACAAAAGAGAAGATTGTGCTTCAAAGTCATCCAAGGAGAGGTGTGGGTATGGATGAAGCAAGATTGGCCTTGAGATGGTAATTGTTGAAGGTGAATAATGTATGCTGGAGGTTCTTCATATTCCCTCTTGTCATGGTTCATTAAACTATATACTCATATATGTTCACTCTTACATTCTCTCTCGTACATGTTTGTCATATTAAAATAAAGATGTTTCGGTACAATTGGATGCCCCTGAAGGGCCTAAGCAGAGTAGTATCATTTCCTTCTCTCACTGTGCACCCAACACTTCCAGCGTCTGCTCCTTCACTGGCAGACCCTTCGCCTGTGACCCAAGTTCGCCCTTGCACCTGCTGGTCCCTGTGGCCCCACCGTGCCAGGGGAGGTCTAGTCTAGAAAGACCCCAGGATCTTTCTAATCTCTGGTCCCAGGCCTCCTGTGGGCCTCCAGGCCAGTGGCTGAGCTCTGTATGCAACAGAAGACTCCCCAGTGATGCCTCATCTCCGGAACAGGCTCCATTCAGTCCCAGAGGAAAGCAGGAGGAGAGTTTACAAGACAATATCATGAGTCACCACAACTAATGACTTCCCAGGAGAGCTGTGGTTGGACACTCAGCCACTCCTTCCAAAGGTGCCTGGAGAAACACACACTGAAGCTTGAGACACGTTACAGACACAGAACCACGCCAACTCAGCTGCAGAGATTAGTGTTCTCTTGAGCGAGTCTGGGAACCTCTCTGATCACAGTCCTGCCATTTCAAATGGGGTTAATACCTAACCTATTTACCTCATGGGATAGCAGGAAGGATTGGATCAAATAACAGACGTGGAAAAGTGAAAATGTTAGTTGCTCAGTCATGTCCGACTCTTGGCAACCCCTACATCCTGCCAGGCTCCTCTGTCCATGGGATTCTCCCAGCAAGAATATTGGAGTGGGTTGCCTTCAGGGGAGCTTCCCAACCCAGGGATTGCACCTGAGTCTCCTACATTGCAGGCAGATTCTTTACCATCTGAGCCACCAGGGAAGCCCAGTAGATAAGGAAACTCTTGGCTAAAAGCTGTGCAAATGAAGTAGCTGATACCGCGATGGGAGAAGGTGAAGGATGGGTGGTGGCCTTGGCTTTAGATGGTCTGAAGAATTGAACGTGTGCCTTTGATCCTCAGCCCTGGTTCAGAGTCCCCTTTTAGACTTCCTCCCTCTACCACCTTCTTTTCTTCCACAACTAAAGTCTGTGGCGATGATGAGCAGGGACGTCAAAGATATTGAGGGTGTAATAGGATTGCAGGAGAAAACAGATGGTGCACTCAGGAAGGGTTTAACTGAAGAGAGTTTGGTAAAGAGACTTGACAGCAGGGAGAGGAGGGCAAGAGAACCAGCATGGGACAGTGACGCACACAGGGACCAGCAACCTCAGGAAGCTGTCGCTGCAGAGGGGGAACCTTGTCATTGCAGCCCTGCAGGAACTGGAGTGTGGAAGGGGAGTTACCCAGCCGGAGCTGCACCCGTAAAGACAGCCCCATGGGCAGACCTGTCCAGACAGAGAGGGACTCAGGAGATGAATACACTGACCTCTCTCTCCTCCACTCCTTCAGTCTCCTTCAGTGCCTCCCATTGGCTGAAACCCAGTTAAAAAACCAGAAGGCAGGGAATAGAATCTAAAAAAGAGTGGATATATATATGTGAAAGTGAAGTAGCTCAGTTGTGTCCGACTCTTTGCAACCCCTTTGACTGTAGCCTACCAGGCTCTTCTCTCCATGAGGTTCTCCAGGCAGGAATACTGGAGTGGATTGCCATTTCCTTCTCCAGGGGATCTTCCCGACCCAGGGATCGAACCTGGGTCTCCTGCATTGCAGGCAGACACTTTAACCTCTGAGCCACCAGGGAAGCCCATATATTTATATATGTATAACTGACTCACTTTTGCTGTACAGCAGAAACTCAACACTGTAAATGAACTGTACTCCAAAAAAAAAAAGACCCAGAGAGCAAGGGAACCTGGCTCACATAGGTTCCCGAGAGGTCAGCCTCTGGGGCAGAGAGCAGGGCTGAGAAGTATGGAGCCTGGATCCAGCACAGTTGGAACTGTGTGCAGATGGGGAGGGACCAACATTGGGAAATGAAACGAGAGGTGGACAAGCGGGTTGGAAGGTGTGAGATCAGGGTCTGAGTGGCTGTGAGGTTGAAAGTCTTGGATCGGTGAATCCAGTTGCAATTGGGGTTGAGCTCATGCCCAGGTGCTGGGCATGGTCAGGGTCTGGAGCACAGAAGGATCTCCCAGCAGTGAGAAGTCAGTTATCTCTTCTTCACCTAAGATCCTGACCCATGTGCTCCTTTGCACCTAGGGGAGCCCTCCCAGCCTTCCAACAGCAGCTGGCCCCCAAGCGAGAATGGGAGTGATGCTGAGGCCACCCCGGCTGCAAACCTCACCTTCTCCTCCTACTACCAGCACTCCTCCCCGGTGGCTGCCATGTTCATTGTGGCCTACGTACTCATCTTCCTCCTCTGCATGGTGGGCAATACCCTGGTCTGCTTCATCGTGCTCAAGAACCGGCACATGCGCACCGTCACCAACATGTTCATCCTCAACCTGGCCATCAGCGACCTGCTGGTGGGCATCTTCTGCATGCCCACCACCCTTGTGGACAACCTCATCACTGGTGAGTAGGCAGCTCCCCCCTGAAATCATGGCTGGCCTGGTCTCCTGGCCAAGGTGCCATTGTCTCAAACTCCCCAGTCTTACGGCTGAGAGGATTAGACTAGAAATAATAGATACAATGAATTAATCATTTGCTTTGTTCCAGGCTTTGTGTGACTTATTCTTCCTGAATTATTTTAACTAATCCTCACAACAATCCAATGAAGTATGCATTATTGTTATCCCCAATTGATGGATGAGGAAACTGAGGCTCGGAGTGATTAAGGGCTGGTTCTGTAGTTTATACAACTAAGTGTCAAGTCCCACATTCTTACATCTGTATTTCTAACCACTGCACCGTTCAGTCCTACTCTCCCGGGTAGCTCCCATCTAGTTCTGGGCAGAACTAGAACCAGCAGGAAGAAGTGGTAAGGAGGCAGGTTTCCTCTGAATAGGGACCTAAAAACTAATTTGAGATGTTCTCCACCAAAAAAGGGTTCCTGCCTACAGGTATTGTGCTCCCTGTCACTGGGAGTGTCTAAGTGGGGACTGGCCGGCTGTTTAGCAGGGATCTGGTAGCGGGATTCAAGCAGAACTAGGCCACTTGACTTCTAAATTCCCGCCCAGTATCTAAAAACGTTAAGAAGGATCCCACTATCATCTACCTTCTGCCAAGATTCACTTTTCTTGTTTCAGAGTAAGGCGCCACAGAGTCTAGGTGGGAAGGACTAGTTTCCAGAGCTGGGGAGACCCCTAGAGGTCTATGCCTGCAGCTTCTGAGCTCAGAGCTCCAAGAAACAGGATTCAGAGCCTCGACAGCCCCATTTGGAGTGACTTTGGTGTCTCTGTAGTATAGCTGGTTAGCACGTTGGACTGTTAACTGAAAGGGTAGTGGTTCGAGCCCACACAAGGATGCTCCCCCTTATGCCATTTGGGGTTCCCAGGTGGCTCAGCAATAAAGCATCTGCCTGGAATGCAGGAGATACAGGGGAGGCAGATTCTATCCCTGGGGTTGGGAAGCTCCCCTGGAGGAGGAAATGACAGCCCACTCCAGTATTATTGCCTGGAGAATCCCATGGACAGTGGAGCCTGGCAGGCTACAGTCCATGGGATCGCAAAGAGTCGGACATGGCTGAGCACGGACTACCACACGCCACAGCTGATGTGAGGCTGGGGGACTCACAAAGCCAGAAAGTGAAGCCAGGGCTGTCACTTTCCCCTTGGCTGTCCTCTGGCTAAGCCTGGTGGGATCTTTAATCACAGCTGAATCACAGGTTCTTTCAGGGATGCTAAACAGAGGCCGTGCATCCTTCTTCCCAAAACACACACAAACGTATGCATACACACACACCTGCACATGTGCATACACATAAAGGTGTGCACACACCCATGCTCACTCACCAGTTAACAATAGTGTGATGAGGTCACTAGTTGGTTACAGTAGTGTCTGCCAGTCCTTTTTTATCTGTACAAACCGTTATTTATTCAACAACTTCTTAATGTGGGCATCTAAAGTTTCTCTGATATTTTGCAGTTACAACAGTGCTACAATGAATAGCCCTGTGCATATGTATTTTGTGTCATCAGAGGTGTATATTCAGAATCGAGTGAGATTGTTAGGTCAAAACACAAGTGCATAAATTAGGCATTGCCTAGTTCCCCTCCAGAAGGACCGTAATGATTTGCATTCCCACCAGTGATGTCTGAGAGCTCCTATTTCTCCACAGCAAGTATCATTTGAGTTTTTCTAATTATGAATGAGGTTTGAACATTTTTTTGTGTTTTTCCATCTGCTCTCTACAGCGATATTGACGTTCCATGACATTTAAACTCCCTGGCACCCAGATCAGACTCTCAGCACTGATCCATAGTGATTTAGAGACAAAGAGATTGCAAATTAATCTCCCCCTTCATTTTCACAACTGTAAAAAGGAGACAGTAATGGGGCTGGGGTGAGGACTGAGCAGGCCAGTGCCTGGTACCTCGTAAGGATGCAGACAGAAAATCAACATGGCAGAGGCTGTTGGTGAAAGAAGACCCCAGTCTTGGGAGATGACTCCTGTTCACAGCACAACAGACAAGAACAAGCTGCCCTCCCCCCCCACCATCCCAGGGCTAGAGGGCTGAAAACACCAGTTAGTTACCAACACAGGGCCTCAGGCAGCCAAGAGGTGAACCTGGCTACCAGTTCTGAAAGCAGGTGGGACTCAGGTCTCATGAGAAAGCAGAAGCTCAGGGTCAGAGTGAGGACATCAGGTAGGATGGGCTAGAGCTGCTCATAACCTCCCCCAACTTGTGAGTCAGGATGGATCTGTCCTAGTGGGTCTCCACTTCGGCTGCCACTTAAATCTCCTGGGTCAATTTGGAAAATAGGGTGGTCTGAGTCCCACCCTTAGAGATTCTGTTTGTAATTAGTCTGATATGGTCCTGGGCACTGATCCTTTTCCAAACTCTCAGCTGATTCTAGTGAGCATCCAGGTGAGAACTACTGGCCTAAAACTTGGAGCTGGGCTATGGGAGCAGAAATCCAGGCAGGGCTGGATGGATCTAAAGCTCATGGAGAAAAATTGCTGGTCAGTATAAAGGCTGTCTCTAGTAGGACTGTCCACAGAGGTACCGGCTGGTCAGCTCCTCACTCCTGGAAGCGCGTAAGCAGAGGTAGAATGACAACCTAGCTCGACTGGAGGGAAGATACAAGCCACAGAGGGGACTGGCCCAGATGGCTGCAGGCCTCTGGCTCTTTGTGGACGAGGCATCTCTCACTTTGTGGTGGCCTCTGTCATTGCAGGGTGGCCCTTCGACAACGCCACGTGCAAGATGAGCGGCTTGGTGCAGGGCATGTCTGTGTCTGCTTCCGTTTTCACGCTGGTGGCCATTGCTGTGGAAAGGTGAGAGGGTTCCTGGCTGGGTTATCCTGGGCTGACTGGGGCACAGCATGAGGACTAGCTGCTGTTTCCACTGCTGCGCCTGCTAGAAGGAAGACTAGCTAGACTGCTCTGTGGTCTGTGGTCCTGAGCCACAGAGGGAAGGGTGGTGGGGCTGCTTGCCCTCTAGAATTGGGGGACTGTAGAGGATACTGCTACCTCTTTCTGGAAGACCTGGAGGCAGCTCCTGAGGAGGTTTAAAAGGTATTCCTGGGCCCTAAGAGGAGCTTGGGGACAGTCCTTGTCTCCTGAGCGGTAGACCTCCTTGGTGGCCCCTGACTCCCCAGCTCCACCATCTTCTGCTGCTTCTGGTCTTTCAGCCTCAGATTCCATCTGAATCTCTGATAAGAGTGGGTCTGCTAAACAGAATGGAGCCAGGGACCAAGCAGCTTGCAACACAACTGATTCAGTTGCAAGGGGGTCCTCCTCCCTCTCCGAGAGCCCTTTCAATAAGGGTGCTTATCCCAGAGCAAGGGAGGCAGGCAGGTAAGTTGGAGGGCTGCCTAGCTGGATGACCTTGGGTAGGTCATTTAACTACATTGAGCCTCCGTTTTATCACCTGTCAAATAGTCCATACCCTACTGGCTGGCTGGGGGGCTTCAGTGAACTTCTGTTTGTAAAGCTGATACATACTATCTGGTATGGAGACCATACGCCAGCAGTTAATAGCATTCTATTTCATCTTTACACCCACACCCTCCTCCTTGTCTTCTTCCAAACTCAGGCACTACTAGCTCCACCCTTCGTACAATCTAGTGTCCTCAGCGTCCCTCCACTTCTGCCCTCATCAAATCCAGTCTTTTGTGACCCAGTGAAGAAAGCAGCTGGTGAGATAGAACTGGGTCCCCATCTGCAAGGCCGCTAATTAGCTGGGTAATTGGGGGAAGTCCTCCTTCACTGGTCTCCATTTTGTTGTCGTTGTTAACGATGACATCTCCCAGTGGTGTCTGGGTATTCTTCAAGTTCCTATCTCCTTGGGAACTCTTCCTGGTCTGTCCTAGGATCGTTCTCCATTCATTAAGGGCTACTGCACTTAGAGCCAGTACTATGTGCTTTAAGAATTATTTGTTTTCTGGCAGCTCCTTATTTGATGTTACGAAACCAGGAGGTCAAAGTCAGGTAGGTTGAGAAAATAAGGCTTGAGACAAGCTGTGGGAGAAGGGTAAAGTGCTGTCAGATGGGGAAAAGGATAGGAGGGAGCAGAGCAGGACACTTTGGTGAAGGGGAAAGAGCCGTTGGCTGGGAGTCCGCTCTAGGCCTGTGTTCTAGCGCAGGTTTAGCCCTTAAATTGCCCCATGACTTTGCTAAGCTAGATGGGCATCTTTGAGCAGGAGAACTGGGCATAGGCATTTTTAAAAATGCTTCAGGAGATTCTAATGCACAGTGAAAGTTTACAGCTGCCCGTTTATATGGCACAGTGGAGCAAGACAAATCTGTATTCAAGCTTGGTCCTTGGTACTAGCTAGCTGTGTGACCCTGAGCCAGTTACTTAACACCTCTGAATCCCATATGTAAAGTAACGGTGTAATAATAATCACAGCTGAGACATCCTAAGGAGGAAATGGTGCAGAACTGTCTCGATACTATGGAGGCACTGTTGGAAGGATGGTGGCTAAGATGATATAGGGAGAACCTGTCACATAGACTCCACATCTGAACTCCCAAGGTTTTCTGGAGAAGCCATAAACAGCTAAAATTTGTTTTCGTTGATACACCTACCCAATCGGCCTACTCAGGGACAGAATCTGCCAGCTAAGTCACTGCTAGCTGCCAGCTACTCAGTTTATCCTCCAAAATGCACGAACAGGATTCAGTTCTTGTGAGACCTGCCCTTTTGTCTTGTTCCACGGCCGCCCAGCCTTGGAGCTGATTGCCCTACAGGTGAGAAACCAATTTGCTTGTCAACGAACATAATTAACACCCGAGCCTTCTTTGACACCACCTAAGGTGCAATGGTGGGGGTGAAGTGCCCCAACCCCGCCAGCCCCCAGCCCTCTGCCCTCCAGGGGTTGGTGCTCATCCCTGGGACCCTCCCAGACCCCCTGCTTTTCTTTCCTCCATCACCGCAGGTTCCGCTGCATCGTGCACCCCTTCCGCGAGAAGCTGACCCTGCGGAAGGCGCTGGTCACCATCGCGGTTATCTGGGCGCTGGCCCTGCTCATCATGTGCCCCTCGGCCGTCACGCTGACCGTCACGCGCGAGGAGCATCACTTCATGGTGGACGCCCGCAACCGCTCCTACCCGCTCTACTCGTGCTGGGAGGCCTGGCCCGAGAAGGGCATGCGCAAGGTCTACACGGCCGTGCTCTTCTCGCATATCTACCTGGCGCCGCTGGCGCTGATCGTGGTCATGTACGCGCGCATCGCCCGCAAGCTGTGCCAGGCCCCGGGGCCCGCGTGCACCGGCGGCGAGGAGGCGGCGGGGGAGGGCGGGCGAGGCGCGCGGCGCAGGGCGCGAGTGGTGCACATGCTGGTCATGGTGGCGCTGTTCTTCACGCTGTCCTGGCTGCCGCTCTGGGCGCTGCTGCTCCTCATAGACTACGGGCAGCTGAGCGAGCCGCAGCTACACCTGGTCACCGCCTACGCCTTCCCCTTCGCCCACTGGCTGGCCTTCTTCAACAGCAGCGCCAACCCCATCATCTACGGCTACTTCAACGAGAACTTCCGCCGAGGCTTCCAGGCCGCCTTCCGCACCCAGCTCTGCGCGCCACCGTGGGGGCGCCACAGGGAGGCCTACTCCCAGCGGGCCAGCCGGCTCCTGCGCACGAGGGCGTTCGTGGAGGTGCAGCCCAGCGACTCAGGCCTGCCCTCCGAGTCGGGCCCGAGCAGCGGGGCCCCCAGGCCCGGGCGTCTCCCGCTGCGCAATGGTCGCGTGGCCCACCATGGCTTGGCCGCCGAGGGTCCCGGCTGCTCCCATCTGCCCCTCACCATCCCAGCCTGGGACATTTGAGGGGGACGCGGAGCACAGGCCTCTGAACCCGAGGGCCATGACCGCACATGTGACACCCAGGCATGACAGCGTCTGGTGTGGTGTTAGGAGAGGCTGCCATATGTCTCCCTCTCAAACACAAGGCAGTGAGCAGTTGTTAGTGGAATCTTCTCTGTCACTTTCCCCCTCAGATAGAGGCAGAGGAGGGGAAAGAGAGCGGAGCTGTTTCCCTGAAACCCTCTGCAGCAGAAGCCACAGGCATCATTAGGCATCATCTCACTCAGTTCTCACACTTCGGGAATAGGGTTCTTATCCCCCTTCTGGGACTTCCCTGGTGGCTCACTGGTAAAGAATCTGCTTGCCAAGTAAGGAGATGCCAGTTGAATCCCTGGGTTGGGAATATCCCTGGAGAAGGAAATGGCAACCCACTCCAGTATTCTTGCCTGAGAAATCCCACGGACAGAGGGGCCTGGCAGGCTACAGTCCATGGGGTCACAAAAGAGTCGGACACAACTTAGCAACTAAACAGTAACATACCCCCTCTACGGGTGCAAAACTGAGGCTGGAAGAGGAGATGAGACTAGTCTGTCTCTCAACTAGAGCCTGCATGACTCCAGTGCCTGCCTGTCTGGTTTTGACCATCTCCAGCTGCCTCCAGAAGGGCCCCTTAGGGCGAAGCACAGTGAAAAATGTGAATCCTAATTAAACATCTGGGAAGAAGTGAAAAGCAAGGCTGGCCTGTCCATCTGATGCTTGGTGTCCATGTCCTGGAGTCTCCTGTGTATGATTGAAGCCACTCCCCTGATCCCTCCCCAAGAGAACACAGAGTGTTCTGTGTAGGTTTGTCTTGTTTGTTTCAAGAAGTGTCCAGGGCCATTCTCTTCTCCCCAAAGTACCATTAACAGGACGTCATGCCTGAGCATGAGCTCTATGAAGAAAGCTGAGCACTGAAGTATTGATGCTTTTGAACTGTGGTGTTGGAGAAAACTCTTGAGAGTCCCTTGGACTGCAAGGAGATCAAACCAGTCCATCCTAAACGAAATCAGTCCTGAATATTCATTGAAAGGACTGATGCTGAAGCTGAAACTCCAATATTTTGGCCACCTGATGCAAAGAACTGACTCATTGGAAAAGACCCTAATGCTGGGAAAGATTGAGGGCAGGAGGAGAAGGGGACGACAGAGGATGAGTTGGTTGGATGGCATCACTGACTCAATGGACATGAGTGAGCAAGCTCCAGGAGTTGGTGATGGACAGAGAGGCCTCGTGCTGCAGTCCATGGGGTCACAAAGAGTTGGACATGACTGAGCGACTGAACTGAGCTGAACTGATGCCTGAGCAGTTGCAGAACAATCCCTGGGAAGCCTGTGTCAGTCACAGATACTCTGGGTCTGAGCCCAGAGAAGGGGGTGTCTGCCCTCCCTCCTCTCTCATAGGATCCACCACCATCACCCAGACCCAGGTCAAAGCTCACAATGTGACAGTCAGCTTCAGGGTCACAAGAAGCATCAGTTTATTTATTCACAGACAGGAGGAAAGGAGGGCAGAACACCCACTTTCAGCCTTCCAAAATACATCTGCTCACGAGAGCTGCAAGTACACAGCATTCCCAAGGCCCTTTCCCTGCTCCCTCCAGGGGATTGTGGGGGAGAAGTTGGCCAACCAAAGCTACGGTGTCCCCTGAGGCTTCTGGGATGACAAACACTAAACCTCTCCCAGCATGGATAACTCATGTGCCCTAAAAAAGGATGGGATCCACCCCTTGTTTGCTCTGGCTCTCACCCAGCATGCCTGCATCACCTTAAAGAGAGAGGCTCCTCTCCAGCAGGTGGGAGGAACTGGGATTACCCTGTGATCCTTGCATGGCCCCAGTCATCTGTAGTTAACTGGATACTTCCTCCTTATCTCTATAGAACACACACTGTTGCCAGAATTTTAGTGAATAAAAAAGAAACATTTCCAGGGCAGAGAATGTGACTCTGAGGCCCCACCAGTTTTCTTAATTGACACATGATGACTTAACCCTGTTGACTCCACTTTAAGTACTAGATGTAGGGGCAGAATAAAACTCCTAAGCCATTGTACAGTGTCGCCTGCAAGCATGTCCCCAGACACTTTTGATCCATGCAAATGGGCTGAAGATGTTGCCATCCTCAAAGTGAGGCTCAAAAGGACCAAGAGGGGAAGGGCCACGGGGTGCGGTGGGGTGGGGCAGGGTTTGAGTTAGAATGTGTCTTCTGATGGTTTCTTCCCATGCCCCTTCCTGCCTCTCAAGGAAGGTGGATTGGGGAGGAGAGGTGGAAATTCCCACAAATGCTGTTTGCCTGATGATGAGGCAGAATGCTCACAGAACCAGCAATTGCATCCTCCCGCCCCAAGCTCTTGGTCTGGGAAATGAGATTCTATTGTGTTTACTCTTGAAATATCCGGCTTGAGCTGTTCTGTGTATGCTATCTATAACCCGTGAATGGAGCAGGCTGCCAAGATCCATCATGACCCCACCCCGGTCAAGGTGTCTAGGAATGATGGACAAGGGTCTCAGGAAAGGGAGTGCCATCCTGTCCCTCATTCGCTAGTATGTGTCTGGGACCCACTTCTGGTCCTGCATCAGTGTTCTGTGTCACTAGAGTATAGGCTGGAGAAGTCCCGGCTGCTTGCCTTAAAGAACTCTGACGCCAGCCTCTAAAACCAGACCAGAGAAAGGGCCATCTTAAATCCAAAGGCTTGTCCCTGTGGCTGGGGGGATCTGTTGGGAGACACTGTCTGGTCTTTTCTCTGGTGCGTGTTTTTCCCTTAGCATGGCCTCCCCAACCACAGAATCACAGCCTAGGGGGAGACCAGGGCACTCACCCAAGCCAGCCTTCTATCAAGGCCCCTTTGTTTCACTTTTCCCCAAAGATGCCATGCTTTGAAAGACTGGGTTGGCCAAAAGAAAAAAAAAATTGCACTAGGCTATAATTCATATGTTTGATGGATTTTTTTAGAAAAGAAATAAAAAAACCAATGAGAGGTGAGGCCTTGTGGGTATCTGTGGAGTGTTTGGTTTCTTGTGTATGTGGCAAAACACATATACCACATCAAATTTATCCTGTAACTATTTTTGTGTACAGTTCAGTGGCATTGAGGGTCTTCACACTGCTGTATAACCATCACTATCCATTTGCAGAACTTTTTTTTAACATCCCAAACTGCAACTCTGTACCCATTAAACAATAACTCCCTGTTTCTTCCTGCCTCTGGTAACTGCCATTCTACTTTCTGTCTCAGTGAATTCAATCACTCTAGGTACCTTGTACGGGTGAAATCACACAGGATTTGTCCTTTTGTGATTGGCTTATTTCACTGAGTATAATGTTTTCAAGGTTCGTCCCTGTTGTAGAAGGTGTCATTTTCTTCCTTTCAAAGGCTGAGAAATAGTCCATTGTATGGATATACCAGTCATTACCCATTCATCCACCGATGGACATTTGGGTTGCTTCCTCATTTTAACTATTGTGAATAATGTGTGGAGGTTTCAGATGCTAGACAAAGTTCCTGAAAATAGTGTCTGTGTGAGCCCTGAGAACAGAGGCCCCAAGGATCTCTTCTGACTTGGCATGTATGGGTGATGTAGCAATGGTTCAAGGAACGCTGTGATCTGTCTTATGCTCCTAGCCCACCCCCGCTACTCTGAGCTGGGTTTTACTTCTTGACCAGAGTGGCTAGAAAATTGTATGTTCCCTCCATGAAATGCTATTTTATGAGGATATTTTTCTAAGTATAGCTTTATTATTCTGGCTGGTATTCTATGACCCAACACCTGGGCCCTCTCAGGGGCCTTGTCCAGTTACCCCAGGGTACACAAGGGTAAGCAACGTGGACTTCTGCCCATGTGCTTCCATTTGCCTACAGGTTGGCTGGGTCTCCTAAGGTGACTGCCCTTTCACAGGCAGCAAGTTTGGAAATGAACTGGATGTGTGATGGGGGAAAGGGCCAAGGGCCTGTGGACACTGAGCATCCCCACCCCAGAGGAACTCTTGGAGGGACTCCATGTCCTGTCCTGCCATTTGCAGCACGAGCAGTCATTCTAATCATGGGTCTTCACTGATGAATGGCCTCTTGACTTCACCACGCAGCACTCAACAGGCCAACGGGAGCGGGAGGCGGATGCCCAGCCTGGGCCCCGCACACCACAGTCTGCCGGCCGTAGGCCGAGGACTTTCTCTTGGGGCGCAGGGGATGCATGATTTGGGTTGGAATGGAGGGCAGAGTTGGCAAAGTCGGATGAGAGCCCCCCTATCATTAGTCTACTGTGTATTCATCCAGAAATCCAGGTGAGAGCCAAGCCGAGAGCTGGATAGACAAAGCATTGCTATTAAGCTCTGTGCCTTTTTGCATATTTCCTCAGCTCACCCCTCTGAAGTGCCACTGAGGAAAGACAAATGGGAAGGAGGTGACCCGAATGGGCTTCACTGCGAGCAAACAATGTTGAATCAACAATAGATTCCTTGTTGAATAACCCAATTATTAATGTTTATGACATTTTATTGTTTCTCTTTTTCTCTCTCTACACAAACACTCCATTGTGGAAATTTTACAAGGTTTAGATCAACAAAGAGAAGAAAATAAAAAGCACCCAAATCTAGCCACAAGAGATAATTGTGGAATTATTTTCTATGTGTATATATGTTTTTAAAATTTATAACAGCTTTATTGAGGCATACTTTACATGCAGTAAAATGCACCCATCTTAACTGTACATTTTGATGAGTTCTAGCTAATTGTATACAGTTGTGTAACCACCATTACACTCAAGATATTTCCAGAATCTCCCCCAAATTCCCTTGTGCCAATTTGTAGTCAACCCTCTCGGCTCCTCCTGGCCCCAGATAACCACTCATTTGATTTTGGAAGGTCACCTACTTGTGTAGCTTTTTGATCTGGCTTATTTCACTTAGAATAATGCTTTTGAGATTCATTCATGTTGAAGCATGAATCAGCAGTTTGTTCCTTTCTGTACCTGAGTAGTATTCCATTGTATGGCTCTATGATATTTTACTTGTCTATTCATCAGTGGATAGATATTTGAGTTGTTAACACTTTTTATGAATTTATGAATTATGAATAATGCTGCTATGAACACACATAAGTCCTTATATGTATATATGTTTTCAGTTCTATTGAGTAACCTAGGAGTGGGTTGGGTTGAGAGTAAGTGTCTAGTTTTACTATGCAAGAAACTGCCAAAGTATTTTCCAAAGTTGCTGTGCCATTTTGCATTCCCATCAGCAGTAGACAAGCACTCTAGTTGTTCTTGCCAACACTGAGTAGGATCAGTGTTTAGAAAATTTTCCTGATGACTAGGGATGCTGGGCATCTTTCCATATGCTTATTGGTCATTCTTATATCTTTTATTTACAGTGTCTTCAAATATATCTTTAAAAATATGATTATGTTGAAATGTAATTATACAATAGGATTATATCATAGAGACTTTAGTACAAAATCTTGCCCTGAGTCTAGGAGGAATTTATTACTAAATAGAAGGTTTTAAAATCTATTAAGAATGGGTCTAAAGCAAGATTTGTTGTTGTCCAGTCGCTAAGTCACGTCCAACTCTTTGTGACCCCATGGACAGCAGCACACCAGGCTCCCCTGTCCTTCACTGTCTCCTGGCGTTTGCTCAAATTCATGTCCATTGAGTCAGTGATGCTATCTAACTATTTCATCCTCTAAAACAAGACAGACCCTTTGAAAGGATCCTCTGGACAGAAGGTGTTTAGGGTTGGAGGGCTATTTTAATAGGTTATTAGAAATGGCCTCTCTAAGGATTGGGATTTGAATATAGATATGAATCAAGTGAGAGATAGAGCCATTGGAATAGCTGAGGAAAGAACAACCCAACCAGAGAATATCATGTGCAAAGGCCCTAAGATAGGAGAGGAATCAACACAGAAGGAATTAATGCATATCAAAACGGTACTGAATTTCAGCAATTACATTTCTGGTCAACTCAAACCATTTACTGAGACCTGTTAAAAACCAGGCACTGTACTGAATGCTTTATGCTGCTGCTGCTGCTGGTGCTAAGTCGCTTCAGCCGTGTCCGACTCTGTGCGACCCCATGGACGGCAGCCCACCAGGCTCCCCCGTCCTTGGGATTCTCCAGGCAAGAACACTGGAGTGGGTTGCCATTTCTTTCTCCAATGCATGAAAGTGAAAAGTGAAAGTGAAGTCGCTCAGTCGTGTCTGACTCTGAGCGACCCCATGGACTGCAGCCTACCAGGCTCCTCCGTCCATGGGATTTTCCAGGCAAGAGTACTGGAGTGGGGTGCCATTGCCTTCTCCGGAATGCTTTATGACTGTTATTTATCTCTCACAACAGTGCATAAGCTCCATGAGGACAGGAGCTATTGTCTATTTCACTCACTTTTGTGGACTCAGATCTAGGATACTGCCTGGGACATAGGAGGCACTCAATAAATATCTGTTGGATTAATGAAATAATTACATAAACAGGTATTTTTAAATTATTCCCATATTATAGATGGAAAAAGTAAGTCTCAAAGAAGTTAAGTAACTTACTGAAGGTCACATAACTAGATGGTACTGAAGCTGAGACTCAAATCTTGATGCATCTAACCAGGCAGCCCAGATTTTTGCTACTCTCTCAAGCTGCTGTGAATTCTCCTTCCTATATTTGGGAAACAGGTTCAAAATGAAAGAAAGAGGCTTGATGAAAGTCCCCTTTAATCCTAAAAAATAAAACCAGCCAGGTTCCAGAATGCTGTTTTGGCCAGAAGACCATATTTTCATCACATTCAGTGGCTTCCACAGATTTGAGATGGAAGAAATACCAGCAGTTTAAGTAAATGATGTACATTTAGTCTGATTCAGTACCATGTCAAGCCTTCATGGCAGCCATGGGCTGAAAGAAATTATCCTCTCGACTCCTTTGCTCTGGGGTCATTGATGAGATGAAAGCTGCTGAACTGGCTGTCAGTCCCACCTTGAGTTATTTGTGTTCTCTTGCTAAGTGCAATGCCCAGGCCTTTGAATCCCAACACCAACAAATGCAGCTATTGTCATGTGTAAGCAACCAAATAAACGTGGGTGGAAAAACCCAAGCTTGGTGATTTGAGCAAATTAGTTTTTCTGTCACATAGCCAATGGTGGTGTTAAATCATTCTCTGTTTGAGCAGTAATTCCTCCCCACTGCCCTCTGTCTTGCTTTATTCAGGGAGGGTAGAACATGTAGCATGAGTTAGGATTTCATTCCTTTTTCAGGCTATTTGTCTATTTAAGCCAAGATGTTTTGACTTCAAGTAACAGAAATCCCCAATTTAGCAGGTTTAAACTCTAAGAAGTTTACTATCTAATGCAGTAAGAGATTCAGAGGCAAACTAATTCCAGGCTTAGTTAAGTCAGTAACTCAAAGACATCTCAAGAACTCAAGTTCTTTCCATCATTTGATTTGCTGATCTCTGCATGTCAGCTTGGTTCTCAGGCAAACTCTCTTGATGTTTGATGCCTCATAAGAGGGCTACACAGTTTTAGTTATTTGTATTGGTCACTTTTGGCTAGATTATGATGCTATGCATGCATGCATGCATGCTCAGTTGCTCAGTCATGTTCAACTCTTTGCTGCCCCATGGACTATAGCCCATCAGGCTCATCTCTCCATGGAATTTTCCAGGCAAGAATACTGGAGTGGATTGCCATTTCTTCCTCCAGGGGATCTGCCCAATCCAGGGATCAGACCTGTGTCTCCTGCATTGGCAGGTTGATTCTTTACCACTGAGCCACTGGGAAGCCCAGATTATGATGTTACAACAACTTTTAAAATTTCTGTGGCTTCAAACAACAAGTATTCAGAAGTATACTCTCCTTTTAAGATAAAACCTTTCCAGGAAACACCCTGGGAATCCTTCCATTTATCCCATTGGGAAGAATTTTATCACATGCGCGTGCCTGAAACAAATACTGACAACCTTGATTGTTTTAGCTTATTTAAAATGCATTTCTTTGTGGGCATAGGGAAAGAAGGATAAATTAGGAGTTTGGGATTAATATATACACATTACTATATATATAAAACAGATAAGCAACAAGATTTACTGTATAGCCAGGGAATTATACTCAGTATTTTGCAATAATCTATAAGGATAAAGGCCTTTCCTGGTGGCTCAGCCGTAAAAAATCTGCCTGCAATGCAGGAGACTCAGATTTGATCCTTGGGTCAGGAAGATCCCCTGGAGGAGGGCATGGCAACCCGCTTCAGTATTCTTGCCTGGAGAATTCCATGGACAAAGGAGCCTGGCAGGCGACAGTCCATAGAGTCACAAAGACTCAGACATGACTGAAGTAATTGACCACACAGGCACGCGTAAGAGGAAACAATCTGAAAAAACATGGATAGATATATGTGTGTGACTGAATCACTTTGCTGTACACCTGAAACTAATACTATGTTGTAAATCTACTATACTTTATTTAAAAAAAATAAAATAAAATGCATTCCTGAAGACAGTGGAAGGGTTGGCTGCCCTGAAGCAAAGCTATGCATAGAGGATTAGATTCCTGAATAAACTTAGGATTCTTTTAGAAAAGAGAAGGTGATATGGTTATTGGGCAGCAACTAGCAGTGTTTCCTATAATATTCAAAACTAAAGTCATCATTTTTCTTACCCTCCATCCTAACCAAACTATCTCAGTAAATGACACACCATTCAACCAGTTATTGTAGCCAGAAACCTAGAAATTATCCTCAAATCCATCTTGCTCATCTTCCACGCTGTCCAGCCAGTGATCAATTCCACTGAATCTACATTGAACACAGCTCTGTAATCACTCATCTCTTTTGCCACCCAAGTCCAGGGCACCACCGTCTTTTACCCGGGTCACTGCAACAGACTTCTCATGGTTCTCTCTGCCTGTTCTTGCTAAACTTGAATCCAGGCTTCAAGCTGCTAACAGAGCCACTTAAAACATTTTTTGTGTGTTTTATTTATTTATTTGGCTGCATTAGGTCTTAGTTGTGGCATGTGGGATCTTTGCTGTGTCATATAGATCTTTCACTGAGGTGCATAGCCTCTGTAGTTTTGTGGCACTTGGGCTTAGTTGCCCCACAGCATGTAGGATCTTAGTTCCCCTACCAGGGATGGAACCGGAATCCCCTGCATTGCAAGGAGAATTATTAATCACTGGACCACTAGGGAAGTCCCCAGAGCTACTTTTAAAAGCAATTCTGATCATGTCACTTTCCTGCTAAAAACACTTACCGGTTTTTCATTGCTCCTTCAGAAAAAGTCCAATCCTTGTATCACACCTTCCAAGGCCCTCCTTGGAAGTCATTTAACTTTGACCTCTTCTCTGATTTCATCTCTTAATACACTCTTTCTGGCTTCTGTTTTCTCCTTTTTGCTTTATTAACCACTTCTAATCTTTTAGGTCATAGATTAAGGATCATTTCTTTGAAAAGTTTCCCTGCTCCTATAATGCAAATCCTTTTACCTCATTTATCACTCTGCTTATCCAAACCTTTTTTCTCTTTTGGCCTTGCCTCCACAGCTTGTGGGATCTATTAATAAGTTCCCTGACCACAGACTGAACCTGGGCCATGGCAGTGAAAGCCTGGAATTCCAACCACTAGGTCACCAGGGAACACCCTCTACTTATCCAAACTTATTGCACATACTTGTTGGAGTCTGTCTTCCTTTCAGACTACAAGTTCTGTGGGGCCCACAACCATGTCTTTTGAAGCACTACAACCCTACCACCTAGCAGAGACAACAGTTATGAGTGTTAAATAAAACGTAGTTATAAATTTGAAAGTTTTCCTGTTATAGGACCTATAGGTGGTAGTTGACACCAAAATTATACATGAGATAACCTAGGGAGAGGGTATCTCTAGAGAGAAAGAACATGAGAAGTTAGAAAAGTAGTGATGATCCAGATGAAGAGATGGCTAAAGGGGAGAATGAGAAAAGAGGGGCCAGAGAAGTAGGAGGGATGTCAGAAGGAAATGCAGTCACAAAGCCAAGGAAGAGAGAGGGCATCAGGAAGTTGGAGGTGCCTAACGGAGAAGGCAATGGCACCCCACTCCAGTACTCTTGCCTGGAAAATCCCATGGACGGAGGAGCCTGGTAGGCTGCAGTCCTTGGGGTCGCTGAGAGTTGGACACGACTGAGGGACTTCACTTTCACTTTTCACTTTCCTGCATTGGAGAAAGAAATGGCAACCCACTCCAGTGTTCTTGCCTGGGGAATCCCAGGGACGGCAGAGCCTGGTGGGCTGCCGTCTATGGGGTCGCACAGAGTCGGACACGACTGAAGCGACTTAGCACCAGCAACAGCAGCAACAAGGCTAATTACAGCAAACAGCAGGATGTGGACTAAAAAGCACCATTGGATTCAGTTATAGAGCAAGAGAGACACCATTTGAGAACAGCTGGGTTCATCCTTTGTCAAACCATTATACTTAAGAAGGTATTTTTGCTCTCCTTCTCATCAATTCCTCTACCTTTTGTTCTGGCAAAGAGTCATTAAAACACCTACTTTAGGCCAGGTACTGTGCTAGGCTCCAGAGGGATATGAGAAAGAGAACACGGCCCAAAGGGCCTGTGGGGCTCACTGCACCTGCCCGCAAGGGAAAGTTACACAGCACTGACTTGTGCCCGAGCAAAGGCAGGATTTGGCTTTTTACTGGGGTTGGTACTGATTGGCTCTCCCAAGACATTCAATAAAACAAGAGCTAGTGTGCAAGTCCAGAGGTCAGCAAGACTTTATTTTCTTGCTCTTAGTAGCAGGAAGCAAAAGGGAAAGTGCATGTGGCAGACGATTGCATCATTTCCATCTGTTCACAAGTCAGTTACACATGAGATTCTGGGGTTCTTCTAAGAAAACTAGCTCCATCTGCTTAGAGGTAGAAAACTGACAGCGCAGTTCAGATTCCACACCCTTTTAAGAAACTCTCTGGAGGTGAGCCTACTTAGTGTTCACTCTGCAGAGATACCTTTAGCTTTCAGTAATGTGCTGCATTACTGACTGAACTACTGCTCTACTATTTTCTTTTTCCTGCCCTTGTGTTCCAGTTACGGTAAAGCTGTGTGGTATAGTGTTTAAAAGGTCAGTGAGTCATGGCTTTTTGAAGATTAATGAGAGTTTGGATGGAGACAAGGGAAGGATACTCCCACTAACTGGAAAATTAACTTACTAGGTTTTCATTTAATACAGGGAACATCTCATTTTACATATTAGACATTGTTTTTTGGGGAAAAAGAGTTTAAATCAAAATATCTTTAAGGCACATTATCTTTTATGTCGTAGACAATCAAGATTATTTAAAGGGGCCCAACCCATCAAAAATTTTAAATAAAACCAGGCATTCTCTGAAATAACTTTGTAATCAAATTAGTGAATAATTATTGCTTAGTTTGAGGATTTTGAAATTTACATAAAAAACCCAACATACAGAACTGGGGATGTAAGTGATGTGAATTATCTGCCCATAACGTCAATCAGACTTTAGCTTTTGGGGGCTGGCCGAACACCATGAAACAGTGGTATAAAAATAAGCTTCAAAGAGCTTGTGCCTGAGAGAAACGTCCTCAAGGGACTCTGAGTTCAGGCCTGGACTTTTCCAGTGCTTCCATTTGAAGTCCTGAGGGCATGGGGAGTGCTGGGCAAGCAGAGGGTGCAGACTTAATCCTCTGCAGATAAGGGTGGGAATAACAAGTTACACTTCCTGAGTGCTTACAAGCCAGCTCTTCCTTTCTTTTCCACATTTGCAATTTTTTTGGCCACATCCCGTAACACGTGGGATCGAATCCGCACCCCCTTCAGTAGAAGGGCAGAGTCTTAATCACTGGACGTCTAGGGATGTTCCTCCCTAGATGGACGGATCTTCACGTCCATCAACTACGTTCATCATCCCTGCAACCTTTGAAATCTTTACTGTGACCAGCTCCATTTCCCAGGTGAGAAACTGAGTCAGAGGTTAACAGCAATTTGCTCGCTGTCACACGCTAGAACGTGATGGAGCTCCTACCTAGCTGGGAGCCATTGCAGGTTGGTGTCAGTAATATGCCTTAACTTTGCTTAAACGGATCAGAAAACTGCTCCCGCCTGGCACAGATCGTCAGTAAAGCAGCTGACTCCTATTAAACTTCTTTTGAGATAAGGAATTACTCTGCGGAGAAGGGTGTGAGTCAAAGGTGAGCTCCCAGTGTGCGCGAGATGTCAACAGTCAATTCTTAGGTGGTCCAAGCTGAGAACTGGTTACCCTCCTAGGTCAGAGGCACAAAGCCCGCCAGGTCAGAAGGATCACCGCCAAAGCCGGCCGCCAGCCACGTGGCCCAGCCTGCGAGCTGAGCGGCGGTCAGCGGAGGCGCGGCCCGAGGGGGTGGAGCTAGGGCGCCGGGACTCGCCAGCCTTACGAAGTGCGCCTGCGCCTGGGGTGGGTGCGAGCGCGCCGGCTGCGTTAAAGGCGGCTCCCCGCCCTGCTCGCCGCGCCAGTCTCCGCAGTGCGCAGGCGCGGAGCTCACTTCTTGTCAGTCGGCGCCGCGTGCGGGTTTGTGGCTCTGTAGCAGTGGCAGCGGCGGCGGCTGGTCTCCGGCACGATGAGCGGCTTCAGCAGCGAGGAGCGCGCGGCGCCCTTCACCCTCGAGTACCGAGTCTTCCTCAGTGAGTGTCGGAGGCCCACGGCCCCTCCCTGCCAGCCCGCCCATTCATTCCCGGGCCTCGCTTCGGCTCCCGCTCCAGCAGTTGCGACCCGCGCTCGGCTCGTTGTCTCGGGCGCCCGCCGGCCTCCTCCTCCGGTCCCGGAGACTTGGGCGGCGGGTCTAGGAGGGCCTGGCCCTCATTTGACACGTCCCGCTCGCGCGTCGGACAGCGTGGATAGGCGTTCCCATTTCACACGCCCGATTGGACCTGAACCTGCGCCAGGCTCGTTTCGCAGGTGTCCGGCTCAGGCAGTGTCTGATGGGAAAAGGACACCACTGAGCCACCCTAAGTAAGGTGTCTTGGGCTAAGCTAATGCCCGTAAGAGGATTATTCAGTTCGGAGGAACGGGGTGGGGGAGAGGAGGTGATGGTGGTGACATCTTAAGACCTTAATTCCTCCACTGTAGCTCAGATTGTGGGGACCTGGCGGGGTCAAGTCCAGGCCCACGTCCTATAGACGGGGAAACTGAGGCCCGGATCAGGAGCGGTCAGTAGAGGACTGGACCGGTCCCTCTGAGATCCCAGTGGCGCTTCTGTCTCCCTGACGCTTGGTTTCCCGTAGCCCTAATGCTGGAAAGATGCCTTATGAAACAGAAAGCTGTTCCCCTCCCGTCAAACAGGTGACGTCAGTCGGGCAAGCATGAGTAAGAAAGTGCCAAGTTTTGGCCCCTGGGCCAGGGGATCGCGTCTAAGGGGTACCCACCCAAAGTATGCACTTAAAGGCTGTAGGCTCCGCTTTCCTTTAGCCTCCTAGGTGGGGGAAAGCTATCTCTTGTTTATCTTCTTACCATCCCCCCCCTTCCACCCTTCCAAGATTATTAGAGATAACGGAGGCGTTTCTCTTTTAACTGCTTCACTATTTTGTTCCAGAGGAAATGGGCAGGTGCCTTGAGTTCTATGAGTTCCGGGTATGAAGAGCAGTAAAGAGATGGGAAGAGGGGATACATGGTTAATATTGAAAGAACAAAGCTCCTAGCCTAAAGTAGCCTCGTATTAGAGGAAAAGGAAAGTGAGCTGTAAAGTTACACAACTAGTTGAAGTTCAGACTGCCATTTAAAATCCAAAAAAGTGTGGGACCTCCCCCACCCATTTTATGAATTTCAGGATTCAGCAACAAGGGCAGTGCAGAAACCTTTGACAAATAATTCACTGAGCAGTTTTCCTGGAGTTAGTGTTGGCTCCAGAATTTCTCTGTAGGAGGGACTTAGAGAAGTGACTCTAGTTTGAAGGTTCGGGGATGATACAGTAATTGTTTTCAAGTTATATTTACAGAAGAAAAACAGTTTTTACTCAGATTATGCATAGGTAGTACTGTATAATTTTAATTAAAAAATTATAGACTTCTTAGCATCCTTCTTTAATAGGAGAAGTTTTTACCTCTATAATGTTAATTTGCCAATCTTTTTAAAACTGATAGTGGGTTGGATCACAAGTCACTGTTAACTCTGAAGGGTCATTGGGGGTGGTCACCGCTCAATTTTTCCTATTCCACCTTGATTTTTAATCATGAAGGAATGCAATGTGGACTAAGCCTAAAGTTTCCTAAAGAATAGTGAGGAAATTTTAGAAGTACTTTTTGGATATGGGAGCTAGTTCTCTAGAATACAGAAATTGCCTGTTAAAGTGAGTTACAACTAGATTATCCTTAAGAAAAATTATGATCTCAGATGGCTCTGTCTCCCTGGAAACACCACTTAAAGCAACATGGTTTACAATTTGACACATTGGTCCCCTCCCTTCTCCCTGAACCCAGGTATGTCATTAGCTCTGTTAACTGATGTAAGGTCAAACAATTTGCTTGCCTTTTGTATACACCAGAAACTGCAGACAGGCTCTGGGGTACACAGGTTTGTAAAGCAGTCCCCACCTGCACCAGAGGTTAGTACCTTCTAGACCCCTAAGGAGCAAGTAGAATGAAAACCTAACCTGGCCTTGGAGCAGTCCAGTATAAAACCAGTTTCTCTGGGGTGGGAATGAAATCTGGCGAGTGGTATTGATATAGGGAGGAGAGGCTATGTAGGATATCTCTATACCTTTTTCTCAATTTTATTGTAAATCTGCACATTCTCTTAAAAGAAAAAAGTCTTGAAAAACATGTACTTCATGGATCTGGAAATGTAATTAACCATAAAAGTAATATTTTCTAATTGATTTTACAGAAAATGAAAAAGGACAATATATCTCTCCATTTCATGATATTCCAATTTATGCAGATAAGGTAAGACCTCATTCTCTGACCATAGTCTCTGCTCAGCTCAGTTAGTTTGACATGCAGATTTTCTTATATGTCTTACCAAGTGCTTAAAATGCCTCATTGTGCTACGAGTTAAAGGTGCATTGACTAAAAAGGATACTGTCTTCGATTCAGATTTTTTTGGTTAGAAGAAGCAGCTATAATTTGGAGAAGGAGTAGAGGAACAGAAACAAATGTATTCAAGCTGCCTGGGTTTAAAAAAAAAACCCACCAGAATTGCTGGTAACTCTTTTAGTTTTTATTTTCATTTTTGCCTTTTTATATTTCTTAATCTCTTTGCAAAGAGCATGTATTATTTGTGCAAATTTAAATAGTTTTTTTTTTTTAAGCCATTGCTTGTTTTATGCTCCCTCCCAATAGGAAAAGTTTATATATATTTAGTTTATACATACAAGGACAAATGTCTAATTCTTTTTTATACCTTTAAGGTTTTTTGTTTTTTATTCAGCCGGGAAACTTGACCCACAGTGAGCGCAAATCTTTTAGATGTTAATACATAATACCTGTGAATATCACATTCCAGTGTTTGTCTAGAATAATAAAGATGAAATCTTATCCTTATGTGTGCTGAGTCTTACTCTTTTTCTGTGCTGGACTATCAGAAATAGATAAATTAATTGTACTTCTACCAGAAAGATTGCTACAGTTCTGTCCTGACACTTGGACACTGGCAGCAAATCTAATCTGTGTGTTGCTTCTGAGTAGCCTGCCTGAGCTGGGTTCTAACTGGAAGCAGTGGAGCAAACAACCCAAGGCCAATTATGTGGCATAGTTACAGGAGAGACCTCTAATTGGCATGTGTTCTCCGGTGGGATTCTCAAAGCTGTACTTATTCAGAACCTTTTAATTTGTTACATCTGATTTCCTGGGAGTTGATATGAACTGCAGAATCCTTCTTTCCTCTTGAAGTGGCGTCATTTGGTTGACTTGGCATCATTTGGTTCGCTTGAATTGTCTTGTATAATTAGTAATCAAAGTACTTTGCAGTTACATTTCAGACCATTTTGAATAATCAAAAGGTATAAAATGATGACCCTAAGTTTATTGATACCTTGACATACAGATGTAGTAAGGAAGGAAACCATTTTCTTGACATATAGCTGGGTTTGTGTGTGTGTGTGTTCATAGCTTCTTAGCCTGTCTTAGCCTGTTGGGGTTGCTGTAACAAAATACCTAGACTGGGTAGCTTATAAAGGGCAGAAATTTGTTGCTTGCAGTTCTGAAGGCTAGAAGGCTGAGATCAGGGTGCCAGCATGTCTGGGCAAGGGCCCTTTTCTGGTCACAGAGTTCTAGCTGTTTGTGTGGTGGAAGGAGCTGGGCCTCTCCCTGGAGCCTCTTTTATAAGGCACTGATCCGATTCAAGAGGATTCCACCCTTATGTCTTAAGCATTTCCCAAAAGTCACACCTACTGTACCATCAACTCTTGAGGCTTAAGATTCCAACATACGAGTTTTGGAGGGACAGAAACATTTAGCCCATAGCTGTAAGTTATTGGACAATATTCTAGCCTAGGACCAGAAAAATCATAGCGGTTATGGTGCCTAGTCTTGTTGCTGCTACAAGTTACCCCAAAATAGGAAGCTGAGATTACTTTTTGATGTTGTGTAAAACATCTTTACTCTGGTTACCCTACAACTCCTTAATGTCTTACACAGGACTGTTGTATCTATAATCTGGGATTACTCAAGTAAAGATCTGCCTTTGAACCATCCTGGTGGTGGTGGTGGTGTAGTTGCTAAGTCATGTCTGACTCTTGCAACCCTGTGGACTGTATGTAGCCCTCCAGGCTCCCCTGTCCATGGGATTTCCCAGGCAAGAATACTGGAGTGGTTTGCTATTTCCTTCTCCAGGGCATCTTCCCTACCCAGGGATTGAACCTGATCTCCTGCATTGCAAGCGGTCTCCTGCAATGCTGGGGATTCTTTACCTCTGAGCCAGCGGGGAAGCCCCTTTGTACTATCCTGGGCTGGCTTAAGAGCACAAGTTCTTGCAATGACAATGGATTTCACCAGTGGTCAAGACCTCAGTGAACTGAAGACTCCTGCCTTAGAGGCAGGAAAGAATCATTTTTGTTTTGTTTTTAAGGAAGTTTAGTCTATACAAAACATGGGTGTGGTACACATAACTTATTTTGGATTCTAGCCTGAATAAAAGATCTGATTAATTCCATTGGTTACAGAAGAGTGTGATATTTTGGGGAAAAAAAATTCAGTATGATTAAGTTTATGTAAATACATTTCTGAGTGGGTACACGTAGACTTTATCCCTAATGTGCCCTGCAGTTTGAGGGATGATAATGAGGGAATGTGCCTTTAACACAACTCAGCTCTATAAGGAAAAAATGCCCAAAGGGTTGTATTCTACTCCACATCAGGACCTTTCAGTGTAGGTAGAATTTGGGAATTCTAGGGTGGTCCAGTGCTTAAGACTCCCGCTTAGACTATAGGGGGCATGGGTTTGATCCCTAGTTGGGGAAGTAAGATTCTGCATGCTATATGGTGAAGCCAAAAAAAAAAAAAATGTGGACAGTAAGTATTTGATTTCTTATTATGTGTCATTAGATAATCGATCAAGCCCATTCTGGAAATCTTTGTGACTCGGATACCCTACTTGGGTTATTTCCAAATCCACTGGGTGAAAGTGAAGGAGGGACTCACTGGATATTTAATTGTAGGGATATTCTTTGTTCTGGGTCTATTTTGGGGTCAAATATAAAACCATCTCTAGCTCAAAGTGTACTCTGACTTAAAACTTCTGAGATAACAGAAAATTTAAGTATCCAGAACATAAACAGGATAAATGGTATGAAACACTGGGTAGATTAAAAAGCTTTATCAAAATCAAGCTGTATCAAAATCTTAAAGTGCTCGAGTATCATGAGTTGATATTCTAATTTTAGAAGTTTGGTATCTTCTATTCCGTATCTTAAACTTCTGTGTTGCTGCTGCTGCTAAGTCGCTTCAGTCGTGTCCGACTCTGTGCGACCCCATAGACGGCAGCCCACCAGGCTCCCCCATCCCTGGGATTCTCTAGGCAAAAACACTGGAGTGGGTTGCCATTTCCTTCTCCAATGCATGAAAGTGAAAAGTGAAAGTGAAGTCCCTCAGTCATGTCCGACTCTTAGCGACCCCATGGACTGCAGCCTACCAGGCTCCTCCGTCCATGGGATTTTCCAGGCAAGAGTACTGGAGTGGGGTGCCGTTGCCTTCTCCAAACTTCTGTGTTAAATACCAGTTATACCCATATAGGCTTCTGTAATGGTTTTCAGGTGACTGTTGGGAGAATATGTAAATATGGAACTTTTTGCCTTAAAAAAAAGCCAAGCTTCTAATCAAATGGGTGGTGGCTCTAGAAACTGAACAGGATATTTTCTGCAGTTGTGCACCATTCTTAACTTTTTAAAGATACTATCTTACTATACCTGAAATTTCTAGAGGAGATATGCCACCCAAGTGGATGCTTTTTAGATTATTGTTGACCCTTGAGCAATGTGGGCTTAAGGCCCCTACTGGCTCATGATTTACAGTTGGCCCCCTGTACTCCTCCCTATCCGGGGATTCAATTGACAGATCATGTAGTTCTGTAGTATTTACTATTGAAAAAAATCCACATGTAAGTGAACCTACCCAGTTCAAACCCAAAGTGTTGTTCCAGGGGTCAGTGGTACTCACTTCCTTACAGGGGTTGCTTTGTTTTGAATTTTCTGTTTGTTTTTATAGACAGTTTTATAAATGAAACTTTAAAGAATGTCACTAAATTAATAATTTAAATACTGTTCCTCTTCTCCAACATTATATGTGTATAGACTGGTTGGAATTTTGTGTTTCCCAAACCGAAGTTCGAACTGGGAACACAGATGAAAAGTGATAACAAAACTTAATTGGCATGTTGTAACTAAGAATAAACTCCTATTTTTTCCCCCCTCAGATGAGCTTTAAGATGGCTAAATTTTAAAAACAGATATCCTGACCGTTATCTCTGGTTTATCAATTTTTTCAAAAAGATAAAGTTATAAAACAAACTTGAAACAGACTCATATAAAGAGAACAAACTCGTGGTTGCCTGAACAGGGATGAGGGAAATAGTTAAGGGAGATTGAGGTACAATCTCCCAGTTATAAAATAAGTTATGGGGATGTAGTACAGCATGGGGAACATAGTCAATAATATTGTAATCACTTTGTATGGTGACAGATGGCAACTAGGCTTATCATGGTGATGATTTTATAATGTATATAAATATCAAATCACCATGTGGTACTCCTGAAACTCATATTTTAAGTCAATTATATGTCAATCAAAAAAAAGTAAAAAGACAAAATTTTTTGGATGGATTTGACTTAAAAAAAAGTTGTGATGATTAAATATGTATCTAATATGCATTACAATGCCTGGCTTATAAAGTCTCAATATACAGTAACCAAAAAAACACACAAAAAACCCCCACAATAGATGATGATGTTAACCACAATGACTGGTTCTGTGCGAAGGCTTTCAGAGCTCTGTTGTAGAAAGATCACTGAACTGGGAGTAAGAAACCTTGGTTTTAGGCCTGGTTTTGCCACTAACTATCTTGGTCTTATTGAGCAAGTTGCTTCACCTCTGAGCACTGTTGGTCTTAGTGGGTGTTTTAGATTACATTGAGCACCATGCTAAAGCCCTTATGTGGATTATCTCCTTTAGCTGACATTCCAATCTCCAGACTGGGTTCTTACATTACCTTAGTTGTCCAGGATCACCAACCAGCATTCATAAGCAGCAGTGGCAGGATGCAGACCCCGGTGTTAGAACCTGCGTTTTCACCATTGAGCCACACTGGCTCAAGTGAGAACGGGTGGCGGATTTTCCTCTGTGCTTTTTGGTATTTTCCAGATTTTCTACAGTTGATATCTCTTTGATATTTATGAAGAAAAAAGGAGGGGGGCAGAAAAAAGAAAAAAAAGTTTACTTTTTTTTAACTTAGAATTCAAAAGAAATGAGTAAGAACTTTTTTCATTTGGGAAGGCTGTAAACTCTTCTAGTTTGGGGATTCTTGGTGGCCTTGAGACCCTGAATACTCATCGATGGGTTTCTGAGGTTCTGAGATGTTTCTGAAATTGCAGTTTGGTATAAGTGTGCATTTTTCTTGAAAGAGGTTCTATGGTCAAAATTCTTAGTCGTTGCAAATCATAGGAAAGGTTGACAGCTCAATATGCAGACTCTTGCTTGATTTTATAAAGATAAGAAAGTAAACAGGGTTAAGCTATCTATTTCCAAAATTTAGTCATCTTAAAGCTCATCTGAAGGGAAAAAATAGGAGCTTATTAGTTATGTCAATTAAGTTTTACTACTTTTTATGTGTGTGGTATATGGCAGTGTACGTTACCAAATACAAGAGTTTTATGAAACTGCTATGAGTAAAAGTTTGTGTGATTGGAGAACAAATGAGCATTACTGAATCGTGTTTGTTTTTAAATTTTAATGGGTTAACTATCTCCCCTGGACACTTAATTTGTTGAGCAAAATTTTTTTTTTGTTGATGTAAATCATGTTTTCCTTTGTGAAATTATTATTTAAATGAATAAGGGGCACACAAGTGAACTTTGGTAATCACGTTTCTTTTGTGTCAGCTTCTCTAATAGACTTTTGTTACTTGTCATTGAAAGTTTCAGGAGCCCATTTTTAAAAATTTATTTTTCAGCTCTATAAAGATATAATTGTCAAATAGTCATTGTATTTAAGGTGTTCAGTGTGATATTTTGGTGTATGTAAACGTTGTGAAATGATCCTCTTAATCATATTCATCAGCCTCTCCATCCACCTCATTTATTTTGGGTGTGTTTGGTAAGATCTACTATCTTAGCAGAATTCATAGAACAGTGCTATACATTAAATCTTCTGAACTTATCATTCTTATAACTGAAAATCTGTACCTTTTGATCAACATTCCCCCCATTTCTCCTACCCCTCTAGCCCCTGGCAACTATTGTTCTACTTTCTGTTTCTATGAGCTCAACTTTTTTAGGTTCCACATACAAGTGAGATTATGCAGTGTTCGTTTTTCTCTGACTTAATTCACTTACATGGTATCTTCCGCATTCATCCATATTATCAGAAATGGCAGTGTTTCCTTTCTTTTTTAAGGCTGAGTGTTCCATTTGCGTGTGTGCGTGCACGTGTATCACATCTTCTTTGTCCACTCACCCACTGATGGACACTTGGATTGTTTCCATATCTTGGCTGTTGTGACTAATGCTGCCGTGAGTGACGCTGTGAAGATCTCTCTTTAGGATTCTGATTTACTTTCTTTTGGACAGATGCCCAGAAGTGCGACTGCTGGATCATATGCGATAGTTTTCTTGTGTGTGTTTTGAGGCGTTTTCCATAACGGTCGAATTTACAACCCCATCAACAGCGCACAGGAGGAACTCACATGGGCTCTTCTGATAGGAATTTTATATTTCAAAAATACTCTAGAGGTTAGAGAAAAAAATAAGGCAAGCTGTCCTTTTTTTTTTTTTAGCCTCTTCCTCCATATCTACTCTTGATAAATTTAGAAGAAAATTCTTTCACCACTTTTTTCCCCCCAAATTTTATTGCAAAACAGAAAAATAAAAGGATGGTGGAATCAGGATGAGTTCATATTTCTTCCTAAGTCTGGTATATCTACTTGATTTCTGAAGTTATTTAGAGAAACATGAAGAATCAACATGGAAATGCTAATTTAAGCCACTTAGGCAATTTTGCAGTACAGCATGTCATGAGGCATTCATAAGTCTTCCAATAAAGACACAATTTAACGTTACTACTAAGATTCATGGGTGGGATGTAATTAAGAATATGTTCCCTATATATGTACTTAATTATGTTAGTAGTAACAGCTTACCTAATAGTCGTAGCCTATTCATTAGTAAATGACCTGTCAGGCTACTGACTTGATTCACAAGAAAATTCACCAGTTTGGAAATGAGACCTATCCTCACTGTAATGCTCCTGTTTAATCAATGAAGTTAAGAACCTGATTGAGATATAGGTTGATTTCTTCTATTTCTAAAGGAATTTTATTTTAAATCTTCTTGATTAATGGAACGCTATGATTTAGAATTTCTGATCTCCTTAGAATCTGGACAGCTATAGCGTTAACATTTTCATCTTACTGATGAAATGATTATAAGTCTGGCAGTCAGACTGATAGCTGTGTTTCAGACTTTGGAAGCTGTGGGTTGTCTTTCCCCTGCTTCCTACAGCCTTGTCAAGGTCATCCTACTAGGAATTAGTAGGATGTAGCTTCTTAGAAATTAGTAGCTAATTCCTAAGAAGTACCAAACCTTCAGGCTTTCTTTCTCTGAAACTGTAATCTGGGAGCCGAAAGCTTGATGCCAGAGCAAGGATTTAGAATCCAAAACACAGTAGAAGTGGAGAACAGTTCTGAGAAGTCTTAACAATGGGAATAACAAGATAATAAATCCAGGATTGAGCTAAGTAATAGTTGAAACCAGTTAGGATTAAAGAAAGAAAGCATGAATTTTTAGGTAGTATTTAAATGCCATAAACATTGGAAATATTAGAATGCATAATTTTTTCCAATTTTCTAATTTGTAAAATATACATAACATAAAATCTACTATCTTAACTACTTTGACGTATACAGCTCAGAGGTATTAAGTACATTCATCTTGTTTTGCAACCATCATCACTCTCCATCTCCAGCACTCTCTTCATCTCGCAAAACTTAACATTCTATATATCCATTCCCATTCTCCCCCATCCCCAACCCCTGGAAACCACCATTCGGCTTTCTGTCTCTATGAATTCGATTTTTCTGGATACCTCATGTGAGTGGAATCATACAGTAATTTGTCCTTTTGTGACCGGCTTATTTCCCTTAGCGTAGCGTCCTCGGGGCTCATCCCCACTGCGGCATGCGTCAGCATCTCTTTCCCTTGTAAGGCTGAATGGTATCCTATTGTATGTACATACCACGTCTTGCTTAGCCATTCGAGCCTTGACGGACACTTGGATGCTTCTGCGTTTTAGCTATTGTGAATGATGCTGCCACGAACATGGGTGTACGGATCTCTTCAAGACCTGCTTTCACTTCTCGGGGTGCGGGCCATACACCCAGAAGTGGAGTTGCTGGATCATATGGTAATTCTATTTTTAATTTTTTGAGGAGCCACCGTGCTGTTTTCCACGGTGGCTATACCATTTTACGTTCCTGTCAACAGTGCACAAGAGTTCCGAATAGAATGCGTAATGTTTTAACAGAAAAAGTGTTGCTTTTTTTTCCCCAGTAGTAGTGGAGTGATTGGTTGAATTTCTCATATCAGTTGCCCTGAAATCCCGAGTATCATTGTGTGCCTAGTGGCAGCTCCCTGAGCTGCAGACCTGGTGTCTAGGAGAAACAAACTGTTGTTTACTAGTAGTTGCTTCTTAAGAATGAGAACATCTTCCCTTTTAAAATATCAAAATAATTGAAAAACACCCTCTTTTGATAATAATTGATGGGGAAAGTAGTGATTGTAAGTTATTACGCATTCATTGCTTTAAAAAAAGAGACAGTAGCTACTTACACTTGAAAAATCGCTAAATATTCGTTTTACTTAGTCCCTCACCTTGATGTGTGGACTTCAGGCTTTAGCCTGAGGCCTGTAAGCTAAGTGATGTGGTTCAGAACTCCGAACTCCTCGGGAGTTGAAAAAGCTTGAAATCTGTTCACTGCTTGTATTTGGCACAAAACAGTGGTGCTCAATACATATCTGTTGGTGAAAAATGAGTGAATGGTCCCTGAGGCTTCTTGCAGGATACTCCTTGCTATTTTTGGCTCAGCTAATTTCTAAGAAGTACCAAACCTTCAGGCTTTCAGAGTTCTGTTTTCTGTAGTTTTTTCCTGAAAGATGTTCTGTTTCCTGTAATGTTGTTTCTTTCTCTTTCTTTTCTTCTGCATTCTTAATAGTTTATGTAGGTTTGTGGTATTAGATAATGTGGTTTTTGAGGATCTCTATGTATTTGTCATTTAATAAAGCGGTCAATGTATTTTCCAAACTTTGAATCTGATTTTTATTCCCTCCTTTTTTTTAACTTGAGGTGTTTTATTCATTTGTTGATATTTTATTTTAAAAGATTAGCCAGTATCCCAGACTTAGAACAAACTTCTGGTCTCCAGAAAGTAAGAATGAGGGGAGGAGATAGTTAGGGAGTTTGGGATCGACATGTACACACTGCTATATATTAGAATGGATAACCCAACAAGGTCCTACTGTGTAGCATAGGGAACTCTGCTCAATGTTAGGTGGCAGCCTGGATGGGAGGGCAGTTTGGAGGAAAATGGATAAATTTATACGTATGGCTGAGTCTGTTTGCTCTCCCCCTGAAACTATCACGATATTGTTAATCAGCTATATTTTAATACTAAATAAAGTTTTAAAAAAAAAGGCAGTTTCCTTAGTGGTCTGGTCTCAGGTAATCTTTTCATGTAGTAATAGCTCCATCTTGTGGACCTTAAGGGTATTCCACTTTTAAGTTCTGACTTGTTTGCGAATGTGCAGATCTTTATTTTAACACCTGAGGCGTAGACATGGTGCTAGCTACTAGACGCTTCCAATGAGTAGAATGACATGTAATCACGTATTGAGTCTGAGGTTTCCTACCCATGAATAATGTGTTACTCTTTCTAAAACCACACAGTTATGACTTCAGGGATAGAGCAGTTTACTGAGTCCTGGATTTAAATAATGTCTCCAGTTTGGGGGCTTCCGTGGTAACTCAGCTGGTAAAAAAATCAGCCTGCAATGCAGGAGACCCTGGTTCGATCCCTGGGTTGGGAGGAGGGCATGGCAACCCAGTCCAGTATTATGGCCTGGAGAATCCCCGTGGACAGAGGAACCTGGTGGGCTACAGTCCATGGGTGGGCAAAGAGTTGGATACAACTGAGCAACTAAGTATAGCATAGCACCATTCTTTGGGTTTTTTATGTTGTATAGAGTAGATGTCAGAAGCCTTGGAGCAGAAACTGAGGAATACTATAGTCTCCCTTAGTTTGACCAAGAACTTAAGTGACAGAAGTTTTAGCCTCTTGAATATAAATCTGTGTAGCTTTCTGCTTAGCCAAAGCAGCAGCAAGGTAACTACTGTCTGGAAACCTTTGGCTTATTTCCTGTACTGATCCTATCAGTCCCTGTTTTTTGATGCAAAGTAGCAAAGAAGTAATTCTAATAAGTGTGCCACTAAGTGATTTTCATTTTAAATCATTGTTTAAAATATGCATGTTTATAAAAGTAATGGCAGATTTGGCATCATGTATGCCCTTTTATAGAAGTTTTAAACTAAAAAACTGCATTTAAAATTTTATTCCTTGGTAAAAAATAACTATGACTATTTAAAGCATAGTTGTATTTAGAGACTCTTTCAAGTTGATACTTGACTCTGGTATACAAAGGAGGTAGCAAAGTGATTTTTCTTTAATTGAGTTTTTAGTAAGCATCTGAGATTTTTTAAAAATATATCATTCAATTTCAAATAGTCGATTTAAGGCTGTAAACGGATTACAGTAGAACTGTCATTGGTTAAAACATTTTTGGAGCATAGTATTTTATCTTAATAGTATTTTATATACAGAATACTGTAAAATACTTAATAGTATTTTATATACAGAAGAGCCATACAAAAAAGGTCTTCATGACCCAGATAACTACAATGGTGTGATCACTTAACTACAGCTAGACATCCCAGAATGTGAAGTCAAGTGGGCCTTAGGAAGCATCACTATGAACAAAGCTAGTGGAGGTGATGAATTCCAGTTGAGCTATTTCAGTTCCTAAAAGAGGATGCTGTTAACGGGCTGCATTCAATATACCAACAAATTTGGAAAACTCAGCAGTGGACACAGGACTGGAAAAGGTCAGTTTTCAACTCATTGCCAAAGAATGTTCAAACTACAGCACAATTGTACTCATCTCACACACTAGCAATGTAATGCTCAAAATTCTCCAAGACAGGCTTTAACAGTATGTGAACTGTAACTTCCTGATGTTCAAGCTGGATTTAGAAAAGGCAGAGGAAACAGAGATCAAATTGCCAACATCTGTTGGATCATCGAAAAAGCAAGAGAGTTCCAGAAAAACATCTACTTCTGCTTTATTGACTACACCAAAGCCTTTGACTGTGTGGATCACAACAAACTGGAAAATTCTTCAAGAGATGGGAATACCAGACAACCTGACCTGCCTCCTGAGAAATCTGTATGCAGGTCAAGAAGGAACAGTTAGAACCAGACATGGAACAACAGACTGGTTCAAAATTGGGAAACGAGTATGTCAAGGCTGTATATTTGTCACCTGCTTATTTAACTTATATATGCAGAGTATATCATGCAAAATGCTGGGCTGGATGAATCACAAGCTGGAATCAAGATTGCCAGGAGAAATATCAATAACCTCAGATATGCAAATGACACCACCCTATGGCAGAAAGCAAAGAACTAAAAAGCCTCTTGATGAAAGTGAAAGAGGAGAGTAAAAAGTTGGCTTAAAGCTCAACACTCAGAAAACTAAGATCATGGTGTCAGGTCCCATCACTTCATGGCAAATAGATGGGGAAACAATGGAAACAGTGAGAGACTTTATTTTGGGGAGCTCCAAAATCACTGCAAATGGTGACTGCAGCCCTGAAATTAAAAGATCCTTCCTCCTTGGAAGAAAAGCTATGACCAACCTAGACAGTATATTAACAAGCAGAGACATTAGTTTGCCAACAAAAGTCAAAACTATGCTTTTTCCAGTAGTCATGTATGGATGTGAGAGTTGGGCTATAAAGAAAGCTGAGCATAGAAGAATTGATGCTTTTGAACTGTGGTGTTGAAGAAGACTCTTGAGAGTCCCTTGGACTGCAAGGAGATCCAACCAGTCAATCCTACAGGAAGTCAGTCCTGAATATTCATTGGAAGAACTGATGCTGAAGCTGAAACTTCAATACTGTAGCCATCTGATGCGTAGAGCTGACTCATTTGAAAAGACCCTGATGGTGGGAAAGATTGAAGGTAGGAAGAGAAGGGGATGACAGAGGAAGAGATGATTGGATGGCATCACTGACTTGATGGGCATGAATTTGAGCAAGCTCCCGGATTTGGTGATGGACAGGGAAGCCTGGAGTGCTACAATCCATGGGGTCACAAAGAGCCAGACACAACTGAGCAACTGCACTGAACTGATTGTATCTTCTGTGTCAAGCTTCTTGTCTTTTGAGGAGTACCTGATTTTTAAAATCAGCCAAACTGGGGCTTCCCTGGTGGCTCAGTGGTAAAGAATCTTGTCTGCCAGTGCAGGAGACATGGGTTTGATTCATGGCCGAGGAAGATCCCACGTGCTGTGGAGCAACTAAGCCCGTGCACCACAGCTACTCAGCCTGTACTCTAGAGCCCAGGAGCCACAATTACTGAGCCTGTGTGCCTAGAACCCACGCTCTGCAAAAGGAGAAGCCGGAGCACAAGAGAGTCGCTCCCACTCTCTGCAACTGGAGAAAAAGCCCATGCAGCAATGCAGACCCAGCACAGCCAAAAATAAACACAATTATTTCTAAAAACATAAAAACAGCAAAGTTGGGAGAATAATGTGGGTAATCAAGCTGATTCATTTTGTTTGTTCTGATTTGGGGTATAAATAAATGTTCTGATTTGGGGTTTGTCTTCTAAACCGCCTCTGAGATAGAAGCTTTTGATAGATTACTCAAAAGTATTGTCGCTGGAGGAAATGCATAGCTGTTGGAGGTGGTTGCTTTGAAGATGGCCCTCCTCAGAGATACAAGTTCTGCTATGTTTAAAACTGTTTTCTTTATAGGAACATTCTTTGCATTCCATCCTTACAACATTTTATTAAGAAACTTGGTATGTTTATTGAAGTAAGAGGACAGAGGAGCTCCAGTGACCATCTCCCCTTCTCTGTTTTCCAGGAAGTGTTTCACATGGTTGTTGAAGTACCACGCTGGTCGAATGCAAAAATGGAGGTATGTTTCACCTTTGCTAGTCAGATAGAGGATGTCAGGTTTGATCTGGTCACACCAATTTGCTCAGGGGCTGAACAGCTCAAGTCCAAGGCTGTCGTCTTTCTAGTCCCAGTCGGTTTTCCAGTTGTGTCCCCCCTTGCCTGCCTGTCTTCCTTCTGTGCCCGAGCTAAACTCAACCATTTACTCTGTGCAAACCCGCTACACTTTTTCCTTTCCCACGCCTGTGCCTCCGGCACTCCCCAAACCGAGAATCACCTTTTTCTCCTTTGTCTTCTCTTTAATTCCTTTGTTCACTCCTCCATGTAGTCAACAGGCTTGCTTCAGTCACCCCAGCCATAAAAATAATTTTATTGGAATTTCTGTCACATTGTATTTATTTATTCTGATGGCATCTAATAAATTTGGCTTTTTGTTATGGATATCCATAATATTTGCTATCACTTAAGCTTTTTGACAGTAATAAAACTTCATATGTAATAGACAAATATTTGAATAATTCTAAATGCTTTAAAGGAAAGCTAAAGTTAGATATTTTCTCAAATGTTAGGATTTATTCTAGCTAGTTTTAATTTTTGCTTTCCGAAATTAGAACATGTTCTTTTCCCCATCTTGTTCATTCCTGTGTACCTCAAATAAAATTTCCCCTTACAGGCTGATTATGATGAAACTTTTATTTTAAATTATGAAAGTGTTCGGGATAAAGATGTATCATGTAAATGGAACTAGGGGATGCCTATTTCATAATTCCTTAAATCCCTATTTGAATAGTATTTCACATACAAATATACAATGATTTGAAATTTTTTGTTTCAGATTGCTACAAAGGACCCTTTAAACCCAATTAAACAAGATGTGAAGAAAGGAAAACTCCGTTATGTTGCAAATCTGTTCCCTTATAAAGGATATATCTGGAACTACGGTGCTATCCCTCAGGTCTGTCTCTGTGCAGTTGTGAGAAATGTACTTTTCAGCTTAGCTTACAAAAATTTAACCTACTACTTAAAAAAAGACTTAAATACCTACAAAAAGTTGTTCCTATAGTAGGTTATAAAAACATAGGGGGTAATTAACTCATTTTAATACTTCCTTAAATAACTTATTTTCAAGATAAACTAAAAGGTAATTATTTCACATTTGAAAGTTTGTTCTTCTCTGAAATATCTGTTTTTTTTTTAACATGGACTGGTTATAAACTACACAAATTCTTGCATTACAGATTGAGTAGTAGACCTGTTGCAAAACTAGAGCTTAAAAGCACCGATTTTTTTGCACCACCTAGAATGGGGTACAAATCCAAGTCTGCCACTTTCTAGATTTTCTAACTTGCTTCTGCTTCTTCCTCCCTGAGATGGTAATATTCCCCCCTGAAATATTCCTAGTACATAGCTCATGTGGCTGTTTGAGGAATCAAGCACTTAGAACCTGGCACATGTAAGTTCTCACAGCTGTTGACTTTTATCTCTATCATCCAGATTGCTCCTTCCTTGTGGTAAAGTAATAATGAAGTTCTGTTTTCCTAAACAGTCACCCCTTTGAGGTAAGGGGATATCTGCATTGTTTACCAATTTATCCCTAGCACAACAGCAGTGTGTCTAGGCTCTTATTTCATATTTGAGTAAAGAATCACTAGAATTCAGTATACATTCAGTAATGTATACTGAATTCTAGTTTGATTAAACCAATGCTGTGACACTTAAGATTTCTAAATATCCAATTTATTTTCTCCCTGCTGATTGTTTTTATTAACCATTAAGTCTACTAAGTGGAATCTACTGTGAAACAACCTATAAGTTACTAAAACATAGGGCAAATCCATCTAGCTTGTGAAGTGAAAGTTGCTCAGCTGTGTCCGACTCTTTGCGACCCCGTGGACTACACAGTCCGTGGAATTCTGCAGGCCAGAATACTGGAGTGGGTAGCCGTTCCCTTCTCCAGAGGATCTTTGAACCGGGGTCTCCCGCGTTGCAGGCGGATTCTCCGCCAGCTGAGCCACACGGGAAGGCCATCTAGCCTGTGAGGTAATCACCGAGTCTAAGCTCAGCACCTCACCTCGTGCTGCAGTTGATTCACTGCTTAGCCTGGAAACGTCGTCCCTCTGGGAGAACATTGCTGAAATACTTCTCTCTTCTGTAGGTTGAATTTGGTTTTGTTGGGTCTGGTCTTCTTTTCCCCACCACTTTTATCTCCCTGCCTTTACTCCAGCTGAGTAAGCAAACAAATCCAAGAAATACGTTCTGGGTTGGGAGGGAAAAGAACCAAAGCAGCAGCTGCTCTTCAAATGAACTTCCTGACAAGCACAGCCCGTCCTTTCCCCTGCGCCGTGCTCTGTGAGGACTCTGCCTCACAGTTTAGCAGGAAAGAAACCCGGCCGCTTAAATTTTCAGCAAATCCTGATTAAACTTCTCATTCTTGATCCTGACCAGTGATGACATTTTTGCCATCAGCACATGTCATTTCCATCTTGATATTACCACCTACCTGTCTCTGCTTGGAGACATCTTTTAAAGAAAGTCTAGTTAATAGAGTAAGTACTAAGAGCTCACCACAGCAGTGTTCTTTGAATCCATTTTTTAAAGTGAACATCTGGGTCTACATTTGTGTTTGCGTATTGTCTTGGTTATTAGATAGTTGGTTTTTTTCTGATTAAAATAGGATCATTATCCATTTTAAAGCTTAACAGGAGCCCATCATTTAACTAAGGTTATTGTGGTAGTTAAGATATGAATAGAGGATTCATTTTGATGAGAAATAAATAGCTGAAGATTCCGATTTTGCAGAACAATCACGGGATGTTATCTTTTAGTGCCAACATGGTCCACTTTTGTCATTAACACATATTGGAATAACACACTCTTAAGTTTTATTTTCATTTTTTTTTAGACTTGGGAAGACCCAGGACACAATGACAAACACACTGGCTGTTGTGGTGACAATGACCCAATTGATGTGTGTGAAATTGGAAGCAAGGTAATAGAATCGGAAATATTTTTTTTTGAGATGAGAGCAATGAAATCTACAAAGTTCTTACTTTAAAAAACATTGTAAATAAAATATATGAATATCAGTGAAGAAATGATGTCTCTTTGGGTGATAAAAGCATCCATTCCATTCTAAGCATTTGTACATTATAATTTGTAATTTAAACCTAGCCTAGGAAAAGATGTATATTATATGCATGTGTGTGGAAGAACTGGACATGTTGTGCATTGCTTTAAAAGGCAGATGAGGAGTCAGTGGATGAAGGGTACCAGGAGGCAACAAGGCAAACCCTGCCTCAGGATTTGGAGTGACTAGTGAATTGGCCCCATGGGGGTTAAATAACCCCACATGTTGGGGGTTTATGGTAGAGATTCCTCTATCAAGTAGAGTTGCTCTAAGGTTCTAACTATGGTTATTTTCCTTTTTTTTTTAAAATGGTTATTTTCTTTATGATTTTTCCCAGCCTCAAGAAAAGAGCAAGCAACTGAAAAGAAACTTGTCATTCAGTTGCTTAAGTCATAAAGTTCAGGCTTATTTTATGACTTACCTAACTCAGTGACTTCTATAAAATAAAAGGTAAAGACAGTGCATTAAAATAGGTGTTTGAAACAAACTCTGGAGCACTTATTCTTCAGCACAAGCAATGACAGTTTAAAAAACATGAATCACCCTCAACTCTGATAGGATTAGTGGGCATTCACTTGTTTAGCTTTTTAAAAATTGTTTACAGGAACCATCTTAAGTTTGTAGAAATTTATCGTCTTCCTCATTTCCTATTATCCACCAAGTAAAACTGTTCTTCCAGAGTTTAATTCTGTAGTTTTGACCTAGCTGTGATTTTTGACTCTCAGGTGTGTGCACGAGGGGAAATTATCAGAGTGAAAGTTCTGGGCATTCTGGCTATGATTGACGAAGGGGAAACCGACTGGAAAGTCATTGCTATTAATGTGGAAGATCCTGATGCAGCCAATTATAATGGTAAGAAAATATGCAGGGTCTGGACCCTACCCAGTACCAGACTTAACCTGTAACGACAGTCGTTAAGCCCATGCCTTCAAACTGTTACAGGATGGAGGAATGAAACATTTGACAGAGCACTGTGATTTCTGCTGCTGAACCCCTGTGGCTAACTGCATAAACTTTCTCCTTCATTCCAGGACAGGAGAAATCTGGTAGTTTGTCTTTCCTGTTTTCTTCTTTCCTTTCCCACATGCTAGCACTTACTTGCTCTGTTTTTTAAAAAATAAAATTGAGATGTACATGCCACGTGTCATAAAATTCACCATTTTAAAGTTTCCAGTTCCATGGGTTTGATATATGCACTAGGCTGTTAACCACCACCACTTTCTGATTCTAGATCATTTTTACCATTCCAGCAGAAAATCCCACATAGGTTAACTGTCACTCCCTATCTCCCCTTCCCTCAGGCCCTGGCAACCACCTAACTATTGCCTGTCTCTATGGATCTGCTTGATCTGAACATTTCACATAAATGGGCTCACATGATATCTGACTTCCTTCACTTAGCATGCTGTTTTCAGGGTCCATCTACGTTGTAATGTGTATCAGTACTTTATCCCCCCCTTTTGTTGGTGGTAAAATTAACATAAAATTCAGTATCTTGACTGTTTTAAAGGGTGGAATTCAGTGGCATTTAGTATATTCACAGTGTTGTGCAACCATCACCACTTACCTCATTTCAGAACATCCTCATCACCCTGAAGGGAAACTCTGTACCTTTGAGTACTTAGTCACCCCTGTTCCCTCCTCCTCCGAGGCCCCGACAATCACTTACCTGTTTATGTCTCTGTGAATTTGCCTATTCTGGATACTTTATGTACATGGAATTGTAAAATATATGGCCTTCTGTGTCTGGTTTCTTTTTACTTAGGTTTTCTAGGTTTACCCATGTTGTAGCATGTATTAGTACTTCTTTTTTTAATGGCTGAGTTATATTCTGTGGTGTGGATATATATCACATTTTGTTGATCCATTCATCTGTTGATGGACATTTGGGTTCTTTTTGGCTATTAGGAATAGCGCTGCTGCTATGAACATTCCTGTATAAGTTTTTGTGTGGACATGTCTTTTTAATCCTCTTGGATGAGCAAGCTCTGGGAGTTGGTGACGGACAGGGAAGTCTGGCGTGCTGCAGTCCATGGGGTCGCAGAGCCAAACACAACTGCGCGACTGACCTGACTGGGTGTATATACCTAAGAGTGGAGTTTCTGAGTGAAATGGTAACTCTTAATGTTTAGCCCCTTGATGGTGATTTAGTTGCTAAGTCGAGTCCAGCTCTTGCAACCCCATGGACTATAGCCCATCAGGCTTCTCTGTCCATGGAAATCTCCTGGCAAGAATTCTGGGGTGGGCTGTCATTTCCTTCTGGATCTTCCCGACCCAGAGATTGAACTGGGCTTTTCCTGCATTGTGGGCGGATTGTTTATCAACTGAGCTACCAGGGAAGTCCCATGTTTAGCCCCTTGAGGAACTGCCAGATTTTTCCCAAAGCGGCTGCACCGTCTTACAGTCCTGAAAGGGTTCCAATTTTTCTACTTCCTTGCCAGCATTAGTTATTTATCTTTTTAAAGTATAGCCATTCTAATGGGGTGTATCATATTTTTGAGCTATAAGGCTACTTCAGACACTAGGCCTTTATCAGATATATATGATTTGTCTGTATTTTCTTCCATTTTGTGGATTTGTCCTTTTGTTTTCTTAATGGTGTCCTTTGAAGTACTCATGGTTTTCATTTTGATGTAGTCTATTTTTTCTTCTATTGCTGTGCTTTGGGTATCATATTTAAGAAACCATTGCCTAATCTAAGGTCACAAAGTTGTTTCCTTGTAAGAATTTTATAAATTCAACTCTTACATTATTCCTTTCTGTTGTTATTTTTGCCTTTCAGAGTATCATCTCATATATGTTTAAATATGTGCATATTTGCATATATATATATATACACAAACTCATTTAAAAAGGATGCAACACCAACCCTTTAATAGTGCAATGGGAAAAAAAGATGGAGACTGACTTTTTCTTTCAGATAATTCTGTATTATTTAAATTTTATACATTGAGAGTGCATTCCTTCATTTAGTCCTGATACTGTTTGTCACTGTGTCCATTTTCACACGTGCTATTTAAACAGGAGTTCAGTTCAGTCACTCAATCGTGTCTGACTCTTTGTAACCCCATGGACCGCAGCATGCCAGGCCTCCCTGTCCATCACCAACTTCCGGAGTTTACTCAAACTCATGCCCATTGAGTCTGTGATGCCATCCAACCATGTCATCCTCTGTCGTCCCCTTCTCCTCCTGCCCTCAATCTTTCCCAGCATCAGGGTCTTTTCAAATGAGTCAGCTCTATGCATCAGATGGCCAAAGTATTGGAGTTTCAGCTTCAGCATCAGTCCTTCTCAAGAATATTCAGGACTGACTTCCTTTAGGATGGACTGGTTGGATCTGCTTGCAGTCCAAGGGACTCTCAAGAGTCTTCTCCAACACCACAGTTCAAAAACATCAATTCTTCAGTGCTCAGCATTCTTTATAGTCCAACTCTCACATTCATACATGACTACTGGAAAAACCATAGCCTTGACTAGACGGACCTTCGTTGGCAAAGTAATGTTTCTGCTTTTTAATATGTTGTCTAGGTTGGTCATAGCTTTTCTTCCAAGGAGTAAGCATCTTTTAATTTCATGGCTGCAGTCACCATCTGCATTAATTTTGGAGCCCCCCAAAATAAAGTCTGCCACTGTATCCACTGTTTACCCATCTATTTGCCATGAAGTGATGGGACCGGATGGCATGATCTTAGTTTTCTGAATGTTGAGCTTTAAGCCAACTTTTTCACTCTCCTCTTTCACTTTCATCAAGAGACTCTTTAGTTCTTTGCTTTCTGGCGTCAGTGTGATATCATCTGCATATCTGAGGTTATTGATATTTCTCCCGGCAATCTTGACTCCAGCTTGTCCTTCTTCCAGCCCAGCGTTTCTCATGATGTACTCTGCATATAAGTTAAATAAGCAGGGTGACAGTATACAGCCTTGACGCACTCCTCTTCCTATTTGGAACCAGTCTGTTTTTCCATGTGCAGTACTATGTTCCTGTGAACATAGTTCACAGGAGGCAGGTCAGGTTGTCTGGTATTCCCATCTCTTTCAGAGTTGTCCACAGTTTATTGTGATCCACACAATCAAAGGCTTTGGCATAGTCAATAAAGCAGAAATAGATGTTTTCCTGGAACTCTCTTGCTTTTTTGATGATGCAGCAGACGTTGACAAATTGATCTCTGGTTCCTCTGCCTTTTCTGAAACCAGCTTGAACATCTGGAAGTTAGGGTTCACATATTGTTGAAGCCTGGCTTGCAGAATTTTGAGCATTACTTTACTAGCATGTGAGATGAGGGCAATTATGCAGTAGTTTGAGCATTCTTTGGCATTGCCTTTCTTTGGGATTGGAATGAAAACTGACCTTTTCCAGTCCTGTGGCTACTGCTGAGTTTCCAAATTTGCTGGCATATTGAATGCAGCACTTTCACAGCATCATCTTTTAGGATTTGAAATAGCTCAACTGGAATTCATCACCTCCCCTAGCTTTGTACTTGACTTCACATTCCAAGATAACTGGCTCTAGGTGAGTCATCACACCATCATGATCATCTGGGTCATGAAGATCTTTTTTGTACAGTTCTTCTGTGTATTGTTGCCACCTCTTCTTAATATCTTCTGCTTCTGTTAGGTCCATACCATTTCTGTCCTTTATCGAGCCCATCTTTGCATGAAATGTTCTCTTGGTATCTCAGATTTTCTTGAAGGGATCTCTAGTCTTTCCCATTCTATTGTTTTCCTCTATTTCTTTGCACTGATCACTGAGGAAGGCTTTCTTGTCTCTCCTTGCTATTCTTTGGAACTCTGCATTCACATGCTTATATCTTTCCTTTTCTCCTTTACTTTTTGTTTCTCTTCTTTTCACAGCTATTTGTAAGGACTTCTCAGTCAGCCATTTTGCTTTTTTGCATTTCTTTTTCTTGGGGATGGTCTTGATCCCTGTCTCCTATACAATGTCACTAACCTCCGTCCATAGTTCATCAGACACTCTATCAGATCTAGTCCCTTAAATCTATTTTTCACTGCCACTCTATAATTGTTAGGGATTTGATTTAGGTCATACCTGAATGGTCTAGTGGTTTTCTGCACTTTCTTCAATTTCAGTCTGAGTTCAGCAATAAGGAGTTCATGATCTGAGCCACAGTCAGCTCCCAGTCTTGTTTTTGCTGACTATATAGAGCTTCTCCATCTTTGGCTGCAAAGAATATAATCAATCTGATTTTGGTGTTGGCCATCTGATGATGTCCATGTGTAGAGTCTTCTCTTGTGTTGTTGGAAGAGGGTGTTTGCTATGACCAGTGCGTTTTCTTGGCAAAACTCTATTAGTCTTTGCCCTGCTTCATTCTGTACTCCAAGGCCAAATTTGCCTGCTACCCCAGGTGTTTCTTGACTTCCTACTTTTGCATTCCAGTCCCCTATAATGAAAAGGACATCTCTTTTTGGGTGTTAGTTCTAAAAGGTCTTGTAGGTCTTCATAAAACCGTTCAACTTCAGCTTCTTCAGCATTACTGGTCGAGGCATAGATTTGGATTACTGTGATATTGAATGGTTTACCTTGGAAATGAACAGAGATCATTCTGTCGTTTTTGAGATTGCATCCAAGTACTGCATTTTTGACTCTCTTGTTGACTATGAGGGGTACTCCATTTCTTCTAAGAGATTCCTGCCCACAGTAGTAGGTATAATGGTCATATGAGTTAAATTCACCCATTCCAGTCCATTTTAGTTCGCTGATTCCTAGAATGTCGACGTTCACTCTTGCCATCTCCTGTTTGACCACTTCCAATTTGCCTTGATTCATGGACCTGACATTCCTGGTTCCTATGCAGTATTGCTCTTTACAGCATCGGACCTTGCTTCCATCACCAGTCATATCCACAACTGGGTGTTGTTTTTGCTTTGGCTCCGTCTCTTCATTCTTTCTGGAGTTATTTCTCCACTGATCTCCAGTAGCATATTATTGGGCACCTACTGACCTGGGGAGTTCATCTTTCAGTGTCCTATCTTTTTGCCCTTTCATACTGTTCATGGGGTCCTCAAGGCAAGAATACTGAAGTGGTTTGCAGTTCCCTTCTCCAGTGGACCACATTTTGTCAGACCTCTCCACCATGACCTGTCTGTCTTGGGTGGCCCTACACAGCATGGCTCATAGTTTCATTGAGTTAGACAAGGTGTCTTGCTGGGGCTTCTCCTTTGCCCTTGGACGTGGGGTATCTCCTCACAACTGCTTCAGTGCTACCGTCTTACTGGGGTTTCTCTGCCCTTGGACGTGGGGTGTCTCTACATGGAGATGTGTACACAAGGGTACACATGCTAAAATAGTGTGCTTTGGCCACAGTTAATGAAGCCACAGCATCTTTACATCAGCAGCATTTTCTGGGTGTCATTTCCCTTGTAGTCAATATTGTTAGAACCCTGAACGTTTCTCTGGGTGGCTGGGCCTGTGGTGCGAGCAGTATACAGCTTTCCTTAAACATCAGGGTAAGGCAGTGTCCGTCATCTGTTATAACTGGAAGAGAATTAAGCAGAGAGAGCACTTGACAAGTCACAACTCTGGGAGGAATATACACAGAGCCATGGGGGCGGATGGCCTACCCACTAAAGCGACCAGGTTGGCCATGTTGATCCTCTTTGACATTGTGGGGCCCACGACAGCCAGCCACCCGCCTGCTGCAGTTGTGGGCGTCAGGAAAGTGAGCATTTCTCGCGGCTCATGGTTGTGGGCTGATTAGAGGCTGAACCCAAGGAACAGCACAGAATTGATCTATAAAGTACAATAGGAGGAACAAAACTTGAAGTTTTTCCTACTTTTTTTTTTTCCTCGGTCTGGTGTCCAGAGTTCCCTAGTCTGGGTCCAGCATACCTTTCAATATCTAGTTCAAAAGAAGTCAAACAGTTCATCAGTTCTTACATTTTTTCCTTACTAGGACAATACAGAAATGTGTTAGATCTTTGTCTCTAGTTTTTGGCAAAGAACTAAATCCCTTGGAATTTCCTGAGTGATGAGTGTGTCTTTTATTCACAGTGAGCCTCTTTCATTACACCTGAGTTTGTGCTAATAAGGTGACTTAAGGTGGGGCCCTAGCTAGCCTCAGACAGGCTCAGTCAACAGAAAAACTGAATGATTAGAGGGTGGGAACTTTTAGTCCCAATCATTGACCCCTGGGACTGGGAGGGGAGGCTCCATGAAAAGCCTGGAATCATGAGATGTGGAGCACTTCTGGGATGGTGAGCACACTGCAATGCTGGGACGGTGGCATGCCTCCCTCTGCCCCCCAGAGGACATGGGAACTACACCCTCCATCCCCCCATGCTGGGTCCTAAGCATCTCTTGTGTTGGACTGTTCCTGAGTTGTATCCTTTATCCTAAACCAGTAAACATAAGCTCAGTGTTTTCTTGAGTTTTATGAGTCTTTCTGGCAAATTTTCAAACCCAAGGAGAGAACTGTAGGAAACTGATTTATAGCAAGTGGTCATGGCTTGGAATTTGCCACCAACGTCTGAAGTGGGATCACTGTTGTGGAACTGAGCCCTCTAACTGTGGGACCTGACTCCATTAGTCAGTGTCATTATTGAACTGAATTGTCAGGCTGGCATTTGGTGCCTAAAGAATAGAATTGGTTGGGAAATTTGTTAGAAGACAACATTCACTTGCATTTTGGATTTCTGGATTTTCAAACTATTTCTGTATCAGATGATACCTTTTACATGAATTATAAGTTCCTTGAAATTTATCAGTGTTTAAACATTTCCCAGTTCACTTTGTAAACTTTCCCTACTTTAAGTGGTACTCTGATAATAAAATACATGATTTTCTTTAACTATGTACCTTACAAATTGGGCTAAGCCAAGTTTATATTATAGAAATATAAATAAGCTGTTGTTGAACATATTTCTGCTTCCAATTACAATTTTCCTGATGGGTTTTTTTTTTTTTTTTTGTACTTGTATCTTCTATTTGTTTGCATGGAAAAGCAGTTTGGTCATTTAAACTTGAGTTTGATGGCATTAAGGCTCGACATTGATAATGACTATACAGAAACTTAAAAACGTTTTTTTTTTTTTACAGAGGACACTTTTTTTTTGGCCAGAAATATAGTATTGTGATATTGAATGCCTATACTGTAGAGTGAGGAAAGCTTATTCACATGTGATAAGTAACCTATCAGTGAACATATGTAATGCATTTTTTCTTGTCTTTTAGTACGTCATTGGAGCGTGATCCTCAAGTACAACCTCAACCTGTCTTTCAGTATCTTTTATCCTCTTTGGAGAAGGGCATGGCAACCCACTCCAGTATTCTTGCCTGGAGAATCCCATGGACACAGGAGCCTGGAGGGCTACAGTCCATGGGGTCGCAAACAGTTGGATACGACTGAGCAACTGAAACACACATACTTCTCTTGGGGCTTCCCAGGTGTCTCAGTGGTAAAGAATCTTCCTGCATCGTAGGAGACACAGGTTTGAGCCCTGGGAAGTTACACACGCTTGCCAAACTATGCTCTCATGCAGCCCCCAGTCATTTCTCCCTCCTCTTATTTAATAGGAATTATTGTGGTACTGATTGTTCTCTTAGTACTTAATGTCAGAGCTATTCTAAGACACTAGATGATTTTCTTTTAATATGTATATATGTTCTCTTCTCGAAAAGATATTAGTTCTAACATTATTTGAACTTTTTTGACAATCCATCCTATAGCTCTTGAAAGTACGTGGTATTTTTATTGAATGCATAAATAATTACATATACATCTTGCAGTCTGAGAAGAGAATCTTATTCTCTTCTTAGATATTAATGATGTCAAGCGGCTGAAACCTGGCTACCTGGAAGCTACTGTGGATTGGTTTAGGAGGTACAAGGTTCCAGATGGAAAACCTGAGAATGAGTTTGCTTTCAATGCAGAATTTAAAGATAAGGTAAGGTGTCACTCAGAACTGTAGCTGTAGGCCTATCTGTGTTGAGACATAATTTAACCATATTGTTACCATCTAAAGACTATATGACCATAAAATAGATGTTTAAAGACACAAGACAGGCTTTATGTTGATTTGTTCATTTAAATGGTTTTCTTCCATTTTTGATACAAGGAAATGATTCAGAAGAGACGAAGCTATCATGCTTTGGTAAAATGTTGATGATAAGAAAAGAACAGGACTGTCCCCTGGTGGGCCAGGGGTTAAGACTGTGTTCACTGCAAGTACCATGGGTTCCAGCCCTGGCTGGGGAACTAATCCCACAGGCCATGACCCGAGCCCAAAATTAGGAAAGGAAAGAACTTGTTTCTGTTATTCTAACGAATATCTCTTTAAATTACAGAACTTTGCAGTTGACATTATTGAAAGCACTCATGACTATTGGAGAGCATTAGTGACTAAGAAAACTGATGGAAAAGGAATCAGCTGGTAAGCATTAACTCTTGTCTCCATGTTTAACACACAGAGCAGACTAGCTTACTCCGGATACGTTAATAACCTCAACATATTGTACCGTTACATTCACTTAGGAAAGAGATAACTGGTTTTATCAGTACTTAAGTCAATAGGAAGTGCAGACTGAAGGAAAAACCACACAGTGTAAAGGTTGTGAGTTACAATTTATTTGAGGACTGTAGCCCAGGAGACAACTTCTCAGATAGCCCTAAAGAACTACTGCAGAGATGTAAGGGAGGAGCCAAGAGAGATACAAACTTTTTTTTTTTTTGCTGGGAAAACATGTAGTCAAGCATAAAAAGATGACTGTTAATCATAAAGAAGAGACATCTCAAGTTAATGATTTCAGTGCTTTTCTATGTATGAGAAGAGGCAAAAATCTGGGGTCATTTGAAATTTTTTCTTAGAAATTCATGTTAACTATCTAGGGGCCAGTATACCCAAATCTTTCCTGTTCTTCTCCATCCTGAATTCCCCTCAGGGCACACTGTCAGCAGGAGACTGTAGTGGGTAAGGGCTTGATCCTGGTAGAACTGGAATATAGCAGGCAACATTTTTTTCTTTGCAGAAAGTAAAAAAAAAAAAAATGCCACAAAGATACTCTGAATAAGTAAAAACTAAAATTATAAAGGGGAGAATGAGATCAGAGCTTTGTAAGGGTAACTGGGGAAAACTGCCTAGCATCAGGGTGCTCAGAATGGGTTGAATACTAGGGTTGGTATTCTCTGATGTAAATATATAGGATCATCACAACTAAACCAGGATCTACCATGCACATTGAATTAACTACTGTTACTACTTCTACTACTACTACTAATAACTAATACTGATTGAGCAGTTAATATTTGCCAAGGATGCAACAGAGATACAGGGAGATTAAACTTAACCAAGGTCATACCACAGTGTTTTGGAATGAGGACTCGCATCCAAGTCTCTGTGGCCCCAGCTTATTTTTAGTATAATATACTCCCTCTTTAAAGATTATAAGAGAATGGGCACCATTGCCACTTAACTAGTGTTGTTCTGAAAATAGTAGCTGATGAAGTAAATAGGAGGAAGAAATAAGATGCAGGAATACTGGAAAAGGGGGAAGCAAATTGTTGCAGATGATATGACTGTGTACACAGAAAACCCTAGAAAAAAGAACATAAGGTGGAGGATTACAAAATGAGTATATATGCACATTGCTAGTTTTGTATATGAACATAACAGAAACTATAATAGAGGAAAAGATCCCATGTAGAATAGAATTTAAGAAAAAAAAGTATAAATAAGAAATCTGAACGACCCAGAAGAAGAAGAAAACTTTAAAACTCTATAGAGAAAAATAAAAGATATTAAATATAAAGGTATCATATATTCATGAATAACATTCAGTTTCATCTAGGAAAAAAAAAACTGCATGTCAGAATAGTGACAGAAATCCTGAAAAAAACAAGGGTATCGGTGGTGAGGTTTGCACCAACTGCCTATTTAAGAGGAAAAACGAGGCTAGATCTCTGTCTTGCCCTTTACATTCCTTTCTTCCTCCAGATATGCACGCTGGCAACCACCCTCATGCTGTAGCTGCTTTTCGTTTCTGAAAGGTGCTGTAACCAGGCAGGTCCTCCTGTACAAGTAGCCCAGCACCAACCAGTGTTCTTAACCCCAGCTGCTTTATACCCACCTGTTAACTGACACTGGCTGCCAGCATGAGTTTGCAACTCTTGTCTTATGTCAGTGTTTTAATTCCAGACAGATAAATTGTAATGTGAGAAAATTCTAGAAAAAGACTAGGTGCATTTAATTTATTAGCTTGTAGTAGGGAAGACCTCTCTAAACAGAAGACAAACTCAAAATCCAGAAAAGAAAGGTTTACTTATGATTTTTTAATGTATCAGGAGGCAGTTCTTCCCAGTTTTTTCTTAACACCTGACAAAGGACTAAATTTCTTAATTTATAAATGACTTACCCAAATTGATGAAAGAGAGAATACTAATAGAGGGAGAGAAAAAGTAAGTTCTCATATAAGAAGATGTGCGGCCTCACTTTATAATTTTAAATGCAGCTCAGAAAGATAGTGTTATCCTTCAATAAATCTGCACAATTAAAAAAATTAAATGATAGCCTGGAGTGGCAACATTTATATGTAGTTGTGAGAGTAATTAAAAAAAATTTAATGATAGCCTGGAGTGGCAACATTTATATGTAGTTGTGAGAGTTTGAATGGGTACAGCCTTTGTGAGGGCAGTTTGACAGTAGTCAGTACCTAGGTTTTTTTGTGTCTTTTTTTTTAATTGGAGGATAATTGCTTTACAATGTTGTGTTGGTTTCTGGTGTATAACGTAAATCAGCCATTAATCTCAAAATTTTAAATTCTTGTATTTCTTTGTAGCACTACTAACTAGGAATGTATCCTATATAGTCCTGAAAGATGTCTGTACAAGGATGTTCACTGCAGTGTCATTTATAATATCAAAAAAGTTAGAAACAACCAAACTGTAATGATTAAGCAATTCATGGAACAGTATATGGCACATTGTTCTCTATATGTTGATGTGGAATGATGTCCAAAATATATTAAATGAGAAAAGCAAAGTCCATAGCAGTATATTTATCACAGTGTGATCCCATTTATGCAAGGTAAGATATACCTACACACCCCAGCATCTGTTTATATTATAAATTTCTTTTCTGGAGGGAGAAAAGAGCTATAGGAAATTCTCAGGAATGTTCTGTAAGTTGGGATAATGTCTTGTAAAATAAAAACATCTGTCTCTCCACAAGCATAAGAAAAACTGAGCACACACACACCTTTGTATGAAAATGTACAATCATGAGACTTTGCTTTTAATAACTTCTCTATTTTGTGGTATCCTATTATTTCTATGGAAATGTTAAGTAACAGGTGGCTGAATATTTTTTCTTTTTCATAGAATATTTTTGATTATAACCATATAATAGTACACAATAATTCAATATGAAGGAAATTTTGAATCATAGTTAACCAAAAAAAGTTTAAAAAAAAAATCACTTTAATCTCAGTTTTTCCATAGATACTTATAGTAACATGTAAAGTTTTCTCTTTTTACAGTCCTTTTTAAGTATATTTTCAAAAATAATCATATTGTATGTGTAATATATGGGGTTCCCAGGTGGTAAAGAATCCATCCACCTGCTAATGCAGGAGACACAGGAGATGTAGGTTCGATCCCTGGGTTGGGAAGAGTCCCTGGAGTAGGAAATGGCAGCCTACTCCAGTATTCTTGCTGGGATAATCCCATGGACAGAGGAGCTTGGTGGGCTATAGTCCATGGTGTCCTAAAGAGTAAGACACGATTGAGCGAAAGCATATGCACATATATAATACATACATTTTGTTTTGTGGTTTAGAAAAGTTAACACTACAAGCATTTGTTATGTCATTAAATATATAATATTTTATAATATAAATATTCCATCTGTATATTGTTCTGTCTGTTGGATAAATCAGTTTTAATCATCTCTGTTGTTGGACATTTTGGTTACTTCCAGCTTTTCAGTCATATCAATAGTGAAAATCATGCATGTTGAACATCTTTGTACATAATTATTTAAATCTCTGAGTTTGGCGAGGTGGAATTTGTCTATCAAAGTGTATGTGGTTTTCAAAAGGTTTTGGACACTTTTTTTTTTTGGTGTGTGTTAAAAAAAATTTTTTTTTAATTTTGTTGTGGACATATTTTACCAGATTATTTTTCAGGAATATTGAACCAGGTGTTGCTCCTGCCAGGTGTCAGCACTGATAGAAACCAGATTTTTTTTTTTTTTTATCTAACTAGGAAAGATAGGCCTCTCATTTTAATTTGCATTTCTTAGCTCTTTCAAAGAATTGCAAAGCACTCAATCACAGATTTTAAAATCTGAACTTGTTAAAGTATTTGAGTAAAATTTGCCTTAAGAATAGCTGTATCTTGCCAAAATAAATAATCAAAATGTTTAATATAGGTGAGAAATCTTTCAACAATGCCAAACTTGAATCTCACTTGACCTACCAGCTCCAGCTTGTTATTTTTAACACGAGTTTTAATGAGAGAAGTTTTTGTTAGTGTGACACTTTCCCTTTGTGTAACAGCATGAACACCACGGTGTCTGAGAGCCCCTTCCAGTGTGACCCTGATGCTGCCAAAGCCATTGTGGATGCTGTAAGTAAAGGTTTCCTGGAGAAAAAACAAACTCGGCAGCCAAAAAATACGGTGTTGAATGGGGAGGGAAAGTATTAATTATTAGTTATGAATATTAATAACCCAAGTGCCTGGGTACTTATCATAAGCCATTTTTCATAAGAGTACCAATGGGAACTTACGTGGCTTGGTCATAGCAAGGATGGAGAAAGTCATCAAATTTCAGGTACCATTGCAAGAGTGGTTTGTAGACCTAGAGAGACTTTCAGGTGAGGTAATAAATCATCCATCAAAGAAATAATCTGATTTTGATTAACCTAAAGATTGAAGCTTGTCTAAAATTATTCTCATAATATTAGATGAGAAAAACAAAAGAAAATGAGGTCTGACTTTACTGACTTGTATAGTACAAGGGAAAAAGACAATTTAATGATAAAGCCAGTATGTTTAGATTTATTTTTATTTGTATATAAATTTTGACAAAGTTGAGATAAAAGGGAAAAGCCACTGGTTAACAACCATTACTTTTCAATAAGAACATTCTGCCTACATTTTATATATATAAAGTCTATATATACATATGTTGGTTTTTCAATTATTTCAAAAAAGCATTTTTATTAATTATTCTCCTGTGTTGTCGTTAAAAGCCAAGAGGTTTTGAGTTTGTTAGCATTTCTTAGTAGAGCAAGCTTTGCATTGTTCCCATCTGGTGTAAATTATTTTTAGAACTTAAAATTTGAAATAGTTGTCTGCTGTTCACATTCCTTTTAATCTTTCTGTCAATATACTTTTTTAGCTTATTCTTTTCCTGGAATTAGACTAATACATTTTAATACTGTGTTTTAGTTACCACCACCATGTGGATCTGCCTGCACAATACCAACAGATGGTAAGATCTATATTCTAGGCAAATTACATTAAACATTCTCCATATGTGTGGGGAAATGACATGTATATCTGTAGATGCATCTTACATACCACATACAGAGAAAGAGGAGAATGGGGAGAAGCACTCTTAGGGTTTCGAGGCGTCCGTGGGAAAAGGGGCTGTATGTACCCCCTTTAGTGCCAGCCCGTGACAGCAGCTTCCAAGTCATGACCCACTGTTCTCTTGAGTTCCTGGTAGGTGCCTCGTGGAGGCTGGAGCAGGCTGGGCTCTGCCTCCCCGTCTGGCCACAGGCTGATTCACCCAGAAAACAGTTCTTTCCATCTTTAGACATTAGAATTCTCTGTAAGGCTCTTCTGGTGAGAATTGCCGATCTGTAGGATCAGCCATCAAGAGTAAGGATGTTTAGTTGCCCAGCCGTGTCTGACTCTGCGACGCCATGGACTGTAGCCCACCAGGCTCCTCTGTCCGTGCGATTTCCCAAGCAAGAATACTGGAGTGGGTTGCCATTTCCTTCTCCACAAGAGTAAGGAAGCCCAAAACAAAACACTGATAAGTTACCTGTTTTGGTAATTTAGTGAAGCTATGCATGTATGTAGATTTAATGTAACCCATAGCAGTATTTATTAAAGCAAGTATATTATTCACTGTTATATGTTGGGTGTAATTTTGATTCTTAACAGGGATTCTAATTGGTTTCTCTTTTTCCTGACTACAGTGGATAAGTGGTTCCATCACCAGAAAAACTAAGGAAATTTCTCTGGAATACAAGCTGATATTGCTGCATCCTACCTGTCGGAAAGTGTTAGATGTGAACGTAGTAGCTTTTCCAAGCTTTAAACTTATAGAACTAATCAGTCAGAGTCTGCTGTCACCAATCCAATATATTCATACATGGTCCATCTAAGAGCATTTATCATGTCAACTAAGGTAACTTTTAGTTCCTGCTTAAATATGAAGGCGGTTGTAGTTCGGAAGTCATCTGTGACTGAGTATGCAAGATGAGTACATATTGGATGTATACGTTTGCCATGGGTTAGGAAATAAAAATTATTTTGTTTCAACTTGGTTTATGATATTTGTATTTTAATCTGAAGCCTAACACTACCAAGCAGGCTTGGGTGCTGTTTGGTATTGGCTTTCTATGACTGATCTTACAATTCAGTTTTACTAGCCTAAAAACTGGCATTTTTAGGCGCCTGAAAGTGAAATCCCTTGTATTGACAGTAGTTCTTGATGCTCTGCTCTTACCTAATTCCCGTCGCCTCATTGTGAGTCATCAGTCAGGACAGTTCTGTGATTAAATTTGTGCACTGCGTTAAATTCGAGCTCTGCAGACCTGAGTTTTTAATCCTACGTGATATACTTACTTAGCTCTGTAATCTCAGGTCAGGTACCAAACACCCAACTCCAGCTCCCTCGTTTGTAAAAGAGATGCAGTTTGTGTAAAGGCATTATTAAGCATTCAGATTGTTTTAATTGAAATTTTTTTTGAGATCATTAGAAATTCACATGCAGTTGTTAAGAAATAATACAGAGACTTTCTCTATTCCTTTCCCCCCAAAGGCAAGAGTTTGTAAAACTACAGTACAATAATACAAGCAGGATATGGCCCTAATAGTCTACCCGTCTTCCTCAGATCTCCCAGTTTTACTTGTTCTCATCTGTATGCTGTATTTTTCTGTGTAGGCTCCTGTGTCCCACAAGATACTTAACACTTAATATCACAAAGACCCCTGGTTTTATCTTTTTATAACCACAGCCACCTCTCATTACGTGTATCTATAGTTCATTCTTTTTATTCATTCCTATCTATTGCTGAGTAGTATGTATGCCAGAGGCTGTTCACCTTGGAGACCTGCAGATACGGGAGTGGCCTAGCATGAGATTTACCCCCTCTCCCTCGGATGTATGTATAAACTGTTTCACCTATGAAGGACATCTAAGCTCATTCCAGTTTCTATTAAAAATAAAGCTGCAAGGACTCAGCTGGTAGTCCACACTGTCTTAAGACTCCACACTCCCGGTGCAGGGGGCCCAGGTTTGTTCACTGGTTAGGGAACTAGATCCCACATGCTGAAGCTCAGGAGTTCGCATGCCACAGTCAAGATCCCACATGCCACAGCTAAGACCCAGTACAGCCAAATAAATAAATGTAAAAAATAAAGCTGCTATAAATATTCATGTACATATTTTTGTGTCAGTATAACTTTTCACTGTAATTGCTAAGTCATCTCATAGATGCATAGATTTTGTTTTATAAAATGCTGCCAAACTGTTTTCTTGAGTGGCTGTAGTATTCTACACTTCCTATAGCAATGTATGAGTGATTCAGTTTCTCTGCGTCCTTGCCAGAGTTTGGTTTATCACTATTTTTTATTTCAGCCGTTCTGTTAGGTGTGTAGTGATATCTTGTTGCGCTTTTCATTTGCATTTCTCTAACTGCTAGTTATGTAAAACATCTTTTCCTGTGTCTGTTTGCCATCTTCTTTGGTTAAATATTTGTCCTACCTTTGATGCATTTTCTGATTAGATTTTTTTTTCATCATTAACTGTTGAAAGTCCTTTGTCAGATATGTAGTTGCAGACATTTTCTGCCATTCTGTGACTTTTCATTCTCTTTACATGGGCTTTTACAGAACAGATTTTTAAATTTGATAAAGTCTACTGTATCAAATTTTCTTTTTATGAATTATGCTCTTTGTATCAAGTTTAAGAATTCTTTACCTGGATCCCAAAGAGTGTCTCCAAATGTTTTATAGCTTTACATTTTAGTCTGTGATCCCTTTTGAGTTTATTTTTGTATAAGAGATGAGGTTTAGGGCAAGGCTCTTTAATTCTTGCTACAGATGTCCAACTGCTCTGGCACCATTTGTTGAAATGTTATTCTTCCCTCAGTGTACTGGTTTTGTGCTTCTGTCAAATATCAGTTGAGTGTATTTGTGTTGGGTCGATTTCTGGGTGCTCTGTCTGTCCCACTGATCTGAGTCTAACCTGTCAGAACCATACTCTCTTGGTTACTCTAGCTATATGGTAAGTCTTACTAGCAAATAGAGTACTTCCTTCCACTTTATTCTTTAGTCCAGGGTGTGTGCCTTTTCAAATAAATTTTAAAATACATCTGGACTATGTCTATTGTCTATTCCTAGGGGAAAAACCTTACTGGGATTTTGATAGGCATTGCATTAAACCCACAGATCAGTTTTAGCCATGTGTTTAGACTCCTAATGTGTCCATGTCAGTGACTTCTAGTTTGCTTCCATTATGCTCAGATAACACAGTTCATATGATTTCAGTTCTCTTTAATTTGCTGAGGTGGTTTTATGGCCCGGGAGGTGGTCTGTCTTGGGGAATGTTCCATAGTTGCTTAAAAAATTTTTTTTAATTTGGTGTTGAGTGGAATATTCTGTTTAACTGAATCCTGTTGATTGGTGGTATTTTTCAGATCTTCTGTATCCTTGCTGGTTCTCTTCTAGTTTTATCAATTGTTGAAAGAGAGGTACTGAAGTCAATTACAACTATGGATTTGTCTGTTTTACCTTTCAGCTCCATCAGCTTTTTTATGTATTTTGAGGCTGTGTTGTTTGGTGTGTACGCATTTAGGGTCTTTGTCTTGCTGGTGGATTAATCCTTCTGTCGTTGTGTAATGTTCCTCTTTGTAGTAATTTTCTTTGCTCCGTAATCTACTTTATCAGACCCAGATATAGTCGCTCCTTGTTTTTGACTGTTTGCATGTTATATCTTTTTCTATTCTTTTACTTTCAACCTATATATGTTCAATTTGAAGTGAGTTTCTTATAAGTAACATAGTTGAGTTGCATTTTTATCCAGTCTTTGTCTTTTAATTGATATAGTTAGACCATTTAGATTTAAGCTAATTACTGCTATGTTAATGCTTTATCCAGTTTGGGATTTAGTCTGGAAGTTTGTGTCTTTTATCAAGTTTGGGGATTTTCCAACTGGACTTCTTCAAATACTCTTTCAGCCCAAGCCGCACTCACCTCTTTGACACTCTGATAATATGAACATTGGATCCTTTATTATTGTCCCACAGGCATGTAGGCTCTTCTTTTTCTTCCAGTCTATTTTTCTTTCTTTCAGGTCAGTCCTATTATTCCATCCTCAAGTTCACTGAATCTATCTTTTGTCTTTTCCAATCTTAATAGTGAACCTAGCCAGCAAGTTTTTCTTTTGTTATAGTATTTTTCAGTTCTGTGATGCCCATTTGGTTCTTTTTTGTAACTTCTATTTCATTGCAGGGAGTTTTTATTTTTTAACTTTTTTCAAGAGAATTTCTAATTGGCAATCTTTGGCATTGCCTTTCTTTGGGATTGTAATGAAAACTGACCTTTTCCAGTCCTGTGGCCACTGCTGAGTTTTCCAAATTTGCTGGCATATTGAATGCAGCACTTTCACAGCATCATCTTTCAGGATTTGAAATAGCTCAACTGGAATTCCATCACCTCCACTAGCTTTGTCCGTAGTGATGCTTTCTAAGGCCCACTTGACTTCACATTCCAGGATGTTTGGCTCTAGGTGAGTGATCACACCATCTTGATTATCTTGGTCGTGAAGATCTTTTTTGTACAGTTCTGTGTATTCTTGCCACCTCTTCTTAATATCTTCTGCTTCTGTTAGGTCCATACCATTTCTGTCCTTTATCGAGCCCATCTTTGCATGAAATGTTCCCTTGGAATCTCTAATTTTCTTAAAGAGATCTCTAGTACTTCCCATTCTGTTGTTTTCCTCTATTTTTTTGTACTGATTGCTGAAGAAGGCTTTCTTATCTCTTCTTGCTATTCTTTGAAACTCTGCATTCAGATGCTTATATCTTTCCTTTTCTCCTTTGCTTTTTGCTTCTCTTCTTTACACAGCTATTTGTAAGGCCTCCTCAGACAGCCATTTTGCTTTTTTGCATTTCTTTTCCATGGGAATGGTCTTAATCCTGTCTCCTGTACAATGTCATGAACCTCCATCCATAGTTCATCAGGCACTCTATCTATCAGATCTAGTCCCTTAAATCTATTTCTCACTTCCACTGTATAATCATAAGGGATTTGATTTAGGTCATACCTGAATGGTCTAATGGTTTTCTCTACTTTCTTCAGTTTCAGTCTGAATTTGGCAATAAGGAGTTCATGATCTGAGCCACAGTCAGCTCCTGGTCTTGTTTTTGTTGACTGTATCGAGCTTCTCCATCTTTGGCTGCAAAGAATATAATCAATCTGATTTCGGTGTTGACCATCTGGGGATGTCCATGTGTAGAGTCTTCTCTTGTGTTGTTGGAAGAGGGTGTTTGCTATGACCAGTGCATTTTCTTGGCAAAACTCTTATTAGTCGTTGCCCTGCTTCATTCCGTATTCCAAGGCCAAATTTGCCTGTTACTCCAGGTGTTTCTTGACTTCCTACTTTTGCATTCCAGTCCCCTATAATGAAAAGGACATCTTTTTTGGATGTTAGCTCTAAAAGGTCTTGTAGGTCTTTATAGAACCGTTCAACTTCAGCTTCTTCAGCGTTAGTGGTTGGGGCATAGACTAGGATTACTGTGATATTGAATGGTTTGCCTTGGAAACGAACAGAGATCATTCTGTCGTTTTTGAGATTGCATCCAAGTACTGCATTTCGGACTCTTTTGTTGACCATGATGGCTACTCCATTTCTCCTAAGGGATTCCTGCCCGCAGTAGTAGATATAATGGTCATCTTGAGTTAAATTCACCCATTTCAGTCCATTTTAGTTCGCTGATTCCTAGAATGTCGACATTCACTCTGGCCGTCTCTTTGTTTGACTACTTCCAATTTGCCTTGATCCATGGACCTGACATTCCTATCATTTTGCCTTTTCATACTATTCATGGGGTTCTCAAGGCAGGAATACTGAAGTGGTTTGCCATTCCCTTCTCCAGTGGACCACATTCTGTCAGACCTCTCCAACATGACCCGCCCATCTTGAGTTGCCCCGCAGGCATGGCTTGGTTTCATTGAGTTAGACAAGGCTGTGGTCCTAGTGTGATTAGATTGACTAGTTTTCTGTGACTATGGTTTCAGTATGTGCCCTCTGATGCCCTCTTGCAACACCTACCGTCTTACTTGGGTTTCTCTTACCTTGGACGAGGGGTATTTCCTCACCACCACCCCTCCCGACCTTGAAATAGCTCCTCTAGGCCCTCCAGCACCCTCGCAGCCGCTCCTTGGACTTGGGGTTGCTCCTCCCGGCCGCTGCCTCTTGGGCAATGCCAAAGAATGCTCAAACTACCACACAATTGGACTCATCTCACACGCTAGTAAAGCTCAAAATTCTCCAAGCCAGTCTTCAGCAATACATGAATCGTAAACTTCCAGATGTTCAAGCTGGTTTTAGAAAAGGCAGAGGAACCAGAGATCAAATTGCCAACATCTGCTGTATCATTGAAAAAGCAAGAGAGTTCCAGAAAAACATCTATTTTCTGCTTTATTGACTATGCCAAAGCCTTTGACTCTGTGGATCACAATAAACTGTGGAAAATTCTTCAAGAGATGGGAATACCAGACCACCTGACCTGCCTCTTGAGAAACCTATATGCAGGTCAGGAAGCAACAGTTAGAACTGGACATGGAACAACAGACTGGTTCCAAATAGGAAAAGGAGTACGTCAAGGTTGTATATTGTCACCCTGCTTATTTAACTTACATGCAGAGTATATCATGAGAAACGCTGGGCTGGAAGATGCACAAGCTGGAATCAAGATTGCCGGGAGAAATATTAATAACCTCAGATATGCAGACGACACCACTCTTATGGCAGAAAGTGAAGAGGAACTAAAAAGTCTCTTGATGAAAGTGAAAGTGGAGAGTGAAAAAGTTGGCTTAAAGCTCAATATTCAGAAAATGAAGATCATGGCATCTGGTCCCATCACTTCATGGGAAATAGATGGGGAAACAGTGGAATAGTGTCAGACTTTATTTTTAGGGGCTCCAAAATCACTGCAGATAGTGACTGCAGCCATGAAATTAAAAGACGCTTACTCCTTGGAAGAAAAGTTATGACCCACCTAGAGAGCATATTGAAAAGCAGAGACGTTACTTTGTCGACTAAGGTCCGTCTAGTCAAGGCTATGATTTTTCCTGTGGTCATGTATGGATGTGAGAGTTGGACTGCGAAGAAAGCTGAGCACCAAAGAGTTGATGCTTTAGAACTGTGGTGTTGGAGAAGACTTTTGAGAGTCCCTAGGACTGCAAGGAGATCCAAGCAGTCCATTCTGAAGGAGATCAGCCCTGGGATTTCTTAGGAGGGAATGATGCTGAAGCTGAAACTCCAGTACTTTGGCCACCTCATGCGAAGAGTTGACTCATTGGAAAAGACTCTGATGCTGGGAGGGATTGGGGGCAGGAGGAGAAGGGGACGACAGAGGATGAGATGGCTGGATGGCATCACTGACTCGATCGACGTGAGTGAGTGAACTCTGGGAGTTGGTGACGGACAGGGAGGCCTGGCATCCTGTGATTCATGGGGTCGCAAAGAGTCGGACACGACTGAGCGACTGAACTGAACTGAATTGGCAGTCTAGTTGCAGCTTTAAGATGACTGCTTTAAAAGCTTGGTCAAGAGTCATCTCAGTATTGGCATCCATTGACTGTTTTCTCATTCAACTTGTGGTTTTCCTGGTTGTTGGTATGATGTGTGACTGTTAATAATATCTTAGGCATTTTGTCTATTATGTTAGGAGACGCTAGGACCCATTTAAATCTTTTATTTTTAGTAAGCATCACCCTATTTAAAGTTAGCACATGGGTCTTGGCCTTCTTTTGTGGACTGTGTTTTCAGTGGCAGTTTAATTTTCAGCAGCTTTGCAGTGTTATTTTGGTCAGCTTGGTTTATCTGCGGCCAGTAGGGCTTCTCTTGGTTCTTGCTGGTGGTGCCTGAGGAGGCTAAGTATCTACTGGTGAAGGAGCAGAGTCTTAGGCTCCAGGGATAAAGAAGCTTCCTGAACTGGTATACCCATTATGACTGGACTTCTCCCTCTGGCTCAGTCCACCCACCTACCTTGGTAACTCTTGGTAGAAAAGGGGAGTCTCAGGCCTTGTGGGGAAGGAGAGTGCCTCCCTGGTTGTTTATTTCCACCTGGGTTGCCGGTGACCCCCTTGCCAGGTGGTGGCATGCCCACCAGGGGGACCCCCATTCTCTACGGGTGTGGGCGGGGGTGTGAGCCTGTCTGGGCCACCTCTGTTGCGAGGTTGGGGTTTGAGCAGGGCTCTCCCCGTGTTGGGTGGTGGGACTGTATGTGCCTCCTCACTGCTGCTCTCTGGTCCTGGGCTCCCAAACCAGCAAGCCTTCTTAGCATCTTTCAGACGTCTTTGGTTGTGTCTCTCTATCTCCAGGGTTGTTAGGTGTGCTTAGCAGGAGAAGCAGGGAAAAAGAGGTCTATGCCTTCTCGTCTGGACCAGAATCAGAAACATCCACATTCAGACTTTAGTAGTATTTCCCTTATTCTTTTATAAGTTCTGTTGCTAAACGCTGCCTCAGTCATGTGGTTTCTGAAGTGATTTGTTAAGATAAAAACTGTTTTCTAATCAAAGACTGTACAAAGTAGGGGACTTCACAAGTATTGGTCCAATAAATAGGAAATCACCCACCCCAATTTTATGGGAAGGAAGGGACACAAGGGACAGAACATTAGTCGGAAGAAATGTCAACAACAGATCCCCTGTTATGAGTGCCTCTGTAGGATGCTTTCACTCCTCTGTTCAAGTAAGGAAATGTCAAATACCCTTGTACTTCCTTACTGGGGCTGCAATAACCAAGTACCACAAACTGGATGGGCTCAACGACAGAAATGTTTTGTCTTATTGTCTTATACCTGGAAGTCTGAGATCCAGGTATCTGCAGGCCTGGGCTCCCTGGGGAGGAGTTATCCCAGGCCTCTCCTTGCTTTTGGTAGTTCCTAGCTTGTGGCAGCATAACCTTAATCTTGACAAGGAATTCTCCCTCTCTGCTTATTTCCAAATTTCCCCTTCTATAAGAACATCAGGGGACTTCACTGGTGGGCCAGTGGTTAGGACTTGGTGCTTTTGATGCCATGGGCCCAAGTTCAATCCCTACTTGGGGAACTAAGATGCTGTAAGCTGCATGGCACACTAAAAAAAAAAAAAATTAGTCATATTGGGTTAGGTGCCCACTCGACTCCAGTATGACCACATCTGAACTAATTACACCTATCATGATCCTATTTCCAAAACAGGTCACATTCTGAGGACTGAGTGTTAAGAATTTGAAATATGAATTTTTGTGGGACAGAATAACCATAACAACTTCAGGCATCTGTAAAGTTCTTCATCACTGGTGCTGGATAAGGGTTATCTGCATACTAAAGCCTCAAAGAAAGCCTAACCCTTGGTGCCGCGGCCAGCACAAGCAAGAGTTGCACCTGCACAGGGAGAGAACGGAGCGTCCCCGCTAAGAAAAATAAGAGAGAGACAAAAGATGGGGTTGAGAGGATCAGACCACAATTGGCTGATGCCTTTCTTTATTAGGCTATAGTATTTATAGGATAATGTACGTGACTTAAGACATGTACAAGATTATTTTTTAACCTCAGGATACAATCACTAGACCCTTACCATTGTGTACAGAGTATACTAAGTAATCTATCTTCTATGACATGTTGCAAGACATCCTGACCTTAAGGGCTATAAAAATTCTTCAAGGGGGGCGGGACAGGGAGCTTAGGAACGTGCCTAAGGCTCTGCATACCTGCCGAGCAGCTCCCAAGACTTAACCCTTCACGGGCAGTCCCCCGCACCTTGGGACAACAGTCATTCTACAAACATTTCTTGAGCTTTGGTTTTGTGCCAGGCACTGTTTCAGATCCTATGGGGAAAGTGGTAATAAGCAGACTGGTGAGGTTGCGTGCATCGTCTGGATAGGCCCCCTGTGTTTGGCAATAACCAGATCTCAGTGGCTTAAGAAAACAATAGTTCATTCTTCACTCCTTGAAAAGTCGTCTCTGCCTCTGGGCAGCTGTCCTCCCTGTGACAGCTCGGCCATGGCCCACCCTGTTAACGTTTGCTTTCTCCTGATGGTCACCGTCACACACAGAGAGAAAGGGCTGGAGCCTCACACTGCTGATTAAATGCTCTGAAGCGACACACATCATAGATGTTCTTGGTCATTGGCTAATGCAAGCCTCATGGCCATGCCTAACCATGGAATAAAGTGTTACTATTTACATACAGTGGGAATGCAAATACTTTGAAACCTTCTTATACACAGGGGAGTACTCTTTTTTTTTTTTTTTGAGAAAAAAAGAGACTCAGAGAACCTAAGTAACTCACCCAAGGTCACTCAAATGGTATGACTTAATCCAGTTACCTGACTTTGAGATCAGGGGTTTTCCCACTATTTTACACTGTTCCTTGGTTTTCACCGTCGTTATTATGTATACCTATGACTGATTCATGCTAAGGTTTGACAGAAGACAATAAAATTCTATAAAGCAATTATCCGTCAATTAAAAAATAAATTTTTCAAAAAAGAAACAATGTGTACTTATTAATCCATAAGCTGATTATTTCCTTAATCATTTCTCTTTTGTTAAACTTTTTAGCTCTTTGTTATCGGTATCTTTAGGCATAACTTTTTTCCTTTGGGATTATTTTCTAAGGATAAATTTCCAGGGGTAGATTGTAAGCTCATGGAATACAGACATTTTTGTTCCTCTTCTTTTGTTTTCTGCAAGGCTTCTGCCAGTTTTCAATGCAACATATAGTTTCATTTTTCCCCCCATGGGCCTGGAAATCAAAAGGAGCAACTGTATTGCTGTGGCTAAAGGAGTTAGCTTATTTGAGCATTAGTATTCCCATCTCTAACATGGTGATATCACTATCATCACAGGGTGGCAGGAAATAGGTGAAGGACTTAGCCCAGCACCAGGGTCATAGTGGGGGCTTAGTGAAGACTGGTTGTTCATAACTGTACTCTAGAGAAGAGGGTGTGGAGAAAAGGGTATCCACCTACACTACTGGTGGAGCGTTTTTAAACTGGTACAACCACTATGGAAAACAGTATGGAGGTTTCTATAAAAACTAAAAATAGAATTACCATCAGTTCAGTCAGTCAGTTCAGTCGCTCAGTCGTGTCCGACTCTGCAACCCCATGAACCGCAGCACGCCAGGCCTCCCTGTCCATCACCAGCTCCCAGAGTTTACACAAACTCATGTCCATTGAGTCAGTGATGCCATCCAGCCATCTCATCCTCTGTTGCCCCCTTCTCCTCCTGCCCCCAATCCCTCCCAGCATCAGAGTCTTTTCTAATGAGTCAACTCTTCACATGAGGTAGCCAAAGTATTGGATTTTCAGCTTCAGCATCAGTCCTTCCAATGAACACCCAGGACTGATCTCCTTTAGGATGGATTGGTTGGATCTCCTTGCAGTCCAAGGGACTCTCAAGAGTCTTCTCTCAACACCACAGTTCAAAAGCATCAATTCTTCAGCGCTCAGCTTTCTTCACAGTCCAACTCTCACATCCATACATGACCACTGGAAAAACCATAGCCTTGACTAGATGGACCTTTGTGGGAAAGTAATGTTTCTGCTTCTTAATATGCTATCTGCTGCTGCTGCTGCTGCTAAGTCGCTTCAGTTGTGTCCAACTGTGCAACCCCATAGACAGCAGCCCACCAGGCTCCGTCATCCCTGGGATTCACCAGGCAAGAATACTGGAGTGGGTTGCCATTTCCTTCTCCAATGCATGAAAGTGAAAAGTGAAAGTGAAGTCTCTCTGTCTTGTCTGACTCTTTGCGGACCCCATGGACTGCAGCCTACCAGGCTCCTCCATCCGTGGGATTTTCCAGGCAAGAGTACTGGAGTGGGGTGCCGTTGCCTTCTCCAAATATGCTATCTAGGTTGGTCATAACTTTCCTTCCAAGGAGTAAGCGTCTTTTAATTTCATGGCTGCAGTGATTTTGGAGCCCAAAAAATAAAGTCGGACACTGTTACCACTGTTTCCCCATCTATTTGCCATGAAGTGATGGGACTGGATGCCATGATCTTCGTTTTCTGAATGTTGAGCTTTAAGCCAACTTTTTCGCTCTCCTCTTTCACTTTCATCAAGATGCTCTTTAGTTAGTTCTTCACTTTCTGCCATAAGGGTGGTGTCATCTGCATATCTGAAGTCATTGATATTTCTCCCAGCAATCTTGATTCCAGCTTGTGCTTCCTCCAGCCCAGCGTTTCTCATGATGTACTCTGCATATAAGCTAAATAAACAGGGTGACAATATCCAGCCTTGATGTACTCCTTTTCCTATTTGGAACCAGTCTGTCTCAACCATAGAAAAGAAGGAAATAATGTCAGCTGTAGAAACATAGATGGACCTAGAGATGATCATACTTAGTGAAGTAAATCAGACAAAGACAAATATATGATATCACTTACATGTGGAATCTTAAGTGATACAAATGAACTCACTTTAAACAGAAACACACTCTCAGAAAACAAGCTTGTGGTAACCAAAGGGGAAAGGTGAAGAGGAGGGATAAACTAGGAGATTGGGATTATCATGTACCCACTGTGTGTGTGCTTAGTCACTCAGTCGTGTCCGACTCTTTGTGCCCCTTTGGACTGTAACCTGCTAGGCTCCTCAGTCCATGGGATTCTCCAGGCAAGAATACTGGAGTGGACTGCCATGCCTCCTGCAGGGGATCTTCCAAACCCAGGGATCGAAACCATGTCTTTTGTGTCTCCTGCATTCCTGGTGGATTCTTTACCCACTTAGCCACTGGGGAAGCTCGTATACTCACTACTGTATATAAAATTGATAAAATAGATTATTTATATATATTAAACAGATAATCAGAACCTACTGTATAGTACAGGGAACTCTCAGTATTCTATAATAATGTATATGGGAAATCTGAAAAAGAATGGATACATGTATAACTGAATCACTTTGCTGTACATATGAAACACACAACACTGTAAATCAACTGTACTCCAATATAAAATAAAAATTTTGTTAAATATTGTACCCTCAGCAACACTGCATGATCAATGCATTTTTTTTTTCAGGTAAGGTAATCTGAAGCATTGGCCCAGTTAATATAAAGGGGCCAAATGAGACCTCTGATTGGAAATTCAAAGTTCATTTTCACCATCCCTGAGCCCATGCCTGCATACGCTGCACCTGTAATGGCAATTAAGTCCCATCTAATCAGTGTATTTGCTACGCACAGGTTATATTGTGCTTTTGCACAGAATGTTCTTTACATAGAGAACAGCTGCCCTCACTGCTTTTGGGCCAAAGGGAATTTGCCTTTATACTGACAAAGTGAAGGTGAAGTTGCTCAGTCATGTCCGACTGCGACCCCATGAACTGTAGCCTACCAGGCTCCCCAGTCCATGGAATTCTCCAGGCAAGAGTACCGGATTGGGTTGCCATTTCCTTCTCCATACACTGATAAGAAAGCTGTGCAAATTGCTTCATGATAGGAAGCATTTATTGAAGAGTTACTAAGTCGAGTCAACTGCCACAGAGTTTATTGGTCCCTCTGTCTCTGGGATCTTTCCTTTAGTTATTATAAAACCGTTAACAGAAAATATTCACCAGGAATAAGATTAAGCAATAAAAATCACAAGTGTATGTGGCAATCTGAATTTTTTAAAAAAAGCCTGAAAACAATTTGCAGTCTATCAAAATTTTAAATTTGTCTTTACCCTTTGAGTCACCAGTTCTGCTATAAGAATTCATGCTAGTTGACTAAGAATAGCCAATCAGGCATACAGCCTATGGCAGCTTTGTTTATTACAACGAAACCTGGAAAAAATATCCAGCAGTCCAGTTGAGGAATGGCCAAATATTCATGCCACGTAGCAGTCAATGACATCACTGCATGTGCTGATATAGAAAAGGCGTTCAAAAAAATCCAAGTGAAAGGAGAAGGTTGTAGTACTCAACAGCTGCTAGCTATAGCCTGGGGGCCAAATCCAGCCTGCTGGAGGTTTGGTAAAACATTTTACTGGAACACAGGCACACCCGCTCATTTATGAACTGCTGTGACTGACTTCTAGCTACAATGGAGAGAGAATTTAATTGTTGGGATAGAGACCATATGACTTGCAAAGTCAAAAATATTTACTGCTTGACCCTTTACCAAAAACTTTTGCCAATGTTTGCTCTATCCTATGATCTTCTTTGTGTTTTTTTTACATAGAAAGTATTGAGGGGGTGGTGAAAGAGATACGTTAATGGATCTGCTTGTATGGGTATAGACGATTTCTGGGGACAAACAGACAAAAATTAACCACAGCCAACAACTACTCTCTCAGGGAGTAGGCATGAGTTCTGTACGGAAGGAGTCAGGCCCAGGGAATTTCCTTCCACTTTGTAAGCTTCTAGGCTCTTTGGAATGCAAAGAGGCAAAATGGTTGTCTTATAAACAGCTATATAAGGAGGAGACCTTATAAACAGCTATGAAAAAAAGAGAAGCAAAAGGCAAAAGAGAAAAGGAAAGATATATCCATTTGAATGCAGAGTTCCAAAGAATAGCAAGGAGAGATAAAGCCTTCTTCAGAGATCAATGCAAAGAAATAGAGGAAAACAATAGAATGGGAAAGACTAGAGATCTCTTCAAGAAAATTAGAGATACCAAGGGAACTTTTCATGCAAAGATGGGCACAATAAAGGACAGAAATGGTATGGACCTAACAGAAGCAAAAGTTATTAAGAAGAGGTGGCAAGAATACACAGAACGACCATACAAAAAAGATCTTCACGACCCAGATAATCATGATGGTGTGATCACTCACACTCACCTAGAGCCAGACATCCTGGAATGTGAAGTCAAGTGGGCCTTAGGAAGCATCACTACGAACAAAGCTAGTGGAGGTGATAGAATTCCAGTTGAGCCATTTCAAATCCTAAAAGATGATGCTGTGAAAGTGCTGCACTCAGTATGCCAGCAAATTTGGAAAACTCAGCAGTGGCCACAGGACTGGAAAAGGTCAGTTTTCATTCCAATCCCAAAGAAAGGCAATGCCAAAGAATGCTCAAACTACTGCACAAATAATTGCACTCATCTCACATGCTATCAAAGTAATGCTCAAAATTCTCCAAGCCAGGCTTCAACAGTCCGTGAATTGTGAACTCCCAGATGTTCAAGCTGGATTTAGAAAAGGCAGAGGAACCAAGATCAAATTGCCAACATCTGCTGGATTATCGAAAAAGCAAGAGTGTTCCAGAAAAACATCTATTCCTGCTTTATTGACTATGCCAAAGCGTTTGACTGTGTGGATCACAACAAACTGTGAAAAATCCTGAAAGAGATGGGAATACCAGACCACCTGACCTGCCTCTTGAGAAATCTGTATGCAGGTCCAGAAGCAACAGTTAGAACTGGACATGGAACAACAGACTGGTTCCAAATCGGGAAAGGAATATGTCAAAGCTGTATATTGCCACCCTGCTTATTTAACTTATATGCAGAGTACATCATGAGAAATGCTGGACTGGATGAAGTACAAGCTAGAATCAAGATTTCTGGGAGAAATATCAATAAACCCAGATATGCAAATGACATCATCCTTATGGCAGAAAGCAAAAAAGAACTAAAGAGCCTCTTGATGAAAATGAAATCAGATAGTGAAAAAGTTGGCTTAAAGCTCAACATTCAGAAAACGAAGATCATGGCATCAGGTCCCATCACTTCATGGCAAACAGATGGGGAAACAATGGGAAACAGTGAGAGACTTTATTTTCTTGGGCTCCAAAATCACTGCAGATAGTGACTGGAGCCATGAAATTAAAAGATGCTTTCCCCTTGGAAGAAAAGTTATGACCAATCTAGACAGCTTATTAAAAAGCAGAGACATTACTTGGCCAACAAATGTCTGTCTAGTCAAAGCTTTGGTTTTTCCAGTAGTCATGTATGGAGAGGTGGACCATAAAGAAAGCTGAGCACCGAAGAATTGATGCTTTTGAACTGTGGTGTTGGAAAAAACTCTTGAGAGTCCCTTGGACTGCAAGGAGATCCAACCAGTCCATCCTAAAGGAAATCAGTCCTGAATATTCACTGGAAGGACTAATGTTGAAGCTGAAGCTCCAATACTTTGGCCACGTGATGCGAAGAGCTGACTCATTTGAAAAGACCTTGATGCTGGGAAAGATTGAAGGCAGGAGAAGAAGGCGATGACAGAGGATGAGATGTTGGGATGATATCACTGACACAATGGACATGTGTTTAAGTAAATTCCAGGAGTTGGTGATGGACTGGGAGGCCTGGCGTGCTGCAGTCCATGGGGTCACAGAGTCTGACACGACTGAGCGACTGAACTGAACTGAACTGATGCTCTTTGGTTTGTTTTTCTAAAAGCATGGATAAGATTTAATTTAAAGTTTTTTAAGAAAATCAAATAAAGTAGGAGGACACCAATGGACAGTGCTCAGCACAACTAGTGGCAAGGGGCTTCTAGTTATATATATATTAATAATATACATATATATTAATAATATATATATATGTATGTATTTTTCAGTTCAGTTGCTCAGTCGTGTCTGACTCTTTGCGACCCCATGAATCGCCGCAGGCCTCCCTGTCCATCACCATCTCCCGGAGTTCACTCAAACTTATCTCCATTGAGTTGGTGATGCCATTCAGCCATCTCATCCTCTGTCGTCCCCTCTTCCTCCCTCCCCAATCCCTCCCAGCATCAGAGTCTTTTCCAATGAGTCAATTCTTCTCATGAGGTGGCCAAAGTACTGGAGTTTCAGCTTTAGCATCATTCCTTCCAAAGAATACCCAGGGCTGATATCCTTTAGAATGGACTGGTTGGATCTCCTTGCAGTCCAAGGGACTCTCAAGAGTCTTCTCCAACACCACAGTTCTAAAGCATCTGAATAAGGACTGGGAGGGACTAGGCCCCAGAATCTGATTTTTAACCAGTTCCCCCGGTGATTCAAACATACCCCTATGTTTGAAACTAAAGCTCTAGTCATAAGTCTCAGAGATCAGGAAAAATTTCTCAAGGGGTTTTAGATCAGCATGAGATAACCCAGCAAACATCTACCACAGCAACAGCGGCAATGATGATAGCTCCCATTTGTGAACACTTCTTAAGTGTTCCGCCTGAGGCTATAGGCTCTATGTATTCATCTAGTGGGTATCCTTGTCCTGTTCCTGATCTTAGAGGAAATGCCAAATCACAAGTTGGAATCAAGACTGCCGAAAGAAATATCAACAACCTCAGATATGCAGATAATATCATTCTAATGGCAGAAGAGGAACTAAAGATACTCTTGATGAGGGTGAAAGAGGAGAGTGGAAAAGCTGGCTTAAAACTCAGCATTCAAAACCTAAGATCATGGCATCCAGTCCTATCACTTCACAGCAAATAGAAGGGGAAAAAGTGGAAACAGTTGCAGGTTTCATTTTTTTGGGCTCTAATATCACTGTGAACAGTGACTATAGCCATATAAAAGATGCTTGCTCTTTGGAAGGAAAGCTATGACAAAACTAGACAGTGTATTAAAAAGCAGAGATATCACTTTGCTGACAAAAGATCTGTGTAGTCAAAGCTATGGTTTTTCCAGAAGTCATGTACAGATGTGAGAGTTGGACTATAAAGAAGGCTGAATGCTGGAGAATTGATGCTTTTGAATTGTGGTGCTGGAGAAGACTTTTGAGTCCCTTGGACAGCGAGGAGATCAAATCAGTCAATCCTAAAGGAAATCAGTCCTGAATATTCATTGGAAGGACTGATGCTGAAGCTTCACTACTTTGGCCACGATGCGAAGGGCCAACTCATCGGAAGGGACTCTGATGCTGGGAAAGATTGAAGGCAAAAGGAAAAGGGGGTGACAGAGGATGAGATGGTTAGATAGCAACACTGACTCAATGGACGTGAATCTGAGCAAACTCCAGGAGATAATGAACAGGGGAGCCTGGTGTGCTGGTCTATGAGGGGGCAAAGAGTCAGACATGACTTAGTGACTAAAGAACAGTAGCAACTTAGCTTTTCACCATTGAATTTGATGTTGGCTGTAGGTTTACCATATATGGACTTCATTATGTTCAGGTTTGTTCACTCTATACCCATTTTGTTGAGAATTTTTATCATAAGTGGATGTTGACTTTTGTCAAAAGATTTGTCTGCATCTATTAAGATGATATGATTTTCATTCTGTAATTTGTTAATATGGTGTATCACACTGACTGATTTGTGGATATTGAACCATCCTACATCCCAGGGATAAATCCCATTTGATCATGGTGTACAGCCCTTTTAATATACTGTTGAGTTAATGTATTTTTAAATGTATTTTATTTTTTAAATTACACAAAATTTTTTTTCTGTTTATTTATTTTACTTTACAATATTGTATTGGTTTCACCATACATTGACTTGAATCCGCCATGGGTGTACATGTGTTCCCCATCCTGAACCCCCCTCCTACCTCCCTCCCCATCCCATCCCTCTGGGTCATCCCAGTGCACCGGCCCTGAGCACCCTGTATCATGCATCGAACCTGGACTGGCGATTCGTTTCACATGTGATAATATACATGTTTCAATGCCATTCTCCCACATCATCCCACCCTCGCCCTCTCCCACAGAGTCCGAAAGACTATTCCATACATTGTGTCTCTTTTGCTGTCTCACATACAGGGTTATTTACACAAATTTTTATATGTTAAGATTTCAAAAAAATGCAGATAAATTCCTCTATGCTTGCCGTCAATCTCACTCCCTTCTTAACGATTAACCATTATTATCAGTTCAGTATGAATCTTTCTTGATTTTTATGTTTTTACACACATATATCTGAATATAAATATACAATTTAGTATTTTTAAGTATGTATGGGATCATAGTTATTATATACATTTTGAAATTTCATATGATTTATGGATGCTGCTGCTGCTAAATCGCTTCAGTCGTGTCCGACTCTGTGTGATCCCATAGACGGCAGCCCACCAGGCTCCCCCGTCCCTGGGATTCTCCAGGCAAGAATACTGGAGTGGGTTGCCATTTCCTTCTCCATATGGATGCTACCTAATTCTTTTTCTATAATTTATTTACTTTTATTTCTGGTTGCACTGGGTCTTTGTAGTTTCGAGCAGGCTTTCTCTAGTTTCAGAGTGCTGGGACTACCCTCTAGTTGCAGTGTGAGGCTCTTAATTGCAACGTCTTCCCTTGCTGCAGAGCACAGGTTCTAGGTGGACTTCAGTAGTCCATATGAACATGGACTTCGGTAGTTGTGGCACGCAGACTCGGTAGTTGTAGCTCAGGGGCTTTAGAGTGCAGGCTCAATAATTGTGGTGCACAGGTTTAGTTCCTCCACGGCATGTGGAATCTTCCTGGGCCAGGTATCTAACCTAAGTCCCCTGCAGTGATAGGCGGATTCTTATCCAATGTACCACGAGGAAAGTCCTAGATGCTACCTAATTCTTTTAAACTGATGTAAAGGTAATACAGATGTATTGTTGAACACATTCTTAAGCATGCATGGCATGTTTGTGAAATCTAATGTGTTGTAGGTAGCTGGAATGCTGGTTACAAGTTGGAGAATAGAAGAAGGGCAGGCAAGAGAGGTAGGCAAGGACTGGGTAATGAAAGGACTTGCTAGAGACCCTGGACTTTAGGAGAAACTTGAGAGGCACCAACAGTTTTTACAGCTGGAAATGACTATTATCTCTGTAATGGGTACAAAATTCTAGGAATTCTACGAATCCTGGTGATCTGCAGTGCTGTTTGATAATATTTCCCCCTCCCTACCATACCCTTCTCATTAGGAAATGTCCAACCGTATTTACTGAATGCGTAACTCCTCCATAAATACTGACGTGGTCTTGGTATGGTATGTCATTTGGACATGTTCCGCAAGCATTTGCTGGGTGCCCCATGGGAGGCAGTGGAGGGGAGTACCAAGTTGTGTAGTGGTTTCCGAAGCAGGGTCCAAGGCTCTCTGGAGGTGTTCTCCAGTGGGGCCATTCAAAATCTAGGAGGTGATTTCCAAGTGCCACTAGACTCTAAGCCTCATGAGGTCAGGGGCTCTGTCTCTTTTGCTCCCCTCTGTATTTCTAGCACCTAGCACATATCTTTGCATATATCACGTACTTCATAAGTATTGAATGAATTAATCAAAAATATAAATTCTTTCATTGCTTCCTAAAGGGAAATACTTATGTATCAAGACAAGACCATAATTGGGCATTCACAAACTAAAATGTATATTTCTGGAGTTCGCTGAGAACAGTAACTTAATATCTTATTAAACCTAGTCAGTCACCATAGGATAGTTAATTTTTTAAAAAAAGGAAAAAAAGCTTCCATATTCAGGCTTTTTTCTTTTTCTTTTCTGCAGGTATGGAGGTGGTTGGAATTTTTGCAACGTAAGGAAGGAATCTTTATTTTGTTGTATCCTTAATGCTTCTTGGGGACCTCAACTAATGCTTTTTAATTAAAAACTACTATTAATTATTCTACTAATATTAAGATAGTATGTTGTGAGTGTTGAGTTAACTCTGTTAATATGAACAAGAGCAGGATTATCTGCTAAACCGGATCCTCCAAAGACAGAAACCAAGCCTGAAAAGGCCCCTGCAAAGAAGGGAGAAAAGGGACCCAAAAAGAAAGGGGGAAAAGCTGACAGTGGTGAGAAAGGGAAAAACCCTGAAAAAAATGGAAATGCCAAGTCAGACCAGACACAGAAAAGAAAGACGAAGGTGCTCGGGATACCAAGTGAAAGAAAAAAATGTTTTTTAAAATTGTGGTGTGTTGCGTTAGTCACTCAGTCATGCCCGACTCTTTGCGACCCCATGGACTGCAATCCACCAGGTTCCTATGTCCATGAGATTTTCCAGGCAAGGATACTGGAGTGGGTTGCCATTTCCTTCTCCGGGGGATCTTCCCAACCCAGGGATCGAACCTGGGTCTCCTGCACTGCAGGCAAAGTCTTTACTGACTGAGCTACAAGGGAAGCCCACATAACACGCATTTACCATCTTAGCCATTTTTAAGTGTTCTGTATAGTTTACCAGTGCTGAGTACATTCACAGTATTGTACAACAGATCTCCAGCATTCTTTTCATCTTGCAAAACTGAAACTATGTGTGTGCTAAGTCTCATCAGTTGTGTCTGATTCTTTGTGAACTTATGGACTGTAGTCCGCCAGGCTCCTCTGTCCACGGGATTCTTCAGGCAAGAATACTGGAGTGAATTTCCATTCCCTCCTCCAGGGGATCTTCCCGACCCAGGGATGGAACCCATGTCTCATGCATCGGCAGGAGTGCCACCATAACCCTTAAATAATTCCCCATTCTTGCCCCCTCCCAGGCCATGGTAACTACCCTTCTACCTTCTGTCTCTGCAAATCTGAGAATTCTAGTTCTCAGTACCTATGCTAGTACCCAGTATAAATGGAATCATATAGTATCTGTCTTTTTGTGACTGGCTTATTTCACTTAGCATGTCCCCAAAGTCCACTCATGTTGTAGCATTTGTCAGAATTTCCATCCTTTTTAAGGCTGAATAATATGACACTTTGTTTATCCATTTATCCACTGATGGACGCTTGGGCTGCTTCCACCTCTTAGCTGTTGCGAACACTATTGCTGGGAACATCAGTGTACAAATATTTCTTTGAGACTCTGTTTTCAATTTTGTAAGTTATATACTCAGAAGTGGAATGGTGGATCATATGGTAATTGTATTTCCTATATTTGAGCAAATCCCCTGTTGATTTCTACAGGGGCTGCACAATTATACATTCCCTCCAACAGTAAACATATTGGGAACATACAATTAGCTTAAGAATTAAGATTTCTTCCAAATTGTACTCTAGATTATGTTAAAGGGGAAACATTTAGAAATCTTAAGACTTTTACCTCCTCAAATTTTAGATTGATTGCTTTTCAGAATGATTTTTCTAGCATTATATGAACTCCTCTGGCTAATAAAAGGCTAAACATTTACATTTTTCTCAGGAGTTGAATGACTTTTTATGTATTAACACAGACGGTTTTCCAGTTTTTACCATTCTCAATGCTGGAAGGAATCACTAATTTTCATCATCCGTGCCCTTTTGGCTCCCTGGTCTCTCCCCTCCTTCATAGCCACATTTCAAATGGCACTGTCTAGTGTCACTGCCCCCTTTCTTCCCCTCCTGGCCTCCCCTTTGGTCACTCCAGTCCAGCATCCATCCCTGTTACTCCCCTGAAACTGCATGTATCAAGGTCATCTGTGGCCTCCATGCTGACAATTTCAGTAAGTGGTTAATTTTTATGTGTCGACTTGCCTGGACTAAAAAACACCTAGATAACTGGTGAAACATTATTTCTGGGTGTGTCTGTGTTTCTGGAAGACATTAGCATTTGATTCAGTATACAAAGTAAAGAGATGTCCCCTCACCACTGTCAATGGGCATCATCCATCTGCAGAAGGCTCAAATGGAACAGAAACACAAAGGAAGGGCAAAATCTCTCTCACTTCTTGAGCTGGAACATCTACCTTCCTGCTTTTGGGCATCAGAGTTCCTTGTTCCACAGCCTTCAGACTCCAAGACTTACACCAACAGCCCCCTGATTCTCAGGCCTTCACACTCAGACTGAATTATTTCACCAACTTTTTTGACTCTTCAGCCTGCAGACTGTGGGACTTCTTGGCTTCCATCACCAAATGAGCCTGCTCCTTAATAAATCTCCGCTTATACAGATCTATGTACCCTATTGGTTCTTTTTCTCTGGAGACTTCAGACTAACACAGGTGCATTTCAGTTTCTGAGTTCCTGTCGACCTAATGTTGAGCACACGTAGGGGAATAAGACTAGAATGAGGAGAATTACATAAAACTCAACAAAAACCCTCCATCTCCAGATCACTCACAATAAAGGCTAAGTCCTCACAGTGGCCTACAAGGCTCTAAAGGTCTGCCCCTATTGAGAGATAACTCTCCATGAATCTCTCATATTTCTGTACTTCTTGTAGCAGAGGTACTAGACGCCTTTATTTCAACTATCTTTTTTTTCAAAGATGTTTAGATAAAGAACAGCCTTGGAAAAGAGTCTCCATCTGGGCAGGGGATAGGTCTCCCTGCTGGCTAGTGTAATACTGACTCTATCTGGGTCAAAAGTCAGCCAAGTTTGCCTGCAGTCCACTATGAAAGACTGGGGTTCCCTAAGCTCTGGGTTCTTCAGCTGTGATGCAAACCCACTCTATGCTGCTCTGCATCACCCCCAGAGAACTTGGTGGGGGGCAAGTGCAACACATATCAACATGAAGCTCATGCTACTTGCTTTGGTTGAGGTAATAAAATCCTTGGTCTCTGCCCCAGGAGTCTCGTGTTTGCCAGTATCCACGGAAGTGTGCCTGGCTGACTCTTTAGGTGGTCTCAGAACCTTCCCAATTCTTAACCATCTGCCCCGCACTTTTATCACCTCATCTCCTGCTACTATTTCCCTTGACACCCTGCCTGGCTATGCTGGCCTCCCAGCTGTTCCTGGAACCTGCCATGCACACTCCTCTTTGGGGCCTCTGCACATGCTCTGCTGTTAGCCTGGAACATTTCACCCCCAGATGTCTTTCAGGTCCTCTCCAAATGGCATCTTGGTGGGGCCTTCTTTGACAATAGCTTCGCCACCAGTAAACAGGCTGACATTTGCCGACCTTAGTGAAAATGTTATCTCAGTCAGTTCAGTCGCTCAGTCTTGTCTGACTCTGTGACCCCATGGACTGCAGCACACCAGGCTTCCCTGTACATCACCAACTCCCAGAGTTTGTTCAAACTCATGTTCATCGAGTCAGTGATGCCATCCAATCATTTCATCCTCTGTCATCTCCTTCTTCTCCTGCCTTAAATCTTTTCCAGCATCAGGGTCTTTTCCAACGAGTCAGCTCTTTGCATCAGGTGGCCAAAGTATTGGAGCTTCAGCTTCAGCATTAGTCCTTCCAATGAATATTCAGGACTGATTTCCTTTAGGATGGACTGGTTGGATCTCCTTGCAGTCCAAGGGACTCTCAAGAGTCTTCTCCAACACCACAATTCAAAAGCATCCATTCTTCAGCACTCAGCTCTCTTTACGGTCCAACTCTCACATCCATACATGACTACTGGAAAAACCATAGCTTTGACTAGACAGACCTTTGTCAGCAAAGTAATGTTTCTCCTTTTTAAAACACTGTCTGGGTGGGTCATAGCTTTTTTCCCAAGGAGCAATCATCTTTTATTTTTGGCTGCAGCCACCATCTGCAGTGATTTTGGAGCCCAAGAAAATAGTCTCTCACTGTTTCCATTGTTTCTCCATCTATTTGCCATGAAGTGATGGGACTGGATGCCATGATCTTAGTCTTCTGAATGTTGAGTTTTAAGCCAGCTTTTTCACTCTCCTCTTTCACTTTCATCAAGCGGCTCTGTAGTTCCTCTTCATAGTCTGCCATAAGGGTGGTGTCATCTGCATATCTGAAGTTACTGATATTTCTCCCAGCAATCTTGATTCTAGCTTGTGCTTCTTCCAGCCCAACATTTGGTATGATGTACTTTGCATATAAGTTAAATAAATGGCATCTGAGTTTTAAATTTATTAACTTTTATTATTTTCTGTAACCTATATTTTTGTGTTTATTATGATTAACAGCCATTTACATTTCCTTCCCTGATAATCATCTGATTCTCTCCTTACCTATTTTTTTAACAAACCTTTTTCATATAAAATTTTTACTTGCCTATGATGTAATTACAGCTTTCCTGGTGGCTCAGTGGTAAAGAATCCACCTGCCAATGCAGGAGAAGCAGGTTTGATCCCTGGGTGAGGAAGATGCCCTGGAGAAGGAAATGGCAACCTACTCCAATATTCTTGGTGGGTAATACCATGGACAGAGGAGCCTGGCAGGCTATAGTGCCTGGGGTCACAAAAAAGTCAGACATGATTAGGTGACCAACAGTAACAACAACGATGAGATTACACGCATTTTTTTCTCAACTTATTATCAATCTTTTGAGTTTATGGTGTCATCATTACTGCTGTTTTGCCATACAAGGTATTTTAATTTTTCTGTGGTTGAATTTATCAATCTTTTATGGCTTCTGGATTTTCAGTCACAAATAGAAAGACCTTCTCTATTCCAGGAGAGTTGAGACTATAAAGAGTTGAGGCTATAAAGAAAGCTGAGCACAGAAGAATTGATGCTTTTGAACTGCGGTGTTGGAGAAGATTTGAGTGTCCCTTGGACTGCAAGGAGATCCAACCAGTCCATCCTAAAGAAAGTCAGTCCTGAATATTCATTGGAAGGACTGATGCTGAAGCTGAAACTCCAATACTTTGGCCACCTGATGTGAAGTGACTCATTGGAAAAGACCCTGATGCTGGGAAACATTGAAGGCGGGAGGAGAAGGGGATGAGAGAGGATGAGATGGCTGGATGGCATCACAGACGTGATGGACATGAGTTTGAGTAGGCTCCAGGAGTTGGTGATGGACAGGGAGGCCTGGTGTGCTGCAGTCCATGGGGTCACAACTGAACTAAACTGATAATGTTTGAATATCTGAGTGCTAGATTCCCCTCCACGTTCTTTTTCAGAGACTGTTTTCTGACTATTCTTGTTTATTTTTCCATTTGAATTTTAGGAACAGAGTAGTTTAATCTTATTTGTACTTTTATAAGAATTATGTTAAATTTGTAATTTTATTTACAGAAAATTGAGATCGTTATATTGCATCTTCTCATCCAAAGGCATCATTCATCTTTCCATATGACTCAATTTTCTTACCTGTAAGATGAGAGCAATAATACCAATCTCATAGGGCTGTCCTCATAATTAAATGGGGAAATGCAGGTGAATGACAGTGTAACAGGAACCAAAGTTTTGGTTTGGAAGTGCTTTGCCACTTCCTAGGGTATGAACTTGGGTTTGGTTACCAGAGTATTATGAACTTTGATTCTCTCATTTGTAAACTGGGGATAACAAGAGTACCGGCTTCACAGGGCTGTGACGAGGGTCAAATGAGATGAGGCGTGCAAAGTACTCAAGTGAACTGGAACGTTAAGTACTCAATGAGCATTAGCTGTTCTTCTAGAAAACAGGTTATCCCAGGGAACTGTGACATAACGCTGAAGCTTACGGAAATCCATCTTAGGTCGAGGGCTCTCAGGTCAACTCTTCCTTCCGAGAACCTACCTACCCGCTGGTCGCCACTTGTGACTTTCCCCGAGCGTCTAGAAAAACACGCACTCGTATCTGAAGCCGCGAGATTGAGCGCCTAGTTTCGCTGCTAGACTCCAGAACCCTACCCCACCCATTGGGCTGCAGCGTTGCCACGTCTCGCGTATCCCGAGCTCCCTACAAGAGGCTGAGGCCGCCCCCGAGCGACTCGTCACACCGAGGCCCGCCCCTCCGCGGCCCCAGTCGCTGGTAGGGCGGCACCGGATGGCCAAGCGCCGGGACGGTACGAGGGGGTGGGGACGAGCACGCGCCCGGAAGTTCCGGGGGGGGGTGTTACGTATATCCGGCGAGTAGCTGGCGGTCCCGGGTGCTGCTGGACTCTGTGCTCTGAGGGAGGGTCCAAGCCGCCTGCTGCCGCCGGAGGAACCCCTTGGGCCGTGAGTCAGGGGGCCCCGGCGAAGGCGGGAGCTGGGGCCGGAGGCGCGAAGGTGGCGGGCAGGGTGGGTCTGGGTGGAGGGCGGCGCAGGCGAGGTTGGGGGAGGAAGTGACACGCAGGCGGTTCTGTGGGGCCGCGGGGCTTGTTCTGGGCGGGGACGGGCCGGCTTGGCCGGGTCTGCTCGGTTCCCTGCCGGCCTCACGGGTATCGGGTCCATCCGCATTTCTTTCGGGGGTCTTGGCAGCTGTTGGGCAGGATACCAGTTTTCCTGTCTTTACTGTGCGTCCCGGTTTACGAATCGGCTTCACATCCCCTGTCTCGGATGATTCTCAGCCCTCGGTGGGGTGGATTGAAGTCCTTGATAATTATCCTTGTTTTTACAGAGAGTAAGGCCTGTAGAGGCATAGTGAATTGCTCAAGACCCCGCAGATAGCAAGAGTGACCGTTCGAACTAGATTTCTTGGCTCCTAGTCCAGGGCTGTCCCCACCCCCACTTCAGTCGTGTATTATCATTTGCTGTCCTGGGTTGAACCCCGTGTTTTCTTTGGCCTCCCCCCTTTTCCCTCTCTTCAGTGCATGGGAAAAAATCTCGGTTAGTGTTGTCCCTTGTTCTTGTCTTTTCTCTTTTATTTCGGTACATCTGTTTAGGTTGTGATGGGGCTTTACAGAGTTTTGCAGTGGAACTGACCTTTGACATTTACCCTGCCGCTAAGCAGAGTTTCCTAGCCAAAAGCCAGCTGCTTGCTATCCCACATCTGTCTGGAACAGTGTCTTAAAGTTGCTCGGAGCATATATAAATAACGAGTATGTGCAATATAAGTGATGCATAGGTTTTTTATTGACCGATCGTCAGTCCAGTGCTCTTTATTTATTTGAATCATCCATCCTTAAATTTGCAAATTTTAGGTACGTTGGCAGTGCTTTTGTTGGTAGTTAGAGCCCTTAAGCTAATTTGCCATAAGATGCCATAAGGTGGTAAAGTGGGTCAAGGCTAGAAAAGAAATAAAGTGCTAGTTACTTAACTTATGGTTTAAAAGTTGTGATGAGTTATAAGGATGAAAACATTGGATTATCATAGGTGTAATTGGTGGTTTAAAAAAGTTTTTTTTTTTAAGCAGTTTTGTGATTTGCATTGGAATTTTATGTGATATTAAAAGGAAGGACTTTGACTTTGGCATTAAAAGAGGAGGGTTTGAGTCTTTGCATTCTTACCTTTTCAGCTGAGCTCTCTTGGTTAAGCTAACTAATCTGGGACCATCAGCGCCCTCATCTTGTTAAATGAAGCCAGGGATCCCTACCTCCTAGGGTTAGTGTGAGGCTGAAATGAGATGTATGTACAGGCACCTTATAAACTGAAAAACTACTCACTGGAGGGTGCAAAGCCTAAGATCTCAAGGATGGAGGCACCATCAGAGCCATTTCCTCTTTGGGTAGCACTACTGTGAGGTTCTTTGGGTCCAGTAAGGGGTTTTATTATTTTTTAACATCACCTTCGTTTTGGAGGGAAGAATTATAGGATTTTCCAAACGGGGATATCAAGGGAAAATAAACTGGAAAGTTAAAGTAGTTCAGTTAATTATGAAACATTCCTTAAAATGAGATTTTCTGCCATTCTGTCACCTCCAGAGAATTTATCTAGTTGGGAGCACTTCTATAATGATGTGGTAAAACTTTACAAAATGTCTGTAAAGTACTGACTGCAAACCAGTGTAGTACAAATGAATATATGTGTTGGGTTTTAAAGTTGAAATCAGTGGGAGTGACCTTAATGAGACATGTTTTCTAAAGGTGAGACGTGCTTCTTCAAGTGGTAGAGAAAGGAAATAGGGAAGGATGACTGGTTTGGTAGGATTGCTGAGGAGAGGCACGTTGTTCTTTTACTTACCAACAGTGGAAACTTAGGCACAGGAACTTTGTAAGTGTATTTAAATCATTGGACTTCATACTAAATTTGGTTTTCCTACCAAAATATATTTTGATGTTGCTGAAGAAGGCAAAAAAATCCTTATTTAGTATCTTTGTATAAAAGCTTTTCCCTCAGTCTCCACCCCCACCCAAACTCCCAAGCTTCTTTTGACCCACCTATGGTAAGCCATAGCAGATAAGCACTAAGCAGTCCTGAAAGTTTTCAGGTCAGGCCCCAGGCCTGATAAAGAAAACCAAACCAAAAACAGTAATTGGATGAAAAAGAAAATTAACATATGCTGTCTCATTCTTTAAATGAATATAGGTAGGTTTTTGTAGCTAACCCTTTTACAGTAAACCTTTACTTTAAAAAAAAATATAAAACTTCAGGAAATTTGTTTGATAACAGTTGGCCACAACTAGTATAAAACCTTGGCGTTCAGGTGTTCTTGCTGTTGGAGAGCAGTGGAAGTGGGGGATCATTCTTTTTTCTGCACCAAATCTGAGGTGCTGAGGCAAAAATGCAGTGTGATCAGGAAATGCTGACTCTGAGAAAACGAAACACCCACCATTGGCTCTAGATTCTATTACTGTTACATTTAGAGGTCCGCTTGCTTATTCCCAGTATATGTATACCTTTTAGTAGCTTTGGGTCATCTTTTGTTTTGTCTAGCCTTATGGGAAACAGTAGAAAAAGTGATGTTAATATCAGTATTGAGGTATGTACTTGGGTAGGAGCCTACCTCTATGTCCTGAATGAATTTTCTTATTTTAAGAAAGTCCATATTTGTAAAATGGGTTAGGTGGGTCTTAATTATTCACATTATGATTGGACTCTCTTATCTCTTCATGGCTCTCCAACATAGTGCTGTCATCTTTTTCTAACTTGAGACATATCTATAAAAGAGGTTAAACAATACTGTTTAAGAAGAGATAGAATTGGTAAATGGAGCAGTGCAAATTGTGCCAGCTAGTAGGAGTTTAGCGAGGTTGTTTTTTAGAGTTGTTTACAAGAATGGGTTAATATGCTTTTCATTCAGGTTAATATGCCTTTTATTCTTGTTTTCTAGTTAGCACATCAGTGTGACATTTTGATCCAGATTATTGATGAGGGTGGTTTCCTAGAAGTTTTGCTAACTGGCAGACAGCTGTGGTGTATCTAGGGAATGTGAATGAGCAGGTGCCTGGAGAAGTGAATCATACAGTGAAAGGAAAGTGTATCTTTAACGCCTAGTCCTCTGTGTATCATAGATTGGAAACTGATAGAAAATCAGGAGTCTATGCAGATCTGAGTACCCCAGAGACTTCCCTCCAGGGTGCAAAATCCTTTGATTTTTAGATCCAAAAACATGGGGCTGTAACCACACATGAGGGCCAGCAAATGAGAGTTAACGTCTCTAGAAATGTACCAGCATTGAGAAGGCTGATGTCTGCTGCTTTCCTATTTTGTACAGGGAGTAAGCGTTAATAATGTCTTTCATCTTTGAGTGGATCTACAATGGCTTCAGCAGTGTGCTCCAGTTCCTAGGTAAAGCCATTTCCTTGAAATACACATTTCAAATGCTGCGCATTTCCTGAAACAATTTAAATATAGGTAGATTTTGCTGTGTAGAAGCTAATTATGCTATTATTATTATTTTCTTTTTAAGGACTCTACAAGAAATCTGGAAAACTTGTATTCTTGGGTTTGGACAATGCAGGCAAAACCACTCTTCTACACATGCTCAAAGATGACAGACTGGGCCAGCATGTTCCAACATTACATCCAAGTAGGTTTGAAAATACCTTTTGTTATTTGAGGATCAGTGTCAGGGTTGGAGGATGGATCTCCAATTGATGCAGTTCTTTTATTTACTGAAGCCAAAAGACTTGATAAAAAATTCTCTATAGGATACGCTCAAGTCAAATACCCATGAATCTAAAGACCTCTGGAACTTTGTCACTATCTGTTCTTACTAGTCCTGCCATGGGACACATCTCCCATATCTACTTCTAAGGAGTAGCAAACACTTTGGAGAAAAAGAGACTTGGCTTTTTAAAATAATTGAAGGGTATTTTCACCCTTGTATCCTTTTCTTCACAAAGTGAAAGCTTCATTAGGTTTTATGTTTGTATTGGATTATAATTTTGGTAGTTTGGCCTTGTTGGATGGAGAAGTTTATTTCCTTCCTTTATGTTTCAGCATCAGAAGAGCTGACAATTGCTGGAATGACTTTTACAACTTTTGATCTTGGTGGGCATGAACAAGGTAAGAGATGATTCAGTGGAAGGGTGATGGTGGCTTCTGGATCATTATGTTCCCCTTTTTCAAAGCAGAGTCTTTGAAATTGCTTTCTAATAACATGAATATTCCCTTACGTAATCATAATAATTGTCAAACCCAGAAAGTTTTATTTATCTACTCTATAGTGTATACTGCCTTTTTTGGTCATTTGTTCTGGTAAGCTCCTTTAAACATTTTTCCTCTCTTTTAAACAAGATCCAGTACAGTATCACATGTTGAATTTAGTCATGTCTCTTTTTTATCATTTATTCAGTGGAGTGTATGTAGGAAATTATTTGTAATTTTAAGTCATTTTAAATTTGTCAAGAGTTGCAAAGATAGTAGAGTGACTATTTCTGATGACTTTGATCTGAACTGATATTTTGTGTATTCTCCCCATTTGGGGCAGTTGGTGGAACATTTTCTTCTGCCTTGTTGTTCTCCTCAGTGCTTTGTGCCTTACTCAGCCTATGTCCACTTGGTTCCCAGATTCCTATCTGGTGTTTATGCAGAATTTGGGGCATCTTTATCTGATGGATGCCCACTTTATGTTTGGCATGACTTTATAGTCAGTGATTTCATTAACATTACACTTACTTTATTCATGTAATATTTATATCCTACAAAATCATATATGTAAAATCATCAGCACATAAAATACCTATACAGAAGTGATTGAAAGAACATGTACAGAAACATTAGCAATGGCTATGTATTGATGGAGGGCTGGTTTCTTTTTTTCCTATAATAAACTTGTATCGTTTTCATTCGGGTAGAGAACAGAGCATGGTATCTTTTCTGCTGCTTTCAGAAGTATCTGTAACCACTTACAGATTTAAATTCAGAGATAAAATAGTTGTAAGCTGAACTGAGACCATCTGGAGAATGCAGAAGGAGGAGGTGTTTTTAGATACCTGAATTGGGAATTGTATATTATTTGGTGTGATAAATTTAGCTTTCAGGTTTTGATAAGAGTAGAAAAGGAAATTAATTTATGTACAGATGGTCTCCAACTTAACAATGATTTAACTTAAGATTTTTGACTTTACGATAAAACAGCCTTTCGTCATGCTGGGCAGCTCCCTGGTCAGCCATGAGATCCCGAGAGTAAACAACTGATACACTTAAAATCATTCTGTGCCCATGCACCATGCTTTTTTTCATACAGTATTTCATACAATCATACAGTATTCAATGAATTACATGAGAGAGTCAACACATTATAAAATAGGCTTTGTATTAGATGATTTTGCCCAACTGTAAGCTGATATAAGTGTTCTGAGCACTTTTAAGGTAGGCTAGGTTAAGCTATATTTGGAAGGTTTATCAAATACATTTTGACTTAGGAGATTTTCAACTTACAATAGATTTATTGGGATATAACCCCATTATAAAGAAAGATTTGTCCATAGTTTTGTTTGAGGAAAATGTACTTAACAGAAACATTTTTTCCATAATAACCTTGCTACATTTTACACAAATTACTGAGATGCTGTCTATTTGGAGGGTTTTGTTTTGTTTTGTTTTTTGGTATAACTTAAAAATTTAACTTACAAAAGTAGTCCAGGATTAATGTAGCAAATTCAGTATATGATGAGTATACAAATCTGAAAGGTAAAAGTGAAATTTCCCCAACTTCTCCTTCCCAGTCCTGCTCTTCTGAGGTGACCACTGTTAAATGTCTGATGTAGAAGCGCTTCCTTAATCATCCCATAGAAATGAATAGGTTAGAAATTACAATACAGTTAAAGCACTGCTTCCCAGATCATTGTCACATCATGTTATAAACCAAAAATTGAAATTTATAAGGCACACTGGGTTAAATTAGGAGACTGAGGTAATTGGCCTGGAAACGTCAACCACCTGGCAAGCTCTGTCTCCCTGTGGGCTGAGTGGATGAAAGTGTCAGTACGCTTACAAATTGGTTAGTTAGGAACTAACTTGGGACTAGAGTTATATGGATAAATAATCTGCATCCTGATACTCTAACTCAGAAGTTGCAAACTAAAATGGCTCCAGGGTGAGGTAGGTCCTTTAAGTGAGTGAAATTGGAAATGAGACAGTAGGAAGTGGTGGAAACTTTGACAGACTGAAGATCTGAAGCCGCACGTAAAGGGGCAACCACCACTCAGTCCCGCTGATTATTATCCACCCAGTATATGTGGACTGATAGGCATGGGATTGCCAGATGCTGTACTTTTTGAGAAAATCAGGCAGAAAACCCTGATTTTAGTATTTAAATGAATCAGATTTAGTTCACGGACCATCAGTTTATTCGTCCTCTGTTTTGACTTAATACTGGCTAGGACTTGGAGAATCTGTACAGAGTTTAATGCTATTGAAACCTGGCCAGAATTTGCTTACTTCATAGACCAATGGGTTACTCATATTCAGCATGTATGTTTTTAAATTGAGGCAACTGCAAACTTTGTCTTTTAGCACGTCGGGTTTGGAAAAATTACCTCCCAGCAATTAATGGGATTGTCTTTCTGGTGGACTGTGCAGATCATCCTCGACTTATGGAATCCAAAGTTGAGCTTAACGTATGTTTATATTTTCTTTTTCTTTTCTTGGCCTCTGTTTCTTCTAAGAAATACAACTTAGTAGTGCCAGTACTTAATCATTCCAGGTAACATTTGGTAAAAGTCCTAGCTATAGGAAGAAAGTATTTTGAAATAAAAAACATTATTTTTCAATGTTCTGAGGAAACTTGGCTTGAACGCAAGTAAATTAACTTTGCTTAAATTTATCATAGGGTGATTCTATGTGCAGTTTGCTCAGGACATTCCGCAGTTAATGTCTGCTTTCCCAGCATAATTAATGTCTTTCCCTTTCATACATCACATATGTTCACTCTTTATGATGTGTTGGCATAGTGAAACCTTAAAGGAGATATTAGAGTTCTTTGCGTTTTTGAATCTGTGCTCTCAGGTTGTACCTGCCCAGCCTTTGGCACTGAGTGACTTCCCAGACCTTAACAGGCTGTTCTGTCTTCAGTTTTGGTCACATGCATTGTTTGATACTAACTAGGACTCGTGTCGGATTTTTTCCTTTGTCAACATTCCATTTTTCTTGTCTTGTTATTTCTGTACCGCCTTTGTAATCCATACTGTGTCACTCTGCCTCTTCTTTCTCTCTGATTTATAACTCTCTGCATTCTTGTTCCTGGCAGTTTGAACCTCTCTTCTGGTGTAAGTATGTTTGTTGAATCTGAAGCTGTAGTCTTAAGATCCTCCCCTTACTTGACCCCTTGGGACTCGTCATTCTCTCTCTCTGTAAACTCCCCTTTACATTCTTGGTTTTGGTGTTTTCTCTGGCTGATACTTCCCTGACTCTTGGCACAAGCACCCGTTCCCCTGCTTAGCCCTTAAATCTTGGTGCTCCCCAGGATCTGTACTTTTTCCCAGGCTGGTCCAGGCTTCTCTCATTCTTTCATCTGCAACCCATCATGCCAGTGACCCCCAAGTGGGTTTCTGTTATTTGACTGTCTCTTGAGCTCCAACTTCATACATAGTGCTACTTATTAGAAACTCTGCCTACCAGTTCTGTCCTCCCAGAATGGAACTATTCATCTTCCCCATCCTGTACCCGGACATGCAGTGAATTACTATAGATTTCACCACCACCTTGCCACATACTACTTGTCTTTGCCCTCCTTAATATTCTTGAGTAGATCTCTTACCAGTCTGGGGATAAAATCTACAGCTCTTTCGCATAGCACATAAGTTCTTTCATAATCTTTCTTCTGTTTATTTCTCCAGCTTTTCTGTTGCCTACCTTGAACTACATTCCAAACATAGTCAACAACTTGCCCTCTCTTGAATATCCAGAAGTAACTGTCTCTGCCTGGCACCTGACCCTTCCCCGCTTTTGCTCGCAGATTTCTAAATGTCCTTTAAGAGATCCCAGAATTTAGGTATGACTGTTTCTGAGACGCCTTCTTTGACCTCTCAGACTGTTAGACTCTCCAGCTTACCAGCATCTGTTGTTTTTACTGATTTTATTAGGTCTTTCCCACTGGAACTTAGATGTAGGGATCTTGTCTTATTTCTTTGTGAAACCCCCTTATCTAGTAAAGCCTTGGGCATATAATATGTATTTTGTTACTATTTAATGAATGAATAACATCCTTACTCTGATTTTGTATAACATTTATTGGTACTTGAGATGTTCATAGTAGGTTTCCCTTTATCCTTTTAATTCTGCCCTCTTTTCCTAGCTCTTCCTGTCAGTGAAATAGATTCCTAGGCTTGAAATCTTTGCCACCTTCAACTCCTGTGTTGTCTGTCTTATCATTTAGACATCAGTCTCTTCACTTCTTTCTCCAGAATGCTTGCTGCACTATTCAGTGTGTGCTGCTATCTTAGGCTAGATCATCATCCCTTACCTGAGCACCACAGATAGATACTATGAGAATTCATTGTGCTGGAAGTCTAGATTCTATCTAATAATTCCTGGATTCAGGGTCTATTGCAAGCTAACTTCTCAGACTGGCACCATAATATTTGTCATACCATCCCAACTCATTTACTCTGTCAAGACACATCAACATAAATGCTTTAATCCAGCCAGGGGATACTCCATATGGCTTTATGAACTCTTCCTACTGTAAAGCCATTGCTTATCTTCTTCATTGTTTGGGTTCTGCCTATCCAAACCCTGCCCCTCCTTCAGAGTCCAGTTTAGTTTCCACATCTTTGTTAAGACTTTGCTTAAGTCCATGTCACTGTTTTATTTTCCTGAATGTCTTTTAGTATTTGTATTCTCTTCCTATTCATTGTGACAGTTAATCATCCACTTGCCTTGCTTTATTGAGAGATGAGCATAGAGCGAGGATTTCTTGAGCCAGGGATGTGTCTTACCTTTCTTTTGTCTTCCTGTCATTGTTGGGGATAGTATGTTGCACACAGGGGGCATCTAGTGAATACTTGTGGTTTCCTGTAGTCGTCTTTGAGGCTCTGTAGCCAGAGCTTTGTTCTTCCTGGACAGTGCTCAATGGAGAGCTGAGGATGGTCTGTGGCTGAGTGATTTAGCTCAGAGTTAAGGTTCTGCTGCTTTACAGATAGACACAACTTTACATTATAATTGTTTTGAAGCTTTTGGGGAATCTAACTAATGTCAAGGTAATTTTTAGGGGCTTTTCGCCTGAAAATAAGGGTGTTATATAATGTCAGGATTAACTTTTAGTTAATCACTCAAGTGTAAATATGATCAGATTTTCACTCTGCATTTGGTACCTTGTAGACATGTGAAAGGCAAAATTATCTCCATTGTCTGGTGGGCTTTTATAGATTCCTCACCCAGCTCTTTTTTTAAATCTTGGCTTTAGGCTTTAATGACAGATGAGACAATATCCAACGTGCCAATCCTTATCTTGGGTAACAAAATTGACAGAACAGATGCAATCAGTGAAGAAAAACTCCGTGAGATATTTGGGCTTTATGGACAGACCACAGGAAAGGTAAGAGAAAAAATCTTCAGCAGATACATTATAAAGGCAGCTCACAGCTTTTGAAACATTCATGTTTTACAATCTAGATTTTACTTGTCTTTTAAAAGTAACTGGGTTTAACATTTATTTTTCTAGAGGTGATTTGTAGACTGTGAAGGCTGGAGCATGTTCTTTCTTTTCCTGTTTTCTAATGAGAGTTTTTCTCAGGTATTTGACGGAGTCTTTAGCTAGAAATTTTTTTGGACGGGAAATTTTAGGTTATGAAGAGTGCTCATTTATATCATTTTCTAAGCACTGAACTCAGAGTACTGGGTTATTCTCTGTGCTCCTGCTGAGAGAGGTGGGATACCCCCATTTGGAGATGAGGAAACTAAGAGTGATTGGTTCAGGTCTACACAGCAAGTCAGTGATAAAACCAGGAATAGAACCCAAATCTTCCAGATCAGTAGAATCTTGTTGCAGAAAATTATGCTTGTGAGAGAAAAATCCAGATAAGCTCTAGTTTATTGGAATCCTGGTCTCTTCCGCATAAAGTTTGGTATATTTAATTTTTAAAAATTTGCTTTTCTGGAATCTGTAACTTCCTGACTTTTTTTGCATGGTTCCTTAGTCTTGCCTCTTCTTGGTTATATAGTTCTTTCTAGAAATACTTTTTTTCATTAACTTAGTTTTCCATTTTACACACACTTGAATTTTTTATTTTCTTGACATAACCTGCCATTCGTATATATTTCTGAGTGCTTGTATTAATAAGAATGTTCTTATTTCTAAGAAATCCTGGACTTCTTTTGTCCGTAAGAGAACATGCTTTTCTTGGTTTGCTGCCATAGCTTTCCAGATGAACCAGTTGGTGTGTTCAAAGCAAAGGTGCTTCACAGTGAGAGAATCTGGGAGCAGGACTCTACTGAAAGCATGAACCCCAGTGGCCTTGACCACATTTCTGTAATTAATCCCTGCTCAGATTTGCTTCTGACGGATGGAGAAAGTGATTTTTGTCATCACCCTTGCAAGCTTTTCCACATGGAAATGCTAACATCTTGGTTTTGCCTCCCCTAGGGGAATGTGACCCTGAAGGAACTGAATGCCCGCCCCATGGAAGTGTTTATGTGCAGTGTGCTCAAGAGGCAAGGATACGGCGAGGGCTTCCGCTGGCTCTCCCAGTATATTGACTGATGTTTGGACAGTGAAAATAAAAGAGTTTTACTTCTCTGGACTGATCCTATTCACAGCTTCCTCATGAACTTTTCTAATAGAACAAGGAAAGCTCTCCGACCATGTCTGGCGTTGAGAAGCCAAGAGTCTCTGTCTGCTCTCTCATCGCCCAGTGGTGACATGTGCTCTTCTCCACACTGTTGGGAGGTAATGCACCCCGGGACTTGGAGGTGGCAGGATTTGTCGAGTAGAGCTGTGTGCCATCATGGGCCACCTGGAAAGAAAAACACGTCTCACCACTGTGGTTGATTTCAAAAGAAAGTGATTCTATTTTTTAAAGAAAGTGTTGTTAATGTAATTGGTGACCCTCCTCATAACTTTTTTTTTTAAGTTCACAATATACTTGGTCCAGAGTTTTCTTTTCTTTTTTTTTAATCTAGTGAATGGCATTTAAATATTTCATAAACTTATGCACAGATACACGTTGGAGTCCAAAGCTGAGTTAAGTGAACAGCAGGCTGGTGAGAGAGGCTCCCCCGTCTCCCTGACTGCCTTTAGTAGGTGGCACCACCCTGTGTGCAGAGCGCCAGAAAAAAGCAGAACTGCAGCCTCGCAGCCGAGGCTGCTTTCCACTGTGCTGGGCTCCGGTCATGTCTCCTCCCAGTATGGATAACAGATGGGTCACTGTGGAGGAGTTAGTTCTAGCGTGGGTTTTTGTTACTGTCTTTATTCAATAAATTACCAATTTCAGCCAGTCTTTACTTTTATGCAGTTTTAAACTTTCATTTCTTTCTGTAGCACCTTTTTCAGTTTCAGTTGTAAAAAGTGACTTTCGCCTCATGAAAGATTTGAGAACATCTCCCATGTCACACACTACAGGTGTGTCTCAGTCATTTTTGCAAATTCTAGGGGAAATTTTTTTCTCAATAGGAGAGTCACACAGGACAAAGTTACCAGCTTAAGGACTCTTAATTCTGTGAGTTGAGAAATTCGACGTCTGATATTGTAGCATTTGTTTGAATCTAGGAAAGATTTATTCCACTTGCAGAATTTGGTTTCTTTATTGGACTTCGTGAACTCTGTTTTTTTGTATTGGTTATCAATTTTTTTTTTTTTTTTTTTTGGTGTTAAAGGTTATCATCTGTAACTTTTCCAGATTTGGGGGGTGGGTGGGAGGTGTTATGAAATTGTCTTTCTCCAGGCCAGAAATAACCTGGGGAAATTCTAATCCAAGAACTGTGTGTTGAGCTGTTCCTTTTGAGCCAGCGTCACTTGTCAGTTAGCACCGGTATAAAAGCCTCTACGTCCACAGCGGTGTGATGAGGGTTATTTTTATAGCATTCCACTTCTCTAATGCCACGTGTGAAATTGGATTTTCATGATCTTAACCAATGTTTTACCCTTGTAGTAAAGGATGAAGGGATAAGAGATGGTCTTCATGTGGGAGGATATCTTCTTTAATGAAAAATTAGAGATATTTTTCTCAGAACTGAAAATTGTGATGTTGAGGCTTATTTGCAGAGGACTGAACTAAATTCAGTGGATTCTTGTTTTTAATGTGAGAGCATGGAAAGTGTGGATAACATATTCCTGGGGTGAGAGTATTTTTCTTTAGTTGGATTTCGCCTCGTTAGTCTTCAGTACTGACCTGTTGGGAAAGCATACTTTTCACGGCTAGGTACCAAATGCAGAGGCTCAATGAAGCATAAAGCTGGGAAGAGCAAGTCTTCATTTATTAGCAAGCATAGCTGGTTTGGAAAGGGGTTAAAGCCTTAAGTGAACAAATCTAGCTAATGGTGAATGAACTAGGTAGTTAACTTACATACTTTTGATTTCCTTTGGCTAAAGGTAACCCACACTTCTCTATCCAGAGATAGGAGAGGAGTGATTGCTTCAGTGTTAGTTTTCTTCTTCTTTTTTTTTTTTTCTATTTGTCCCTAGTCAATTTTTAGCAAGCTAGAAAACTATGGATTCTACACAGGGCAGCTCTTTGTGAAAGTGGTTTATTTTGGCCACCGGAGAAAGAGCTGGGATTGAAAAATCAAGTGGCGCCTGTCTGTTTCTTGCCCCACAGAAAACACAGTTCCTATGATAAAATAGAGGAAAGAAGCTGCTGTAAGGAGCTCAGCTCCTAACAGGATCAGAGCTTTGTACAGGAACTCCCATGAATTGAGACTTTTCATTCTGTTTTATCAGAGTGCGTATATGTCCTATTTCAGGAAAAATAAAACAGTCATTTACAGAAGAGAGTCAATCTGTATCTTAAGTGTTTTAATAAAAAGTTAAAACAAATTTGCTATCTTGCTCCTTTTTGGCATTGGCTTGTTCTGAGTATGAACATACAACAGATATGAGAGACAAAAATTTTGCTATGAGGGGATGCAGGCTGTGAGTGTGTGGAAAGACCAGGCCAATTTACACATTTCACTACAAGTAATACAAGCCTTGCAACAAATGGTGGTCCCAGGATTGGTTATTTCTGCAACAGGATGGACATGGCAGACTTTTTGTACAAAATCTCATATGTTAACACGCTAGTAGGGGCTGGATTCAGTTTAGCTGTGTTTCATCATTTGATATAAAATTGGAAAGATTCAGTTAAATGTTACATTTTGCAAAATAGGAAAAGTAATGAAACATGCTTGAGCATTTACTAGGCTTGTAGGAAGCTTTGATTTAAAAAAACCCAAATAAGGTTATAAAATTTAAGTACTGGGATAAAATAGAATGGGAAGCAAAATGCAGCAGGTTGTTTTTGACTGAGTATTAAATTACCGGAGACATCTTGAGCTTGAAACATACTGTGAAATGATGGCATGGGTTTTACATTTATATGAATTTATTTGTGCTACTTGAGTCAGATCAGAGCATGAAAATTAAAGGCTGAAGCAATGAGCCCAGCACTCAGGGGGTCAGGACCCTACTGTGATGTGTCGTAAATAGAGAAAAACCTGATGCAAACAGTTCATGCTGGAGGCTTGAGCATCACTCTAGAGAGAAAGAAACACTTTCTTAATTTCTGGGAAGTTGGATAGTCAGATTTTACTGTGATCAAGCCATCTTCTGTGTCACAGAACTAAAAGAAGACAGTACCTGCTATGGGAAAACTGATTTCAGTACTGCTTCATACTATAATGGATCATTTCCCTTTCTCAGGTTTGTGTGACTGGAAATATTGAACATTACCCTGTATTGTGTTGCAGATAAAACCAAGCGGCATTAATTTATTCAAAAATTGACTAGAAAGGTTATGTAATGTAGTAATTGAATGTTTTTCATTAATGCTGACATAAATATCTACTAAAATAATTCATTAAAATTAATGTGTACTTTAGTTGATAGTGTGATAAACAGACCTTCATAAAACGTCTAGCTTGTGGTGTCTGCTTCAGGGACATCCAAAACACACTTGTTCGTATTCCTCTGCCCTCAGGGTGACTTCATTGGAAAAGATCAGGGATGGCAAACTATAGCTTGTGCTCCTGATCTGGCCTGCTGCCTGTTGTATGACCTGTGAGGGGAAAAAAAGTGCAATTTTGTGACATGCTACAATGATAATTTGAACTCTTTGAATTAAATTTTATTGGAACACAGCCATCCCACTCCTTTAGCTTTTGCATGCTACAGCAGCAGAGCTTAGTATTTGAGACAGAGACTATATGGCTCACAAACCATGATCTATTTACACTATATGGCTCACAAACCATGATCTATTTACAAACCATGATCTATTTTACAGAAAAAGGAATCCCTAAACCATATAAATGTCATTATATGAAATGTGTATACTGCCAACTATAGGGTTGTGTAATTTAAAACTTTGACTTCGGCTACTGTTTATCCTGGGATTCCCTGGTGGCTCAGTGGTAAAGAATCTGCCTGCCAACGCAGGAGATGCAAGAGACCTGGGTGGGGAAGTAAAAGAATACCCATTCCAGTATTCTTGCCTGGGAAATCCCATGGAGAGAGGAGCCAAGCGGGCTACAGTCCATGGGTTCACAAAAAGTTGGACACTACTTAGCAGCTAAACAACAACTGTTTATCATAGTTTTGAAGGCCAATTTTATTTTGAGCAAATCCAGTTTCCATGAGATTGGTAGTGTGGCCTTTGGCATAACGAAAGACCCTCAAGTTGTATCTTATGAGCTCTATTATCTCCTAGTGGATTGCTGTAGGGTTTACTTACAAAATTTCAAAGTACAGAACGGCTTCTTTGCCCGTCTTATCGCAGGGATCAGAGGTCAGATGTCTCCTACACCTGGGCAGATACTGACAGGACCCGTTAGGGACTGGGCAAGTCTACGCACGTCAGCACATATTTGTATTCCCTTTCCTGCAGCTCAGTGAACAGAGACGAGACTAGGCTCCGAAAGACCAGCACGCCCTTATCTCCCGGTAAAAGCCATATTCCTGTCACTCTCCCGGGGCTCGTCCTCCGGTCCTACAGCTCCCGCTTACATTGCGCAGGTGACCTGAACGGTCTAGGCGGGGAAAGGCGGGGTCAGCCTCAGCAGCCAATCAGAACTCGGCCCCTTGCCCAGCCAATGGGGTTTAGCCAATCCGGCCTGACGAGGAAGCCCTGGGACAGTGCTTGCGCCTCTTGTTTCCAGCTTTGGGTGGCGCTACGTGGAGTCAGCTGGTTCCGGTCGTGGTCGTTGCTTGCTCGCTCCCTCTTCGGGAAGCCCTCGGTGTGCCGTCCCGGAGGCCATGGGGCGTCAGTGGGGGCCCGCCATGAGGGCAGCTGAGCAGGCGGGCTGCGTGGTGAGCGCCTCCCGGGCAGGGCAGCCCGAGGCAGGCTCGTGGAGCTGCAGCGGGGTGATCCTGAACCGTCGCCCGGGCCTGGTGCTGTGCCATGGGGGCATCTTCACCCCCTTCCTGCGGGCCGGCAGCGGGGCGCTGAGCGCTGCGAGCGCCGCCTTCCTGCCCGGCGACAGTTGCGGCGACGACCTGCGCCTGCACGTGCAGTGGGGCCCAACCGCCGCAAGTCCGGCAGGCCGCGCGGAGCGGGGTCGCCCGGGGTTGTGCACGCCCCATTGCGCCGGCCTGGAAACCGGCCCGCCCGCCCGGCCCCGCGGGCGGCCACTGCAGCCCCCGCGCCCCGCCGAACTTCTGCTGCTATTGAGCTGCCCAGCCTTCCGGAGCCACTTCGCGCACCTCTTCGGCGGCGACGAGGCCGAGCAGTGGCGCTTCGCAAACGCTGCACCGGATGATGAGATGTCGGAGGAGGAGGAGGAGGACCAGCTGAGAGCGTTGGGGTGGTTCGCGCTGCTTCGCGTGCGGCCGGAGACGGAGAAGGAGGCGGAGGAGCTAGGGCCGGTATTGGCCGTGGCGCCTCTCGGGGACGTGCCCAAGGGCGCACCGCTCCTGGCTTGCGGCTCCCCGTTCGGGGCCTTCTGCCCGGACATCTTTCTCAACACGCTCAGCCGCGGCGTGCTCAGCAACTCGGCCGGCCCGCTGCTGCTCACCGATGCCCGCTGCCTGCCAGGCACGGAGGGTGGAGGCGTGTTCGCGTCACGGCCCGCGGGGGCGTTGGTGGCGCTAGTGGCTGCACCCCTCTGCTGGAAGGCCCGCGAGTGGGTGGGCCTCACGCTGCTCTGCGCCGCCGCCCCACTGCTCAGCGTCGCCCGAGCCGCCCTCTACCGCCTTCACCCTGACACTGCCGCCCTGGCTGCCCTCCTACCGCCTGAAATGGGTGCCCCGTGGGGCCTGCCCCTCAGATACCGAGACCCCGGGCCCCCTTGGGCAGCTGCGGCCGTGCTGGTGGAGTGTGGTTCTGTCTGGGGCTCCGGAGTGGCCGTGGCGCCCCGTCTCGTGGTGACCTGCCGGCATGTGGCCCCTCGGGAAACGGCGAGGGTCCTGGTGCGCTCCACCACCTCCAAGTAAGGCCCGCAAGGTTGCCCGCACTCCACTTCCTCACCAGCTGTCAGGTCTAGATCCCAGGCCTCAGGTCATAATCCTGAGGACTATGGAGGCCTTCTGGTCTCCATGCCTTGGTGGTGCACTGTGTGTAGGGACCTGGGACCCTCCTCTCATCCTTGGTACTCAGAACCTCAGAGTAAGGAGTTCTTTGCCTCCTGGCAGAGGGTGAATGGGACTTGGGCAAGATGCCAAGCAACTCTGGAGGTCTGTGGCAGCGTTCAGCATCCCTGGCTAAGCATCACTGAGCTCCCACTCCCAGTCTGAATTCCTTCTGGGCAACTCCTGTCTTAGCCTTGCACCCACACACCAGAGGCCCTTGAATGGAGTCTTCCTAACCCTGTTCTCTTTCCCCTGAATGCCTAGTGAAATCCTGGGGGCCCAGGGTGCCACCCTCCTGGAGTAGGAGAGGAGCCTGTTACTCTTACTTGGTTTATCTCTTAGATCTTAACCAGAACATCCCTTCTGGATCAGAATGACAGATATGGGGTTCCACCTAATAAGAGTATTAGAGTGGGTCCCAGGCAAATAGGTATATTTTGAACAGTTGTGGGGTGGTCTTGGCCGCCAGTTTAGAACTTCAGACAGTCATTTGTCCCCTCTCTGCAAGGAAACCACTCTTGCTGTCATGTACTTTCACTTGCTCTTGACAGTGGAGTCGGCAGCCTTGGCTTCTTGGCTTGATTTTCTAGACTTTTCACTTGCTCTGACAGTGGAGTTGGCAGCCTTGGCTTCTTGGCTTGATTTTCTAATACATGTTCTTGCTGTTTCTTCTGTAATCCCAGGTGCTTTACCTGGGCCAAAGCAAAGCACTATAGCACCTTGGTGTTAATGCTTGTTGTTCTCCTGTACGTGGTCCAACCCAACTTCTCAGCCCAGATCTTCCCAAATGCCTCTACTGAACTTCCAAGGTTAACCCAACCTGGCTTTGCCATAGAAGTCCCCTCTGACAATCAACAGGATGGCCATGACTTTATAGGGAAGACTGATGCTGAGAATTTTCCTCTGTGTGTGGTCCCCAATTCCTCCCCCCTCCCACCATCCCCCACTCCAACATACTCTTGGTCCTAGGGAACCCACCAGGTCTCCTGGAAGCTACTCCTGCAGTGTGTGTAACAGGCAGCCATGCATAATCTTGGGCAATGTGCTTAATCTGTCTAAGCTGCTTTCCCAGGAATTGACATGTAAAGTCTTCTTACTGCCACATAGTAAGAGCTATAGAAGTGCTAGCATCTATATAAACACGGACCCAGAGGATGAAATTGTATCATGTCTGTCCCACTAAATGACAAGACTGTTGGTATCAAATGAGGCAGAAAAGGAAAACCCTGGGAAAATCAGCCCTGGCTCCTCCCGCTAACTGTGTGCTGGTGCTGCTGCTGTTGCTAAGTCGCTTCAGTCGTGTCTGACTCTGTGCGACCCCACAGACGGCAGCGCACCAGGCTCTTCCGTCCGTGGGATTTTTCAGGCAAGAGTACTGCAGTGGGGTGCCATTGCCTTCTCCCACTAACTGTGTGACTGTGAGATGTATTTACTCAATCTCTCTGGGCCTCAAAAGCACCATCTGAAATGGAGATAATACCAGTGTCTAGTTCATGGGACTGCTCTGAGGACTAAATGAACTGATGTCCATAGAACATTAACACCAGGCCTGGCCCACAGTGCTCCCTGGGGGCTGGGTGTCTGTGATCATGATAACGTGCAGGAACCTGTATAGAGAGGTACTCTGCACTTGTAAAGCATGTTTGGAAATTCCACAGAACAGCTAAGTGATGTGCCCAGAGTTGTTTGCGGGTGTGTTCCAGGGCTAACACCAAATCTTTTGAGTCCCAAGTTCATGATTTTTACTGTTACTCATTGTTTTGCTTCCTCCCAGTGCTAAAAGTTGGGAGAGCTAACCTGTCATTTGGTTTCTCTTGTGTCCAGGAGTGCCATAATCTGGGGACGCGTGGTGTTTGCCACCCAGGAGACGTCTCCCTATGACATAGCAGTTGTGAGCGTGGAGGAGGACCTAGATGGTGTCCCTGTCCCTGTGCCTGCTGAGCATTTCCATGAAGGTAATGAACAAAGGGTCCCTTTGGTCAGGAAAGGACCTTGGAAAGTCAGTGTTGGGTACATCAAGCCTACAGATCAGGGGCCAGCTCCTCAGGTCAGCTTCCTCCTCACCCCTGCTGGAGTCAAGCTGGCACCTTGTTGCATCCTGGTTACAGTGCTTTGGCTGGGGTTGCTCTTAGAGGCCTCCTTGCTGTGCTCAGCATGCCTGCTGTGCTCAGCATGCCCGCTGTGTTCAGCATGCCCGCAGTGCTCAGCATGCCCGCAGTGCTGGGGCGGGGCGGGTGAGGGGGGCAGGTGGAATTCTCCACGAAAGGTAAAGCATGTCTTTTTCCTGAGGCCCCGCAGCAGTGTGGTGTGGAGGTGCTGAACCTTGAGGACTCCTTTTAACACTACAGGCTGGTCTGTGAGGCTCCAGTGGCATGATCTGAGTAAAAGGCCTTGTGATGCTGCCACAGAAGTACCAGATGTTTTGGTTTGTGGATGTGATTTGTTATAATGTAACAAGGATTATGAGCTCACTGCTTTGGCATCTCTTCTGCCACTTACTAGGCCTGTATCCTTGGACAGCCAACTTAATATTCTTTGTCTTGGTTTCCACATTTGCAAAATGGGGATAATGCTACTTACTCCTAGGTCTTGTGCGGACTGGCTGAAATATTGCCTGTAAAGCACTTGGTGAAGGAAGGTGGTGCCATTTTGTAGTCATTGTCAGCGTTTTATTTTCACCAATAGACTTTTTAGTCCCAGGAGTTGGGTGTTAATTCCACAAACATGTACTGAGCCCCTGGCTAGATGCTAGGAATCCTAAAAAGTGACTACCCAGTCCAGAAGGGGAATGAGGGCTGAAGAGAAGTGATGGAGCAGTGGAGGTTCTGACCTCTTTCTGTAGGGGCCTGGGGAAAGTTCTCACGGAGGAAACAGGCATCTGAGCAGAAGCTAGAAAGGCAGACAGGGTTTGGAAATTTGGAGAGGACCAGTGGGGAGGGGGCTTGGCGAGTGTATGAGTCCTGCCAGATGGAGGAGGCTCCCCAGCTTAACCCTCCTTCCTTCCCTGGCAGGCGAGGCTGTCAGTGTAGTGGGCTTCGGTGTCTTCGGCCAGGCTTGCGGGCCCTCAGTGACCTCAGGCATCCTGTCGGCTGTGGTGCAGGTGGATGACACACCGGTGATGCTGCAGACCACGTGTGCCGTGCATGGTGGCTCCAGCGGGGGACCTCTCTTCTCTGCCTGCTCCGGGGACCTCCTGGGTAACCAGCTCCTTGGCCCTCTTCCAGCCTTCCCCTGGCCAGAGCCTCAGTCCCACCCACGAGTGCTCAGTGGCCAGCCCTGGGAGCCGCCCTCTGTCTGGAAAGATGATGGGCCTTATGCCCAGGGGTAATTAGCTAAGGTTTTTGGACTGTTGTGCTTCTGAGGTCAGAGAGGATGGATGCTGGGCTTGGAGGGAAGAGATCTGAGTTCTAGTCCTTTCTCTGCCACTAAGGCACTCCACGACCTTAGGTAAGTCACTTAATATCGTTTGATCTGTGAAACTCAGTAGTTGGATGAGTCCAAGGGTCACAAACTCAAAAGCCCAACCTACCAGTTGGGCAGGTAAAGTGAATGAGTGAATGAATGAGTGAGTGAGTGAATATCTTCAGTGAGTGGAGGGCAAAGGAGAAACGGGGTGAACACCACTCAACTCTAGCACATTCTTGCCTCATTACAAAGATATGTGGGCCTAACACTGGCTGACTTTACAGTTTTTCACAAGGAAGTGTGAACTCTTTTTTTTTTTAAATAAATATGTGTTTCTTAAATCTTTCAATTTAAAAATTTTGTTAACTCAAGTTTTTTTTTTTTTTTTAATCTGTTTAAAAAAAAAGCCAACCATGAGTCCATATGGATACCTCCACCTACAGTCCAGCACACAGGGTTGATGCAAGCCTTCCCCTTCCCTTATTTCTGACTGAGAAACATTGCCTTTCTGTGGCTAGCTGCAGTAGATTTATTTATTTCTTCAACTGCAGTGTACAAAAGAAGTACTTTCAAAATTCCTAACCACATCCCTGTGAGAAACAGATTTACCAACTAGAAGACAATATTTGAGTGAGTACCGTTCTTTAGCCTTAAAGTGTCCAGTCAAAAGGCTGTTTTCCAAAGTTTCTTGGATTAGCTCCTTCCCCTTCAGAATGGTTATGTGATTCATTTGAAATACAGTTGGGTACATTCATCCTAGTCTGCATTCCATCTTTCTCCCATATACTGGTTGACCTTCTAAAAGATGTATAGAGATAAGTGGATACAGAGATAAGTATAAATGTGTGTACGCATGAGTTTGCGTGTGTGTATATGTGTATACATATGTCTCTTATCTCGGTCTGCTGAGAGAGGCTCAAAGCCAGTGACATTCCAGTGGCAATGAGCATGCCGCAAGTCCAGATCTTGGTTTCTGAGAGTCATTCTCTAAGAAAAAGAACCAGGAACTGACTGATTCCAGGGCTGCTTTGTGGTGCTGGAAAGGAAGGAAACTCTAAGAAAAACCAAATGATGAGCATGTCAAATGTTGGAAAACCCAAGAGCTGATGTGAAGGAGCTCCTGTGGGAACAATTTGAACCACAAAACAAATAGCAGTAGTATTGCATTGTGACCCAAGAAAAGAATGAATACTCCTGAGTCTATACTAATATAAGTTAATATTGAATGGATTTAAAAATGGAGCCAAAGGATAGCTTTCCCTTATGGAAGAATTTCTGTTAATAAATGTTGGAGAAATGAAGCTCAGTAGTTGTAGCACATGGGCCTAGTTACCCCATAGCATAGGGGATCTTCCCAGACCAGGGATTGAACTGGTGTCCCTTGTATTGTAAGCCAGATTTTTAACCACTGGACTACCAGGCACGCCTATCACCTCAGTCTTAATCGTGAGAAAACATCAGGTCAACCTAAATTGAGGGACATTCTACGGAATAACTGACCTGTACTCTTCAAAGTGTCAAGGCTGTGAAAGATAAAGACTGGAAGTGACTCAGATAGGAGGAGACCTAGGAGACATGATGACTAAATGCCACGTGGGATCCTGGATCAGAAAAAGAGCATTAGTGCAAACCCTGGTCCATCCAAGTGAGTTCTGTACTTTAGTTAATAGCATTTCACGAAGCTTAATTTCTTGGTTTTGATCAATGTGGTGTGTTGACATAAGGAAAAGCTGGGTGCCGAATGTACAGGAACTCTGTACTATTTGGGCAAGACTGCTGTAAGCCTAAAATTTTCTTCAAAAAATTCATACACATGCACTGAGCCAGCCACCCAAAACTTATGTGTGAGTCTGATGCATTTATTCATTCACTCAACAAGTACGTGTGGAGGTCTTGCTATGCCAGGCACTCTTCCAGGTCCTGGGGAGATTATGAATAAAACACAGCAGCCCGGCCCTCATGGAGCTGAAAGATAACAGAAGTTGGAGAGAAAAATAACAAAATAAGTGAGACATAGTGTGTCAGATAGTGTTAGGGAGAAAGTAGCGCCAGGAAGGAGGGCTTGGGCGTGAGGGGCCTATGTCGATACGTGAAGCCTGGTGTCTGTCACTACGAGGAGTATTCAGCACCCCCGCCCCCCACAGGCCTAGGGCCTCCAGGATAGAGGTGGGTCTCCCTCCCTTCCCTGAGTCTTTGCTCATACCCTCTTTTCTTCTCTGTCTTCTGAACAGGCATCGTCGCCAGCAACACCCGGGATAATAACACAGGGGCCACATACCCCCACCTGAACTTCAGCATCCCCATCACGGTGCTCCAGCCGGCCCTGCAGCAGTACAGCCAGACAGGCGACTTGGGTGGCTTCCGCCAGCTAGACCGCGCCTCCGAGCCAGTGAGGGTGGTGTGGCGGCTGCAGCGGTCCCCAGCAGAGGCCCTGCGGAGCAAGCTCTGAAGCTGTGTCACCCCTCTGCGGGGGAGAACAGCCCTTTGATGACGTGGGGAGGGCTGATGCTGGCGGCCTCATGATCCAGACGGGACCCACCAGAGCCCAGTTGCCTCCCCTTGACTACCCACCTTGCTCAGCTCTGGAGTCTGGACCAAACTTCTCTTTAGCCTCTGGGTACCTCTTACTGGGCAGGCCATTTGGAGGTGCTTTCTCTCTCTGCCCCCTGACAGTAGACTCAGCTCTGCTCTTTCCCTTCTGGCGAGGTCAGGACAGCCGTACAACAGCCCTGTCCTGACAGAGATGCTGGCTGTAAGACAGGCCCAGTCCTGGTCTCGAGTCTGTCCCCTGTCATCTGATGATCGCTGGCCACCTGGAACAGCATCTTCCCTGGGGCCTTGGCTCCTCTCTGCCCTTGGTCAGAATGGGGCTGACAGAGCACGGGGGCTTCCTCGGAAAACCTCAGCAGAGGGGCTCTGCTCTGAAGACCAGAGGTGCAAGAAAAAGCATCGTCCTGTTCCGTGGACCAGCAGTGGCATCCCTGGAAGCCAGGACTCCTGGCTTTTCGTATGTCAGGTGCCCTGACCTCTGGGGCACTCAGACACAGTGCCTTAGTTTTCCAGCCTGTGAAATGGGCCTCAGGGATATGGGGTGGGGTGGGTTGGAGGGGTGGAATGTGTCTTGCTGGGCTATCTGGTTGGGGTTCAGGAATAAACAGGACCTCCAAAGGATGGGTCCTTATATGTCAGATTCTTTTTTCTTTCTTTGTTTCAAGAGTTGAATGGGGAATAGGAAAGCTCCAGGCACAGAAGTACACACTTTCTGTCCTGTTGTCTCAGTGGGGTTTGATCTCACAGGACACTCTTGTGTCAGACTCGACCTAGTAGCTGGTTGTAGTGCCAGTCAGCCCTGGGTGGGCTTGTAGGCCTGGGTCAGTAGTGGTCTTGGCCTGGTAGCAGGTGTTTACAAGGTGCCTCACTGTGCCAGGCCTGGGGATGGACAGGAGTTGGGGAGTTCAAAGGTGAACAAGGCCACGGTGGCCCCTAGGAGCTAAGACCAACCCCTGAAGTCAGGAACATGTATTGCATGCCCAGGGCCTTGTGTGCACCAGCCTTCAAGAAATAATTGTTAAATCATTGACAGATTGAATGCAATTTGGGAACAACTGGGACAAGAGTGAAATGGGGTGGGGCTCTAATCTAAGCAGAGAGAATTGCTCTGAGTACTTTGTTTCAATATCTATTTGTTGAGTGCCAGCTCTGGGCAACCACAGAACACTCTGGAGACAGTGATTCTCCTCTGTGTGGATTAGGAAAGGGGCCAGAGGGCAAATGTTTTAATAGCTCGAATGAACGCCTGCAGTGAATTAACGGGTGGCGAAGGAGGGCTGGGGTCTGACTTGGCTGTGAGTGGGAGGGGAGAGGATTCATTCCAGCATGTGTGGGTGCCAAGGAGCTCAGGCTGTGCTGGGGAAACGGGTGTGTGCCCCTCACCCTGCCCCGATTGGTGGAGCAAGCAGGGCCTCTCTGCCCTGTTCAGATGGAAGACCGTGTCCAAGGGCCCCAAGGATGGAGGATCAAGCAAGGATTCATCCACGTGACTCATGAGTTGAACCCTGAAGGGAGACTAAGTGTTTACCAGATGGGCTGGAAACAGGGAGGGTGTCCAGGTTGAAGGCAGCAGGGGCTGGGACAAGGAATTGTGGAACTACACATTTGTCTTGCCAGGTTTAGTGGAGAAAAGATTGGTACGGAGGCTAGAGAACCAGTGACGATGGGCTTGGTGAGGGGAAGACGGCCGAGGCAGGCCTGGTGGGTGTGGAGAAGCTCCAGAGTCACACAGGAAGTGAGCTTGATTGGATGTGGGGCAATGCGGAGAGAGAAGAGGGGTCAAGCGGTGCTGGGTCTCTGGCCAGGATGGTGATGAGCGGCTGGCAAGTGTAGGGACAAGATGTTTCCCTGGGGTGTCTGTGGGACCTCAAGTGGAGAGCAGAGCCGGCTGTTGAGTAAGTCCCATGAGTTAGGATAATGCAGGAAAAGGTCCCCTCTCCCCCAGCTCAGTGGCTAAAGACAATAGAAGTTTGTTCATTGCTCACAGAAAGTCCAAAGTCGTGCACCCGACCAGGAAAGTTGGGGGGGGGGGTGGTGGTGGCTGTCATGCATTCGGGGTTAAGGGACCAGAACTCCTTCCCTTCTACAGCTCTTATCCCTGGGCCTGGGACCTCAGACCCTAGCAGGTCTTCTGTATCCTGCTGTGGGTGGGGCAAGAGAGAGTGGAGAAGATATTATGGCTTCTTTTTGTAAAAAATTATTTTTTATTTTGAAACAGTTTCAGACTTAGAGAAAAGTAGCGAGAATCCCGACACACCCTTCCCCCAGACACCCCTTACCGCCTGTGCCAAACACCTCAGTGATGTTCTCCATGACAAAAAGACCTCATCTGGGACCATGAATGGTACCCACTTGCCCTGGCTCTCTCCCCACCTTGACGTGGAGCAGCTCCTAGTCTTTCCTTGAGTTTGATGCCCTTGACCTTCCTGAAGTCATTCTGTAGAATGTGTCTTAGTGTGGGTTTGTCCATACTTCCACATGATTAGATTCAGGATGTACATCTTTGGGATATTACATTAGTGATGTCTTCTCATCGTCTCCTACTGGGTGTCACACGATCTTTGTCAAATAACAGATGATAATATCGATCCTTTGACGAAGATGATGCCTGCTAGGTTTTTCCACTATAAATTTTCTTTTTTGTTTGTAATTAATAGGTATTTGTGTGGAAATATTTGAAGACTGTGTAAAAATACTGTTCCCCACCCAGTTTCATCTACTATGCTTATCACACACTGATGTCCCTTGACTAAATAACTTTAATGTTTGCCAAATGGTAATCTTTTGTTTTCATTTTTCTTCCTGCATTTATTCATGGGCATTCTGTTGAAGTGAAAGCTTTCCCTTCTCTCTGTTTAACTATGTTTGTGTGGAATCATGGATTTGTATTTTAACCAGTGGATTATAATCTATTATTGTCATTATTTTGATGCTCAAATTGTCCCTATTGGCTGGTGGGAACTCCTTCAAACTAACTTCTGTGTTCTTTTGGCCTCTCCTCCTCATTTTTTTAAAAAATTAATTTAGTTGGCTGTGCCAGGTCTCACTTGTGGCACATGAACACTTAGTTGTGGCATGTGGGATCTAGTTCCCCGACCAGGGATTAATCCTCAGCCCCCTGCTGGGAGCAAGGAGTCTTAACCATTGGACCACCAAGGAAGTCCCCTCCCCGTCATTCTTTGAGAACTTCCTTCAAACCGTACTGTTCTAGACTTACCTTGTACTTTCCCTGGAATCAGTCACTTCTCTGGGGTCCTTTTTCATTAGAGAATGGTATACAGAAACAAATATCTAGGTACTGGGTGTGCTGCTCACTCGGGTGTTGCTGCTTCCAGGCCCTCTCAGCAGACAGAACTTAGACCTGCATTTGTTTCTGTCTCTATATATTGTAAGTCACGGGTTAAGACCGACAGTTGCAGTTTGAAACTACAAGCTCAATACCACAAGGTTCATTCTAGCTGTCCCCTTTTCATATTGGTACCTCCCTCCTTTCAGTGAGAAACACAGCTCCGTTATCCTCAATATATTAACTTGTTTGTTCCACCCCCTGCATGTAGCCAATCTTCTGACCCCATCAGGCTGTCCCTGCCTCTCTGCTCTGATGCTGCTCTTAAACAGGCCTCCATTACTGCTTTGCACAAGCCTGCCTCGTGATTTTTTTACTTCATTAGTAAAAAGGGAAGAAAGTCACCCTTGCTTCTTAACTGCTTCAGCCCAGAAGTGACATTATAATCGTTCCTGCCCACATTCCTTCCATGAGAATCTGGCCCCAGCCAGCAGCGACGTGGTGTGGGGGAGATTGACAGATGCTCCTCGGCAGGCCCCCTGTGCCATGGAAGGGGAGAACGACCTTTGTGGAGAGCTGGCTGGCTCTGCCAAGCTGGGTCTTGTTTCAGTGCTGCTTTAGGAGCAAAGACTCACTCGTATTACCAAAATAAAAGTCAGTTTGCTGTTAGATGCTCCTGCACAGGTGCTGGAAAGTAGCTTGGCCTGGGGAAGCTCTAGGGCCCTCTTGGCATGAGTGATGACTCAGCATCCCTCTCTGCTTTGCTTCCTCTCCTGTGGCCTTCTGGGCACTGAGTCTCTCCTCCTGTGTTAGTACAATTTGGTCTTTCTGGCCCTTCTCTCCATGACCTTTTACCTCTAGATTTCCTTGTCACGTGCCCCATTATCAGATTTCCTCAATAAATGTCCAAGAGAGCAAATATCTGCTTGAGCCCGTCATTTTCTCATGCCTTGCTACATCTGGGAGCAGGTGCAGTGAAGAGCCTGGGGCTGCCAGTGTTTAAGAGCAGGAACCTGCAGGAGCCTGAGAAAGGACAAGCAGTAGCACAGAAGTAAGCCAGGGGGGCTAAGACCTCGGTCAGCAGGGCAGACACCAGGATCTGTTTTCCTCTCTTCTTTCCGCCCATACACTGGACGGCATCTCCTGGCCATCCCCATGGTCAGGTGTGTCCATGAGTTCCAAAGCACAGAAGGGAGGTACCCCACTTCCAGGCCCTGCCTTTTCTGTGCCCTTACCCCCACCCGCTGGGAGTGGAGACATCCCTTAAAAGACACCTTGGCAGCCAGTTGGTGAAGACAGCCCCTTTAGCTGGTCCTTGGATGATGGTGTGGAGTGGGCAGCCGCATTAACTAGTCCACTGGCCTGGTACTGAAGCCCAGGCAAGTAATGCACTTCTGTTGTATTTGAGCCATTAGACTTGGGGGGGGGGGAAGGGGTCTGCTTGTCACAGTAGTAGAATCTAGCTTCATGAATATAGCCTTCCCCTAGCTGTGAGCACTCTGCCAAACCACATTTCAAGAGAGAGAAGAAACTGGAGGATTCCCCCCATTGTTTGAGGGTTGTGAATTTCACTAAAACTCACCAGGTTCTTCAGATAAAGTTAAGAGTTGTCCCTTCCTCAAATGGGAATACCGCTTCTGTTTCTCTGGGCCCTTGAGTTGATCCCAGTACGATGGCGCTCCTCCCAGCCCTGGGAGCTAGCAGTAGAGACACCTGTTGCTGTCATGGAATGTATGCCTTCAGGCCTTCCTGAGAGCCAGCAGTGTGTCCTCCTCTTAGGTTCTGGGATATTAGACAACCTGCCTGATGTTCCTACTATTATTATTATTTTTTTAATTCAAGGTTCCCATCTTTCACTTTTTCTAACTATTTTGCCAGTGCTATGCAACATGCGGGATCTCAGTTCCCGGATCAGGGATTGAATCCGCGTCCGTGGCATTGGGACAATCTTAACCACTGGGCTGCCAGGGAAGTCCCCCTACTAATCATTAAGGTTCCATAGAACTACCGATGTTAGGGCATCTGAATTGTTCTGGCACCTGGAACAATTCTGGCATCTCCGGCACCTGGAAATTCAAAGACAAAAGTCCCTTGTTAGGCAAGGAGCCGCAATTTTCATCGCCAAAGATATGTACACTGTTGAGTGGAAAGAGAGGAGTGATGTGGGGACAAGAAGGTTCCACTGGGACCCCCTCCCCTCTCTTGAATCAAGGTGTTCCCTGGTTGCCAAGAAGGTGTTGAATGACAGTGACACTTTCCCTAGTTTTCCTGGTGTGGGTCAGGTCCTTGGAGACAGGCCATACCAGCTCTGCAAGCCACGCCCCAAGCCCAGCATGGACCACTGCATGCCTCTCTCTCCTCCCTCCCAGCTCCAGGTTTGTGCTGCAATTTTAATAAGTCCTTTCCTTGTACCCTGCCAATTGGAATCCACTTCACCTGTATCGGTCCAGTCCTTCCACGAAACTCTCCTTGACCTTCCCAAGCCCCAGGGCTGTGTCCTTGCCCCGGGCAGGCCGTTTCCCACAGTGCCGGGGTGTGTGCCCAGTGCACTTCTGATACCTGTGTGACTCACCATTGAGTCTCTCCTATGCCTGCTCAGTGACCTCTGGCTCCCTTAGCGATGATGCCCTGGTTTTAAGGTCAAGACCCAGCTCCTCTCCTTTACTAACTGTGTGATTTTGCTGATTTATTAGCTTGAGTTTCAGTTTCCTCATCTGTGAAGTGGAGATGAATAAGACTTACCTTGGAGGACCCACATGTAAAGTAAATTTGAGAAGCTATTCAAAGCATTTAGTTTGTGTTCAACAAATATTAGTTACTATGTTTCTAGGAGTACTGGTAGGGTTGTTTCATCAGATATGAATCATTCTGGTTGTCAGGGGCCAGATGGAGGCAGGAGTGGAGAGGGACTGCTCATTGAGTATGGGGTTTCTTTCTGGAGTGATGCAAATATCCTGGGCTTCCCTGGTGGCTCAGACAGTAAAGAATCCACCTGCAGTGCAGGAGACGTGGGTTCGATCCCTGGGTCAGGAATATCCCCTGGAGAAGGGCATGGCAACCCACTCCAGTATTCTTGCCTGGAGAATCCCATGGACAGCTATGGGTCCTTGGGGTCACAAAGAGTCAGACACGAGTGAGCAACTAACATTTTGGGCTTCCCTTATAGCTCAGTAGGTAAAGAATCTGCCTGTAATGCAGGAGACCCGGGTTTGATTCCTAGGTTTGGAAGATCCCCTGGAGAAGGAAATGGCAACCCACTCCAGTATTCCTGCCTGGAGAATTCCATGGACAGAGGAACCTGGCAGGCCTCAGTCCATGGGGTCACCAGGAGTCAGACATGACTTAGCAACTAAACGATGGAATATCCTGGAGTTAGATAATGGTGAGGATTGCATAGCCTTCACCCCATTGTTTTACCTTTTAAAAGTGAATTTTATGGTATGTGAATTATATCTTAATTAAAAAAAATCATTTAAGCAGGGACTTCCCTGGCAGTCTAGAGGTTAAGAATTTGCCTTGCAATGCAGGGGACTTGGGTTCAATTCCTGGTTGGGGAACTAAGATCCTACATATACCTCAGAGAAACTAAGCCTGTGCACCAGAACTACTGAGCATGAGTTCCATAACTAAAGAGTGTGTGCACCACAGCAAAAGATCCCACAGGCCACAACTAAGCCCTAGTGTAGCCAAATAAAGAAATAATTTTTTAATCATTTAAGCAAACATTAGTGAACTCTGAGGAAACCAAGGGCTGGGGTCAGTGCCAGATGCTGGGGACTCAAAGTCCAGCAAAGCCAGGTCTCTGCCCCAAAGAGCTAGTCAATGGTGGTTGTTATCCTCAGTGTCAGAGTTTAACAAGCCCCACCCCCGGACACCCCACTTTCCTCTAGCTCTTCCCAGGTGGTGCTAGTGGTAAAGAACCTGCCCGCCAATGTAGGAGACACAAGGGACATGGGTTTGATCCCTGGGTCAGGAAGATGCCCTGGAGTAGGAAATGGCAGTCCACTCCAGTATTCTTGCCTGGAGAATCCCCTTGGACAGAGGAGCCTGGCAGGCTACAGTCCATTGGGTTGAAAAGAGTTGGGCATGACTGTGTGCGTGCCTCCCCCAACACACACACATACACACACACACACACACACACCATGTTACTCTAGGGATTTCAGGAGGACTACGAGGAGATACAAGCTATTTGGAAGTTTGCAAAGCCCAGGACATCAAAGCCAACTCGGGGCTCTCTGATGCATCCCTGAGAGGCAGGGGTGGGATAGGCAGGGCTTATGAGCTCTCTGTACCCCACACTCTGGCACAGTTGCTCTTCTGTGACCTCAAGGCCTGAGAGAAGGAGGTGCAGACTCCCATGCCTCTGACTGTGTTCTTTTCTTCAGCTCATGTTCTCACTGGGCAGGGTGCCAGCTGGATGGGAGGAGATGGGAGGATTCCAAAGGACCAGCAGATACAGCCTGGAGGTGTATAGGCTAATGATGAGCATGGGATGTTCATGGCAGGATGCCAGCTCCTCCTCCACCTTGAGATGATTCTGGGTACCAGCATCTTCTAGATGGAATCGCTCACAACACTCCCTACACCAGGGGTATTGAAAACAAGACCTCTGACCACAGCTTTTGGAAAAGGTACAGAAATGCTTACTTCTAGCATAAACAGTCATGAAAACCAAGGCAATAAAGGGCACTATTCAAAAGAGCACCGGGCTGGGAGAGAGGAAGCTGCCAATGTTCTGCGTCATAGCCTTGGGCAACCTAATTTCCTTATATCAAAGAGCTGTAATAAACAGCCGCTCTGTACTCTGCTGCTGCGTGCCAGGCAACATACTAACACACTTCACACAAATGATCTCACTGAACCTTTTCTTTATTTTTTTTTTCCCATCAACTTTTCTACAACGCTTCGTGTTTGTGTTAATATTTGCATTGAATAGATGAAGATGGCTTTGCTGTTCTGCTAAGTTGTGTCTGACTCTTGGCGACCCCGTGGACTGTGGCCTGCCAGGCTCTACTGTCTGTGGGATTCTCCGGGCAGGAACACTGGAGTGGGTTGCCATTTCCTTCTCCAGAAAATGGCTTATCTGTCACCAGATTGGCTTGATCCTACCTCCAGTTTACATCAGTATATTTCTTGACAGAGTCCAACCGCCGCCTTCTTTCCCCTGGACTCTCCTCCTCCTAGTTCCCCGAGTTTCAGGCAGCCCTCCATTCCCCCATCTTTTCACCTTCCAACTTGACTCAGACCTCACTCTTCTGCTTAAAACCCAGCAGTGGGACGTCCCCGGTGGTCCAACGGTTAGGTCTCCACGCTTCCACTGCAGGGGCATGGGTTTGATCCCTGGTTAGGGAACTAACATCCCTCATGCTGTGACCAAAAATAAACCAAAACCAAAACCAAAAAAAAAAAACCCAAACAACAAACCCAACAAACAAACCCAGCAGGGGCTCCCCATTGCCCTGGACAGTCTTCACCAGGGCCTGGAGGCTGGTGCCATCCTGCCACGCTGGGCTGCTCTGTCCCCAGCCTCTCCTGCAATGCCCGCATTGTCAGTTCTTTGCCTCCTCTCTGCCCAGGGCTAACTTATCCTTGGAGAGAGGCCTTGGCACCCTTCTTTTGCCCCCAGTCTTTCTTACTGCAATTAGTTATATATATATATATATTTTTTTTTTTTTTTTTTTCCTGGTAGTGTAGTATCTTTTCCCAGACTATCAACCTCGAGGAAAGCAGAAACCATACCTTGTCTTGTTCTACATTTTACAACCCCTCGCCCCAACCCCGCGAGCCTAGCACAATACCAGACATGGATTAAGTGCTCAGCTTGTTACCTAAGCGAGGGCAGAAGGCTGGTGATCCGCGCCGCCGAGGTCCCACAGCCCGCGTCGGAGCCCCGCGCTCCAAGGAACGGCGACTGGTAGGGGGTCCCGCAGGGGAGCCGGGCCGGCGCAGCGCGGGCGGCTTCGGCCGCAGGGGTCAAGGACACACGGTTGAGGCGGTTGATTCCTGGGCGGCTGCAGTTCCCTGGGGTGCCGCCAGGGGCACAGCCCAGGCTGGAGGGCGGACGCGCCGAGTCACGCCGGCCCGGGCGGGGCCTCGGGCCGGGCGGCGACAACGGGAGCTGCTGGCGGGAGCGGGAGCGGCAAGGGGCCGCTGGCAGGTGAGGGGCACACCGGGCGGGCTCTCCGGGACCCCCGCGGCTGCTGGGCCCCAAGTTGCCCGGAACAGCGTCGGGGGCCGGGGCGCCCGATGTGGCCTTGGGAGGAGAGGGCGATCTGTATGGGAAGCGGGGTTCAGGCCTGCACCGCCCCCCAGGTCCCGCAAAAGTCAAGGAGGAAGTTTGCTCCAGCGAGGATGGAGCAAAGTTGCCTGTCACCTCGTTCACGCCCAACCTTGGAGATCCGTGCTAAGTCTTCCCAAGGAAGACAGACACCTTCCCCCGACCCCCATCCCGGGAGGGCTCCGAGGGTCGCGGCTAGACGGTGGAAGCCGCCGTGGGCGGACTGAAGCCGGTGTCACAAGGCGGGAGCAAAGCCTCAGGGTCAGGAGGAAAATGCGGGGGTTACCCAGGCTCCAGGGTGCACTGGGAGGTCCGCTCCTCCACGGAGCTCCAGCTTTCCCGGAAACTAAGGCCAGAGGTGACTCAAGTAACTCAGGATTTGCCAGCGGGATCCAGAAATTCCTGATCCAGCAGGAGTTGCTTTTGGTGCCTGATGTCTGGGATTTTTTGTTTCAAAGCACCCATGAAATATACCCTGTCTTTCCCCTCTGGTTACACTCTCTCTGCCCCTTGATTGTACCATGACATTGAGAGAGGCAAGGGGCTTGGGAGTTGATGGTGCCACAGCAGGGCAGGCACAGGGCAGAGGTTCAGACTTGGTTTGGGAAGGGGCTTCCACGTGTTCCAGCTCTGCACCTTGTGTTCAAAATATGTAAACGTGTTAAAACATCAAGGAGGCCTCCTTGGGTATGTACGTGCCCCAAGCTCTCAGAGGCCTCCAAGGAGTGCAGTCAGTAACCTGCATTTGGAGGGTCCATTTCAGAGCGGGAGGTGAGACCCAGCTGGATGGGCCTTTGCTCAGGACTATCCATCAGGTAAGTGAGGGGCTGGGCAGAGCAGGTATGCTCCAGGGCCAGCCTGATCTCTATGTCTGGTGGTGAAATGAGGAAGCCAGGGTCCAGGCACAGACTGTGGGGATGTTAGGGGAACCACAAAGTGATTGGCTCCCTGGAGATTGTACAAGTTGTGTGGCCTGGGTTTTGGCACCAGAGGCTATATGACACATGAAGGAACCGGTCTGTCCAAAAATGCCCTCTCCTGGGACATGAAACGACAACCCCTTTTTCAGACTTTGAGTCCCTTTTGGAAACTGGTCTTTTGGGGTTTTGTTCTGCATATGTTTCCTGAGGAGCTGGCTGTGGAGTGCCTACTCTCAGCCCGGGCCCTGGTGTCCAGCGAGGGAGGCCATTCACCCCTTTGCCTTCCCCTGTGGGGAGGGGTATGTTTATGGTGTTTTGAGTCACTCTCTAGGCCCTTTCAGATCTTCCCCGGTGGCTCAGTGGTAAAGAGTCCACCTGCAATGCAGGAGACGCAGGTTCGATCCCTGGGTCAGGATGGTCCCCTGGAGAAGGAAATGGCAACCCACTCCAGTGTTATTGCCTGGAGAACTCCTTGGACAGAGGAGCTTGGCAGGCTATAGTCCATGGAGTCGCAAAGAGTCAGACATGACTTAAGCAACTTAGCATGCATGCACACACGCACGCTAGGCCCTCTCAGGCACGCTCAGCCACTCTGGAAATGGCTGTGGAATCTACCTTGGGCATAACCAGTGAACTCTAGAAAGTGGTAGGTTTTATTTGTAATCTCTATGAAACAATTCTCGGGTGATAGCCACCCTTTGATCAGAGCCCACATGGTCCCCGCTGTATGTCTTCTGAGACGTGACCTCTTCACAGCTTTGGCCTAAATGTAACTTGCTTGTTTTTCAGTTGATTTCTAAAAGCCCTTTGTTTTATTAGAGAAGAGTCCCGTTGGGATCAGGCTGAGTGTCCTTGGCAGAGGAAACAGGATTTACCGAGAAAATCTGAGTGTAAGCCACATTGTGCGTGTGTTTGGGAAGGGGCAAAGATGGCATTACTTAGGAGTTGCTGGACAGTTAGGATTTGTTCTCTTGGACCTTCTTTTATGCTGACATTTCTGCATCTGGGAGGATTCAGTTAAGATCCTCTGTGCTCATTCTCTTGGCTTGATGATCAGTAAAATCAGATGGTGAGTTTGCAGTTCCTCGAAAAGTGAAGTCTAGAGTTACCATGGGACCCAGCAATTCCACTCACAGGTATATACTCAAGAGAATTTTTTTGTTCATGCAAAGAGTTATACATTCATAGCAGCATTATTCACTTTAGCCAAAAGGGGGAAACAACCCAGATGTCCGTCAGTGGACCAAAGGATAAACACGGCGTGCTATCTCCATACAATAGAATATTATTACTCAGCCATAAAAAAAAATGAAATACTGATACAAGTAACAGCTTGGATGAATATTGAAAATATCATGCTAGGCAAAAGAAACCAGAAGCAAAAGGTATGGAGTAGGAACATCTATAGTGACAGAAAGATTAATGATTGCAGGGGTTGGAGGGAGGAAGGAATGAGAAACGAACACTAATGGATATGGAGTCTTTTTTAGGGGAGTAGTGATGAACATGTCCTGGTGGTGATGGTTGTACAACTTTACGAATGTACTAGAATCCACTGGGTTTTACACTCTAAGATAGTGAATTTCATAATATATGAAAAACATCTCACTGCACCGGATGGCTAACGGAATCTTGGTTCCCTGACCAGGGATTGAATCTGGGCCCTCGGCAGTGAAAGTGCAGAGTCCTACCACTGGACTGCTGGAGAAATCCCCCAAATATCTCAATTTAGAAAATTAGGTGGTAGGAGGCCTGCTCTGTCTTTAAAACTTTATTATTTCTGTAAAGTGGCATACTCACTTAAACATATTCAAACAATACCAAAAAAGAGGGGAAAAGCTCAAAGAAGAAAGTAAAAACATCATCTGGCAAGCACTATTAGCATTTAGGTTTAGAGTGCAGATGTCAAACTACTGAGGATTAATCTTGGGCAAATTCCTGAAGTTCTTGCCAAAATGAAGAGGAACCCCCACTACTGAATGCAAAGATGTTGCTGAAAGCTCCGTGGATGCCCGCTGTTGTCATCATTACATGCATGTGTGTAGGTGTAGTTAGGTACCTGTGCTTGGTGGTCCACAAATGAGATCTGGCTCTATGTGCTGTTCTGTTGTCTAACTTTTTCATGGACAAGCCTTTTTTTTTTTTTTTAAGACTTTATGATGTTTTTAGCGTAGTCATAGGTTCACAGAAAAACTGAATGGAAGGCACAGAAATTTTCAATACGCCCTCTGTCCGACACACGCATAGCCTCTTCCATTATTGACATCACTCACCAGAATGCTCCGTTTGTCACATTTGATGAATCTACATTGACATAATCACCCACAGACCATAGTTTATGTTATGGTTCTCTCTTGGTCTTGTATAATCTGTGGGTGCAAATGAATCATGAACAAGCTTTTCATGTAAAAAATCTTCCACTATAAAATTGCCTCCAGAATATTCCACCGTATGGGTGTATAATAACTAGCCTATAATCTCCCATTGGTGGAGGTTTCCACTGATTGATGGAGTTGCCCATTGGTTCAGGCTGTTTGCCCAGCACTGCTACTACGTTAGAACCTACAGTTCAACATCACCAACTGCACACTTGCTTTCTGAGCACCTACAGGGTGTGTGCCTGGGAGTGCAGATCCGTGGCTTAAGCCAAGGGTTTAGGTGTCTGGAGAAGTAGATCACGGCTGATCAGAGGGGAGTCCAGGGCCCAGGTGAGAATTGGCATTGGATGAGCCAAGGGAGAGGAGGGTATCCAAGAGTGTTGGGCAAGGGAGGCTGCCGAGGAGAAAGGGTGGAATGGGCTGGAGCGCCGCCAGGCCCCCTGTCCGCAAGTGGGTGTGTCAGGGGTCAGTGGAGGAGAGAGAAGGGCAGATTCCAGGAGAGGGGCCTCAGGCAGCTTGTGGCTAAGAAATGCCTCCTTTCCCCAACCCGGCTATGGCAGCCCTTCCTGGGCCTGGGTATGTGCTTAGGCCCCACTCTGCACCTGGACAACTAGAGAATCAGTTCAACTAGGGCTGTGCCTAGTTGGGTGAGGCCAGGGTTTGCCCTCTGGGGAACCGGTTAATGATCCCCGGGGCACTGAGGGAGCAGGAGTTCAACTCATTTGACTAACCCACTGCACGTCCAGCCTGTGCTGGGCTCACGGGGCTTTCTTCCCCGTGAGAGCCTCAGGGCAGCCTGTAGGTCCAGACACTGGCCTGACATGACAGTCCTCTGTGCGTGCTGGCCCCTGTCACCTGCTTTCCTGGCTGCCCAAACCTGTTCCTTGAACCCTTCACACCCCCTCCCCTCCTGCCACTGAAGCTATTTCCTCTGTGATGAAGGCCCCTGGCTCCAGCTGTTTTTCAAGGCTCCACCTCAAGCTTCCCTGGGTGGCCCATGGTGGTCCCCTCTCCCCAACAAGCTGGTAGCTTCTTAGTCCTATGACCCCCTGGCTTTGGAAGCGGAGCTCTCTGGGTGGTTCTCTGACCTCTTCACTGGCTGCTGGCCCCAAGGGCAGGCTGGCACAGAGGGGAGCCATGTTGAAGGGGGCAGGTGAAATGTACCCCTTCCATAGCCTGCCTGACCACCTGCCACATTCCCAGGCCCTGTTCAGCTCCTGGTGTCTGCTTCTGTCCCTGGCTGGTCCCTGGGGTCCTCTTGGGTCCTGGCCCAGTTGGCAGATTCAGCCTGATGAACACTCCTGGGGCTATATCTGGACAACCTTTCTGAGGGCCTGGGACCATGAAGGTGACAATACCTATTGGGGGGCTTGTTTTGGTCCCAGCCCTGTCAGTTTCTCACTTGTAAAACTGATTCATGTTGACATATGGCAGAGGCCAATAAAATATTGTAAAGCAACTCAGTTCAGTTCAGTCACTCAGTTGTGTCTGACTCTTTGCAACCCTATGAACTTCAACATGCCAGGCCTCCCTGTCCATCACCAACTCCCGCAGTTTACCCACATTCATGTCCATTGAGTCAGTGATGCCATCCAACCACCTCATCCTCTGTCATCCCCTTCTCCTCCTGCCCTCAATCTTTCCCAGAATCAGGGTCTTTTCAAATGAGTCAGCTCTTTGCATCAGGTGGCCAAAGTATTGGAGTTTCAGCTTTAGCATCAGTCCTTCCAATGAACACCCAGGACTGATCTCCTTTAGGATGGACTGGTTGGATCTCCTTGCAGTCCAAGGGACCCTCAAGAGTCTTCTCCAACACCACAGTTCAAAAGCATCAATTCTTCAGTGCTCAGCTTTCTTCACAGTCCAACTCTCACATCCATACATGACTACTGGAAAAACCATAGCCTTGACTAGATAGATGGACCTTTGTTAGCAAAGTAATGTCTCTGCTTTTTAATATGCTGTCTAGATTAGTCATAACTTTCCTTCCAAGGAGTAAGCGTCTTTTAATTTCATGGCTGCAATCACCATCTGCAGTGATTTTGGAGCCCCCCAAATTAAAGTCAGCCACTGTTTCCACTGTTTCCCCATCTATTTGCCATGAAGTGATGGGACCAGATGCCATGATCTTTGTTTTCTGAATGTTGAGCTTTAAGCCAACTTTTTCACTCTCCTCTTTCACTTTCATCAAGAGGCTCTTTGGTTCTTTGCTTTCTCCCATAAGGGTGGTGTCATCTGCATATCTGAGGTTATTGATATTTCTCTTCCAATAAAAAAGTCATAATTAAAAAGAATGGTAGAATGCATAAGTTTCAACACATTGGGGACCATTTAGTCAATGAAAGGCAAAGTTAAAAATTCCCTCCAATCTCCAATGCCAGATCTGCCCTCCCTCACCCAGGTTTTTACTTCCCCAGAAGAGAAATTAGTGTGTATTTGAATACCAATGGCAACAGTGCCTGGAGGTCCAACCTTAAGCTGCCCCCATAAGTGTGAGAAGATCTGGGGACCACTGTGTCTTGGAAAGCTACTGTTCAAGGACATTGCGGGCTGGCCCCTCCCATTACAGAGCGTAAATGAAGGCCCAGAGAGGGGAGGTGTTGTACCCCAGACCACACTGATGATGCAGGGCAGAGTGGTGGCCTTCCAGTTGCCTGCAGTGCTGCCTGAGGGTACAAGGTGGGCCGGAACGTGCTTCTGCATTGCTTTTTGGCAGCTTGCTGTCTGTCTGCTTCCTCCCCGCTCCTCCTTGCTGTGCTCATGCGTGTGTGTGTGAGCCTGGGCCACACCTGGCCTGCAGACCTGGCCCTCTTTCCTTGTAGATGCTCTCTTTGATTGCAGGTCCCCTTTCCTGGACATCAAGCAGGACCTTGCATCACCTGCCGCTCTCCCTGGAGCCCTCATGATCAGCGCTTCTCCAGCCTCTTTCTCACCTGCAGACTTCCTTCCTGGTCCTTAACCAGCACTGTTTCTTCTCTCAGCAGAGCTTCCTTCTTGCCCCCTCTTTCCTGGGGGATGTCACCCAGCAGTCCCTTTGCACCTCCTCTGCTCCAGCAGCCCCCTCCTCCTGACCCCATTGTCATAGCCTCACACCGCAGCCTATTTTATAGGCTGGTTGTCTTACCGGCTAACTGATCTCCTTAGACCTGGGGCTGAAGCTGGTGGCCTGTGAGCTGGGTGGAATCTGGTCACTGTCTGCTTAGTGCGCTCCTTAAAGAATTCTGTTTGTTCTTTTAACGTGGCCTCTGCTCCCCAGCTCCCCAGAGGCACACCCACTGTTCCTTGGTACTGTGCACCCACCCAGCTTCCCACATCATCATCCACTGGCCCTTTGAGTTTGAAATCCTCCCTTTAAAAGGGCTAAGCCTTATCTTTCTGTCTGTCTCTGACTATGGCATCCACAGCACAGAACACATCAAAGAGCAAGAGGTTCATTAATTTATATTATTGACTGAGTGAATATATTAATGAGTGAAAATAAGTGCAAAATAGTTGTTTAATGTGTGCAAAAAAATAATAATCATGGTTGTAGGTGCACAGAATGTTTCTGGAAAGATTCATATAAACTTGGTAACAGTAGATGCCTTGGAGAAGGGAACTGGGGGGCTGGGGGGATGAGATGGAATTAGAATACCCCTTGTTCCTTTGGAATTTAATTCAAATTTTACAAAAGTTGGAGTTTCATTGAAAGGTGATTGCATGCTTTCAGAAAATCAAGTCTTGGCATTTGAGGCCATTTTTGCTGTGGGCCCACCTCTGCCTTCTCAACCTTGAGCCCCCCTGAATCTGATGTGGTCTTTCCTCCTATCCCAGTAGTGCCTGGTCCGAGATGGGGTCCCAGGTCTCGATGGACGCGGGAGCCGTGCATGTTGTGATTGTGGGCGGGGGCTTTGGTGGCATCGCTGCCGCCAGCCAGCTGCAGGCACTGAACATCCCTTTTGTACTGGTGGACATGAAGGACTCCTTCCACCACAACGTGGCAGCCCTCCGGGCCTCCGTGGAGAGTGGTAAGGGGCCCCTCTCTGGGGCTTTCTTTGTGACAGTGGCCTATTCACCACTGTGGGTCAGAGGGTGGTTTTCTCCCTTTACGGCAAGGTGCCTAAATTCCACCATTGACAAGTTCTGGGGAATCCTAAGTCCCTGCCCTTAAGCAGCTACCACATGAAGGCCCCAGAAGTCAGAGTGTGAGCTTCCTTAAGGACCTAGGGCTCAGACTGGGTACTCTAGGGTGTAGTGGCTACCCAGGGGTCGTTTAACCAGTGGTGTCACTGTTGGCATGCAGCTCAGGACGGGTTCTGAATTATTCTGGCCTCCTGTGGGCAGCCCAGCTTTATACTGCAACCTCCTTTCTATCCATTCCCCAGGGTTTGCCAAAAAGACATTCATTTCCTACTCGGTGACCTTCAAGGAAAACTTCAGGCAGGGCCTGGTGGTCGAGATAGACCTGAAGAATCAGACGGTGCTGCTGGAGGATGGCCAGGTGAGTCCAGTGGGGCTGGCTGTTCTCAGCTGACTTCAGGAGGCCCCAGGGATGTGGCTGCTGGTGGGAGGATACCTGGGCTGGTCTCCTCAGGGACGAGGCGCCCCCATCCCTTCCCTGTGCCTGGAAGATAGCAGATGCCTCCTGAGCCGAGGCCAGACCCCAGCGGCCACAGGAGTGGTGCAGACATTTTTGGAGCCCTCCCTGTATGCCAGGCACTGTCTGAAGCCTCGTGTGTTCTCCTTTAATGCCCACTGTGACCCTGGGAGGGAGGTGCACCCCAACCCTCCACCAGCATGTAGACCCAGTTTTTTTTCGCCCAGCCCAGAGGCCCCCTCGCTGTCTGGAATCAAGGGGTAGGTGCCACGATCCCACATCACCCGGTGGGGGAGGGGTGCAGAGGTCTTCCTCCTGGAATTAGTGCTCCTCAGACCCAGCACCCAGTCTGGCGTAAGTTCAGCGTTTGGTGGATCCCCAAGGGACCAGAAATCTGTCAGTGAGCCGCCACCTGCCCACCCACTGGAGGATCCCCTCCAGCCTGGCCCTCTGCTCTAGTCAAAGCTAAGTGGGGGTTGGACAAAGGGGCTCCAATTCCTGTCTTTAATGAGTGCGTGGTTTCTTGTGAATTAGTCCTCCTTGAATCAATTTTAAGACTATAGAACCTCTGCTTGGCATGATGATAGAAAACGTCCTTATCCTGTAGTTTTGGGTCCCTGAGGGCATCTCAGGCCTCCATGGGGGAGTGGCGAGCTGAGTGGGATACAGATCCTCCATCTCCCTCCCATCAGAGCAGCTCTGCCTTTGTTAATTTTATATCTGTAACATCTTACGGAAAAACCCGAGTGAATGAACTTTTTGGCCAGCCCAAGGGATTTTCTTCTCTTTTTTTTTTTCTTCTTTTGGCCAGGATGGGGGAAGTTTCTTCTAGAATAAATGTAGTAATAGGGAGATTCTAGACTAACTCCACATTGGAAGCTAGAATCCTACTTATTCCCCAGAAATAGTTTTTTGCCTGGTGGAGCCTGGGGTTGGATGCAGAAGGCCAGGCTCTACCCTCACCTTTTTATTTTTTTCCCTTGCTCCTCCCAGGCCCTACCCTTTTCACATCTCATCCTGGCCACGGGCAGCACTGGGCTCTTCCCGGGCAAGTTTAACCAGGTTTCCAGCCAGCAGATGGCCATCCAGGCCTATGAGAACATGGTGACGCAGGTGAGCTGCCCACTGCCAGGGGCGGGGATTGAGGACAGAGCTGGGGTGGGTGCCCATGAGAGTGAAACAGCTGCGGGACACCTGGGGCTGCAGCAGGGAGCTGCCAGGAGGTGTCTGGGGTTGCAGAGATGCAGAGTTCCCAGAAAGAGGCTCCTGGGAGAAGACCTTTGGACCTGTCATGAAGTTTGGACATGGGCATCTAGACCTGCTCATGTAGCTATTGGCTCCTGTTTGTACAGGGCATATGTTTTACAGAGCGGGCTTGGATCCATGCTCTTGGTTCTCATGGGGATCCTGAGAGGTGGGTGGAATGGGTCTGTCCCCACTGAATAGATGAGGCATGGGGACCTGGAGAAGGTCATGCAGCCGTGTGACTGAGGTCAGGCATTTCCTTCTCTGCAAAGCCACTGAGAGGCCTGGGGAACTTCTCACATAGTCATGAGCAGACGTTAGACTTGAAGTTAAGAACCTAGCCTGTGAACTCAGGCAGATCCGCTCATCTGCAAGGTGGGCAGGTAGTGAGAGCTTAGTAAGAAATGCAGGGAGACACCCAGCAAGAGCCTGATCCCCAGGAAGGTTATTTGGACCCTGAGCTTGGGAAGGGTTCTCTATGCTTCCTTGGTCAAGGTACCCACTTCCTAGTCTGGGCCCAGAGGTGGGGTGGACTTGAGGGTGTGCTTACATTTCCTGCTTCTCCAGGTCCAGCGCTCACAGTCCATTGTGGTGGTGGGAGGAGGCTCTGCAGGAGTGGAGATGGCAGCAGAGATTAAAACAGAATACCCCGAGAAAGAGGTAGGCCAGTGACCTTGGGTTTGAACTCCCCACAGTGGGCTTCTTTTTTGTCTAATGAACCTCAGAATTTGCTCAGGGCCTGGGAAGGGAGTCCCATTAACATAAAGTGGGAGCATGTGTTTTCCCATCTTCTGCTCTCTGTACTGGGGCCCCCCTAAAGTCCCATTCTGCTGGGAATTCTTCCTGGAGAGCTAGGGTGTGCCCTCATTCAGTGAGGGGTTCTGCCCTCTAGGCCAACTCGGAGGATCAAGCCCAGGGGAAAAACATTACAAAAGGTTAACTCCTGTGTGCCCTGCAGCAATTTCTCCTTTGTGATAGAAACTTTGATTACCTCTTTTTGCTGACAACCAGCTTGATCAAAGATTCCCTCATTGGTGTCTTGTCTGGGTAAGAGACGAATTTCCCTGGTGGCTCAGATGGTAAAGAATCTGCCTGCAATGCAATGCAGCAGACCTGGGTTTGATCCCTGGGTCAGGAAGATCCCCTGGAGGAGGAAACGGCAACCCACTCCAGTATTCTTGCCTGGAGAATCCCATGGACAGAGGAGACTGGTGGGCTATAGTCCATAGGGTTGCAAAAGAGTGAGACATGACTGAGCGACCAACACTTACACTTTTTCTGGATAAGAGACAGTAGTCTTCTCCCTGGACAGATAGGGGGACCCTGCAGCGCACCCCTCACAGCCCCTGCTGGGGAAGGACTGGCCAGCACTGCTTTCTTGTCTGCGAGAGGGTGGCCCTGCTCCTGTTGGTCTTGCTGGCATCTTGGAGACAAACGGAGCAGGCTATAAACGCTCAGCCTAGGGCTGAGTGATGCTCACCAATTATGGATCCATGAGGCGAGAGCTTGCCTGTAGCTGATGCCAGATCAGCTTCTGGGAGCCACGTGGAGCCTGTGGCTGGTTCTTTTTCCCTAGAGAAAGGCAGGTTGGTTTTGAAAAGAGAGATCAATATAGGCTAATTTAATTATATGGCTATTCTCTGATGATTTATTGGAAATTATTATGAGTGACTGATGTAGAAGTTGATTAATTTTGATTTATGGGGTAGAGACTGGTCTGAAGTAGTAAATAACTCAGTGTAATTCTTGTATGTTTATAATTAGTAGACAGGTAAGAGTAATAGTAGTGACCCTTTATTGAGGAGTCAGTATGTGCTGAGTTGGGGCTTCCCAGGTGGCTCAGCAGTAAAGAACCCACCTGCCAACGCAGGAGATGCGGGTTCAATCCTTGGGTCAGGAAGATCCTTTTGAGGCAGAAATGACAACCTGCTCCAGTGTTCTTGTCTGGGAAATCCCATGGACAGAGGAGCCTGGTGGGCTACAGTCCATAGGGACCCAAAGAGATATGACTTGAGTACGCACGTACATGTACTGAGCTCTGTACTTTCTGCTTAGCCATTTCATCATTACAAAATTCCTCTGAGTGGGACTGTCCACCTTACGAAGTCTTTGGGAGGTGTCTGAGTGGATATCTGAGATGGGATTTCAACCCAGGCAGTCCGATTTCAAAGTCCAAGCTCTGAACATCTCTACAGGCTGCCTTCCACTTCACTGCACTGACCCAGGCAGCAAATAGACATGCCTGGAAGCACCAATTTTAGAACCAGCTTTGGTGTAAATGTCAGCCTGATTTACAGGGTGTCAATGGCTTACATAGACACTGTGTAAGTGTCCAAGGATGCTTGAAAACAATTTTCCACATGTCTCTCGGTGAGGTATGTGTCAAGAAGCATTGGCACATCTGAAAGAATTCTAGTCTGGGAGATATGGGTTCCAGCCCAGCTCACCATTAACTGGTCTGAAAGTGAAAGTGTTAGTCGCTCAGTTGTGTCCAACTCTGTGCGACCCCATGGAATGTAGCCCGCCAGGCTCTTCTGTCCATGGAATTTTCCAGGCAAGAATACTGGACTGGGTAGCCATTTCCTTCTCCAGGGGACCTTCCTGACCCAGAGATCAAACCCGGGTCTCCTGCATAGCAAGCGGATTCTTTACTGTCTTATAACTGATCTGCCAGTGGGCCACTTACTTCTCTGGGGCCTCAGATTCCTCACCTGTAAACTGGAAGTTGGGAGGAGGTGGGGGAGAAGTGCTGCTATGTTTTCGGGCCTCTTTGTGTGAGTGGGAGACTCAGTGTTTTTTCTCTGCCCTGTGGTTCTTTGCCCCCAGGTCACTCTTATTCACTCCCAGATGGCTCTCGCAGACACAGAGCTCCTGCCCTGTGTCCGGCAGGAAGTGAAGGAGATCCTGCTCCGGAAAGGCGTGCAGCTGCTGCTGAGTATGTGCAAGGCCCCTCCTGCCCGGTCCCTCTCCCCGGCAGAGACTTGGTCTCTGCCCACAGTCTGAGTGAGGGTGGCTGCGCTCAGCCCAGGCTCTCTGTTCAGTGCCCATTTAGCCCATTGTTCTCCTGAAGGTGTGTCTGGGCAGGTCCTGACAGACTTCTGTGTTGTGGAGGCAGCACCGTCCTGGATGTTGCTTTGGATGGAGTACAGGTGGGACCCATTTGTTGAATGGTTTAAAAATCACGTAAAATATTCTACCTGAATTATGATATCTCTTTGGTGGAGAGAAGAGGTGTTTTTGGTTTGTATTTTGAGGGTGGTGGGACTTCCCTGTGACTCAGATGGTAAAGAATCTAGACCCCGGTTTAATCCCTGGGTCGGGAAGATCCCCTCGAGAAGGGAACAGCAACCCACTCCAGTATTCTTGCCTGGAGAATTCTATGGACAGAGGAAGTCTGGCCGGCTACAGTCCATGGGGTCGCAAAGAGTCAGACACAACTAAGAGACTAACACTTTCACTTTTTGAGGGTGGTGAAGAGCATGGCTTTTGTCCAGAGCAGGAGGGAAGAGATCTGCCCAGCATATTAGGGTGGGGCTCTTGTTCTGGGGGTGTGATCCCCCCAGTTCCCTCCCTGACCCTCTCACCTTTTGCTGGGAGGGTGAGGTGTCTGCTCCATGAGAGCCCTCCCGGCTCCTGGGCTTCATGGAAGTGGCTGTACAGCCCTCCTCCAGGCAGCAAGGACAGTGGACCCCTCGACTTCCCTTGTCCCTGATAGGGAAAAGCCTGGAGGGCTCGTCCTGCCTGGCTGGGCTAGTGGAGTGCACATTCAGGGAGGTGGTTTCCTCAAATAACCTTTTGGAGAACCTGTTGGGAAACTCAACCTCACTTCCGCAAGTTGCTTCTTGGAACCTGCCTCCCCTTGGGTCCCTTGGGACCAGATGTCCTGCTGTTGCTTCTCAGGGCTGCAGAGCACACTGGTGTCTGGCTGTTAGGCCAGCCCTGGCTTGGGCCTTGGAGACACACCTGCCCAGCACCAGCCTCCTGGTCAATGAGTCTCCCCTGACAGGTGAGCGGGTGAGCAACCTGGAGGCGCTGCCTGTCAATGAGCATTGTGAGTGCATCAAGGTGCAGACAGACAAAGGCACGGAGGTGGACGCCAACCTGGTGATTGTCTGCAACGGTATCAAGATCAACAGTGCGGCCTACCGCAGCGCGTTTGGTAAGTGGGAGGCTGAGTGGAGGGCCCTTCTGCAGGGTACCTCTTCTCTCTCCAGCCCCTGGGGAAGGTCCTGCAGGACTCTGCCTCAGGAATCGGCGCTCTGCCCCCCACCCCCACCCTGTCTCAACAGCTCATTTGGTGTCTTCTGAATGGTGACATCAAACTTCAAGTTTGGGTCCACTCCTGCTGCGCTTCCCTAGGCTGTTTTGATGGTGACTTAGTTCAAGGCGAAGGCAATGGCACCCCACTCCATTACTCTTGCCTGGCAAATCCCATGGGCGGAGCAGCCTGGCAGGCTGCAGTCCATGGGGTCGCTAGGAGTCGGACACGACTGAGCGACTTCACTTTCACTTTTCACTTTCATGCATTGGAGAAGGAAATGGCACCCCACTCCAGTGTTCTTGCCTGGAGAATCCCAGGGATGGGGGAGCCTGGTGGGCTGCCATCTCTGGGGTTGCACAGAGTCGGACTCGACTGAAGCGACTTAGCAGCAGCAGCCCAGTGACCGGACTCTTCCAAAACTGGATCCCGCGCCCCTAGTGGTGAGAGATGGAAACAGGTTTCAGAGAGAAAGATTTGCTGTTACTTTTCCCTGCTTTTTCTACTTTTCTCTGTGCTTCCCTTGTAGCTCAGTCAGTAAAGAATCTACCTGCAGTGCAGGAGACCTGGGCTCGATCCCTGGGTTGAGAAGATCCCCTGGAGAAGGAATGGCAACCCACTCCAGTATCCTTGCCTGGAAAATCTCATGGACAGAGGAGCCTGGTGGGCTGTAGTCCATCGGGTCCCAAAGAGTTGGGCACGACTGAGCGACTAACACTTATTTACTTTTCTCTGCAGATGCAGGGGAAATTCCAGGGTCAGGCCTTTCTCTGTCCATAGGTGCTGCTCTCTCAAAATCCTGACTCAGGCATTTGACCACTTGAGCTTGGAACAATCTTGAGGAACGGGGGCGATAATGAAACCTCTTGTTCTTAAAGCTCAGCGTTGACTTATTGAACTAAAATGGAGATGAGGGAGCTGGACCCATGGCTCCATCTGTGAGCTGGAGACTCAGTGGTTTCTTCTCAGGCTCTACTGTGGGCGTGTCCCCAGGTGCCCATCATATGCTCCCCAGTACCTTTCCTAGATAAGAAGCTCCTGTTGTGTGTCTAGCAGAAAAGAATGATCCAATCCCAGAAAGAAACTAGTCCTGGGTATTTGGGGGTGGGATCAAGGGCTTAAAATGTACAGAGATCCCAGGACTTAACACCTAATGGTCCTAATGTTATATTTCCAAAGGTAAATTGTTTAAAATCCCTTATAAAGAAACAGCTATCATTTATTAAAGCCCTGCAGTTATTTAAAAAATCTGATCCTCATTCAGAAGGAAATCCAAGACTTGCCTAGGTTGTGACTTAATCATCAAGTGAATTCTTGTTAATCGTGGTAACTTATAAAGACTCAAGTGCTTTGTAAGAAGTGACCCTTTCCGATATTTCTGACCAGTTTCCACCCTAGAATTGTAACCTCACCTTTGCATGAAGCATTCTGAGGTGGAGAGGTCAGACAGAAATAAACCAGGAAGGAGACTTGCCTCTTGAGGATGTGCCTTTAGAGGGTGGCTGGACCAGCACCACTGCCAGTCCTCACTGCGGTTCAGGTGGCCATAGCAGCTCAGGATCTTGGTTTCGGGCTGGTTCTTCCTGGCAGGTGATCGGCTGGCCGGCAACGGTGCTCTGAGAGTAAACGAGTACCTCCAGGTGGAAGGTTACAGCCACATCTATGCCATCGGAGACTGCGCCGACGTGAGGGAGCCCAAGATGGCCTATCACGCCGGTCTCCACGCCAACGTCGCCGTGGCCAACATTGTCAACTCCATGAAACAGAGGCCCCTCAAAACCTACAAGCCAGGTCAGGAAGCCCCACATGCGGCACAGTCTTAAGAGAGTTTGGGTTAGATGCGGAGAAGCCTTTGTGGACTTTAGGAAGCCTGAACGCTAGAACGCTCTGAAAGTTAGGGATAGGAACCCGCCCCCACAACCCCAACCCCAACCCCAACCCAGAGCTCTAGGAAGGTATGTTGGGGACTTGGCCACCTTCCTGAAGGCCGTATGCATTTCCCCGCCCCGACACTGAAGGCCCCGGGAAGGGTTTGTGCCCAGGGAGTTGCAGGCCCGTGGACAGGGCAGGATTCTAGATTGGGTGCGTGTTTCTGCTCCACAGGGTCACTGACGTTCCTCCTGGCCATGGGGAGAAATGACGGCGTGGGCCAGATCAGTGGCTTCTATGTGGGGCGGCTTATGGTTCGGCTGGCCAAGAGCCGGGACCTGTTGGTCTCCACGAGCTGGAAAACCATGAAACAGTCTCCACCCTGATGGGGAATCCAGGCGAGAGACAGGTACCACCGCCGCCTGGGGATCAGATTTCTTGACAGATGGTACCCACTTGACAAATGGCTCTTTTCCTGGAGTAAGATGTCAGTGCCGACCAGACACACAATTTATAGAAAACCAGAAACTGGGCTAGGGAGAGGGATGTTAATGTTAAAACAGACACCCCTAAGGGACTCGTTCTGGGTTTGCAAAGGTGTTGCACTCATGCTGGCTGAAGGGTTCACTTGTTCCTGGGAAGGGCATGGCCTGCCTTTACCCCAGCCTCCTCTTGGGTGTGTGTGTATGCGTGCGGTATGTGGCATTCAGAGCTCTGAGTAGGGGAGAGAGCTCCCTCTCCTGGTGGCAGGAAGCATCTCCCTGTCTCTAAGGGCAGGAAAGAGGGCCTGCACAAAACCAGCTAAGGAAAGGGGGCTGGGATAGAGGGATGGCCTGCATCCCAACCTCTCCCATCACATGGGGCCTGGGGAAGCCTGTACATCCTGCAACACTCAGATTAATAGGAGCCTGATTTTTCAACTGTTAGTCCATATCATTTTTATTCTTCATGAAACAAGTATTTCTATTTTTAGATCCTGATTATATACCATAGGTTGTATTTAAGAAGCATTAGATGAAATTTCCCTCCTGGTTAGTCCATTCTACCAGAGAGCGAGTTTTTATAGACCTAAAGGGTTAAGACAGAAGCCTGGTCTGCCAGCCGCTGGGGGTGTTTAAGGAAAGGCAACCAAGCTAATGTGACCATTTTCATGGGTTGCAATCTGGCTAACATTCAGGGAATAGGTTGGGGTTCAGCAGGGGAACCCCTGCATGCTTCCAGGCTAGCATCATGGGCAAATTTGTGACAAATCTCTAGCTGATGCTGGGGTAGGAGTACCCTGTGGGAACCCTGTGGTTTTGTTCCTCTGATTTCCTGACCAACCCCAATGTCACTTATCTGGAGGCTCAGCCTTGTGGCAATAATGCCTGCCACCAATGATGTTAAGATAAAAAAAAATAAAAAGTTGACTCCTCTGTTAGAGAGAGGACTTCTAATCAGGACAAGCCTATTTGGGACCACAAGCCTAAGGCGGAAGTGGCTGATGAGTTCATCTGAATAAATTCAGGCCCTGCCCTGGCCCACCCTGTCTCTCCCTGCCTACTTTTAACGGTAACCTCTGGGTACCTGGCCAGAATTCTTAGGATACCAGCCTCACTGGGGTCTTGTGGTCTATCCTGTCTAGGCTGTGGCCCAAGTCTGTTCCATGCTGTTGCCCATGCCTTAGAGAGACTGTGCCTCTCTCCCAAAGGATGGCCACCCCATGGAGGCTTCACCCAGGCCTCCATTCCTGCAGACCACAACCAACCAGGCTCCCTTCCTGCAAGCGGGACCTGCTGCCTGAGAAACACAAGCCATTGCGTGCCGTCTGCCCTGGGGCCTGGCATGGTGGGAGCCTCTGTCCTGTAGGGACAGGCCCTGTTCTACTTATCACATTCTAGAAGTGTCCATCCACGGGGACACAGTTCTCCAAACTGAGGACAACGTTGCAATAAAAGAATATATTGTAAGAAAGACACTGGATCTTTTATTTTTTTTTTCCTTTCATTTTCTTTAAAAAAAACCAAAACAAAACAAAGCCTGAAGCAAAATCTTTTTAAGAGAAGTTACAGATATTATAGGGTTAAAGGTGGGGGCACTAAAACAGAAAAGAAAAGCACCAGTGAGATGCCTTTCTAATTTTCTTCTCTCCCATCACTGAATACAGACAGCCAACAAAGCCCAAGTCACTTTTTTTTTCCGCCCTCTTCCCTTGCAAAAAAAGGAGAAACAGAAGATTTTAAGAATTTTGAAAGGATTTTGTGTGTGTGTAAAAGTCAATGCTAAAAATCTAAACAAAGTCTGTGTTTTTTTTAAAAAAGTTCTAAAACAACAGGAAGAAAACACATAGAAAGAAAACCCTGGTGGAGACCTGGTTAATTACGGACTGAGGCTCTTTTTTAACGAGAATATAAAATAATGGAAATGCAGAGGGCTCTTCCCGTGGGCAGGGCCTGCTCCTGCAGCTCCTGCTACCCGCTTCCCTTTCAGCTGCCCTCCGCTCCCCTGCCGTCACCCTTCCTCTCTCCTTTTAAAGATAAAACCCCGCTCCTGTGACTCTGATCCTCCTGCTTCCCGTTGGTGAGTGTGGTGGCCGCCTGTGGGCGCAGGGCGGCTACTTGGCATCAAGCTTGGCCATCTCCTGTACGTAGATGCCGATGCTCTCGCTGTCGAAGAGGAGGAAGTAGACGTTCTTCAGCGAGGATGCACTTGAGTCATCAAAGTGGGCCGAGATGGCTTTGAGGGTCACCTGGGCTGCCGTCTGTTTGGGGAAGCAGTTTCTGTGCCAAAGGGAAAGAGGAGCCAATGTCACTTTAGTCCTGGGGCCCATGAAGGAACTCTGCCCTCAGCCTGGGGTGGGGGCAACGTGGTTCCTTCTTATCTTGGCACCAGGCCCTTGTTCCTGTCACTCAAGGTCTTACTGTGTGCAGGGGGGTCCACACACAATCTCTTTTGACCCCAGGAGAGGGACAGCTTGGGAAGGAGATGGGCAAGGTCCTTGTAAAGTCCCCACTTCACAAGTGCCACACTGGCTCAGAGAGGCACCATGGTTTTAGGGCTGGCTGGTGAGGAGCCCCGTGTTTGAATCTATGTGGCCTGACTCAAGTCCGGCTTAGCTTTAAAAAATACCAACTCAGTATTTAAAATACCTGATCTTGCAGAGAGCCTGTATAGTTTTTATTAGCTCACTCAAAACTGGTTTCCATGCTAAACGGATTATTTATTAAAGGGCACAAATGTATGCTCAAAAGAAGCACATCTTCATTAATTCCTGTTTCATGCATTTCACCTTCCTCTCACTAACCCATGTGGATGTGCCAATGTAATTTCAGCAGTGATGATTCTGGGCAGGGCCCCAAGCCCCAGGATGCCACAGGAGAGCTGTCTGCCAGGGACCCAACCATCGTGGTGACACTCTGGCCCCTCTTGGGTGGGTCTGGGATGGGCTGGCCTGATAAGAATTCTTCTTGGTCAGCTGTCATGTCCCAGCCCAGAACATCCTGGCACGTGGTCGCAGTTGTATGCAGAGAATTCCATTCAAAGCGTCTCCAGGCCAGCCTATGGAGACCCAGCACTGCCCACTTAGGTTGGGATAGAATTGTGGCAGGAAGCTAAGCCTCATTCCTTCCCTCTCTGCCTTCTGGTATGACTCAGCCGTCACATCTTCAGACTGTAAATCATCTTCGCTATGGAGGACTCTCAAGAGAGAGGCTGTTCAAAATTAAAGCAATAACTCCCTCTGGCTGTGAGTGGAAGGGGAGAGGCCATGCTACATGTGAGGACAGACAGCCTCATTATTTGCCTGAAATATTGCTCCCGTGCCCAGTTGGGGTCTGTGGCAGAGACAGCAATCATTTCTCCAAACCCTGAAAGCAACCCTTGCTGAGGACCTTTCACTTCTCCAGCCTCAGCCGCAGGGCTTGCCCAACCCCAGAGCAGCATGGGATTCCCCTGGGGACTCTGAGATTTGTATCCTAACTCTGTGGGCTCCGGGCTGCTGGTCGGTGGACCACGCTTTGAGAAGCAAGCGCCTTCGAGCCTGGTGTTTCCCATTCTGTGTTCTAGACAGGGACAGCTGGTGGGCATGTGGCCTTTGAACCCGGCTCTCAAAAAGGAACGCCTCCTGTTCCTCCTGGAGGCTACCTTTCTCTGTGTGTTTCGAACGATGGAAACTGGGTTTCTATACTCTGTCGCCTGGTCAAAGAGCTTGGCTGCCACCAGCACTCCTTGGTTACATCCTCTGGGATGGCCAAGCTGGATGTGACCAAGTGGGGGCGCAGCTGGTTCCCAGGGAGAAGGCTGGATGGACTGACCCAGCATCCCTGCCGCCCGCCCAGAAGAGAACATCTTACCTGCCGCTGGGGAAGGGCGGGAACGCCACCGACTTCAGCTTCTTGTCCTCTGCTGCCGAGAGGCAATTTTTGATGGTCTCTTCAAGCTGCTCTTCGCATTTGTCGGAGCCCCACTGAGGAATGTGACAGTGGATGACAAACTTGGCTGCGAGTCCGCTCGACTGGCTGACGGCAGCTGCGACATGAGAGAGAGATGCTGCAGGTCATTTCTTATGTCTCCACGCTAAGCCAGGGGGTTAGGCTGAACCTCCTGCGTCCTCCTCGGGAGAGGAAGAGCCGTGGCAGAATTGCTTTTGACAGTTGGCACAAGTTTCGGGTACACAGTGGAAACAGATGTGACAGTATGCCGCAGACGTTCACATGGTCTGCCTTCTGGCCTCCTAATCAAAGGTGTGGGGCTTCCCAGGTAGTATGTGTGCAGTGGTAGAGAATCTGCCTGCCAATGCAGGAGACGTGGGTTCGATCCCTAAGTTGGGGAGCTCCTCTGGAGGAGGAAACGGCAACCTACTCCAGTACTCTTGCCTGGAAAATCCCATGGACAGAGGAGCCTGGCGGACTACAGTCCATGGGGCCACAAAGAGTTGTACATGAGTGAGCACACATGTGCACACACACAATCAAAGGTACACAGTGGACTCGTCTCTGACTCCTGGAACCTGTGAATGATAACTTATGTGGAAAAAGCGACTTTGCAGATGTGATTAAGCGAAGGACAGTGAGATGGGAAGGTTATCTTGGACTATCCAGCTGAGCCCTAAATGTATCATACAGGTTCTGATAAGAGGGAGGCAGAGAGGTCAAAGGTAGGCGAAGGCACTGTGACAGAGGAGCAGGGGTGGGAGTGATGTGTCCAGGGGTCAAGGAATGCAGGAGGCCGGAAGCTGGAGCGGGCTTCCCAGGTGGCGAGAGTGGTAAAGAGCCTGCCTGCCAATAAATGCCGGTTCGATTCCTGTGTTAGGTAGATCCCCTGGAGGAGGGCAAGGCAACCCACTCCAGTACTCTTGCCTGGAGAATCCCATGGACAGAGGAGCCTGCCGGGCTACAGTCCATAGAGTCACAAAGAGTCGGACATGACTGAAATAACTTAGCACAAACAGAAGCTGGAACAGGCAAGGAACAGCTGCTTTAAGAAGGAACCAGCCCTGCCAGCACCTTGATTTTAGTTTCTTAAGACTCACTGCGGCCTTCTGATGTCCAGAGCGCTAAGACAATACATTTGTGTTGTTCGATGCTACCAAGTTCGTGCTAATTTGTGCAGGCCTGTGATAGTTTCTAGTGATAGGAGACTAATACAATGGCTTTTAAAAACTGACAAGCCCTCTCGTCTCTCCCCATCTGAGGTCCTGACTTGGTAGGTCTGATGCAGGCCTTGTGCTTGGTGATTTGAGGACCCTCCCTAAGTTGAGACCCACTCTACTAGGTTGTACACCTCCTTGGACAGGGACTGTCTTTTGATCATCCCTGTATACCTGAGAAGCCTGCAGCGAGCAGGTGTTCACAATAGGTTGTGGAGTTAAATCACGGCCGCTTGGTCTCGTAATTTCAGTTCATACTCCCTATTTTTACTTTTTACTCCCCCAAACCTCTTTATTGTCAGAAGCAGAGCTGATAGTGAGGAGTTCTAGGTAAGTCCTTGTGGCCATTGATCTCCAAAGGAGCGGTTGGGTCTGATCCACTGGCCACTCTCTGGCCCCTTGGAGGCGTCGGTGGCTGCAGCCACCTGCTGCTTGCCTCTAAGCCACCCACCTTGTGGAGCTGGGGCTCTGTGCCACTCAAGGAACCAAATTTAGCAGAGGCCCCCCCACCCTCCTGCAGTGGCCAGGCTCTGGGAGACCGGGGGACTTAGAGCAGGTCACGCTGCTATGGCAGCATTTCTTACAAATATATGTCTGCCGCATTCCAGAGCAGCATGTGGGGTTGATTTAAAAGACTTATTTGGAAGGTATGACGCCCACCCAGTACACGAGCTGTGTTTCCTCGTGATGTCCATCCACCGTGCTGAAGAGGCTATACCTGCACAGGCCAGGGTGGGTGGCGACAAATGCAAGGGGCGTCCCCTGCCTGTCGGCTACAGCTGTGAACGCCCTGCCTTCCCAGTGCCCAGGCTGGTGCCAAGCGTCTGATTAGTGACTGAGTGAGTTAAGGAATCGATATAAATACTGAGGCAGCAGTGGGCATGACTGGTTGACTCTCCGACCATGTACATTTGTACACCAGAAGCAGAATGTTCCCACTGGCCTTGTGGTTCAAGGGAACCCAGTATCGTGGGGATTGGCACTGCCTGCTTGGGGCAACTTCCCTGAGGCCCTCACTGTTCTTATACACTGGGGAGATTTCAGCTCCTTACAAACCAGGTTGATTTATTTTATATATGTTTAAAATATGATCATGTTACCAGCTGAATGATACTCTTTTTAATGTTAAAAGTCATTTTAAATAAGAGAAATGTACCCCTAGTGGTAGTGTTAAGTGAAACAAGAAATGTGTTAAGTTAATCAAGAAAAAATGGCGTGCCTTCTCATCCCCTCTGACACTCTCTATTTACACTAGGTTTCTTTTTTTGCTGTTGTTGTTTCTTTCTTTGGTGTTTTTGGTCCATGCTACATGGTATGTGGGATCTTAGTTCCCCCACCAGGGATTGGACCCAGGCTCCCTGCAGTGGGGATCGTCAGGGAAGTCCCTACACTAGATTTTGAAGGAAGTCCATGGTAGCAGGTCAGCCTAAAACAAAGCATTTCCATGGCAACTGGAAATGGAAACCCCCGCTTGTAGTTGTAACGATTTAGTGTTCTCTAGAGGCGCCAAGGTGAAGGTCAAGTGATCTTGGGGCTCGGGACCCTGATATTTGGTAGAAACATCTACTAATACTCTTTATGTGATGTGATGTCCCCTGGTGAGTCACCTTCACTTGGTGGGGACCATGCTCTGAGATGGTAGAGTGGCTGCAAGGAGCCTCTACAACCTTCCTTCAGGGGAGCCCAGCACCTTTTCAGAGTCACCACCGTCAAGTGGACGGCAGGGCGGCCCCTTGTCCTGCTGGGAGGCTGCGGCTGCGGCCGATCCTTGGTCTCCACGGCCCTGTGCAGCAGCCCCTCCTTCTCCTGTCCACCCAGGCCTAGTGTTCTCTCTGCTGCCACTTGGCCCTGGCTCCTACAAACCATTTTTGTCCTCAGTTTTCATCAGCTGCTTACCAGTGACCTTGCTGGAGCCCCAGGTCCAACAGGTGCCCATCAGAGTCATCGCTCGCGCCCAAAGTCAGTTCCCCTTTCTCTGTCTCTGCCGCTGGCACCACCTGTTGGCTTCCTCTGACTTGCCTCACTCCAGGCCCGTCTGCTTCACTTTCACCACCATGTCCCACCCCTCTCCCATCCAGCTTCCCGGCTGGAATCTGGATGCACTTATAATCGCTGTGGGCTTGGACCAAGATGAGTTCTTCCACAGGGAAGTTGCATTTGCTTCTGTGTCATCTGGGGACTCTACCATACCCAGGTCACGTCCCACCAGCCTTCCCAATTGAGGTTTTGGGGCCACAGTGCAAATCCACAGGCGTACCAGCATGTGGTTCAAATTCCCTAGTGAGGCTTTTCCCCATTGGTCTACCCAATGCCAAGGTCAAGACAGGTACTGGCTGCCCTTTCTGCATGGTGGGTCCATGTTTTGCTTTCTGTTAAACTGAAGGTGCCCAGGCTTTGTGTGGGGTCTCCTACTGGACACTCCATCTTGGAAATGTATTCCTTCTTACAATAAGGACATATCTTACAAGTGATGGTGTTTTGAAACTGAATGAAAAAAAAAAAAAAGGTCTAATTTAAACCCTGATGAACTATCTCCCCTTTTGCAGATGCACCCACACAAAATCCTTCTTCCCAGGGAGATAACTGCTGTTTGGCCCCGGGGCATGAATACTTGGCCCTAACAGAGGGATCTGCTTTCTTAGCTCATGCTTGTTTCCTGCAGCTCTCTCAGTCCTTCTGGATTCATTTCTGTTTCTCCCTGTGAGGCTTCTGCGGTCCTTTCAGCAAGAGTCTGTGGACCCCTGACTCTCAACTTTTGCTATCTGAAACTCTGCACCTTTTACCCTCCCTGTTGACTAATAACAAATAACATGTGACCTTCTTAGTGCACAGTCCTCCCCCTTGGTGCTTTGAAGACACTTCTGTCTCCAAGCATCTTTTGTTGCTGACAGGTCTGCTGGCAGGAGAACCATCTTTACAAATGCCCTGCCTTTCCATGGGCTGCTTTTCAGGTTTCTCTGGATTTTTTTTTGGAAAAGCCACCATGATAGGCCAGGTTTTGGATTTATTTTGATTTTTTAAATATACTCAATGTTTTCAACCTGAGGACTCAAGGGTTTCATTCTGGAAAATTCTCAGTCAGGACCTTTTTTAAATTGAGGTATAGCTGATTTATAAAATACTAGTTTCAGGTGTGCAACATAGTCCTTCAGGATTTTTATAGATTATACTTCATTTAACGTTATGATAAAATACTGGCTATATTAGCTGCATTCCCTGTGCTGAACAATATATCCTTGTAGTTTCTTTATTCCACACATAGTAGTTTGTAACTCTTCATCTTTTTATTAATTATTATTATTAATTTTCTAAACTTTTTGGCCCATGATACAAGATCTTAGTTCCCTGACCAGAGACTGAAGCTGTGATCTTGCAGTGGAAGCATGGGGTCTTAACCACTAGACTGCTTGGGAAGTCCCTTCATCCTTTTACGTTCTGCTTCTCTACCTATTTCCTGCCTCTGGAACTCTTTAGCAGCATGTTGGAGGCTCTCGTTTTATGTAGAGAAGCTATTTTTCTCTCCTTCCCATCCTATCAGGCAGTTTGCAGGTGCTTCCCCAAGACCCCCAGTTAGGATCCTCTCTTACACGGACGATTCAGGGCTGTCTCTGGGTTATACAAGAGATGGGGTAGATGCAGGCACTCGGCTGATGGGTGACCTGGCCCTGGGCTTGGGTGAGGGGCCCTCTGCACCCTTCTGCTACTCTAGAAAATGGACTTCACACAAGCCAGAGCCCGAGGTGTCGGTCAGAACCTTGGCTTCCTGTAAGGGCTGAGATTTCATCCAGCCCCTTCTCTCAGCAGGGAACCTGGCTCGCGTCCCTTCCAAGTGTGAGGTGACTCTAGTTCCCTCAGCAGGTGGCCTCCTGATTTCTCTGCGTATTACCAGAACTGCAGCCCAGCTCCCACGTCCCCTCACTGTTGCTGCTTGCAGCTCTCCTATCTCTGTCTACATGGATGCTTATGTTTTATGTCAGCATGCCACTGTCTTAAAATTTTTTTTTAATTTTTATTTATTTTCGGCTGTGCTGGGTCTTCGCTGCTATGTGAGGGCTTTCTCTAGTTGTGGCAAGCAAGGGCTGCTCTTCATTGTGGTGCACGTGACTCTCCTTGCAGTGGCTTCTCTGTTGCAGTGCACAAGCTCAACAGCTATAACACAAGGGCTTAGTTGCTCCACGGCATGTGGGATCCTTCCGGACCAGGGACTGAACCCATGCCTCTTGCACTGAAGGCAGATTCTTAGCCACTGGACTACTAGGGAAGTCCAATGTCTTAAAATTTTAAAAAGGAAATTCTATCTATCATCGTATGATGAGTGGTATGTGCAGACTGTAAAGTGAGGACATGCGTGCTTTCTTGATCAGTAGCCCTGTAAGTTTTCTTGCAATCCAATCTGATCGTGACATTCCCCAGCTTCTATTTTCAAAAGCACCTCTCTTAGTCTATATGGAGTCAAATCCAGATCATTAGCACAGTCCGAGGGCCAGGCCCATCTCCGGCTGCTGTTCATCTCCTCCCTGCCGGCTCCTGACCTTGCCTTCTCACACTGTGTCCCTACTGCCCACAGTGTCCTTGCCCCCACATAGATCTCGCATCCTCACTGGCACTTCCCCAACTCCCCAAGCAGAGTGTGTGGCTCCCTCTCTGTGCCCCACTTATGTGTCTGTCTCACCTTCTTGACTGTCTAGTGCTGGAGGACAGGAGTGGGTTTTCTTTGTCCTTGGAGCCCCCGCCCCAGGGCAGCACTTGGCACCAACTAGATGTCCCTGGAGGCAGGTGTGAACATGGATCTGAAGTCAGACCCACTTGTCAAAAAGTTACCTTTGAAAGTAAGTGTTCAAACAAACAAAAACCTGTGCACAGGTGTTCAGAGGAACTCTATTCACAGAAGTCAAAGGTGGAAATAACCCAAGTGATGAATGGATAAACAAATGAAATAGTATTCAGCCCTAAAAAGGAACGAAGCACTGATACCAGTTACAGTATGGATGAGCCTCCAAACATTTTAAGTGAAAGAAGCCAGACACAAAAGATCACATATTATACGATTCAATTTATATAAAATATCCAGAAGAGGCAAATCTATAGAGGGAGAAAGCAGACTGGTGGATGTCAGGGGCTGGGGGAGGGACGTGACTACTCAACCCATGTGGAGTTGCTACAGAAGGTGGTAAAAAGTTCTGGGAACCAGGTAGCGGTGACAGAGAAGCAGCGCTGAGTATACTTAATGCCACTGCACCGCACAGGTTTAAAGGTCACAATGGTAAACTTTGTCATGCATTTTCTGCACACACAGAAAGTTACCCAGCCATTCTAGACCGGTTTTGGGTGAGCTGATGATGCCAATTGGCCTGAACTATCCAGACACTTTATAGACCCCATGGTGTATGAAATGATCTATGTGGGCCTGCTCAAATTATCTGAGAGATGCTAAAAACACCTTCCTGACTGATTGTGGCCTGTTTTGCTCTGTGAACTGAATGTGTGTGAAGCATGTCCTGCTAGAGGGGAAGGTGGCTGGGGACGTGACCCAATTCCACACTTACCTTCAGCTACTTCCAAAGGGCCCTGGGACTTGCGAAGCTCCTTTACTGTTTCCAAGAACTCCTTGCCCCCAGCCTTTTCCAAGGCCTTACCTGTGAAGGACAATAGCGGAAAGCCATTGTGGTTGCCCTTTTCAAAGCCATTAATTTACACTGGTTAACAGTTTTACTACGTCTTAAAAAAGTGCTTAGAAAGTAGTAATCAACTTTCACAATTAAATCCTGGTTACCGGGCTTCCCTGGTGGTCCAGCACTTAAGAATCTGCCTGCCAAAGCAGGGGACAAGGGTTCAATCCCTGGTCCGGGAAGACCCCACAAGCTGCGTGACAACTAAACCCATGAGCCGCAACTACTGAGCCGGTGCTCCAGAGCTGGTGAGCTGTAACTACTGAAGCCCACGTGTCTGGAACCTGTGCTCTGTGACAAGAGAGACACTGCAGTGAGACCTCTGTGTGCCCCAGCTAGAGCGCAGCCGCCACTCTCTGCAACTAGAGAAAGCAACATGCAGCAACAAAGACCTAGAACAGCCAAAAGTAAATAACCAAACCTCAAAAATTAAAAAATTAAATCCTGGTTGCCAGTGATCACTGGCGGCAGGGGTCCCTGTGCTTCTATCCAACAGTACTTAGATGCTAGCAAACTCTTTTTTTTTTAATAATTATTTAATTTTTTATTTCACTTACTATTGCTTCTAATGTATCATAGGAATTATTTCCCCAAAATGTTAATCACAGCTGGATTGAAAGAATATTTCCAAAATACAGTAATGTTGTTTCCAACTGTACCACACTATAAGTCTCCTGGAGAGTCAAAGGGGTTTGCTTTTGTGGAATGTGAAATGAGCACAAGGAGCAGAAGCTATTGAGGCAGGTCTAGGCCCTTCAGTCAGAATAGGGAAGAGGCAAAGAAGCTGCTCTGAAGATGCAGAATGCCTCGCTCCCAAATTAGAAATTTTAAAAATGGCCCAGAAAGACAACAATAAAAAAGAAGCCTCAGAAGTTTGCGAAGAGGGAATTTCGTGGTGGTCCCGTGGTTAGGGCTTGGCACTTTCACTGCCGGAGCCCGTGGTGTGGCAAAAAAAAAAACAACAAAACAAAAACACAAAACCAAAAGTATTCTGCGAAAACAAAAGTATTTATAACTTTAAGGTTTAGGGTTAGATAAATAAGGTTTTCTTTTTTTTCAACTTATGTCTTTATTTCTTAACTTGATATTTTATTTAGAAGAAGAAGTCTCCACTGTAGAGGAAAAGGATACTGGAGATATAAAAGACTGATCCCTCTTGAGAGCAAAAAGGAAGCATAAGAAAAACCAGGAGAGGCATAAAATGGGAGAAGTTATACTAGTATGAGTGCTATCAGAGTAAGTCAGTGGTACAAGTTATATTGTTGGCTATCGCCACAAACTCTTCAAAGGACCTTTTTAGAGGTTGATTTGTTCATAAAGCAGTCTCAATGACATGAACTCTTAATGATCTTTTTAAAAAATTAAGGACTCAGAACCTCCACTGGGTTTGGGATCTGACCTTGAGTTTTTGTTTCAATTCTAGTGTTTTTTTCTATTCTACTATCACCCACTACTTAAAAATAGAGCTATCTTTATTGTTTTCCTGATATAAAAATGCAAATACTGTAGAAATGAAAAAGAAGGTAAAACTTTAAAAAATAAACTTATTTTATTTGTGAGAAGCTGCTGCTGGTGCTGCTGCTGCTGCCGCCAAGTCGCTTCAGCTGTGTCCGATTCTGTGTGACCCCATAGATGGCAGCCCACCAGGCTCCGCCGTCCCTGGGATTCTCCAGACAAGAACACTGGAGTGGGTTGCCATTTCCTTCTCCAATACATGAAAGTGAAAAGTGAAAGTGAAGTCGCTCAGTCGTGTTCGACTCTTTGTGACCCCATGGACTGCAGCTCACCAGGCTCCTCCATCCATGGGATTTTCCAAGCAAGAATACTGGAGTAGGGTGCCATTGCCTTCTTCGTGTGAGAAACTAGGACACAGTTAAGTGTTAATCGCCCTGTTGTGTCTGATTCTTTGTGACACCATGGACAGTAGCCCACCAGGCTCCTTGGTTCATGGAATTCTCCCGGCAAGAATCTTGGAGTGGGGTTGCCATTTCCTTCTCCAGGGGATCTTCCCGACTCAGGGATCAAACCAGGGTCTCCTGATTGCAGGGAGATTCTTTACCAACTGAGCCACTGCTGCTGCTGCTGCTGCTGCTGCTGCTAAGTCACTTCAGTCGTGTCTGACTCTGTGTGACCCCATAGATGGCAGCCCACCAGGCTCCGCCGTCCCTGGGATTCTCCAGGCAAGAACACTGGAGTGGGTTGCCATTTCCTTCTCCAATGCATGAAAGTGAAAAGTGAAAGTGAAGTCGCTCAGTCGTGTCCTAGGACACACTTAAGGCAGAGCTCCAGATTAAAACCACTAGGGGGAGGCTTTCCAAACGCAGTGAGTTGAGGGCAGTTGGTAGAGCCTGGGCTGGGTTTGAGGCATGGAGGAGTTGTCACCATCTCTATGTGCAAGAGAAACCCTGTTTCTCTGTAATACGAGTTTTTGTTGTTTGTTTTTTGTGTTTTCTCCCACCCAGTGCTATCATATCTCCATTTCAGCAAAGCAAGTGGCCTCTGATGCCAAGGGGGACACACAGGTGAGCCCGGCAGCCTGGGGCCCCTGGTGCTGCCCTTCAGGGCTGAGCTACTAGTATCCACCCCAAATCACCTACCTCAGGAGCAAGTCCTGTATCCCAGGAACAAAACCTTTTCTTTACTCATTTCTGTCTTGTAAAAATGGGTGAGATGGTGACCATTTAGTTGCCATCTTATTATTTCTAGTGTCTGGAAGCTTACCTTCCTAGGTTCCTCCACTAGCCTGGTCCCACTGGTGGGACAGGGGGCAATCCACTGGTGAAATAATTCAGTGTATACCCTTACAGACAGCCTAACTTGTTCCAGATGTCAATTTCCTTTTTACCAGTGGTGTTCTCAATACTGCAGCTTAAAACACATGTACAGGTTTACCCAAAACAAGCACAACAATACTTAGAGTAACACTGCTCATTATAGCCCATGTTGGAACGGCCCCAGTGCCACCAGGGGTACATTGGATCAACAAACTGTTATATTCCTACAACGGAACACTGAACAGAAAGACAATGAATGAACTACAACCAGGCTCAACAACATCCGTAGGTTTCACAAAGCTGAGCTAAAGGCGCCAGACACAAAAGGAGACGTACTGCACGACTTCTATAAAATCTAAAACAGATGAGGCCCCTCTATGCTATTAGAAGACAGGATAGTGGTAGGGACTTCCCTGGTGGCCCAATGGTTGAGACTCTGTGCTTCCACTGTAGGGGGCGTGGGTTCAGTCCCTGGTGGGGGAACTAAGATTCTGCATGCTGTACAGAGCAGCCACAAACAAACAAATAAACAAAAAAACAGGACATCATAGTGGTTACCCTCGGAGAAAATGGTCCTGGGATGAGGGATGAAGGGGCCTTGTGGGGTGCTGGCAAGGTTCTGCTTCATGATCATGATGCTGGTCACACAGTTTTATTCATCAAGCTGTGCACTAATGATCTGTTTTTGTATGACACTTCAATAAAAATTTCAAAAATATATGCATATTAAAAAAATTAGTTTTTTGATCCCTGGGTCAAACCTGGGTCTCCTGCATTGCAGGCAGGTTCTTTACTATCTGAGGCCCCAGGGAAGTCCCAATACTTCAATGCTGTTCAGTTAAACACAACGGCAGAGTTTGATTGACAGGGTCCACCAAGCAGAGGCTCTCCAGCTGACAGAGACCAGCCTCACGAGAACTTGCCAGAACAGTAGCTATTCTAAGGCACTTCTCCTGAAGTCTCGGAACCTTACCTATATCTTCCTTGAGGTCAATTTCGGCTGTGGTCGGGTGGACGATGCCCTCCACTCTCATGGAGCCAATATGGCTGATGTCACTCTGGGTCAAGGACAGCTGCATTGGGAAGAGAAGATGGAGAATTGGGCGAGGTAAGTCCTACGGAAGACCTTCACATCTGTGCGTTCTTTCACTGACTGCCAACAGAAACGGCTCTACGTGGAACAACCATCTCAAGTTTCCCTGGTGTGTGGTTTTCAGTAGGCTCTTTTGAGCTCAATGGATTTGATATTCACCCTGAGGTTAGCAACACACAACAAATCTGCCTCCTCTTCCAGGAACAGGAATGGGATCTCCCTTCCTTTTCTTCTCCCTATAAATTATGTCCTCATTTCTCTTCTGGGTGGTCTTGGTGTTTGACGTTGTAGTTTCTGAGTAGCTTCAGTTCCCAGCATTCTTTTCAGAGCAGCACAGACCTCTGGGGACAGGGACGCAAAGCCAACCACTTCTGCGGGAGGGAAGTGATGGGTTCCGGGATTCTGACCTGCCTGTGTATGGCCACCTTGTCTTTTGGGGACCCTGGAACCACACTTGTGAAATGCTGCCCTAGGGGCGTGAACTGAGTGGAATGGAAACCATTCTCCATCATCTTCCCACCTGAGCAAGAACTTCTTGCTCCCCTATTTAAGTGAGAGAAAGTGAATCATCTCATAACCACGGACAGCCCCTAGAGCGGACATAACTTCCACTCTTTGCTCCCCTGCTTTCATCAGTGATAAATTAGTAACCTGCCACTTTGATGCGCTTCTCAAAACATGCTCTTGCCAATGGCTTCAAAAGAGGTTCTACCACTGTCAGGCTGCAAACATTCGCTACCTGAGATATGATTAACTGACTCTTTCCACACGTGTCTTATTGCAGCCCCAGTTGACTTAGTAGATAAATTGTCTGTTATGCTTGTGGGAATGAATTATCTGCATGTTTGGCGGGGGCTGCTGTTGTGCTGCTGAAAACTGTTGAAATGTATAACCCAGTTTGTTTTCTTTCTGAAGCCTAGAAAGGCAAGCAGACTGAATTATTGGCAAATAATTCACTTCTAACACCAGGGATATTCAGGGAACATATCTTTCTATTTTCTTTTCATGATAAATTACATCACACCATGTAAAGCAGGCCTTCCAAAGGCTGGTTGAGAAAGTTAGCCCTGGATTTGTTTCTGGTGAGCACAGGAATAGCTGGGACATGGGAAGCAGAAAGATACTAACCAGAAAGATCCACTGGCTGACCAACGTCAGCATAAACAATTCTCAGCACGAAAGAGCTTGTTTATCCTCAAAATGAAGACACTGCCATAGCTTTTTAATTTAAAAATGAATACAAGACCAGAGTGAAAGTTATATCAGGGAAGGAATGGATGAAGGTGGCATCATTGCCTGTAAGCAGTAGGTTATAAAAATGCAGTAGTGCTTTATGGCAGCACATTACAACTTTCTTTATTACCTTCTGCCCTAGCACAAGGCTCTTAGAAGACAGGATAGTGAATCCATCCCCTGGCCCGTCTTCAGAGGTGGAATTTGAAGTCCCTTCTTTATCGCTGTCCTTTGGTTTGGACTGTTGGTAGAAACCAGAAGGACAGATGAGAAATCATCCAGAAAAAGCCCAAAGTGGCTTTTAAGTCTTTCCCTTGGCAACCACCCCGTTGGATATAAAAGGAAGTGGTCAGGTGTTAGGTTCTACTGTTTTTGATGGAGGGAAGCAAGGGATACCAATCTGGGGGAAAAAGGATACTACAAAAAATAAAGTGTATTTAAGGGATTCTTCAGAGAAGGCAATGGCACCCCACTCCAGTACTCTTGCCTGGAAAATCCCATGGATGGAGGAGCCTGGTGGGCTGCAGTCCATGGAGTCTCAAAGAGTCAGACATGACTGAGTGAATTCACTTTCACTTTTCACTTTCATGCATTGGAGAAGGAAATGGCACCCACTCCAGTGTTCTTGCCTGGAGAATCCCAGGGACGGCGGAGCCTGGTGGGCTGCCATCTATGGGGTCGCACAGAGTCGGACATGACTGAAGCGACTTAGCAGCAGCAGCAGCAAGGGATTCTTACGCACCCACAGTCCTTACTCAAACCTGGACACAGGTATGTTATTCTTGCTCTTTTCAACACCTGCACCTTATGGAGGCTGGGGTCATTCATAGTACACTGTCCAATTTCCCTTCTCCCCAGGACTCCCTGGGACACAGCGGCCGAGAAATGAACTCTTTTGTCATCTTTTTAGTCATCACAGAGGTCTGAGGAATGAAAACTTGAAACCCCCAGAGCAGTGCTGTCCAACAGAACTTCCTTCCCTCGTGGAAATGTTCGACCTTTGTGCTGCTTGGTACTGTCAAGCATGTGAATTGCGGCTGGAGGAACTGAGTTTTATTTCATTTTAATTAATTTAAATTCAAATTTAAATAGCCAAATGTCGCTAGTAGTTGCTGTACTGGGCAGCATATGAAAAATATGACTCCACAAATGGCATCTCTGAGTTAAAGCTACGTAGCATATCAGGTTATCCAAACACCTGAAATGCCAGTGGCTGAACTTGGATGACTCTCTGTGGAAGGCTAGAGCTGTGTCAGCATGCCACATGGGGGGAGGTGGGAGGTAGCGTTCCAGGCCAGCATCTCTCACCGAAGATTTTGGTGGGGGCAGTGAAAGGGGTCCGGAAACGTGAAAACCACCATGTTTTGGGGTTGGAAATCTCTAGTAGACCCTGCATGATTATCTGAGCTGGTCTCAAAGACTCTTTATTTATTTATTTATTTTAAAGATTTTTTGGATGCAGCTAATTTTTAAATTCTTTATTGAATTTGTCACAGTATTGCTTCTGCTTTTATGGTTTGATTTTTTGGCTTCCAGGCATGTGGGATCTTAGCTTCCCGGCCAGGGATGGGTCGAACCCACAGGCCCCTGCAGTGGAAGGCGAAGTCCTAACCACTGGGCTGCCAAGAAGTCCCCTCTTTATTCTTTTTCGCAGACATTCCTATCATTTCCTCCCCCCACCCACCCACGGTACCAAACTGAGGCAAGTCCCCAGTCCTTTGGAGATGCTGGCAACATCCTCCTCTTTGGATGGTTCAACTTCCCTCCTGTTCTGTGAGTGTCTGGGGCTCACAGGTGCCACTAGGCTTACCTTTTTGGATGTCCGTGGTTTGGCAGCCTTCGATTTCTTTCCCCCCTTCTTTCCTGACGTGGCCTTCCTTCCTCTTTTCTCTGGGGGAGGGGAGAGGATGGTTTCTGACTTGCCTTTGGTCCCTCGCTTTTTGGCCAGCAGTTCAGGGTGGATTCTGGGCAGGACGCCTCCGCTGGCGATGGTGACTCCTTTTAGCAGCTGAAGAGAGACGATGTGTGAGCTCAGACAGCAAAGAGCATGTTGGTTCTGGATTAAAAATGATTCTAACTGTTGGCAAAGAAAGTGTTAAATCTGGTCTCTGCTTTCCAAAGAAACTGCAGGATACACGAGATTTAACTGGTTTTCCCTGTCTCACGGGTAGGGCTTTTCTCTGTAGGTATCAAGGCAATCCACAATTTGGCATAGAAAAAAAAAAACAAGCAAAGTGAAATGAAAGCGTAGACAGGGTGGAACCAGGGATGTTGCCCAGAGCTCAGAAATTCCAGACATAACAGAGGATAAAGAGCTTCAGATGTAGGAGCACAGCTTGACAAAGTGGGGTTCAAAGGTTAATGCAAGGGCTAGACTCAGTTAACAACCTTCCTCACTCCTTTGATCATGCATTCCATCAGTAAAATATGTTTGGCCATGCACCTCCCAATGGATATCTGTTTACTCTAACTAATCGACATGAACTGCTACACTAATACATTTTGCACATTCTATAGCAGTGCCACTCCAAGTGTGGTCTGCAACCAGGGCCCGTCCATAAGCTATTATTACCCATCTGTGGCAAAGGCGGTACAGAAATCACGAGGAAGCGTCTAATAAGTTGATAGAGTTATTGTTTATCTACTGGATCTAGTAACAACAAAATTGTAGCTGGTAGTTTGTATATTTTTGTCTTTTGATTTTTCTAGTAATTACTTTTTATTTTATTTTTGGAAATTATCAGTTCATGTTGGATTGGAAATAGGAACTGATTCTTAGCCACAAACAGGTTGAAAAAACAAGACCAGAAAACAAATATAAATGAAAGTTCTTATACTATCTACCTGCTACCTCGCACATCTTCTGTGGGGGGAATGAAGGCGGGAATTTACTTGATTTTGGAAACAGTTTTAAAGTATAAAGGGTTAGTTTTGATAACAGAAAGAAGGACACTTCTGCCCTCATCAGAATAAATCATCAACAAAGACTGGGTGAGGAAACTGTAAAGAGAAGAACACGTGTGTACCGCACCTCCCCCAGCAACACACAGAGCTTGGTTTTACAGAGGAAGCGAAGCTCTGGCAAGATTCAGAATATATAATGGAGTCTATTCCAGAGACAATTTTATTTTGGATCTCAGTCCTATACTATCTGAATGTTTCAGTGTAGATGTAACTGGGCACTACAGCAGGAAGTCTTTCTAACCAGCTGGGTCCACAAGCAGTAATGTGTTTGGCAAATCCATTTGGTGGCTGGTGTCAATGCTTCAGACGTACCTGGTTGAGCTCCTCGTCATTGGCAACAGCCAGCAGGATGTGTCTTGGGGCTATCCGGGCCTTCTTGTTGTCCCTTGCTGCATTCCCAGCCAATTCTAGAATTTCCGCTGAAATTTCAAGGGAGTGTTAATAGGCAATCACAGAATGGGGTCTGAGCTTTCCAAAGCTTTTCTTTGGAAATGGTCTTTGAGTTTGATCACTTTTACTCATTTGCGGTTTTTATGTCGGGGGCTGGAAAGAAATCCAGAAAACTGAAAAGTACTCAGGTCACAGACATGTAAGGTATTTTAGAAAGACCTGATATATGATCCGGTGGCAAAGTCTTCTAGCTGTCCCTTGACATTAATTCTCCCCCATCTTTCTTAGCGGTAGACCTCTGATTTTTTGCTGAGCCCATAATCACAGGAATGAAGACAGTATTCCCCAGTCTCCCTTGTTGATAAATGTGGTCATGTGACAAAGATCTGGTCGTGTTGCATGGTACTTCTGGGAAGTATCTGTCAATGAAAGGACAGTGCTCTTCTTCCCTCTTCACCGGCAGACTAAGGACACGATGGCTGGAATTTGAGCAGCCACCTTTGTCCAAGAGTAAGAAGTGGATTACAGAGCAACAAGATAGAAGGAACCAGAATCTCTTATGACCGTGGAGCCTCCTTGTCTTCTATAGACTTCTTTTGTATGAGAGAAAAAGAAACTGTCTTGTTAAAGCCACATTCAGCAGAAAGAGGGTGAAGTTGCTCAGTCGTGTCCGACTCTTTGCTACCCCGTGGAGTATAGCCTACCAGGTTCCTCTCCATGGGATTTTCCAGGCAAGAATACTGGAGTGGGTTGCCATTTCCTTCATCCAAGGGATCTTTCCAACCCAGGGATCGAACCCAGCTCTCCCGCATTGCAGGCAGATGCTTTAACCTCTGAGCTACCAGGGAAGCCCACACTGAGCAGAAGTTAACCCTTATTAAAACATAACCCTAATATAAAACCCGAGTTTCTTTCACTGTGCAGCCATTTCTGAGGAGAGCTGAGACCCCTTTCAGAATCTCCTTCCTCTTCACTTGATGCCCCTGGTCCCTTATGTCCTAAAGGAAAGTGGATAGAAAGAACTGATTTATACTCGGGGGTGAGGAACTACTTAACCTAAAAGGTGAACTCCTAATGGGAATACCTTCGAGACCTAGGAAGGGAGCTTTGTTGGGCCCCAGGGGTTTTTCACATATCCTTCAGGACCTAACCATGGCTCTGACTTCAGCAAACGTATCATTTGATAAATGTGAAAAAGTTTAAAGAAAAGAATATTCCTAAAAGTATTTCACATACTATCAAAATTTTGGAGTCAAAATTAAAAAAAATCCATAGAATTGGTTTATACTCCTGAATGCTTTCTCCTTCCACCTTTATTTATTTATTTATTCTTTCTCAATTTTAGAAGAATGTTTTGCTAAATCAAATTTGTCTGCCTTCAAAAGTATGAATGAGCCTGTAAAAAAATTCCTTCCCTAGAAAGAATTCCTTCCCTAGCGAAAAAGGCAAAGTGCCAATGTGTTATATGTGGGGCCGGGGGGAATTGTATGTGCATGAATGTGTTGTAATGTATGTATGTGTCCAGGTGTGTGTGTACGTGTGTGTGTTGAGGGGATTTGCTTGTACAATGGCATATATACTAAGCCCTAAAATTAAGACAGTTTTGCATGAGTCTATACAATCAACCCAATTTCAAATAAAACAACATATGCAATTGCCATCATTCATAAAATCTATGGCAATAAAATAAAAAGTTGGCATAAATATGCCATATTAACTAAGCAAATGTGATTAACAAAAAATTAGAATAAAATAAGCATTAGAGTTAAATATTTATATGGCATTTCCATAATGAAAAGCACTAAATCACTGCAAATTCATTCTCACATCTTTTCCAGGTTATTAAGCAAGGAATATGGTGTTTACCCACAATTCATTTACACAGTCACGGCGTTTTCTGAATTAAAGATTGAGGCACCATGGTTTGAAAAATATGAGCAGGCTTGTTGGGAATGGAACACAGGAGCATTTGAAATGAATGCCATATTAGATATCTAACATGGTTTGCTGCCTTCGGATTGTTGCCCAACTTTTCTTTCTTTTCAAAAGGGTGCCCAATGGGGCTTCCCTGGTGGCTCAGTGGTAAAGAATCTTTCTGCCAGTGCAGGAGACTCTAGTTCGAACCCTGGTCAGGGAAGATTCCACATGCCGCGGAGCAACTAAGCCTGTGCACCACAACTCTTAAGCCTGGCGTCTAGATCCCAAGAACCACAACTATTGAGCTCATGTGCTACAACTACTGAAGCTCGAGTGCCCTAACGCCTGTGCTCCAAAACAAGAGAAGCCACCACAATAAGAAGCTGTGCATTGCAAAAGAAGAGTAGCTCCTGCTCACCACAACTAGAGAAAAGCCCACTCAGAAGACTCAGCACAGCCAAAGAAATCAATCAATCAAATTATACAAAAGGGAACCCATCAAAGGAGGTGTCATTGTAAAGTCTTCACAAATAGCTTGTGTTCTGACTCTAGGCTGAAATGTATAGCACCCCACTGAGCACAATTAAAAGGACTTTCCTATACCTGCTGATCCCAGGGGCCCCAAACCTGGGAGGAAGGAGCGCTCCACTCACCTCTTTGTCTAGATGGTGGAAATGGGCCTCTGAGTTTTAAGCTTCTGAACAGGTGAATTTCTTTGAGCATCACGGACCGTAACTGTCCTGCCTCTGTCACCAGCATTTAGAGGAAGCAGTTAAGGATCCTCTCCAGGGTTCATCAAATTAACCATCAGTATGAGAGGCAGGGCTAATGGGAAGCTTGCAGCCCATGCTTGCAGCCTTCAGGAAGCCCCTAAAGGTCAGGTTATTTTCAGCTTGACAGACAGATGCAAAGACTGGATTCTCAAAGGGAAAATCTGCCCTCATCGCACACGGCCACAGGAAGAGGCTAAAGGCAGCAATTTGTTAGAAGGCGCAATGCAGGCCCACGGGTGAGGCTGGCCCGTGTGCAGCTGGGCTCTTGGACTAACTCTTCCGAAATAATTTATAGGGAGGAACAGCTTGATCGTGTGCTCGAGTGCGAAGCAGAGGTAGAACTTTTTCTCTTTAAAGAGGAAAAAAAAGAATACACAGCAGAAAATCTAGACCTAGAAGCTCTTTTCTCTGTTGGATGTTTAGCCTAAGCATTCCTTGGGGCAGATTTCACCATTTAAATGTTTGAAATAACGTTAATCATTATTAATATTTTCGAATGTTGTTATGACAAATATATTCATGTCACCTATAAAAGTTTGCTACACTCCTGAGTGATTTTACTGATTTTGGGAAAACGAGTATCCTTGTGCGAACTGGCAATCGATAGAAAAACTGAATTTATATGGCACACAATGTTTCACTGCAAATTTTGTGGGAAGATCATAATTTGTTAAGTGGTGGAGACTTCCATGGAAATCTGGAAATTTCTACAGCAAACCGCTCACTTCTCACAAGTCACACTTCCAGTCACAGTAACCATCTGGAATACAACTGATAGTAAAAAGAATGATTTCTTAGCCAAAAAGGATGCAGGAAAGCTCATCACGCACATTATTCTTGGAAGAGCCCGTGTCCTCTCATTCTGGACACAATCTAACCCAACAATGGACAGCTCAGCTCACAGGAGATGGGAAATAGCAGAGCGCGGGACCATCTCCTGCCCTCGCCTCTGCACGTTTATCCACCCGCCCACTAGGTGGCGGTGTCCCTGGTTTGGGTGCTCTGCTCTGCTCTGCTCAGGCTGCGCAGTCTTCTGGGGAAATCTCTCAGTCACAGTGCCCGCTTCCATCCTCCTTCCCATGTCACCAGATCTGTCCCTCCAGCCCTGCCATGATGTCACCTGGGTGTTCTGCAGGTAAATCAAATTCACCACATCCCCAAATCTAAATCATTCCCAGAAACAGGTTCTTCCCATGACCCCTGGGACTGGCAGTTCCATCCACACACAGACCTGGAGTCATTCTCTATCCCTACCTCACTTTCTCCCTCTCTTCACTTGGCCTCATCAGTCTTACACATCTTTTTTTCTCTTCTCCAAACTTATTGCCATTACCTGAGTTAAACCTCTCTTCTCCTCCAGCCCAGATAATTGTGGTGGCTGCCTAAGTGGTTTTCCTGTCCCCGGTTTTGTCTTCCTCTAGACGCATGCCAAAAAGGCCAGCACTGGCCGATGGCATCTTTGTACAAATTAGAAAAAGATGCCCCTTCCTCAAGATGCTGGACTGCCCTGCTTTTGTTAGGACAAGACGCTTTACCGCCATCTGCTGGAAGTGTTCATAAGTTACAGTTCTTTGAGGTCTGTGATGTGAATGTTACTACCTTAAATGTATGTCCTTGGGCAGTGTACAACCTGTGCAACCACAGGTGTGATCCTGGCTGCCAAAGTGATCTTTTCAAAACCCAAATGTAAAAACTAAAAAATCAATAGATTAAAAAAAAGTTTGGTGTTAAATCAGTTTGGTTCAGTTCAGTCACTCAGTTGTGTCCGACTCTCTGCAACCCCATGGACTGCAGCATGCCAGGCTTTCCTGTCCATCAGCAACTCCCGGAGCTTGTGCAAACTCATGTCCATTGAGTCGGTGATACCATCCAACCATTTCATCCTCTGTCGTTCCCTTCTCCTGCTGCCTTCGGTGTTTTCCATTATCAGGGTCTTTTCTAATGAGTCAGTTCTTCATATCAGGTGGCCAAAGTATCAGTCCTTTCAGTGAATATTCAGGACTGATTTCCTTTAGGATGAACTGGTTGGATCTCCTTTCAGTCCAAGGGACTCTCAAGTCTTCTCCAACACCACAGTTCAAAAGCATCAATTCTTTGGTGCTCATCTTTCTTTATAGAATGACTCACATTCATACATGACTACTGGAAAAACCATAGCTTTGACTAGATGGACCTTTGCTGGCAAAGTAATGTCTCTCCTTTTTAATAAGCTGTCTAGGTTGGTCATAGCTTTTCTTCCAAGGAGCAAGCATCTTTTAATTTCATGGCTGCAGTCACCATCTGCAGTGATTTTGGAGCCCAAAACAATAAAGTCTCTCACTGTTTCCATTGTTCCCTATCTATTTGCCATGAAGTGATGGGACCGGATGCCATGATCTTCATTTTTTAAATGTTGAATTTTAAGCCAGCTGTTTCACTCTCCTCTTTCACTTTCATCAAGAGACTCTTCAGTCCTTCGCTTTCTGCCATAAGGGTGGTGTCACCTGTGTATCTGAGGTGATATGTCTCAGATATTTCTCCCAGCAATCTTGATTTCAGCTTGTGTTTCATCCAGCTCAGCATTTCGCATGATGTACTCTGCATATAAGTTAAATAAGCAGGGTGACAATATACAGCTTTGACGTACTCCTTTCCCGATTTGGAACCAGTCTGTTGTTCCATGTCTGCATACACATTTCTCAGGAGGCAGGTAAGGTGGTCTGGTATTCCCATCTCTTGAAGAATTTTCCAGTTTGTTGTGATCCACACAGTCAAAGGCTTTGGTGTAGTCAATAAAGATGTTTTTCTTGAATTCTCTTGCTTTTTCTATGATCCAACGGATGTTGGAAATTTGATCTCCGGCTCCTCTGCCGTTTCTAAATCCAGCTTGAACATCTGGAAGTTCTCGATTCATGTACTGTTGAAGCCTGACTTGGGAGAATTTTGAGCATCACTGCTAGTGTGTGAGATGAGTGCAATCGTGCGGTAGTTTGAACATTCTTTGGCATTGCCTTTCTTTTGGATTGGGTTGATTGCCATTCTTTCCCAGTCCTGTGGCCACTGCTGAGTTTTCCAAAGTTGCTGGCATATTGAGTTCAGCACTTTAACAGCATCATTGTTTAGGATTGAAATAGTTCAACTGTGAGCGATTTCATCACCTCCACTAGCTTTGTTCATAGTGATGTTTCCTGAGGCCCACTTGACTTCGCATTCCAGTATGGCTGGCTCCAGGTGAGTGATCACGCCATCGTGGTTATCTGGTCATTAAGATCTTTTTTGTATAGTTCTTCCATGTATTCTTCCCTGGTGGCTCAGAGGTTAAAGCGTCTGCCTGCAACATGGGAGACCCGGGTTCGATCCCTGGGTCGGGAAGATCCCCTGGAGAAGGAAATGGCAACCCACTGCAGTACGCTTGCCTGGAAAATTTCATGGACAGAGGAGCCTTGTAGGCTATAGTCCAAGGGGTTGCAGAGAGTCAGACACGACTGAGCGACTTCACTCACTTCACTCACTCCATGTATTCTTAGCACCTTCTGCCTCTGTTAGGTCCATACCATTTCTGTCCTTTATTGTGCTCATCTTTGCATGAAATGTTCCCTTGGTATCTCAGATTTACTTGAAGAGATCTCTAGTCTTTCCCATTCTATTGTTATCCTCTATTTCTTTGCATTGATCACTGAGGAAGGCTTTCTTATCTCTCCTGCTATGAATTAAATTTACCCATTGGTGTTAAATGGATAGACCCAATTGTCTGGAAATGATGTGTAAATGATAGGTTTCTCGGTTACATGAAGATTTCATGAAGTGCTCTCAAATTCAACCTTGTTTTTTTTTTTTTTTTCCTTTGTCCACGCTGAGTGGCATGTGGGATTTTAGTTCTCCAACCTGGGATCGAACCCATGCTCTCTCAGTGGAAGCATGAAGTTGTAACTACTGAACTGCCAGGGAAGCCACTCAACCCTGTTTTAAGGTCTATTTGTCCAGTCAATTAAAAATAATTACAGAACATTTTCTCACCATAAAATGATTATAAATATCTTGATATCAATATCATGATATTTATTGCTGATGGATACAAAATTCTTTTCCAGAATCTGGGCTTGCTTTTTCAGTCCATTTCCCTCACTTACATCAGAGATGTAAACTGGGCCAGCATGTAAACTGAACTATGAATGTGATGTCCATTCTCGGAGGCTGGTGGATGTTTCTAGATGAGCAGTCCAACAGGTACTTGAGGCGGAGTGTGCAACCTCCCCCATAGGTTTGGACCAGAAATGGCCTATGGCTCTAAAGTCATAATGACGTGTGAACCTGGGGTCAGCCAGGCAGCCAGTCTAGAGAAGTCCAGTAGTTGGGCAAGGCCAACTACTATTTCTCCCCAAGCGCCTGAAAGTTTGTGCGACCTTTTTTTTTGGCTAAGTAGCACCCACTCTTTTGTTTTTTTCCATTTGGTGTAGATTTCATTTTTATTTGTTAAATATTTAAATTTTTAATAGATTTTATGAAATTGGGGGATCTGCTCCAGGAAAAATTAAAATGGACTTTAAAGTATGGATAATTTCTTGGTACAGGTTTACTTAATAGAAAGAATGGTTCATGAATTTCAAAGATTTGTGAAATATGACTTTGCATTTTTACATGCTATTTTAAAACAATTTATTTACTTTTAATTGGAGGATAATTGCTTTGCAATGTTATGTTAGTTTTTGCCATACAACAACATGAATCAGTCATGGGTATACATGTCCCTTCCCTCTTGAACCTCCCTCACACCCACCCACCGGCCCCCATCCTATCCATCTATGTTGTCCCAGAGCACCAGGCTGAGTTCCCTGCGCTAACAGCAACTTCCCATTTGTGTCTATTTCACACATGGTAATGTATGTATGTCAGTTCCACTCTTTCAGTTCATCCCACCCTCTCCTTCCCTTGCTGTGTCCAAAGTCTGTTCTCTAAGCCTGTGTCTCTATTCCTGCTCTGCAGATAGGTTCATCAGCACCCTTTTCTAGATTCCATATATATGTGTTAATATACAATATTTGTTTTTCTCTTTCTAACTTACTTCACTCTGTATAACAGTCTCTGGGGTCATCTGCCTCACTAGAACTGACTCAAATGTGTTTCTTTTTATGGCCAAGTAATATTCCATTATATATATGTACCACAACTTCTATATCCACTCATCTGTCAATGGACATCTAGGTTGCTTCCATGTCCTGGCTATTGTAAATAGTACTGCATTGAACACTGGGGTACATGTGTGTTTTTCAATTATAGTTTTTCCAGGGTATATGCCCAGTAGTGGGATTGCTGGGTCATATGGTAGTTTTATTACTAGTTTTTTAAGTATCTTCATACTGTTCTTCATAGTGGCTGTATCAATTTGCATTCCCACCAATTTACACGCTATTTTTAAAATCCTTTTCTTTTTCTTAAAAAAAATTTTTTATTGACGTATAGTTGATTTACAATGTTGTGTTAATTACTGCTGTACAGCAGAGACTCAGTTACACATACGTATATGTACATTCTTTTTTTGTATGTGTGTTCATTTACTTTAATAACACTACATTTATCATGTTATCACCATGGAATGTAAATTCAAGTTAGACAAGAAAATTTCACAAGTACAGCAAAGCATTCTGTGATATACCAAAGTTTGTATAATGTCTGACGAAACCAGCTTGCTCATCAATCACTTCCATTATAGGCATTTTATTTAGTTGATGATTCTTTTGGAGAGAATAAACATACTGCACACATTTAAAAAGTGTTTTCCATTTACCTTTGCATTAGCACTTAAAATACACATTTGTTTCAAAATAACAGTTAATATTATTCTAATATAACAGCAGCAAAATATAATTCTGCAACTACAGAAGAGCTAAAAGGGATCTACAATTTAAGTTATTCTCATGTTTACAACTACGATTCTAAAATAAATACTATTCCAAAGTGGCTCTGTTACCAGCTTTTTAGGTTTGGTTTAAAAACACACACAGACTTGCAGGGAGGTTTATAACGTTGTATTCCACGCACTGTTCTGAAAGGGTTCCTCAAAAGCCAACCAGTCCTTAAAACAGAACTCAGTCCACTAGGCAGTCAGAAAGTTAAATTAACTGGGGTAAATAGGATTCCTACATTACATCAAAAGCATATGATATTCTGCAGCAACTGGGAGCATTTTCAGGATTGGCATGTTGTCTTCTTTGGAACTAATTTCAACGGAAGAGTTTAAGAAGGTGGACAGGTACCGCTATCAAGTGTATTTAAAAGTGACATGTTTTTTTTTGTGCTGATCTGACTCCCCTGAATGACCTAGCTAGCGAACTAGTCACCAGTAACTTGGTCACCACGCAAATCAAGCCTGCAAGAAAGGAAGCCCATATTCAAATTACCATGTTCTTGTCTGACCCAAACAATGTATTTTCAATATAAACATATGAGCTCAATATGAGATGTCTAACTAAAGCAAGCACCACCAACAAGACCAAGACGGCATCTCCTCTTCTAAGGTTTAGTTTTGCCCAGAATTCCTGATACAGGGAATAGCCCATACCAAGAATCGTTGCTCCCACAACAAAGCCTTGGGCTGCCACACGCATGTGGGTCAGGTGAACATTCATTTTAGTGTTTTCCCTGCTTTTCAATCTATATAATCCATATGCAACAATTGCTGCCACACCTGCCATTCCAATGGGGACAAACAGTGAGCTTTTAGGGTAAGTTTAGATCCGTGATCTTCATCAAATGAAGAAAGAGAAACATCTGTGTTGCTTGACATAGTGACTGAATAATCTTCAGACAACTACAAGACGTTTCAGGTTCCTACTGGCTTCTTGTACATTCTTTTTCATGTTCTTTTCTATTATGGATATTGAAGGGCCCCAGTATGCCACTTCCTGCCTTCAATGCCTTCCCCTGGCACGAGTGTGCAAAATGTGCACATTCTCATGTGGCCCTCAAAGCCATGTCCCCTGTTCCCCCATCTCATCTCTCACCCTTCCATTCCCTAGCTCTGCTCCACGTACACAGAAATGCTTCCAGGTCCTGCAGGGGGCCACATACTTCTCTAAACTTTGATCTTCACTCTTTGTTTCTCCGCAACCTGACAATTAACCCATCTGAGTCTATCCAGCTCCTGCTAATTACTCATCATGGCTGCCCATCAGAATCTTTTGGGGAAATTTAAAAAAATCCTGATGCCCAGGGATTATCCCAGAATCTTTGGGAGTAAGATCCAGGCATCAGGATTTTAAATCAATCAATTTGTTAAAAAACCAGGATTGAGAACCTGATTTAGATCTTTATAGCCCTTGCTTGATATTGGGCAGCCTCCCCCTGCTTCCCAAAGCTCCTCTAGCTTCCCTGCCCACAGGCATGCCATCTTATTGTGTTGTTTTTTGTTTTTTAGCTGCACCAGGTTTTAATTGTAGTATGCGGGATCTTTAGTTGAGGCATGTGGGATCTAGTTGCCTGACTAGGAACTGAACTCGAGTCCTCTGCATTGGGAGTGTAGAGTCTTAACCACTGGCCCACGAGAGAAGTCCCTTTTCTGTTGTGTTCAATGTTCTTTGGTCCTGCTAGAATGTAAACCCAGGACCACATCTGTCTGTCTTCCTTTGTATTTTCAAGGCCTGATCCAAAGGAGAAACTCAAGTCAATATTGTCATGAATGTTGAAGGTCATTTCAAGGGTGACGGGAGACTTTCACACTTTCAACTCCTTTCCCTAAACAAAGTCAATTCATGCCCCTCTCCCAAACAAAACAAAACAACAGCTAACAGAAATCCTCCTTTTACTTATTCACCAATGGCCTGCAGCAATGATTCATTCTTTTGGCTTAAACTCCTCGTCTCATTAAAATGCAATACAGCCCCCAAATAAACCACCCTTATGGAATTAGTCATTACACTTTACCCTGAATGATTTCATCAGCTCTTCATAGAAGAGAAAGGAGAAGGATAAGCATTTATTGAGTGCATCCTATGCACCAGACATTTTACATACATTGTGGCTCATTAACAAAGTTAAATGAGCTTAGCTCTGAAAATACTCAAAGATCAGAGAGGTTAAGGAATTAGTCCAAGGTAATGGAGCTGGTAAATTGAGAAACCCGATTTAAACTGACATCTAAACCCCTGCTCTCAACTCCAGCCTGAGTTTGGAGAGGAGGAGAAAGCACAAATGGAAGGGGTGGAAAGGACACACAGAAGCCAGAAGCCCCGCTGCATCTTCTCCATTTGACCCAGGACAGCTGGAGGCTGGCCCTGGGAAGGAGTGTTGTTGGAAACACCACCCTTCCGGGTGCTCCTCCTCCTGTCTCTCACACTTCATGTCCAACCTGTCAGCAGATCCTGTTGACTCTGCCTTCAAAATCCCTCAGTACTCTGATCCCTCCTCAGAAGCTTCACTGGCCTCTGCCCAGCCTCACATCTCTAACCTGGGTCTCTGCAACTAACTAACTCCCTTCCATTTCCCTGCTTCGGCCTTGTGTCCCTCTGCCTGCAAGGCCAGGTTGCTCTGCCTCTGCTCCAACCCTTCAGGACAAGCTCTCCTTCCCCGATCAGCCACCGGCCCTCGGGCCTCCTTTACACTTTGAGCCCCTCCCTCACCCCCAGCCTTCCAGCCCCACTGCTGCTTCTCAGGCACTCCCGGCACCTGCTTCCCTCTGCCCCGAGGGCCCCCCCACATGCCCCTTCCTGGCCTCCTTCAGGTGCCAGCCCCTCACTGGGCCTCCCTTCAGCTCCCAGCCTCTGGGAACAGCCTCACTCCTTTCCTGCTTTATTCATCTTGAAGCACGTGTCACCATCTGACACAGCACATACACCCCACTCATTTCTTGACTCCTCTGCTCACTCCTTTCTCTCTCCAGAATGCACTCTGCTCCAAGGCAGGGACTCCTGTCTGCCTTGGTCTCTGCTGGATCCTCAGCATCTAAAACCACACCTGGCATATAGTAGGTGCTCAATAAATGTCTGTTGAGTGAATGAAGGACTATGAGAAAATGAGTGACGTCCTACTTTGAGAGACACCATCAGCCTTCACGGATGTGCTGTCTCAAAGTCCAGAGTGTGACATTCAGGCTATAATATGCATTGCTAGGACGTCTCGTGGAAGTAAGCCAAAATAAATGAAAAATCATATAAACAGCCCAATGCTATTACCAGGAAAAAGTCTAAGGACTTACTGTGTGCACTGACAGGTAGAGGCTTGGCCAATATTTGTTGAATGAGTGGAGAGGAAAACATAAGCTTTCTCATCAAACACGTGTGAACCAAAGAAGAGAGTCTCTGGTGACTGAAAAGGCCAAATTTTGTTTTATTATGCACAGTTTAGGCTTTGGCTAAGTGGAGGCACAGGAAGTACTAATTATTTTGATTATACAAACATTGTAATGGGGCAGTGTACTGAAGTAGAAATTGCATGGCTTGGGATTGAAGAACCTCAGGGAACCCTGGCTCCCTGCTTGTAGGCTATGGCATCTCTGGGTTACTCAGGATCTTCTTGCATCAGTGGGTGATATGGACCTGATAGGTTGTTTTAAAGCTTCTGTCATCAAAGTCCCTCCTCTCCCTCTAAGTCAAATTCCTGGGTCCCACTCCAGACCCAATGAATCAGACCCCGGGGGATACAGTCTGTGCAGCCAGGAACCTGCATTTTAAAGAAGCATTCATGCTGCTGAAAGGCTGGCTAAAATCTCACTCCTCTGAGTGGTCCCTGGACCAGCAGCATCAGCATCATTGTAGCATGTTAGAAATGCAGAGTCTCAGGCCTTACCCCTGACCTTGTCCACAGGATTCCCAGAGCGACCCCCACTTTGAAAAGCACTGCTGTATCACACTTGATTGATTTGCCTTTCAGATCCCTCCTGCCCTTCTCGCCAACCTCCTAAAGGATCCTCCCAAAAAACTTCTAGCTCAGGAACCAGCATTTCATTTCACGAGAAGATAAAGACTCAAGATGCCAAGGTCTGCCTGATGGAAGCTCTAGCGGGAGGAGGTTTCCATGGGTGGATCACAGCAAACCTCCTGCCAGTAAGTGTTGCTTGGTGAGCGATGGGGGACCAAGAGGGCAGAACAGGACTGAATAGATAAAGAGAAGGAAGAGGCCGCTCTTGAAGGAGAGGCAAGAGGGAAAAAGGGACCTGGTGACAGAAGCAGGGTCATGTTGCCGCTGCAGGGAGCTCAGCTTCCTGCGTAGACAGTTTGGGGAGTTATCTCATGGACTTAACTGGGATTTAACCCTGGTATCTGGAGAATTTGTTAACCTTGGGCAAAGTCAGGGATATTGTTGCTGATGGCTAAAATGACCTCTCAAGGAACTAATCACATTTCTTCCTATGTATTTTTATACTTATATATTTTATATATGTATGTATATATGTTTTGATAGTGTGAAGTTTGATTTCTGTTTAAGACATAAGAGAGCCATAACAAAAAGTTAAAGTCCTCAAATAGACAGAGACCACACACAACAAAATGTCATCTTTCAGTAAAAAAAAAAAAAAATTTAGCAACCAATATAGGAAACTATTTCCAATATATCTGTAGACAGAGGACAACCTCTGTAATGGAGAGTAAAATTAAAATATTGTTGGCATTTTAGAACCAACTGAAGATGCTTTCAGTGCCAGAGTCAACATTACTTCTGGACACTGAGTCCATTATTTATGGACATCGAGTTCAGTACAGCAGGAGTACTGAAGTGAGGACCCTGGAGTAAAAGTCAACAACTCTCCTGCAAAATGAATAGCAAGTCCTATCTTCCCTGTAGCTTGTCTTCTGCGGGAGCCTAGAAATTTATGTATTACATTTGTATACAGCAAGACACACCTCTCGTGGGGTGGTCTAGAAGAGTCCCTTTGTTTCTCTTCCCTTCACGTTGATCCTTGGTCCTCTTCCCTAAAGCCAGCAGGAGTCAGTTTTAGTCAATCAGGCAACCCGAAACCCCAATACCCCCCACAGTGACCCTGAGACAGCCACAGGGCGAATCAAGGCTCCCCTGCCCAGCCTGGATGTAGGGGTCGGCGGGGAGGGAGGGGAGGGTTACCTGGGAGGGGTTACCTGACCCGCGTGTTCACATTACCTGCCAGGTACTCGATGACTGCGGCCATGTAGACGGGAGCACCCACGCTGATCCGGTACTTGAACGTCCCTTTCTTCAGGTACCGCATCAGCCTGCCCACCGGGAAGATGACCCCGGCCCTGGCTGAACGCGACAGCTTCGACATTTTCTTCTTCCCGCTCCGGCCCGACATTTTTGCCTTCGTTTCCCTCGCAGCTTGCTTTACAGGGTGGCCTCCGGGCACTGACTCAATGCTGGAAAGGAAAGATGGCAGGGTGAGGAAGGGCGACTGGCCGACGGCTTGAGAACCGCAGTGCAGCCCCAGCGCACCTGCGACCCACCTGATAGCCCCGGGGAGGTGGCTGAGACCTGGCTGCCACTGCAGGGTGTTGCAGATGGGGAGCTGGGTGTAGGCACGCCCACCCACAAACAACTCCCCATCCCACCCAGCCAGCCCAGCCTCTGTAGGAGGCGCCACAGAAACTCAGGAGAGGGATACCCGGTGGTCAGTCTCCAATGAAATCCCCTTCATCATCTCCGGAACCTGTGAATTGGCTACTCAAGCATGTTATCTGCTGATACTTTTTAAGTTGACCTGTCTTTATACTCAGAAATGTCTTTTCATAGTAGGCTTCCCTGGTGGCTCAGATGGTAAAGAATCTGCCTGCAATGTAGGAGACATGTGTTCTATCCCTGGGTCGGGAAGATCCCCTGGAGAAGGAATTAGCAACCCACTCCAGTATTCTTGCCTGGAGAATCCCATGGATGGAGGAGCTTAGCGGGTTACAGTCCATGGGGTTGCAAAGAGGTGGACACGACTGAGCGACTCTCACTCACTCATGTGGCCAAAGACACTTTGGAGGTGTGATTAAGTGGGAGAGATTATCCTGGATTATCTGGGTGCGTCTAATGTAATTGCAAGGGTCTTTCTAAGAAGGGAGGGAGATGAGAGGACTGACAGGATGACAGCAGGAAATGGGATTCTCCCCTCAGAGCATCCCAAAGGAACCAGCCCTGCTGACATCTTCATTTTAGCCCGCTGGAAATGATTTTGGGACTCCCCTGGTGGCCCACTGGATAAGAATCCACCTGTCAGTGCAGAGGCTACAGGTTCGCTCCCTGGTCTGGGAAGATCCCACATGCAGAGGAGCTCCTAAGCCCATGGGTCACAACTACTGAGCCCACGTGCCTAGAACTAGCTTTGAAACCCGAGAGGCCACAGCAATGAGAAGCCCGCTCACTCAAACTACAGAGTAGCCCCTGCTCACCGCAACTAGAGAAAGCCCATGTGCAGCAATGAAGCCCCAGCATAGCCAAAGAAATAATAAAATTAAGTTTAAAAAAGAAAATGATTTTGGACTTCTGACTTCTAGAACTGTAAGAGAATAAATTTGTATTGTTCAAAGCCACTAAATTTGGGGGAATGCTTGTTACAGCGGCAACAAGAAAACCAATATGGTTCCTCGTTGCCTTGATTTGCTTCTGCCTCTTGTTAATAAAGAGTACAAAGTTAATATGGCCATGCTTATCATAATGGTTAGCTTTGACCCACAACTCAGAGCTGATGTGCACCTTTTAGATGGAAACACTTCTCTAAATTCTCTAGTAATGTAGCATCCTTGCAAACAGAAATATGCCAGAAGAGGCAGTTTTATTGAATATGCTAATGCAGAGTAACACAGCAAACGAAAAACCATAGTGCAACTCAGACTCTTGCTCTTTGGAATGGGGAACCCAGGGTGATTTGGGGGAGGAACTTCAGAATCAGCACAAAGGGGTGACTTCAGTACAATGCATGGAGAGATACATATATGATTCATTGTTATTTCAGGAAGCTATCTTTAGTGCAAAGATGAAAAATAATTACATACTTCAGAGGAAACCTTTGTAAGGCTAAAACTAATTCAGAGAATTGTAATAGAGCTTAACCTGTTAGTGGAGAGAGTATTATAACCAAAAAAAGAAATATAAGCTAGAATAAGTAAAAGCAAATTACAAACAAGAAGGATCAAAGAAAAGGAAACAAAAGTTTTCTAGGAAAAATGTTAGTGAATCAAACCTCTCTGGCCCAAAGGCAACATTATTTTCAGTGGCCATTTTCTTTGGGGATGGAAAATGAGGAGAAGGTCAAAAATAAAATTGGTTCTACCTGTTGAAGCAACACAAATTTTGGCTCGGTCGGTTTGCCAACAGCCAAGATGTCATGAAAGTAAAAAAAAAAAAAAGAAGATAGAAGAAAGTGCTAGATAAATAAACTCATGACTAATATGAAAGATACAGAACTGGGATTTAATCCAGATGGAAGACCGAACATGGAGTTCAAATTTCTAAAGTATCTGATTACTCTGTATGACTGAGGATTTTTATATAAAAACTATGGAATTAGCAACAAACCCCATTCTCAGCACCCTCTTATCTCAGAGGTAAATGATGTAAGTTAGAGGCATTTTTAACTACATACTTTACATACATGCTTTTTGTATGTTCTTATGCACTTACTGCCCTCCTATTTTATGTCATTTTGCCACCGAGAGATGTAGGTATTCATCAAAGTTAAGTACGAGAAAGATGAGCAAAGAGCCTAAGAACTTTATCTCTTTCCCAGTAAGGCACAAGGATAAGACAGCATCAATGTTTTTAGAACTTCCACATTTTTGTGCGTTTGCTGCAAACTCTCACAAATCCACTTAGAGCTGTCCTCTCTGTGATGGAGCAAGTAGCTGCGTATTAGGACTATGACCATCAACTCATATTAAAGAAACTGGTCAGGCATTAGTAAGTGTATGAAGTACCTACTGGTCAGTACTGTCCTGGGGGACAGGGAACACTCCAAACAATGTTAAACAGTTGCTGTTCTCAGGGACAGCTTCACGGCACATGCTGGCTAGCCACTGGTGACATTCAGAATGGGGGTGGCCTCTGGTGTAGTGGAAAGAGCCTGGAACCAGGCAGGAGTCCCTGGGTGTGGTCCCACTTCTTCATGACCAGCTATGGGAGCTCTGTGTGTCATTCGTGTGGGCCTCTGTAAAACAGGGAGGTGACTAATTGATCCTGAAGGTCTCTCTGATCTTAAACATTCCAATCTTTGGAAATGCACTTTCCAGCGGCTCTGGAAAAGGAGCTTAGTCTCTTTAAGAAATGAATTCTGAAGAGTTAAAAGCCTGTGCAGGTACATAAAGATGCGTTAGTGTTGGTAACTCCACTAAACCAATTATGTGCTCTTTCCAGTTACCAGTAAGTTGGGGGAGGGGGAAGATTAGTAGGTGTGGTTGCCAAGGAAACCACCCGAGAAGCCCATCACAGGATGGATATACTCTATGGCAACAGTGCGACATGCTGGATAGTCATAATCTCTCTGACAGAGAGCAAAACCCACAGAGCACAAAGGCCACAAGGGCAGGACCCCTTCATCCCCCTCATGCCCAGGACATTTTCTCAAATGAAAACAGACAAGGAATGACTAGGTGTGCAGGATAAAGCCACCAGGGACTCTCCCAGAATTAGCCAAGTGGAGTCACAAATTGCCCTACAAGTTGGAAATGAGGACTGGCAGTAGAAGAGAAATAGGGGACTTTAGGGAATTGATGCCTAACACATTCATGAAGATAAAAGAGCCAAGAAAGGAAAACAAGGGTTAGATCAAACAAAGTAACGTACAAGCTGAACAATATAAAATGTAGGGATCACCCCAAACATTGCACTTTGTATCGAGAATTTCTTCCTTTGACTTCCAGACATGGCAACCCACTCCAGTATTCTTGCCTGAAGAACCTCATGGACAGAGAAGCCTGGTGGCTACAGTCCATGGGGTCGCGAAAGAGGACATAACTTGGCGACTAAACAACAAAAGGGCCTTAGAGCTAGGGGTGCAGCGCTATTTGAAGTCTAAATGTGAGGTGGACTGTTGCGCGTGCTTTAGGACAGCAGAGTCTTTGTGTCTGCGGACCTGTGTTTTTGATAGGAAACCAGTGACCACAACCAGTCGCTGTGGCCAGGCACAAGAATAATCATTTGCATGAACTACAAGTCTCACTACAGGAGGTCCTGATCAGGAGAGTGATATATTCTGCCAACCTCCCAGAAACCCTCACGGCGGAACCCATCTTGGCTGAGAGATGCCCGGGCCACTAGGAAGAACCCTAAGTCAGGCCAAGTATGGGCACAGGCAAGATGACTGGCCAGAGTCAACCCAAAAACTAACCCCACCACCACCATAAACCCTGAGACAGTGAGCCATGTACAGAGCGGTTCTCCTGGGTTCCCTTACCCTGCTGCTCTCCACCCCCTTGCCAATAAAGTCTTTTGTTTTGTCAGTAGGTGTGTCTTCTTGGACAATTCATTTCCAAGTGTTAGACAAGAGCCCACTCTTGGGCCCTGGAAGGGGTCTCCCTCTGGTTGCATGTGCAGCCACTGTGCTGAGTTTAAGCAGCCAGGTGCCTAACTCCTGGCCTCGAGGGCTGGGAGGCCCCTGCACGTTGAAAGAATCAGATCACGTCCAGGAATCCTTCAGGGAAGCAGACAGCAGGCTCATGGGAGCTAATAGGTCACACCTGCCAGAACCCATAGATGGAAGGAAGGGTAGAACCTCCTCGGCCCACTTGAGAGAAGACCCTACTTTCCAAATCCCCCCTTGCCCACTAGCCTGCTCTGGACTCTGCTTGGAGTGGTGAGAAAAGATAACCTTTAACTTCCTTCTTTTCCAGACCACCCCTGACTCTATGCAGGCTTGGTAATAGAGGAGTTAAAAAACTTGAACGCAGGTTTCCCTCCTCTTGTGAATATCAATCTCTGTGGAGGGCCACTCTTGGAAAGGGAAAAGAACTACGGCAACATGAAACTTGTTTCACTACACTAATAATTAAATGTTTACATTTACTTACCTTCTCCTCGAAAACAAGCTCTGTTCTAATTAGGCAGAGCTGAAGGACTACAGTGTGATGTTTGTTTATAGGACTGAAGAAGGAAGATGGCTGGATGAAGCTCTTCCAGTGGTTACACACACTACATGGGGGACGGGAGGAATGGGAGAGCAGACCAGATACAAGCCGGATCCGCATCATACCTGTCCTTCCACATCTGGAAGACTAAGGTACGACTACTGTAGAAAGTCTCATAATGACTTGCAAGGTGAACAGAAGAATTGTAAGCATGTTAAGTTGAGGGAGGGCAGGAAAATAAAACTCAGGGAAGAGGCAGGGAAAATGAGTGTGGCCTGGTCACTGCCTTTCACCTCTGGGAGCACAGTGGTTGGGAGGACACCACTGGTTTTGTGTGTGCTGGGGAAGAGGGCATATCAGACTCTGTTGTTTTAGGATTTATTTTTATGTTTGGGTTTTAAGTCCATAAGAACGCTGATGGGTTAGACTTTACAGGTATCACAAGGGTTAATATTAAATTGCAACACTGACTCAGACCTGGGCAATAAAATCACACCAGTCTATTTAAATTACTATTGTATTTCATTGATTTTATGATGCACTTAAATGTTTTTTTTTAATCTCTAGAAATCAGTATGGATCTTACAATCTATGAGATCATAGATTCAATGAAAGTATTTATGGAGCACTTATTATTGAACAAGAAACTACATTAGATACTGTAAAATATACATGGCCTTTGTCCTCAAATATTTTCCAATGAAGTTGCATGACAGATCACAATAAAGTTTTAAAGATGCTAGAGCCATGGTTCCCAAACTGTGTGCCAAGGGGCCCTGGGACAAAACAGTGAAAGTTTAAGCTTTCCAGTGGACTACGGTGATAGTCAACCTCTGGTTGCCTCTACACCTACCAGCTTATGTGGTTTCACTGGTGGTTCAGGGTAGATTGTACTATCTTCCTTTTGGTGATTCCATATCTTTGCAAAGCTGAGTTATTGGCTGTTGTGATTAAAAGCAAGTGCGGGGTGAAAATGAATGTGAATGAGAATGGGGTGTTCAATCTGATTCCAAGGTGGGAGAAATCATGTACTGTCCAATAGGTGTACACCCCCTCTTTCTAACTCATCCCTGGTTATTTAAGACTGGGATGCAATTGTTCTCCTAATTCATGTCTTATTATTTTTTCAAATGGCTACTAAATTGTTAGGACAGAAATACTTATTAAGTTGTTGAGATCAAACCACTTAATGGAATGGAAGGCTTTTCTTCTGGGTTCTGTGGAAAAAAATGGCCAAGACCCTACATTCTCTTGTGAGGTTATATAAGCTGAAACATATAATTAGGACCAGCTCAAGGTCTCCCTAAAGCTGGAAAAACGAGAAACTTAAAGAAGTTATTTAAAATTTTTGAATTTATCTTTAAATTTAATACTTGCACACAACAGTAAAATAAACTGAAAAGGTGAAGAAGTTTATCATTTTATTTCAACCATTGATTGCATTGAAAACTTTAAATAATATGTTTCAATTCCCATTACTGACTCCATCAACTTCAGGTCTTCCCTGACAGCTCAGCTGGTAAAGAAACGGCCTGCAATGCAGGAGAGACTCCAGTTTGATTCCTGTGTTGGAAGATCTGCTGCAGAAGGGATAGGGTACCCATTCCAGTATTGCCGGGCTTCCCTTGTGGCTCAGCTGGTAAAGAATCCGCCTGCAATGTGGGAGACCTGGGTTTAATCCCTGGGTTGAAAGATCCCCTGGGGAAGGGAAAGGTTACCGACTCCAGTATTCTGGCCTGCAGAATTCCATGGACTGTATAGTCCATGGGGTCACAAAGAGTTGAACACGACTGAGCAACTTTCACACACACAACTTTAGGTACTGATTCCTGAGCCTTCGCCATGTAAAATGAGGATGTGCGAGCCCCAATCTTTCCTTGGCCCTCACCTCCTGACTTTATTTCCCTATTTCCACCTCTCCTGTATTTTCCACTATCCCGAATTACAACATTTCTATTTTGTTCTGTAATCACAATTTTGTCCCTAGGTGAAATTTTAAAAATAAATGCCGATGAAGAGCATTAACATGACGAAGGCTTTGTAAATATCGTTCCCGTCAGACCTGAGTCGGATGCTAGCATCACACTTCTTTCTCTGTGGTCCAACGCTAGCACATTCCACACACACACCCAAGTTACTACAGGCATACCTCAGAGATATTGTAGGTGTAGCTCCAGCATAACCCCATAAAGTGAGCCACACAAATTTTTTGGCTTCCTAGCACATATAAAAGTTATGTTTTCATGTCACTATGGTCTATTAAGCATGCAATAGCAGTATGTCTTGGGCTTCCCTGTTGGCTCAGACAGTAAAAAATCATCTGCCTGCAATGTGGGAGACCTGGGTTCAATCCCTGGGTTGGGAAGATCCCCTGGAGGAGGGCATGGCAACCCACTCCAGTATTCCCTGGAGCATCCCCATGGACAGAGGAGCCTGGCGGGCTACAGTCCATAGGGTCACAAAGAGTCGGACCCAACAGAGCAACCAAGCACACAGCACAGCAGCATGTCTAAAAAAAAGTACAGACCTTAATTAAAAAATAATTCACTGCTAAAAGGATGCTGAAACAGCTACAACAGAAACATCCAAGATCACTGATCACAAATCACCGCAACAAAAATAATCATCACGAAAACGTTGGGAATACTGTGAGAATTACCACAATGTGACAGAAACACCAAGTGAGTCAATGCTGCTGGAAAAACGGCTCCGGTAGACTTGTTCAAGGCAGGGTTGCCACAAAATTTCAATTTGTGAAAAACTGCAATGTTTGCGAAGCACAATAAAATGAGGTATTTGTGTAATTACAGTTGATCCTGGTTATGTGCAGTAGTTTTTTAAAAAAACAAAACAAAACAAAACTTTATTTTATATTGAGTATAGCCAGTTAACAAAGTTGTGATTGTTTCAGGTGGACAGCAAAGGGACTCAGCCATACATACACCTGTACCCCTCCTCCCCCAAACTCCCCTCCCATCCAGGCTGCCACTTAACATTGAGCAGAGTTCCATGCGCTACAACGTGTTCTATAAAGTAGGTAGGACACTGCATTAGTGAGTGGTGAACAGCTGTTCTGGGGAAACAGGGTTGGGTTGCTGTGAGCCTCTGATCACAACATTTTCATCAACGGATCAATACACAACCTTGTCTGATGTATGTTTCTGTTCAAAGACACCTTATGTAATATGAATTGTTGATTCACTAACACTGAACTCATGGCTACCATCAATAACTCTTGCTTGAACAGAGCTTATCTAACACACATACTTTCTACATAAGGCACATCTCAGCCTCCATGCCCTTAGGAACACTAGACTTCACTTCAAGACCACACTTGGGGGTCATTTTGAACAGTGAGGTTACTAACAGAAAGCACAAAACTGAAAAACACGGCACTAAATAGACCATGATGAAGACTCACGTACAACGTGGAAGATGAAACAAGCGGGCAGAGTGTGGCCTTGTTTGATCTCAGCTGGGAAGGTATGCAGTGGATGGGTCAGCTTTATCTGCTCTGTGCATGTCTTTGAATGACTGCAAAAGTGCCCCAAGTATTGATTTTTGGGTTACCAATAAATCTCAGTGAGTGGGCAAGTTAGCATATATGGAATCCATGAATAATGAGGGTTGACCGTACTTATCTTTGCTCTTGTTGACAGAAGAGAAATGTGCCTTGGGAGTTCCCTGGTGGCCTAGTGGTTAGGACTCTGGCCTTTCACTGCAATTGACTAGTGCTCTCATGCTCAGCCGTGTCTGACTCTTTGTGATCCTACAGACTGTGGCCCACCAGGCTCCTCTGTCCATGGGAGTTTCCAGGCAAGAATACTGGAGTGGGTTGCCATTTCCTCCTCCAGGGGATCGTCCCGACCCAGGGATTGAACCTGCATCCCCTGCATTGCAGATGGATTCTTTACTGCTGAGCCCTTGGGGAAGACTTCACTGTAAGGTTTGGGTTTGATCCCTGGTTGGGCATCACCCAGCTTCTAGGTCACACTGTTGTTTGCAGGGGGCACTTTTCCCCCCGAGACATTGTTCCTGGAGCCCTCTGCCCTGGGCTCCAGTGTGGGGTGGTTGTTCTACCCAGTAGTCATCCTGGGGCTGTCTTCCCAGCTCAACCTGGATGCCACGACTTCCTCCTTATTGGCATTCTCGTTTTCCTTTTATCTGCCTCATGTTGCTCTTCCGGGACAGTGCTGAGAGGTGAACTTTTTCTTACACAAATGAAATTGTCCTTATTGAATGATCTTTGGATTATTATTTGGTGGAGTTTCTAGCATCAAAGTCATTTTGCTTCAACGTTTTGAAGCCATTGAGCCATCATTTTTGACATTCAGTTTTATAGAGAAGTTTGGTAGACCCCATTCCCCAAACTTTTAAATTTTCTCTGTGTGTTCTAAAATTTTACAAGGATGTGTCTAGGTGTCAGCACTTGATGATAAGCCTGTTCAATCTGAAAATTTTTCAAAACTTCTAGAATTTTTTCCTGTTATGTATTTGATTATTTCCCCCACCTCTTTTATTTCTCCCCCTTCCCCCTTTAACTGTCTCTTAATGGGATGTCTGTGAACCAGGTCTTGGATCTCCCAGATTGCTCCCCCAAGTCTCAACCTTTTCCTTCTGATTCTCAGGCTTTTAAATTTCTCTCCCCACTCCTTTTCTTCCCATGCAGGATCTTAGTTCCCTCCAGGGATCGAACCCATGTCCCCTGCAGGAAGTGTGGAGTCCTAACCACTGGGTTGCCTTGGAAGTCCCATCTTTTTAATTTTGGTAATCATATTGCTAATTTCTGAGCGTTCTTTCTTGTTCTTTGATTGTTCCTGTTTCATAGCATCTTTTTTTTTTTTTTTTAATGAATGCACCATGTCTTCCAATATCCCTGAAACTAGCTGGGGTGTGTTTACATCATCTTCTTTCTCTAAATTATTTTATTGACTCAGTTCAGTTCAGTTGCTCAGTTGTGTCCGATTCTTTGCGACCCTATAGACTGCAGCACGCCAGGCTTTCCTGTCCATCACCAACTCCTGGAGTTTACCCAAACTCACGTCCATTGAGTCGGTGATGCCATCCAACCATCTCATCCTCTGTCTTCCCCTTCTCCTCATGCATTCAATCTTTCCCAGCATCATGGTCTTTTCAAATGAGTCAGCTCTTCGTATCAGGTGGCCAAAGTATTGGAGCTTCAGCTTCAGCATCAGTCCTTCCAATGAATATTCAGCACTGATCTCCTTTAGGATGGACTGGTTGGATCTCCTTGCAGTCCAAGGGACTCTCAAGAGAATTCTCCAAAACCACAGTTCAAAACCATCAATTCTTCGGCACTCAGCTTTCTTTATAGTCCAACTCTCACATCCATACATGACTACTGGAAAAACCATAGCCTTGACTAGACAGACCTTTGTTAGCAAAGTAATGTCTCTGCTTTTTAATATGCTGTCTAGGTTGGTCATAACTTTCCTTCCAAGGAGTAAGTGTCTTTTAATTTCATGGCTGTAATCACCATCTGCAGTGATTTTGGAGCCCCCCAAAATAAAGTCTGACACTGTTTCCATGTTTCCCCATCTATTTGCAATGAAGTGATGAGACTGGATGCTATGATCTTCGTTTTCTGAACGTTGAGCTTTAAGCCAACTTTTTCACTCTCCTCTTTCTTTCATCAAGAGACTCTTTGGTTCTTCTTCACTTTCTGCCATAAGAGTGGTGTCATCTGCATACCTGAGGTTTTTGACTCAGTTGCCCCATTTATTTCTTTTCATCTTTCTTGTTCATGTTGGGTTTCCTACCATGTCTGGTGATGTTTGGGGATGCATTCATATTTATGAATAAAAGACACAGTTGCTTACTACAGGCAGACAGAAAAGCTTTCCACAGCTATTGTTTGGTAGGCATCGTTCCTGTTTGGGACCTCAGGGTACATGCATGGGGCATGCCAATTAGCAGGCATCATCTTAGGATGCTTGGTTAGGAACTGAGAGCCCTCAAATAGCAGAATGAGAGTTTTACTTGGTAGAGCCATACCCATCCTCCAGATTCTAGATCTCCTCTGTAGTTGTTCAGTTTCTTTAGAGAAGAAACCTCAGATTGTCAGTTTGGAGGATAAATGCCAGGTTGACAGAAGCCCGACTAGGAGTAGGGGCGGGAGAGAGACCCATTCACCTAGCTGTTCTGGAGACAGACCTTCAATGACTTTCCATTTTTCATCCTGCCCAACTTCAGGGCAGCTCCCTCCTGCTTTTATTCTTAGCTGTGGCTCTTTCAGTGATGCCATTTACATTTCTATGTGCTTTCAGTCACAGAAGGAAATTTGCTGACATCTCCCTCCCATTTGCTGATTACCATCAGCAGCCCCCACTGCTTGGTTGTGAAGGGCTTATTTTCTCTGTACGTCTTTTACCATTATTTCTGTGGGCTCCAGAGGAAAAGCTCATGTGCTCTAGGAAAGCGCAGGTGCTCAGAGTCCATCACTTAGGACCGGAAATCAAAAGTGTCATTTTAATTTAACATCTTAACATCACTTGGGAATTAGTCTAGATATGCGTATACCAGTAAAGAGAAAAAGCTCAAGAGTTTTGTGATTGAATAAGAATGGCATATTGAAAAATTCCGATTTACTTTCATCACCAGGTGAGTCAGTGGAAACTAACTGGTCCTGAGACAACTGAGGAATACAAAATTTCTTATCAAGACATTGTAGGAGACTGGGACTTCCCCAGCAGTCCAGTGGTTAAGACTTTGCTTTCTGTCGCAAGGAGCTTGGGTTTGATCCCTGGTCAGGGAGCTCAGATCCCACATGCCTCTCGGCCAAAACCTCAAAACATAAAACAGAAGCAATATTGTAATAAATTCAGTGTGCTAAGTCACTTCAGTCACATTCGACGTTTTTGACCCCATGGATTGTAGTCCACCAGGCTGCTCTGTCCATGGGATGCTCCAGGCAAGAATACTGGAGTGGGTTGCCATGCCCTCCTCCGGAGGATCTTCCCAACCCAGGGATTGAATCCATGTCTCATGTCTCCTGCACAGGTACACAGGTTCTTTATCACTAGGGCCACCTGGGAAGCCCAGTAAATTCAGTAAAGATTTTAAAAACGGTCCACATCAAAAAGAAAGATTGTATAAGACTCACTAGTAGAATTAGATTCAGTGTGTCTGTATTTGCATAATTATAGCATATGGAATTCCTATAAACAATATTTAAAACTATACTGTAATCCCAGATGGGAGGAGTGGAAGGAAAGAAAACATCCTAAGCAAGCATTTGCCCTTATTGAATCAATTGCTCTTGGTGAGAAACAGCAAACTTTACTTAATACACTGCCTTCATGAAAAGATGAAATAATCTGGTTTCTTTACAACAATGTGTGTGTTGTGTGCTTATTCACTCAGTTGTGTCCGACTCTTTGCAACCCTCTGTCCATGGGGATTCTCCAGGTAAGAATACTACAGTGGGTTGCCATGCCCTCCTTCAGGGGATCTTCCCAACCCAGGGATGGAATTCAGATCTCCCGCATTGCAGGGGGATTCTTTACCAGCTGAGCTACCAGGGAAGTTCTTTTTAGACCAGTATCTTTGTTTAATTTAAATAAGTTCTTTCTCAAGCATAAATAGCTGATCGAGAATAAACTAAGTTTCATGCCCTAACTTCTTGAAGTTTTTATTATATACAAACTGATGGGGAACAAGACAAAGTAGCCAACTGGCAAGATGGTCTGTTAGCAGCCAGCAGCAATTCTGATTTAAATGACAACTTTTTCCGCCTCTGAGCTTCAGCAAACCATCTTTTAAAAAGAGATAGCAGTCAGCATTTGAGATTGGCAGCAATAATTACAGGCCAGTGTGTCACAGGCGTAGTTTGATTGGGCTGATGCGCCACCTTGACGAAGGATCTAGACTATCAAGATAGTTTATTTTAAATACTCTTTTGAGGGCATTCCCTTCAGAAGTATATAAATCAAAATGCTTTTATACATACATTATGTTAAATCTAGAACTAAGAGGTCTTCTCGCTTTTGAATGATAGAAATAAATTTAAAAACAAACTTCTGTAATGTTTATAATCAAGAAATTCATAGTGTCATCCCCTAATGGATTCGTTTTAAAATTGCTAAAATTTATTCAATTTATTCATCTTCAGTTCCCATGATATTTCCCTAATCTGTCGTACTATGCTTCAGAATATTTTCTATTGTAAATATTTATGAAAAAAAACCAAAGTAGATCCTGCAATAAGCATCTTTACTTTGTCATTTCAAAACTATCCTTTGGGAGAATAAAATGAGATGAAATAAAATTAGGTAGGACATAAGGGAATTCAATGTAAATACATTAACTGTATGTAGAAATATGTTTTTAAAGGGCAGAAAAAAAAAATTCCAGTCTCATACCTGATAAAATTCTAACATATTTCAGTGTGTTACTATAAGTACTGTATTAAAATAATAGTTTATTAGTATTATTTTGTAGCTGCAAAAACCATTTCCAGTAGCGCTAGCTAAATCACTTGCTCTATTACACTTCCATTTATGAACTCCAAGGGCAAATCATTATTGCACAAGTAATACTTTCCAAACCATTTTCTTCCAAGGCCACCTTTAAGTGAATGAGAAGAGTCAATAATTTTATTGTCATATATGTTAAAGCGCATTAACAATTTATAATGTAAAGAGCTATATCAAATGCAATTTCATCAAGATGACATGGATCAAATTAACTAAATTAACCAACCACGAACGTTAGAACCAAGCATTAACCCAATTTATTTAAATTGTACTATTGGATTACAAATCAGTCCCGTTCAAAAAAGCATTTCAACTCATGTCCTGGAATAATCTGGCGGGAAAATCAACTGCCAGCACATTCTTTATAATTCAGAGGCAGAAGATATGCGGCTGTCTGAGACATTTTAGAAGGGATGGAGGGCAGAGCGTGGGATGGAGCCGATGTGGAGTGGACTTAGGCTATCTGCTGCTACTATAGTATATGGTGACTTTTTAAGATTTTTTTTTTGATGTGGACCAGTTTTAAAGTAAAAATCTGTTACAACATTGTTTGTGACTTTTTGGTCATGAAGCATGTGGGATCCTAGCTCCTTAACCAGGGATGGAACCTGCACCCCCTGCATTGGAAGGCAAAATTTTAACCACTGGACCACCAGGAAGCCCCGAGTCTTGTACCATCTCTGGATAAGAAATTTTATATTCCTCAATTATCTCTGGTGACTCTTAAAACATTTTGTCTTCATTGAACCAGAGTTAAGGATTTTTTTTTCTTCTTTGTTATTAGCCTTCTGTTGCTTTCTAATATATTTGGCCACCTATGGTATTAATTAGATGAGAAATGAGTATACAGGAATGAATAAAAATACTTTGAATTCTCTTTGATTCTGAGTTAGTAACACATCCCAGAAGAAAATGAACCAGTTTGCCTTCCTGAATCTATTTATTCACGGAAAACACAATAAAAGAAAACCCTTCACTGAGTCCAGCCTGGTTTTGTCTTTTTGCTCTTTTGAGAATTAACAAATCAGAACAGTGGGCATGCTATCCTGTTTCCTTAAAATCAAATAGCTTCAGATTAATAGTGAGGTGTATTGTTATAACAGTGACCGGTCCTTGCAGGGGACTAGCTTTGAACCCAGATGAGCTGCTCAGTGGGAGGGAAGGGGATGTAGCCTCCTTTGGTGATGACTGGACCAGTCCATCAGTGAGTGGGCTGCAGCCCCTTGTGCTGCCTGACCTACCAGGGGCTTCCAGAGACATTCAATACTGCTGGGCAACTGAGGATACAGGTGGCGCCACTTGCGGGCTCTCACAGCTACAGCAGACTGTATGCTGAGCAGAGGCAGCTGTCCTGGAGCCCCTCCTCCTCCATCCCTCCCCCTGCCTGCCTCTCCCCACCTTGTGTTCCTTACGGTCAGTCCTCAGGCAGTGGCTACCTTGTGGGCAACAGTGGCTAGGGGGCTGTTGCTTCGGTTCTATGTTGGTGACAGGCAGTGTTGCTCCCTGGTCAAAGTGGTGAGTGTCCCCCATAGTCTGGGGCCCTGGCAGGTTATATCACCTGCAATAGTAAGGAGATTGCCAGCCATATGGTGCCATTCCATCTGTGGGTGGAACAAGCTAGACCTCACAGTGTGCATAATGGTGGGGCAATGGGAGGATTCCAGGTCTGCAACACCCAGCTGTGGCCCTCGAGCAAATCAGTTGATTTTTCAGAACCTCTCTTTTGCTCAAAGGAAACACCTTTCAGAATATATATAACACGCAGAAAGAGGGGGAGTTATGCGGATTGGAATGGGGAAGGCCTTGGAAGCTTGATGGCTTGGTCCCCACCCTTTATTGTCTTGGGCCTCCAAGGAACTCTGGGCCTGTGGTACTCCACTGGAGAACCATGGCGCTAGCGGACCTCTGAGGTCCTTTCTGACCTAAAAGTTTCTGCTACTCTAGGAAGATGCTTAAAATGTCACTCCTTCTGACCCTCCACCCCCATCTGTTACTTTATTCCTAGAAATGGAACAATCGGGTAGAATTAAATCATATGCTGGTGATCTTTCCTTTGAAGTCACTATTCCATCACTCATGATAACCACAGAAAAGAAAAAGCGACCCGAAAAACTTTACTGAGGTTATGGCTTGTTTCTTTTCCACCCCAAGACAATGATCTATATTGTTTACTAAAGAATAGCCAGGGGTGAAAATCCAGTTTAGAAGCAGGGGGCAGTGCTTGAGTGGACGACCACCTTACTGGAATTCTGGAAGACTGGTCGATTTGGAAGTTGAGCACTCTGGTGGGGAACCCAGTGAATTATCGTCTGATCCAAAAGTTTATGCTGTATATGGTATAAGCTACTGGAACTTACCTTTTTGTATTCTTCCACCACTATGAGCTGTTATGGTTTTGTTGAGCAGTGAAGGCAGCAAAACTACAAGTTACGCAGTTCTGTGTATGAACCATTACTGAGGCCAGATCAGTGAACACCGCGTCTGGGTTTTCCCAGAAAGTCTGATTTCATTGTTAGATTTTTATCCTGTTGTCATGGAAATAACCACATTTAGGCATCGAAACTGTATCATCAGGACTACTTCTCATATCCAGAAATGACCTTCAAATCCTTGGTCAGACCATGTGTTGCAATTTTGACCTAAACTATACTATTGCTGTACTTAATTTTTGTGGCATCACAGAATCAGCTGAAATAAACATCCCTGTACGAGGCTGGTGGTCCTATGCCTGTTTCCATACACGTTCTGTCAAAGCATGGGAATTTTGACTTGAATTACTTACTCCATTCCAAGTTGAAATTGGCAATGCCAGTCAAATAAATCGGGCAAAGTATGATGGATGGTGAGATGGATAAATGAACAGTAAGGGCTTCAGAGAAACCACCAAATTTATCTTATTTAATACTTCATGACAAAGACAGTTTAAAGTACAGTGTGAGGTGGTTCAATCTGATGCTCTTTATCTTTTATTGATATAGTCAGGTAAAATAGTGACATGAAGAGTTTCAACAGAAAATTTGCATACAATAGTGTTAAAAAACTTTAAAAAGAACATAATCTGAGAATCAGTGGAATGCTGGTATCTCCTGTTCTCTCTGCGCACACAGGAGGATATGGCTGGTGGAGTGAGACTGCCTGCTTGGGAGTCCTAAGTCTACCACCAACCAGTTGTGCGGTGACCTTGGATACATTTTAACCTCTCCTTTCTTTTCTGCAAGATGGGTATAACAACAGTACCTGTCTTTACGGCTGTCATAAGAATGAAACTCATCGATACATATAAAATGCTTGGAACAGTACCTGGCAGGCAGGAAGGCATTTAATAAACATTAGCTATTATGACTTATTTCCACAAAAGAAAGTTTTAGAGACTATTTTTATAGAATGCAGGCTAACATTTTAATTCAAAAGCGACTTTTATAATAGTACAGTGCTGGATGTGTGTATAACATGAGGCTTAAAACTCAGTGATGTCTTTCTGCTTCTCTCATTCCTCTTAGGAGGCAATGTGAAGGGGTGGAAAAGAAACGTTAGTCCTGGGAGGACACCAAGAGCCACATGCTCTGCGGGAATGCTTTTGTTTCCCTCAAGGCCTGGCACCTTGGGTCTGTCTCGTTCTAATCTCATATTCCCATCTTCCATCTGCCTGGGAATTCACAATCATCACAATGTGAGACCCATAAGATCTCACAACATCATAACTTAAGACTGAAAAGGACCTGAGTGATCAGTCATTTAGACCCCCTCCCCAATTTCTGCCACAATAAAATGAGGGGTGGTGGTCACTGAACGACTTGTCCATGTCTACACAGTCTGAGACCAGACCAAGTCCCCTCCCCCCCACTTCTGGAACCCTGGTCTGGGGCTGTTTCTCATACCCTTTGTTGTATGTTTCATCCACACTCGCACCTTGCATAGTATTATCTACACATTTGACATTCAAAAAAATATTCCTTCAATGAGAGAGTGAAACCAACCTTAACGATTTGTTTTCAAAGTATTTTGGGGTCCCTTTTGTAATATTTGGGGAGAGGGAATGGATCACCTTCTCAAACACTTTTCCCTCCAACCTACTTCCCAGTTCATATCTCATTGAGTATCCAGAGGAAAACCAATCCCCATCCTCGTTTCCACCACATTCCTTTCCATTTTTATTTAAAGTTTTTTTTTTTTTTTTGACGTGGGCCATTTTTTTAAAGTCTTTATTGAATTTGTTACAATTTTGCTTCTGTTTTATTTTGGTGTTTTTTGCCCTGAGGCATGTGGGATCTTAGCTCCCAGACCAGGGATCGAACACACACCCCCTGCATTGGAAGGCGAAGTCTTAACCACTGGACTGCCAGGGAAGTCCCCCCTACATTCCTTTTCAAAGTGCCATTTTCCAATACCACTGTTAAGACTCATGTCCTCATTTTTTCCTTCCACATCTAACTTAAGGTATTCCTAGAATCATAGCGATGAAAGCAACTGTGACCTGTTCATTTAGTTCACTCCCCAGCCTGAACCTGGGCAGGCAAGACAGGCCAGGATTCAGTCTGTGAGGGAATGTACATCATCACGCAGAAGAAAGACGAGGTGCACAGAGCCTGGCATCTCCATTAGGCTTCCTTCTCCTGCCTTGTCTCCCCTCCCTCTTTCCCTCCAATCCTGCTACATTCCCTGTGAAGCCTTGCCCAAATCCTCCCTTCCAGCTTAGAATTCTTTTCTCCCTTTAAAAACTGTTGTAGCATTTTAATTATGGCTTTTATTACATATTATCAATCACTTTGAAATTAATTGTGTTTAGCTATCCAAGCAACATACAAATTAATCCAAGTTGTAAAATTTCAAATATTATAACAATGGTTATGGATGGGTATGATTAATATGACTAAACTCCTCCACAATGCCTTTAATTCTTGTCTCTTTTAGAGGGTGTCTCATTCTACACCTTTCCTATCTGTTTATGTATGCATTTTTACTTATACAAGTTCATGGTTTTATTTTGTTTTTATGAAAGTGGTACCATTCGATATATATTGTTTTGCAATTTGCTTTTTTCATTAGTAATAAGTCTCAATGACCTTGCTGTCTCAGTATACATAGGTATACTTCATTCTTTTTAACCATTTCCTACTTTCCAAGATGTACAGAGTTTATTCAGCCATTCTCTACTGATGGCCATTAGGTTTTTTCAATTTCAAAATTACCAAAACTCTGCCATGGAAGGGAATAACATAATATGTGTACACGCCTGCCTGCTTCTCTACGATATATACTGAGAAATGGAATTGCTGGGTCATAGAATGTGCACATTATTAACACTGCCAAACTGCCCTCCAAATAGGCTATATCAATTTACACACCTGTCAGCAGTATATAAAAGTACCCATTTCCCCATTAGTTTGCCAATCTTAATCTCCTTTCCCCTTCCTTTACCTTCATATATAGTTTATTTCCTAGGTTTGGGGGTGTAAGCACTCTGAAAGCAGGGTCTAGGATCTCCTCATATTTGGAATTCTTCCCCCATCCAGTGGGGTTTAATAACTGGTACTTCACAAATGCTTGTCGAATGCTCTCTAACCATAAGTTTTCTGTTCACCTCTGGTTAATACACACTTTTCAAAAGCATTTAGCAAGATAGCATCTAACTTTGAGAATGAAAACAATTCTAAGAAAGTTGGTTGTTGTTGTTGTTGTTGTTTTTGCACATACCTCCTTCCTGAACAAGTTACAGATATCTTTCATTTAAAGTTGTTTAAGACAGGATTCTCTTCTGCCTCTCTGGCAGGAAGCAGTGAAAACAGACCTGGTTATCTCAGACAATAGCTAGCAGGGTGTCCCACCCGCTGGGAAACAGGAGACCAAAGGCGCCTCAAAACCCCAGGGAACTAGACAAGACGGAATGGTGAGGGAGCAGGGTCACAATCTGTGGAACATTCTGGAGCCAAGAAGGTAAATTCTTTTATAGGGTTTTGAAATAGAGGAAACCATTAATAATGTCCAAAGTATGGCAGTAAATGGATCTGGGTGAGGAGGAACTGTGACGGGGTAGGAAAAACCAGAGTGAGAACTGGGCATATTTTTAAAGGAAATGTGGATACAGGAAATAAGGGTTTTAAAGGTGTGAATTACGTGATTCAAGAGAAACTTCCCTCCAAGCAGTGCCTATATTTATTTATATGATAATCTTGAGCTAAAGCAATTCTAAAAATCGACTAGTGAAGTTCCAAATCTTGCTGTTTTGAACATTAATTTGAAAATAAGAAGAATTTTACAAAGGGGTAAGAGATAGCTTTCAGCTAAACGTGAACTCATTGAGAATTACATGTAACTTGGTTTGTGTTTCACAAAGGAACTGTTCCTAAATAAGAAATAACATAAAGGAAGACACATGTTCGCTCTTTAACAGTGTTTCTTTTTCTCTCACCTAATGAACCGTTTCATTAGCAACTGCGCAGCCCAGTGAGGGTACAATTGCATTTCGACACAAAAACAAATAAAAAAAATGAGGAAGTTGTTTGCTGTGCTGGACCGATTGGGGAATGGGCCTCTGAGGTCTCAGGGGGCTTAGACCGAGGCCAGGTTTTGAATTCCCCTGGGCTGGAGAAAGGCTAGAAAGGCTAATACTTTATTTCATTAGCGCTGTTGGAAAACCCAAACTGCCTTTAGCTTACCATCAGGGGTTCGGGGCTGTGGTCCCTGAGGCACCCCCTTAAAATACACAGGAACCCGCGCTGTGGTTTCTCAGCCTATCCTCGTCCCTTTCATCCCTTCGCCCACCCTGGGGCCATTGCCAATAAACCCAGCAGTGACCAGGCTTAACGCAAGTCCGCGGCGGCCCATTTCAGGCCAGGAAAAATCAGGGTCTGGAAACAACTGGAACAGGAGGCTCGTTTGGCCCTTGAGAGGCTCAGTGCCCTGGCCGTTGTTGTGTGGAACAAAGAGGGCAGGAGCGGAGGGCGCCCCCAGGAGGAAAGGTGGGGAAGGACACCCGCGGGCGGATTTCTGGGGTGCTCCTGGAGAGCGGGCTGGGCGCCCGGGGAGGCAGGGCTGGTCCCCGCCCCGCGCGCGATTCGCTCCGCATCTGGCGCCCGGCGCAGCCCTTTCCTGAGTCGTAGACACTTTACTTTTATTCCTTTCCACCCTAATTATTATTATTATTTTCCCGCGCAAAGCAGGAACCTGGGACTGCCCAAGCTAGCGGCGGAGGGGCCGCCATTTCCCGGGGAAAGCGCAGCGCGCGCGTCGGCACCGGGCGCCCCGGAAAGGAAACCAGAGGGGAGTGCCCGGCCCCGAACCCTCCTCCGCACCGGCCCGGGGCTCACAGCCGCCCGCGGCGCCCCGCTCACCGCGCGGCAGCCCCAGACCTTAGCCCCCGGGGCCCGCTTCCCCGGCCTGACCTTCTCCGGTGCGGCCCGCCCCCGGACCCCGGTCTCTTCCCTCCACCCGGCGCCTCCGCGCCCCTTCCATTGTCAGCCCGGAGCAGCCGGCGCCCGACCTGGGCACCCTCGGAGGCCCCCAGAGCGGCCTTGCCTGGGCTCTCTCGGCCCCTGCGCAGACCACCGCCCCCGGACTAGCCCTCCTCTGCGGCCGGGCGTCTCCCTTCTCCCCCTCTGCGCCCCCAACTCCGCATCCCCAGGAGCCCTCCGCTCCCTCGGGTCCAGCGTCACCCGGGGCCGGCGGCTGGACCCCGCATCCCTTCTCTTCCCTCCCTCATCGCCCAGGATGCCCCCGGCTCCTCGCCAGCCCCAGGAATTTTACCGCTTCTTTAGCAACCCCCCCTTTATTTCCCGAGAAGGCAAGTTGAGCAGCTTGATTTATTAATTTTTCTTTTTCTTTTCTTTCTTTCTTTTTTTTTTTTTTGCGGCAAGGATCGGCTCTCCGGGGAGCGCCCGCAGGGGCTGGGCAGCGGGGAGGGGCAGGGGGGTTTCTCCGGCCCCTGCACTGCCCCCGCGGCTCGTTTTGTTTCCAGACCCCGAAGCCCCCTGAACAATAATGCCACCGCCATGGCGGGCTCACCTGGTGCTGCGCCGCCTGCTCCGGGCGCCCGGTGCCCTCCGCGCGCCGCTTCCCGGGCGCAGGTTCGGCCGGCGCGGCGCCGGTGCCGGGCAGGACTCTTTGCCTTTCTTTGGGTTCTATCTGTGCGTGTCAATGGCGGCAAGCGGCAGTTCTCCGGGCCGCGGATAGTAGCGGGGGGAGGAGGAGGAGGGAGAAGGGATTGCTCCTTCTCCACATAACCACCTCTAGGAGGAGTCGCTCAGCCTCATCCCCCGCCAGCCCATGCTCCGCGACCGGTCCGGGGCTTTCGGTGGGGCTTGATGAGCTATTGTCCTTCAGGAGCATTAATGATGAAACCGCGCGGCCTCCGCTTAGCTGGCGGATCCGCTGGATGCGCTGAGGGCTTCTTGCTAAGATGAGGCTTCCCCCAGAGCTGGTGATTGAGGCGCTATGGTCTCGATCCAGAGTCTCCTGTTAGCGGGATCCACCTTTGGTGGAAAAAGGTGGCGTGGGCGTTCATCTGGTAGTCCTGGGGAAAGCCTTAGAAGGTGAAAGGGAAAAATGCCATTTTCCAATGTCTCGTGTCCTCAAAGAATAATAAATACATTAACGATTGTGTCCACCACTGGGACGATAGCGTTGGGTGGCCACAGCCATGAGAACTAAGAGTTTATATCCATGCCTGCCTTTTAGCTTTTTATAAATTATGACAGAATCCAGAGCTGCATATTCTTTGGAGTTAGCAGATGTATGTTTTCATGGGTAAGACTGTGTGCGTGGACATAATTTTTAGTTCAGTTGCTTTTACGGGGTGTTAATTTGTATTCTTGGTAGGTATTAAGACTAGCAGGAGGCTATTGTCTTAAAGACCAATTTCTATCAGTTTCTGGAAAAAAATATATTTATGAGGGTGTGGTGGACAATATCAGGTGTGAAAATGGAATTTATTGTAATTCTACTGGAAGCCAGTTCTGTCCTTTGTATTATATTAGCTAGGGCTCCATGGCTAGGGGGGTTGAGTCAAGGGAATTTGTTTATTTCAGTGGGAAAAGCTATCTTGCTATGGGCCATTCTTGTTTCCTGTGATCTCCTGCTCTTGGTAAGTCAAAGGATTGACGAAAGGAGAGGCAAATTTTTGATGTCTTCACAAAAGAGAAACCCACAGGAAAACAATTCTCCAACACTGGCCAAATGGATGCATTTCAAAGCCTCTTCCATTTGGTAATATTATGTGTATTTGATGCTATAAATGTATAAATGTTTAGGCAATCTTTCAGTGTAAAAGCCTCCAATAGGCTTAAGTGGGAAGACCCCAAATGTCCATTACCCTCTGGATTTATGCTAATTAATCAGGGCTGTTGATGGAATTAGCACATTAAACCAAATGTGCTTCAAAGGGTTTTTTGAGCATTGGTTTATTTCCCAAAAGAGTATGATGTATCATAAAGGTATAAACAAACCTCTCTCTCTTTAACTCTCACATGGCTTCTCAAAGTCTCCTGGACCCAAATGGTCTCTGTTTGCTGGGACTTCCTTCCTTCACCATCGTGCTCTTTTACACTCCCTGTGTATGACTTCACTGTTCTTTGTCTTTGAAGGTCACTTACCAGGTCAGAAATCTAGTCAGGACAAAGTTCTCTTTTCCTAAGACATGTTTAAAGAGTTTAAAAATGATCCCCTGGGGCATCTCATAATGGTTTTGATTTTCCCTTCCCACAGGAAGCCCCTACCTTCCCTACTATATAGATTTCTGATGCCTATACTTGATCAGAAATAATCTCCAGGCCAACATTCAAGAGGGCTCAAGAGCCTTCTGGGAGTGCTTGAAAAATCCTCCTATCCTGTGATGCAGGCAGCCAGGCTGACTGAGATAGAGCTGAATAATTCATCAATATATATTAGATTCACATTCTCCCTATAACTTCCCAATAAAAATGTAGGCATGGTCATTTTTATGTGTAGTTTATATAGCTTGTTTCGTCGTAGCATTTTCTTATATGCTCCTCTGATAAAGGCTGAGTCTAAGAAATTTACTAGACAGGACTTTCCCCTTTCATACTGGTTGGTTCCTTCAAATAGATGATGTAGTTGAAATTCAGAGAATCAAGGGAATGTCAGTTTCATAATAGTCTGGTTCTTAGAAGAGATCCCAGAGTTCACTTGGTCAAACCCTTTATGTGATAGGGAAAATCTAGTATTCAGGATGTAGAGGGGACAAAAATGTAACCTAATGTGCAGATCTAGTTAAATTGTCTATATTTATTATTGAACATTTAGAACATGAACAGGAATTTAGCACTGAGATAATATTGTATAGTTAAAATACATTTGAAATAGTCAACAGGCTTATGAGTTCATCAATAATCTTAAGTTCTGCAGTGGCCTCCCACACAGGGAGCCTCTGACAAGGTGAATAATAAATAATGATAGTAAGACCCTACACTTATTGAATGCTTATTGTATGCACTGAGCTTTTCCAATACTAACTCATGTAATCTTGACAACAACTCTATGGGGTGGGTGTTGTTTTCTCCTTTTTACAGGTGTTGAAACTGAGGCAGTGAGCGGGAGACAAACTTGCCTGCAGTTACAATTAGGAAGTGGCAGCCTCATACTCTTTGTTTTGTTGTTGTTGTCTAGTTGCTAAGTGGCCCGCCAGGCTTCTCTGTCCATGGGATTTCCCAGGCAAGAATCCTGGAGTGGGTTGGCATTTCCTTATAAAGAGGATCTTCCTGACCCAGGGACTGAACCCAGGACTCCTGCACGGCAGGCATATTCTTTACCGCTGAGCTACCAGGGAAGCATTTGCTTTAAGCAGAGCAATTTTGTGATTGGTCACAAGGTCGAAAGTCTCTTGGACCGTTTCCAATCCATATCCTCAAGGAGTCAGTGAAAAGCATGATTATAGTACATTTAGTTGATTACCGTAGCAATGAAAATATTTTCTTAACCCTTGACCTGTATGTGTGTGTGATTTTATGAATAAATGTATTGATTGTGAGTTGACTCCATTAGCAACAAGGATCTCTCATAAACATTTTATTGAGATGCAGGATGAACTGTTCACTTAGAGACAGGCATGTCACATGATTTAGAGATGAAAGAAATGAATTAGCCATGCTACCAGATTCATATTCTGCTGGGTCTGCTAGTAATTCATCCACAAAATCATCAGTTTTAAAAATAGGTTCAATTTTGCCCACCCTCCAAAGCCATTTTACTTTTTCTGTGACCCAAATGTTTGATGTGTGAATTTAGTGGGTTTTTATTTTCCATAATTAGTTCTAATCTGGTTTATGACAGCTATTATAATTTGTGATTGTCTTACCCTTCTGAGATCTTGGGATGCAATTACCTTATTAATTTCCTGATCCTCACCTCTTCTAGAAGACTATATCATGTAGGTGTATGTTTTTATCTGACATATCTAAGTACATGAGTATGAGATTTCTATGTCCAGAGTAATTTCATTTGAGAAGTCTGATCTCCTTTGAAGTAACCTGAGATTCCCTGGGAGTGTCATAAAAACAGATGGAAATCATTGGTTTAAGCTCTTCTTTGAATGTAAGTTAGGCAATTCTAGATGGTATATTAATTCCATCAAGGCACCAACTGGCCTAATTCTAAATAGCAACTTGGAAGCCTGAGGTTATGAATGCCCACAAAACATCAAGCTAAACAGTTCCCCACTATGCTAAGAAGCAAACGCAGCTTCTAAGTGTACCTTATAGCCTGGAAAATATTAGGCAATCTGACATTAAAGTTTTTTATTAGAGAAATGCAGAGTCTTTCCTGTTATATTTTGAATTGTAAACATGATTAATGTTAAACATGTATTTCCTTATCACAGAACTGGTGGCTTGAAAATCTTAATCATTTTGGGTAGTGAATAATATCCTTAAAGAGAGAACACAGGCAATTATTGTGCCAGCAAAGTACATTCTTGGTGTCTCAGGCTAAAATGAACATCGTCCCCTAACAAAAGAAACATTTTACTGGTTCTGTTTCTTAAGAACAACAATAGAATATGTCCTTTTAGATACTGTGTCCTGACCTTTTGGGCTTCCCAGGTGGCGCTAGTGGTAAAGAACCTGCCTGCCAAAGCAGGAGACGCAAGAGACACGGGTTTGATCCCTGGGTCGGAAAGATTTCCCTGGAGGTGGTAACCCACTCTGGTATTCTTGCCTGGAGAATCCCATGGACAGAGGAACTTGGCAGGCTATGGTCCATAGGGTTGCAAAGAGTCAGACACAACTGAAGCGAGTTAGACACAACTGAAGCCAGTTAGAATGCATGCAGGACATTTTGGTTTGAAAGGGGGATTTACATGAGTGGGTGTGATGCATATCTATGTATATACATCCACATATGAACAAATAAATTTTGGGGTGTATGTTACATATGTGGACGTTATAAGACGGGTAGTGACTGAGACTGCTGTAGGTTCAGAGTTAAGCCCAGTTTGGGACTTCTCTGGTGGCGCAGCGGATAGAAGTCCGTCTGCTAATGCAGGGGACAGAGTTCAGTCCCTGGTCTGGGAAGATTCCACATGCTGTGGAGCAATGCCGTATGCCACAGCTACTGAGCCAGTGCTTTAGGGCCCCCGAGCCAGAACTGCTGAGCCTGTGAGCCCACAAATCCTGAAGCCCACATGCCTAGAGCCTGTGCTCTGCAAGAGAAGTCACCACAGTGAGAAGCCCACACAGGGCAAAGAAGAGTGTGCCCTTGCTCACTAAAACTAGAGAAAGCCCAGGCCAAAAAAAAAAAGGCCTGATTTGGATTTTAAAGAAATCTACCAAATGTTTAGCATTTAACCAATGAGCTATGTTGTAAAGCAAAATGAAATGTTTCATGTTTCTAAGGGAAATACATTGTCAGCCCCAATTATGCAGAGTTGTAGTTAGGGAAATAAGGCACGTGATATCATTAAATTGAATGGAAATAGAACCTGGAGCTCAGGGGAGTGTGCCAGTTGGTATCTTGCTCTGTTTGGTGCTGGAGCTCCCTGGGAGATCATCCCAGTACCCCCAGGCAGAGCTCTTTGTGACAGTTGTGACGGGAAGTGGCAGCGTGCATCTAGAGACTTTGGACTTTAGCATCTGTGTTGGGAGATTGTGCGATGTGGCCTCACACCTCAGTGAAATGGCTCTTTACAGTTCAGACCCATTCTAGAGAATGGGGGCATTGATTTTCCAAATGCACACAAGCAGAATCCCATAGCAAAACTATAATTTATTTATACAAATGGTGTGTTTTTACAAAGGCCATCTGTCAGTTGACTCTCTAATCTAAAACAAATCTGTTTGTTCCCCAGAAGAAATAACATGTCTGTTGAAAAAGGATTTATGGACGACAGGCTGCCCAATCTACCAGCCATTGGTATAACAGTAACTATTTATGATATATTTACTTCTAAGGGAGTGCTGTGAGTAGAAACTATTACTTGTAAAAGTATGGTAATTAATTTTTCATTACCTCAAAGCCAAGAAATGGAGCCCAATCGCATTTATTAAGATTGCTGCATGAGAAACATGTTTTAGCATTCAGAGAGCTATGGCCTCATGGTAGTGCACGGCTCTGATGGATGGGGTAGGACTATGGGCTTGAACTCAAGCCCTGGATTTGGTTTTGGAGGCCAAGAAGGCAAATCACTATTGAATGATCCTGGCCACTTGATTTCTAGGCACCAACTCGTAGCCCTTATTGAAAATTAGATCTTACCTTTAATACTGAAAGAAAAGAGGACTCTAGGTGAGGGAAACTAATGAAAGAGAAGGGAAAACCCCCTGTCCCCATCCCTCTACACAAAACAGATACTCCACTTAATATTCATATTTTAACAATTATTTTGGAATGGAATCTAATATTTCTTAATATGTGCCCTTTTAAAGAAACTGGATTAGGTCACAGGAGAGGTACAAAAAGGTATGTTTTTCTTAGGAAGCTTGCCATCTACCTGATAACTCAGGACACGGTGATAGATACAGAAATCACCTTGACATTATCAATAAAAAATGGTTCACCAGAGTCAGTGGTTATCTTATCTCTGAACCCTTTCCTAACTCCACACCAGTTCTTATAGTTTGGTTTTCCAAAGTATTCTTAAAATTAACCCTACGAAGTTTTTTCCCCAAATATTTAATTTTATTTTTACATTTCAGACATTATGATATATATGACACCTGAATATAACACACAAATCGAAAAATGCAAAGGTAGATGGTCCAAGGGGTCCTTTCCCTGTATCCCCCAGGCAGCCAGGTGCATTCCCCAAAGTTAAGTTGCTTCTCTGTCCTTCCAAGCACCACTTTTCCCCTGGGTGTCTCTTTGTGGACAAAAGTGTTATTTGTTTTCTCCAAGGGACTCTGGAAGAGTCTTTATAGTCAAACCTCAAAGGGGACAGATTCTATGACAGCACATGAACTCCTCTTGGTTAAGATCTCAGGCAGAAGTATGGGCACAGAGACTTGGAGGTGAGATGTTGGTGAATGTAACCACGAGGATCTTCTGCTGGTGCAGCCAAGTGAAAATTCCTAACCCCCACCACTCTGGATCTGGAAAAATCCTCACGTGATGTAAGTCAAACCCCAGAGACAAGGCCGGCACTGAAATACATTGCGTCTATCAGGTCCAGAGTCCCAGCTCTGAAGGCAGGGGGACCCTCACCTTTGATGACTCCTTGACAATGCCTGGATGCCATTCCGTTTTATTTCCCATAAATACCTCCCAGGAGTGGGGCTAGAGATGAAATGGGCACTGCCCCCAGACCCCCATTATGTGGACAAGTCTCCCAGGGCAGTTGGACTGAACCCACTTACCCCCACGCTCCCCACTTCAAAGGGCATCTGAATCAATGAAATGTCTGTTGACCCAGATCACATCCAAGGTCATGTCTGCTTGGGATCTCTGCAGCCTGGGGCCCCTGAGCAGGTTCACCTTCAGCTGGCGCTGCTGCTCCCTGGTTTGGGCTGCCAACCTTCCCACCTGGAGGCCGGTTCCAGTTCAGCCTTTCGGGGGGACTGCAGGCAGTGGACCAGGGCACAGCGTGTTCCTGGAGCCTCCACGGGCAGGAGGCTGATTTAGCCAAGGCACCAGAGAAATGAGCTCTGGAAACAGTGGGAATGGGGCAGCTCATGGCTTCCTGCAACCTTTCAGCTGTGGCCTCCTCAGGTCTGGTTCTCAGCAGCCCTTGTGTTGCTCCCTCCCCTATTCTTACAGAGGAATTTATATATATATATATATATATATATATATATAGAGAGAGAGAGAGAGAGAGAGAGAGAGAGAGAGAGAAGAATTTCATGCTTGGGCTTCAATAGAAGACTTCCTGCCTCACCTAAGTATTCCTTCTATTCGATTGGGTTGGAGAAGAGCTTCAGAGTGAATGGGAAGAGAATTTATGTCAAAGGAGACTTAGTCACTCACACCTTTGCTGTCCATAGAGGTTTCAACCTGTTTCTTCTTTTTTCCCCTCCCTCCCTGTCTCCCCGCCCCGCCCACCCTGACCTTCTTCCTTCCTCCTTCCCTTCCTTCTTTCTTTCCCTCCTTCCTTTTTCCTCTTTGAAAATTCTTAGCTTGGGTTTTTGGGCACAGAAAGGTCCACTGAGAGCTACTGAGCTCCTGGGAGATACTAAGGCTCTGGGACGATTTGTGTGTGTGCATTTTTGTTGAGCTCCATCTTGTGTTGTTGGCAGCTTCTCACGGGGATTTCCCCCACAAAAGATAGCTGCCCACTCAATCTTCTCATCTCACCCCAGACTCCTCACCTCACCAGCTAGCTCTGATTCCTCTGTTACGTACTCCCAGAAAACCTCCTTCATAGCACAGATTGAAAACATTTTTCTGTAAAGGGACACAGTCAATATTTTAGATTTGTGGAGGATATTATGTAGGTATTTATATAGCAAGAGAAGAAACAAATTTCCATAATTTTTTGTTAACACAATTCTAAATATAGTAATAATAATGGAATATGATTTTTGTTTTTATTTAAAAAATTAGTTTAATTGGAGGATAATTACTTTACAATATTGTGATGGTTTTTGCCATACATCAGCATTAATCGGCCACAGGTATACATGTGTCCCCCCCATCCTGAACCCCCCCTCCCAACTCCCTCCCCACCCTACCCCTTTGGGTTGTCTCAGAGCACTGGCTTTGGGTGCCATGCTTCATGCATTGAACTTGCACTGGCCATCTATTTTGCATATGGTAATATATGTGTTTCAGTGTTATTCTCTCAAATCATCCCACTCTCGCCTTCTCCCACTGAGTTCAAAAGTGTGTTATTTACATCTGTATCGCCTTTGCTGCCCTGCATGTAGGATCGTTGGTACCATCTTTCTGAATTCCATATATATGCATCAATATATATGTTTGTCTTCTCTTTCTGACTTACTTCACTCTGTATATTAGGTTCCAGGTTCCTCCACCTCATTAGAACTGACTCAAATGTGTTAAATATTCATTAGAAGGACTGATGCTGAAGCTGAAGCTCCAATACTTTGGCCACCTGATGTGATGAGCCAACTCATTAGAAAAGACCCTGATGCTGGGAAAGATTGAAGGCAGAAGGAGAAGGGGATGACAGAGGATGGGATGGTTGGATGGCATCGGTGACTCAATGGACATGAGTTTGAGCAAGTTCTGGGAGATGGTGAAGGACAGGGAAGCCTGGTGTGCTGTAGTCCATGGGGTTGCAAAGAGTTGGACATGATTGAGTGACTGAACAACACCAATATTTCACTGTGTATATGTACCACAACTTCCTTATCCATTCATCTGTCAAAGGACATCTAGGTTGCTTCCATGTCCCACCTATTGCAAATAGTGCTGCTGTGAACATTGGGGTCAATGTGTCTCTTTCAATTCTGGTTTCTTTGGGGCATATGCCCTGCTATGGGATTGATGGGTCATATGGAAGTTATATTCCCAGTTTTTTTTTTTAAGGAATCTCCACACTGTTCTGCATAGTGGGTGTACCAGTTTGCATTCCCATCAACAGTGAAAATGTTGAGGGTTCCCTTTTCTCTACACCCTCTCCAGCATTTATTGTTTGTAGACTTTTTGATGATAGCCATTCTGACCAGTGTGAGATGATACTTCATTGTGGTTTTAATTTGCATTTCTCTAATAGTGAATGATGTTGAACATCTTTTCATGTGTTTATTAGCTATCTTCATGTCTTTGGAGAAATGTCTGTTTAGGTATTTTGCCACTTTTTGATTGGGTTTTGTTTTTCTGGTATTGAACTGCATGAGCTGCTTGTATATTTTGGAGATTAATTCTTTGGAATACAGGTCTACTAATGAGAAGAATGGGATTCTACTTTAGGGGTGATAACATTTCTCCTCCTCCTTTCTCTCCTTCTTCTCCTCCCCTTCCGTCTCCTTTCTCTTCCCCCTCTCTTCTTCCTCTTCTCATAGACATTTCTCTTGGATCTCTCTCTTTGCATACTCCAGGCTGTGCTGCTTGCTTTCTCAGATTGCTGTCTAATTATTTGAGGGATTTATCTCTCCCACCCCTTTAACAATTTCCTTCTCCCCTTTTGCTGTCCTTCTTATTTTTGGTTGACGTCCTTGTTTTGGTGGGGAACATTTTCCAGGAACTTCCTGAGAAAGGGTGCATAGAGGTGAAACTATTTGCATATCTGAAAGCAGCTTTAGCCTATTAATACTCTCACATTTTATACTTTCACCTGCGGTCATTTCTCTTACACTTTTTCTCCTTAAGGGTTTATGTCTGTGAATTCCTTTATTATTATTTTAGAGGAGTTTCAGGAGGAAGTGAAAATAAACATAGGTAACAGAGTTAAAATTCCACCTGCTAGTCAGTGTATTTTTCCTTTTTTAAAAGAATCCCCTCCCCTAAATTTTAGTGAGATAGCCAGAATAACGACTGCTTTTCCTTGTTTCCCTTGGAGCTAGATGTGGCTGTGTTATTAAGTTCTGGCTAGTTCTGCATGTGATATGTGTGTAACTTCCAGGTCAAACTCTAAAGGGAAGAGGCTGGTTTTTTCCTTCTCTACCCTTTTGCCTGGAACATGGTTATGATGGTGAACCATCCTCAACCTTGCAGAAGCAGGTAGCACTTGGGGAAGGCTGAGCAACAAGAGAGAAGGAATCTGGGTCCCCAGCATAGTGGGGCACCTTATCAGCTCTGGGCTTCTAATGATCCCTGGTATGTGGGAGAGAATTACACCTCTGTCTTGTTTAGGTCATTGTAAGTAGACTAATCCACTGTATGTTCAGTCTGTCACGTTCAACTGGAGGAGGTTCTTCATTACATGTAAAATAAATTTCTCACCTTTTTCACATGAGGGAATTGAAAGGCTCAGAAGTGGTAAGCAGTGGAGGAGGGAACACATCTCTCAGTTGGGTGATAGGTGAACTGTTGTCACATGACCACACTCCTAACTTATTTTGTTTTTCTTCCTGTGGGTTCATGGAGCTTAGAAATGAAAGATTTGGTTCTAATCCTAGTTCCTCCACTGTGTGACTTTGGAGGTGACAGAATCTCTTTGAACCTTAATTTCCTCATCTATAAAATGATAATAATAGTTAAGAATGGGGTGGGGGGTGTACCATATTGTCCTTTTGTAATTAAGTCTTTAACTATTTGCTCTAAAATGAATCTTTAAAATGAATTTTATTTAACATGCAAACTTACTGTACTCCTCTGTCCATGGACTTCTCTGGGCAAGGATACTGGAATGGGTAGCTGATCCCTTCTCCACGGGTTCTTCCTGACCCAGGGATCAAACCTGGTTCTCCTGCATTGCAGGCAGATTCTTTACTTCTGAGTCACCAGAGAAGCCCCCATAATATCAATAGCTATTATTTATTGAACGTTTTCCATGTGCCTGGGTCTGCAAAGCACTTTTAGAATAGTAATGACGTTAATAATAATAAACTCTATTGCATGCTTATGATGTGCTGTGCATTCTGCTAAGTGCTTTGCATGTATTATCTCATATACTTCTCACAATAATTGCGTATGACCCAGCAACCCCACTTCTGGGCATATACCCTGAGAAAACCATAACTGAAAAAGGCACACGTACCCCAGTGTTCATTGCTGCACTATTTACAATAGCTTGGACATGGAAACTCCTAGATGTCCATTGACAGATGAATGGATAAAATAGTTGTGGTATATATATATATATATATATATATATATATATATACACACACACAATGGAATACTACTCAGCCATAAAAAAGGGATGTACTTGAGTCAGCTTTAGTGAGGTGGATGAACCTAGAGCCTGTTATACAGAGTGAAGCGAGTCAGAAAGAGAAAAACAAATATTGTATGTTAAGGCATATATATGGAATCTAGGAAAATGGTACTGATGACTCTATTTGCAGGGCAGGAATAGAGATGCAGACATAGAGAACAGGCTTTGTACACAGCAAGGGAAAGAAAGGGTGGGACAAATTGAGAGGGTAGCATTGAAACGTATACATTACCGTATGTAAAATAGATAGCTAACGGGAAGTTGCTGAATAGCACAGGGTGTTCAGTGTGGTACTCTGTGACAACCTGGAGGGGGTGGGGTGTGGGAGGTGGTGGTTCAAGAGGGAGGGGACATATGTCTACTTAAGACTGATTCATGGGTTTGATCCATGGTCAGGGATACTAAGATCCTGCATGCTGCTTGGCATGGCCAAACCCCCCCCCCCCGCCCCAAAACTAAAGATGTACATTAAAACAAGCATTTTGGATAAGATGAAGAACAGTCTTTTGCAATGAATCATTGAGATGTACCTAGGGCATGTTTTCCTTTCCTCTTCTAGGCTTCTCTGGCAAGAGGCACAGTTACATCACAGTCTCAGAGAGAATTTGTCTTCTAACTTTGTCTTATGGGCCCAAAGTCACATAGCTAGTGGCCCAATAAGGCATCAGAACTGGGACATTCTGATGGAGATTCCAAGGTTCTTTCCATTCCACCTAACTGCCTCTGTTAATCTCACTACACATCATTGTGTGTGTCTCACATCAAAAGTTTAGAAGAGACTCCAAAATAATTCAACACAGGAAGATTTTGCAGTTGGATTTTATGTGGACAAATGAAAATGACCCCATTTCTTTATTGACACACATTCGTTTTCATAAAAAGATACTTTTCATGGAAGCAATTAAGTAGATATACCCAGAATCTTCTGGTGTATTCATAGATTTATGACCAAAGGACTGTGTAGTCGCCATTTACTGACGAAATCATTTTCTCATCAGTACAAGGTCACAGCTGCCTTGTCCTTTGAATCTGGTTTTGTCAAGAGGCCCAGTTCTCTTTCTAGGACACTGGGCTACCTCTCTCTCTGGTTGCCACATTCATCCAGCTCGTTAGGTGAAGGTAGTCACCACTTCATTCTGTGTCAATGGTCATGAAATTGAGCGCTCCCAGTGTAACAAGTGAGCAAGAAGAACCTTAGAGCCAGAGGTGGTGGTGGTTTAGTTGCTAAGTGGTGTCTGACTCTTGCAAACCCATGGACTGTAGCCCATCAGGCTCCTCTGTCCATAGGATTTTCCGGGCAAGAATATTGGAGTGGGTTGCCATTGCCTTCTCCAGGGGATCTTCCTGACCCAGGAATCAAACCCGGGCCTCCTGAACTGCAGGCAGATTCTCTACCTACTGAGCTACCGGGGAAGCCTGTCAAAGCCAGAGGGGCTGGTCACAATTAAGATCTTTAAGAACTTTGAAACAACATCCCTGTAGAGTGGCTATGACAGCTGCTGCTCGTTGAGATGAGAAACCATTGGCTCAGAACCAGTCAGCTCTGAACAGCAGGGCTTCATGCGCTACTCCAAAGTGTTTATTTCTTTCCGTGGTGGTTGCTGAAATGCAGGCTCTAGGAATCCTGCTTTAAATGTGCCGCTGGAGACTCTGGGCTATTTAGGGTTATTGCTAGTGGTCCTCCGTCTAGGAAATGATTTCAGTTCTGTATTATCCATCTTTGACTTGGCTTAAAGGACTGCATGTATTACTGCAGAATGTTGTGGTGATTTTTGTGTTTGCTTTGGTAACCTATATAGTCATTTGTAATGAAAATTATGTTGAGGATATTATGGTACATAATCCAAAGAAGCAAATATTCACCCATCAGATGCTCTCAATTCTTTTTAGAATAAATTCTGTAAACTAAGCTTCACATGAACATGTTTTTATTTTCCAAGCAGAATGTGTGTTCAGATTACCTTTAGCTCACATTTATATATCCTTAAAATGGTCGTGTGTATGAATGATTCAGTTGAGTTAATAGCCCCAGTTAAATACTTCTCTTGGAACTATTTAAAATTTTCTTACATTGCTTCAAGGTTAGATAAAATCCCAAATTTTGAACCTCTTTGTCATGAAAAAAAACCTGCATTATACTTAGTGAGAGCTCATGACATCCCATGTGCCACCACACTCCTTTTCACATAAAAAAAAATCAGTAATCAACCTGGATATTCCTTTTATTTTTTTAAAGTATGTTGTAGTCCCTTTGCTAATCTTTTGAGTGTGTAAAGTGTTTTCTTGCAAATGCTATCGGGCTGACATTCTTTTGTGGCTAATCTTACTTGACCCAGCCCTATTCATTCACAAACAACAGATGTTCACGGGCTATTTTTCACTTTCCTGCTTGCTCTGTGAGCAATTAAGTTTGTAGTAGGCTGTGTCTTTGTCAGGTCCTCAGATTTCCAGTCAAACCTGGTATTTTCCTTGAGCTGATTTTTCCTCCCTTGGGACATGGTCTTTTGGTGCGGTTGGAGGTTTGTGGCAGGCTTCATTTACGTTTGCTCTGGTTTGGGGTACAGCTAATTCAGGCATAAGGTTTTTGTCAGATGGTATTTAGAGGCACTCTGTATTTCTGTTTGGCATACTGGAACTATGGCTCTTTCTTCAGAATTCATGAGTGCAATACCTCAGTCTCTTTGTTTACAAAATAATCACAAGCCCTTCTAGACAAGACCAGAGTCTCCCAGGGTCTCTGACTATTAACTCTAGCTTTGGGATAACTGTTCCTGATTCCTATCTCTCAGTGAAATATTATTAAATTAGAGCAACAGATTGACAAAAATGGGGTTTTAGTTGCCTTTAATTCAGTTCTGTACAAAAAACTTTTGGAATACCTACTGTCTACTAGATATTGACTGCTAGCACGCACTCTAAACCAATTTGGAGAGAAGTGGGCAGGACTGATGTAATCAAAGCAAAGATGCAAAGATCGTGAAATGAGTATGAATTTTTTCCCTAAAAGACCACATATCCAATTTGTGGATAAAGTGTTTCTGTTTGAAGTATTTATTGGTTCTATTTATTTTTTTCCTGGTTACAAAAGTAAATAATGTCCATAGTAGGCATTTTGGAAAAAAATAAGAAAAGTAGTCTTCATCCACACTGTCAACAAACATGAACTAACCATTAACACTTTAATCTCCTTCCTTTTTTCTAAGCATGTCTATATGATTCACAAAACTCTTCATATTGTTTTTAAGGACTTTGTCTTGTAAGATGAAACCTCTATCTAGAAAATGACTCAAATGTGTGGCTTAATATAAGTTATCACAAGGTGAGCACTCATAATTAATATCTAAATAAAGAAGTGGAACTTTACCAACACCAGAAACCCCTCATTCTGCCCCATCACCATTTCAACCCCCTCACCTCCCATGAAAGTAACCACTATTCTGACTTTCACCGTGTATAGCATTTTATCATTTATAACTTCTATGTATGCTACAAGCCTCAAAACACGTTATTATTATTTTCATTGAACTGCCAACGATCTTTTAAAGAGATTTTAACAAATAAGAAAAACACTTTATATTTATGCAAATATTTCCATTTTTGGTGCTCTTCATTTTATTGTATAGATTCAGATTTCCATCTAAGTTTCCTTCCATCTGCAGGACTTCCTTTAACATTTCCTAAAGTACAGGTCTGCTGCTAATAAATTCTTTTAGCTCTTTTATGTTTGAAAAAGTCTTTACTTTACTTTTGTTTTTGAAAGGTATTTTTTTTTCTGAGTATAAAATTATAGGATTATAAGTTTTTGTAGTCATTTAGTTCTTAAAACGTTGCTCTGTGGTCTTCTGACTCGCTCTGTTTCCATTCACTAGTGTTTTTTTTTTTAAGATTTTTTTTTTTTGATGTGGATCTTTTTTGTTTTTTCCAAAGTCTTTATTGAATTTGTTACAATATTGTCTCTGTTCTGTGTTTTGGTTTCTTGGTCATGAGGCATGTGGGATCTGAACTGAGCTTCCCAGTTCAGTTCAGTTCAGTCGCTCAGTTGTGTCTGACTCTTTGTGACCCCATGAATCACAGCACGCCAGGCCTCCCTGTCCATCACCAACTCCTGGAGTTCACTCAGACTCACGTCCATCGAGTCAGTGATGCCATCCAGCCATCTCATCCTCTGTCGTCCCCTTCTCCTCCTGCCCCCAATCCCTCCCAGAGTCTTTTCCAATGAGTCAACTCTTCGCATGAGGTGGCCAAAGTACTGAAGTTTCAGCTTCAGCATCATTCCTTCCAAAGAACACCCAGGACTGATCTCCTTCAGAATGGACTGGTTGGATCTCCTTGCAGTCGAAGGGACTCTCAAGAGTCTTCTCCAACACCACAGTTCAAAAGCACCAATTCTTCGGCACTCAGCTTTCTTCACAGTCCAACTCTCACATCCATACATGACCACAGGAAAAGCCATAGCCTTGACTAGACGGACCTTTGTTAGCAAAGTAATGTCTCTGCTTTTCAATATGCTATCTAGCTTGGTCATAACTTTCCTTCCAAGGAGTAAGCCTCTTTTAATTTCATGGCTGCAGTCACCATCTGCAGTGATTTTGGAGCCCCCCAAAATGAATTCTGACACTGTTTCAACCAGGGATCAAACCCTCATCTTCTGCATTGGAAGGCAAAAGTCTTAACCGCGGGAGTGTCAGGGGAGTCCCTAGTTAGTTGTATTCTTATCAGTTGGCTGCTTATAAGATTTTTATCTTTACACTGACTAAGCAGTTTGGCTGAAATCTTGCTGTTGCTCAGTCGCTAAGTCATGTCTGACTCTGCAACCCCATGGTCTATAGTGTGCCAGGCTCCTCTGTCCTTCACTGTCTCCCAGAGTTTGCTCAAATTGGTGTCCATTGAGTCAGTGATGCTGCCTAACCGTCTTACCCTCCACCACCCCTTTCTCCTTTTGCTTTCAATCTTCCCCAGCATCTGTGTGTTTTCCAAGGAGCTGGCTCTTTGCATCGAGTGGCTGAAGTATTGGAGTGTGCCTCGGTAAAGTTTTCTGCTTGTATTCTCTGCTTTGGGTTCATTGAACTTCTTGGATATATGCATTTGATAATTTTGATAAATTTTGGAAAAATTTCATCCATTATTTATTTCTTCAATTTTGGCCCCACATCCCTCCTCTTCCTCTTCTTTGGGGACTCTACCTGCTCTTTTTCAGGCTGCTGGAAGTTACCCCACTGCTCCCGGGTGCTCTGGGGTTTTTCTTTCCCAGACTTTTTTTCTCTGTATGTTTTATTTTGGATAGCTTCTATTGCTAGGTCTTCAAGTTCAATACCTTTTCTTCTGCAATATTTAATATGCTGGTCCTCCTGCCCAGTATGTTTTTTAAAATCACAGATACTGTAGTTTTCATCTCTGTTCGTTTGGATCTGTTAAAAATATTTTGTTCAAATTGCTGCATGGTCAACCTTTCTTTTACTTTATTAACTATGTGTATTTTAATTACAATTGTTTCATGTCCTTATCTACTAACCATTTGCATCATTTCTGCCTCTCCTTTTTATGGGTCGCATTTTCCTGTTCCTTTTTATACCTAATTTTTTGTTGGCTCCACATATATAAATTTTAACATGTAGGATACTGGATATTTTATATTTCTGCAAATATTCTTGAGTTCATGTCTAGGATTCAGTGAAGTTAACAGTTTGATCATTTTGAGGTTTGCTTTTAAGCTTTGTTAGGTGAGGTGCAGGTCCTCTGGAGAAGGAAATGACAACCCACTCAAGTATTCTTGCCTCGACCCACGGACGAGGAGCCTGGGGGTCTGTGAGGTTGCAAAGAGTTGGATACAACTTGGCAACCAAAAAACAGCAATAGGTGAGGTCAGAACAATTTTTGTGTTAGGGCTGATTTTGCGCCACTTCTTAATGCCTCATGAATTATAAGGTTTTCCCAGGTAATGGATTTTACCTGGATTTACGTGAGGTCCAGGAATTGTTCACCTTTCTCTGTGTGATGGTTCTTTCCCCAGATTTGGGTGGTTTTGTTATATCAGTACGCAGAGGTGGTTCTCTGCGGACCTCTGTTGCTCTTGTCATGCATTCCTCTCCTCACCTGTCATTTGCCCCAGGGACTCTAGCCACCTGGCCTTCTGGCCTCCCAACTTTGTTTCCCAGCTCAGGAAGACTGCCGGGTTTCTCCTGTCTGCATTTTGGCTTGGATCTTTTCTGTGGGCAATAAGCTGTGGCAGTGTTAGAGTTTCCCTCCATTGTTTCCCATGTCTTAGGGATCACTGTTCTATGCAGCCAGAGAGCCAGTATCTAAAAATGCACCCCCTCCCCACCACCACATATATTTTGTCTATATCTTAGTTATTTCAGGTGGGAAGCTCAATCTGATCCCTGTTACTCCATCTTGATCGGAAACAGAAGTCCCTATCTTGACTTCTAGAGTGATTGCTCCTTTATTCTACTTAGTAGTTTTATCACCCAGGGATACATCTCTAGAAACTTCAGTCTTGCCCATAAAAAAGTTATTATGCACCTTTTAAGTCTCTTTTAATATATAGACTTCTTCATCCTTTTCTTTTTCTTTGGTTTGATCTGTGGAAGAACTGAACTGTTTGACTATGCTTTCACATGCTCTGGCTTTTGCTGATGCATATTTTTGGTGTAAATTTAACATATTGCCCGAGTCTTTTATGTTTCCTGCAAGTGGGCAGCCAGATCCAGAGGTCTGATCAGTTTTGGGTTCAATTCCTTTGGCAAGATTTCACCAGGAGGTACATAATGTCTGGTTGTTTCTCTTTTTGTAATGTTAGCATTAATGTTTAATGCCTAAATGTATTCATTCATTGAGGACTGCAAAATGGAGATATTCTAATTCTTTAATTTCTTTTTCATTTATTAGGTGGAGTGCGTTATAAAGAGACACATGTCCTCATTACTATTTGATTATTCATGGTACAGCTTATATGGGAAGATAGAGTAAATGATTCATTTAAGATAACAAATTGGTTTCATATCATTCTCTCAAGATGACTCATTAGTTTAAAAATTCATTTTTAATATCATTATTAGCTCATTGACTGATCGGTTTTAATCAATTGCAATTATACTTTTTGAAGCTCAAATTGCCCTGTCTCTGGTTAGGGGGAACCTCTTCAAGTTGGCTCTGAGTTTTTTTTTTAACTTTTTATTTTGTATTGGGGTATAGCTGATTAACAAACGATGTGACAGTTTCAGGTGAAAGCAAAGGAAGGGCTCTGAGTTGTTTTTAACACCTTAATAGCTTAATAAATTCCTCTGTAATATGCCAATATATTCCAGGTTCATCTTGTACATTTCTTGCCCCAAACCAGGAATGGCAACTTGCCCAAGAAGTCTTTTCATAGAAAATGGCATTTTAAACACTCTGCTAGGGATGGTCATTGCTGTTAGTGGATCAGTGTTACGTCATTGCTGTTGGCCATTGTTTTCAGGCTTCTTTAGTGCACAGAGCTAAGATTTTATGTGTATTTGTTTATGTGTCTGTATATTTTCTTTTAAGAGAGAGACTATCTCAGGCATTCATACTGATACTTCTAATTTATAATGAGAGTTGTAAAATTCAACTTCTATATTACATTTATATTTCCTCTCTTCTGCACCAAGAGTCTTGATTCTTAAGGACAGAAGAGATGATAGAAATAGAATATCCCACAAGTACTCATCTACTCTGTCCCTCACACAAAACACCCTTAGAATAATAACGGTAATATTACAACCCCCAGTGTTATTACTAAGGGCAATTAAAATATTTTTTTTTGCATATTGTGTCCCACTTAAACGGTATCTACTTGTTTGCACTTCAGCCATTTCATACTATAAATCTCTCTCTTTTAGACCTCATTTAGTGTTAGTTCTATAAATAGCTACTTGTTTATTACTTATCACCAATCCTTATGTTAAATGTTCCTGTAATCATTTTGCTTGACTGAAGCTCATTCTTTGGTATATTTCTCAAGAAGTTCTCATGGGAACAATATTTCATAAGCTTTTGTGTGTTGGTAACACTTTATACCTTTGTGCCTGAGTGCTACTTTTACTGTCTATAATCTTAGGCTTGTATTTTCTTTCTTTGAAAATCTTAAAAATATTCTCCATTTGCTTCTGGAGAAATGCTAGTGTAGAAATATTTCATGGGAATCTAATTTTCTTTCTTTTATAACTCAACTACTGTTTCAACTGGATATCCAAAGTATTTTTTGTCTTTTAAGTTTAGCAATTTCATTAGAATATTTTGTGATATTGGTCATTCTGGGTTGATAATCTTAGATACATATGATATGTTCTTTTAAAATGTAGTTTCAAAATCTTTTAATTTAAAGAAAGTTTTTAAAATTATGTGTTTTGATATTTATTCTATTTCTTTATTTTAATTTTCTTCTTTGGAGACTTCTAGTATTCATACATTGAATTTTCTTATAGACTTTATTCTTAAGAGCACCTTTAAATTCACAGAACAGTTATCTGAGATCACTTACTTTTGTCTTGAAGATTCATACTGGATCTTATTTAAAATATCTAATTATTGATAAATAAAAAAGCACCTTAATTTTTGAAAGATAGTTTTGCTGGCTGCAATATTCTTGGTTGACAGTTCTTTCTTTCAGCAATTTGAATATATCATCTCACTGCCTTCTGGCCTCTCAATGCTGAGGAGAAGTCAGCTATTAATCTTATTGGGGTTCCCTTATATGTGATGAATCATTTTTTCCTTGCTGCTGTCAAGATTTTAGTTTTGGGTTTGAGCTTCAGTATTTTTACTATGATGCATCTGGTTATGGATTTTGTGTGTGTGTAATAAAGGTCGCAAAGAGTCGGACACGATTGAGCGACTGAACTGAACTGAACTGATTAATATTTATCCTACTTAGAATTTACTGATTGTTCTAGTGAGCCCAGGCTGCTTTAACATAACACATAGGCTGGGAGGCTTAAGCAAAATAAATTTATATTCTCAGTTATAGAGGCTACAAGCCCAAGATCAAGGTGCCATCGTGGTTTCTTTCTGATGAAAGTTATCTTTCTGGCTTGTAGATGTTTTCCTTCTTGCTGTGCCCTCTCATGGTGGGGAGAGAGAGACAGAGAAAGAGAGAGAGAGAGAAGGAAAGGGAAGGGAAGATGAGAGGAGAGAGTTATGGTCTTTCTTTTTTTTCTTATAAAGGTGCTAATTCCATCATGGGGATTAAACCTAAGTACCTCCCAAAGTCCTTACCTCCAAATACCATCAAATTGGAGGACAGGGCTTCAACATATGAATTTTGAGTGAAAAACAAACATTTAGTGCATCTCATGCCTCCAAATTTAATTGCAAGAAAATGACTCCCAACTTCACATTTCTAACAGGAAAAAATTTATTTACTGCCATCACATTTATTTATTTACGTATGGTACCTACGGATGTGAGAGTTGATCGATAAAGAAGGCTGAGCACCGAAGAACTAATACTTTTGAACTGTGATGCTGGAGAAGACTCTTCTGGTTCCCTTGGACTGCAAAGAGATCAAACCAGTCACTCCTAAAAGAAATTACCCCTGAATCAAGCTCCTAATTTCCCTCTGCACTGTCCTCACTTCTGGCAATCAGCTGTTTGTTCTCTGTATGCTTGATTCAGTTTCTGGTTTATTCTGTTTGTTCATTTATTCTGTTTTTTAGACTCCAAAATAAGTGAAATCATACAGTATTTGCCTTTCTCTGCCTGACCTATCTCACTTAACATAATACCGACGAAGTCATCTTCTTCCTTTTTTAAAATTGAATTATAGTTGATTTACAATGTTGTGTTGGTTTCTGGTGTACAACAAAGTGATTCAGTTATGCCTCTATATATTATTTTTCATATTTTTCTACTATGGCTTATCAAAAGGTATTAAATATAGTTCCCTGTGCTATACAGTAGAACCTCGTTGTTTCTCTGTTTTGTATATAGTAGTTTGTATCTGCTCATCCCAAACTCCTAATTTATCCCTCCTCCACTCCCTTTCCCTTTTGATAGCCATAAGTTGGTTTTCTATGTCTGAGGCTATCTCTGTTTCATAAATAAGTTCATTTGTTTCATTTTGTTTTTTATTTTTTAAATTCATTTATTTTGGGACTGTGCTGGATTTCTGCTGCTGTGCGGGCTCTTTCTCTAGTTGTGACGAGCAGGGGTTATTCTCTAGTTACTCGGCATGGGCTTCTCATTGTGGCGGCTTTTCCTATTGCAGAGCCTGGGCTCTAGGGCACACAGGATTTCAAAGCTGTGGCATGTGGACTCAGTAGTTGCAGCTTCCGGGCTCTAGAGCACAGGCTCAGTAGTTGTGGCTCACAGGCTAAGCTGCTCCTCGGCCTGTAGGATCTTCCTGGACCAGGGATGGAACCTCTGTCCCCTGCATTGGCAGGCAGATTCTTTACCACTGAGGAAGTCCCATTTGTTTCATCTTAGGTTCCACGTGTAAGTAATATCAGATGGTTATTTGTCTTTCTCTTTCTGACTTCTCTTAGTGTGATACTCTGTAGGTTCATACATGTCGCTGCAAATGGCATGAGTTCATTCTCTCTTTACGGCTGAGTAGTAGTCCACTGTGTGCACATACCACGTCTTCTCTGACCTTTCATCTGTCAGTGGACATTCAGGTTGCTTCCATGTCTTGACTGTTGTAAATAGTCTATGAACGTCAACCCTTAATACTCATTGGAAGGACTGATGCTGAAGCTGAAGCTCCAATACTTTGGCCACCTGATGCGAAGCGTCGATTCATTGGAAGAGACCCTGAAGCTGGGGGAAGATTGAAGGCAGAAGGAGAAGAGGGCGACAGAGGATGAGATGGTTGGATTCAATGGACATGAACTTGGGCAAACTCTGGAAGATAGTGAGGGACAGGGAGGCCTGGCATGCTGCCATCCATGGGGTAGCGAAGAGTTGGACATGACTTAGTGGCTGAACAACAACAACGTGAACATTGGGACGTATGTATCTTTTCAAATTACTATTGTCTCTGGATATATGCCCGTGAGTGGAATTGCAGGATCATATGGCAAATCTATTTTTAGTTTTTTAAGGAATCTCCATACTGTTTTCCATAGTGGCTGCACCAAATGACATTCCTACCTCCAGTGCCTGAGGCTTCGCTTTTCTCCATATCCTCAACAACACTGGTTATTTGCTGTCTCTTTGAATAGCCATGCTGATAGACGGGCTTCCCTGGTGGCTCATCTGGTAAAGAATCCACCTGCAAGGCGGGAGACCTGGGTTTGATCCCCCGGTTGGGAAGATCCCCTGAAGAAAGGAACAGCTACCCACCCCAGTATTCTGGCCTGGACTACATACAGTCCATGGGGTCAAAAAGAGTTGGACACGACTAAGTGACTTTCACTTTCACATTTCTATAGACATGAGGTATCTCTCATTGTGGTTTTAATTTGCATTTCTCTGATGATTAACAGTGTTGAGCATCTTTCCATGTGCCTTTTATCCATCTATATGTCTTCTTTGGAAAAGTGTCTATTCAGGTTTTCTGCCCATTTTTAAATTGGGCTGTTTGCTTTTTTATTTTTATGTTGAGGTGTATGGGTTCTTTGAATCTTTTGGATATTAACCCCTTGTCAGATTATATTGTTTGCCAATAAAAAGAAATTAAAATGTTTCCTCTATTGATGAACACATAGGTTTGCTCCTATTTTTTAAATAACAAACAATGTTACATCAAATATTCTTGTGCATTCTCTCTCTCTCTGCTCTCTGCTAAGTCGCTTCAGTCATGTCCGACTGTGCAACCCCATAGACGGCAGCCCATCAGGCTCCCCTGTCCCTGAGATTCTCCAGGCAAGAACACTGGAGTGGGTTGCCATTTCCTTCTCCAATGCATGAAAGTGAAAAGTGAAAGTGAAGTCGCTCAGTCGTGTCTGACTCTTAGTGACCCCATGGACTGCAGCCTACCAGGCTCCTCCATCCATGGGATTTTCTCTCTATATATGTATAATTATATATGTAATACATTGGCATATATTTTTACCTATATAATATTGATAGATTATATATAAAGTATAAAATATTTTGAAGTTGTACACAGGGCAGTTTCTAAAACTATTAATCAGAATGTTTCTGTTTTTACTTTTAATAGACAATACTCATGTTCCAATGAAATAATTTCCCATTTATTTTCCACTCATTTTTCTTTTCTGCCCAGTTGTTTTCATCTATTATTAGGACAATTTTAAGAGAATCATTGGGAAAAAAATCAACCGTAATCCTGTCACTTTACATCAAGAACTTTTTTTGTGTGAGTTACATTTGTTCATTTTGTCCGTGTGTTATTAGAATCTAACATCTTGTTTCCTGGACAGGGAAGCCTGGTGTGTGGCAGTTCATGGGGTTGCAAAGAGTCAGACACGACTAAGTGAACTGACTAACTGATCTTGTTTCCTGTTTATTTTCATTCCACTTAAAACTGTCAAAAACATTTCCCTGTGTAATTACATCGTCTTTCATCATCATCTTTATCATTATCATATGGTTTTATGATGGCATGATAAACTGAACAGATAAGATAGAAAGTTTATTTAACTGTTTTGATGGAAACCATTCTAAACTGCAATTAAGAAAGATGTTCCTATCCCTTTTGCCCCAAAGATGCATGGATCTTTAGGCCTCTACTTGGAAGGGCTAGGCTACTTTTCGGAGGCTAGTCAGAGAAATACCAGGTGCTCAGGGAGTTTCCTGTCCAGTCCAGAGACATATTTTAAATAAAGGTTTTCATTCCAAAAGCAAGTTTGGAATTTTGTTATGGAAATTTTGGAGGGAGAGAGAGAACATTAGCCATTGATACTACCACTGTAGTATTAATATTTCCTTTCACTTAAAAATTAATTAATTAATTAATTAATTTTTGGTTGCACTGGATCTTCATTGCCACACACGGGCTTTCTCTAGTTGTTTTGTGCGGGCTTCTCATTGTGGTGGCTTCTCTTGTTGCGGAGCATGAACTCTAAAGCAAGTGGGCTTCAGAAGCTGTGGTCCACAGGCTCAGCTGTTGCTTGGCATGCTGAATCTTCCGCAATCAGTGATCGAACTTGTGTCTCCTGCACTGGTAGGTGGATTCTCAACCACTGGACCACCAGGGAAAAGTTCCGTTTTGTTTTTTGTGTTAGTACATTTCCCCCTCAATTTGGTTTCTTTACTTTCCTTGTCTTCTGTCTTAAAAAGTACAGAATACACAAGTACATTCTTACTGTGTAAAAGATGAAAATAATTATTAAATGGAGAAGAAACAACACAGCGCTCTTCATTCTAGCACACGAGCCTCCCTTCCTTCTAGAGGTTCATTACTGTTAAATATTCGGTGAGCACAATTCCAGGTTTATTTCTTTGTAGCTACATTTATATAAGTACATAAACAGTTATTTTCTTTCTACAAGTAACATCTTTTCTCTATTGTTCTGTGACTTGCTTTTTCAATTCACAGCATAATCTTAGAGCTAGTCACGTTGGCACTACATGGTTTTCTTTAACACCCACTTAATATTCTGCAGAAGGGATTATGGCAGGATTTTAAAATATTTCCTCTATTGGTAGACATTTAGATTTGTTTCTACTTTTTTCTATAACAATGTTAAAGCACCTACATTCTTTTTTGAAACATATGAAAACATATGAAAAGTTCTGTATAGTAGGTTCAAGTTGAATTTCAAGTTCACTTAGTAGATAGGTTCAAGTTGAATTTCAAGTTCACTTAGTAGATACGTTCAGGTTTGAGAGATGTAGTCAAACTGTTTGAATTTATGTCCTTCTAACAGTATATTGGAGTGTCTGTTTCCTTTTATTCTTGTCAGATTTAATGTTGTTGTTGTTCAGTCGCTCAATCATGTCCGACTCCACTACCCCATGGGGTGCAGCATGCCAGGCTTCCCTGTCCATCACCATCTCCCGCAGTTGGCTCAAATTCATGTCCATTAAGTTGGTGATGCCATCCAACCATCATGTTTTCTGTCTCTCCTTCTCCTTTTGCCTTCAATCTTTCCCAGCATCAGGGTCCCTTCCAATGAGCTGGCTCTTCACATCAGGTGGCCAAAATATCGGAGCTTCAGCTTCAGTATCAGTCCTTCCAATGAATATTCAGGGTTGATTTCATTTAGGATTGACTGGTTGGATCTCCTTGCTGTCCAAGGGACTCCCACGAGTCTCTCCAACACCACAGTTCAAAAGCATCAATTCATCAGCTCTTCTTTATGGTTCAATTCTCACATCCGTACATGACTACTGAGAAAACCATAGCTTTGACTATATGGACCTTTGATGGCAAAGTAATGTCTCTGCTTTTTAATATGCTGTCTGGGTTTGTCATAGCTCTTCTTCCATGGAGCAATCGTCTTTTAATTTTGTGGCTGCAATCACCATCTGCAGTGGTTTTGGAACCCAGGAAAGTAAAATCTGTCATTGTTTCCATTGTTTCCCCGTCTATTTGCCATGAAGTGATGGGACTGGATGTGATGATCTTAGTTTTTTGAATATTGAGGTTTTTGCCAGTTTTTTCACTCTCCTTCTTCACCTTTATCAAGAAGCTCTTTAGTTCCTCTTTGCTTTCTGCCTTAAGGGTGGTGTCATCTGCATATCTGAGATTGTCAATATTTCTCCCAGCAACCTTGATTCCAGCTAGTGCTTCTTGCTGCCCAGCATTTTGGATGATGTACTCTGCATATAAGTTAAATAAGCAGGGTGACAATATACAGCCTTGATGTACTCTCTTCCCAATTTTGGACCAGTCCATTGTTCCATATCTGGTTTTAACTGTTGCTTCTTGACCTGCATACAGGTTTCTTAGGAGGCAGGTAAGGTGGTCTGGTATTCCCATCTCTTTAAGAATTTTTCAATTTGTTGTGATCCACACAGTCAAAAGTTTATCATAGTAAATGAAACAGAAGTAGATGTTTTTCTGGAATTCTTTTGCTTTTTTGATGATCCAATGGATGTTGGCAATTTGATCTCTGGTTCCTCTGCCTTTTCTAAATCCAGCTTGTACATCTGGAAGTTCTTGGTTTACATACTGTTGAAGTCTAGCTTGAAGAATTTGGAAATTTATTGTTATAAAACAAAAATGCTTAGTAATTTTTGGGAATGCCTTATTATTTTTTCAACTTTATATATATTTTTTAAACTTATTTTTAATTGAAGGATAATTCAGTTCAGTTCAGTCAGTCAGTGGTGTCTGACTCTTTGCAACCCCACGAACTACAGCACACCAGGCTTCCTTGTCCATCACCAACTCCCAGAGCCTACTCACACTCATGTCCATCATGTTGTTGATATCCAATTATCTCATCCTCTGTCGTCCCCTTCTCCTCTTGCCTTCAATCTTTCCCAGCATCAGAGTCTTTTCCAATGAGTCAGTTCTTCACATCAGGTGGCCAAAGTATTGGAAGATAATTACTTTACAATAATTGTGTTGGCTTCTGCCATACACCAACGTGAGTCAGCCATAGGTATACATATGTCCCCTCCCTCTTCCTCCCTCCCAGCTCCCACCCCATCCCACTCCTCTAGGTTGTCACAGAGCACCAAGGTGAGCTCCCTGTGTCATACAGCAACTTCCCATTAGTTTTCTATTTTACATATGGTAATGTGTATATTTCTATGCTACTCTCTCAATTTTTATTATTGTTTTAATTCATATTTTTTTGCATTTTGGTACCTCTGTCTTCTTTCACATAACACAATGTTTTCAGTATTCACCGATGTTGTAGCGTGGATCGGTGCTTCATTTCTTTCTTTTTTTCTGACAGAATACTATTCCATTATGTAGATCCATCACATTCAGTTTATCCATTCATTAGCTGATGGACATTTGGGTTGTTTATACTTTTTTTTATTATTATGAGTAATGCTGCTATGAACATGAGTGTACAAGTTTTAGTGTGAACATATGTTTTCAGTTCTTTTAGGTATAATCCTGGGAATGAAAATGCTGGGTCATTTGGTAGCTCTGTGCTTAACTTTTTGAGCAACTGCCCAACTGTTTTCAAAGGAGTTGCACCATTTTGCATCCTCATTAGCAGTTTATTAGGATTCCACTTTTCCTGCAACTTGTTAACACAGTTATCCATCTTTTTTTATTATTGCTCTCTTAGTGGGTGTGAAGTGGTCTCTCACTGAATGATTTGCATTTCTACACAGGTACCAGAAATGTCTTTCTTTCTTTCTTTTTTTGGTTGAAGTACACTTTCTAGTATTGGGTAGGGTTGGCCATCTTGATTATAACTGCAATGAGAGTTCATGGTCTAAGAAGTATTCTGAGTCCTGCACATCTGAATATGTCTTTATTTTTTCTGATACTAGAATAATAGTTTGATTGGATATAGAATTTAGGTTCAAAATTATTCCGTCTCAGCACTTTGAAATTATTCCCACATTGTCTTCTTTTTAAATCTATTTTTAAAAATAATTTCAAAGAAAAATTAGAGTAGTTTAAAGAGCTCCTGTAGACCCTTCACCCAGATTTACCATTTTTGCGTTTCCCCACATTTGTTTTATTATTTTATTTTTGTCTTTATCCCTTTCTATTTTTTTCTGAACTATTTGAAAATTGTAGTTATCCTTCCCCTTTACTTTTATTTATCTACTCACTGTGCATTTTCTAAAGGCAAGAATATTCACTCATATAACTATAATACCATTGTAGAAACAGAAAATTTAACATTGATCCAATACTATTTAAGCTTCAGACCATATTCAAGTGTTTCCAGCTGCCCTATAGTAAATTTTATAGCTTTCCTTTTTTCTCATCCAGGATCCACTTCGTTCTCATGTCTGTTTAATTTTTATTCATTATTCTGGATCAGTTCCTGGGTCTGTCTTTGTTTTTTCATGACATTAATATTTTTGAAGAGTACAGGCCCATGTTTTTGTTGAATCTCTCTCCATTTACATTGTATTCTTACACCCGATGTTGTTAGTGAGAGTTTGGAGGTGGGAGGACTGAAGGAGAGTGTATTCAGCTCAGCTTGACCCCTTCTCACTCTTGAAGAGCCAGGGAGGTAAGCAATCTCTTTCTGCAATATTCGGTTCCCAGGCTCCTCAAGGCCTGTTCAAGCTCAGAATCCCTGGAGATGCCCTTTGACAGCTCATTTGGGAGAATTTACTGTTCTCTCGTGGAGCCTGAGCTGGGAAAGAGATCTCTATGTGTTGGTGCTATCCAAGCCAATCTTCCCTCAATTCCCACCTTACAAATCTTGTCTCTGAGAGGTAATATGCTGACTTTCTTCAGCCACACTTACAGCTGTCAACAACTATAGTCATATCATATAAAAGTACCATTGATCACAATTGATCTTTAGCTATCGCTGTAGGCCATCATAGTATCAGAAGAGATTTTGAGTTCAATGATTTCACTTTTTTTGCAAAGTAGAGGCCTCAGAAGATGGAGAGCTAGGGAAGGTCTCATCCCTCGTTAGTGCCACAGCCCTGTCTCAAATGAATATTAAGATTTATTATTTAAACTTGAAATCCAGAAATCCTAAGGAAACCACTATTCAGCAGTGGTAAGACTAATACAGTGGCCACTTTAGTTAAATTAATACTGGGAAAAAGTGGAGGGGGTGGGGGACATAGTTCATGTCTCCAGGACTAAGATGCTGTGAATTTGCCAGCCGATTAAAAAGGCCAGGTGGGTGATATGCATGAAGCATCATGGTGGGGGGGAGCTTTATGAGTTCAAAAAAGAGAGACCGCAATTTATTATGCTAAGAGCAGCTTAACTGTCAGCACACTGAATTAAGGGGCCAGTAGCAAAGAGGGCCTTCTTAGTTAACAGTCACAAACGTGAAGGGTCAGGGGTCCTTAATTCAGAGGAAAGACTCTAGCCGTATATACGTAGAGATTTATTGCTTACCCAGTGATGAGTGCTATGAGATCCAGGGTCAACACCCTTCACCACATCTGCTTTTGATAAGCTCTGCTGAGTTAGTTATTTATGTCATGAGTTCTTAGCCCCAAGCTAAGTGGGGGTGGGGGTGGGGTGACAGTGGGAGAGACAGTGAACAGAGAGAGGGGAAGGGCCCAGAGCTCACAAAGGTCAGAAGGTTAATGCTCAAATATGGGGCTCCAACAATAGCTGTTCAAGGGTTTTCCTGATTATACTTTTACCAGATAACGTATGAGTTGAAAAAGATGATGGGTTTTAATATTGGTGAAATAGGTCTGGGTATTAAAGCAGAGCATGGCTTTACAATTGTGAAATATATTTTTGTGTTTTAATGGAAAACTATGTTTCATCTACACCAGGGGTCCGCAACCTCTGGGATCTAATGCCTGATGTAATAATAATAAAAATAAAGCACGCAATAAATGCAGTACGCTTGAATCATCCTGAAACCATCCCCTGCAGCCATGGTCTGTGGAAAAATTGTCTTCCACAAAACCAGCCCCTGGTGCCAAAAAGGCTGGGGATCGGTACTCTACAGCCTACCCTTCTGGGTTACCAGTATTTTGCAACCCTTTGTAAGTTGTAGGTGATGGCCAGATATGTAAATTCTATCCCGATGGTAATAATTGGCTTTGTTCCCTGCTATTCCTCTCAACATTCCTTTCATCCACGCACATATGTACATTTTAAACTTTTCCTCTGGACAGGTTAAGACAATTGTCTGGTTCTCTCATCGTATGAGTCAAATAAAATCTTTACCATGTGTTCATTTTTATATCTGAGAGAGTGTCATGATTTTACCTTTTTCTGAATATTGTCTTTTAACAGAAAAATACTTCCGTTGCCTGATTGCTTGTGAAAAAGTTCAGCCCCTCTCCTCTTCCATGTCTTTCTGAGATTTTGTTACGCAGATCAGCTCCCTGAAAACTTCTTCACGGGCACTTTTAAATATCAGTCCTTTAAAACAAAAAACAGTTGAAACCTTCCTACTCCTCCTTTTTGATGCTATTTGCTGCATTGTGGGATTTAATCATTCGAAACTATAGGTATATGTATCTAAAGTACTTGTCTGTTTTACCAATTTTACATTAAGGAGCTGATAGAAGTTTGGGGACTGGGGTGGGGGAGGACAGTGGGAAAGAAAATGTCAGGAAACAGAAAACAGAAGAGGTGTTTTATGTGCCTCACCCCAGTGGGAGCATTTCAGATCAGGAAGGGCTCCTGGTCATATTTAATGGCGGAGTCAGATGGGGACTCGTATATCCTGTTGAGTTGTTGGTCTGCTCTGCTTCAGAAGAGGAGAGGCGAGGTAGACGTTTTTCCTTTTAGAAGCCCCTCGTCAGACCCTCATCAGACTTTCCTGATGGCTCAGATGGTAAAGTGTCTGCCTACAATGCAGGAGACCTGGGTTCAGTCCCTGGATCGGGAAGATCTCCTGGAGAAGGGAATGGCAACCCACTCCAGTATTCTTGCCTGGAAAATCCCACTGACAGAAGAGCCTGGTAGGCTACAGTCCATGGGGTCGCAAACAGTCGGACACGACTGAGCAACTTTCTTCTTCTTCTTCATCAGACCCCTAAATTATTCGATGCAATGACTGTATTTCTGATGCTCTATTTTGAAGAGGGAGGGCCACAAGGTGAATGCCCCAAGTTCCCTCACACCTGCCTTCCACAAGCATCATCTAAAGGTGATTTATTTATTTATTTTGGCTGTGCTGGGTCTTCATTCCTTCATGCGGGCTTTCTCTAGGTGCAGTGAGTAGGGGCTACTCTCTGTTTGTGGTGTGCAGGCTTCTCATTGTGGTGTCTTCTCTTGTCATGGAGCATAGACTCTAAGATGCCTGGGGTTCAGTAGTTGGGGTGCACAGGCTCAGTTGCTCTGTGGCATATGGAATTTTCCCGGACCAGGGATCAAACATGTGTTCCCTGCACTGGCAGGCAGATTCTTAACCTCTGGACCACCAGGGAAGTCCACAAGTATCACCTAGAACAGTGGGGAACAGTGGGCAGAGAGGGAGAGGCCATAGCCCCAGAGAAGGGCCTGGGTCCCTTCTTTATCCCTTGCTGTTTTTCTCATGAACTGGAGAGACCGTGATGTTGAATCACAAAAATTCTGTTTCCCTTATACATGAGGAGGGGACTGGAGATGATCTCAAAGGCTTGTTTCTACTCTGACATGGTAGGAAGCCAAGATCAAGCCTTTTGGTCAACTGAAGTTGGAAGCAACCTGCTATTCATCATGACTTTCTTTTGAATTGTATGGCTTCAGTTTGGTCATCCACAAAGGATAAAATGCCACTTCTAAGCTTTGATGAAGTTACATGCAGGATTTCCTTGGCTCCATCACAGAGTTTGCCTGGGACACTCCTTGGGAATTCCTACCCACTTTCAATGGATTGTTGATTCCAGGTTATTTGACTATATTTCTGCCTTGGCAAAGGTTTTTTTCATGTGATGTTAGACATCAATGAAACAATTTTGGTCAAACCAAGAACATATTCAAAGTTTGAATATTTCATTAAAAATTGTTGGAATTTATTTTTTCCCTAAATGCTCTTAAAGATAATAAGATAATTCTGGTTATTAATCATGAGTCTTATACATAAGACCCCTATTAATCATGGGTCTTATACAATGGAAAAAGTTCATTTCTCGTTCAATTTCTTTTTGGTTTTGTCCCAAAATAGAATTGAAGCAAAATAAAATACTAAACAGAAATCTCCCTTATATAAAATATTCATACTCCAACCAGTTGGCCTAATGAAAATTAAGACTTAGTAATTCCAAGTGCATCTGCTACCTTTCAAATTTTAAAAACAACTGTGGCAGCTGTTTTCATTTTTAGATGAAGCTCCAAGAGGTTAAGTGACTTAGGCAGTCTCACATCCGTTAATGAAAGAGTCAGAACTAAAACCCACTCTCCTGAACCCTAATCCTTTCCTCTTTATATGGTACCATCTTACTTCCATTAGTTAGGAATGAATGCTTCCTTTAATCATGAAGCTCTTTTTCCTTCTGAAAGATGTTGAAGTAAAGGTATATAATTTCTGGGGAAAAAAAAGAACAAGATGTAGATGATTTGTAATTTATTACTTAGATCAACTTCCATTTTAGAAAAGACAAAAAGAAAATATATAATTCATATTTACATCTTTTGCCATGGAAAGTATTTACACCATAGATATTAAGTACAAAACAGCGTATAAAACTCTAGGACGACACAGACAGGAAGGACCGCAATTTTGGCAGGGAGTTTTCTGTCTCTTTTTTTCCTTATGGGTTTAAGTGCATTAGGCTAACCATTGCCTAACATTTTGCTGATTTAGGCAGTTACTGTTTCATCTCTTTAGCTTGATGGGCTCTCCAAAGGAGCCTTTGTTCAGAATAATTAGTAATTGATCTTGCCACATCATTTGCGTGGGTTCACCTTTGAGCCTTAGGATACTGTGGTTCAGGCCACTGGCCTTTGTGGGTTTCCAGTGGGTACGGCTTTCTACTTAAAAGAGTAGTTGGACTTATTTGCTGCAATGTTACTCATCTGGGAGGAGCAAGGGTACATTTCAAGGAATAGGCTCATTTGCTCAGCCATGTTTTTCAGTAGAGAGAATTCCAATTGCAAAGACTATGCAGCCTTGAACTTTATGGGGCCAAGGACCAGACTAGACGGTCACTAACTAGACTGCCAGATAGTGCACCACTGGCAGACCTGGGATGGAAACTGACCCTGTCTCAGTGCCCTAACCCTGGTGTCACAGTGGCTGGGCTGGAGTTGCTCAGAATGCCTGGTTGTGGGAGGCAAGAACTTTCAAACAGGTGTGGGTATGCGTCAGCCGGGGGCTCTGCCCTCTATGTCAAAAACACTGAAGACGCCATGCCATCTAGAAATAGGTCCGTAGGCAAGTACTGATCACCTGGGATGTTTTCCCTGTGGTTCACCTGTAGCCTGGAAGTTACTCAAATGGAGCAAAGACCCCACTCCATGCTGTCTTTGACCTGGTATGATCAGGTTGGCAAACTGAATCATAGGCAATTAAAAATCAAAGTAAAAAACGGAAAAGACAGAACAATCCAGCAGAGGAATCAGTTTTGTTGAAATAGCACCTGATAAGAAGAAGAAAACCATATAGGTAACATGTTAAAGGACTGATCTTTTAATGTCAATATCTGTCTATCAAAGAGCTTGCTCGCTGCTTAAAAACAGTGCTTTCTTATGTCTGCTATCCCAAATAACTAACATAATTCCAAAATATCAAAGGTGATTAGAAAAATAAATTGAGCGCCCCAGAAAAAAAATTCAAAATTAAGAATGATAAAAGAATAATAGTGCTAGTGATCACAATTTATAAAAAAGAGGCAATGCTTACATACCAAGATATAACAAGATATTTACATGTATGATGTAAAATATTTACATGTATGCAGCACAAAATGTATCAATGGGTGTGTACAATGAAACACAAACGGAAGATTGTGAGAAGCAAAAGAAACTGTTCCATTATCAAGCTCACCATGGAAATGAAATGCTGTGTGTTTAAACACTGTACTCCAAATGCACCAAATGACAAGAAGAAAATCTTACATGAAAGTATAAAATTAACAAATGCATAAAACCCAATTGCTTCAATAAACAGGCTGGAAAGATCAGCCTGGGATTACAGGGGAAGTTTGCAAAGTCCAGCTGGGCAGAAAGCAAATGCTGGGGAATAAGGGAATCTCGCATTTTGCCCTTTGTGCTTTTCTTTCCTGGTAAAATGGCATTTCTTTTCTTTTTTTTTTTTGCTAAATCGCTAGAATATAATATGAGATTCTACACCATTTCTTTCAAAGAAAATTCTCAAAATAGATTAATTAAATTCTTTGAAGGCCTTTTTTAGAATATGATTGGAACAGGTCATGGTGCTTAGTGGAGTCTGGCTACTGAAGCAAAGTAGGGTCTGAGGCACAGGGATTCTGCCCTGAAGCGGTCTCTGTGGTCAGTACAGAGAAGCTGAGGTTGAAGGTAGGGCCTTGGGCCGACACATTCTGGGGTTCCCACCATCTGGTGGATGTCTCTGTGTGGCTGGTAGCAGAGTCCACGAGGCCCCAGGTCTCCAGGGCCCTAGGAAGGCATCTTGTTCCGTGGTTAGCAGTCTGGGGTAGACCGGCTGGGAAATATGGGCACTCACGTTCAGAACTGGACTTGCTCTGAAGAGCCCAGTGTGAATGCCTCAGGGCTAGACGAGGGACGTCCTCGCCAATGGCTACTTCAGAAATGAAAACTTTAACTGGAGAAACCAGGCTTCTTTCAGGGTCTCCTTCCGAGTGGGAACCTGCTTGGTTTATGATCAGGTTAACATTTGGACTGGAGGACTGTGTCCCAGCAAAGAACCAGCCAGTTCCTCCAAGTCTGTGTGCCCAGAAAGAGTATATTTCTTGGCCAGTTGGTATCGTTAAACATTGCTCTCTTCTGCCCCTACTCCTGCTGGGCAGGGGCTTGGAAGACGTGTTTTTACACTGTTCATGCACAATCCTTTTCCCAGAGACATCACTTTGTCCTGCATGAACTTGCAGTAATGCCTTCTGATAACACATAAAACACTGTTAATTTTCTCTTAGACACAGTTATACACCCTTTTGGCCATAGGACAGCAACAGAGCTACTTAGAGACTGACTTTCTCACACTGATCGTTCAGGAGCACACATGGCACTTTAATGGCTATGGTGGCAGGGACCCTGCAGACCCTTGCTCATTCATGGGGAACACTCAGGGTCTTTTGTGGGGGTCTTGGATGGCCATGGAATTGGCTTGTTTCATTTTGGCTAATCTATAAACCAAAGATTCAGTTTCAAAGAAAATGATCAGCTATGTTTTTAGCCACAAATACTTGGCACTGGGTTTCTCTGAATGTCTTATTGTGTGTTAGAGGCTTTATCCCAGATTCCAGCAATTCATGCATGGAAGGAAACCAAGTGAGTTCCCAAAGAAAAGGAAAGAACCAGCACAGGGGTTTGTTGCCCCTCCTTGTCCAAAACAGCTTTCTACCCAGGTTCGGTGGGGACGGGGTGTTTCTCAACCCAGGCTTGAGCCAGACCCCCTCTTTAAACTAGAAAACATAGACACCTGGTTAAAAACCAAACCAAACCGATCCCTGATAGGCATAAGGAAAAATGCACTTGATGCATTGAAATCAGCAAAAAAAGCTACTGAATTATAGAAGCACAAAATATTAAATCTAGTCTCAACCTTTCACTTTAAGGATGAGGAAAAGGAAACTCTGCATCATAGCCTCTGGGCTTCCTCTGGAGACAGAGCAAGTCACAGGTCTAGACTAAGAAATTAGCTGTGATTTATTGAACTTAAAACCAGTAAAAAAAAAAACCCTAGAGACTTTACTTATGACCCTGAAGCCAGAAAACAAAGTATTTCTTCACTGGTAGGTCCTAATCACAATGTTTTATCAGATTCAGAATAGAAACCCCAAATAAAATCAAATAAAACAAAGGTGTGGATTTCTCTTCTTATGAGGAACATAATAGGATAAATGTTACATCTGTCAACAACTCTATGTAATTGAAAGGCACCAGGAGTGTTTGGTAGGAAAACAAAGCTGTCACACATGTCGACCAAATTGCAGATCTTTCTCCCCAGGGGTCTTGATGCTCAGAGGACTGAGCTGCAAGAAGTGTGGGGGAACTGGGGGTGGGGTGGGGGCTGAGGATGGGGAGAGAGGCAAAAGGAGACGAGGAGGGAGAGAGAGATGAGGGAGCCAAGTGGTCTGAGGGTGAGAGAGTGGAGGTGGTGGGTGGTCTGAGGGCGGTCTGAATGGAGAGAGAACTGAAAAAATGAAGAAAACAGGTCGTGGGTGGAGGCAAGATAAGGAGGTGAGATCCTCAGGGGGAACCAAAAGGAAAGGCTGAGAAGACCATTCAGGCTGAAGGGCTGAATGGTAAGGTACACTTACCCTTGGAGGGTCAGAGATTGGTAAGAGGCTTTGGGAACCATTTGGGAAAGTGACAAAGGCAGTAAGAGGGTAGAAACCTTCCAGGCTCTCACCATCTGCTTGACAAGGGGAGGAGATGCAAGCCCAGGACACTGAGGGACGTGGTGAAGGGGTGCCATGGAGACCAGTGACTGACCTGGAGCTACGAGAGGTCCTGCTCATTGAAAATTGATCTCTTTTTGGGAAAAGGCACTAGGATGTGACAGGGGTTCCTGCAGTGGTCAGGATAGGAGAGCCTGTTGTTCAGTAGCTCAGTTGTGTCCAATTCTTTGTGATCCCATGGACTGCAGCATGCCAGGCTGCCCTGTCCTTCATCATCTCCTGGAGCTTGTTCAAACTCATGTCCATTGAGTTGATGATGCCATCCAACCATCTCATCCTCTGTCATCCCCTTCTCCTCCTGCCTTCAATCTTTCCCATCGTCAGGGTTTTTTTTTTTTTTTCTTTCCCAATGAGTTGGCTCTTCGCATCAAGTGGCCAAAGTATTGGAGCTTCAGGTTTAGCATCAGTCCTTCCAATGAATATTCAGGGTTGATTTCCTTTAGGGTTGACTGGTTTGATCTCCTTGCAGCCCAAGGGACTCTCAAGTGTCTTCTCCAACACCACAGTTTGAAAGCATCAGTTCTTCGGTGTTCAGCCTCCTTTAAGGTCCAAATCTCGCATGTGTACATGACTACTGGAAAAACCATAGCTTTGACTAGACGGACCTTTGTTGGCAAAGTAATGTCTCTGCTTTTGAATATGCTGTCTAGGTTTGTCATAGTTATTCTTCCAAGGAGCAAGTGTATTTTAATTTCATGGCTGCAGTCACCATCTGCAGGGATTTTGGAGCCCAGAAAAATAAAGCCTGTTGTTGGGGGTCCCTAAGGCAGGGAATCCAGTATAGGATGCCTTGCTCCAGGAACTTAGCACCAGGTTGCCTTCACGGGAGGCACTTTTGACCCAAAGGAGAGCTTGGAGGAAATAACTTTTTAAAAGTCATAGGAAAAATACAATTATTAAAAATAAAAAGAAGACATCTCACCTTAACATCAAAACAGAAATGCTAGAGAAACTTAAACCATCAGCAAACTCTATGCAGGTAAATTTTTTTTCTTCCATACAAGAGACCCACTGCCTGCAGTATGGATAGGTCCTTACAAAAATAATTACACAAGGAAAAAAAATGTAATTCACCAGTGCTTTTATCATCGAGGAATTGCTCTTGAAAATCTTTTATTTTTCCTTACTCTCTAATCTATATAATCAGTCAGATAAGCTGTTGATCTTCATTATGCAATTCGGAAAATTAGGTTCTGACTCATTTAAAAAATACACCAAATGTTCAATAAACTGCACTGAAGTTTCCTGCAAGACGCAGTGCAAGAGAAGTTTTTCTATTGAAATACTGAGGAAATGATTGTTCAACTTAAGACGACAGATTGACTGCATGGGGAATGTTGGCTTCAATGTCCAAGACGCCACAGGCGGGGAGCAGAAGTGGGGAGTTGCTGCTGGGGAGATAGTAATAGACCCAGAATAAACAACACATCTTATTTTTGTTGTTGTTGTTTTGTCTTTAGGACACACCACGAGGCTTGTGGGATCTTAGTTCCCTGACCAGGGATTGAACCCACGCCCTCAGCAGTGAAAGTGTGGAGTCCTAACCGCTGGACCGCCAGGGAATTCCCAATAACACATCTTATATTGGAGCCAACAAAAGGGAAAAAAGTCCTCATTCAACTAGGGATATGGGTAACTGGAATTTTAAAGAAAGATTTTTAAAGTTTGCTGATTTTTCTCTTTTTAGAGAAAAGAAAATAAAAAGTATGAACATTTATGACATTTAGTTTTAAAAAGCAACTTCCCTGGGATGGGGAAGCCAGTTCACATCTATCCTGTCCCACATCAGGTTGGCCACCATTCCCACATCTCCATTTTTCAGTGTCCAAGATGTCTGTCAAGCAGGTCCTCTGTGTGGACACAAGGGGGCCTGCTCTGAACCAAATTTCTCCAGAAATCTTAATGAACAGTTTCTCAAGTGACTCCAGTTAATGGAGGTTTGATTACAAAAAGCAAGGTTTTTCCCTGAACTGAATACTAACCATCTCCTTGTCTACCCTTTATACAGCGCTCTCCCATGTTCCAAGTCCATTCATGGAGATAGTCCTCCCATGGCCTGTGAGGCAGGCAGAACCTTCCCCAGGTTACAGAGGAGGCTTAGAGCATGGCAGGCACTTGTCCAAGGTGGCCCAGCCAGCACTGGGCAATCAGGGCCAGCTCACAGACCTCCTTCCTCCCAGGCCAGAGTGCCTCCCACTGGCGGGGGAAGTTGCAGGCTGGCTTATTTTGGCAGACTTTTGCAATAAAACACTTTGTCTTTGGAATGAGCAGAGTGCAAGAAAAATGTCTCTTAGCAGGCAATTTCCCTGTATTTTTTTTTTTTTTAACAGTAAAATGAACCCGGGCGCTGGCAGTTTCCTCTTTAAAAGGTGGCCGTGATGGATCTGTCTTCCTCCAGTGTTGTAGGTTCAGAGCTGGTGGTTTGCCAGCACGTGACACAGACCATTTTACTACTGATATATGCACATGTCCAGGATCCTGTGAGTCAGTGAAAGTCCTCAAATCCCTCCACTCATGTGTTAATACCATGTTCTAGAGGGTTGTTTTATATTTCTCCCATGGGCCCAGGGATGGAAGGAGCATTGGTTGGCTGGTTAATTTGGCTGTAAAAACCCAGTGGCACCCACTGAGCCTCTGCATATGGTGACCAAGGAAGAAGAAAGGCAGTGGTGGGTACATCCCAGGCACTGTCCCTTCAACCTAAAGGAAGAGGGTTTATTCCAGATCCTCCTGGAAGCAGGTAGCGTGCTGCCTATCTCCATCATGAGGTATGTGAGGCCCTTGGCTCTGAGGGCCAGCCCAGACGTCCAAGCTCATCGCCCAGTCGTGCTCACGGGCTTCTTTCCTCTACGACACTGTTGTGCCATTCTCTTGAAGACACATGCTCTTTGCTTTTGCGGCTTGCTTGGTATGTTGATCAGCTTACAACATTTGAAAGAGCCCAGGAAGTTAAAAGGTTAATGGTGGCAGCACCAAAGGAAGTTAAAGGAAATCTGTTGAGAAGGAGCTGGGAAAGGTGACCAGTCTCTGTCCACAGGCTCCTGGGGAGGCTTTCAAGGTCAAAGGGTGACCATGCCGGCAGCCACTTTGCAGAGAAGTTGCTGGAAGATCCACAGCTCTCCACCGCCTAAATGGCATCCCAGCGCCCTTGCAGCGCGGCAACGTCAGAGGGCGCTAGCTGCCAGCAGAGGGCGCTAGCTGCAGGGCCGCGGCAGAAAGCCCAGCCAAAGAGCTGGAGGAGACAGGCACGGTAACAGCAGGTGTCTAACGGTCTCCTGATCACCCTCAAGCCAGACCCACGGGAAGGGTTCGGCCCGCGACCCTCTGTCCAGAGGCAGCTCTCGTCTTCTCCCTCCTCCAGGGTAAAACGCTTTTCCCAAAGCTTGGGCTGCCTGGCTTCACTTCTTGGCGACTAACCATGGACTCTGGCCCTTGAGGAGGCAGAGAGAGGCGAGTGTTTGAGGAGGAGCCCCGCTGGTGATGGGCACGTAGGGATGCCTCCCTGAGCCCGGAGTCCCACGGACCTGCGAATTTGGAAAGGGCCCTCCCAGTTTGGACCCACCCTCTTTATATTGCCTTGCTTCCACCACAATCCGGTTTGCCCTCCTGTAATTCCAGAAGCTAGCATGACCCAGGATCCCGCTCACTGGAAGATTCTATGAGGAGGACGAGACGAGGAAGGGGCCCCTGTCTGCAGTGGCCAGCTCCTTCTCCGCTGCTGTTAATTCCTTCCTGGCCCCCGGATCCTCTCTTCATTCTGACCCCTTGGCGGCCATAGCATCCTCAGATGTACCCTCACTTAGCGCTCAGCACAGTCCTTGCACTGCCTGGTACCCTATTAGCTCCCGGAGGGCAGGCTTATGGTCCTTAGTGGCCCCTTTTCCCTCCTACTGCCTGCACACAGTAGGTGCTTAATAAAGTATATTGAGAAGTCAGCAGGTCAGAGATGTTTATGAGTCCCAGCCATGGCAGGGAGAGACCTGAGCTAGGTCCCTGAGGAGCCCAGTGAAAGAGAAAGTCCTTTTCCTCTAAGAGTTCACTGTCTAGAATGGGAGACCAAATTTCCTCCTCTAATAGAAGGTGGAGGGGGAGAAAAACAAGACACAGTTCTTGGTTGTTTTGGAGAGGGAGACTCATCCAACAGAAGAACCCAGGAACCCGCACAGACTGCGGTGTGTGTGCGTGTGTGTGTGCAGGGGGAAGCAGAGGGTGTGTGCAGGAGCCGGTGAATAGACCTGGAAAAGGAGGCCCGATGGTGTGAGGCTTGCATCCCTGGCTCAGCTCTGCCTCCATCTACGTTTTCCTTCAACAGACACCCAACTGCTTCTCGGAAGCAGGGCTGTTCCAGGAACTGAGGGTCTCTGCATGTGGAATTCTCCCTAGGCCTGTCAAATCCAGCTCCCTTCCCCGTGTCCTCCCCGCTTCAAGGAAACTTCCCCCTTGAAAACTCCCCTCCTTGGAGCAATGAGCTGCTGGTTTTCCCCTGTCCCTTCCTTCCTTTTCTGCCCACTGTCTTGGTGTGGATCTCCTCCTCTTTTCTGGGCCCTCTTTTCGGTGGTGTGGATGGGGTCTTAGGTGCTTGACATCTCAAGTTGCCCGAGAGTGTGTCCAGGTGCGGGGCTGGGGCTGGGCCCAGGCTGTAGGTGTGTGGGTGGGGCCCCGGGAAGGGCACAAGAGCCTGGAGTTAGGAAGGCAGCCATGTCCCTGTACATTTGTGGGGCTCTGGGACTCCCACTGCATGCCAGGTGGTGAAAGTTGTGCTGTTGAGTCCCTGAAGAATGTGGCAACTTGGACACCGCTGGGAGAGACCAGGTCTGCAGCCACCACTGCCCCAGGAAAGCTGACCCCGCTCACCCACTCCCGAGGGCATGCCCAGGAGTCTGGTCACTCAGGGTTACAAAGCACATGCATGCGGCTCATGGATTTGCAATGCCAGCTCCATGCACAAAACTGTCACAGCTGAAAACAACTCTCGGTTGAGGGGCACAGCATGCTCTAGTGTCCCAGTCCTCCCAGGAGCCGACCAGTCAGTGGAATCAGGGGGTTTCAAGATGTCAGAGGTCACCTGTCATTGATACCTGGGGAAAGTGAGTGGTGGAGGAAGGTCTGGGAGCTGAGGCTCCTGACTCCTGGCCAGAGCCGGCCTCCCTCTCGGGCTGATGCTGACCCTCCCCACGTCTGTGGCTTTCCATTCTGCCAGGTACAAAGCTGGGATCCCAGGAAGGGAGACCAGGTGGGGAGGAAGCACCAAGGGCGGTGGTGACGGGGCCACGGGGCACGGGGGAGGCGGTGGTGGGGCCACGGGGCACGGGGGAGGCGGTGGTGGGGCCTCGGGGCGCGTGGGAGGCGGTGGTGGGGCCGCGAGGCGTGTGGGAGGGGCTGTCTCCTTCTGAGCCAGATGCACAGATACAAGTGGCCGACCTTGGTGAGAATCCTGACTTGGACCTGGAGGACCTGTTATACTGTCACTCAGGACGGGGCTGACTCAGTCTTCTGTCTAGCTGGGTGTTTGCAAGTCTCCAGGCAGACAGTGCTTGCCACCAGGTGCCTTTGGTGCCAGAGCACGGGGAAGGGAGCGAACTAGAGAAGGTGGTTCTCCAGAGCAGCTCCGAGAAGGTCACCAACAGGGCTGTGATCTGCCCCGTTGGGCAGGGCTGGTGCCCCAGCCACTCCTTGAGCAGATGGCTCTCACAAGGGGGGCTGAAAGTCCCCAGGACCAGAGTGAGCGTCTCTAACCTCCCTGAGTCCTCTCTGCCACCAGCCCCTTGCGTGGCCCTTCCTGGCCCATCTCTCCTGTAAGACACCTGCCTCTTCCTGTTCTCCTGCCTGCCAGCATGAGTGTGGAGCCCCTGCTGCTGCTTTTATTTATTTATTTGTGACTGTGTTGGGTCTTCATTGCTGTGAGGGCTTTTTTCTAGTTGCGAAAGGCAGTGACTCCTCTCCAGTCATTGCAAGTCCCAGGCTCTAGCGCACAGGATCAATAGTTGTGGCACATGGGCTTAATTGCTCCGTGGCATGGGGGATCTTTCCGGTTCAGGGATAGAACCCTTGTCTCCTGCACTGGCTGGTGGATTCTTTTACTACTGAGTCACCAAGAAGGCCACCCCCCAACTCTCACCCCACTGCCACAGGGGCTTCTTGACTATTTGTTTCCATGCTCCTGACATGGAGTTGAGTTGGGTTAAGGTCCAAGTAAAGAGGCCCGGGGCACCCTGAAGTCAGGGGTGTGTGGAGCCTGGCTTGCAGCCCTTGCCGGGGAGGATGTCTTGGCTAAGGATGTGCCAAACTTTGCGGGCGACGATGTGTGTACATGGTACTTGGTGAACTTCCCCCCAGGGGTGGGCAGCGTGGACACTGAAACCAGGCTGATGGTTTATTTTCTCTGACCACCAAGCCCCTGGAGGTGAAACTTGAGAGGTTCTTCCCCGCCTCTCCCGGGCTCTCCTGCCCCCGCCTCTGACTTGTTTTCCTTGACTCTGACTTATAAACTTTTCTTTACACATCTCTCTATTATCTATATTCTTGCCACTGACTTTGAATCCTTTGTGATATCAGCTGAGGTGTAAGAAGTAAATGAAGGCTGTTTCCCTGGTGGCTCAGACAGTAAAGAAACCGCCTGCAATGCGGGAGACCTGGGTCTGATCCCTGGGTTGGGGAGATCCCCTGGAGGAGGGCATGGCAACTCACTCCAGTCTTCTTGCCTGGAGAATTCCATGAACAGAGGGGCCTGGCAGGCTACAGTTTTGGGGTTGCAAAGAGTCGCACACGACTGAGCGACTAAGCACAGCACAGCAAGAAGTAAATGAACAAAAGATGAGGATGGAAACAAAGTAAGGTTTGGGTTTGCCCAGAGTTCTTCAGGGTGTTCAGCTAACACAGTATTTCAACTTCTGGAACTTTCCAGGGCATGTTTGACCCTATTTCAAAATCACAAGTGGGTTCTGATTGCTCCAGTGAGACCCTGAAATGGAATGAGGCAGTGAGTCTAGAAAAGCCAGGTTCCACTCTGATTCCTTAGGACTTCGGGTGAGGGGGCGAGGAAGCAAAAGAAACGGTGAAGAGGCTGGCATTGCAGGAAGCACAAGTCGGTAGAGCCAGTACAAGGGCGTGTCTCCAGGAGGAGAGGATGGACGAAGCTGCGCTGTGACTCACAGGCACTTCTGACTGTGCAGACGCTTTCCTTCCGAAAAATACAAAAAATTATCAAGGCGCTACTGGACAGCATAGGGACCTCTGCTCAGTGTTACATGGCAGCCCGGATGGGAGGGGAGTTTGGAGGAGAATGGATGCATGTGTATGTACAGCTGAGTCCCCTTGCTGTCCACCTGAAACTATCACAGCATTGTTAATCAGCTGTACTCCAAAACAAAACAAATTTTTTTTAAAATTACATTTTATGACTGCTCTGGTAGAAAGATAAATATAATCCTGGCTGGATGCATGATTATATATTCAATTTTTTTCTTTTGGATTTAAAAGAAATGAAAATATTAAGATATTGTCTTATCCTCTGAAAGCCCCCCAAAGGCCCAGGCTTGTGTTCACTGTGCCTGGTGGAGCAGCTGGCTCTGGGTGGGGTCTGGGGGGTGGGCTTAGGTATTATCAGGGAAGTGCGGCATCCTGGGACCCCCTCAGTAAGAAAAGTAACTTGTGCCAGCTGGCAGCTGGGGCCTGGGGCCTTCCTGCTTCTGCTGCCTGGTGAGGGGACAGATGACCACAGAGAGCGGCTCTAATTCAACTGCTTCACTTTTCAAACAGGGAAGCCAAGCCTCAAGGGAGGAAGGTGTCTGATGTCCAGATCATCTGAGTGGACATTTGGTAAGAACACCAGTGAGGTCCCTGGGGTTTGGGCAGCATGTGGTCCCCTGAAGACCAGAGTCTGTGAGTGCAGCCTCACCCCACAACACGGCAGGGGCCCCGCGAATGTGAAGCTCACTAAGCTGGACTTCGTGTGCCTACGTGTGGACGGGAGCTCTGCTCCAGGGTGCTTCTGTGCTGTCTATGATGAAAGGATATACGTATATAAAGACAAAGTATAAACAAAATGGGGAAGGGTGTTTAAATTACTCAAGTACTTTGGTATTTTCAAGCCCTTTAGAAGCACCAATTATGTTGTAATACCTAGCAGCAAACCTGTGTGCTACCCCATAGGTAATATTTGCCTAGTCATTAAAATAGGTTTGTTTTATTTATAAGCAGCGAGACCTTTATAAATAGTGTACTAAGAATAGTACAGAAAGCAGTAAAATTCTATTTCTTAAAAAAAAAACAAACCAGAATGCCAATATTTTAACCAGACTTGTTTCTGAATGTCCTTTGTTGGAGCGAAAAGACCGTTGGGGCAAACTTTTCAGTAGCTAGTTGTGAGTGGACCCTGCAAATCTATAGCAAATGAATGACCATCGTCAACAATAGCTGGTATTAATGATTGCAGCTCAAAAGGAAGGAAAACAAACCAAAAGTCAAGTACTAGCACTTAGCCCTTTGTAACCCTGGGGGTTTGAAGGGTTTCAGTGCAACGGAACCTTACACGTGCACATCGAGCTGTCATGAATGTGGGGTACGTGACAAAAGACGTCACTTAATACAGACCTGGCCCTTCCTCTGTTGGACTTGACATGGTTCAAACCATTATATTTCTTTCTTTCTTTGTTTTTTTTTGGCCATACTGCAAGACATGTAGAACTTTTTGGACTAGGGATCAAACCCTTGTGCCCTGCAGTGGAAGTGCAGAGTGTTAACCCCTGGGCCACCAGGGAAGTCCTCAAACCATTATATTTTTGAGGACCCCTGCTTCTGGGAGTTCCTGATTTAACAAGAAAAGAATGTAATTGATTTAGGGATGAATCAGGATCAAGAATTTCCATGTTTCACTTTTTTTAATAGTGAAAATCCATACGCATTTAAAATATTCTGAGACACACCTAGCTTAGCAAACACCATGGACCTTCTTGTATCTGTGAAGTCACACACAAACCAGCCAGCCCCTGAGTGCTGGTTGGCCCCTTTTGGCACTGGAACACAATAATTTATTAAGCTTTAATACTTAATAAGTGTGCATAAATGTCATGCAAACGTACAGCCGAACTCACAAATGAAAAGTGTATTAGAGTCTTAGACGTATGCAAAACATCTTGTAAACAAAAGGGAAGAGGTTGGTATTTTCTGTACAAAATATGCAGGTTTTCCTTTTTTAAAAAAATCTGTAAGATGCATCATACTTTGGGCATTTTCAAAAAGTGAAAACTGTATAAAAATAAATATTCTATGTACAAACACACACACAGGCCAATCCCAGGTTAGAGGCATCACTGCAAAACAAAAACAAACACAAAACAACATGGGATTAGTGTCTGTGAGTGTTTATTTCCCTTGTGGGAAGTGAGGTAGGTCTGGGTTGGATGGGAGAGCTTTGGGTAGGGGACCTGGCGGAGCCAGGAACCCCCTCCTCCAAGACCCTGGGGCTGACTGTCAGCATCCTGAGGGTGGGAAATTATTTAATACTTTTTCTTTCCAGTCATTCCCCTTATTGGTCACTAGAGGGCACTTTCTCTTTATGCAGCCTTTGGAGGCCTGGCTGTTGAATAACCCAATCTTCCCAGAATGAATTTATGATGTGAATCAACAGCCAATCAGGCTCTCTAGTTGCTTCTTGCTTCTCCCAGACATTGTACCTCTCTAGAGTAGCTCTTCTTCCCCTGCTGAGCTCAGTCATTTCTATCTCCTAACCATCCACAGCAACCCTGAAGAAGAAAATCTTTTTCTTAGGGGGCACACCTCTTTCCTGCTTCTTGGAGCTTTAACGAGATCTAGGGGAATTAACCAAGAGGATGAAGTGACAGACAGATTCCTGGGGAGGCATCTCCCTTGAAAGCAGAGCTTTTCCTCTCTCTGGCTGTGGGGTGTTTTAGGTACCTGGGTAAGTAGATGCTCAACCTACAGCCTGGTGTCTTGGTGGTTTCACTGCTTTTATGGATTCTTGTGAGCTAATGAGACGGTGGGCGTCTAGCCAGAGGAATGGATTCACCTCACTGTAAGCGTGAGTGCTGTCACGGGGTGGGACTGGATTAGTTAAGCACAGACTCTTGGACAGGTAAGGGTCTCCAGCTCTTTAATGAGAATGAACCAAGACCTTGAGACAGTGGTGGTGGAGGGCTGGTGGAAAGTCACTGAACAGGAGGAAGGTGAAGGGAGGCCATAGGTGGGACTGCCTTTTCCAAGACCAAGTTGGGTTTCTGGCTTAGGAAACCAATGGCCCCGGTCATGCAGGGGAGCCTTGCACATTGGGGGCCCTGGATGAGTCGGGTGACTATGTTGAGGGCACAGCCCTGTGGTGTCAGGTGGCTTTAATGATGGCAAATGCCAAAGGCAGGCATGAACAAACGAAACCTCCCTGTTGGTAGGAACTGTGGGACTCCAAGAGAGGGTGGGCAGGTCTCAATGTGCAGAAGCATGAAACTCTGACTATTTAAGTTCAAGGGGAAGGGTTGAATGATGAGCTGGCAGGTCTCTATGAGGAGGTATAGAATCCATATGACTTTATACTTAAAGCAACTGAGATTTCCTACATCTGGATAAACGTCATCATATGGCTTAAATGGCCTCTTACGAACACTATGAGACTAGCTAATAATAACTGATTTTGAAACATGGTTTAGAACCCCTTGTAGAAGAAGTATGGTATAAATTAACCTCACGAAGCATAAAGATGTCATCTGTCCGGCTACATGGAAATTCTATACTCTGGGTTTGCTGATGCCTTAAAAACCATTTTTAAATGTTCTCAAGTGCATGCAGTGAGTGGAATGCTTAATGGGCACCCTGCTTTTGGGACTGTTCCTTTTTGGGACTATCCCTGCTTTTGGGACTGTTCCTTTTTGGACCCAGGTCTTGCTGCCTTATCTGCAGGAAGGCCTGGAATGGAAATCGTGCATGCTTTATCCCATGGCAGAAAACGGAGCCCACGTACAACGCTTCCCTGAGGCCCTGGAACCCCAGGAAAGCTTACCTTGTTCCAGCAGCCCTGGACTGGCAAGCCGTCTTCACCCTGCAGTGAGGGAGAAAGGCAGGCGGCTCAGACTCACCCGGACGGCCCAGCAAGCAGCAGGGTAAGGGGAACAAGGGCCACAAACACCGTGTCAGCTGATCAGGGTGCGGCCCACCTGATGTCGTCTGTTTCTTTTCTCTACTCCGGGGCCTAGCCTCAGAAGGAGGCAGGAAGCAAGCCCGCCTGTCTGCTTGGAGGCCGAGCTCACATGTAGTGACAGTTCAAAGCTGAGATGGGCCTGTGGGCCCATGAGCAGAGGCGACCTGAGCGTTGGGGAGAGGACAGTCCAGAGGCCTGCTGGTCTCCTCTCTGGCTGTACTGGGTGTGCAGTGCCCGTGGGCGAGCCACTCAGCAGCTGGAGGCTTCAGTTTCCTCCTCTATAAAACCTGGGGAAGGTGCGGCTCTATGGAACAAAGCCCCCACTCTCTCATTCTCTGATTTCTCTCTTCCTTAGCAGCTTGGGGCGGACATCCAGGCAGCTCCCATCTGTTTATCTATAAGGAGGAGGAGGGTTGATTTCGCAGGCTTTCAACATGGGGCCAAGGTGCCTTCAGCAAGGAGGCGGGGCTTGCGGCACAGCCTTAGCTATCTCTGGGGACTTGGGGGGATGAGCAGTGGTAGGATGAGAACCCGCCAGGTGCCACTTGTCCCCTCTGCTGGTGCACCCATGGAGTACCTGAAGCCTCAGGACATCCTGAGTCTCCTCTGCCCGGCTGTCCTGGCTGCTCTGGTGCACCCTGGGATAAACTAGAAACCCCTGAGGAGCAGGCAGGGAGGATGAGGTTGAACCAGGGCAGCGATCTGGTTCTCAGTCTGAGTCTTTTAGAACTGCAGCCCAGGTTCTAGAACTCCAGGTTCCAGGGCAGAGAAGGAGATGCACACAGGGTTTCAGGAGACCCGAGCAAGTGGTCAGCCCCCGAGGGGCTGGAATGGGAGCCCCCTATGCCTGAACGTACTCATCCGCCCACGACAGGCGTGGAAACTGCTCACCTGGAGCCCAGCAGACAGCTGGCCCTGCACGGGTGCTGAAGAAGTCTAGTTACCTTGTACTAAAAATCCTGATCAACAGCGGCGCTTCTCCCCCCCCCCCCCCCGCCCCCGCCGCCCACTGCCCCACGCCCACCGTAACACAGTGCAGGAGACGGCAAACAGCAACAACGCAAAACAAGAAAGGGAAGGTATGTAAACTTCCACAGCAAAATTAATAGACAAATGACACGTTATTGGAGAAAATGCCAGTTTGCATTAAAGGTCAAATCAAGGTGACTTTCACCATCCCTTCTGGGTTGGGGAGGTTCTGCAGGGGAAGGCGGTACATCCCAGGGTTCCATGAAGACCTGGGTCCCGTTTCCCAGCCCGCCACAGTGCGACACTTCCCATGGACTCTGGAAGGGATAGGAGCCTCCGCGGGCCACAGCGGCTTCCCATTGGCACGTGGACGGTGGCAGGGGGGACAGAGGAGGGCTGGGCAGGCTGGGAGGGGGTGCAGTGGCAGTGTGTGGGTAAAGAGCGGGGTGAGGAGCCAGGGCTGCAGCTGGCAGAACTCAGATTTCGGGATCCTGGAAAAGGCTGTGGCAGAAGGGATGGCTGGCTGATGATCAGTGGAGGTGCCGTGGAGGGCGTGGGAGATCCCATGGCTGAGAAAGGTGCCTGTGAGCTGCATGCTGCATGCTGAGGATTCAGGAGACTGGGCGGGGGGCAGGAAGCAGCCACTCTGTCAGCTTAATCTGCCTCTCCTGGTCCCTGAAAGTCCCTTCAAGGGGCTCTGTGATCACCTGTCAGGGTCACACAGCATCTTTTCTTATAGCTTTTTCTCCTCTGTCCCAAGATAATTCCCGTGTGACCCTGGAGTGGGGATGTGAGGCTGGGAATTCTCATTTGACAATTACTGGTGTGAAAATAGCACCATGAGCTCCAAACCTCCTCGGGAAATTTAGGGGGGCAGGAAGCTTGTGAGCAAACTGCCGTGGAGTGAAGGGCCATCTTCTCCTTCCCCCATAGTGCGCTGAAAGGATCGCTGTAGAAGCCTAGAAGGTCCCTGCCTGGAGAGGGACTGGGCCCTGGGGAACCAGAACTGTAGCCACTTAGGCAGGTCTTATGCTTGGGAGTGGGTCCCTAATGTCTCACTTCCTTCCTGTCTCTTCCCTTCCCTTCCTTAACCACATTCTCAACCTTTCCATGTTCTTTTAGACTTTTTGGTGGCAAACCACTGAAAAATGGGGAGGAAAAGAGGAAACCGAGGGAGGGTCTTGCAGCATCTTCTGGGATTCAAGCTAAAAGGGATGAGCCCTCTAGGATCGAGAATCCTGATTTTGGACCATCCTTTGGTACTGGGGTGTCACCTGGACAGTGATCCCAGATCTGTGCTGGAAGGTCAGGCAGAGTACCCGCTCCTCTAACTTTGGTTCTAGAACTCCTCATTCTGCCCTGTGTTTATAAGGGTGTCCATCTGTCCTCTGCTAAATAGTGAGATGCCGGAGCGGAGAGGGATGTGGGGCCAACGTGGGCATCTCATTCAAATGTTCATCCAACTAACTGCAGTGTGTGAAGGCAGATAAGTCACAGTCCTGAGAGCTAATGCAGAGACTCCATTTCCCTGGCTTCCTTTCCAGTGGCAGGTTTGCCTAGAAGCAGTTCTGAAAGGAGGGTCTGATGCAGCTAAAGTTGGCACTGGATGGGCAGGACCAGCTCACAGTAAGGTGATGGGCTTTTGAAGCTGCTGCAAGAGGAAGAAAAAAAAAGCCTCCTGGCCGTCTTTGCATGCAAGAGGGGGACATGCAGGAGCCCCTGAGGGCCAGCCAAGGCAGGGTGACCCTTGGTGTCTACAGAGTGAAGAGGGGGGAAGCGGAGGCCAGGTGGAGGGAGCAGGGGTGTGGAGGGCAGCTGGAAAGGCACACAGGCACAAACCGCACACGTGGGAAAGCCCATACTGGCCGTGCAGGCAAGGGAGGGTGATGCCATACCAATGGGCACGGGGCATCCAGTCCGTCCAGCCCTGGTAACCCCGGCTCCCCTTTCTCTCCTTTAAAACCTCGGTGTCCCTGTTCACAAAACCAACCACGATGATTATTTCGGTCAAGGGTGGCCAGCTCCGACTGTGGCGTGGAGAGGCCCAGTCTTATCCTGGCCAGGATGCAGGACCTTTAGGGCATCTACAGGTAAACCTCAAACCCCAGTTGATTCCTGCCTTCCCAATTCAGCCTCTCTGCTCTCTCTGGCTCCAGGAATGTTGAGCTTGGTGACGTGTCCATCCAGACCCCTCTCTATTTAGAGACGCACTTGGCGTCAGCACACAAGAGCTTCAACTTAATGCATCAAATTTCAGGACCTTCCAATGGGATGAGGGACACTTGAGAAGCCCAGCAGATGTGCCATGAATCATTCCTCATTGGCTGGTTTGGGAAGGCTTCCTGGGGGTGTCTGTCTACTGACCTTGGTCTGCAGTTTTGCAGGTTTGGGCTGGATGGCTGGTGGGCATTGAGAAGCTGTATATAAAAGCCCCTCTCTGGCCTCGTTCTGCCCCATTTGGGGCAAAGATGACCCTCAGGAGATGCTAGCCCTGGTGTCCTGCATCCTGACCAAGTGGGAATTCAGATGACTTGAACTGCTGGCCACCGAGGTGGCCCCAAAACAAAGAAGGCAAATGGGGGTGGTTCACAAATGCTACCCTGGCTTCCAAAGCCATCCCGGAGCTAAGCGCTGAGGCCTGCTCCCAAATCCCTTTCCTTGTGGTGTCTCCATTTCCACACATCAATTGTTCAGCATCTTCAAAGGGAAGGGATTTAGCATGAATTGCTTGCAGCTGTGGTTTTAAGGCAACACCAACAGCAGGCAGAATTTCATCGGCCACATGAACAGACCGGTTTTGGTAGTGGCAATGGAGTCATTTGGTTTTCATCTTAGTTTATTTGCCTTCTTTGTTTCCAGCTTGCAAACCTCCAGGAAAAAACAGAAAAACCAAGTGATAGATGGAAACATACCAATGGACAGGGGGCATCTAATCCAGGCGCTCCTTGGTCTCCCTTATCCCCCTTAGGCCCTCTAGAGCCTTTCTTCCCCCTCTCCCCCTGTAAATAATGGTTTAGTCCAAGAAAAAAAAAACATCAAAACTTTAGGATCATTCATGTGTTAAGGTTAGAGACAGAAAAAAAAAGGGGGGAAATAGATTCTCTCAATTAGGATAGTCTCCTCAACAGGATTAGGGATCAGTGTCCACCCCACCCCACAAAGAACCTGAGTATTTGGCTAAGGCAGGTGTGCGTGTGGGTCAGTAGGGCTGAGAGCCAGAGGTGGGAGGAAGTGCAGATGGATGATACTAATTCTGAGCCCAGAATGCATCTATATAATGGACAGGGGGACCCATTTCCTTCTCTTTGAGGGTTCATTTTTTAAGGGGTCTGGGACTTCCCTGGAGGTCAGGTGGTTAAGACTCCCATCTTCCAATGCAAGGGGTGTGGGTTCGATTCCTGGTCAGGGAACTAAGATCCAATGTGCTACACAGCCAAAAATAAATAAATAAAAGGTCATCATAGATCACTCATATTAGAAAAAAAGGGTCTGCCCTAACAGCTTGTGTCCCAGTTGGGTCCATCCCTTTGATATTCTCTTAGGAGGCAGGGTGATTTTGTTCAGAGCCCTGGTGTGTGTGTGTGTGTGTGTGAACCTGGCATGCAGGCATGTGCGGCACACATGGTCGTACATGAGCTTGTGTGTGTGTACACGGTGTGTGCATGCATGAGTGTGTGCTCTCACGTGTGTGTACAAGTGCATGTGTGTATGTTGTGTGTCTGGGTTCTCAGCTGGGTCCTCCCGTTCTCTGGCCCATCCTGGCCTGAGGTCATGGGCAGCTACTTGTATACGGATATGTTGACTCAAGGCATTCATTTGTTTCTGAAAAGCTTCAGTAAACATCATCTTTCTAAATTGAACTCTATTTTGCATATGTCAAGGTCACTCTCCATTTAAAGAAGGGCTGTGGGAAATTCTGTGTAATGAAATTGAGTTGGGGTTTAATATGTTGGATTTCTTTATAAGGGACCAAGCATGCCCCTGGGAAGTCTCCTTGGAACTCTCCTTTATTGAAGGCTGGTTGTCTCAGGCTTGGGGGCTTCCACTGTGTGTCTCGGGGTGGGTAGCCTAATGGTCAGAGAGAAGGCTTGCAGCTGAACGAGATTTGCCTCTTATCAGCCACGAGACTTTGGGAGCTTACTTAACCTCTCCGAGCCTCAGTTTCTTCATCTGTAAAGTGGGGATAATAACACCGCCCTCAGAACATTGTTGCGAGGTCTTTGTGCACATTTAGTGCTTAATACCGGAGAAGGCAATGGCACCCCACTCCAGTACTCTTGCCTGGAAAATCCCATGGGTGGAGGAGCCTGATAGGCTGTAGTCCATGAGGTCGCTAAGAGTCGGACACGACTGAGCGACTTCACTTTCACTTTTCATTTTCATGCATTGGAGAAGGAAATGGCAACCCACTCCAATGTTCTTGCTTGGAGAATCCCAGGGACGGAGGAGCCTGGTGGGCTGCCGTCTATGGGGTTGCACAGAGTCGGACATGACTGAAGCGACTTAGCAGCAGCAGCAGCAGTGCTTAATACTGGCATATAGGGATAAAGGGCTTTTCTCATAGCTCAGTTGGTAAAGAATCTGCCTGCAATGCAGGACACGCAGGTTCGATCCCTGGGTCGGGAAGATTCCCCTGGAGAAGGAAATGGCAACTGGCTCCAGTAATCTTGCCTAGAGAAGCCCATAGACAGAAGAGCCTGGCAGGCTACAGTCAATGGGGTCGCAAGAATCCAAGAGTTGGACACGACTTAGTGACTAAACCATCATAGTGATAAAGCAGTCGCCTGCCAATGCAGGAGCCGTAAGAGACACAGGCTTGGCCCCTGGGTCGGGAAGTTCCCCTGGAGGAGGAAATGGCAATCCGCTCCAGGATTCTTTCCTGGAGAATCCCAGGGACAGAGGAGCGTGGCGTGGCAGACTACAGTCCATGGGGTCGCTAAGAGTCGGACACGACTGAGGCGACTTAGCCCACACGCGTGCACTGGCCTCTAGTGTGTGCTCAGTCATGACCGCAGCTTCATAATAAGATCAGTAACAGTCACCACTTCTCGTCAGCCACCGTAGGAGCCAAGGCTGCCGAGAGGCTGGGCCTCCTGTCTACTGCGTTCCAGCAGTGGAAGGCTACAGGGTTCCTTAGAGGGAGGCAATGGATAAGAATACTTAAGACGTTTCTCCAGGCCTTTGAAAATTACCCCCATTTCTTGATTTCAGAGGTTACCTGCAACTGCCAACGCATCTTTCTGAGTGAGTTTTCTAAAATGCAGATGCCTACTGAGCGTGTTTAAGAGGCACTATGTCTGTGCATCTTAGGGGCCATGGCATTGGCTCTAAGATGTGCCCACCAATGAAGAAATGATGGGACTGTTAACCTGCAGACAGTGGACAAGCGAAACCACTTGCCATTGGGATGAAGAAGCCCCGTGGGACACTTCCTCAGGAAGGTGCCCCTTATACTCTGGGTGAGGCCAGCACAAAAGTGAGCACAGTTCCTTAAGTTCAGAGGGTGAGCAATGCTCCCAGGAGTGGGGCTCTGCAGGTCCTGATGATGGGCCTGTGGGGGAAGAGGGTTAGCTGAGGTCCCTTCAGGATGGGAAACTTGCACTCTGGGCTGTCAGGTTCTAAGGGCACAGGAAGTGGCCTTATTGGGTGCCCCTTGAAGACATCAGAGTCGTAACTTCACCTACATCCTCGCTTCTCCCTTTCCCCAAAGAGGACACGAAAAGGGCCCTGGTGCAGAGGGGTGTCACATTGGTGTGGGAGGCAGGCAGGCAGAATCAAGTGGCAGGGCGTTCTTAAAAAATGAACAACACTGCTTTTAGAGGAAATAAACTGAAGCTGGAGGACTGGAAGGGAAAGGATGAGGCTATGGGATTATTATAATGGGTGAGCCTATCGAGAAGGAGAAATATTCAGGGAGTAAAGGGAAGAAGAAGCAGGCCCAGGCCGAGAGAGAGCAGATGGGGGAGAGGAAGGAGGCAAGGGGACCTGGGAAAGCAAGACGCAAAAACGCACATGCACACACATGCATGCATGCAAGCATGTACATACATGCACACACGTGCACTCTCCCATACACACACACCTGCACACACACACACACACACACACACACACACACACACACTGCAGATGACACCTCTCGGAGAGTGACAGAAGCTGCATGAATGCTCCCAGACCTTTCAGTTGGCTGGTTTGCAGGAAGCTGCGCAGTGAAACCCAATTTTCCTGATGCCCTGATTGCCAAATTTACACTACCCTTTACCCTGTGATGAATTTTTTCATCCTAAAAGTGGCTAAATTCACAGAGCTGTTAAGGGACAAGGAGAATACCCCTAGGGACAAGGACAGACTCTTTCCCCTGGCATGTGTGTCCCCTAAGAAAACTGCCTGTCTTGGCCTCTGGGCCTTGCCCACCACTATGAGGACCGTCCTCCTTCCATGAGCAGAAAGGAGGCCCCAAGACCATTCTCTGGTGGGACTCGGAGTAGCATAGTCTTAAGGCTGTGTCTTGTGTCACTCGGAGATAGGATAACAGACCTGGGGCCCCCATGCGAGCCTCTCTGATGGAGTGCCCCAGGTGTGATGTGAGGCCAAGTTTGGGAGCCCCCTTCCATAGCCAGTGGGGATGAAGGACTTTGAACATCTCCAGCTTCACCACCACGAGCAGTAATGAAACTTCCAACCTGAACATCACCTAAGCACTTCTGGCCTTTTCCCTGAACCAAAGTGTCAGCATTCTGAGTTTCCAGGTGCCATACCTGAGTTTCCAGGTCATGGCACAGAGCTGACTCTGCTTGGACCCTTCTTCATTTTGGAGGCTTTTATCACCAAGCCCTCATCTCTCCCCTCAAAAGCCCCATTAGGGCCAGTGGTATAAAGAGGTCTGAAAGAGGAGGTGAGCTGTAGGGGGTACTCTTCTAGGACATTCTGGCATCCTGAGAGTCAGATCTCTCAGATGGAAGAATTATCTGGCTCTTGATTTGGAAACCTGCCCTTTGGAAGAACTCTACTGGTTTTTTATGAGGCACTCCAAGGAAGGTTCATATAACTTGCCTGTTTTCTGGACTTGATTTTTACTAAGTGACATATTGCTAATTTATATGTGGGACAGGGGAGAAGTATATAAAACCTTAGAATAGGAACTGGAGAAGAAATATTTTCCCACTGAATCATGGGGCCTCAGTGGCTCATTCAATGACCTTGGTTCTTTAAGCATCAGAGCCACTAGCCTCCCACCTTCTCTCCATCTGTGACAAGGGTATTGAAAAATTTTATTTATTTATCGGCTGCACCGCACAGTGTGTGGGATCTTAGCTCCCCGACTCGAGCTCCCTGCCTTGGAAGGGCAGAGTATTAACCACTGGACTCCCAGGGAAGTCCTGACAAGGGCATTTTCTTGCCTTGCTTCTGCCGCTAGAGCAACACAGTCACCACCACTGCAAGGATTGGTTTTGTAGCCTTCAAATGGCCCAGTGCCTCAAGCCAACTGAAAAAGTCTTAAGAAAGAGGCTTAACAAGTATTAACTGAACATAACAAAGAAAACCAGAACATTCCAGAAATAAATTAGAAAGGAAGTTAGTATGCCAACTGAGAGGTGGAATGACCAATTATTTTAGTGGCCTGAACTCTTGGATGCCAGTGTCAGAGATGGGCTTTCCAGGCCGCCTTAACTGGCTGGCTCATTTCTGGAAGTGGGTCTGTTTATTCCAGTGGTTTATTCCGAGCCTCTCTGATGGGGTACCCCAGATGTGATGTGAGGCAAAGTTTAGGAGACCCCTCCCATAGCCAGTGGGCATGAGGGGCTTTGAACATCTCCAGCTTCACCTCCACGAGCAACAATGAGGCAACAGTGGGCTTTTCGTGGACAGTCTGAGAGGGGTAGCTTTGCCTTTCCTTGCCTGTTCATAGAATATATGGGGTAAATGGATTGCTTCTGACCAGCTGCCAGAAAGGAAACTTTAGGAATATGGAACTGTTCAGTAAAGCCATCTTAAATGGAAGAGACTGGTGCTGATGCCAGATTTAAATGTACAGATTCTGGCATGCTCTATCCATGAACGCTCTATTATCAGTGTTCAAAGATCAGCCAGAAGACCAGGCTTCTGCAAGTCCCCTGCTCTGTGTCTAACTCTCATGGGGACTCAGAACATGTTATTATAGTTTGGAGTATGTTTCCCCTTCTGTTCTTCCCACTCTTTTTCTACCTCTAAGATCCTTGAATATTATTCCCACTAGAAGTTGCTCTTGGCCTTCTAGGGGACGTGCACCCCACTGAGAACCACTGTGATGAGGCAGCCAACAAGACGTTCTAAAAAGGAAGCCAAAGGCCAGCCCTTGGTCAGATCTTGTGAGATGATTGCTGCTGGGCACCAATGTGCCATGTGGCCGTGAGGTGGCCGTGGGTGCCGTGGACACTCAGAACTGTGTCCTGGTGAAGATGGCAGAAACCAAAGGAGGAGCAGGGTCCTTGAAAGCCATGAGTCATGTCATAGTCCTGCTGACTCTTTCCAAGAGAAACAATGGCTGGGATCCTTCCGAAAGGCTTGCCTGTGTACAACAGTTGTCTGCTTGTTCTTGGAGCTGGGATTTATTTTCACTCTCACCAGTGACCTGGGATGCCTGGTAAAACTAAGTGTCAAAAGACTAGGACTTGGCAATGATGGATGTAAAAATCTCGTTTAGGGGCCCATTATCAGGGCAACCTAGAGAGAGCTGGGCTTGTGACCCCTGTCACTGGATGGCGATGCTAATCTAATGGTCGCCCTGGGACTCAGCCTCCCCTTTCCTCGTGGAAAAATACGTGCTACAATTTCAGGATTGGGTCCCTAGGCTCCCTGAGTGCCACGGATTAAGCCCCTCACTAGAAAGTCTTTTAATTTAGAATGATTTATCAGGAAAAACTGTATTTCCACATTGAGTCAGAAATCCCCAGTTGGTCATTCCACCTTGCCATGAAGACATTAGTGATCAGAGCCAAAGTGTGAGGACTCAGACTGACCCGGTTTCCTTTGTCCCCGGGTGGTCCATGTAAACCCTGCAATAAATCAGAGAAACAAAGACACATTAAGGAGAAAACACAGGATGGCCACACAGTCCTTCCTTCCAGGCTTATAAAGCTCTTTGCTGCTAAGTTGCTTCAGTCGTGTCCGACTCTGTGCGACCCCATAGACGGCAGCCCACCAGGCTCCCCCATCCCTGGGATTCTCCAGGCAAGAACACTGGAGTGGGTTGCCATTTCCTTCTCCAATGCATGAAAGTGAAAAGTGAAAGTGAAGTCGCTCAGTTGTGTCCGACTCTTCGTGACCCCATGGACTGCAGCCTACCAGGCTCCTCTGTCCATGGGATTTTCCAGGCAAGAGTACTGGAGAGGGGTGCCATTGCCTTCTCCGATAAAGCTCTTTACTGGTGCCTAATTCATCAGAGACAGGTTTCATGAGCCCATTTTACAGAAGGGGTACAAAGAAGAACACCTGCTCAAGGAACTGGACCTAGAGACGGATAACGAGTTATGGGTAAAGTCAAACACAGTTCTGGTTTCTCACTCTGCAGCCAACACCCTGGCCTGGGGTCGAGTTCTTCTAGACAGGAGCAAAGACCACTCCTGGATAGGCAGGTGTTCGCATGGCTTTCCCGCCTGCCTCTTCTTTTTTAATTGGAGGATAATTACTTTACAATAATTGTATTGGTTTCTGCCATCCATTAATATGAATCAGCCATAAGTATCTATATGTCCCCTCCCTCTTGAATCCCCCTCCCACCTCCAACCCCATCCCATCCCTCTGGGTTGTCAGAGTACCGACCAGATTTGAGTTCCTAGATCCCACTTGCCTCTTGCTAGAAAAATGACTCCAAAACTCCTGAGCCCCTCTTTTCAAGGCGCAAGTTGCTCTTTTTATCTTGATTATTTTTTCCTCCAATTTTCTTTATTGTGGTAAACTATGGCACTACTGTTAAAGAACCTGGCTTTCAATGCAGGAGACATAAGAGATGTGGGTTCAATCCCTGGGTCGGGAAGATCCCCTGGAGGAGGGCATGGTAGCCCACTCCAGTATTCGTGCCTGGAGAATCCCATGGACAGAGGAGCCTGGTGCACTACAGTCCATGGGGTCGCACAGAGCTGGACATGACTGAAGCGACTTAGCACACAGCACAAAATTTACCTTCTTAACCATTTCCCAGCATTCAGTTCAGTGGTATTAAGTACACTCATATTTTTGTGTAACTACCACTACTTTCCATCTTCAAAACCCTTTTTACCTTGCAAAACTAAAACTCTATATCATTAGACAGTAACTACTCATTCCACCTTTCACTTAGCGTTCTACTTTCTGACACTATGGTTTTGACTACTATAAATACCTCATATAAGTGAAGTCATACAGTATTTGTCTTTCTGTGACTGGCTCATCTCACTTAAATGTCCCCAAGTTTCACTGTAGTGTAGAATGTCATAGTTTCCTTCCTAAGACTGGAAACTACCCCACTGCGCATATATCCCACGTTTTGATTATTCATTCATGTATCTACAGACACTGGTTGCTTCACAGTTTTAGCTATTGCAAATGATGCTTCGGTGACTAAACCTCTCTACAAGGCTGCTTTCAATTCTTTTCCCTCTTGTCTTTCACTGGAGAGGGATGTAAAGCAAAGACTGGCTGGAGGTGCCAGGCACTGCCGAGCATGGAACCCAATTAGTGTACGACCTTCAAGTGGGTGGGAAACCAAAGTCCTGTCCCTCGCAGGCAGCCGACTTCTATAACCCAGCAAGGAGAAGTCCATTGCAAATGGGAAGCCAGCCCCCTGGGAAGCTGCCTGTCTTGGGAGACGTCTCCCTGCCGTCCAATGATCTGGACATGGCTCTGTCCCTCCTTGAGGGCAGGGTTCATGGCACTGTCACCTGTGAGATCCTCACTGCATCAAACACAGAGGCCTTCAGGGAAGGGGCTCAGCCATGTGTGCCAGATGGTCCACACTGCTGAGGACCTGGTTCCCTATCAGGGGCCATGGGCCCCGGGTTTGCCTGGAGCAGAGCCTAGCAGGGGAGTTCTAGAGAATGGGCTAGTGGCAGTTGGCTGCGTCATCTGTCACAGAGATGAGAATTCTCCCTGCTTGGCCCTAGATTTTTTGCTCCAGGCCCTGGGTACTCTGTTTTGACAGCGCTTCTGTGGTGGGGGATCCGGGCGGGTGGAGCCTTTGATCCCAGGAGACTTACAGGAAGCCCAGCTGCTCCTGTTGGTCCTGTCATCCCAGGGTCACCTTTGCTGCCCTGCAACCAGAGAAAGAACACATGAGCCTTCTTCCCTGACATGGTAACAACCTTCCGAAAGCCATTTTCTGTTTTCATACGAAACCTGGGCAAGCTCTCCAGTCTCTTCCCAGAGCCTCCCAGGAAGTAAGGGCTGGGTGGAGGGTGGGGTGACTGCATGGACTATGTGCCCTGAGGAGGGGGCTTGGGAGCTCCTCTCCCTCTTCTTCCACAGATCCTGGCCTCTGGGGACCGTGTGTTTGTTGGGGCGGGTGTACTGGCTGGCCACAGGGAGAAGCAGGGGAGGAGGCCAAGGACCAGGAAGTGGGCGTGGACAAGCGGGACAGGGAGCGAGAAGGAGGGGGGCAATGGGGAGAGAAAGAGAGCTCTGATTTCTCTCTGAAGCTGCAGGTGTCACCCGTTAGAGCAGCCGCCCTGGTTCTCCAAGTGGCTGCAGAGCTCGGGGAAGTCCACATCTCTTTCCAGAAGCTCCCTCCCCCACCCCACCCTCCCCCAGTTGTGTGATCTGAGAACTAAAGAGACAAAGCCTCTCCCGTGGGCAGAGTCAGCAGCGTGGGCTCTTACAGGTGGAGAGCCCAGCAGATGCCCACTCAGAGGTCCAGTGCCCGTGCCAGCCCTCCAGTGATGCCAGGCCCTGAGAGTGTGGAAACCAGGCCCGGTTGGGAGGAGCTGGTGTAGGGAGCTTTCCCCCCCCAACCCCTGCACCACACTGGCTGGGGGAGAGTGACCCACGAGAGCCGGTCTGACGCACAGGTCTCCTGGCTTCTTGATGTCCCCAGGATTTCTAACACCACCTGGCACTATGTTCCGTGCTGCTTCCCTAAGTCACTGCAGAGTTCAGGCATGGCTGGTGACAGCAGGGTCTGGGGCCTCGGCAGTCACCTGTGACCAAGGCCACGTGACTCGAAACTGAGGGGAGGAAGCTCTCCACGTCTCTGTCCACTCGTAGTTATGAAATGAGCACCCCAGGGCCTCCCTGGCAGGGGCAGTAGTTAGGACTCAGGGCTTCTACTGTAGAGGGCATGGACTCGATCCCTGGTTGAGGAACTAAGAACCCACAAGCTGAGTGGCACGGCCAGAAAAAAAATGAGCACCCCAGGCCTGCTGCACCCCCACAGGCTGGGAGGATCATGAGAGAAGACGTGCATGAGGCGCTGGCTGGGTCTAGGAGGAACAGATGGGGGCTGAGACGGCTGGACTGATGCGGTGGCCCTGTGGGTCTCAGGAACCAGGACTGAGGGCCTGAGGCAGAGGAGGGGCAGAGGGGCCTCTGGTCTACCTCGCTGGGCACTCACCCTCTCTCCCTTTGGTCCCGCTGGGCCTGGAACTCCGATTGGTCCTGGAGTACCCTGGGGAGGTGAGAAGACGCGGAGGTGAGGGCCCTGACGCTGAGGGGAGCCCTGAATCCCCGCCCGATGCCTGGAGATGAGCAAGGTCCAGAGGCCCAGTTTTCAGGGTTGGCGAGGCCCGGCTCGTGCAGAGTGGTCATTGGACTGAGCCGCGTTCCTGTTTGGTTTTGGGGGCCTCGAGGAGAAAGCTCTCCCCACTGCCTCAGAGCCAGATTTGAGGAAGGAAACCCTTTCGCTTCACAGCCAAGCTTGCCAAGGCTGAAAACGGCAGGAGAACAGTTGCTTAGTTGGCTCCCAGAAGCGCTTGGGAGGGAGTTGACACCATCCCAGGGGTGGGGAGGCTGGGGGCTGGCACGCCTTTGCTGACGCAGCTCCACATGCAGCGGGAGGGTCTTCATGCCACAGAGACCGATGCAGACATACACACAGAGGCAGGCGTGGGAGGGTCATTCAGCCATCGTCCACCCCCACCCCGCCCCCACTGCGGGCCCTGGCCCTCAGCCTCTGGCCGGGCCTTCTGTCCCCATCCCAGGCCCTGAGGGACAGGCTGGATTGGAGAGTAGATTAGTGGATGTCTGCTGATGCTGGCCTGCCATGGAGGTGTGCCCTCCGTGCCCCAGACTTGGGGCTGCAGCCCCACAGGGCAGTGGGAGTGATCAGAGCCGTGTTGCTTAGAAACAGAGTGGGGCTTGCTAGGGCATAATTAAACATCTTCTCCAGGTTCCTGATTTACAGTGCTGCCAGGCGAAACCTATAATTCAGAGCTTCCTATTGCTCAGCCTCAGTGATTATATTTCTTGCTCAGGACATGAGGACTGGGCCTGGGCCTATGGGTGGTTCCCGGCGGCACTGGGATGTAGCTGTGACAGGTGGGGCGGGAGCAAGCGGGCAAAGGCTGATTTACTTTACGTGGAAAAAAGAGACATGAGATGTCTGCGGTGGCCCCTTTGAGGGAGGAGGGAAAGCTGTGGACATCTGTGACAGAGTGTCAGAATAGCACTCTGTAGTCACTGGTCAGCTTCAACTCCTCCCTCGAAGGCGTATAAACTGTGATATTGGAGAAGTTTCTTGGTTTCCCTAAGGGTCCATTTTCCCACCTGTAAAATGGGAATGAGAACAGGAGTGTCTGCCTCCCAGGCTGCTGCCAGGTTAGAATGGATGAAAATGTGGCATGCGTTTGGTTCTGGGCCTGACACCTCGGAAGTGCCCAATAAATGTTAGTATTGGCAAGATAGGATCACTCTTCCCGTAAACATTTTCCTTTAACTTTCTGTTATTGATTTGATGGGTTCAAAGGGGACAGAAGATATAAATGTATACATTGCACTGCTCCCCTCTGTCCAATATGAATAAGTAGTTGAGAGGAAGTCACGGTTTCTCTGATTTCAGCCACAGATAATCCCTCTAGCTCAGACTGGCCACCTGGGAAAGGTGTGCTGGGTGCAAGGAGGATAGAGAGAAAGGGACTGTGGTGTGAGGCAGATGTGGAGAAAGGAGTGGGTCTCAAAGGCTCTCAGAACACTCAGCCGGGACTTGCCTGTGTGCTCATCTATGCCCCACCCGCCCTCGCCCGTCAGTGCTGGCCTCACCCACATACGTGCCAGACTGGTGGCTGCACAGGACTAGAAAGCCCTTGTGGGCAGACAGGAGATGGACAGAGGTCACAGGAGGACGACAACACAGCACGACGGGCACATACAGACACCGTTGTGTTTGGTGGGGTTGAGTCGCGGTGCAAACCCCTAGGGCTTGAGTCCCAGGCTGAACTCAGCTCTCCTTTAGGAACAGAGTCTTTGCTACTGGAGCAGCCTCCCACCCCACATCCAGTGGTCTTGAAACTCAGATTTGAGGACCCTGTGTGCATACTATGAACAGGGAAATGAAGATGAAGGCCTATTGTTTTTGGTCAAGAGGCCTGAATAAGCACTTGTGAACTGAGCACAGATGGCACTTTTTGGTGTCGGTGGTGGGATAAGCCATGATTTACTGGAAAAAAAAAACAAAAAAACAAAAACAAAACAGGAGGCCACAGCAGGACAGATGAAAGGGCTTATAGGCCAGGAGTGGGGTGGGGTGGGGTGGGGTGGGTGGAGGGGTAATGAAGTGACACTCACCGGTGGCCCAGGCCTGCCGTCCAAACCTGACGCTCCCTGGACAAAGGGAACAGTTTGACCAGAAGACGGGGAAGGGAGGAACGGGAGGGAGAAAAAGGGGCCGGGGGGGGGGAGAGGTGAGTGAAGCAGTGACTCTGGACAGACATAAATGCTGGTCATCAAACAAAATGGGAGAAATAAGCTTGGGAGGACAGGTAATGTATTCACACGGAAACCAACAAAAACATGGAGACACTGAGTGCAGTGTGGCCAACTGCTGAGCAAGCTGGATGGAGAGCAGTGCCGACGGCCACCCCAATCCTCTGTGCCCCCTGCTCCCCTCTCTCCTTCCATCCTCTCTCAGAAACCTCTCTCCCAAGAGGTTGCAGTGTTCCAGGGAAAGAGATACAGAAAGTACATTCATGGAGAGGTGTCTGAACCAGAGCGAGTGCATCCTTCTATGACCAGTCTTACTTGGGGAAGACATGGCAGGCGGGGCCCAGGTAAGGATGGTCTTCCCAGCCTCCTCTGCATACCTGCTGATGTGAGTCCACACTAGGGGACCCCAGGAGGCTCAGCATTGGATCACAACATCAGTACATGCTGGCCTACTTCAGCTTCAGCTAGGTGGGAGGAGTTGGGCCCTGAATGATGATACTAATGCTGCCTGACATTTCTCTGGCACTTTACAGTTGGCAAAGCTCAACACAAACTCAGTCCATTCATGTTATCCCAGACAGGGCCCCTTTTATAGAAAAAGGCTTTAGGAGCAGCTGACTGCTCCTAGGACAGAGGTCTAAGGCTATTTACCCCTTGGAATTAAACCAGCTGGCAGGGAGGATGCTATTAAGACCAACTCACTAGGCAGCATCCAGTGACAGTACAGTGGGAATTAGAGCTCTTGCCCCTGTGCCGGGCTATGATGCTGCTCCTTCAGCCCACCTAGGAGAGCTGAATGTGACAGCCAGGGAGAAGTAGCTGGGACACTCGAGGCTGGTGAAGACTGAGTTCTTGAAAGTGGCTTCCAGCTGAGCCTCAGAAATGAGCCTAGGCCTCAGGATTTTAAAGGTGGGGGAATACCCCCGGGAAAGAGGGGGGAAGGGAGCTGTTTCATCCTGGGGGAAGGATATCAGGTAGTAGGATCCTTCAGGGCCTCGCTTCTCAGTCAGGGAGCTTCCCTGGTGGCTCAGATGGTAAAGAATCTGCCTGCAGAGAAGGAGACTGGGTTCAAACCCTGGGTTGGGAAGATCCCCTGGAGAAAGGAATGGCTACCTACTCCAGCATTCTTGCCTGAAGAATTCCATGGACAGAAGAGCCTGGTAGGCTACAGTCCATGGGGTTGCAAAAAGTGGACATGACTGAGCAACTAACACGTTCACTTTTTCACAGGGCCTTGCTTCTCAGTCCTAGGACCACATAATCCTGGGACTGATCTTGCTTATGCCCTAGAAAGTTGTGGTTCTCAACCCCAGCTACCATGTCAGAATCTCCTGGGGATGATGTTAAATAACACAGATGCCTGGGTCCACCCCAGCCCAATTCAGAGTCTCCAAGAGGGAGTCCTGGGGAATAGCACACTTGAAAACTCCAAGTGAGTCCAGTGTACAGCCTGCATGGAGAATCTCTTCTGCAGGGTAAATAGGAAGAACTCAGTAGGATGTGCCTGGAAACAGGTTGCTGCTGTATGAACTAAAACACTTAGGTGAAGCCTAAAAATAGAACTTGAGCTAAGCATCCATATACTTTGTCTAGGCAGTATATATATATATATATATATATATATATATACATACATAATTTATTTTTTTATTTTTTGCTGCATGTGAGCTTTCTCCAGTTGTGGTGAGCTGGGGTTGTTCTTCATTATATAGAATGAAGAACTTGGTGCATGTGCTTCTCGTTGTGGTGGCTTCCCGTGGCAGAGCATGGGCTCTAGGCTCACAGCTTCAGTAGTCGAGGCATGTGGGCTCAGCAGTTGTAGTTCCCAAGCTCTGGAGCACAGGCTCAATAGCTGTGGTGCATGCTCCAAAGCATGTGGAAGCTTCTGAGACCAGGGATTGAACCTGTGTCCCTTGCACTGGCAGGCGGATTCTTACGCACTGTAAGACCAGGGAAATCCATCTATGCAGGATTAATACTGAGTTATCTTGATGGTCTGGAGCAGAGAGCATGAACTGGAGGTTTTGGAGCCGTATGTGGACCACTAACATATTCTATATGGGTTGTAGTATTGCAAATAATTTTGACTTAATATTAGAAAATGAGATATTCCATCAAATGCCAGATGTCTAGCTTCCTTAGAAAAGTTAAGAGTATGCAGAAATACTGGACCCTCACTCCCCTAAGGCAAGTCAGCTGAACTGAGCAGGGACTGGGCCTTTTGAGAAGAGACACACAGTCTCCAGGAACCATAGTCCCCACTACTCCTTACTGTCCCTCTGAAGTCCATGTTAACTGTCTTTTATGAATCTTGTTTGCTCCGTTGTTTTCCTAAGCCAGCAGAAGTACTTCTCCGTCCCCTTGTCTCTATCAAGAGCTGAAAAATTAAGGACAGTTGGCTCCTTTGTCTTCCGTCTGGCACTTTCTTTGTTTATATTACCTGTTTGGTCTTCATGTCAACCCCTGACTGAATTCCCCAATGTTTACTAGGGTCATTGGGGCCGTGAAAGTGAGCAAGGAGAGGTTTGTGGTTGAGTGGGGGACTGGAAGTCTCTCTAATAGTAAAAAGCACTTAATCATTCTGGACACAGCTTAAGACACGGGAGAAGTATCTGCTAAAGTCATCAGTTACTGTAGTCTGTCAGGCAAAATCAGCTCCTTAAATATTCCCACATTTGATGCAGTAATGAGGTGTAATCATACCTTTTGCTCTTGCTGTTTGGTTGCTGTGATTACCTTAACCAGAGCTTCTAGCCCTGCCAAGCTGGGGCAACCGGGTTTCCTATCGTTCCCCTGCTTTTTTATGGTTTCCTGGAGTGGGAGCTGGCCTTGTGCTTGGGAGAGAAGAAGCCCTAGTAGCTGGGAAAATCACTCTTTGCAAGGCTGTGGCCTCAATAGAGGCTCAGCTTCTGGCCCAGCTGGGCCATTGACTTCATCTGTGAATTCAAGTGACTCACTTTTTTTTCAGGACCCATTAATAAAATGATTACAGGGAATCCTAAAGTTTCCTTCCAGATCTTGAAAAACAAACAAAGTGTGCCAACCTCACTGGGGTGTGAGGGAGGGTGGAGCCCAGGGCTCTGGAGAGGGTGGTGACATGTGCTTCCCTGGAGACAGGTGAGGCAGTGACCAGGCCAGTGGGGTTCCCACTGGAGCTTGGGACACAGGAATTCACTGAGCCCAGGCCCCACATCTGGAGATGCAGAGGCCTGCCGAGCAGCCCCTGCCCTGACCTGGGGCCTTTAGCTGAGATTAGAGATCTCAGGGAACTGAGCCGTGAGTGGCCTTAGCCTGCTGGGACAGGAGGATCTGACTTTTTGCAAGCTTTTTGCTGTGGCCAGTGCTTAAGAGCAGAGAGCAGGGGCTCTCCTGGAGTCTGCCTGGGAAAGCAGGAGAGAGATGGAGGACACTCCATTGTCCCAGTGCCCTCAAGTCCTCTAAGCTCGGCCCCAGTAGAGGGAGATTTTTATTTTTATTGCTTTTATTGCCTCAAACGAGCACAATTGGGACTGAGTACAATAAGGCTGTTCTTGGGCTCCCTCTGGTTCTCCAGCTGGGTGCTCCTTGGGGTGGGGGTGGGGACTTATCTTATTCAAATCCACATTCCTCCAGAACCTAGGCCAGGCCCAGGCCAGAGGAGGCCCTCAGCAAGAGAATTCGAGCCCACGGTCTAGTCCAGGTGGGAAAGCAAAACCCCACGGAGCTCTGGGATGCTCACAACTTTTGAACCTTGAGTTTTCCAGTGGTCTTTCCAGGGGCCCTGCTCAGCACCTCTTCAAAACCACCAGGCTGGGCTCCTCATACCAGTGTGCAGGGTCCGTGATACTTACGGGTAATCCCAGAGGACCTCGGTCTCCTTTTTCTCCCTGGACGCCTTTTTCTCCTTTTGCTCCGTCTAGTCCTGCTTCCCCCTGCAGGGAAGGGAGATGGGCGAGATCACAGAAGAGCACGGCCCAGACAACTCACCCTTGCATTCTGGGGTCCTGGAGACAGGGGTGGGTGGTGGGGAGCAGGGCAGGCAGAGGAGGGAGGAGGTGGAGGTGGCTGATCCAGGGGTGGCTGGCTGGGGACTCCAGGAATCACTGAATTCTTAGCCTGGCTTCACTCATGTTAGAGTCCCTTGTGTCTCTGTAGCAACTTTGAGGTGCCCAAAGGGAAAGGGGATGGCAAGAGAGAAGACAAACCCACATCAGTTCCAGGTCAGGCATTGGCATAGATGACCATTTGCCTAGCAGAAAAACTGGGACGCTGGGGATCCTGGCTGGCAAATGCCTGAAATGCCGCCACTGGATCCCTGAGTCTCCCAAACTAATCAGGGAAAGAAACTGTCCCCCGAAGAATGTCAGTGCAGGAGACACAGGCTTCCCCATACCAGCAGCTTGCAGCCTCTTGTACCCATTTGAGATGTGGGGGGAGGGCGTTGGGAGAATCCCAGGCCAGAGTCCAGTGGGCTTGGTTCCAGGAAGGGGTCCTATGCTCTGCCGCCCTCTGTCTCCCACCTATACTTCAGAGTGAGTGAAGGGTCTGAGGTAGGTTACATGGAAAAAGGATCTCATCGTTTGCTAAGAATCTAACCTGTCACTCTGTAGGGTCAATCAACGGATGGGAACATTCTAAATCCAAAGCCTGTCCAGCATCAGTGATGGATGTTAATGGGACCGCAGGACTTTATTCTGTCCTAATTCTACTCCATTGGCTGAAGGGTCACATAAGTCCGTCTAGGGGAGGGGTCAGCTGGTCTGCCTCTGAACACTTTCTCGCTTCCCTGTCTTCACCGACAGGGCTCCTTCCTCCACCCCCTCGCCCAGCACCTGCCACGTGACCTCATCTTACCTTTGGTCCGGGAACGCCTTGGAGCCCCTGCATTTGGAATCAAAACAAGGCACCTCAGAACTGCATTTCTGGTTAAGTCAATCTCATTGTCCACAAGCTGGACTGCAGAAGGGCAAGGACTTAGGGTATAGAGCCTGGCCTGGGATCCCCACCTCGGGGAGATAGAAGGAAATGCTAAAAGGGGTCTGCTGGGGCTTTCTGGAGTGAGGCCTGAGCCAGGCTTCCCCAGCCAGGTACTAACTGAGAATCGCTCTGTGGCCCCCACAGCTGACTCATGAGAGAATACTCAGTGTCATGAAAGGAAGATTCAGAGGGAATCCAGCAAAAGTGAAATAAATTGATATGTACAAAGTGCTTAGCATAGTATCAGGCACATCATAAGTTTAAATAAATGTTGGTGACTGCCATTATTGCTACTGCTACTACTTGTACCAGTGGCAATGGGGTGACCCATCCTCATGGGGACTGAACCCCACAGAGGCAGGGACCAGCATCTATTGATCCAGGGGGAGGTTAGGGATCCTCTAGGTATAATGCAGAGGGGTCCCTTTAAAGATGCCTTATCATCTGTAACTATGAAAGGGCCAACCTTGTGGAGTCCGTTTTAAATGGGTCACTTTCTATTTTAATCCTGCTGGCTGGTTAGTCAGCATAGAAGGAGAGGAACAGAAGTCTGATAGCAACGGAACGGAGTGACTCTGACTTTTGCGAGGAAGGACCAGACCCCGTGACCAGACCTCGGGGCTGTCAAGCCCGTCAGCTCTTTCCAGGAAACCAGGCAATGCTCAGGCTCCTTGGTGTCACAGAGATGATGCCTGTTTAAGGTGGGAGGAAAGAGGAGCATGGAGGGGGCACGTGGATGTGAAAATCCCTCTGTGGAAATAGATGATAGCTGACCTAAGGCTGAGGCTAAGCCCAGTGACTGCCATGGAGAGGGGACATTAGGCCTAGTCACGGTAGACTAAAACACAGAAAAGCCCTCTAAACTTACCGGAGGTCCAGGAGGCCCCTCTGGCCCTGGTGGCCCAGGAACCTAAAAGCCAAAGGGAAATGATTAGCTCACCCCGTTATACTCTCAGTGGCCCTGCCTTTGCCATGGTCTGGGGTCTGGCTGGAGTTGCAAGGGGGAAGACAGAACTACCAGCACACGGCCTCCCAAACGAAGGCTTAGAACAGGCCAGAAAGTCCTAAACTCATTTCCCTACACAATGTTGGAAAAAACCCTAATGCCTCAAAATGTCTATTCTTCTAGACGTTTTTGAAAAACCAGAAAATCTGGCAGCCCCAGGCTCTTGTTCTTCAGTTCAGTTTAGTTCAGTCACTCAGTCATGTCCAATTCTTTGCTACCCCATGGACTGCAGCACGCCAGGCCTCCCTGTCCATCACCAACTCCCGAAGTTTACTCAAACTCATGTCCATTGAGTCAGTGATGCCATCCAGCCATCTCATCCTTTGCCATCCCCTTCTCCTCCCGCCTTCAATCTTTCCCAGCATCAGGGTTTTTTCCAATGAGTCAGTTCTTCGCATCAGGTGGCCAAAGTATTGGAGTTTCAGCTTTAGCATCTGTCCTCCCAATGAATATTCAGGACTGATCTCCTTTAGGATTGGCTGGTTGGATCTCCTTGCAGTCCAAGGGACTCTCAAGAGTCTTCTCCAACACCACACTTCAAAAGCATCAATTCTTTGGTGCTCAGCTTTCTTTATAGTCCAACTCTCACATCCATACATGACCACTGGAAAAACCATAGCCTTGACTAGATGGACCTTTTTTTGACAAAGTAATGTCTCTGCTTTTTAATATGCTAGGTTGGTCATAACTTTTCTTCCAAGAAGTAAGCATCTTTTAATTTTATGGCTGCAGTCACCACCTGCAGTGATTTTGGAGCCCCCCAAAATAAAGCCAGCTACTATTTTCACTGTTTCCCCATCTATCTGTCATGAAGTGATGGGACCAGATGCCATGATCTTCGTTTTCTGAATGTTGAGCTTTAAGCCAACTTTTTCACTCTCCTCTTTCACTTTCGTCAAGAGGCTCTTTAGTTCTTCTTCGCTTTCTACCATAAGGGTGGTGTCATCAGCATATCTGAGGTTATTGATATTTTTCCCGGCAACATTGATTCCAGCTTGTGCTTCCTCCAGCCCAGCATTTCTCATGATGTACTCTGCATATAAGTCAAATAAGCAGGGTGACATCATGCAGCCTTGACGTACTTCTTTCCTTATTTGGAATCAGTCTGTTGTTTCATGTCCAGTTCTAACTGTTGCTTCCTGCCCTGCAATACAGATTTCTCAAGAGGCAGGTCAGGTGGTCTGGTATTCCCATCTCTTTCAGAATTTTCCATAGTTTGTGGTGATCCACACAGTCAAAGGCTTTGGCATAGTCAATAAAGCAGAAATAGATGTTTTTCTGGAATTCTCTTGCTTTTTCAATAATCTAGCAGATGTTGGCAATTCGATCTCTGGTTCCTCTGCCTTTTCTAAAACCAGCTTGAACATCTGGAAGTTCACGGTTCACGTACTGTTGAACCTGTTCTTGTTCTTGCCTGGCAACAATTACCTGAAGCTCAAGAAGAGCTTTCCCCACTGGGTGGGGCTTCAGTCCTTCGGTTTACCCTAGTCCTCACCACTCCTTATTGTTTTTTGCTAAAGCTTTTTTTTTGGCTGTACCACGCAGCATGCGGGGTCTCCCTGACTAGGGAGTACCCCTTGGCCCCCACACGGCAAGTGCAGAGTCTTAGCCACTGCACCACCAGGGAAGTCCCTCTCTATTGTTTTGAACCCAGACCTTTTGCAGTCATTTGTTTCATGCTTGGTCCTGGCTGGCATTTGAGTTTGAGACCTTTAGCTTAAAGAAACAGAGATTGGTTATCTGGAATGGAAGGAGACTGAGATGCTTCTCAAGAATATTCCTCAAGCTCCCCAGGTTGGTAACAGACAGGAGGGGGAATATGGGTCTCTATTTCCTTTGAAGGTAGGTTAAAGTAGAAGAGATTTGGACTGGAGAGTGAAGATGAAGGAACCCTGGGAGGTCTTCCTCTCAGAGGAGGATGCTGTGATGGGCAGATTCTGTCTCCCGTGAAGATGGACATCCGTCATCCACGGTCTGGGAGGAGACCTGCCTGCCCTTTTCTGAGTGGGTCCCCCCACTTCAGCTTCTGGACTCTCCTTGGATACCTCGCCTTTCCAGGGACAGAATCCCCTGGAGTGTGGCCAGCATGGGGACCCTCTGCCAGGTGACCACAAAGGAAGCCCCTGAACTTGGCAGACAGGGAACTCCTGTTGTCCCCTGGCCATGTGGAGTTTTTAGCTTCACGATACTATAGTCACCTTGTAGGGAATGCAATCTTTGCAAACTCTACCTTCTTAAAAAAAATGTTTACTACTTTTTTTTTCTTAGTATAAACAAGTAAATCATATATCCTGATGGGAGTAGAGTTTACACAAATTATGCATATATTAAAATTCATGGACCTGAAAAGTCAATTTTATTATGTGATCATTTAAAATGTTAGCATTTTTAAAGGAATACAAATTCATTAACATAGTAAATTAAAGAGAATGTATACCTATGGCTGATTCATGTTGAGGTTTGACAGTAAACAACAAAATTCTGTAAAGCAATTATCTTTCAGTTAAAAAATAAATTAATTGAAAAAGAGAATTGAAAGAAAGAAAATGCATAAATATCTCTGAGTAATGCTAATATGTTGCTTTATTTTTTTCTACACTCTTTTGATACATAAAATGTATTTGAATGTGTATCTATACTTATGATGATTATATATATATATATTCAGCTCTTTCACTGAATGGAATAAAAATGATTTCCTACTAGTCAGAGCTTGGAGCAGAGCTTGGCATAAGAAAAACTCTCCAACATGGGGACTATTATTACCATTAGTATTGTTGTGGTAAGTTATTTAATCATTTCCTCCTTGTTAGAAATGCAGGCTGTTTCCAATTTGTACTTTAAATACATCTGGAAGGAACATTTTTTGCATATTATGTGTTTCCTGAATTTCAGAGCATTTCCTTAGGAGGCTATCCAAATAAATAACACACGTGTTCTATAATCAAGTCTGGGTTTAAATGCTGACGGGGCTTGGTGACATTGAAGGGTGACTGAGGAGACTTCTCTGGGGACTGAGAAGGTTAGGGGGTCTCTCTCTGCGGTGGTGTTGGGGTAGTGCAGGCTCGCCCAACAAATAGCCTCTCCCTCATGCATCCTTGATTTCTCTTGCTTTCCTGGCTCTCTCCTTGAGCCCGATCCCCTCCTGTCTTATGAGAAGGTGGCTTCCATCCTGACTACTTCTCACTCCACAGTTCTCTCCTTTCCCCTTCACCACCACACTTCTCATACGAATACTGTCTCTCCCTGGAAACCCTACCTCTGGAGCTTCTGGGCAAACTCCCACAGACGCTGCTCCAAAGACCCATCCGCTGGGGTGCTTGCCCGATTCCCCGAGCTGCTGCCATTCTAGTCCCCACAGGTGGAGACTGCTGGCTGCGCAGGGGCGGTCTGTTTATCTCCTGTCTCCAGGCTCTAGCGCTGGGAACAGAGTGTGGCAGGCGCCATGTGAATGCCGCTGAGGGACCTGATCAGCGGAGCGTACTTCACAACGATCCTGAAACGCTCAGGAAATCTGGTTTCCTGCCCTCTTCCTGTGCCAGGCGGTTGTGAGTTTCATTCTAGAGCACGGCAATGCTGTGCCCGCTGGAGGCTGTGGCGTGATGAGGTCCCTGTCACAATCCCCGTGACACAAGCCGCAGAGAAGGCACAACCTACCTCCATTCCTGGGTCACCCTTCTCCCCTGGTTCTCCTTTCTCTCCCTGTGGACACAAAACAACACGGCATGGATGCCAGCACTCCGGGGAGTCCGGGATAGTCACCCTCAAATCGGTGACAAACCAGACCAGGACTAGGACTAGGCTGTGTCTAGGTGTCTGCAAGGATCACCTGGGAAGCTATGGGGGGTAACTGGCCTGAGGATGAAGACCGGGACAGGGAGCCTGTGATCGCTGGCTTCCTGAATCTGAGGTTCTATTAACAGCACATGGGAGGAGAGGCTGATATTCTGCATGGATCCTATAGGGTAGAGACCCTAGCATAGACCTGGGACTTGTCTCTAACCAACAGAATACAGCCTGTGGCAAAGGTGATGGTCTGTCTCTCTTGTGATTATGTTATAAGCTTAGGTACAAATTATACAGATGTTATACAACTGATAGGTTAAGACTGTGTTACAAGTATGTCACACACACACACATACACACACACACACCTCTGTCTTGCTTGGGTGTACTTAGACACTCCTGCTGGCCTTGGCCTTGAAGAAGCAGGCTACTGTAATGTGATCTGCCTACTATGAGAAAGGCTGTGTGGTCGGGAACTGTAGGTGACCTGTAGGAGCTGAGGGACTCAGTCCTACTATAGAAAGGACTGAGTTATGCCAGTGGCAGTGAGCTCAGAAGAGACCCCAGCGCTAAATGGAAATGCAGCTGATGGCAACCTGACTGCAGACTCGAGAAGTGCTGGGCGGAGGCCCTGTGCCTGGACTCCTGACCCAGGGACACTGCCATAACACGTGTACTGTTTTAAGCCACTGAATTTGTGGTGACTTGCTATGCAGCTACCGAAAGCAAATAAGGCTCCAGAAGCAGAGCCAGGCCCACAGCGTGTTGATGGGGGACCCTCACACCACATAGGGAACACTCCCTCCAGTTTGGAGGGGATATGTCAGGAAGCCAAGTCAGTGGGCAGTCAGTGGCCTCCGAGGGCCCCTGCACTGGGTCAGAGGTGGGACTGGTTGACCTCTGAGGTTCTTTCTTCTTGTAAGAAGAGAATTCCTCCAAGTTCAAGGTTCTGGCACCTTTGCACTCTGTTGGCCCCTGGAGAGGGAGGTCATCATGTTGTGAGTGGAGGGAGCTGGAACCCCTGTTGACACCCATCTACCCCTCAGGGAGCAGCTGCTCATTCAGAGGACCCTCCCGTTCCCAGGCTGGGATGGCAGATGAGGTCAGTGCAGCCTCATCACACCAGGCACCTGCTAGGCAGGTGACCGCAGTCAGGGCACCCGACTTGCTTGCCCTCGTCAGCAGAGGTCTGCTGGCAACCGTGATGGTCAGTCCCCTCGCCTTACTATAAATCCTGGGAGCCCGATTGGGCCAGGAAGTCCAGTCGCTCCGGCTCTCCCTTGGTCACCTGGTTCTCCTTTCTCCCCAGTTGGGCCGTCTAGACCCTACGGATTGACAAAGATCTGTTAATCAAGGGCTAGGCCATCACACTGAGGTCTGCGGACAAGCTGCGGCCTGCACGTGGGAACCCCTTCTCCCAAAAGCAGATGTCTAGGGTGCCGTCTATTTCTCAGATGGAAGCCGTGAGAACGTTCCTAGGTCAAACCTAGCTGGCCTGGGCAAGGTCCCTTGTTTGTACCTCTCCTGGGTCTAGGGCTTCTCTATGCTATCCCAAGAGACAGTTTTACACCCACAACTTTATCTTCCCAACAACCCAGTGAGATATCCAGGGATGGTATTATCATCCCCATTTTACAGATGAGGCAATGGAGGCTCTGCCAGGCTCAGTGACTTTGCTGCGAATGGGAGCTGACAGAGCAGGACTCAGGTCTCTTGAGGCAGGAAACTAGCTTTCATAAAGTAAGGCTGGAGGAGAAAGCAGGCGAGCCCCTGTCCCCGGCTCCCGACCCTGGTTTCCAGCTACACCGGGCACAGCACACAGCTGTATCATGCTAGGCAGGCCCTGGCGCTCACCGGTGGTCCTGGCTGCCCCGTCTCCCCTCTCTCCCCCTTCTCTCCTGGGCTCCCCGGGAGGCCGTCTTCTCCCTTCATTCCTGCAGGCCCAGGCTTTCCTGGGGGGCCTTGGGGACCAGGAGGGCCCACATCTCCTGGTTTGCCTCGAGGTCCCTCGAGAAAAGATCAACAACATGTATTTAGATACACTCATGGAGGATCGAGAGGAAGAACATGAAAGAATGGGGTGTGGGGGCCCCAAAGGACTTGGCTCTTTGGTGCTTTATTGGACCAGGCAGAGAGTCTGTGCAGCTGCCTGTGTGAATCTGAGGGGCCTTGGCCACCAGCCCCGGCCCATCCCAGCGTGGGTCTGTCTGGCTCCTCCTGGGACCAGCAGTGGGGATCGGGGGGCTTCTACAGGCAGGTCCCCCCTCCCCTCTCCTCCCTTCCCCACAAGGTGTGCACCCAGGCTCCTTCCAGAGCCTTCTGCACCCTCGCCACCAGGGCAAAGACAATCTTTAGAGGTTTGTCTGGGCGTGTCCTTACCTTTTCCCCATCAAGTCCGGGAGGGCCTGGCAGTCCAATCTCCCCCTGCAGCCAGAACAACCCAAGGTCACTCTCGGACCAGAGGAGAACAGTAACTCTTATTTACATAGCACTTGCTGGGTCAGGTGTCCTCAGCACTCACATGGAAGGTATGCACTTTCACTGACTGTTTTACAGGTGAGGACCCCAGTGCAGAGTTGTGAGCCCAAGGCCTGTGGTTAATGAACAGTGGATCCCGGTTTGACTCCTCGGTAGGGAAGATCCAAGATCCCCTGGAGAAGGACAGTCTACCCACTCCAGTATTCTTGGGCTTCCCTCACGGCTCAGATGGTAAAGAATCCACCTGCTATGTGGGAGACCTGGGTTCAATCCCTGGATTGGGAAGATCACCTGGAGAAGGGCATGGCAACCCACTCCAGGATTTTTGCCTGGAGAGTCCCCATGGACAGAGGAGCCTGGCGGGCTACAGTCCCTGGGGTCGCGAAGAGTCAGACATGACTGAGTGACTAAGCACAGCACAGCAAATAACCAGCTGCACCACCAAAGCAAGCTGAGAGGGAAGAGCGGTGAATTCCTCCTGGCAGATCAGGTAAGGCTTCGGGGAGGAGGTGGCAGCCTTCGAGGTGGGATTGAAATATGAGGACTTTGAAAGGTACAGGAGACAAGAAGGGACTTCAGGGCAGAAGGCCTCGTGAGTAGAGGGCAGAAGGACAAATGAGCTTGGCTTTCTGAGAAAACCCGCAGGGATGAGGGCAGAGGGCAAAAGGAAGCAGGAATGGAGGGAGGGGTGAGACTGGGGAGGGGCTCAAGTGCTATGTGCTGTGATGGCGGGTTGGGGCCTGCTGTGGGTCCAGCTAGGGTGCAAGCTCGTCTAGACCCAGGCCTCACCGTAACAGAGGGGCCTGTGAATTACAGGAGCCTGAGACAGACGGTGAGGGGAGAAAGGCAGAGTTGAGGGTGTGGGAGGGATGGAGGGCAGGTGGCGCCTTGGAGCTTGGGGAGAATTACAGGCTGGAGTCGGGTAGTGGCCCTGGGAACATGAGAAAGACACAGATAGGGGCAGCCGGGGGTCCCGTGCTCAGAGACGCACGCAGGGCTTCTGCAGGGTCTGCATCTGCCTGGTCAGGACAGTGTTACCTTCTCGCCTGGGATCCCTGGAGCTCCGGGTGGGCCGATCTGCCCAGGAAGACCAGGGGGCCCCTAGGAAAGGAAAGAGAGACTCGTGGGAGAACTTTACGACTGAGGAGGGATGGCCTGTCTCCAGGGAGGTGTATGTGGAGGCTGATTATTTCCAAACATTTCATCAGCTTCTAGGAACACTCTGTTTTTTTTTGCAAAGAAAATAACAAGGAGATCCCACAGTGTAAGGCAGGTAAGCTCTGAGTGTGTTTAGGCTAAAGACAGGGGTGGGGATCCTAGAGCCACACCTATCAGCCTCTTCCTCCCCTTCCCTCTACACCCTGGGGAATCCTTGGGTTCCTAGAAGACAAATCTGACCTTCCCTGACAGTGATTGGGCAACAATCCAAATGTCCATCAGCGGGCGAGTGTCTGGAATACTATACAGCAGTGAAAAAGAACCAAGCACGGCCCAGGCCATGCCAGAAAAGAAACTCTGACACGTGACGCAGAGCAAAAGAAGCCGGATGCGGAGGCTGACATACTGATTGACTCCATTCATAAGAAACTCCAGAACTGAAGACAGATCTAAGCTGTGGTGACAGAAAGCAATCAATGGGGTAAGTGTGGGATTGACTCTTGAGTCTCATGAAGGAATTTTCTGTAGTGATTGAGGTGGTGGATACTAGGCTATATACATTTGTCAAAACTCAACAAATTCTACACCTAAAGTGGGTACATTTTATTGTATGTACAGTTAATTCAAGGTTGACTTTAAAAATTAAAAAATTTTTCCATGAAAGTTTTGTTTCAAATAGCTATTTCAAATAATATATTTTAATGTTTCCAAATGAAGCTCACTGACTCTAGAACCATTTGGTTAATACCAGTCTCTGGGTTTGAGGCATCATATGACCAGTGCTTAATTCTGGATTTGTATCATCTCTAAGTGTGTTCTCTGGCATATGGCCATTAAAAAATATTGAATGACATAAAATATGAGTAGTTTGAGAACTTCTTGATCTCTCCTCTTTTCTCTGACTTGGAAGTTAAAGCAGGTGGTGATCGTTTTAACTGCAGATATTCACTGAGGGCCTATCACTGGCGGGTACCCAGGCAGGATCCTGGCTTAGAATACACTGGTTTTCCAGATGCAAATAATGAAGTTGATTTTTAGGAAAGGTGGAGGACTGCTACTGATTTCTTAGGATTATACTTTATTAGTGAAAGGTTGGGTAAAAGGAGAAACATGGAAATATCTTCCTCCATACCACTACTTTTTCGATGCTGCTGCAGAGAGAACCCAGCATTTATCCTTTGACAAGAGCACCCTGCTGAGCTGGTGAAGAGCCACTCCAGATGACAGCTATGATCCTGCTCAGGCTCAGGCCAGTCCCTGCCCCAGCACAGCAGGGTCTACCCTAACCTTCTGGAGGGGAGACCTCCAGGCTTGGCTTTCAGGTTGCCCACTCCCAGCCCTCAGACCAGCATCTAGGGGGAATCAAGGGACGAGGACTCACCATCAAGGCCAGTGTCCGGATCTCCTAAAAATCAACATCACATGATCAGTTGAAGGGCAAATCAGGAGCCACCTGGAAGGTCCCTCAAAACAGTCCTGAAGTGTGGGTGCTGGGCCCCTTGAAGGAGCACCACAGAGGTAGACCCTCTTGGGGATTCTGTGTCTCTCAGACTCACCCCACCTTTACCTCTCCCAGAGGGTCGTTATCACTGAACGGAGACACCAAATGGTGTCTACAACAGACTCAGACAAGCCTTAAAGGGGACTGCAAACTGTCCCTTTACCAGAGAGGGAAGAAAGAAGCGTGTCTTCTTTCTAATCACTGACCGGGACCCTCCCATCATCTTCCCTCTTCTTCTAAGACCCAGATTTAAGGCTCTGATGTACCTCCCTTTAAACGCAGTAGAACAAAACACGGAGCTACTTGGAAATAAATTAGAGGGACAATTGTTGGCATTGAAAAAGATCTGTACACCTTGAAAATGGATTCACATAGGTACAAGGATTCCTTTAAAGGAGCGGTTCTCAGTCTGGGGTGACTTTGTCCCCCTGGGGACACTCGGCAGTGTGCAGAGACAAACTTTGTTTCTTACAGCTGGGAGGCAATGACATAAGGTGCCGTCTATTGGAATCTAGTGGGTAGAGACCCGGAATGCTGCTGAACATCCTCCAGCACATGGGACAGCCTTCCCGCAACCAAGATTAACCAGCCTCAAATGTACTAACACCCCACTTAAAAAAATTTTTTTTATGGCATGAGGGATCTTAGTTCCCCAACCAAGGATTGAACCCAGGCTCCCTGCAGTAGAAGCATGGAGTCTCCACCAAGAACCCCACTTTTAAAGGAGGGAGCCGTATGAACCTGGACTATGACACGGACACAAAGGTAGATGGGTCACAGGAAGACAAGTGCTGCCAAGGGAAGGGGGAGTTTGTGTGCCAGAGAAATGGGAGTCCCAGAACCACAAGTGGGCCAGCACTCCACAGGTGCCAGGATGCTCCACTTACGACTCTCGGTGACCCAGAGCTGGGCCACTTGGATTTCAAATGAGGGAGCTGTGTGCCTGGGGGAGGCCGAAGGAGAGAAGACAAGGGAGCTCCTTGGAAGCTCTGCCTAGTGGCCAGGCCTTGGAGGGTTAGAGGCTCAGATCTCTCCGAGAAGGCCTGGGGCCCAGCCCCAAGGCCCACGAGGAACCCCAGATCTCCATCTCTGGGTGGCCCCCCTCACCTGGAGAGCCTCGTTGATGTTGCCGTTGTAGTCCACCATCTCTCCTTTCCCAGTTTCGCCCTTGGAGCCCTAGGAGACAAATGACACCTGTACCCAGGTCTGGGCCAGCGGGGACCTCTGGACAGGCACCTCCTGTTCCTGCCAAAGGGGATCAGAGCTGACGCTGGCTGCACAGGTGGATCCAGAGCCACTGGCGGTGGCTCCCAGGGCTCCAGACACGCTCAAAGGATGCTCTGGGAATCCAGAACCAATGGAGAACCCTAGACTAGACAGACCTGGGGGACGCTGAGTCTGATTGTGGCTGCAATGTCAGACATCCTAGCCAGACAACCCAGCCGGCCAGACTGCTCTTCCCGGAGAGCCCCAGATGAGCCACTTCACACTGTGGCCGCAGGGAGCTGGGCTGGGCTGCCCTGATTCTCTGGATGAGAGATGCACGTACCTTGGGGCCAGTAGGTCCCTGTTCTCCAGCTGCTCCAGGCTCCCCCTGTTGCAGGACAAAATTGAAGTGAAATAGGCATAAAGTGGCTACAGAGAATCTGATGTCCCCAGATGGTCTGTGTTGCGTCCCTGGAGGGGCCGGGAGGCTCAGCTCAGCCCAGGCCAGGAGGGTACAGGGCTCCAGCTCATGCAGGGTCCACCCCTCAGGAAGCGCCTCCACCAGCCCGCATGCCTCTCTCCCTCTGAGCTCCCTCCAGCTTCACACTGGAAGGTCTTATTTCTGTCCTGCGTTAGCTGTTGGTGATTCTATCCTTGTTTGTCTGGGCACTTCTCTTTAGTCCCCTAAGTCAGCCACCTCCTTGGGAGCAGAGACCAGACCCTCTGCCCCTCTGTTCCCATCCTGCTCAAGGAACAAGGGTTCAGAAACTTTTCGCCAATTGCCTGGGTGGTCGCCAATCGCAGTGGAGAGCCCCGGCGGCTCCTGTCTGCTGGTGAAAGACCCAAACTGTGGCAGGAAACGCGGGGGGCCAGGGTGAGGGGTTAGAAATACGCTGCCTCCTGGAGCAGGTGGGTGGGGGAGGGTTTGTACTTGCTGGAAACAGGACAGAACCGTGGGAAATAAATGAAAGGTGGTATAAACTGTGAAAAGCAAAGCACAGTTCCATACTTGATCTGGGAAAATGTGAACACAGCTTTAAAAATGAAGACAGAAAGTAAAAATAAAGGGAAAACAAACCCTTTAATATAACTCAACTTCTGCTGACCCCTCAGTTGGTCAGCTCAGGGAGCGTCACCTCCAAATAGCAGCCGGCACCTCCCCGCACCCACAGTCTTACAGTGCCCACAGCAACACCATGCTGACCTGTTCACAGGAAGAGCTGGAGAAAATGGAGCCTGCCTTTACCAGCGGTTAGAAAATAGTAGATGCAGGGGCTCTGGGTCACTGCATTCCCCAGGCCCAGCGTTTCATTCCCGGGCCTGCCTGTGCCTGGCCGCCATCTCAGAGGCTTCCCCAAAGCCCAAGGTGACCACAAGAGATGGCAGGCAGGAGTCACGGCCGTCAGCCCTGTGCCTGGGGGCCCGGTGGCAGGGACGGCCAAGACTCTCTCCCTCTGAGCTCCCGAGCTGACCCTCATCCTGCAGCTCTTAGATCGGGGCCCTCTGTACCTTGTCTCCTTGCCGTCCTGGGGGGCCTGCCTGGCCATCTGCTCCAGCTTCCCCCTGGGCAACAGGAGAGAGATGGGATGAGGACACGCAGGGGGCAAGAGATGGTCCGGCCATTCATGTTGTAGCAAGTGTCTCTGGGCTCTGTCTCTTTGCCTGGTTATTTCCTAACTCCCCCGATCCCTGCCCAGGCCCACCTCCTCCAAGAAGCCCTCCTGATCTATTCCTTTCTCCCTCTGAGTTCTGTGCTGCCAGGCCCTCCTCAGTTCTTAGTTAACACACATGTGTCCAGCTTGTTGAGGCCCCTAACTATGGACCCTCATCAACTTCCGGCTGTAGGAGGCAGGTCATTTTGGAGCCTGGAACACTTGCTCACCTCACCAGGTCCTGCCTGGGAGGCAGAGGCGAGTGAGAAGGGCCTGGGTATGTGGGGAGGGGCCCCAGGAGGCCTAGGACCGGAGGAGCAGGGAGAGACAGGAGTCTCTGTGGCCGATTCAGAGTCCAGGCTACGGGCCTTTCTGATTATCCAAAGACCTGGCAGCCCCTGGTCCTTGACTCAGCTACATCACAGCCATTTGAGTCAATGGCTCCTACTTCCATCTGCCCCAGAGAGGGCATCTCTTTTGGAGGGTCAAGGTCACTGCTTGGAAATAGGAGCTCGGTCCCAGGAGCTCAGACCTTTCTAGAATCCACTGGAACAACCACACACTTAGAGGAGGAGAGAAGGCAAGGTGCCCAGGATACAGAGTCCCCCAGATGGACTAGGGATAAGGACCACAGGCCAACACCTGACTTGAGCAGGATCCCAGGGAAAGACTCACCTTTGGCCCTGGGGGTCCAGGAAGCCCTGGGGGACCGGGCTCCCCTCGGCCTCCTCCAATGGAGTTTCCAGCATCGCCTTTTTCCCCCTGGGGGTGGAAGGTAGAGTTACCATCACCAACTTTGCGGGAGGAGGTTGGTCCCTGTCTTTTCTCCCCTCATAGCTCAAAGGACTGAAGACAGCAGCCTGCCCCTCGGTCTGTGCTGAATGTTGGGGAATGTGGGCTCCAGCATGGCTGGGGACCAGAGGCTTTGAGAAGCCTGGCTATGGGATGTGAGGAGAGAATGGAGCTGGTTACTCAAGTGGAACAGGTGTAAGCTAGAACAAGATCCCCACAGGACCAGAATCGAGGTTTCTCAAAGTGTGTTTCAGGGAACACTCCCTCAGCAGGTTGGGAATATTCAGACTGTGACAGAGAGGGGTCTGGTGGCCAAACAATGTTGGAAAGGCAAAATGAAATGAAGTTTTCCAGGCTCCTTCACCACGGGGTGCCAGGAGCCTCTTGGACAGGCCAAAGTGCTTATGACTCTCTGAGGAGCCTGCTTTATTTATTAAAAAAAATTTTATTGGCATATGGTTGACTTGGGTCAGTTTCAGGTATACAGTAAAAAGAATCAGTTATACATACATACATATGTACATATATCCACTCTTTTTCAGATTCTTTTCCCATATAGGCCATTACAGAGTATTGAGTAGAATTCTGAGGGTGCTATTATATAGAGCCAAACTTATTTGACTTCCTTTTTTTTTTTAAATGGAATGTCTGTGGAGCTCACATACTGTAGACTACACTTTCAGACCTGGTGGAGAGAAATCAGACCAAGTCATAGCTAGTAAATTCTTTGAATTGGGAGCTTTTTGGGGACAGTCAGGACCTCCCATGTGGTATCCCATGCTTCTGTCCCCCAAAACAGAATCTGGCTGTGTTCCAACTGCTTTTCCCCAATCTGGGAGAGACCCCTGTAATGCTGGGGCCCGTGTGAATGTGCAGGGTGGGAAATGTGGGTGGGGATGGATGCTGGACCTCTACACAGAACCCACCATTCAGAGCTGGTTGCTACCCACCTTCTGCCCCAAGAGGCCGAGTGGCCCTGGGGACCCCACGGCCCCCTTTTCACCCTGTGGAGGAAATGCAGACAGTTTGGGTTAGGAACTATTTCTCTAGTATGTTGGCGAAGGGACCAGCCCTCCAACGTAGGGTCTTAACTTTCTTCTCTCCTGCCTCCCTGCCCTTACCTGGGCTGTTCTCTGAAGGACTCACTTCCTGCTGGACCCTATCAGGGACCTGACTCCTTCCTTGGGACACTTCCCACTGGTATCATTGTCCTCCCAGTCCTGTGTGGGCAGGGCCCTTGGCATTTATGGAGGAAGAGGAACCAAGAGCATTGAGTCCCTTTGGGGGGTCTCCTAGGGAGACGTGAGCCATTCAGAATGCAAATATTTGGCATTACTTTTTAAAAACTGCTTTGCTGTTTTTTATGTTTGTAACATCTAGCAATTAGATGCTCCTGGTCTCTAGGGAGAGCTTTCTGCACACCTCCCCCCTGCCTCTAGGGAGGACAAAACCCATCATACCAGCACTTCTCCTTTGGAGGAATATTTTGAGAAGTGTGCCTCAGGTTGAATTTTGTCCTATGAAATTCATATGCTGGAGTCCTAACTCCAGGTATCTCAGAATGTGACCTTATTTGGCAATTGGACCACTAGAGATGTAATTAGCTAAATTATGAGGTCACCCTGGAGTCAGGTGGGCCCCTAATCCAGTATGATCAGTGTCCTTATAAAGAAAAGGGAACTTTGGACACAGACATGCATATGGGGAGAACACCACGTGAAGACGAAGGCAGAGACTGGGGTGATGCTTCAACAAGCCGAGGAAGACCAGGAACGCCAGCAAGCTCCCAGGAACCAGGAGAGAGGCACGGGACACCCCGCAGAAGGGTGTCCAACCCCGCTGACACCTGATCTCGGACTTCCGGCCTCAGCACTGCGGGCCAGTCAATGTCTGCTGCCGAAGCCACCCAGTCAGTGGTCCCGTGTTAGGGCAGCCCTAGTAAACAAGCAAAAGTCGCTCGGTTGTGTCCGACTCTTTGTGACCCCACAGACTATACAGTCCATGGAATTCTCCAGGCCAAAATACTGGAGTGGGTAGCCGTTCCCTTCTCTGGGGGATCTTCCCAACCCAGGGATCGAACCCAGGTCTCCCACACTGCAGGTGGACTCTTTACCATCTGAGCCACCAGGGAAGCCCAAGAACACTGGAGTGGGTAGCCGTTCCCTACTCCAGGGGATCTTCCTGACCCAGGGATTGAACCGGGGTCTCCTGTGTTGCAGGCGGATTCTTTACCAGCTGAGCTACCAGGGAAGCCCAGTAAACAAGTACCTTTCTCTATTCTACCACCAAAGAATACTTTTTCTTGCCCGTGACTTAGGTCCCAGAGCCCCGCTCTCATTGCAGAGAGGAAGGGTCTCCGTGACTGTGGACGACCCCCTCAGTGAAGCACCCAGCTCCCCTGATGCTCCTCCTTCTGTGTCACAAAGACTTCACTTGGATTCACAGCGTCCTGTATCAGGAGGGCCCCTCGAGAGTGCCCCTCCAGGCCAACGTGAGAAGCTCCGCTTGCTCTAGACTGATGGTGGTTCTCATATGTAATAATATACACTGAGGGCCCTGCGCTCGTAATTCACTCGGATGGCTCAACGAACTTCTCAGCGGCCAACACAAAGGGTGTCGCATCAGGTCTTTAGCAGTCATCCCCTTGCCACCTGCCCTGGGGCAGAAAGTGTGAATGACAGGAGGAGGGCATGGCAACTCACTCCAGTGTTCTTGCCCGGAGAATCCCCAGGAACAGAGGAGCCTGGCGGGCTGCAGTCCATGGGGTTGCAAAGAGCTGGACACGACTGAACGACTTCACTTTCACTTTTCACTTTCATGCATTGGAGAAGGAAATGGCAACCCACTCCAGTGTTCTTGCCCGGAGAATCCCCATGGACAGAGGAGCTGGTGGGCTGCAGTCCATAGGGTTGCAAAGAGCTGGACATGGCTGAGCTACTAAGCACACACACGCAGGAGGCAAGGAGGGCCAGGTAAAAGCCCCAGTGGTGAGAGGGACATGAATCCTAAGGCCCCAGCTCGCCCTGCAGTGCCTGAGGCTTTAGCAGGGGCATACCCCTGTCTGAGGCGGGGGTGGTCTAAGGGGAAAGGTGTGGGGCTGCTCTGCTGAGGTCCTGGGGGATGGGAGCAGGGGCAGGGAGGACTTCCCTTCCTTCTGCTGGGCTTTCCTCTGGGGTACCCAGTGGCTTTCAGGGAGAAAGGCTGTGCCCTCGAGTGTGAATTTCTGAAGATTTGCAGGCCATCCTGCCAGCACTCCCTTCTTCCTGGAGACACATGCACCCTCCTCACACTGCAAGCAGCATGACAACCATAGGGGCGGGGGGTGGGAACGGCGGGGGGACCAGGAGAGGCCGGGATGAAGGGAGCACACACTCAGAGACACAGTATCCTACCCTCTGCCCCCTCTTTCCCGGCAAACCTGGGGGCCCCGGCTTCCCTGTTGCTCCTGGGTCTCCCTTTGGGGCAAGAAGAAAAAGTCACTGATAAGAGGATGGGGTGGGAGTGGTGAGGGGTACAAGGGGCAGTAATCATAGACGAGTGTTTCCAGAGTACCTGCCCCCTAAGAGGCACCTCTTAAAAGAAGATTGTCCTCATCAGAAAGTTTGAAAATGCTGCAGAAGTTACTTTGTTTTTCTTTAGTCGGCTCAGTCGTGTCTGACTCTTTGCGACCTCACAGACTGCAGCATGCCAGACTACCCTATCCTTCACTATCTCTCGGAATTTGCTCAAATTCATGTCCATTGAGTCAGTGATGCTATCTAACCATCTCATTCTCTGCGGCCCCCAAAAGAGTTTCCCAATGTATATTTAGCACAGTAAAGGCTCTGAGAAGGCCTGCAGGAAAGAAGCCTGTGTAATAGTTTCAAGGTCCATTATTTCTCAAATGTCTTTGACCATGGAAACTTTTCTCATGTTATACCTCTTATTGGACTGGATGAGAGACAGATCCCTGTGGGTATAGGGGACCATGTCACCGCCCGCTGCAGCTGGTGGGAATGTAAACCAGACAGTTGCCCGGGACAGGATCCAGGGAAGGGGACGCAAGGCGTCTGCAGCGCATTCTTGACAAGCAAGCCCCTCTGGGGTGGGCTCTCCTCCGCTCAGTCAGGTCCCCAGCTCTGGACCAGCCTCAGGGGACCAAGAGCAAAACAACAGCAGCCCCTCCCACCTCCACCCCACGCCTGATGCTCCGGGCTGCCCAGAACATTTCCTCTGTATCAGTACCTTGGCTCCTGGGATCCCAGGTTCACCCTGTGTGGGAGGAAAGAAGACTCTGGTAAAGAATGGGAGAGAGCCAGATGAGAGAGGCCAGGAGCAGAGAAGTGAAGGCATTTGGGGGCAGAAGTGTCCGGTCAGCGCAGGGCTTTCCTCTGCCCCGGACTCGGGCCCCGCCTGGACTATTCCGTATTCTTCCCCGAGGTGAGACGGTGGCAGGTGAGAGGCAGGCGGCCCGGGAGGAGGGAGAGGAAGGAAGGGACATTTGCTTTGGATGCCATGTCCCTGTAAATGACCTGGAGGAGGTCCACATAGAGAATTTCTGCTTCGGGAGTGTTCCTGCCCACCGGCTGAATTCTGGAGAGTAAAGCAGAGCACTAGACTCCTTTCACGTTGGCAGGCTGGTGGGACCTTCAGCTGAGACTGGTAAACCTTTGCCAGTTGCTTGTGCGGCTTAGTTAACATCTGTTGTTCAAGCTGAGCATCTGGCATACATATTGCTTTAAGGGCAACGGTTCTGAATTCTGTCTGTTCCTGCCTTGGTCCAGTGGCCACCCACTGAGCCCCTGAAACCCCAACTCTCCCCACCCCTCCCACCATGCCCCTCAGGTCTTGAGTTACAAGGTCCACTGACCTTCATCCTGGCCACAGTGGTTCCAGGAGCCCCCTGGCAGAGAGAAGGAAAGGCATGGGGACTGTCTCACCTGGGAGGGGGTGCGGTGCACAGAAGAGGTGGCCAGCCTCCTCTTGGAGAGACATGAGACGTGGAGACTTTGGGCTGCCGCTCAAAAGGGGGAAGGGGGTTGCTGAGCTCATGGCCTGAGAAAGACCCTCTGTGCTCAGCCAGGCTCCCTGGGCTTCTAGACCCTCCTGGGAGACTCAGAGGGCATCATGGCAGGCAGTCCCTGGCTGGGCTAGATGAGGGGCGCTCCTGGGTGGAGTGGGGGGAGGATACGAGAGGAGGAGATGGAGGAGAAAGTGGGGGAAGGAGAGCCACAGGGAAGTGAACAACAGCAGGTGGCTAAGTTTACTAAGCTCACTGGCCCCTGAGGCTGTCTGTAGGACTCTCCTTAAGGGAGCCCTCTAGTTCTAAGTCCCAGTGGACTAGGGAGCAGCTGGGAGTGAACCTCACTTCCTTATCAGCTCCAGACCACCAACTTTGAGGTAAATAAGCGGCCAAGCACAGCACTTAGTAAATTTCAAGTGAATGTCATTTTTAGGGGATCCTGATTCCCACATGGGTCTCAGGACTGCAGCCAGAGCTGAGGGTACCTGAGAAGTTCTTTTTATGACCCACTGATCCCCAGGAGGAGGCCTGGCCATGCTAGGAGGCTGCTGGTGAATGATGGTTCATGGGCCGAAAAGGAACACCGCTGCCTGAACAATAGGCCAGGCAGCAAGGAGAGAGGATGAGAAGGAACGTGCACCCCATCTCTGTTTTTATGGGAGGATAGGATGCAGAAGGAGGAGGCGCCAGAAGAGAGCACTATGGCTGGCGGAGCTGCTGGGGAGTGGGGGGCGCTGCATACCTTTGCTCCGTGTTTGCCCGGCATCCCTGGCATGCCCCGTTCTCCCTGCAGGAAGAGACAAGAGAAACAATGAGAAGAGGACCAGACTCAGGGCCCAAGGGCTCGGCTCTGAAGCATGGCCTTCGAGGATGTCAGCGAGAGGGGTTGCTCCGGAAGCTTGGAATAACCGTTCAAATCATGTCTGCCAGGGATGGCTTCACCCCATCCTCTTTGGGCCAGGTCTCGAAATTCTGCAAAAGGCCCAGAAATTTTAGCTTCCAATGCAGGAGCCCTCCCTTATCTCGACCCCACCAGGACCCCTGAGCCACAGGCAGGGGTGATGGAGCTGGACTCAGAAGCGACTGCAACAGACAAGATTGTGCCCCAGGCACTAAATTCTGGAAAACCCCTCTTGTGGGAAAGAGCAGAGAAAGGCTCAGCCATTTATTGCGTTTGTGTCTGGCACTGAGTGAAGCTGTCACATCCATCCTCTCTTCAATCTCTAGGCATCCCCTCCAGTCAGTGTAGGAACGGATGTTATTTCTGTCCCACAGGTGAGCTCTAGAAGGCCAGGTACGATAGTCAAGGTCATGCAGAGCAGAGATTTGAACACAGGTCTTTTATCTGCCAAAGCCCAGGTACCCATTTCTCTCAGCCAACCCCACGCATCAGATGCTTCTATTGCTTGGCAACCGCAAGCATCCGTTGCTTCCATTAAACCCCTTCTGCAGGCAAAAAGCAGGGCAAAGCCCTATATTCTGGAGGGCCCTCAGGTCTGTGCCCCATAGGAGTGAGGGGTCAGTGCTCAACCCAGGACTGTCTTTATAACCTCTGGCACCAGAGAGAGGCTGAGCCCGGCTGGCCTGTGACCACAGTTCTGCTCTATGGCCAGCAGAGGGCGGCACAGGACGTCATCAGAAATCTGGTAACTAGCTACAGCGCATAAGCTGAAGTCCCCAGTTTCCATTCCAAACAACTCAACTGGATTGACTCAGCCCAGAGGGACACCAGACAGAGTCCCCTGGGGTGGTGGTGGGTGCAGGTAGGAGGTCAGCTTGCGCAGCCCTGACTACTCAGAGATCTCCCGTTTGAATCCCTTTCCTTCTCTTCCCATCTTTCTCACAGCTTTCCTCCAATGCATCTGCCCTCACCTTTCCCACCTCCAGTAACAGAGCTGAGCTGGGTGTCTGTGTGATCTCGGATAACTTACTCTCTCTCTCTGGCTTCAGGATCCTGCAAAGTGAGGACTAGACACCTACTCACTTCTGCTCCTGGGAGGACCAAGCCGAGGAGCTGACTCTGGGTGTGTTGGCAGCCCCAGAAGGTTCCGTGGGGGAAGGGATGTTAGCGCTGGGTAAAACTGTGGTTCTACAAGGGACTCAGTGGGTCTCCTCCTGCCCCAAAGGACAGCCTGGGGTGCCCCAGCAGGGGAGGAGGCTGGGGTCTGCCCACGCTCCATCCCTGGGTTTCTGTCCCCAATCTCCACACGCGCTGTGCAGATCAAAACCTGGAGTGAGGGTGTCTGATGTAATCAGGGTTGTCTTCAGACCCTGAAGATTTGTCTGTGAAGATACAACCGCACTCTCCAGGGAAATCTGGGCCCCTCGGAGGAGGCAGTCTCCTCGTTAGGATGGCTGACCTTTTGCCCCTCCCCTCCCTCTGGGTCAAGTCTCTTAATTCTGCAAGTGACCCAGACTCCCTTGATCCCCATCACAGGGCCTCCCTCACCCCCACCCCTCTGCTGGGCAGGAAGCCAGGGTGCCCCTGGCTGACCCCACCCCGCGGGCTCATTCCAGTCTCATCAGTCTCCTTCTCCGGGGCTTGTCTCTGGGGTCTCAGCCTAGCCTGACCTCTGAACCAGGGTCTGGACTCAGCTTGCACCAGAAAACACTGATTCTGGACAATGAGAGAGGTGAGAGTGGGCTGAGAGTCATTATCAAGGACTCCAGAGTGGCTGTGAGAAGAGCATCCGTTTGCAGGGGTGATGGGGGCTGCGGAGTTGGGGGTGTTTCCAGGGCCATTGCTAAAGGGAGGACAGTGAGACGTGTGTGTTCACAGAGCTTTTCCTTGTGATGTGTCTTTGTAAGAGCACACTTAGAGGTTCCTTCGTTCCCATTTTCCTACATGAAAGTATTTTGTTTGTTTGGTTAAAAGGTTTAAGTTTGGAATTGTGCTGAATTTAGATCCACTAACTCACGAACATCTTAGTTGGGGAGAGAGCTCTCATAGTTTGCCAAAACCCGAGGGCCCCAATTTATCTCCTGCACCTCTTGTCCTCTGAGCAGGGAGCCTGGGGGGCTGTGGAAGTGGGTGCCACAAGCATTACAGAGGGTCTTGCCCCAGATGCCTGGGGCATGGGTGGTGGCTGATGCTGTGGAGCCAGGCCTGCAAAAGGCTGGCTCTTTTAACCTTGGTTCCCTGAACCAAGGATGCTGGATGGCTGGCCTACAAGGGGTGGATTCCGGTCTTGGTGGCTAAGAAAGTGCTGGGTGAGTTCACGTGGGTAGACAGGGGATGCCCTGAATGACCCTGAAGGCCATCCCAGCCACCACTTTTAGGATGCCACTGACTCCTGCTGCCCCTGCCTGGAGCGCCTGCCAAGCATCAATAGGTTCTGTATTCTGGTTCTGTTTTCAGGTGGGAGGACCCATCCTTTGCCCAGATGATGGGATGGAAGCAAGCTCCTTGGAGCACAAAGCAGTCGTGTTCTGCTCTCTTAATTGGTGATTTACTGTTTGTTGAACAAACAGGGCAGGGACTTGGCAAAGGAGGCAAGAGGTGGGGGGCTTCCAGGTCAGTTCCCCAGCCGAGCAAAGGTCAGGCCAGAGAAGCAGGGGAAGACGACGGACCTCCCTAACATGAGGCTCCTGTGCTGCGGGTTGGGGCGGGGGGCTGCTGAGCCAGAGCAGCTCCACACAGACGCTTTGTTCTCTGCAGGGGAGAAGTGTGGGGAGTGGAGGACTGAGGGAAGGCCAGCAGGTGACTCAGGCCTTAACTCTGGACCAGGGCCCTTTCCTGGGCTGGAAAAGCCGGGTGAGGAGAGCTACTGTCCTTCTCTTCCCTGAAGAGTTCCCAGGGCTCCCTTCCGGGAGAAGGGCAGCTCGGCTCCCTCTTCTCACCGAGCCAGCTCCAGACTGGAGAGCCCTGGGGCCACGGAAACGCCAGGTTGTCCGGTAATTAGGGCCGGCAGGAAGTGATCCAGGGAATTACCGGGGTCAGGCGCCCCATCGAAGGCCAGGGCTTTGGAAGGGCGGCTGGGTTGTAATCTCGATTTGAGATCGGTTGATTTTGTAGTTAGTTCCAAAAAGAAAAGTCAGCTCTAATTAATCTGGGGACTTGGGAGTGCAGGAGAAACAGGGGGCAGAGAGCACAGGCTGGGGGCTGCAGGCAGGCGGAGCAGGAGGGCTGTCAGCCCCCACGAGGCCTCAGATGTGGGGCCCATGTCTCAGCTCCCTGATCTGCTTTAACTGAAATGGCCTGGATGCCCCCCCAGGAATTCCTGGCTTTGAGAGCAAGTGCTGTCCCCCCTCTGCCTCTACAGCTTCCCTCTGCAGGGCATGCTCTGCTGCACGTCAGCATGGCATGGAGCCTAGGGCTGCCCAGGTCCTCTGGGAGCCAGGGGATGCAGGGAAGTTTTAGGAGGTCTCTCCGCTGGGGTCCACAGCTCAGACAGCCTTCTCCTAGCTTTATTGGAGGACGCAGGACCAGGTCAGCTCCCTGGGGAAGCATTCGGGTAGAATCAGTGCCAGTGGGCAAAGCACTCCCCTTCTTTGGTTCTTTGAATAAAATACACCAAGTACCCCCAAGTTCTCTGCCTTAGATGTTCACAGAGAGCCTGGGAGACTTGGAGGAGGGCCTGAATCCAGCCACAACCTTCTCACAAGAAGGAAAACAGGCCAGCTCCCTCCTTCTTTCCTTTTAGTGGAGGAGATGGGAGTACGCAGTGGTGGTGGGATACTGGAAATTATAGGTCCCCTGGGCTCATAAAACCCAGGTAGTAAAGTCATCCCGAACAAGATTTTGGGGCCAGAAAGACCTGGCTTCACTGCTTTGTAGCTGTGGCCCTAGGGGGATTCACCTCTGTGAACCTCGGTTTGCTCATCTGTAAACTAGGGATAGAGGATCTGATGAGATGATGCAAGCAAAGTGCCCCTATACAGCCTGGCACAAAGAGGCCCAGAAAGGTAGATATAATAATTCTAGTTATCATTCTTCAGAAGTGTGTCCACCCACGTGATCCTTTGCTCTGACTGGCAGGTTAGAATGATCCTGCCCTTTCGTAGAAGAACTAAGGTAGGGTGAGCAGATGGGCCGGGTGGGTGCCCTTCTGCTCCTCACACCCTCACTCAGCACCCTAGCCAGCCGACCACAGAGCCCATCGGATCTCCTTCCCTGGGAGTCCCTCTTTCCGGGGAGCCCCAGAGCCTCCAGGAGGTGTGACCTCAGTTACAAGCTGAGTAAACACGAGGTTCTCACATCCTGCCTGTACTGGTCTGAAGACGCACAGCCCGGAGCTGGCAGGATGGCAATGTGTGGTCAGCTCTGGTCCTTCATGCAAACCCCAAGGCTTAACACCCAGACCACCACATGTGTCAAAGGCACCCCCCTACTGCCAAGATGGGCGGGCCAGTTCTGACGTGCTTGGAGATAAGCTCTCACCAGGTTTTGTGATCCATACACAGCCTGACAATACTCATCAATCCTCTTGAAAGAGAGCCAAGGTTGCGACGCTTTAAACACACATTTTGCGTCTTGCAACTCATTTAAAGTAGATTGGTGCCATAAATTTGGATCAAATAGGTACCACATGGGCGCACAACAATGCTCCCAGTGTCTAGGCCACGGGGCTGGGTGTGAGTGGGGGTGCGGCAGCACACGGCCTGCCGGCTACACCGGGCTGTGATCTCCAGGAGCCGGTGGAGACGCTGCCCTGCTGGCCTTGGCCGGCCTTAGAGAGGGTGCCAGGCTGGGACCAGCTGCAGGGGCGGGTGGTGGTGGTGGCTGTGGTGGATGGAATTGATCAACAGCAAACTTCACAGGACCAGAAGCGCCTTTGCTGAGAGTTACATTCCATCCCTTCCTGAAAGAAAGGCCTCCCCGCGTGTGTGTCAGTCGCCAGGACAGAGTAATGGAAGCAGATGTGGCGGGTCCATTGTTACCCCGTGGGGCCCCCTCACACCCTGAACACACGGGGTGTCCCATGGCCTCTGTCCCAGCTCGATGTCCCCACTGGGTGGCACAGGGTGCTGGGGTGGGGAGCAAACTCTCATCTTCCCAGCATCTGTGACCAAGCTGCCCTTCGTGGGGGTCCCTCCTTCCAGGCCTCTTTCTAGGCAGAGAGCAGAGAGGGGAAGAGAGAAAAGAGATTTGGTAGACAAAAGAAAAGAGCCAGAGAGTTACCCCTCCACATCCCAGAGAAACCACAGGGGAGGGTGGTCTCTGCACAGTTAGCTTAGCCTGGGGTGACACCCTGCCTCCCCTGAGCAGACATTTCCTTTTGCACTAGGGCGAGAAGACTGGCTCCTGGGTTCAGACTCATGAGACCTAGCTTCCAATCCCAGCATGATTAGCACCAGCTGTGCAATGTTGGGGCTTCCCTGGTAGCTCAGACAGTAAAGAATCTGCCTGCAATGCAGGAGACCTGGGTTCAATCCCTGGGTCGGGAAGATCCCCCTGGAGAAGGGAATGGCAACCCACTCCAGTATTCTTGCCTGGAGAATTCCATGGACAGTGGAGCCTGGCAGACTACAGTCCACGGGGCCGCAAAGAGTCAGACATGACTGAGTGACTAACACTTGACTTGTGCAATGCTGGGCAGAGTATTGACCTCTCTGAGCATCTCATCTCTTGACAGTGGGGATAATGCATCAAATTACTGGGCCAAGATGAGATGAGACGAGTGAGACAGAGCGAAAGGACTTTGGCTGAACCAGAGATGTGAAGTAACTGCTGCCCTTGTCCTTGGGCAAGATTCTTCATCCAAGAATTGAAAAATGGGATGAAACACTTTAAGGAGAAAAGTAATATCTCATGGAAAAAGGACTCTTCATCTAAGAATTCTGATGGGAAGAATACTTCTGCCTGGGTATGGTGATCACTGGGGCTCAGGCAGCGGGAACAGGCACTCGTAGCCTCCTAAGTACCACCTGACCTAGAGGAATGGCTCTGCTGCTGGCCATCGGTCTCCAGGACACACCCTCTGGCCTCTGTTGGACTAGGAGGCTGTGGCTTCAGTGGTGACAGGACAAGGGTCCCAGCAGAGGGAGGGCCAGCACAGAGACAAGAGTTCTAGGGCCACCTGGTGGCTCCGGAGCGCCTACTGAGAAGTCTCAAGGACAGGCTGGGAGAAAAGGAGGTGGCAGGAGCCTTCCAGAAACGCAGAGAAGCCGGCAGCCTCACAGCTCCCCCTGGATTCCATGAGAAGAGGCTGTTGTGGACGGGCAGGGGCTGGTCAACAGAGAAAGAAAGTGTGGGGAACATGAGCTGAGCATGAAGGAGAAGGGCCTTCTTGGAACCCCAGGAGACCTAAGAGGGCGATGCTTCTGACAAGCCCTGGATGTGAATGGAGAAAGGCCTGGACATAGACTCGAGGGGTCTGACTCATAAAGCCAGGGTGGGGTGGGAGGCTGCTCCTCTCCAGGGAGTATGGAGCCAGCTCTGTTCTTAGGAAGCTGCTGCTTCCCTGAGCAGGAAGGGATTTCAACCCAGTCTCCCATCGGATATAGGAGCTTCTCTTAACACATGACAGACCCATAGTTTTCCAGCCTCTCCTTAAATGCCTCTGATGACGGGGAACTCCCTCCTTCTCAAGGTACCCATCAGTACTTGCTTTATCCTTAGTCAAGCAAAAGAAATGCATCTGTGCTTTTTCCAGCAGCCCTGAGCCCCCTCTAGCAGCCCTGAGCCGTCTCTCTCCAGAGCAGGCTTCCCTGGGATCAGAGGCTGCCCCTGTCAGTAGGACCACACTGGTTTCCTCTGCAAATTCCGCACAGTCAGGGCTGAACGACTCCTCCCACAAACTTCACCCAGAATGGCCACAATCATGGAACCAGGCCCTGTACCATCAGGACACCCTAGCCCCAAGCTGACGCCTCTCTATCCTCAGGGCAACATACCACCCCGGCCAACCTCCTTTCTGAATGGACCAGACTTCCAGTTGGCAGGGGAATGCAGATGCCTGCCATGGTAGGGATGCCAGCCATGGGCATCCCCATGACCCCAGGGGAAACTGCTGCCCTGATGTTTCTTCACAGCTTGAAAGAGCTGGTCTGGCTGCTAATGGGAAGGCCGACCCTGTGCTGCACTGGGAGGCAGTGAAATTTGTGAGTCTGCGAGAGTGGATGGAAGCAACCTCGGGGGCTGTAATTTCCACTTCCTGACACAGTACAAACTTCGCAGTTTATGCAGAGCTGATGAAAGACCTCTCGGGTCTTGCCATTTCACCCACCAAGCACCCATAAAACAATGCGGTGAAGGCCCCTGGCGGATTACGGAGCTACAGAGCCTGTGGAATGTGCTTCTCCGGAGCTGATTCTTCCTTTCCAGAATCCCTCCCCTTCCTCGCCCTGCCTTTCTTTCCTGTTTCTTTTCTTCCTCTGGAAGGCGCCAGAGCCTCCCAGCTGGGGCCTGGAGAGTGGGATGGGCTCTTTATGACACATGGCATCACGGGAAGGGCTGTGACCTGGACTGGAATTCCTGCTTTGCCACTTATGAGCCACTTAGGTTGTACCTCAGTTTCCTCATCTGTTAAATAGGAGAAGAAGAGTACCAGCCTCCTAGGATTAGATATAATGCAGGTCCCATTGAAGGCCAGCCTGGCACGCAGGAGACATTCAGTAAGTGGTGTACAGTGTTAAAATTATTGTTACATTATTAAAGTTATTGTAATGACCCTCTCTGGGCCTTGGCTCAATTGTTTCCCTGTCTAAAATGCCATTTCCCTTGAAATCTGCTGCTTGAAGGAGCACAGTGGTAGATTAAAGATGGTCACAAAGGCTTTACCACCCTCCCACAGGAAGAACAGGGGCTGAGTCCTCCTGCCCCACTGACTTGAATGCTTTGGCTGTGTTACTTGCTTTGATCAACAGGACCTGTGCACTGGGACTCGCCTGTTTTGAAAGCTGACCTGGACCTGCCATGCTGTGAGGAAATCCATCTGCCCTACACTAGGGGCTGAGAGGCCACGTGGAGGAGAACAGAGGAACCCAGGCCACAGCTAGCGCCAGCCCCAGGCATGTGGACGAGGCCATCTTGGCCCCCCCAGCTTTTCCAGCCACCATCCCATGTGACTGCATGAGTGAGCCCCGAGGAGACAGCTGGTCAAGCCACAGAATCCTGAGAAAGAACTGTTTTAAGACAGTAAGTTTGGGATGGTTTGTTACACGGCGATAGAAAACTGATACACTTACCCATTCACCAGGATTGAACTCAGAGGCTGTCCTCTCTCTGACGACTTCCCGAAATCCTCCCAACCTAGAATGAATTTCCCTGAACCCCCTACCCCAATATTGGCACAGCACTTTGGGATGGTAGTGGTTAGTGCAATTGCCTTCACTAGGGTTATTTGTGTAGGAATTCTGTCTCTTTGGCCTGTGAGTGGCCAGACAGCAGAGTTGGGACCTTCCATATCCCCTACCATACTCAGAAGCTCTGCCTGGTCCCTGCTTACCAGGCCCTCCGGGGGCAGGTGAGAACCTGGTCTGCCTCTGCAGACACGGCCAGTCGGGCTGGCAGGGGACACATTCCTGGTCTGAGGTCCAGCAGGGCCACTGACTTGCCTAAGGCCCTTCCTTCCCTGAGCCTCCTGCTTCCTCAGTGGAGACACAAACCCTCGATCACTTAAATTCAAGAGTTTTGAGGCCCCTGCTGATGTGTGTGCAAAAGCATGTACGAACCAAGTCCAGACCCTGTGTACACTGTGGTGAAGCCCTACTTGGGTAGTCACCTGGTGGGGAGTGGGTCCTTCCTTCCCCCTCCTTCTTACCTTCCGGCCGTGGTAGCCCTGGATGCCTGGGTCTCCCTGAGGGGAACCAAGATAAGGCCATTAGAGGGGTTTTCTTGCTGCACCCCCTCCTCCACGTTACCATCCCTCTTCTTTCCAATGACTCCAAATCCTCTGACCTCCACCTCCAGCCAACCTTGGAACAGTAGCAGGGACTGTTTGACTTTTTAGAACAAGTCCTTGTCTTGCAGAGGCTGAGGGAGGAGGGAAGGGTCGACTCGGCAGGGGCATAGGACCCCTGAGGGTCAGTTCTGGTTCCACCACGGGCTCTCTGTGGCACCTGGACAAGTCACTTCCCCCGGGACTCCAGCTGCTGCACTTGTGAAAAGGCTGGCTGGACCAGTGCTTAGCAACTTCTCTTTCCTAGAGCCACAGGGGCTCCAGCTTCAAAGGGAGACTCGACACTGGGCTCCCAGATAAGGTTTCGAAAGGAACCGGATGGCCCCTAAGGTCCTTTCCAGTTCTGGCCCCTTAGGAGCCACTGTTTTACTGGGATGTTGTGACAATGTCCTGGGCACCTGAGTTCCCAACTCAGACCACGATCTGTTTGGAGAGCAGGGCCACATCTTCCATACCAGCCACAGCACTTGCTTGGCCTGAGCCCACGAAAGTGCAATCCTTGTGGAAGTCAATCAGTTCCCTCTCAGCCCCTTACTCAGTACCTGTCAGCGTGCCACCCTCTACCCACCAGGGAACTTTCCCACCCACTCGATGCATCACCCAGAAGGACCCTCACCTTTGGTCCAGGAGGCCCAGGTAAGCCCTGCAGAAGCAAGAAGAAAGGTGAGTGGAGATGGATTCCACTGGCAAATGGTGAGGGCTAAACACGTTAAGATGGTGCAGTTGGTAAAGAATCTGCCTGCCAGCGCAGGAGATGTAAGAGACACGAGTTCGAGCCCTGGGTCGGGAAGATGCCCTGGAGTAGGAAATGGCAACCATTCAAGTATTCTTGCCTGGGAAATCCCATGGACTGAGGAATCTGGCAGCTACAGTCCATGGGGTTGCAAAGAGTCGGGCACGACTGAGCATGGATGCACACAAACACATTTACAGTGGAGGCTGTAACGGGCTCTGGAGGCGCTAGAGAACAGATCAAGAGGGTCCTCAAAGGGCATCTGAAACCTGCTCAGGGCAAGTGGGGACAACAGGCTCCTGTCCCTCTTTGGAGCCACATGGGAGCCTCGGGCATCTCGGCTGTGCTGGCCTGCTGTAAAATAGGTCAATGGCATCATGTGAAATTGATAGTGTGTTTGGTCCAGGTCCCCACCCACCCACCTCCTAACTAGAGCCGCTCCCTGGAAAGCCGACCTTGCCCAGCAGAGCTTGGGTTTTGCCTTTGGCCCTGCCAGCTTGCAGGGGAGCCCTCTGTCTCCATTCCCCACCCCTGGGGCGCTGTGACCACAGGAGCCAGCTTGGGGGAAGTGGTGTGAGCCCTGCAGGAGCCCGAGGGAGAGGACAGGGAAGGCAGGCTCCAGTGTGGTCTTGGGCGTGGGTCTGGATGGCAAACACTGGCTGGAGAAAACCATGATGCCTGAGTCTGGCCTGTTTCAGTTGGTTTCAAAACATGAGTTCTGGTTTTTGTCTTCATAAACAACCTAACAAAGAAAACTGCCTGGCTTGGGTTCAGTGATCGGGAGCCCAGTGTGTTCGGGTGAGGGCCGTCAGGAAAGAAGTGGATTTTGAGCACTTTTTAAAATTTTGGTTTATTTTCTTGGCTTGGTTTGTTTGGTTCAGTTCTCCAAATTCTGCTTCCTTTTAGGTTTTCTGCTTTTCCATCCATCAATCCATGGAAGTGAGACTAACTTCCCTCCCCAGGGTTCTGGGGAGAAATCATGGAAATATTTAAAATCCGTTATGGGGATCAAGCTGAGCAGGAGAGCTGGCTCTCCCAGAAAGGTAGGTTTTCACTCTGCTATGCTGCCTTCTGGTCAAGCTGGCTGCCCTGGTTGGCCAGAGCTGTCAGCCAGCCTAGGGGGACTCTATACGAAACCTTAGCCTTGGAAGCCGGGGTAGCCGAGGGCCCCGGTGTGAAGCCAAGTGACCTGGAATGTGGCCATACTCATCATGGGCTACTTGACAGGGGCACCCCTGACTCAGTAATTCCACTTTTGGGAATCTATTGCCATGGAAGCTTTGGAGATGCGCATACGCATTTATGTTTAAGGATGTATATTACAGAAGGGAACCCATTAACTACACTGTAAAGAGACCCAGCAGTCCTAAAATCCGTATCATGGGAGACTCCTGACGTAAGAAAGGGCATGGTGTACGAGATTAAGGGAAAAGAGTAACAGGATACAAAGTGTTATGTTATTCAAAACATCACCAACCTGAAAAACGTTTATGTGCAGAGAAGTCTAAGGAGAAAAATGGAAAGGACTCTCCCCAGCGTTAATGATGGGGAACACTGGGTATGGGAAAGCAGACAGTTTAAAACTTTTTCTTTGTCTATGTTCCAAATTTTTCACAATGGATATATGATGCTTTTGTCATACGAAAGAAAAACACTTAAAAAAAAAAGCCACGTGGAAAAAACATTATCAAACAGACTGTGTCCTTAATCCCTCTGCCTCTAATAACTGCTGACATTGGTCTTAGCTCTGGGTAGAGATGCATTTTTCTCTAAAGAAGAAGTCCAGGGTTTTCTGAGTTACTCTGCCCTGGTGCTTTCTTGCATGAAATAGGGCTGAGAAAGAGTTGGGGCTTGGCTAGAGCTTGCAAACAGATGACCCGGTGGACACTGGGACTGACCTATTGCCTGAGCGTGGTCTTGCCCAGAGGGGTGTCTGTTGGCTCCCCTGGGCCCCTCCTGGCAGCGGTCCAATCCGCAGGCTTGAGGCAGGGGCCTCTTGCCCAACCGGGTGTGTAACTTGGTTGGAAAGCGGCCTGGGAGCGGGAAATCCACACACACCAGCAAAGGCGTGTCTGTTAGGGATGCTAGGCCATCAGATGCCCCCTTGCTCCCTCCTTTAGGACACATCGTCCCAACTCGAGTTTTCCTAAGCCCAGGGGGCAGGGGACATCCATCAGTGTGGTCCTGGGAACGTTCTCTCCAAGCTCCTCTCTCCTGAGGCTGGGAGAGGCAGGCCTGCTCATGGTTTCCCCCTGGGGGGCAGTGGCTGAAGTGGAACACATGGTCCCATTATGTGTGTTCAGAACCAGAGAGCAACCGGTGAGCATGACGGGGATGGGCAGCTCCCTCAGGGATGGGGCCAGCCATGCCCCGCAGCCTTGCCAATGTGTTTCTGCCCTTTCAGCGGGGGCCCAGAGTCCCATTGGTTACCCAGTTCCCAAACTTCCAGAGAATTCAGGGGATGAATCTTGAAGGAGAGGAGCTGGTGGAGCGCAGGAGGGGTACTTACCGGTGGCCCCATGGGCCCTGGCAGTCCTGGGTGCCCCAGAGGTCCACTCGGTCCGGGAGGGCCTGGTGGCCCTGGTGGGCCTTGGATGCCAGCCTGGCCCTGTTCACCCTGAGGTTGGTGGAAACAAGTGTCAGAGAGGGAGCCCTGGGCTGCAGAACCGTCCCGCCCCAGTGCCATGCACCCGGTGAGGCCCCGCCGTGGGCTCTGGGGGAGGTGGCAGTGACGTGATGTGACGGTGCGGTGGTGGCGACGCATGCAGAGGCCGGTGGTGGTGAGGAGGAGGCTAAGACACTAGGCCTCCAGAGGAGAGGCTTCCAGAGAGATCTGCTGCGTGAGCTGTTGGTCCCCAGGGCAGAGCCCTGCTGAGGTGGCAGAGGCGGAGGAGCGGGTGAGTGCCCCCCGGCCCAGCCGAAGTCCTGTCCCCAGGTCGGTCAGATGACCAGGGTCCAGCCGAGGTGGCCGGCGGCCTCGGCCTGCCTTGACCTCTCCCTGCGTGTGGCGAGCCCGCCATCTCCGCGCCCTGGCCTCCCAGCCTTCAAATGAGAACAGCTGTTCCTTGTTTCTTGTCACATTTTGCCGTCTTTGATTATCTGGCCCAGAGGATCAACTGAGTCCTTAGGTCAGAGGCCACAGAATTTTGTTTAGCTCACCAAACAATTGGGCAATAGATTTTATGTAAAAAAAAAAAATATATATATATATATATACATATACCTTGGTAGCTTCTGCTGAAAAAAATGGAGCCTGGACCAGCTAGACCCACACTGCTCGGGGGCCACCATCAGCTGGGCTCTCCGGGTCCCTCAGGCCCCAGCCTTCCAAACCATTCTGTGTGCAGCCAGCTTTGTCATTTGCGTGATCTGTGCCTGACCTCAGAGGACAGTTGAGTTTGCAACCCTTTGTTGGGTTGAGTTTTGAAGGTGTAAAGTGCTTTGTGCCTTTCTGGAGTCACTGTTATTATTCTTTTTCCTTATCCTGAAGCCTTTGTCACCCGACTCCATGCAGGTGCCCAGGGTGGACCCAGAGCCCAGGGAGGTAGGGGTGGGATCGTGTTCCCTCAGGAGGAGGAGAGAGCCTGGTCCACGTGACCCAGCTCTTGGGGCTGGAGGCCAGCCCGTGTCATCCTCAATCTATGCAGACCAGCGTCATTAGGTTGCTTTCTCCACGACCTCTCTGGGGAGGTTCTGGGTTCAGCTCTTGCTGAGGGGTCCAGCCCTGCAGACAGACTCAAGTAGAACAGTCTGGCAGGTGTGAGTGCTCCAGGCTGGGATGCAGGAGATCCAGGTGGCCAGACTCCAGGCCAGCCCACCCTTCTCAGTGTGATCTCAGTAATCCTTTATAACACTGTACATAGAAAAGGGGCCTGATGATGCTTGCTGCAAACCCCATATCATAAGTAGGAGTGCACAACCTCAGAATGGGAACTCAGATTTTAGCAGCATCCGCTTGAACCGTCTCTCCAATGGGATATCCTAGGACAGAGGCCACCAGCAGTGCCACTCTTGGCCTGAGCTACATCCTGCCACACCCTCTAAAAATCCACTTAAGGGCTCAAGAGTCCATGGTGGAGAAGGCAGGTGCAGAGATGGGTCCCAAGTCCCATTTTACAGAAGAGAAAACGGAGGCTCAGAGAAGTTGGGCACCCTGACCAAGGTCACATGGAGAATTTTGGGGGAACTGGAATCAAAACCCAGAACTCTAGACTTTTCTATTCATTCCAAATAAGCCCCCAGCAAAAACTGTTCACCATCCAAATTTCTGCACTTTGGCAATGACCTTCAACGCCATCTGCTAAACACATCATTTTTTTCAACTAATGTTAAACCCAATGTTTAAGCATCTTACAGAGCCTGTGAAATCAATATTGGTTTATTGATTGGAAATGGACAAGCCTTTTTGTGTCTCACGGTGGCTGACAGAATAAAAACCTTATTCTCAAGGCCGAATCTGTAGCAGGAAAGACAGGGGTTCCCTAGTCTGTCTCTACTTTAGAAATCAGGTCAGGGCATCACAGAAAGCTCTGGTGTATCCTCCTCCTGTTCTTGAAAAGGGAGGCAGTAACATGCCTCGGCCCCTCTCAGTTTCTTCCTCTGTAAGGTGGCGATGAGGATGCCAGTTCCACTGCATGGTGGCCCGTGTGGGATTACATGGGCTAATCCATGTAGAATTCTTACAACAGAGCTTGGAGCCCAGCAAGAGCTCAATGCATCGCAGTCAGTGCAACTAGGGCCAGGAGGTGGGTGATGGGGGCCGAGGCAAATGGCCACTCTGAGAGTAAGGACTCAGATCTCCTGAAATGGGGTCTGACATGGGTAGGGGTGGCTGAGAGTGGGGTGGGCCTGGTGCTTCTCTGAGCTGCCAGTGAGTCCCCTGAATAACCAGGCACTGGGTAAGCGCTTGGAGCACATGGAGGCTCTCGAGGATTCGGCTGGTGTAATGGGATACGGAGGCTTGGGTAGCACACGTGTCACGGGTCCCTCTGTATTTTTAGCCATTAATTGGAGTGATTTTTCAGCCTTGTTCAATCAGATGCCTGAACATTCAGGCCCCTGGGCCCCTGAGTCAGCCCAGATGTTGGCTCCAGGCCCTGCTGTCAGGCTTTCAGAGAGCGTCTCAGAGCCCTGCCTCTTCCAGCACTCCTGAGACCTTGGGGGTCACCTCTGACCCCCAGTGTGAGCAAGGCTAGGGGTGCAAGGGCAGCCATGGAATTCCTGGCCTGGCATCAAGCTGTAATGCCTCTGCCTGGATCCCTGGGTCTGTGCTCTCTTGCTCTTTGTTCTTTGTGATCTGGTCCTATCCCAGCCTCCTTGGCTTAGTAAGGCAGGAAGAAGGAAGCAGTTGCTCACAATGATTACATCTGTTGGTTGTGGGCTACATTTCCTCTGCAAATTCCCTTGCTTCTCAAACTCAGGTTACAAGTGATTGGATGCTAAGCAATCTGCATTTCTAAATATAAAGGGTGTAGGTCCAACTGAGAGAGCCCTGGGTGTGGGGTCTGAAGACCCGATTGCCAGTTCCAATTCTGCCTCTTGCTGTTTGTGCCACCTTGGGTACAGATTCACCTCTCTGAGCCTCAATGTAATTTCAGCGCTTAAATCCTGCCAGGAAGTATTCCCAGTGCTCTGCATACACAAGAACCCTATACGGTAAGAACCACTATTGTTCTCATTTTACAGATGAGAAAACAGAGGCACGAAAGGTTAAGTAACTTGCCCCAAATTGCATAACTAGTAAGAGCTGGAGAATGTGTGTGCTCTGCAGTTTACTGGCTGTGTGACCTCAGGTAACTTACTTAACGTCTCTGAGCCTGATTTGCTCATCTGTGAAACAAGGATGATCATGCCTAACTCATACAACCATTGTGAGAATGTAAACAAAAACAGGCTGTAAAATGCATAGCCTGGTGCCTGGCACACAGTGGCGGCTGTTTTGCTGGCTGTTGTGAGCAGTAGCAGTGAGATAGTGGTTGAGGCTTCTGGGCCTGGGTGTTGTGCATCTATCTCCACATGTACGGCATTGGCAGGTCCATCTTTGTCTAATTTAATGCAATGGGAGTGCAGTGAGATTCTGCTTTTTTCCAACAGCCCTGGTGGCTCAGATGGTAAGGAATCTGCCTGTAATGCAGGAGACCCAGGTTTGACCCCTGGGTCAGGAAGATCCCCTGGAGAAGGGAATGGCCACCCACTCTAGTATTCTTGCCTGGGAAATCCCATGGGCAGAGGAGCCTGGTGGGCTATAGTCCATGGGGTCGCAAAGAGTCAGACATGACTGAGCAACTTTCACTGTCACAGCCTCAGCTGCTTCATCAGGGCCCAGAGACTCGCCAGCCCCTGGGAAGCCCCGTGTGGTCTGGCCAAGGGAGGTGTCTACCTGGAAGGTCCGCCTTTTAATGACTGGGGGTGGAGCCAGCCGCACTGAATTGAGGAGAGGCAGCAGCTGAGGAGAAAGATGAGTTGGAAGGCCAGAGGGTAGAGGCCAAAGATCGCAGTTGTTCAGGAGGGTCGAAAGTCCACCAGGAAGGCAGGGTGGCCGAGAGGGAGGGAGGAGAGGAAGAGAGAAGAGAGATTAGCGGGCTTGAGGCACTGGAGGGAGGGCGTGGACGGGCCGCTCGAGGCTTGTGGGTGCAGCTCTGAGCTTGCCCTTGGAAGGCACCACATCCCTGGGAGGAGGCAAGCCCTCGGGGTGTTGGCAGCAGCACTCCGCAGTGGGGAGGGGGCCCCCTGGCCAGGCCTGCCCTCCATGGCCAAGCCGGGCCGCAGAGCCCTCCTGACACACTGCCCAATGTTGCACTGCCAGGCCCTTGGGTCCCTGATCGTGGACAGAGGCTGCAGGGCTAGGGGAACAGACTCTGAGGCTCTGACTTGGGAGCCGCAGGATCAGCCTAAATTGGTACTTGAAGCCAGGCTGGTGGGCGGCCACCCCGGGTTCTTTTTTCGGCTGGATGAGAAGGGCTGGTGTCAGTGAATCTGGGGAAGATGGTCAAGGGCAGAGCCGAGCCCGGCTCCCGGGGGCTGAGCAGGAGGAGGGTGTGACCAGTGTGGGCACCAGCTAAGTGCTACTGAGGCCTCACCCGGGGGCTTGGAACATCGAGGCTGGACAAAGACGTCTCTGGCGTGTTCAACCACTTTTTTGGGGGGCTGGGGCGAGGAGAGGCAATCATGTTAGCTAACGCAATTTTCATTTCTGGAAATTCTGGCTGCTTCCAGTCTTTCTATCCAGTGGAGTTGAGCACCCCACAGCTTTAGGAAGAGGTTAGAACCCATGTGAAAACAGAGGGCATATAATCCACCTCTTGTTTCTGAAAGCATTGTAGCTCACACAAGGTGGCTGGGAAGAGCATTAAGAAGCAAGGGCTGCTTGGGCTGAGGACGCACCCAGCCAGAAACCCGGGAGCCCAGTCATGGCCTTTCTGGGTCATTGCCACCTTCATGGGTAGTTGCTTCGTGAGGAGCCCCAGCCTTCCCACTGGGGCCTGGGGATGTGCAACGTTGGGCTCTGTGTCCATGGAGCCTCTCACCAGAGGGGCCCAGAGACCTTTCAGAACCTACAAACCTTCAGAGTAATTATCTGGTTGGAGCGCAGAGCTGCTAGAGAGCCACTTAGGTGCTCCTGGGGTGGGGTAAGGGGTAGGGGTTAGGGGAAGACAGGGCAACGGGGAGAGTGAGTGCCAGGCTCAGATACCAGCTCCCACTCCCAGGGCACCCCAGACACCCACTGTCCACCCGGGCTCCCCCTCTTTCCCTGGGGATGCTGCAGGCTGGCACAGAGGCCCAGACCACCTGGATCATGTATCTCGTGGGCTGGGAGGCCTGCTACCCCCCTCAGGCCTGCAGACCCTTCAGAAAGGCAACAGCCCCCCTACCCGAGAAACACCCTGCTTTCCTACCCACTTCCAGATGAATGGAAGGTGCCAGCTGCCTTGCCCTGCCCATCAGCTGGATCCCCAACTCCACTCTCACCCAGCCTGACTTGTTACCCACCCTGGCGCAGTCATAACCCTGGGTTTCTCTGCAGCCTGTGGCCAAGCGCTGGAGCCTTCCATCCCTGCTGGCTCCCTCTTCCTGGGTTGGGCTCAAGGGCAGAGTCCCTCCCTTCTCCCTGCCCCATGCTTAGAGCTAATAACACACTGTCAAAGCGGCTGCAGTTGTGTTGTCTTTGCTGCTGGGGGATGCTGTCTTTTTTCGGGTAACATGACAATCCTGTGAGCCCATCGTTTCAAATAAACACAGCTGACCTTCTATTATTGTATCAGGATCAGGCTGGCCGGAACACCAGGGCCCCTGACTCCCTAGAGCACATGCCGCCGACAGGCTGGCTCTGCCTGCACTGCCGCCGGCCTGCCTGCGCCCCCTACTCAGCCTCGGCCTCACCCCTACCCCAGCCACTCACATTCAAGGCTGCACCCTGCCCCCAGCCTCTCTCTGGCCTGGGAACCAGAGGTCAGCACCTAGCAAGGCCCTCCCAGGGCCTTTTGGAGCCAGGTTGGTTGACTCCGAGTCTGGCTAGTCTTTCTCTCCACTCTCTCAAGTCCCCTGCCTGGCAGGGGTGGATGGCCAGGGTGGCCACACTGTGTGTGTTGGGGGGCACAAGGCAGCCCGCAACAGGGGGATGGACACTGAAAGGTGCCTGTCATCCCTGTCCCCACTGCCCGGGGCTGAGAGTGGCGAGGGCAATCCACAAAATGAGGGGTGTCCCAGCTCACTGGGGCTCTTGCACCTTCACTCCCCACTGCCCCTCCTCAGCCCCATCCCCGAGAGTGGCTCTCAACGTTAGTGCACACATCTGAGGGCCCTCAACAGGACTACAGCAGGCTTTGGGCTCCATATCCTGGCGTGCAGCAAGGGAGTGGAGGAACTGGATCGGCGGGGGGAAGAGCAGGACACTAGCCCTGAAAGCCCCACCCCACTTGGAGGGGCTGCCTTGACTCTTAGAGGCAAAACAAAGACTTCACTCTTGCACTGATAGTCAGCTTCCAACTATCTCCCAGCACGCAGGTCTGGGTCATCCGAAACAATGACTAACCCAAAAGTCCCTGTGATTTGGCCAGGGCAGGCAGACAACCGGGCAGCCGGCCAGACAGACAGACACACAGAAACGCCGGGTAGGGAGCCAGACCCAGACCCACACAAGTTGCACAGCCTTATGTTGAAAGCCACTTGCAGAGGAGCGCACAGCCAGGCACTTGGAGCTCCAGATACACGCATGCTGGCGGCTCCCAGGTCTAGCCAGCATGGGAGTAGATACACAGAGACACATAGCTCTGCACAAACACACACACGCTGATCACCAGGCACAACCCTGGGGGCTGGCCACTGTCCTGCCCCCATCATGGTGCTGCTCTGTCTGCTGAGTGCAGAGGGTCTGTGTGCCCCCGGCCCCAAGCACTGTAGGGAAGAGGAGGCTAAGTTGGGGGCTGTGCCCCAGGGATGGATCAGTTTTCGGGGTTCACTTACCCGGTGTGGGTACTCGCCACACTGACCCTGGGGAAGAGAGGGAAGGAGAGGAGGTGTTAGACACTTGTTGGAAGGTGGACCCTGGGGGGCAACCTCAGGACCTGGGGACACACCACACACACGCACACACACCACCTGCCTCCAGGCTCTGTCTGATTCCCTCCCTCATGCCTGCTTGGCAGCGGGGAAGAACCCCCCAGGGCCTGCCTGCATGTGGCCCCACGGAGCCAAGGGCAGGACTCTGCCACCTTACATCATGCACTGTAACAGTGGAGTCAGGGGTTGTGCTCCAGGCCTGGCTGGGAGTATCTTCCGGAAAGGTCCATCCTCTGCCTGGGCCCTAAACAGGAGTCCCTGGATGGGAATAGTGGACACCGAGGCAAGGGCCACGGAGCCCTCAGACATGCCTTCTTTGAGCTGAGGTGCCAGGTCCCTGCACCATTCATCTGGGGGCAAGCCCAGTAGAGCCCCCATCAGAAACTCAAGGAGACAGAGCACCTAGAAGGCTGGGAAGAGGGCCAAGCCAGGAGTTTACAAAACAGACCCCCTGAAATCCTAGAGGCTCACGGGAGGTGGTCAGGAAATAGTATGGGGGTGGCAGGTGGAATGTGTAGAGAAAGAGGCTGAGAAGGGCCAGGCTCCAGGCTGTCCCCTTCCCTCAAGAAAAGACCCCCACTCAGGGCAGCCTCCCTTCTCTCTCATATACTGAGCACCACAGTGGATTCCCTGCTTCTGTTGATAAAAACTGAAGTTTGAAAATAACCCTTTCTACCTGTTGGAAGACTGCTTCTTGAGATGAAAGTTCTAGAAAACCCCCATCGGCTTACCTTTTCTCCCTTTTGTCCTTGAGGTCCCTACAAAGAGATGGAAATCAGAGAGTCAGAAACCGAGGCTCAGGACTCAGGGCCCGAAGCCTCTCTGCTGGAAAGCCCTGGGGTGAGATACCAACCAGCTGTCCCCAGGGACCCGCCAGACCCTGAGGGACAGAAACACCCACAGGTGAGTGGAACAAAGAAGACATGCAGAATCAGTCATGCAGGCCTGCATGGGATCATGCAAGAAACTTTTTGGAAGGCCTGAGTCCCGAAGGCCAGGCTTAGCCACCCATGTCTGGTCTTCCTGTGCCCGAGACAGTCCAGCTGTTGTGGCCCAGCTTCTTCATCCACCGGCAGACATGACTAGGTGTGCCCTGCTCCCCGCACTTGACTACGATGAAGAGCAGGTGTCATCTTTCATTTATCCCTGCACCTGCCAGCATCTTGTGGGCCGGCCACAGCAGAGGCTGCACGGACGTGCGGGACAGGGCTCTGCTACTGCCAGGCGCCCTGCACTCTCAGGCCATTTCCTCTTAGAACTGAAAGCACATTCTAACTCCTACCCTCCGCAGCCTCAGCATCAAACCCACTGAGCCAGAAGGGCTTCTGGGGACACGGGGGCTGGGGCAGTGTTCCAGACATCAGGAATTTTGGAAGAAATTTTGGCCAAAGAGATGAAGCAGGAATTTCTTCTCTGTGTTCTGGGTTCCTTGGAGGAACGTAAGGGCCTCAGACTCCCCTCCAGGGGTTCTGGTCAAAAGCTCGCAGGGCTGAGAAAGGAGCCTGGGTTCAGGGTGGACCCCAGTTCTCTGAGGGGGATGCAGCGTCCAGCTGGCTCTCTCAGGGGCCTGACCTGAGGCCGGGGCTGAGGAGGCCTCACGCTTGGCTGGTGTGGAGTGGAGAGGGAGATGGAAGGCGCCCCTTGTTTTGAGGACCCCCTTGGGGGCAGGCTTTGGGACATGCTAAGCTCACGCCCACGCTGGCCCGAGAGGAAGGGGCTGGCGTCGCTCCTTCTCCCAGACGAGGTGATGGAGACGAGGCCCTGTGGCTCAGTGAGCAGTGGCAGCACTGGGACCGTGAAGGTCCAGCTGCATCCACTCTGCTGCATGCTCTAAACTGAGTTGGAACCCCAGGGGGCAGGGCTTCCAAACTTGGCTGGAGTCACAGGCAGTGCCTCAACCCCTGGGGCTCTGAGGTCCCTTCCAGCCACCATCCTGAGGGCCTGTGAGGTCCCGTCTGCCAGGCCAGTCTCTGTAGGGCTTGGAGACCTCAGGATCCCCATGGACAGATTCATCTGGGTGGATGAAAGGCCTCCTTTTGTCCCTGACTTGCTAACTGGGCCAATTACCAAACTGGGAGATTCCCAGGAGGTTGTGGGAAGGGACAAGTGGTCTTTGGGACAAACCATGTGTCATCCCAGCCCATGTGGTTGACCAAGTGTTTAGTATCAAGTTCAACAGACTATGATGCATCTGGCAGGGGACTGAACTGCAGGGGACCAGGCCACCTTCCCTGGGGACAGAGAGAGGAGTACGATGAAAGAGGGAGGTCCAGGGACCCAGCAAAATAACCTGAAGGTTTGGGACTGCAGAGACATGGAGGATTGAGTCTGGACATCCCAAACGGTGGCCCATGGGACAATCACAGTCCCCGGGGATATTCTGCTGAACCCACACACTTTTATTTCAATTAACTGCCAATACTGAAGAGCATGGAGGGTACAACAAAAATCTGAGTTTCGAGTTTAAGTATTTCAAGGTCCAGCAACACCTGGCACCAACGAGCTCTTAAGGCTGCCCCTTTAGGACAGGTTGGGGTCAGGGCAGTGTGCCTCTGGTGGTGTTTCCTCTGGGCCAGGCACTGTTTGAAATGCTTGATGTGAATTAACTCCTCCCACCTTACGACAGTCCTGTGAGTGGTGGGACAAGACGTGAATTTGGAGTCCTGGTTCTCCTTTACACCACTGGGACCCTGATCCTATCTACACCTTACATCAGGTTCTCGGGGCTACCGGGAGGTGGGTGGGGCAGAGGTGACCCCCTTTGGACAGGTGAGGACACAGGTTAAGCAGGGCAGGGCGGGTAAGCCCCAGCCCTCAAGTTGGACGCCTGACAGATGGTAAACCATCCGGGAAGCGGGGAGAGTGGGAGATGGACAGCTGATAAGCAGGCCAAGATGATGACACTAGATGGCATGTGGAATTAATAGCTTGGGGTCCCTGTGCCAAGCCAGACAGGAGCCTAATGGCTCTGTGGCCTGTTGGATTTTGATGGATGACCATGAGGCAGATGGGGGAATCTATCACACCGATGTGGGTTCATGGTGGAAGGGATGGCCTCCCCTTCCCTCCCCCAGCCCCTACTCAAATTTGTTCTGACTCCAGAACAGACGGGTAAGATTCATGGGTGGTTAACTAGGGTGGGGCAGAGGGAGGGCAGGAGGAGGAGCCCCTTAAAAGGGTCCTTTTCTTTCTAAACAAAGGGCCCTGGCAGCAAAAGGAGGCGTGGTGGAGGGTAAGATCCTACCATGTGGGTCTCAATCCCATTCTGTTACTTACAAGCTGTGTAGTCTTGAGCACTATACTCAACCACCCTGAGCCTCTATCTCCCCTTCTATAGAGTGGAGGATGATAAGCTGTTATTATGAGGATTAGCGCCCAGCTGATGACCATCATTCTTACTTCTGGGGTTGCATGGACTATGGTAAGGCTCTGCAGAAGGTGGGAAGGAGCAGGAGGAAGGTGGGCACAGTGGTGTGTTTCCCCAGGTCTGCTGTCTGCCTGGCTGGGGCCAGAGCGCCTGGAGCCCTGGGCAGCCCGGAGCAGAGAACACTAGAATGTCAGGCTCAGGGCTTCCCTGGTGGGTCAGCGGTAAAGAATCTGCCTGCCCACGCAGGAGACACGGGTTTGATCCCTGATCCTGGAGGATCTCACATGCTGTGGAGCAACTAAGCCTGTGTGCTACAACTATTAAGCCTGTGCTCTAGAGCCCAGGAGCTGGAACTACTGAGCTCACACGCAGCAAGTGCAGAAGCCCATGAGCCCTAGAGCCCACACTGGGCAACAAGAGAAGCCACTGCATGGAGAAGCCCGCACTCCGTAACTAGAGAGTAGTCCCAGCTCGCCACAACTAGAGAAAAGCCTGCTCAGCAACCATGACTCAGCACAGCCAAAAATAAACAAATAAAATTATTTTCTTAAAAAAGAAAATCAGGCTCAGGACGTAGAGCTGGATGGACACGCCTCGCTCCCAGTGTGAGTGCTGAGCATGAGCGATGGTTTGGGGACACTAGCTGCCAGTTCTGTGACACTCTCTGGACCTCTCTTTCCTCATTCCTCAGGTGGAGAAGCCCCCTGCCCTCCTCTCCTCCCTGTGCTGAGTAAGTGGAGGCGTGGCACCCAGCTAGGGAGTGACCCTGGGGCAGACACTCCCTCAGCTGGGTAGGGTTTGTGAGCCTAGGTGGGCCAGTCTGACCCCCCTCACTCCCTGCCCTTGAGAGAAGGCTTAGGGTTAGGGTGAGCTGGTCTTACCATTTCCCCCTTTGGTCCCGGCCGGCCCTGGAAGGAGAAGAGCAAGTGAGCTGTTTGCAATCAGGAGCCCCTTCCCGACAGCTGCCCTTCTCATGAACATCTGTGTCTGCGGCCATGTCAAGAGGGTTGAAATGAACAGAGAGGTGCTCTGGACGGGCAGCAGCCTCCCCATGGACTTGGGCATATGTGGGGGCTCAACCAGGATGGGAGACCCCGAGGAGAACACAAGAGGCACCCTGAGGTGCTCGGGTGGAGGTTCAGGGGGCGAGAGCCCTGGCTCCTTTCAGAATAGCAGGTTGAGCTCTCCAGCCCTCTTCTCTCCCTGCCTCACTCCTTTCCAGCTCCTTCAGGAGGCCCGGAATCAGCAAATTCTAGGATGGCTGTTGCTCCAGATGCTGAGGGTACAGTTTGGCCGTGGACTTGTACCCATGGGGGTTGGGGCAACTCGTTCTAATGGCCCCTCCTCCCCTTCTCATTGGCAAGGACTGTACACCCCAAGAACATTCATTTTTATCTAAAGCGCCTTCTCAGGAGTCAGGGTCTCGAGGACTAAAAGACCCCGGGTTAGTGATCTGGACTAAGCGAGGGGGAGGAGCCCACAGAGTGAAAGGGGCCACTCACCGGTTTGCCATCGAGCCCAATGGGACCCTGAAAGATAAACAGGCCAGATGTCAAGACTGAGCATCACAGGCGTTCTGGCAGACAGGCAGCCTGGGGGTGGCTAAGGACACAGGCTCTGGACTCTAACAAGGTCGGGTTCATGTCTCTGCTTCACCACTGGCTGTTACGAAACAGCTAAGCCTTGGCTTCCCACTCTAAAATGGGAATAAAATAATCTCCCACATGGGGTTTTTGTGAGGAGTGAATGAAATGCCACCTGCCCCATGCCTGGCACCTGACAGGCGGCAGTCACCTTGGCACCAAAATCCTTCTCACCCCAGAGGAGAGTGGATGGTGTGTTCCTGGATAGCAGGGCCAGCCAGTCCCGAGGCCTGCAGGAAAGGCCTGCCTCCTATCCTGCTCTCAGAATCTGTCTTAGGCCTTAGGAGGGGCTCCCCGGACATTCAGATGGCCAGCCGACTGCCCCACACCCCAGGCGGATTAACCCTCAAAGCCAGGTTGGAGGTGGCTTCCCCGAGAGGCACCATCTTCCCCAGAGTCCACGGGCCAGCCGGGCTTCATGGCTGTGACCTTGCAGCCTGTCTGGCCTGCCACGCCTCTAGTTCCATGTTGATGTCCCTGTCCTTTTCTGCACTGTGAGTCGAGCACCAGGCTACTCGCCTTGGCGGCTTTCTATGAAAGCCAGTGGGAAGAGGTCCTTGCTGAGGGGGGTTTAGAAGTGCACAGGCAGCTTGAGGGCCAGCCCTGCCTGAAGTTCATCACCCAGCCAGGACCAGGGGTCTCTGCAGACACAACTCACCAGTCCTCTCCACTTACCGGAAATCCTGGAAAACCTCGGGTGCCCGGCTGACCCTGAAAAGAGTGGGAGAGGAGTGAGGATGGGCGAGGAGGTGAGGAAGCCAAACCTTAGTCCCTGGTTCACCTGGGCTCCCAGAGGGTCCACGGATTCCCTCCCATTCTGCTGTGATTGTCCCTGGGAGATGCAGCCTGGGAGGCAGAATGGGGAAAGATGGGCATGGACCATCATAGAAAATCTCCTCCAGGGACTGGGGGTGGGAAAGGGGAACACAGGGGTCAGCCTCCTTCGGGTCTTTCTGGGAAGTAACTCTCTGAGCTCCTCTTTGCCCGCCTGGATGCTCTGAACGCCTACGTGGGAACAGGGTGGAGAGCAAGGACCGCTGGGGACTCAGCCTACAGCACACTGAACTCCTTGACTGTGACTGTCCAAGTCCTCTTCATTCACACAGTTAGTGCTCATGGCCACCTATCTAAGGATGGTTTGGATATCAGAACTGACCTTCGGAATGTGTTTTCAGGCCAGAACAGGTCAGATTATCCACTGTCCAGTGTCCCTTCACCCTGGCTAGTGGGGCTCTCCTGGCTGGACAATGTCTGGATACCCCCCATCTTTGTGGGGTGCAGAGCTATCACGCCCATTTTCCCCAGGGTACAAAGTACACAGATCGGTATTCAGGTTGGAAATTTGAGGCAGGTTCATTGGCCACAGTCCAGTGGTTTATGATCCAGATTCAGGACAAAGGAGAAGAATGGAGGCGAGAAGAAGGCTGAGGCTGTGCAGATCCAGTGCTGGGGTGGGGTGACCAGGAGGTCCAAGGTGATAGAGTTGAGAAGCCTGGATCCCATCACTCCCCATCCGAAGAACTAGCCAGGGTTCTCTTTTGGGCACACATCTTTCAAGGTCAGCCTCAGTCTTATCCCGGTGCACCACTTTAGCTCTTTTCATGCCTCACCTTCCCACCTACTTTCTGCCTGCGCACCCTGGCTGACCTGCCTGTCCCTGGACACACCACATCCCTTACATGTCTAGCTCTAAGCTTGGAGTCTCCCCTGGGCTGAGATGGCCTCAGCCTCTTCCCAAGTCTGGGGTTTGAGTCAGGCAGACTGAGTTCTAATCCTGTCTCCTCCACCACTGAGGGCTGTGTGACTTGGAGCAAGCCGCTCATCTTCCCCATGCCTCAGTTTCCTCATCTATAGAATGGGACTAGCTATATAAACTCACAGGGTCAGTCAATTATATCTTCAGAGCCTATTGAGATGGTAGCTGCCATCATCACGGTAACCTGAGCTGAAATTTGTTAAACTGAACTGAACCTAAGGGCACCAGAACTCAGTAAGGTTGCTTTTGGCTTTTGATCTGATACGTCTCAGGGTCGATGGAGGCTTGTCCTTGCCAAGCAGTAGATTCAAATCAGACCCCATATCTAGAGGAGGATTTCTCTGGGTCCATCTGCTGTAAACATGAAACCTCTCCGGGCTGCTTGGGTCCTCCTTGAAGCTGTGGACTTGAGTGTCCAGAGGCCTCTGCTCAGGGGACAAGGCTGGGTGGGACTGGGTCCCTGTGGGTAGAATCCATGCACTGGTCAGGAGGGTAGCACACTGGAGCATGCTCCAGGCCTGGGATGGGCTTGTGGAAAGCATCCAAAAGGGCAAGAGGGTGGAGATACCACTCATGTAGCAGAAGGGCCCAGGCTTCTCTCCTCTCAAATATAAGTGATGCTAAGAATAGCACAAAGGAGAAAACCCGGAAACCTCCCAGTGTAAACTTTCAGTTACGTTGAACTCTGAGAGGCCCAAAGAAAAGGTCAGGAGGAAAGGATTCCAAGAAACATCTTCAGTCCCGCTCCGGGTGATATTTACATGGTGGGGATAATCACATGGTTTGCTAATTACAGAGCCGTCCCTGGTAGCAGGGTGCGTCTCTCCAACCCAGAGCCAAGTCTGGGGCTAACCAAGGCTTTTTCAGGAGATCTTGGGAAGGATTTTGTCATTGACCAGCTGGAAACCGGGACTCCACTTCCTTGAGAGGCTGGGTATTGGCAAGGCACGTGGAGAGGCTTGAAGCTGGACTTTAATTTCTATCTCTTCACATCTGTGCCGAAGGTGGACATCTCTTCCAATGGTTATTGACTGGCTATGTTTATTCGGGAACTGCCTGTGTGCATTCTTTACCAGTAACTCTTCTTCCTACTGATTTGAGTAAAGCTCTTTGACAAGAATAAGAACTGGGAGTCATATGTGCTGCAAATATTCTTTGCAATTTGGCGTTTGTCTTTTTTATGGTATACTTTCTGCCATATGGAAACTCTACGTCTATGTCAACAAATGTATCAATATTCTCCTATGGCTTCTGGGTTTTAGGTCACGTTTTGAAACACCTTCCTCAGTTCAGAAATATAAATGTTTGCTCACGTTTGTCCTCTAATTTTATGGCTGCATATTTTATATCTAAGTATTTTGTTCATTTGAAATTTATTCTGATTTCTAAGCTGTTTGTAGTTGTCTCAGCATTTCCTGAACAAGCTATCTTCTTTTTTTATTGGGAAGTGAAGTCTTTATCATGGACCAAATTTCAAGATGCATTTAGCTTTATTTCTGTTCTGGTTGTTGTTTTAATTGCTCTGTTTCTACAATACGTTTTACTATCTAGTAGAAGAACTACACCTCTCCTTCCTATGCCCCTTTCTCTATTTTTCAAAAAGTTTCTGAAATTCTTACAAGATTTTTTTCCAAGTGAAATTGAATATTATTTCACTGAACTCCTAACCAACCCCCAAATTCACTGGTATTAGAATCATGTTAAAATTATGGATGATAGATTTACTTGTAGATTAATTTGCTGATTAATATTATGTCCTTCTATAGAAGAACAAGGGCTTCCCTGGTGGATCAGATAGTAAAGAATCTGCCTGCAGAGCTGGAGACCTGGGTTCAACCCCTGGGTCAGGAAGATCCCCTGGAGAAGGAAATGGCAACCTGCTCTAGTATTCTTGCCTGGGAAATCCTATGGACAGAGGAGCCTTGCAGGCTACAGTCCATGGGGTTGCAAAAGAGCTGGACACGACTTCAGGACTAAACAACACCAATATAAGAACAAGGGAAATAAGCTTCACATTGCTTTCTAAAATCGCTTCCCTTAGTTCAAGGCCAGGGAAGAGAGGGAGCCAGGTGGATCCCTGTGTCTGCCCCTCCCTTCCTTTCTCCTGCCCGTGTGTGTAGGGTAAAGCAACATAGACGAACCAAAGTTTCTGGTTGGAGAGAAACTTCCCTCCTGGCTGACCTCTCAAAGAGGGCCAGTCACGGATCTGTCCACAGCCTGCCTCATTCCACCTCCCCCACCCCAAGTCAGGGCTGACCATCTTTTCAGCAGGACTCTGTGCTAGTAAACACTTACTTACTCAGGCTGGGGAGACTAGGGAAGACAGCCCTGCTTTGTGCAGCCTTTGCCAATTTCTGCAAATCTGTGATTCTGTAAATACTCTCATCACAGCCCATTTTAAGCGTTCCAGCCAGCCCCGCACCTGCAGCCTCTTCTAAACATGCTCAGTGCTGGAGCCAGAAGGATCAGAGGAGCTCTGTAAACTGCAAGTCTGGTCATGTCCCCCCTTAGCAGAACATAACCCAAAGGATAAAGTCCCAACTCCTGGACATCATGTCCTTCACAACTGGGTCCTCGCTCACCTTGACAACCTCCTTCTCACCATCCTTGCTCTTGCTTTGTTCTAGAAGAAACTTTCCTGGGACTTCCCTGGTGGTCCAGTGGTTAAGAAACCACCTTACAATGCAGGGGACTTGGTTTCAGTCCTTTGTTGGGGTACCAAGATTCCATATGCCACGGAGCAACTAAGCCTACGTGTTACAACTACTGAGCCCACTTGCCCCAGTTGGAGTCTGTGTGCTGCAACAGAAGACTCTTTGTGGCGCAACTAAGACTCAACACAGCCAAGTAAACAAATAATTTTTTTAGAAAGGACTCTGCCCATTTCTCCAGTAGTTTACAGGAATTGCACCTGCCTTGGAAGTTCTGCTCCTTCTTGATCACAGTTTAGTTACCTCTTCCTCCTGGAAGTCCTCCCTGCCTGCCTGCACCCCAGGTCAGGTGCCTCTCTCCGTGTCCCTAATTGTTCCCAGACAAGCACTGACCATCTGGACTATAATCACTATAGGGTGGTTTCTCTCTGCAAAAGGGTAAGTGGGATGCAGTCAGGTTTTCATCATCTACACAGGGTCTAGGATGCAGTCGGTGCCTGACAAATATTAGTGGAATGAATAAATGAAGACACATCCAGCAGGGGTATCAAGCTGGCTGTAGGGTGTCTCCTTGTGACTGAGGGCTGGAACTTTAGACAGCTCTTTCTTGCCTCTGAAGAAAAGCTAGGGGCTCTGGGAAGGAACAAGCTTCCTTTGAGATGGTGGGCTTTCTTAGCCTGGCTGATGACCTTTCCGGTGCCTGCTGGGCCAGCCAGCGTTTCGGGGTCCCAGCCTCCAGCTCAGCTTAATGGGGCCCATTGTTCTGGCATCTTGAACCATCCTTCACCAAAGTGCGTGGAGTTCCCCCCTTTGCAAAGACCATTTCTAAAGTTCCAAGAGAGGAGGAAGGTGGCCCCTAGACCAGCAAGGCTGGTTCTCATTAGCAGCGTATATTCAAGGCCCTTCCTGGCTGAGTGGAAAGCCATATGTTCCCCATCATCACCGGTCACAGAGGGCTTGCCCACTTGACCTCTGCCCCTTGACTGCATTGGTCCCTTGGTCTTCTGGGGTCCCCTACTTTCACTAGCTCCAGAGGGCTTGCTGGGAGGAGCTGCAGGGGCTGCCCTGGTGTCTCGTGAGGACTCCATGGGGGTAGGCCCAGCCAGCTCTGTGATGGTCACACACACAGGCCAAAGTCAGAGGGCCCTGGGCTTGGTCAAGCCTTCTGGTGCCATAAAGCCTCTCTTAACACCAACCAAGCTCTCACAGGGAGGGCTTTTTCCTCAAGGTAAATATCCTTTTTAAACAGTTGAACTTAAAACATGAAAGAGGGTGTTGGGGAAACAACATTAGCATTGGAATGAGGCTGACTGGGCCCAAACCAGGCTCCAGCACTGAGGAGCCAGGTGACCACAGGCCAACTCTGCACCTTTCTTTCCCTCTCTGGGAAATGGGCTGGCAGGGCCTGCCTCGCAGCTTTCTTGGGAGCTGAAGACCAGCACATACATGATCTTTCAGTTTAGGACCCAGCATGTCTCCAGGTGTCCATGAGAGGGAAGCAGTCACTATTACCGGAAATAGAAAGTACTTCTCACCGCTGGAGCCAAGTCCAGCGTGGTGGTTATATTTATGCACGCTGAGCCAGAAGCAGGGTGGAAGGTTGGGGGGGGGGGCGGTGTTGGGTAAAGCAGACCCCGCCCTCTGCCCGTATTCTCTGGATGTGGGGTGTTTTCAACCACCTCTATGTAGCCTGCTGAAAGCTGCAGCTAAGAGGGTGTGAGAGGACCAGCCTGATCCACACAAATGGAGCGTTGTGTCAGACGGGGAGGCAGGCAGAGATGGTGGCCAAGGGGTACGGTCCGTATTCTGTGTTACTCCCCTGTCCTCCTAACAGGCCCACCCCAGGCTTGGTCCTTGCCTTTGGAACCTAGGGCACTGTCTTTCTCTGACTTTCCCCTCTCCTGGCTTGCCCTCCAGCTGCATACCACCTTTGTCAGGAATACCCAATACACGAGGGGGCTTACAGTCCATTGTGGCAGCAGCCCCGTGAACCCAGAAACACAGGTGATGGGAACTCTGTGGCCGGGTGGTCTGCTACAGCAGCAGAGGTCAGAGGGCAGGCTCTGAGCACACAGCCCGGCTGAGTGTCATAGCCTAGCAAGGCCCCACTCACGTGTATGACCTTCAGCAAGCCACTCAACTTTTCCGGGCCTCGATTTCCTCATCTGTAAAATGGGTGTGCTCATAGTACCTCCCTGTGAGGTTCTCGTAAGGGTTAAGTGAGCTGCTATGTGTAACGGTCTCAGGATACTGCCATAGAGTAAGTGCAAAGTGTCAGTCTTCAGCACTATTGTGTGATCTGAGCCTTGGAAACCTTGCTGAAGCCTGTCTATGCAGCCCAGGACCCTCAATCCCTGCCTCCAGCCCAGGCCCCCGACTGGCCAGCCCTGCCAGCCCCACTCTGTCCTTTGGCTTCCCCTGCTAAAATTCCTGGGCTCTGCCCCTCTGCTCCCAGCTCGTACTATAGCCCCTCCCTGACTGTTCAAGGGTCCCCTCCCTTGGACAGAGCTTAGCAATTTGCTCTCTGACCCCTCTCCTTAGTCTGTGGGTAGAAGACTCCTGCTTGCCATTGAACACAGGGGGATAAGTTAGAGGGCTTCATCCATCCACTGGGTGAGGCTCTGGGAGTCTGAGGCTAGGGCTCCACATCCCTTCCCCCTCCCATGCATGGTCAGTCAGCAAAAGAGCCCAGGAGAGCATGGAGACGGCAGCCCGTTGCTATGGGAGGAGCCCTGGGGCCAGGGGTCCTGGGTTCTAATCCTTCTCCATCTGCGGGACCCCGGCCAAGCCTCTTCCTCTCCCTGTGCCTCAGTTTCCCCTTCCGAGAGGTCCCTTCTGCTCTGACAATTGGAGATTTGATTGAAGCCCCGTGGGTCGGACACTCTTTGAGAAAAACAGTCAGTCCTCCTTCCCACAGTCACGGTATCTTCCCGCAGCATCACCCAAGCCCCCCTTTTGGTCCCTAAGGAACTGTACTGGAGGGGAAGTGTCTCTCGATTTTCCCAAGCCCCCGGCCACTGGGCAGAGGGTACTGGGACCCAGACTAAGCACAAAAACGAGCCTCTGTGGGCGAGTGGTGGGCAGGCTTTGCCAAGACCAGGAGTGGGAGCTTGGGTCAGGGAACCAGGCCTCTGGGGTAGCTGCTCCCTGGGCATCTGGAAACAAGGCTTTCCCCTGGAAAGCTGGAGCCCCGGGCCTCCCCACCCCAAGAAGAGCCAGCACTTCCTCCCTCTGCCTGTAAACGGCAGGGCCGCCTCACAACTGCTGTCATTTCGTGGCTAGAGAGTCGGCTCTCAGAAACCTTCCCAAGAGGGTGTAACTTAGGTGGATTTAGGCTACTTTCTTTGACATTGACAGCAGCACTGAGGCCGGGCCAGGCTGACTGCATCCCATGTGGTAGGCATCACACCCAGAGGCACAGCCAGGACTTGCGTACCCCCCTCCCCACCCAGCCCTTCTCATTAACTCACCCATCCATCCATCCCAAAGAAGGGCAAAAACCACTTACAGGGGGGCCACGGGGACCAATGATGGACATGCCGGCATCTCCTGGGGCGCCCTGCATGGGAGAGAAAGAGGGAGAAGGGGAAGAGGGAGGGGAGGGGAGGGGAGGGGAGGAGAGGGGAGGGGAGGGGAGGGGAGGGGGGAAGAACAGAAAGGAGAAGCTGGCAGGTGGGGAAGGCAGAGAGGGTAAGGGGGGACCCCAAGACCCAGAGACCGCAGGACAAGAAGGCAGAGGAGGTGGAGGAAGATGAAGGACTCACAGGAGAGGAGATGAAAAGAGGATGTATGGAACATTCCAGAAGGATCAAGAAGGGCAGTGGGGAAGCAGGAGGAATGGAGAGAAGAGATATGAGTGACAGCACATGATTGGGGACCAGAGAAAGAGGGCGGTGGGCCCCCAGGCCGGGAAGTGGGGAGAAGAGGATGCCGTGCGGTGATGGGGAAGAGGGAGGAGGAGGGGGTGGGGGGAGAGAGGCAGGGAGGGAGACTCAGCTCAGCCATGGCTGCGCAGGCCCTAGAAGCGTCCCCACAGGGCCCTGCTCAGGATGCTCCCCAGCCTGCCCCAGCCCCAGCCAAACTTCACACCCCCTGAGCCTTCTTCCCCAGTCCCCAGTGCCCACGTGGCTGCACACCCTGTAACTGCCAGACAGCAGCCAGCCCCCGGATGGAGCTGCTGTAAACAGAGGTAGGGACAAGATACACACTTGCTGTGTGGGCCCAGCAGGCCTGAGCCTGGAGGTTAGAGCTGCCTTGGCCTCCTAGTCCTGGTGTGGAGTGACACAGAGGGGTTAAGCCTGCGGCAGAGTTTTCAGCCCGGAGAGGATGGTGGATGCTGGGCTGGAGGCTCAAAGTGCCATGTGGTCCAGCTGCCTAGATCAGCTTGTGTGTGTGTGTGTGTGTGTGTGTGTGTGTGTGTGTGTGTGTGTGTGTGTGTGTGTGTGCGTGTGCGTGCGTGCGTGTGCATGTGTGTGCTGGAGCTTGGGGAAGTGTGACAGAAGGAGGATGAAGGGGGTATGAACACAAGTGGGGATGAGAGGTGATGTTCTGGCAGAAGAATCCTGACGGTGCCCGGCTGGAGGATGGCCGGATGCTACTTCCCTCCAGGAGTCCAGGAAATGCCCAGGCCTCACCTGCAGGTCTTGCTCTGCCTCACAGAACCTATCTGAGCCCACATATCTCCTCTGTGAACAGGATGCTGAGAGAAGCTCTGCTGCCCTTACAGGGCAAGGGACGGAAATACATTTGTAAAATGTCATGCCTCACACGCAGGTGAAGAGTGAACTCAAATTAAGTAGCTGTTTATTCCATTGCAATTATGTAATAATTTTTATACAAGGCAACATAGTGTGATGGGTAGGAGCCAAAATGCTTGGGTTTGAAGCCCAGCTCTGCTCCGTGCAGGCTGATCTTGGGCTACTTAACTTCTCTCTGCCTCAGTTTCCTTACCTGTAATGCAGAGATAATAGCACCTGTCTCATAGGGTAGATGTGAAAACTTCATGAGATAATGGTGTAAAATGCTTAAAAGAATGCCAGGTCTTCGAAGGGGCTAACAAGTGCCTGCTATTATTCTTATACTGTGATCATGTCCCCTGTCTTTCCCCTGGGTGGTTTAACCACCCGTGAGGGTGAGACCCAGTCTTTGTTATACTTGGAAGACAGCATAGCACAGTGGTTAGGGACCTGAGTCCAACCTGGAGTCAGGCACCCTGGGAATCCTCTCCAGCTCTGTCATTTAAAAAAGTTTTTTTTTTTAAAAATTTTTAAATTGTTTGGCCACGCCATGAGGCATGTGGGATCTTAGTTCCCAGACTAGGGATTGAACCTGTGCCCCGTGCAGTGGAAGCACCGAGTCTTAACTGCCGGGGAAGTCCCCAGCTCTGTCACTTTCTGCTGTGTGACGTCGGGTATGTGACCCTGCCTCTCTGTGCTTCAGTTCCCTCTCATGTAAATGGGACTACCAAGCCTCCCTGGAAGGGCTACACCACTGTTACCTGGGACGTTTACAGAGTAAACCGCTTAAAACAGCGCCTGACACAGTTTGCGCTTAATATATGGTTGTTGCTATCGTTACTGTTGTCATTGTTATTTCGGAGATGGGGAGACTTGCAGAAATACACACTGCGGTGTCCAAGCGAGGAAGTGTGGAGCTGGGGCCAGGAGTCTGCTTCTAGCCCTCTGGTCATCTCTAATCCTGTGGGACCTCGGGCAAGCTCCACACCCACTCTGGGCCTCATCTCGAGAGCCAGCTGGTTAGCTACACTGCTCTATAATCCCTCAGAGCCCACCCAGTTCCAGGAGAGGACTGTTTCTTTGGCGTCTAGCTTCCTGGGAGACTCCACTCTAACACCCCGGGAGTCTGTCTGGGCGTCTGCTGGGGGACTCTCTCGGGGAGCAGCACAAAGAGAGTGTCCCGGTTTGAGGGGGCAGTGGTGGGCTGCAGATGGGGGTAGGACCAGCCACATACAACGGCAGCTGGTGCTGTCCTCACCTCTGGGAAGGGTGACTGTCTAAGGCCAAAATCAGTGCCAGGAGGCCATGTGCAGCCCCCACGGGCAGCAGAGACCCCTCAGCCAGGGAAGTGGGACCTCAGTCAGGGAAGTGGGACCTCCGCCCACGACTGCTGCCTGATGGGGTGGAGGCTGTTAGGAGACCTGGCCGTGAGAGGCTGCGAGGGCAGAGCAGGCTGGGCTGGCAGCCTCCACTGGGGCCTGTGCACTAGGAGGAGGGCTGGAATGGGGGGCTTCCAAAAGCACCCCCCATGACTCCAGGGGGTGGAGGCACTGGTGCGGAGGGGAAAGTGTGGACTCACCTTCTCGCCTGGTTGGCCCTTTCCTCCCTGGGGCGATCACATGCAACATGGGGTGCAGGGAAGAGAGAGGGGCGCAGGGAGAGAAAAAAGAAAGGATGAGAGAGAGACACACGCGCAAGAATTCGTGTTAATGGCATGACGACCAAACACAAGAAATCACCGTGAAATAAGAAACAAAACCAAACACAGATGCTGACACTCAGCAGGTCCCAAGTCTGACAAGCATAGCTCGTGGATGGCTGTTGTCTCAGCCCAAAGGCTGGCCCCAGCCAGATAACTAGGAAGGAAATAGTGGCAGGGACCTTAAGAAGCCCTCTTGACATCTGTGTGCATGGTGTGTGTGTGTGTGTGTATGTGACAGACAGAGAGAGACAGAAAGAAGGAGAGCCCACCCAGGCCAGAAACGTGTCTGAGGAGCTGTGGCCCCAGCAGCCTGGGTCTTTTGTGGAGGGAGCGGGCATGGGAGAGACTTTCAAGGACTGTGAGGTGAGGTGCAGTCCAGTCCTTTTGAAGGTCTAGCCGAACACCAAGCACGACACTGCCAAGCTAGAAGCGACAGGAGTCGTTAGGGGTGGCCAGGCAAGATGCGATGAGGGACACAGACAGAAGGACACACATCTGGGAGGATGCGTCCGGGATGCAGAGGGAAGTGGGTCATGGCCAAGGACCCCTGGACCCACGGTGACCAATCCACCCTCATTCACAGCAGCCAGGAGCACCATCTCTGGTGAATCATGAGAACATCTCAGGCATTTCACACCCATCGTCCACCCCAGTATTCTCAGGTGGCCCGTGCCAGGACACCTACGGGGCAGCCAAATGGGCCCATTGTCACATTTGAAACAGCACAAGCAGCATAGAAGCGCCAAGGTGGTTTGAAAATAGCTTTGTGTAGAAGGAAATGGGGAGACCTCCAGTCGCTCTTTCTCCTACCCACCCCCTGCCCCCCTGTGGTCAGAACAAGGCTTGGATGGACACTTCCTGGGGGGATACATCCATAGGGCCCAAGAAGGAGGGCATGAGGGGGCAGGCCTGGAGGGGCTGCTTTGCACTCTGCAGGCTTCCCGGCAGGCTGGCGGCTGCACACAGGGTAGAGACTCCTGAAGCTTACCTGTCAGGAGCAAGGACTTGGGTGTCTTGGGTACCAGACCCAGCTCCACCCCAATCCTGGGTAAACTGAGTCTCAACGTGCTCATAGACAAACAGGATCTCAGAGGGCTGCGGTGGAGAATGAACCTGGCCCAGGCTTTCCCAAAGTGAGCCCCTGAGAAAGGCTGGCTGAATGTCACCCCCCTACTCTACACAGGACACACTGACAGCTTGGGGGACTCAGGGTTTGGGCTTAGGGAGCTGAAGCCTAGAGAAAGGGTGAGGCAGGGGTGCCACAGTGCTGTGATCTGGGAAGCGGCGGGAGAACCGCCCAACGGGGTGGCCCAGGGCTCCCAGTCTCCCTGTCTTGACAGTTCTTGGGTGGCCCAAGGGAGCTCAAAGCTCTGTGACATGGAACCCTTGTCCCGAACCTCTGAAATGTCCCAGAACCTAGGCTTAGAACTGTGGCTTCACCCTAAGGATCAGACCCTCCTTAGAGCTGTGATTCCCATGGAGGGGATTTGGGAGGCGGGAGGCAGGATTCCATTATTAGGGTTAGGAGCACAGATCTAGAGTCAGGCTGCCTGGATTAAAATAAGCCACTTCCTGGACCTGCGACCCTGGGACAGACACTTGAACATCTGAGCCTCAGTTTTCTCATCTGAACGATGGGGGTGGACATCGTGCCTGCCTCATGTAGTTCTTGGGAGGACCGAATGAGCTGATGCGTGGAAGGCCCTGAGCACAAGAGACAGCACTTTCAAGTGTTAGCTATGATCTGGTGCCTCTGCGCACTGGGCTCACACCAGGCCAGCCATGCACACAGGATGCCAAACCCAGGCCTAAGGCCAGCCCAGGCCAAGAGGTGACGTAAACAAGGCAAAGCATGTGAGTGACATGGAGAGATGGCATGGGGTTGGTCAGGGGGCACTGGAAACCAGGGTGGAGGTTAAGGCTGGCAGCTGGTGGGGAATCAGAGGTCAGACGGGGAGAGGAGCTCGGGCCATGTCCTAGACTTGGGGGGCCGGGGAGGCCGGTGTGTGGTCATCATTGCCTTAGGCAGCCGCCAGGTGCTGCCTTTCCAAGCACCAGGAAAAACCCTGGTGCTCGGCCCTCAAAGCCTAGTGCTAACCTTCCCATATGTGACACAAGCTCCCTATCATGTCTTCTGTTTCACCATCTTATTTTTTTAGCAGGAAACGAAGATTTTAACCCGCACCTTCCTGGTGAGGATTGGAGGCACTGCCTGGAAGGAAGCCCTGTCTTCATCATTAGCCTCTGTCTAGGGAAGATGCCTCCAGACGCTGGCTACACTGTAGTTTCTGTAGGGCACTTTCCATTTGCGTTTCCTGCCATCTTTCACTGCTCTTGCTGGAGGATGGTTGCAGGAACAGCTAAAAATCTGAGGGTGAGCTACCTGTCTCGGGGCGGTGGGGGTGGTTAGGGCATAGAGTGGATGGGAGTCCTTGGTAGTGATTGGCAAAGAGCCTTTATTCGTGCCATTTTTGGATTTTTCCTTTGCCGTGGCAGTTCTCTGGAGAGTTAAAGCCATTTTGCAAGATCTGAAGGGTTGGAATAAACCATTCCCCTCTTCCTCGAGTGTCCTTTCTGCAGCAGCCTTGGGTGGGGAGAAGCGAGAGGTCTGACTGCCTCCTAGGGGGTGGGGTGGTCTGCAGGCCAGGCCAGCACAGGGAAGCAAGCAATGGCTGCCCGAGCGGGCAGAGATGCTCCAACTCACCACACGTCCAGGCATCCCAATGGCACCTTTGTCCCCCTGATGAAGGAGGCAGAAACAATTAGAAGTGGTTGGAGCTGGGCCAGCATGTGAGGGGCCCCATGGCTAGCTACACACCCAAGATCTGGCTTGCCTGGGCGGTGATTTCCTGGAATGATTTCCAGGCATCGTGGGTGAACTTGCCCCTTGAGCCCCACAGACTGGTCGCATCCTTATCACGCTCAGCTTCAAGATAGGGAGAGTGAATGGCAGCTCCCATCTGACAGAAGGGTGCATCCCTACCCTTGCTCTGTTTCTGCCAGAGCTGGGGAACAGCACCCATGGTCCCCAGCTCCTCCCCAAGCCCTGTGTCTGCAAAGACTACTAATAGAGTCCTGCCCCTCCTCGCCACCAGCCCAGCACCATCACTGCGCCATGTGGCTTCAGCCGCATCATGAGTTTCAGCTGCTCAGACAGAACTGCTTTGTTTTGCAGCCAGGGGTTATATCTCGTCATTCTGGAAATCTGTTTATTAAGTTTTATTCCTCCCTCTTTTGGTAGAGAATATTTTTTTGCAATCATATATGTGCAGACTCATAAAATCTGGGGTAGGGCTTGGGGTTTGCCGGGAGCCTGGAAGGATGGAAAGCCACAGGAGCTGAAAATCAGACGGTGTTTGTCCCGGTAGGAAAGAGCTGGGTTTGTGGGTTCATCTGAAGGGTGGGCATTTCTGGAGTGATTCTGTGTCTGCTGACGCCACTTAGGCAAATTCTGTGAGGGATAATTAGCATCCTAAGATGTTCATGGGCCCACTAGGGAGTAGCAACCAGCTCTGAACTGGGCTCCTGTTACATGCACACTGTCAAGACTGAAGGTGTCTTCAGTAAAGCGTTCAGACTTTGGGAAAGAGTGGCAGGGTTGCAGCAAGGATTATGAGCATGGATCATAACCATGATCCATGAGCTCCCTGAAGCTCCCTGAACATCCAGGTCTCTCTCTTGGGGCTGCTGAGAGGATGCCAAGAGACTATGGCTCTGGGAATCTAACTCTGGGTGACTGCCACCTGGTGAGTGCCGTGTAGACTTTGTCTACAGGTACCGAGCCCAGCAAGTTTCCGGAGAAGCGATTGTTATAAACATGTGTGTACTTCACACTTTTGCACTTCACAACAAGCATCAGCAGATCTTTTTGTTGGTCACTCCCAGGTCCCTTCATGGGGAAGCCTGAGTAGGGCTGTGACCCTTCCCACTGAGGACGCCAGGCCCACTGGTTGTCACTTGCGACATCCCAATGGCCCACTTGCTCTTGTGTTTTTGAATGATCTTGCAGGATGTGTGTTTTGGTTTCATTTCTTTTCTTTTTTTTTTAAACTAATGGTCTTTGCAGTCCTGGCCATAAAATGCTTGGTTTAGGGACGGGCATGGAGTGGCCGGAGACTGGAAATTCTTGTGTGGCGGCCCCTGCTCTGCGAATTGCCCCCAGATGCTTTTTAAAGGTGGACGTTGTCAGAGAAAAAACAAAGTCTGCCCACGTTCCCCCAGTCATCTGACTTTTCCCTCTCCTTGGATTTCATGGGACAGATTGCCGTGTCCTTCTTTGCTCCAGGGTTCGTACTTGCTTGGACAGTTTTCATTTTCAAAGCTAAACATTCTCCCACATGTATTTCATTAAGAGAGTCCTTGCTAGATTTGAATTCTAGAAGTTACTGGTTTAGTCAAGAGGTTATAGCACAATTCACATTGAAAAGAGGAGCAACTGGGATAGAAAGATGCACAGGAGGCTCTGGAATTCAATTGATGTGGCCTTCGGGGCAGGGAGAGAGGGCAGCCTGGTGCCAGCCCTGGCTCCCCCTAAATGCCCACCTTGGCCCTCTGGCTGGCTAGAGCATCTCGCCTGAGCCAACAGCCATCCGAGGGCCCATGGTATCCAGTACTCCATGCTTTGGTGCCCCAAGCTACACCCCACAGGGCAATGTCTTTGAAGACTTTAAAGATGGGTCTCAGATGCCCAGTATGCATCACAGAAAACAGTAGTATGGGATGCTGTGTGATAACATGGGGCCTTCAGCAGGTCTACAACTGAGGCTTGGACAATCGGACCAGCTATTTCCCCTCTCTATTTCCTCATCTATAAAATGGGCATAATAGTACCCATTTTATTGAGTTGATGAACAAATCAAATGTATAGAGAGCATTGAGCTTGGTGCCTGGCATGTATTAAGGTCTCAGTGAGAGATGGCTATGAGTACTATTTCTACTTTTGTCCCAAAGCCCCCATGGATACTGGACCCAGCTTCTCTAGCACTCAGAAATGGTAACTCGGGGGGGAAAATAAAGTGTTTGAGTCTACTCTTACCAGGGGACATAGCAGGAACAGTGGCCTTTAATGAAGCTGGTATGCAGGATGACCAGTAAGCCAGGGGGCTGCCTTCCCACCCAGCCCCCCAGGAAAGGTGCCCAGGTGCTTCACCCTCAGTCGTAGGATAGAGATGCTGAAGAGAGGCCTCCCATCCAGACACACCTGGTGGAAAGTGGCCACCCACCCTCTCCGGTCCTTGGATTGAGGAAGAGCATGTGAGAGAAAGGCAAAGGGAGAAAGAAACGAAAGGTACTTACCGGGAGGCCGGGTCTTCCAGCAGGACCCTGAAATTAAGGAGGAAGAGTGAAGTTTAGGAAGGTCAGGGTATTGCAATATCTAGCTGTGTGCCCTTGGAGTCCCTTGTGCTCTACGAGCCTCTGTTATTTTGTAAACAAAATGAAGACAGGGCCTTAATCACTAAGCTTCCTTTCAGTTGTAGCATCCATTCAGTTACTCATTCATTCGTTCAGGAAAGCCGCTGGCAGAGGCCTTCTCTGTGCCAGGCCCAGAGCCTGTGCAGGGGACAGAAGACAAGAACGCCGCTTCATAACTATCCCTCAGGGACCATCAGAGCTCTGGGCCTCACCAGCATGTCCCCTCTCTCTGAGCCTCTGTGCCTCAGGGTTCCCACGCATGTGTTCTGGCCCTGGCCTGGGAAAGGGCCTGAGGGCCTGGGGCTTGGCCCTCCCTGTCCTGCCACACAGGAGAAGCCAGACACCATCTCTGATGGAGCCAGTCTGCCTGGGACACTTCTGGGGGACCTGCCCCATCTGTGCCAATGGACCATGACCAGGGAGCAGAGGGTGGGAGCCTCCCCGGGGGGACCTCTTCCCCTCCACCGGGATGGTGAGGGGAGCAGTGGGACTTCCTTCCTTTGATGCCTCTAACTGGCTTCAGGCCACTCTCTCTACAGTGAGTTGGTGCTGAGGGTGAGCAGGAGGCGGGACCCCACCCCATGTGGCTCTGGGAACCTGTCTGCACTGACCACAGCCATATCTGTCTCAAACCCTTTATGTGAATAACTCTAGGACTCTTGCCTAGCACAATTCTGGGTGTAGACTAAAGATACCCTATGATGGATCTCAATTCCCATTGAAGAGAGGAAAACATTCAACAAAGCATTGATCATAATAGTTATTCTCAGAGTAATATGCACAGGAGGGGGCACAGGAACAAAGGAGCTTCTGAGAAACTCATGTTTTTCCTTCTGGCCTCCAACTTCCCGATAGATCTGATACAAGAGGGTGGTGGGGTGCCGGCAGAGGGCGGGGAGGACCACCTGGAGAGAGCTTCTGGAGCCAGGCCCCCACCCTGGCATGGCTGAGGCCTGGGGGCAGGAGAGACAGGGTCGTGGTAAGGGAGAAGCAAGCTTCAGTTAAGAGCAGGGCTCTGGTGTCAGCCGGCCTGGCTGTCACTTACTAGTCAGTGACTTCAGGCAAGCCGCTTGGCCTCCCTGCACCTCAGTTTCCTCATCTTGTAAATGGGAGAGCAGTCTCTACCTCTTGGGATCGAATGAGCTGATGTATGTAGAGCATGTGGCATGGGGCTGGCAGGGAGCCAGCGCTGAGGACCGCAGTCATCAGAACAGAAGAGGACTGGCTGGGAGGTATGTGCAGCTAGGCCCGCGCTCTCCTTTCAGAGGCACAGCCATCAGGCATGTTTCTCTCCTTCCAGACATCCCACTCTTCCCAGAAACCCACGGCAACACCAGGAGGCGGTCTCAGGGTGCCCATCTGGAGACAAGTCCCTCTGCCCCAGGGCTGCTGAGCAAATGCAGGCAGTACCAGGGATAAGGCCCCCTTCCTGGGGCCTTGTTTCTGAGGATGTCCGGGAGGCGGGGTGGGGAGCAGTGACGCCCCCCAGAGAACCAAGCTCAGGGGATGCTGGTTAGCGGCTCCGTAGGTAGAGGGTCAGTGTCCACTCCTGCTCTCTGCTGAGTTTTACCCCCGGGGCACCAAAAGGTAAGCTCCCAGGGCAGGCGGGGCACTTTCTGCTTTCCTCGTGGCCTTAAGGAGTGCCGAGCTTTTAGCAGGTCTTTAATTCATGCTTGTGAACAAATGAACCTGGGAACGCAGCTGCCTTTTTTCCCAGCCCCACAAAGACAGCCTGGGGCCCCCCTGGTGTCCTCCTTGATCCAGAGCTGTAGCGCTGAGCCAGTCCCTCTTCCCGCTGCTTCTAAATGCCATCAGGGAGTGTGCCCACAAGGGGCGGCCACCTCCCTCAGTCCCAAGAGGCAGGCGCATCTGCGGAGGGTTCCCAACCCAGTGCTCCCCTGACCCTCCGTGCTCCCTGCCTCTTGCAGCAGCTCTGCTCTCCTGATCGCTCTGTCCACCAGGAAGCTCAAGGCTGAACCTGTGGCTGCACAGGATGCTGCGGGGTCATCAGCTTAGATGCCCCTTGCTTTCTTGCCTCTGCTCTCCACACACCTACCCACTGTTTCCGTATTTAGTTTATGAATCCCTCCCAAATGTTTCTTGGAATAACGTGGGATGGAAGTAAACAAAGTAGTAAATTAATGAATAAAACTGCAAAGAATAATAATTTCTTCCTAAAAATCTTTGGGGATCATCTAGGGAAGCCTTCTGTTTCTAGAGTTTAAATGAGTTAATATATTTTACATGGAAAGACATATACATAATTATACACACATATAGGTATGTATAATATGTATACATATACACACATAACCATACATAAAAGAAAGAAAGATGGCACTAAGTCGTGTCCGACTTTTGTGACCCTATGGATTGTAGCCCACCAGGCTCCTCTGTCCATGTGATTCTCCAGGCAAGAATATTGGAGTGGGTTGCCATTTCCTTCTCCAGGCCATACATATAATTATGTAAATATTCCTTACATCTGGATGAGGCAGGTACTATTACTATTCTCATCCTATAGATGAGGAAACTGAGGCACAGAGAGGTAAAGTAATTTGCCCGAGGTCACACAGCTAGAAGTGGCAGAAGCAGGATTCAGACCCAGGCGGCTTGGCTCCAGAGTCCATGCCTGTAATCACTTTATTACACTGCTTCCATAAAAACACAACAGTGTCTAACACATAGTGAGTGTTAGCTAGTATTCCAGCAAGCATCACTTTCAACCAAGGCTAGCAGCTGAACATCCTGTGTTTCCTCAAGTAAGAGACACATATACTTCCCTTGGTCATCTGTTTCAGTCTCACAGTTGGCATCATTAAGACACTCTCTCTTAAATCTAGAACCGGAATGGCCAACAACTGTCAGCTAGTGTGGACTCCAGTAGATCGGCAGTGACTGAGGAAGTTCAGTTCAGTTCAGTCGCTCAGTCGTGTCCAACTCTTTGCGACCCCATGAATCGCAGCACGCCAGGCCTCCCTGTCCATCACCACCTCCCGGAGTTCACTCAGACTCACGTCCATCGAGTCAGTGATGCCATCCAGCCATCTCATCCTCTGTTGTCCCCTTCTCCTCCTGCCCCCAATCCCTCCCAGCATCAGAGTCTTTTCCAATGAGTCAACTCTTCACATGAGGTGGCCAAAGTACTGGAGTTTCAGCTTTAGCATCATTCCTTCCAAAGAAATCCCAGGGCTGATCTCCTTCAGAATGGACTGGTTGGATCTCCTTGCAGTCCAAGGGACTCTCAAGAGTCTTCTCCAACACCACAGTTCAAACGCATCAATTCTTCAGCGCAGCCTTCTTCACAGTCCAACTCTCACATCCATACATGACCACTGGAAAAACCATAGCCTTGACTAGACGGACTTAGTCGGCAAAGTAATGTCTCTGCTTTTGAATATGCTATCTAGGTTGGTCATAACTTTTCTTCCAAGGAGTAAGCGTCTTTTAATTTCATGGCTGCAGTCACCATCTGCAGTGATTTTGGAGCCCAAAAAAATAAAGTCTGACACTGGTTCCACTGTTTCCCCATCTATTTCCCATGAAGTGATGGGACCGGATGCCATGATCTTCGTTTTCTGAATGTTGAGCTTTAAGCCAACTTTTTCACTCTCCACTTTCACTTTCATCAAGAGGCTTTTGAGTTCCTCTTCACTTTCTGCCATAAGGGTGGTATCATCTGCATATCTGAGGTTATTGATATTTCTCCCGGCAATCTTGATTCCAGCTTGTGTTTCTTCCAGCCCAGTGTTTCTCATGATGTACTCTGCATATAAGTTAAATAAGCAGGGGAAAATATACAGCCTTGACGTACTCTTTTTTCCTATTTGAAACCAGTCTGTTGTTCCATGTCCAGCTCTAACTGTTGCTTCCTGACTTGCATACAGATTTCTCAAGAGGCAGGTTAGGTGGTCTGGTATTCCCATCTCTCTCAGAATTTTCCACAGTTTATTGTGATCCACACAGTCAAAGGCTTTGGCATAGTCAATAAAACAGAAATAGATGTTTTTCTGGAACTCTCTTGCTTTTTCCATGATCCAGCGGATGTTGGCAATTTGATCTCTGGTTCCTCTGCCTTTTCTAAAACCAGCTTGAACATCAGGAAGTTCCCGGTTCATGTATTGCTAAAGCCTGACTTGGAGATTTTTGAGCATTACTTTACTAGCATATGAGATGAGTGCAACTGTGTGGTAGTTTGAGCATTCTTTGGCATTGCCTTTCTTTGGGATTGGAATGAAAACTGACCTTTTCCAGTCCTGTGGCCACTGCTGGGTTTTCCAAATTTGCTGGCATATTGAGTGCAGCATTTTCACAGCATCATCTTTCAGGATTTGAAATAGCTCAACTCGAATTCCATCACCTCCACTAGCTTTGTTCGTAGTGATGCTTCCTAAGGTCCACTTGACTTCACACTCCAGGATGTCTGGCTCTAGATGAGTGACCACACCATAATGATTATCTGGGTTGTGAAGATCTTTTTTGTACAGTTCTTCTGTGTATTCGTGCCACCTCTTCTTAATATCTTCTGCTTCTGTTAGGTCCAGACCATTTCTGTCCTTTATCGAGCCCATCTTTGCATGAAATGTTCCTTTCCCATTCTGTTCTTTTCCTCTATTTCTTCGCATTGATTGCTGAAAGAAGGCTTTCTTATCTCTTCTTGCTACTCTTTGGAACTCTGCATTCAGATGCTTATATCTTTCCTTTTCTCCTTTGCTTTTTGCCTCTCTTTTCACAGCTATTTGTAAGGCCTCCCCAGACAGCCATTTTGCTTTTTTGCATTTCTTTTCCATGGGGATGGTCTTGATCCCTGTCTCCTGTACAATGTCATGAACCTCATTCCACAGTTCATCAGGCACTCTATCTATCAGATCTAGTCCCTTAAATCTATTTCTAACTTCTACTGTATAATCATAAGGGATTTGATTGAAGTCATACCTGAATGGTCTAGCAGTTTTCCCTACTTTCTTCGATTTGAGTCTGAATTTGGCAGTAAGGAGTTCATGATCTGAGCCACAGTCAGCTCCTGGTCTTGTTTTTGTTGACTGTATAGAGCTTCTCCATCTTTGGCTGCAAAGAATATAATCAATCTGATTTTGGTGTTGACCATCTCGTGATGTCCATGTGTAGAGTCTTCTCTTGTGTTGTTGGAAGAGAGTGTTTGCTCTGATCAATGCATTTTCTTGGCAAAACTCTATTAGTCTTTGCGCTGCTTCATTTCACATTCCAAAGCCAAATTTGCCTGTTACTCCAGGTGTTTCTTGACTTCCTACTTTTGCATTCCAGTCCCCTATAATGAAAAGGACATCTTTTTTGGGTGTTAGTTCTAAAAGGTCTTATAGGTCTTCATAGAACCATTCAACTTCAGCTTTTTCAGCGTTACTGGTTGGGGCATAGACTTGGATTACTGTGATATTGAATGGTTTGCCTTGGAAACAAACAGAGATCATTCTGGAAAAATAGTGACCAAGGAAAGCACTCTGTTAAAATGCCTCCTAATTGATTAGCAATGTCTGTCATGGCAGTGGGGGTGCAGCAGTGGTGGGCACCAATTTTCTACCGCTCAGATGATCCCCGCTGCTACTAAAATCCATCCTCCACGGTTGAGTTCTCTAGGTGCTGACTGTCCACAGGAACCAGAGTTACCCCAGGAGGCACCCTGAGAAACACCCAGAGGGTGGCAGACCAGCCTTGTGATCAACTGCCATCTCCCTCTCCCTGCCTCTGGCTGGTAGCATTCTTCCTTTGTGGGAAGCAGAGAGAGCAGGCAAGGGGGTGATTTCCACCCTGGCAGGCTTCCAATTCCCTCCTCATCTTGTGGTTTCAGCCAGGGTTGGGTACAGACTCAGGCCTCTTCTGTGTTAGGTTGAGAATTCAGGAGAGCTACCTGGGTCCCTGTCCCTCACTCCATGGGGCTGGGGGCTGGGTGGGCAGGCATTGGGAGAAGAGGATCATATCTACCCATGCATGTATACGAGCTAAATAGCTTCAGTTGTGTCCGACTCTGCGATCCCATGGACTATAGCCCACTAGGCTCTGTGCATGGAATTCTCCAGGCAAGAATACTGGAGTGGGTTGCCATGCCCTCCTCCAGGGGATCTTCCTGACCCAGGGATCGAACCCATGTTTCTATGTCTCTTGCACTGGCAGGCGGGTTCTTTACCACTAGTGCCACCTGGGAAGCCCACCCAACCACCTTCCAATTTGCTCCCACCCTGCAGAGCCCCCAGCAGTGACAGCACCTCCCTGGCTGGGGACTATTGTGGGATAAGGCCTGCAGAAGCTCTCAGGAGACTGCATTCCTGGGGAGCACAGCCCCCAAGTCAGGCAGGGACCCAGCACTGACTTGGGTTAGCTGGGAAGCCTGGCTGTGGGGACCAGGTATATGGGGGAAGTCCCTGGAGTGGGGGAGGTGAGGACTCTTTCTGGCTTTGTCAGAAAAGAAAGGGAAAAGCAACCCATTTCCAGCAGGTGGTCTGTCAAAGTTTCCTACGCAGAGTTTATTTTGGAAGATTGATGACAGGAATTGAGGTCTGACATCCAGAACAGGCATGATAAATCAGCCCTCCTCCTCTCAGGGAATGACAAGATTTTCCTCTCTCTCTAAGTGAGCAATGAGCAAGCTGGGCGGTATCGTCAGCCTGGGTTCAATGTGCCTTTCAGAACACTGATGGAACGGAACATCATGGTCTCATTACAAACAGCGTGGCTGCTCTCCACAGTTCAGATCAAGACAACAGCTATGGAAATGACTTCTCCGAGGAAGGGCTGGTGATAGGCTTTCAGGATCCTTGAGAAAGATCTGATGTGGACGGCTTGGCCCTTTCAACTCCAATCCCCAGCTCCCCGGGGCGTGACCTCTGGGCCTTTTGTTGGGATATCAAATGCTGTCCTCAGAAGACACGCTCCTGTTCTCTGGATCCATTACTTCGGGGAGACAGTCTCCTTGGGCTCTTCTCAGGTTCTCTGGAAATGGCTCGGCTCCCCCTCCCTGCCCTGGACTCTAGGCCAATGCCAGGGGAAGGAGATCGACCGGCTGCCTCAACATTGTGTCGTTTCCCAGTCTAACCTGCTGACATCACTCTCTTACATAAAAACACCACCACCAACAGCCACCACCTGCCTGAAGTGACTTGGCCAGATGGAGCTGCCCACACAGTGGGGCGAAGACCACGTCCTAGGAGCGGTCCACACTTAGAGCCACTCACCGACCTGTTTACTGAAAGGGCAGGAGATCTTTCAAGGACCCAGACCTGAGTAGAGATGACCTCTTTCTTCTCATACCTGGTGCTCCGTTGACTCCACTTGCCTCTTTGTAGGACAAAGGAGCAGGCTAACAATGGGGCAACCCAGGCTTTCAGATTAAATTCAGGGACAGGCTCCCCCGGGCACAACCTCTGTTTGGCCCTGAGGGGGTGCAGAGGCGGATGGGAAGCAAAGTGACGCCCATGTCAACCCTCTTGGGGGGGACCCTGCAGACTTCAGTGCAGAGTATAAGGGGCTCAGACCCCCACCCCGGGCCCGGTTACCAGCAGAGAGCAAGGCCTTTTGGACATTGGAGACCAGACTTCACAGGAGTACTTACAGGAGGCCCTGAAAGAGAGAGAGAAAACGCCAGCGTCAGTGTCACCGCCGTAAGGGCTGCCTTAGAGGGAGAATCCAAGAATTCTTCAGCTGTGGGGTTTCCAGCTGGTCTCCGAAGTTTGCATTTTCCTGGCCCACTTTCACCCATCTAATCTCTTCCCCCTTTATTTCACCTCTGTATTTTTATCACTGGATGAGAAATCCAGAGGTCTGGGCCCCAGGTGCAGCTGGGCTGTGGCCCTAACTTCCAGTCCATACCTCAGCTGCCCACCCTAGAAAACAGGCTCTGAGGGATCCACTCCAGTTTGGGCTCTTGGTGGCATTGCTAAATGTGGGGTGCTGGGCACCAAGGCACTTCGACAAGGGTCAGAGTGTTACAGAACCTGGAGATTGCGCTCATCAGCACGCCTGCTGTCTCTCCATGCTCCCACGAAACGCAACGGAAAACAGGCAGGAGCAACAGGAGCCGAAGGAGGTTTTTCCCTGAGTTCCCCCCTGATGGCTATCAGGCCTGTCCTGGTTTCTGGGAAGCTCTGAGTCAGGCTTTCTGCCCTCCTGGGTCCGCTGCCCACTCCCTCTTTCTCACCCGCACCTCTGTGCCCCGGCCCCACCCTCCCTTCAGCCTCCCTCCTTTCTTTCCTCCTCCTTGTGGCCACCTCCCCCCTCCTCCCTCCCACAGGCCTCAGCAAGAGCCCTATCTCATTACCAAGAGCCGAGAATTACAAATTCAAATGTTCCGCAAAAGGGGCAGGAGGATGGGTAGGGAGGTAAGGGAGAGAAAAAAGCAGCAGCTGAGAGATAGCAAACTGAAAGGCATCTCTGCAAACATGATTCACCAAAGCCCAGGGCCCATGGGATTCCTGGCTGGGCCCGGTGCCTCTGCCCAGCCCCTGGTGACCTGGCCACGTTAACACAGCTGCGACTCCTGTCGCTTCTTTTATGCTTGGCCAATAAAGACTCCTTATATTTCCCCTGGCTCCTCGTGTTCCCAAAGCCCGCTTCCTTCTCTCCGCCTTCATCTGCCTGCTTCTCCATCCTCAGAGGAAACAGCCTCTTTCATGCTGGCCTCTGTCAAGCCATCACATTAAGGGGAACAGAGAGAGGTAGTTCCCGAGTGAGGAGGCCCCAGGCAGGCCGGCAGTGAGGCTTTAGAACAGCAAGAAGGAGGGAGGCTGAGGGAGGAGGGGACATCTGGGACCTATTAGATGGAGGCGCAGGGGAACGTCACCCAGAATCTGAAAATATCCCGAGTGCACTAGCAAGAGGGGCCCAGCCCAGCTGGGAAGCCTGTGCCTCCTGGCCCGGGTAAGTGTCCTCGTGAGAAACAGGCTGGTGACAAAGTTCAGCCCACGGCAATGTGGATGGTTTTAGCCACATGGAGAGCAGATGCCCTGTACCCCCGGGCTCCCAGTGCACAGGCTTTGGGGGCAGCATCCGTGGTGACGCAGCAGAGCCCCGGCGATGGCCTTGTCCGCTGTTAGCGGCCTTAGCCAGGCAACTGTCACCAGACGCAGCCATTAAGCCAACCTGAGACTTGGCACTTAGGTCCCACCCAGAGGAGAGGTTTGCTGGGTCCGCCTGAGGAATATAAATCCTACTGCTGATTTCAAGGATTTTTATATCACCACCACCACCGCCGCATCTACTGCTATGGTCCTTATGACATGCTGGGCACCATTCTAAGTGTTTTCCACTACAGATAGATTCTGTTATACCTACCTTGTAGGTAAGAAAACTGAGGCACAGCACAAACCCCTCAAGGTCAAGCTGCTAGTTACTGGTGGAGCTCCTGTCTCCTCGTCCATGCCTCTAACTCAAAAAGCAACCCATATATACCTATGGCCCATTCATGCTGATGGATGGCAGAAAACAACACAGTATTGTAAAGCAATTACCCTTCAATTAAAAATAAAGTCAAAAGAAAAAAGCAATCCACTTCACCCCCAAATCGCCCACAGACCTCGTCAGTCCTCTCCCGCGCATGCCCACTGTGTTCAGCTTCTGACTCCTCTCTCTGGACCCCACCCTCTCATCTCTCTTTTATAGGTCGCTTTTCTGATGCAAGGGAATGTGGTTCTGTCAAGCTCTACCAGGCTAGTGTTCCCCCACTTGCCACTCACACAGAGTTCAGGATGGAAAAAGCCTGTTTTTCAGTTGATTCTGTGCCTTAGGAAGGGGAAGAGGGATAGAGGACTTACCGAAAAAGACCCTATCATTAACAGTTTTTCCCTTGTTAAGGATAATCCTCGAGGGTCCCCTTGGAAAATCTGTAGGCCCCTTGGAAAAATCTAACTGCAGTCTTACCCCTGCTAGTTTCCATCAGAGCTCTGGATTTCAGAGAGCACGCTTCAACTAGCACCATGCTCAATGCCCGGCAGCTCCCAGCTCCTGGCAGCAGCTTGGGAGCTGATGGCTTTGTGCAATTAGCCGTGCCTTGATGCCACTGGTGGCTCTCCCATGTGGGTCACTTGGCCATGCTCAGTCATATGGCTATTAGTTGACGGGTCACCCTGGCCAAGCACCATAAGAGTCACCCCAAGGCACGGCCAAGTCCCCATTGTACAAATGAAGAAGCAGAACCTAGGGAGGGGAGAGGCCATGCAGGGTCACCACGTAGGTGGGTGTCAGGGATGGGTCCAGAACCCAGGTCTCCTGACTTCCCACCTGGGAGTCTTCCTAGCAGGCCAGACTGCCTCTCATGGCCTGTGTAGTCGATTTTCTCACCCACCACCTCAGTGAGGCCACACTTGCCCTTCCTAGGGATTGGCTGATCTCCTCCAACCAAGACAGTCATGTTCCTCCTGAAAGGACACGTAGGGATGGACTCCAGTAAAGAATCCTGGGTCGTGTTCTATGTCACACCTTTATTTCACCCGTTTTTAGCATGCTCATTTATTCACTCAGCAAACATTTAAGAAAAGCCGGTAGTGTATCCTAAGCTGTGCTTGGCTATGGCTCTATAAGGATGAGTAAGGCACAGTCCTTGCCTGTGAGGAAGGAAAACTTCATTTTTTCATTACCTAATATCTACCAGGCCTGGTGTGCTAGTGATACAGAGATGAATAACTCATTTCCTCCTGTTGAGAAATCAAGAGTTTCCTATGTCAGAGAGCTGGAGAGATTCCAGAGGAGAGAACTAAAATGAGCAGATTTAAGGGAGATAGGCGGTAGGAGGAGTCACTCATTCTCTCAGTCGACGCTTACTGAGTTGATGTGGCAGACATATTGCTAAACACAGCCCTTATAACAGCATGTTCAGTCCTTACAACAACCACATGAGGTTGGCATCATCCTCATTTCACAGATGAAGAACCTGAGGCTTTGAGGTTAAGCAACCTGCCTAAGGTGGTCTCCCTGTCTTGAATGGCAGCCTCTGTTATTTTTTAGGCTTAATTTCCATGTAGCAGAGCCTGGATTTGAACCTGGTCTCTCTTTCCTGGAAGCCTGTGCTTTCCAGACTGGAGGTCATGAAGGTCATCAGGGCTGGAAGGGGCAGCCTTCTAATTTGGGCGGTAAGGCCCCTCCCCCTCCCTTCCTCACTAGCTCTCCCCTCTTACTAACCCTCCTCCCCAACACCTCCCCCTCCCCCCGCCCCGCCCCCCCAAACATAGAGGGCTCTGCCCTTCCAGACCTTGGATCCAATCCTGATCCTGAATAGACAAGCAAAGGGCCACAGAGTGTGCCCGAGTTCAACGTCATGAGCTGTGATCTGACCCTGTTTGACTGCTGGGCTCCTAGCAGCTGGGGTCCTAGCCCCAACCCATGCCGCCTGGTGCTTGCTGCCAGGCTGCCTGCAGCTGACCACCTGCCACTTGTCTCTGCCACATGCCGACCCACCCATCCTGCCAGGACAGGCTCTGCACCCCAGGCTCTCCTAGGACCTGGGTGACTAACTACAGTGCCTGCCTTGCTCTGTCTGCCAAAACAGGGATTCTTAATTGGGGTGGATCTTGTCCCTTAGGGAACAGGTGGCAATATCTGAAGACATTTTTGACTGTTACTACTGGGAGGCTGCTTCTGGTTTCTAGTGGATAGAGGCTGGGGTACCATTAAACACCCTACAATGTACGGGGAAGTTTCCTATAATAAACCATTATCTGACTCCGAATCTCAAGTGTCAAGAGTGAGGAAGCCAGCATGGTCTAACAGAAGTCCTGTCTCCAGGTTTCCCACATGCCTGTAGTCCTGCCTGTGCTCCTAGGTTGAGGCCCTGGTCCTCGCTCTACCTATGGTTTGCCAACTTTGAGGATCTTCTATATGTTAGCCCATTCTCCCTCCACTCAAGACTTTGCTAGGACAAAGGGCAATTCATTTATTGAGCAATTATTCTGTGCCTGACACTATGCAAACAATTTTACATACCTCCCAATGAATGAGCAAAGTAGCTACTATTATTATTATTCCCATTCCACAGAGAGAAAAGCTGAGGCCCTGAGGGTATGTATTTATGGTCACAGAGTCATGCATTCCTGAGCTGGTCCTCAACATGCAGGCCTGCAGAACACTGCTGTGGCATGAACACAGCCTGGCACAGCCTCTTAGCACCATGAGGCTCCCAAGCTTGAAGAAGACACACACGGAGCGGAAATGACGGAGCAACCTCAGCATGAAGGAGCGCTGAAAGACAGAAACACGAGTAGCTCAAAACTACCGAGAGGACTTGGTCAGTGACAGGTGTGATGGCCTATGAAGGGAAACTGAAATGAGCAGCCTCCGCCCTTGGAGGCTGACATCAGAGAAAACAGGAAGCCCTTCTCCTGTGCGACCCCACAGTGGGGATACTGGCTTTACAGGGCTGGTCACTGCAAATTTCTGAGCAAAGCATCTAGATTTGGTGCCCTGGAAGCATGTCTGATGAACCATGCTTAGTGAACTGATGCTAAGAACCCTGTATCTTAGCTCACTGAGCTTCACCACAACCTAGCTCTCATTTTACAGATCTGGAAACTGAGGCTTAGAGAGGACGTGAGTTACCTATGGTTCACGGCTGGTAAGGGATCCTGAGTTCCAGTCTAGTGCCCCTCCTGGAGCAGCCCACCACTGGCAGAGCTTTGAGAGGTGGCAGGCTTTACAGTTTTTAGAAAAAATATATAAGTGCTCAGACGGTGTCTTGTGAGGGCCGGTCACGCTCATCTCTTCCCAATTCTGCATTCAGTGACTTCACATTGGCAGCTAGAAATCAACCACAGCAGGAGTATTCACACCACAGAAATTGGCAAAAGCTACAAAGCAGCCTCACCCTGACCCAAGAGCCAACTGTTAACCATATTCCAGCACACTGTGGCTCTGATCTGTCCCATGATGATGTCAGCCACAAGGCATCTCCAGACATTTCCAGCTCAGGCTGATGATGAGCAACAGGTCCTGAGAGGAGTGAGCTAAAATCACACATACCACACTCTGTATTCCTGCACTCGTGGCAGACATTGCTAATCAATCACAGCTAGTCTTCCCCCAGCGAGCCTTGACAAGGCTTCATAATTTTTTCCAGCATGGCTACTATCAATCAGCAGAAGCTGGCACGTGAGATGAAACCCATTAGTCATCTTGGAACTAGAGCCATCTGGCGGGTGAGACACAGGAAATCAAGTAGGGAAACATGGGGATTATTTTCTGACTAATCAGGGAGGGCTGGGCTAGCCTTGAGGGGCAGCAGAGTAGAGAGGCTGGGTACCCTGGACTTCCCAGCCATACCTCATGCCAGGGGTAGGAACTAACATCAATTGCAGCCCTTTCTCCATCCAATTATCAAGACTGGCAGAGGGACTAGGAGATGTGAGCAGAAAAAGGATAGGAGCCAGTAAGATCCCCTCCGGTCTGGCTCATGTCCTGGTCCCAGGAGGTCCCCAGACGACCTACTGTTGCTACATCTGGAGCCACCGGAGGGCAGCTTGGGTGGCCATCTTCCTGCAGACACCATGACGGGGCCTGGGGCCAGCTCTGATATCTTCCTGCAGACACCATGATGGGGCCTGGGGCCAGCTCTGATGGCTCTTGGACCCCTCTGTCCTTGGCCACAGCCTCCTTCACCATGGAGGTTGTCCCCCTTCCTTGACCTTGCTCCCCATCTTCTTTGGGAAGGGCCTGGGGACAGGCGGAGGTGGCCGGATTGGGGAGGCTCAGGTGCCCTGCCCTGTACTTCTGGATGTGTGTGGGAGGGGTAGCAGAGTCTCTCCTTGTCTCCCTAGCATTCATTCTCCCTTCCTCCTTCCTACAGGACCCCGATTTCATTCTCATCTCCATCCATTCTTCACACAGCCCCGTGTCTCAAGGGAAGCCAGTCCCTGGACTGGCTGGGAATGGGTGAGAGTAAGTGTCTGGGGTCAAGAACCCTCCAGAAGACGGCTCTGGTTGCCGGGTTGATCGGTCCGTACAGTCAAACAGGAAGCCCACAGCCAAGGATGCTGAGGAGCGGGACCTCTTCTTCCATTACTCCAGCTCCCACCACCCCAGACCCCACAGATGCCCAGTGATGGGGAAGCAGCCCTGGGGCTCCAGGAAGTAGTCCCAAGGGCTGCGGGCTGGCAGGAGGCCACAGACAAGGAGGAGGAGGCTGGGTGTGGGGACCTGGCTTCAGGGGCTCTACCCAGGGGACACAGGGCAGCACCAGCCCCTGCAGAATGGACAATGGCTCCGACCAAAGATGTCCACAGGCCACATCTGCGTCCCCTCCCCAGCACCATGACAGCTGTAACCCTGGGAGGATGAGAGAGCAAGGGCTGGTGTCCTGAACTGACCAAGCGATGAGCCTAACGGGCTAAGCATTAAGCAGGATGTGGCTGAGTTTCTCTGGGTCATTTCTCTCACCCTCAGCAGAGGAAGGGGCTTGAGAGCAAACCTGAGAGCAGTATGAGGAGGAGGAAGACAACTGCATCTTTGTGTGCGTGAGGGGTGTCCCCTGCCTGCTCACAGGATGAGCGTTTATCATTGTAAATACCTGCTCAGCACCGGCCGCCTGTGGGCTGCTGTGCTGGACGCCATGAAAGTCAGACACTGTCCCTGTTCCTGGGAGCTCCTCTAGCTCAGGAGGCACCTCCCCACCCTACGTGACACCTGGACATTCTGTCTCTCCGCTTGAGCATCTGACAGCTTCTTCCTGCAGACAGAAACCAGGGGCCCCCCACTCAGACTGCGGCTCTCCCCCTGATTTCAGGTGCTGGACCCTGACTTTCATCCAGATTGGAATCAGATTTGTTTCGGGTCTTGGAGGGATGCTGTCCTGTCTCCCTTGAGGCCCCCACCTACCTGGGTCCCTACTCCCCAGTGAGCTCCTGCCTGGGGTGCCGTGTGTCTGGACTTGGCTGTCCATGGACACATAGCCCTCTGCCCTCTCAAGGTTCCTGTTTTGCCTTTCCTGATTTGACCCACAAAACAGCCCCGAAAGGTTGCAGCAGTTATCAGTGGCCACATTTTATGGGCGGGGGTCTGGGGTTCAGGCAGGAGAAGTGTTGCCCAGGGAACTTGGGTCTCCCCCTCTGGCTCCAGCCCCTGGGCAGCCCGCTCACGTGCAGACTTGAGCCAATGACCAGTGACGGTCTGGGGAGGGGCAGTGGTCTTAACAAGACCCTTGACTGCCTCTCTCCTCCTAACCCCCTGCACTTGAGCCCTGAACTGGGGCTTTCTTTGTCCCTTTGCTTGCCATGTTGGTCCTGCAGGAGGACAAGCCTCTGATGTATCGCCCCTCTGATCCCAGACCTTCTTCCTGTCACAGGATCTGGCCACAGTATCCGATGTTCCTGTGATAGGCCCTGGTCTGGGCCGTTCAAACATCACAGCTCTGCTGGCTGGGCCCCACCAGGCAACTGCTGGAGGAGGGGAGAGTTGGGTCGGTGGGGGTTCGAGACCCTGGTCGGACCCACAATGGGACATTACCCACTCCCCTCCCTGGAGGCCCAGGAGAGGCCATAGGTTTCTTAGGTTTTGTCTTTACAACAAGGCCTATAGCTTCCAAGGATGAACTTTTTTATATTAAAGTTACAGTTATTGACAACCCTTTATGGGGCTGATATCCTGAGTTTTGTCTCACCATGGTTATAAATACTAATATTTTAGTAAGGACTCAGCAACCTCCATCAAGAGCCAAGTATGTTTTACATCATCTCATCTACTCTTCACGACAGCCCTGCAAAGTGACACTGCTATTATCCACACCCATCAGAGGAGGAAACTGAGGCAGAGAGGTCACATCAGTGGCTTACGGTCATAGAGCCGGAGCCAGGGCAGCTCTGCCATGGCCTTAGTGGCAGAGCTGTGCTTCACATCACTGATTAGCCTCCACAACCCTGACAAGCAGTTTCAGCTCTCATTGCTCCATTTTACAGATGGGTCTCTTGAGGCACAGAGAAGTTAAGTAATTTATCTCAGGTCACACAGCTATTAAGAGGCTGGCATTTAGAATCGGTTATACCCTAAAGCTCTTGTTTTCGACCCCTATATTTATTGCTTCAGTGAAAGCAAATAAAAGTCGGTAAGACTTTGGTGGTGGAGCGAGAAAGCTAGACTGCTGAGAATGCAAATCTGCGATAAGTCCTTCCTAGTCCCTTTGATGGAGAAGGAAATGGCGACCCACTCCAGTATTCTTGGCTGGGAAATCCCATGGACAGAGAAATCCGGCGGGCTACAGTGTCTGGGAGTCTCAAAAGAGCTGGACACGACTGAGAGACTAAACGACAGTCCCTCTGAGGATTGCATGGTGATTCAGACCACTCCCCTCTCTCTTAAAGCTGGGTCCTCAAGCACCCCCACTCAAGACTGATTGTTAACCTCACCGAGACACTGCCTGTCTGAGCAGGAACTACAGGCAGCCACATACACATACAGTCTCATAACTTCCTTGTCCCTTTATTTAGAAGCAGAGGGACAGAAACTTGACAACTTGCACTTTCCACTTATCCAACTGGGCTCCTGCCCAGAATCATGGGTAAGAGCATGGGCTTTGGAGCCAAATGGTCACAGGTTCAAATCCCAACTTTGCTACTTGCTAGCTGTGTGACCTTCAGCAAGTTGCTTAACCTCTCTGAGTCCCAGTGTCTTTTCCTATAAAATGGGGGTAATGATAGTATCTGTGTGCCTAGTTGCTCAGCTGTGTCTGAGTCTTTGTGACGCCATGGACTATAGTTTGCCAGGCTCCTCTCTCCACGGCATTCTCCATGCAAGAGTATTGGAATGGGTAGCCATTCCATTCTTCAGGGGATCTTCCTGCCGCAGAGATCAAACGCAGGTCTCCTGCACTGGCAGGTGGATTCTTTATTGTCTGAGCCACCAGGGAAGCCCAATCATATTATCTACATTGTTGGATTTCAAGGAGTAAATGAAAGAATACAGATAAAAAGTTTAACACTATTCCTGGCTTAGAGTAAGCATATATAGTAAATGATAGCTATGATAATTACTATGGTTATGAACTTAGAACAAATGACCTTCTATCCCAGAAGGCTACGATGCCTTCCTCCATTCCGACCACAAGTATGGCTAACACAGAGAACTCTTCCCATGTTCCAGGCACTATTCTTAGTGTTTTATGGATATGACCGCATTCAGCTCTTAGAGGCATTATAAGATGGATACCTTTGTGAGCCTCATTTTACAGATGAGAAAACTGAGGCATAGACAGATAGTATCTCCTGGGTGAGGTCACGGCTGGTGACCCAGGACCCAGGCTGTTAGTTTCCATGCTGCCCTGCCTCCCAGATAAGCCCCTGAAACCCTGGAAACCGCAAAGAACAAATAGGCAGGGGTCAGGGTAAGCCGAGATAAGCAGAGCAGGATGGATGGGGCTGGGCCACCATGTGAATGAAACAGTATGAAGTCACCAGGACGAATTACGCATTTTCTTGCTTCCTTGGACACTTCCAGGTTGGGGTCAGAAGAAGAAGTCCTGAGTGAGGAAATCTCGGTATAGGTCTTGCTGATGGAGATTGCAGGCCCAATTCTGTAGGCTGAGGCCAAGGGCAGGCATTGTTCTCTGGCCGCCAGTTTCCTGAGTGGCCTCTGGCACAGGGCAGAGGGGCTGGGCTGCTGGAGCACAGATGGGGCAGTGAGGCCAGGGAATGGGGAGAGGTTTTCTATCAAGACATTCCCTGGGTGTCAGGGTGGCAATCAGTCAGGGCTGGGGTGTCCATCAGATCCTGCTGGCTCTGACCTGTATTTTGATAAGGATCGAGAGTCCCACTTGAACTTATCACCCTTGTTTGACTCTGGCAAGAAGCCGTGAGATCCTCCCACAAGCTCTGGACAGCTCTCCCAAGGAGAGTTACTTCCTGCCTCGCCCCCATCCCTCAGCTTGGGTCTTTCCCAAGAAGTCAGCAGTTGTGCAAGCAATGCTCCTTTGTCACATCCAGAAGGTACACAGAGTTCTCCAGCAGAGGTCACAGCATGTACACCGCAGCTCCACAGCACCTCCTCCAGGCAGTCGGCTTTGATTTACTACAACCCCGGAGTCCTACGCACAATTCTCTCAAAGTTCTTAAAATATTTAGTTAGCTATTGTTCTCATTTCTATGTGAGGATGCCAGTTCCATGTTTTTCCTTTTTGTCTTTTCTGTGAGACTCTAAGATTTCTGATGGGTGCAACCTTCAATCATTAGTCACTATTCTAAGAGAAGTTGAGGAAGATTAGATGCTGCCAACTCCAGAGCCTATGGGAAACCAGACAGGTAATGAATGAATGAAGAAAGCCAGGTGTAGCCCAACAGGGAGTGGTAGAGACTGTGGCAAAGTGCCAGAGGCGTGCCTGTGCGCCTAAGATAGAGTCACTGCCTATCAGTTCCAACCAAGTACTGCCAGGAGGGGATGCAGACACACTATTGTCAGATCTTGAAAATAAGCAAGAAAAGCTCCAATTGGATATTTCATGTAAAATCTTCTGATTTCTAAATGCTGATATTAATTAAAAAAAAAATTTTTTTTAAACTACTACTCTGCAAGCTAAACAAAGCTGCATTTGGTCTTCAAGCTGCTAATTCACAATTCATAACCTCTGGAAACCTTCCAGACCTGATGTGTTCCAACTCCACAGCCCAGAATATGGGCTCATATTGCTGAGGACATGAATGGGTGGATGGGTGAGTCAATTGGCTGTCACTGAGCTGGGAGTCTCTGAAGAAACAGTGTCCTAATAGTATTTGCAAACCGAGATTCTGTGTGAGAGTTAGCTTTAATCAAGTGTGGAATTGTTTAGCTATGCCAACTTCAAGCATGTTTACACTCACTCAGCTTTGCCTCCCTTCTCTTGCTGGGTGCGGAAGCCCTGAACTGAAGACTGGCACCGAACAAGTCCTAAGCCTCAGGGTGGCCCGTGAGTTAGAAAGCTGAGCTTTACTCAGGTTTGCAGGTAAAGCAGGGTTGTGTTGAACAGTGATTGAGATTAATTAACAATTAGTGAGATGCTTAATTGCCCTGGGTATCTACTTTTCTTAAATCTTACTTTAAATTGAACACAATTAAAAATATATACTGTGATGAATAATTAATAAATGTCACTGTTTGGTCAAAATTCAGAGTGTTTAACTTATAAAAATAGCATAACCAAGTGAAAAATCTGCTTGTCTCTACTCAATTAACCATTAATCAAGCACCTGTGCTATCTGCCTACGAGGTCATGGTTAAGGTAAGCATACTTAATTGTGGGTCATTTGTTGTTGTTAGTTGGCAAGTATGTCCAACTCTTTGTGACCCATAGACTGTAGTTCACTAGGCTCCTCTCTCCATGAGATTTTCCAGGCAAGAACACTGGAGTGGGTTGTCAGTTTCTCCTCCAGGGGATCTCCCCAACCCAGGGATCGAACCCTTGTCTCTTACATCTCCTGCACTGGCAGGCAGATTCTTCACCACTGAACCACCAGGGAAGTCCCTGTGGGCCATTTAGCCATAACAAAATATATAGTCTCAGGGGCAGCAGACTGGCATTCTGGCACGGGCCTTCTTCCATGCCACCTGCCTGGATGGTACCACCAAATCCTCCGAACATATGCCAGGTAGTAGACCGGGCGCTTCCTACTCACTATCTCTAATCCCCATAACAACAGTCTATCTGCACACATTCTAATTTACCAGATGAAAATCCCAGGGCTCAGTAAGGTTAAATAGATTTTCCAAGGTCAAATAGCTAATAAATGATGGAGGTAGGATTCTCTCCTGGGCCCATCAGACTGCAGAGTCCATTCTCTTCCCACGCCAGCACACTGCCTAAGGAACTGGGCACACCCACTCTTCCTTATATGGAACAAAGTTGTTTAGTACCCAAGATTCTACAGGGATGCACTGGCAGGGTTGATGTCAAACTCCTATTTGTAGTACCAGACTACTCTGGGATAGAAAATCCCTGGGATACAGACCACTACTCATCTATCCAGGGCCCAGGGCAGACATAACTAATCCATCTCTATATTGCTTTTCATACTTTTGGCAGCCACAACCAGTCAATCACAGCTGGCTCCCATGAACAAACATATTTGCCACCCGTGGCCGGGAAAGAACTCTCATAAATGGAGGCTGTAGAAGCTCTAACCAGAGTCTGGTGGCAAGCAGAGATAGATGGAAACCACTATCTTTTGAACTGAAAGAGCCTAAACATGTGATAGAAGAGGCAGAAGGAAGGAGAAAGGATGACGCTAGGCTCTGTCTGTGGTCTTATATCCCAACCCAGACAGGCTGGGGGGCCAGCCTGGTTTGCACAGTGAGCTGGGTGACCTCACGGGTCTGTGTTGGAGCCGTGGGATGGCTGTGGTGAAGAGGGGCCGAGGAACTGGATACATCTGAGCTGAGAAGAGTGAAAACACTTTGGATCTCGCATTTGGCTTTGCTTTCTAAAAAGAGTTTGGTTTGTTTTTCTGGCACTTATTTATTGTTAAAACAGCTCTTCAGGAACATTAAAGGACATTTTGTGAAAGAAAAGCATCACCCCCCGATCCCCCCCTGCTCGCACACAACTGTTTCCATTTTCCCTTCTTCCCTCTGATCCTCCTTCAAATGCATACCTAGGCAGGGCTGAAACCAGCCAGCACGCAATAGGGAATGCCTGCTTCTTTCACTCAACACGACAAGGTAATCACATTCTCACATTCGTGCCGCCTTCCAAATGACATCTTCTAAATGACTACACAATATACTGTGATTGGCCTAGAGTTGCTGGCTACTAGATCTGAAAGTCTCTGTTTTTTATATTTTTTGTTACAATGAATATCTTTGTACATTTAGCATTTTTGATAACTTTTCTTAGGCTAAGGAAGCAAGACTATTGGGTTGATATGAAACCTTGTGTGAATACCACTCTGACTTTCCGCCCTTGCTTTTGACCTCACATGTGTATAAACTCTTGAGAGTTTTCAAAATGCTATCCCTCAGCTGGGAGGTGGGGACGCCTACTCCAGGCCCTCCAGTGGAAAAGAGGCCTCAATGGAGTTCCTGCATGTCCATAAGCCCTGCCTGCAGGGGTGGGGGTTGCACGTGGGGAGGGGATGGGATGCGGAGCCCACAGGAAATGCGGACATAGCATCAAGGGGAGGGTGAAGCCTCCCTGGTGGCCACCAGTGTCTCCTCCTTATGGAATGTCGCTTCCCGACAGGAGGCCCTGCCTGACTTTTTAATTAAGAGAAGATGCTGTTCAGAAGGGGTGGCGGTGGGGGTTGGGGGGGCCTGGGAGCCCAGGCCATCTTATCAGGTGCTGATTCCCAGGAAAAAACAGCTACCCACCATACACAGCCCCTCCACCCCGCCCCTGCAGCTGGGCAGCCTGAGGCCAGGGTTTCCATGGGGTGGGATGGGGGTGGGCAGGCGGGCGTGAGAGCTTTCTTGGAAGGAAAGGCTGGGTGGTCTCCAAAGCTCTGTTCCCCTTCTGCCTGAGGCATCAGGAAAGCACAATAAACACAGGCTAAGCAGCTTCAGCCCCAGCTCAGCCCCATTCCCTGGCCCAGCCCCAGCCTGGCCCCAGCCAGGCCCTGTCCAGCTTCGGTTGCTAAGTCCACACTGGCTGAGAGCATCACTTCGTGGCCTGGGAGAAGTTCTCCAGTTTCACCCATCTAGTCCCCACTCCTCTCCCATTCAGCCCACTGGGGGCTCCAGGATTGGGTGGGTATGACTGTAGGCTACACCCACAACCTCACCTCCAGCCCACTGTTTCGGCCTGTGGTTCCACAGAGCTGCAAGGCTGCTGCCCCACACCCAGGGCTGGAGACCACCCTGGGCTCACACCAGCCCAGGAGACTTATAGCCAGCCCATAGTCAATGGTTACTTATGGAGCCTTCGCTTTCTGTGTCAGGCACTGTCCTGAGCTGATGCTGGGGCTACGGAGGTGAACAAGAGAGAGTCCTGGTGTGAGACCTTGGTCAAGTCAACATCTGACTTCAGTGTCCTCATGGATACATGGGGCACTGTGAGAATTAAGTGAGATCATATATGTGATGTGCTTAAACCAGTACCCAATATACAGCAAGTGGTACATAAATGTTAGATTTTTACACTGTTATTATTCTTTCTAGTTGCAAGTGCTAAGCAAACAAAAATCAGAAATAAATGAGAAAAATCCAGGCATTGGTAACTGCTGTTGAAGAAGTTAAAATATGATAACATAATGAAGAGAGGACGGAATTTGAGAAAATGTGAAAATGCTTTAGCTTAGGTGGTAGAGGAAGGCCTTTCTGAGGAGATGAAACTGAAGTTGGAACTTCAAAAACGAGAAGGAGCCAGTGTGAGAAGGTCCAAATGATGATTATTCTATATAAGCCACGTAGCAAGTGCAAAGGCCCTGAGGTAGGAACAAACTTGGGTGTCTGGGAAGGAAAAAGGCCTTTGTAGCTAGGGCTGCCATGTCTAATTTGGTAGCCTTTAGTCACCTGTGGCCATTAAAATTAAATTAAATAAAGAATTCAGTTCTCAGTCTCACTAACCACATTTCAAGTACTCTATAGCCACGTGTAGCTAATGGCTACAGTATTGGATGGCACAGGTGTAAAATATTTTCATCTTTGTAGAAGATTCTATTAAGCATCTCTGCCCTAGAGCTTTGGGAGGGAAAGAAAAAGAGATGTTGACATGAGATGAGGCAGAAAAGGCAAGCAGGGGCCAGACCCCAAAGGACCTTGGAGGTCAAAGCAAGGTGCTTGGTGTTTGTCCTAAGTGCACTGGGAAATCCTTAAGGTGTCCAGATTTCGGATTAGGGGTAGGGAGGCGCATCTGCTGATTCTCCCACTTCTGTGAACCTGAGGAATCCTCCAAGTCAGAGCTGAAGGGGAACAGACATGCTTGCTGAAGCTGCCCAGCCTGCAAGTTCTACACAGGAACAGTGCAGAAACTCCCTGGGAACTGGCCTTCCCCCGGGGGATGTGTGGCTCTCTCAGTGAAGGCAGAGGGGCTGCCAGCCCTCGCCGTCAGTGCTTTGCATGAACTGCCTTGGCTGAACCGAATCCCTTTGTCCAAGGCCCCTCACAGTGGACCTGCTCCTGAGCCCACTGAAGGGCCATCCCAGTGCCAGAGCTCCCTGGGGTGGGCTGGGCCTTCCTTGAGACTGCACTGCAGCTCAGCTTCTCCCTTTGCCCACTCCTGCTTCCTCCCTTTCCCTTCCCCTGTTTCAAAGTCAGCTTCCCAGGGCACCCCACTGGCCTCAGCCCCTCAGCATCACAGGAGCACAGCTGGTCCTTTCGCCCATTGGTGGGAGACAGTGGAGGAGTCCGTGCACAGTCGCTATGACGACAGCACTAAGCCAAGCACAGCCGTGATCAGAAGGCAGCCACCCCCGTGTGAGGGTGGCCACCAGAGGGCCCCCAAAGGGTCCCCAGATGGGACATGTCCAGAAGGGTGCGGGGTCACATTCACTGAGTGCCCTTCTGTTCCACGCAGTCTACACACGTGGCCCTGGGCCCCTCCCCAGGCCTCTAAGAGCAGCACCGTAGCTCTCATCCTTCTGGGAGTAAAGCTCGGCCTTTGTGACACTCCACAGTGAGCCAGGTTTCCCACGGCTTCCAGATGCCAGGACTGGGATGTGAACCCCAATCTTGCTGATTCTGGAATCTACTCTTTTTGCTGTACTGCGCCGGGCAATGCAAACTTAGAAAGTCTTGAACTCAAGGATGTCATGAGTCAAAGTACACATTCATGTTAGGCAATGTAGACACTTGGGGCTCATCTCGCCTTTGCTGTAATCAAGAACAAAAGGGATCCTCTTCCCTCTACATCCACGTCACCCAGGGAGACTTTACGGTATAGCTGCAGCTACCATCTAATGTCTGTCTTTGTCACTACTTTCCCAGACTCTACAAATACTCCTTTGATGTGCTAACAGCCCCTAATGGAGACAGTGGTTAATAAATTATTCAGTGGAGGCCAAGATGATCAATCCAGCTACTCTCCTGACCTCTGAGCTCCCTTGGGAGCTGGCTGGGGGATGAAGGCCTATCCCAGGCACTGGGGCAGAACAATCTGGGGAAGCTGAAATTCCCTGAAGGCAGTGCACAGTGGGCAAGGCCTGGAAGGAGTCCAGGAACATTGTGACTTAAGCAGATGGAAAAAAAAACCAACCACCCATAAAACAGTCACTTGGGGATGAGAGTGGTGACTGACCCTGGGGACAGGTTGAGGCAGCCTGGGAAGATGTCAGAAGAAACCATCCTTATCACCAGACCCTGGACACGACACCAGACTTCACAGCTGGCTTCAGAAGAAACAGGCCCTCCCATGCTACTGTGGTCGGAAAGTCTGCAGGATTGGGGCCAGGGTTGGTGGGAGGGGGCTAGGGCTAAGCCAGGATCAAAAAGAGATGCGGAAAAAAGAGAAACAATATCCTCTCCTCTTATTTGAAAAAAAATTAGAATAGAAACCTGCCACTGTGAGGCAATAATCCCACAACCCTTCCCAAAGATGGGGCAGCAGGGCTGCCTAGCTCAGTCCCCACCCGTGGTCTCCATGGGGGGATGGAGGGAACTGGTGAGTCAGCATTGTGACCCCAGTCCTCTTGAGCACCTGGTCAGGCAACCAGGGCATCTCTGCCAGCCCCCAGCTGCCCTCCTGGAGAAAGCAGGAAAGAGATTCAAGGGGAGCAAATGCCCTTCTTCTCTCTGGTGGGACCAGGAACAGTGCTAAAGCCTGCATATGACATTCTGCAGGCTTAGGGTCAGGAAACTGTTCCTTATAGGCACTGCGATTTAAGAACCTTTTCAAATCTGAAACTCCAATACTTTGGCCACCTCATGGGAAGAGTTGACTCGTTGGAAAAGACCCTGATGCTGGGAGGGATTGGGGGCAGGAGGAGAAGGGGACAACAGAGGATGAGATGGCTGGATGGTATCACCGACTCGATGAACATGAGTTTGAGTGAACTCCTGGAGTTGGTGATGGACAGGGAGGCCTGGCGTGCTGTGATTCATGGGGTTGCAAAGAGTCGGACACGACTGAGCGACTGAACTGAACTGAACATTCTAAGACATTTTAAAATTGGTGTGGGGACTTCTCTGATGGTCCAATAGTTAAGAATCTGCGCTCCCAGTGCAGAGGGCATGGGTTCAATCCCTGGTTGGGGAACTAAGATCCTATATGCCGCATGGGACAACTGAAAGAAAAAATAATAATTGGTTTTAACATTTCTCTTTTGGTTTTTTTTTTTGGGTGGGGTGGGGGGGCGGAAATATTAGTTCCCCAACCTGAGATTGAACCTAGGCTGTTGACAGTGAAACACAGAATCCTAACCACTGGACTGCCAGCCAGGAAACTTCTCTTTGTTTCTGGTAAAGTTGTTGAGGCAGTTTGAGTCCGTCTGAGCTGGAGGAGAATAAGGAGATGATCTGTTGGCATGGCTCAGGCAGAGGAGGGTAAAGGGACCTTGGGCGGCTGGGGACAAAGGCAATACAGGGTATCCCTTGAGGACGGTGTTCCAGGAGCAAATGCCATCTGGATGTGGTAGCCCTTGACTGGACAAACGTCAGCACTGCCCATGACATGTAGGGACAAGTTCGCTGTAGAGGAGGATACTGGAGGTGATAGAGGAGTCTTTCTTGCTGTAAGCTCCTCCCTGGTGCAGGTTGTTTCTTCTGAGGGAGATGCTTCATTTGGTTTTTATAAGAGGAGGATTCCCTTCTGCTCCAATGAAACACCCTTGTCCATCTGCCTCCAGAAAGATACAATGGGAGTTTGGGGTAGGGAAGACAGGTGAGTCAGATGCCAGCCAAGTGAAACAGAAAATCAGCTCACAACTGGCGGGCATTTCCCTCTTTCACTGAGGGGTTTTGCTTGCACTCCCAGCATTTTTTTTTTTTTTTGGCTGCGCTGCATTCTTGTTGCTGCGCAAAGGCTTTCCCTAGTTGCGGAGCATGGGCTCTAGAGCACACAGGCTCAAGAGCTGCAGGGCATGGGCCTCCCTAGTTGTGACTGGCATGTGGGATCTTAGTCCCCTGACTAGGAATTGATCAGTATCCTCTGCATTGGAAGGCTGAGTCTAAACCACTGGATCACCAGAGAAGTCCCCCAGCATTTCCTGTAACACTGGGAGCCACGGTATATGAGATTTGGTGAAAGAGACCAGGGTTCAAATGCCAGTGACTCTCAGTAGCTGTGGAGCCCCCCACAAGTTTCTTTCAATTTCTCGGGGCCTCAGTCTCCTTATTTACATGTGGAGCTGGTAGTAGCAACTTGCAGTAGTTGTGAGGTCAGGACATATCGATGCAAGTGTCTCGCTGAACAAGCATTCGCTAAACGGCAGTTTTGTTTCTTGTTACTCGGCCATTACATGCATTCAGGATGTTTGTTACAGGGTGGTTTTAATTCAGTTCAGGCCACAGTTCGCTCACATTTTGTCAGCACCTCAGCTGTACAGCTTCGTGATACTCTTTTGCCGTCTCTCCATCTTCTTGGCAACCTCTGCATCTGTCCTGCCCCCTCCCCCAGAGCCCCTTGCTTCGGCTGTTCCCAAGGGCTCCCTCACCTCCTGACTTACAGAATTTGAGCAAATGATCCTAGAATCCATTGGGCCTACTCTTAGAACCCATTCTTAGAACCCAGACAGGCTAGGAAGGGGAAAGAGGGTGGAGCCAGGGGGCTAGAAGGGCTATGCTTCCTGCCTGAGTTCCAAACACACCGGTGCTCAGAAGGCACTCCCATTCCTGCGGGTCAGGATGCAGCCCCTGCAGGGGGAGGACAACAACCCCCACCCCACCCCCCACCCCCGCACTGAGGACTTTGAATTTTCTTTAAGTTCTTGGCTAGTTTTGTGGGGCCTGCCTGGTCGCTTTTACAGGTCACAGACGGGGAGGGTGGAGAATGATTCGAGGGCTCTCCCCAGCCTTGGCTGGAGCACCCATCCCTCCCTCCCAAGGCTCCTAATCCCCTGCCTGCAAATGCCTGTCCTCCAGAGCTGAGATGCTGCAGAGCCTGAGGCTTATACACAGACCCATTATTTATTGGGAGGCTTAGGGCCAGAATGAGGTCGGAGCCACATTCTCTGCTGTCCTGGCTCTTCTCACCTGGGTTGTAAGCAGGGAGAGAAGGAGAGAGAGGGAGACACAGGATGGAGGAAGGGGCAATTGCGTGTTGGGGACCTACTGTGTGCCTCGTCCTGGGCGACTTCATTGAACAGATCATAGTAGCTCACTTTTACCTGAAGCGCGTGCACGTGTGAGCAATGCAGACGTGTGTGTTGGAGATAGGATGGTCAACAGCACAGCTTTTGAGTCAGGCCTGGGTCCAGTCTCCAGCCCTGACTCTCATGGGATGATTTCATACACACACATTCCTCCACCTCTCTGAGTCTTAGTTTTCTCATCTGTAAAATGGGGATAAGACCATCTACTTCCTGGAGTTCTAGAGGAGCTGGAGTCAAGCCCCAAGCATGCGTCATTGTACACTGTTGGGCATACAGGAGATGGGAGCTGTTAGGAGGAGGAGGGAGAGGCTAGGACATAGGGTCGAGAGAGAGTGGAGAAAATAGGAGAGGGGTGAGGAGGAGTGTCTGAGCAAGAGAATCCATCTGCTCGCTTGGGATTTGCCTGGCTTCAGTCTTCAGGTAGCTCCCTGCGGGTGAACCTCTAAGGAGACCTGCGGCTTCCGCTGAGAAGCCCCAGCGAAGACTGATGGAGGGGGAATCAGGGTTCCAGGCAGCAGAGCTGCAGCCACTGCCCCGACCCCAAATGACAGCACACCCGCTCTTACCAGCAGCCACTACACAGAGGAGGGGCATCTGGGGGTGGGGGTGGGGAATTTGGTCCCTCTTGGGGCTCCTTGCTGAGATTCAAAAAAAGTACCCTGTGTCTTTAAGGAGGCGCCTGTTGGGAGCGCAGGAGGGAGGAAGGTTAAGATGATTAGCTGGTGCTAACAAATTTAGGATGTGGAAGGAGTCTTTTTTTGGCTGTCCATCAAAGGAAGGATTGAATGTCCCTGAGGTTGGAGAGAGCAGAAGGAGGGGAGGAGAGGGCTGGAGGAGGGGAGCAGGAGGGTGCTGTGCTGACCGGCTGAGCCTTCTCCCTGGACAGGCTTTTCCCCGGCAACTGGGGGTGTGCGGGAGTTGGGCAGGCTTGCAGGGCCATGCGCTGTCTGTCCAGACGCGGGCCTTCCCATCCGCCTGTCTGTCATTGCCCCTCCCCCACAGCCCCAACCCCAGCTCAGGTTATGTCCAAGCAGCTGGGCTGAAAAGTGATCCTGGAGGAAGAAGGCCTTTCCTGTTGATTAGGAACCAGGACACTCTTCCCCAACCCCCCTCGAACATGACCAGACCCCCACCTCATCGAGGCTCCTTGTCCCGGGGCCACCCCCAGCCCCTTGTCATCAAGGGCTGGACCACCCTTCATCTCAGTTCCCCTGTAACCAAAGGAAACCTGCACGGCCTCCCAGAGAGATCACAAGCCACTCACAAAAGCCTTCATAAAAGGTTATTTCCGGCATGAGCTGGAAGGAGGAGGGTATGGGAAGCATGCCACGTCCAGGAATGGTTCATTCAGAACCGACTGGGCATGGGCTCCAGGCCAGGTCCTGTGGCGGAGACTGGGGAAACAGATAGCAAGGCTCCGTTCCTGTCCCTGGCTTAGCTCCTGTCCCCAGGAACGTGCGGTCCAGCAGGGGATAGGAGAACAAAACACTGCGCCAGAGGACACTTATGGACCCACGGTCCCCAACTCTTTTGGTACCAGGGACCGATTTCATGGAAGCCAATTCTTCCAGGGACTGGCAGTAGTGAAATTGTTTGGTGATGATTCAGGCATATTACATTTATTGTGCACTTTATTTCTAATCTAATGCTGCCACTGATCTTACAGCAGGTATTGGTCCAAGGCCCAGAGGTTGGGGACCCCTAGTATAGAGAGCAGCGGTGTTCAGAAGTCAGTGGACAGAGGATGACCTGGAATGCCTGTCTAAACCCTCAGAGGTCCTGATGCTGTAGGTCTGGTGTGGGCTCTGCATAGTGAAGCAGTGTGGGTGATATTTGTGCAGGTGGATGTCAGAGTCAACGTGGAGGAAGGCTGAAATGGAAGGAGCAGGGATAACACTGAGAAAGGAAGTGGGTGCAGGAAGCAGAAAAGGTTTTCCAGACTAAGTGGCCTGAAGCTGATTCCTGCTGGGGAGGGTGGGCAAGGCTGAGGGAGAAGAAGGGGTGAAGGAGGCTTGCAGGTTGGGGAATGCCTTGGTTAGTGTGGCTGGGACGTAGAAAAAGACCAGGCTGAGCAAGAAGCAAAATCTTGGGAGCATCTCAGCGGGGGTTAATGTCTTCAGCAATGGAGATGCCGACTGGGTTTGCAGTTTTGAGAACCGGCTCCGGGGTGGAGAGGAGGGGGAAGGGACCGAAATGGAAGAGAGGCAGTTGGCAGCAGACTTCGGCAAGGATCCGGAGGAGGGCTAATGGGGAGAGTAAGTCCTCCCCCCATGAGCGGGGTGGGGGCAGACAATGGGGAATGCCAAGGAGGCTGAGCCCCAGGTGTAGGTTGTGATGCCTGCTGCCTCAGGGGCCAGGAGGGGTGGGGGTGGGGGAGGGACAGGGTGGAAGCAGTGATGATGATCCAGTTTCTGGTCTTGGTGGTCAGGGGTGAGATTTGCTTCTCCCCGAGGCTTGAGGACACAAGAGAAATGAGCTGGTTCAAGAGGAAAATGGGGAATGTCATTCTGGACCCAGTAACTCCAGGTAGAGAAGGAGGTGTGCTTGAAACAGAAGTGAGGCCCAGGCAGGCGGGACACAGTTACAAGCTTCCCTCGGATCACCAACCTCACAACTCCAGAGTCTCATGAGTACAGGGCCTGTGACCCATGCCCTCTGCACCAGCCATGCTGAGTTGTCCATCATTTCCGTCACACACACAGCTTTTCATACCCCACGTGTTAGCACCTGCTGCTCCCGGCCTGGGCTGTCCTCTTCCCCTCCCAAAATCAAGCCCTACATCTCCTTTAAGACTGAGATCCAATGATACCCTCAGGGTTTGCTAGTCCCCCTGTGTTTTTTTGCTTTTGAATCTCCTTGGGTGCATTTTACATTCTACACTTCATTTGCGGGCATCTCTCCTGGAGGATGGGGCTTACCTAGTGTCTCATACAGTAAAGAATCTGCCTGCAATGCAGGAGACTCAGGTTCAACCCATGGGTGGAGAAGATCCCCTGGAGAAGGGAATGGCTACCCACTCCAGTGTTCTTGCCTAGAAAATCACATGGCCAGAGGAGCCTGGCAGGCTACATGGGGTCACAAAGAGTCAGACATGACGGAGTGATTGACAGACAACAACAACTCCTGGAGGATGAGGACCATTTCTCGTTCCAGTCTGTGACCTACTGAAAGCCAGTCACAGAGCCTGGCCCAGAGCAAAGGATCAGCACCCCTTTACTGATAAATAAACCCAGGTTTCTTGATGTTTTATTGGATGGCAGCTCCTCTCTGGTAGATGCAGAAGGGTGGTGAGAAAGTACATGGAAATGAACAGACTGTCACCAACCCTGTCTCCACTTTCACCATCACAGTAAACACTGGTTGACATTTACTCTGCCTGAAGTGCTGTGTCAGGCTGCTCAACATTCATTATTTCATTTAATCCTCATCAAAATCCAAAGGATAAGTCTCCTCCTCATCCTCGTTTTATAGATCAAAGCTTGGAAATGATTCTGTGCTGTGCAACACAGTCACCACATAAGCACTTGAAATAAGATTGGACCTAGGAGATGGATTTTAAACTTTATTTAATTAATTGAAGTATAATTGGAAGAAAAATTATGACAAACCTAGACAGCATATTAAAAAGCAGAGACATTACTTTGCTGACAAAGGTCCATATAGTCAAAGCCATGGTTTTTCCAGAAGTCATGTACGGATGTGAGAGTTGGGCCATAAAGAAGGTTGAGTGTCAAAACATTGATGCTTTCGAACTATGGTGTTAGAGAAGACTCTCAAGAGTCCCTTGGACTGCGAGGAGATCAAACCAGTCAATTCTAAAGGAAATCAGTCCTGAATATTCATTGAAAGGACTGATGCTGAAGCTGAAACTCCAATACTTTGGCCACCTGATGTGAAGAGCTGACTCATTGGAAAAGACCCTGATGCTGGGAAAGATTGAGGACAGGAGGAGAAGGAGGTGACAGAGGATGAGATGATTGGAAGGCATCACTGACTCAATGGACTTAAGTTTGAGCAAACTCAGGGAGATAGTGGAAGACAGGGAAGCCTGGAAGTCCATGGGGTCACAGAGTCAGACACAACTGATCGACTGAACAACAAATCACACGTGGCTACTGGCAGTCGTAATCGACATTTCAGTGGAAATGAAGACAGACTGAAGGGATTATGAAACTTGACCAAGTGACAAAGGTAAGGAGGGATAAAGGCAAGACTTGCAACTGGGGTTGTCTGGCCCCAAACCCATGCTTTGAGCCACCAGGCTTTAACTCCATTTCCTTTTCTCACCCCCAGATTGTGGGTATGACAGGGAGGAGTTTAGCATCACCACACGAGCCCCCGTGCAGGCTGGTGACCTCTGTGACCACCAGTTGAATCCCCTGACCATTTGTGCAGCGTGACTGCCCTGTGTGAGACTCAGGGTTTCCCCGGGGCCCTCATCTCCTGCTGTGACAGTGAGTGCTGGAGGAGATGATCCCACATCCTCCCACATCCTATGAGCCACGATTTCTTTGCAGGAGGCCTTTGGTCCCAGGCTCTGCAGCTGGAGAATATAAACAGTTTACTCTCACTGCGTTTCTGCAGCCCAGGCAACGGGGAAGATTTAACCTAGATTGTATCTGGCACTGACTTCCAACGATTGCAGACCTGGGGCCTGTGAGGGCCACAGCTCTGGTATAAATGCCGCTGGCCAACCACTGTGGGCTTTGTCTGAATCCCCAGCATCTGGGTCCTCTGCCTGCTGTGTCTGCTGAAGACAAGGGTGTTGAGACTGTGGGGCCAGCATTCAGCGTAGGGATAATGCCAGCGCCCAAAGGAGCATGGGCAGATGAATGCTCAGGAGGTGGGGCAGAGGGAGAGAGTCCTTAGAGACACAGTGACCTCAGGGGGCAGGTGTACAGAATACGAATGTCACATGGGGGCTGGGTGTGAGAACACCAGGATCTCGTCCCTGCTCTGTACAGAAGTCAGTCTGAACTTTTCAAAGTACCAGTATGATTCGGTGAGAGCTCTGCTCAGTACCCTTCCGTGGCTCCTCATTGCTCTCAAGATAAAGGCAAAAACCTTAATATGAACCTCGGCTCATGTCACTCTCCCCCCACAGGCTCCCTGCTCTAGCCACACAGCTCCTCCTGTTCCTCATTCTTCCTTCCCCGCTCAGCATCCTTGCACATGCTGGTTCCCTTGCCTGAAATGAAACTTTCTCCCTCCCCTCTTTGCTTGGTTAATTTCTACTCCTCAAGGGTCACTTCCTCAGGGGAACCTTCCTGGTCCTCCTTACCCTGAGAGCTCTTTCCAGTTTGTCATGGAAGCCTGTACACTGTTTGGTAGGAGTGGTCAACCCTGCAATGGCACATCCGCTAGTGGGATTGATGGAGGTGCTTCCCTCACTAGACTGTAGCTTCTGGGACTTGCTTTGCACGCCCTGGGGTCCCCAGCACCTTGCTAGGTCCCAGTGTGGAACAGGTGCTCTGTGACAAATGCATGCATGAATGAATGAGAGGATGCTGCTGTGATTGTGTGCAAGGCAATTCCATTCTCCAGGCTTGACACCTTAAAAACGACGGTTTGTAGAGTATGGACTCCATGCCAGGTGCTGGGAAGGGCACAGAGCTGGCTGTGCAGAGGGGAGATGGACATTTAAAAAGGCCATGATGACACCGTGAGATAAGGGTATGCTTGGAAGACCAGCAGCAGGCTGTGAGGAAGCTTTTAGCAGAGGCATTTGGTACAAGAGGGGCTGGGAACCAGGGAGGACTCCCTGGATCAGAATTACAACTAAGGTCCAATCCGAAGGGTAAGAGAGAGTTAACAGGCAAAGATGAAGAAAGAGTGTTCTCAGCAGAGGGCAGAGGAAGGGATGGGGGAAAGCCCTCATGAGACTGCAAGGCGGGCAGGGGGATGAGATGGAACCAGATGGGGCCAAGTGGACCCTGACTTGAAGGCACTCATGCCACTGTGGGGTTTCCGGCAGGGACGACAGAGGACTGTCCTCCTGGGTAAAAGGAGAGGGCTGAGTGGGGCAGAGTGTGGGGTCCCTCCAGCTCTGGGGCCCGGGGGGTTCAGAGCTAGATGAGGAAGGTTCCCGACTCCATTGCCAGCACAAGCCTCGCGGGACTGGTTCCCTCCATGACGTCAACTTAAAGGTCACTCAGATCCCAGGTTTCCTCTCCAGAGCCTTTCAGGGCTCTGCATTTTGTCCTTTTCCCTGGATCCCTTTGGGATCCTGTGACATTCCCAGCCTGGAGCACCTTGAGGGGTAACCGGTCCCTGAGCTCCCGAGTCACTGTGAGAAGCAGCACTTCCTGAATTTGTCCTAAATTTACCTCGCTCAGGTTTCACAGGGGGCCCCTCATCCTAGCCAGGCGGGAGTCTGGAGAAGGAAGTGCGCCGGGAGCCGTGTGGTGGGAAGGGGAACTCGGGACATCTTTACTCTGGGGGCCCTTTGCATCACACCAGCCAGCGAGCTGTGTTACACAACTATGCAGACAGGCCCGTCTCTCCTTCTTCCCAAACCCAGGCCCCTCTCTGCACCTGATAAACCCGGGCATGAACTGATGAACTGGAAGTGAAACCAGGCCTTTCAACCAACTCCTCACTCCAGTCGACAGATGCCACAGCTGGGGGTGTGTAAATGATAAGATCCTTAAGTAGCCGGCGCCTTCAACGCCACTGACTGTCCCTCCAGTCTCTTCCTCCAGGTCTGCTGCTGTGCCTCCAGGAACCCGGCACTTAGGGCTTCAGCCGCGCTCCAGCCCCATGCCCCGCACAACCCGATGCTCCAGCTGAAAAGCTGTGAGTTCTGCCTTGCTTCTCGGTCTCCCCTCAATGCAGACAGCCCAGCAGCAAGGCCTGCCAATGTCACCTCCAAAACACAGCCCGGGCCTCTCCTCTTTTCCTCTGTTACCACCGCCTCTCACCTAGACACCCTCAGTAGGCTCTTCTCTCCCTACCTCTGCTCCCCGCCTCTGTAACCCATTCTCTACCAGAGCCAAGAGGAATGTGAATTGTACATGAAATGTGTGACTCCCCCTTTTGGTTCACCAGGGATGAAATTTACAAACCCCACAGGCCAGAGCTGTGCCCTTCTGGAGGCATGACCTCTCTCCTTTTCACTCACTCCACCAGGTGGCTCCACCCTTTCTCTTCTTCAGACACTGAGCTCATTTTTACCTTAGGGCCTTTGCACATGCCATTCCTACTGACTGGAATGCTCACACCCCATCCTCTGAACTAATTAATCAATCAATGGGGGGTCTTCCTGATCCAGGGTTCTAGCCTGGCTCTCCTGCATTGCAGGCAGATTCTTTACCACATGAGCCACCAGGCAAGCCCAGTTAATTTAATAGACACTTTTATGGTGCTCTGTTCTATGCCAGGTTTATCTAAGCAGTTCTCGAGTTCTGGATCATGTTAACTCTTCACAAGACTGGGTCCCTTTTGTCAGTTCATAGGTCACCTTCTCATGGAAGCCGTCCCGGGCCACCATCAAACACAGACACCACTGCTCCACCACTACCAGGCTCCACAGAATATATGCTTTTGATTCAATTTCATAATGATCAATGGAATTTTTTTCTCATTTATTTCTTTAAAAAAAAAATAAAGATTTTCTTTGGCTATATCTCAAGACATGTGGGATCTTAGTTCCCCAATCAGGGGTCAAACCTGCACTTCCTGCATTGGAAGTGCAGAGTCTCAACCACTGGACCAGTAGGGGAGCTCTCTCATTTATTTCTTTATATGCTTACATTCTCTACCAGACTGGAAGCCCCAGGAGGGCAAGGCTGGTCAGTTAATTTGACCTTTGTACCCCTAGAGTCTAGCACAGTACCTGCCCCTGAAATGAGTGAAGGGGTCACCTGCTTGGGAGAGGCTTCTAAGCCCACCACACTCTCTAAATGCCACAGCTGGTATGTACACACTGCAACATATAAATAGTGAAATGTTTCCTGTGGATACTGCTCAGGTCCCAATCAGGAGAGGAGCTTCTAGAAGGCAGGGATAAGGCGGGTCTTCTTCATCTTTGTGTAAATTACAAAATAACAACTGGTACGTTTGCAGCAAATGGCAATTCGCTTTAGAGCTTTCAAAGGAGCTGCATACACAGGAACTCACTGAGCGATGCAGTGAGACTGTCACAGCTCCATTTCACAGATTCAGGAACTGAGAACCAGAGAGCCAGGGCTATATCACTGCACAAAAGCTAGGACTCAGTGCAGATCTGAAGGCTTTATGAAGGTTGTATCTACCTAAGTGCCTGGTGCTCTACATATAGCAGGGCCTCAGTGGAGATTTCTGTATTTGCTGTGGCTAACAGACAGATGTTCAAACATATTCCTTTGGAAGGACTGGTCTCAGGGTAGTGTGTTTCAGAGGCAACGTGGACAGTCAAGAGTTCCAGGTGGGGCTTCAGGAGAACCGAAGAGCAGCATGTAGTAGGCACCTCCCTGTGCCAGGCACTGTGCCAAAAGATTTACATACATCTTCTCAGTGCCCACAACAGTACAATGAGATAGATGCTGTCATTATTCCCATTTTACAGATGAGAAAGCTGAGGCTCAGAGAGAGGTCACTTGCCCATTGTAACACAGTCAAATCCTAGAACTCAGCCAGCAGACAATCCTGCCAGATGCCTCCACACATGGCTGAAGAAGCCTCTTGCTCTGTGTTTTAGACTCTGTCTAGAAGCCAAAGTTCAAACTAAAACCTGTCTTGGCCTGTCCAGCTCTGTCAGGGAGGGACAAGAGCAAGACATGTGGCCCTTGCAAGATGAGGAAGGGGCTGATTGGATGCCCTGGAGTAGGAACACACCCTGCCTGCCCAGGACTTAGTGGGTGGAGTGCCTAAGGGTAGCCAGTCCACAGGGCCCTGGTCTCCTGTGCTGGTGGATGACAAAGACCAGATCGTGTGGGAATACAGAAGGGCTGGGGGACCTTGGAGCTTCCCAAGACTAAGAGAGTGACTTACATCACAGGGGGTGTTATGGTGGGCAAACGCTGTGAGCAGCAGCTAGCCCTACTACAGCTGTTAGAATGAGCGTCAGAAATGGGCTCCAAGCCTGAGCTTCCTTTGGACAATAAAAATAACATTCCTTCTCTGTATCTTCCTTCTTTCCTTTCTTCAGAATCTTTGAGTCTGTTGTTCTACAGAAACACGATCCTACTGCCCTGGGTTGTCCACCCTACAGGGGGCTGGGCAGACAGGATGGGCAAGAAGTGAGAGTCAAGGCTGATGTCTAACTCTCAAAGGACTTACCACCCACCGCAGAAGCAAGAAGGGTGAGGGAGACATGCCTAGGGGAGGAGTCGAGAAGACTGGAGCTGACTTCATCCCTGGAAATAGTCGTGCGGGGGGGTGGTGGCCTCAGGGGCCAATCAGCATTAGGGACATGACATCATCGTTTATTCTGGCAGGAAGGACAGGCTGTCAAATGGACAGATGAGTCCGGAACTAGCTGCCCATCTTGGTGGGAGCTCCTGGCCTCAGGATGCATCACAGTGTTGGCCAGCGCTGGCCACTGGGCTCTTTTACATTCCTCTGCCTTGCCTTGGTTTCCATAAAAGTCCACCCTTCCTGTGGCCCCAGGAGTGCCTCTGGGGACTCACTTGGAGGACAAGACACTGAGAACCTGGCCGTGCCCATCTAACTGCAGGTCGAGGCAAGTTCCTTTTTTCCTCTTAGGGCCTCATTTTTCCCAGTTCTGAAAATAAGCAGATTGGAGGACAGTGGTGTATTCTGTATCCTGCTTCTAGAGTATCCAGGTATCTGGAGGGGTCACCAGTGGGACACACCAATCCCACCTGCAGGGCTCTGCTCCTATGTTTACGTGACAGGTAAAGTTTGGATTTGGGCTTCCCAGGCGGCTCACTGGTAAAGGACCTGCCTGCCAATGCAAGAGCTGCAAGAGACGCAGGTTTGACCTCTGGGTTGGAAAGATCCCCTGGACGAGGGCATGGCAACCCACTCCAGTATTCTTGCTGAGATAATCCCATGGACAGAGGAGCTTGCTGGGCTAGAATCCATGGGGTTTCACAGAGCGCTCATGACTGAGCGTGCACACAAAGTTTGGATTGCTCAGAAGCTTCCCTTCAAAGAAAGGGCTGGCCCCTGCCTCCCCCTCAAGGCAGCCTCTGATGTCCATTTGGTGTCGCGGTCCGGATCTGGCCACTGTAAGGAGGAGACGCGCCCTCTTCCATCCCTCCGCACCTGGTCAGGATCCAGGGTTAAGGTTGATCTCTCCCCACACCTTAAAGGCTCCTCACTCTCCTCTCTGAATGCACAGCTTGCCTTCCTGCTCCTTCCTCAGCTAAGCTGGGGGGCACTTGGCAGAAGCCAGGATTGTAAGAGTTGGGAGCCAGATTCTTCTAGAGTTGAACAGACTTTCCAGAGCAAGAGCACATGACTTCAAAAGAATAACATGATATAGATTAAAAAAAAAAAAATCTCGGTGAACTGCCAGTGTTGTTTCCCAGAGTCAGCGTACATTCAGTCCAGTGAGTCATCTGCCTCTTCCTCATCCCCACTCCCTGCGGTAAAGACAGAACCTCATGCTCCTGTCAACACCTCCAAGTTCCAACCAGCAAAGAGCAGAGCAGGGGGTGATGCAGTCAGGTACTGGGAACTAGAGCCACATGGAGACCCGCCAATCAGAACCAACGCTGGGGCGCTGAATGGGTGAAGCCACAGGAGTGTCCCTGCGGCCACAGTGTGCAAACTCTCGAGCACCTGAGAGAGAGGAAAGTCTGAAGGGCGGTGAAGGGGACATTCTGGGCCCCAAAACCCTGGGATACCCCTAGGTGTCCAGGAGGGAGTCTGGAGGTATGGCCAGGGGAGCCCCATCCAGGCCACCATGCCAGGAGCCCACTGCCCCCTGCCCTGTCCACGCTGCCCCTGGAGGCCCAGGCCTCCCTGGCCATGTGCCCGGCTACCCTGTGACAGTGCCTTTAGCCGTGTGGGGAGCTGGCATCCACTCAGCCACCCGCACCTGCTGGGTGCGTTCCTGCATCTCCACACCAGGGTTCACCGATTTCCTCCCCTTCTTGGGCTGGCTGAAGTGGCAGACCCCTCTGCTGGAGCCCCCTGCTGGTGCTTGACCCCCCACGAACCCCCCGTCCCGCCCTGCCCAGGGTCTCCACTGGGCGGAGGTGCCCTCGTGCCAAGGAATGTGGTGACACAGGCATGGGCCCAGCTCCTCTCGCTGCACCTCTGCCCACTCTGACACTTCCCCGTTGCCTTGCCTGCCGTGTCTGCCATGCACAAGCAGGATGGCAAAGGCCAGCGGGGTGGGAAGAAGCGCTGGGCTACAAGGAGTTGGTCAAGCGAGCTGGGAAGAATGAGCAGGCAGGCCCAGGGCAGTCTTGCTGCCACTCAGCTACCGGAGGGTCAGACTCTTCGGGGATCCTTTTCTCCTTCTCTCCTCTGCCTGCCCAGCCCCCACCAACCTCTGCCTCACCCCCTCAGGCGGATCTGGGGGCCTTTCCTTCTCCTCACCAAGGAGCCCAGTGCATCTGGGCTCCTGGCTCTCTTCTAACCCCCAGGGTTAGTGACTGAGGACAAATGCCAGCTATGCAGGCCATCGTCAACAGTGTTGGTCCCTGCCTTGCTTGTGGCCCGCCTCACAGAGGTGACCCCAGGACTGCCCCATGCAGGGGACCCATCTGCCACTATCTGCCACTGTCTCCAGTAGGCCCACCCCTACTGGAGCTCTTGGACTCTGCAGCAGCCGCTGCTTTGCCTGTTCTTCCCTTTACCTGGACTCGCTTCACCTGGGCTCCTCTGAGCCTCCTGAGGACAGAGCACAGCATCAGTTTGTTGAGTGATGGAGAGAAAGTGACAGAGACAGAGGGAGGCAGAGCAAGCCTTCTGACACTGCTCTGGTTTGTTTGGAGTCAGACTTTTTTTAAGATATATGTATATAGATGTGGACCATTTTAAAAGTCTTGCTTGAATTTGTTATAACACTGCTTCTGTTTTTTTTGTTTTTTTGTTTGTTTTGTTTTTTTTGCAGTATCTTAGTGGCACCCTACTCCAGTACTCTTGCCTTAAAAGTCCCATGGACGGAGGACCCTGGTGGGCTGCAGTCCACGGGGTCGCTGAGAGTCAGACACGACTGAGCAACTTCCTTTTCACTTTTCACTTTCATGCATTGGAGCCGGAAATGGCAACCCCCTCCAGTGTTCTTGCCTGGAGAATCCCAGGGACGGGGGAGCCTGGTGGGCTTCCGTCTATGGGGTCGCACAGAGTCGGACACGACTGAAGCGACTTAGCAGCAGCAGCAGCAGCTCCCCAACCAGGGATCAAAGCTGCAACCCGGCATTGGAAGGTGGATTATTAACCACTGGACCACTTGGGAAGACCCTAGACTTCTTAGGTTAAAATAATTCTGGCGCCAGCACATGCTAGTTCTGCGACCTTGGTCACATGACATACCCTCTTTGGGCCTCAGTCTTCTTATTTATAAAGCGGAGATAATAGGAACTGCCACATAAAGTAATTATGAGGATTAAATGAGATAATGTGATAAAGAGCTTATACCAGTGCCTGGCACAGAGTAAGCCCTTGATACACGTTGCTATCATTATTCATTTATGTCCTCCAGCCTTATCCAATACTACTTCCCTGGACAAGAATTATGGCCATTGCCACGTCCGCAGTTTGCTCCCAGGAAGTACTCACTCCCGTGGCTGGAGGAAGTCCTTCAGGACATAACTTCTGACAGTTTGTTTCAGGTCCCACCCCTGCCACTTCTTAGCCTTGTATCCTTGAGAGATGTGCTCTGAGCTTCAGAGTCCTCATCTGGAAACGTGGTCATGTGAGAGTCTTAACCTCAGAGAGAGGCTGGGAGGATGGAGTGAGGTGTGCAAGGTACGAAGCGGGCAGTCAGACCAGCTGCTGACAGAGACCATCCAAGCTGCCTTGACGGTGGACAGGACTCTGCCAGGGAGTAGCTGAGAGGCTGGCGGGGCTGAGAAGGAGCGGGGGCACCAGCCAGGGAGTGGGCGGTTGGGTGGCTCCAGGAAGAGCTGAGGGCTGCGTCCACGTGTCAAGGGTGTCTGACCCGCTAGTCTCTAACGCGGGCCACGGTCCTTCCCATTTACTTCTCCTTTCCGGCAGAGCAGCACCGGCATTCCCTCAGTACCGCTGCTTTGGAAGCTTCACTCGGGGTCCTCCAGGATAGAGCGGGCAGAGGAGAACCCTCCACTGTGTGGGGGTCAGGGAGCCCCGTGTCCCTGGCACATGTGGGGCCAGAGCTCACCCTGGGAGAGGTGACAACTCCCAGGGCACAAAGTCTCCAGCAAGGTGCACCCTTGCCCTCTCTGCCCTGAGCAGTGGCCTTAGTGGCCAGACGGCTGCCGGTACAGGTAAGGTCACAGAACCAGAGCTTCCTCCTCCCACCTCCGGGGAGAAGCCCTCCCAGGACTTGAGCACTTCCGCAGAAACATCCCGCATCCTTACCCCCCACCCCACCCCTGGCCAGCTTGTCCGGAATAGAGCCCTGGACTTCCCTGGCAGTGGTTGAAACTCTGTACTTCCACTGCCGAGGGTACGGGGTTCAATCCCTGGTCAGGGAACTAAGATCCCACACGCTTCATGGAGTGGCCAAAAAATAAAAAACCAAAACGCAAAATAGAGCCCTACTTCTTTCCTCTCCACCCTGCTCCCTTCTGCCTTGTCCCCGAGGGCAAGTGGGCCGGCATCGGAAGCCTCGGACTCCGTCTTCTAGCTGTAGACCTTGGACAGTCTCTGAACACCTCTGATCCTGTCTCCTCATCATTGAACTAGGGATAACCACAGCTCTGCAGCCCAAAATGCTTGGTGGGAATATAAGTTATACTGTCCTAAGCTTGAGGTATAACGCCATCTGTTAGCAGAAATACATGCCAGGATCGTCACTGGTTACCCGGGCTCACAAGTTCAGCATGGCCTTGACCCCTGCTTTGCCCACGCCTAACCAGTAGCCCACACTTGCCATTTTACCTCTGCAGTCTCACCACCTCTCAGCCTGTACCTCCCGATGTTCCGTGTCTTCCCTTAGCAGGATCGGTGTTGCCTCTTCCTGGCTCCTCGACACTAACTCTCCTCCCCTAGCAGCTGCGCTCGGCTGGCTCATGTCACACCCTTTCGGAGAAACCTACCACGCATCCTCAGCATGTCAGCCAACTCCCTCCATAGTGTATCTCCCTCATCCCGACTTCCCATCCTTTTCTCTTCCGCCATTTCTCCACATGAGCTTGCTATAGTCATTCTAGATAATTCTTCCCTTTCCACAGTGGGAAACACTGTCTCTACACTTTTCTTACACTGTTTCTGTCACTCATAATGTTCTTAGAAAGGTTTTCATTTACTGACATCTCACTGGCCTTGCGAGGCCTGCCTCACATGCCACTTTTTCCAGGAAGCCTTTCCTGATTCCTCTCTTCAAAAGCATCACTCCTACTGCCTCACTTTCCAAATGTGATGCTTATGCCTCTGTCGGGCACTTACCTAACCCTGGACAAAATGAGGTCCCTGTTTTACCCTCAGTGGGCCAATGTCCCCTTGCTGATGTGGCCCACAGGCAGCCTGTTCACTTGATGCCAGCCCCCGTATGCCAGCTATCGTATTGCACTACGTACTTTTCAAGGTAGTGTACTATAAAAATGTTAAATGCTTTATTTTTTGTTTTTCATGTATCATTTGTGTGAAAAGTATTATAAACCTATTATAGTACAGTACTGTATAGCCGATTGTGTCAGTTGGGTACCTAAGCTAACTTGGTTGCACGTACAAACAAACTGGGCTTAGGAACGTGCTCTTAGGACATAACTCACTCGTATGTATGGGCTTAACTGTACCACTGTTCAGTACCCCACAAAGAGTCTCCACTCTGCTACTGACAAATATTTAGGTTGTCTTTCCCTTTGGTCAGTGGCACACACAGTGATGAGATGGACCCCTTTTCCTCTCGTACACACGTGAGTGTTTCTCTCGGGTGTGGCAAGAGGGGGGCGGCTTTCTGCACTGGACCAGATACGGTTAAATTGTTCTTCACAGGTGTCCACCTCTCTTCACAAGTGAGGAAACTGAGGCCCAGAGACAGGGCAGTGGCCCGCTCGGAGCCCTCAGGGTCTGGGACCTGTTCCCAGTCCAGGGCCCTTCTGGGCGCAGCACACTGCCTGTCCGGAACCCCCATTTCCTTATTTTTATTTCTCTACAAATCTCCGCGACCACCCGGGTGGGCGTTATCAGAGCCCATCTAGAAGAAACACATTATCAGCATCCTCCGGGCGGCCTGGGGGTCTGGGAGTGCTTTCGAGAGGAAATGGGGAAGAAATTAACTTCAGAGAATTCCCTGGGCGGCTCTAAACCTCCTGCTGTCAGCCTTGAGAGGAGAGGCGCTTCTAGGGGGCCGGGCTGGGTGGAGGGGGCAGTGTTTTCTTAGAGGGCAGCACCTGGATCCCGGCTGTGCGGCCCTTCCCAAGCCTGTTCCCTGACCCTCCCCTTCCCACGAGGGCTGGGGGCTTCCTTGAGGCCAGGTGCCCTTTCCAAGGCCACAGCCAGCCCTCTTCTGGGACAAGCTGGAGCTGAAAGAGGCCACAAAGGCTCCAGGACGTGCCTTTGTCTGAAGCCCAGCGTCCAGGGTTTATTGAACTAGTTGTCTAATAGCTAAAGCACAGTATCCCTGCTCTGGCTTGACTGCAGCTCCCTTCATCTACAGCCCCTCCATCCAAACGCCATCAGAGGAGTGGCAGCTGGGTGTTACGAGGGAGCCCGCTGGAAGACCGGCAGGAGGGGAGACTTAGGGGGTGTGCAGGTCACATTTAGGGGCTTGGGCCTTTATACTGGAAGGGACTGAAAGTGCTGAAAGTTAAAGCCTAGTTAAAGCCTTGTTGTTGTTTAGTCGCTAAGCTGTGCCCAGCTCTTTTGCGGCCCCATGGACTGTAGCCTGCTAGGCTGCTCTGTCCATGGGACTCTCCAGGCAAGAACACTGGAGTGGGTTGCCACTTCCTTCTCCAGCGGATCTTCCTAACCTCCAGGGGTTCAGGGATCGAACCTGAGCTGCCAGGGAAGCTGTAAGGTGATGCATTAAGTTTAAAAAAGACCATGCTAACTTCAGGCTTCCCTGGTGGCTCAGGTGATAAAGAATCTACCTGCAACGTGGGAGACCTGGGTTCGATCCCTGGGTTGGGAAGATCCCCTGGAGGAGGGCATGGCAACCCACTCCAGTATTCTTACCTGGAGAATCCCCATGGACAGAGAAGCCTGGCAGGCTGCAGTCCTTCGGGTCACACTTGCTGACTTCTGGGTGAAAGGGTATTGGAGGAGGCCTGTTAGGGGCTATCGCAGCAAGTCAGGTGAGAGATGGCGGCAGGCTGATGATGGTGGTAGTGGAGGTGGAGGGACTGGCAGGGTGGTAACCTGAGACTTAGTGATCTAGGGGATGGGAAGGAAAAGGTAGTGTTCAGGTTGGCGCCCAACTTCTGGCCTAGGTGTGCTGACAGCGCCATTCCCCAGGATCAGGAATACTGGGAAAGGGCCAGGTGTGGGGAAAAGACACTGGCTTCAGCTGTGTGCCTTTTGAGGATGGGTGGCCTGGAACACATCCAGGGGGAGATATCAAGGAGGCTGCCTGGTGGAGTTCATAGGCAGGGAAGGTTCTCCCTGGCTGGAAACCCACAGAGGCTTCTCTCACTGTGTAAGTGCCTCACACTGAGGATTGCACCTGTGGGATCTAAATCAAATCACTGACGCTCACGGCCAAGGAGGACCCTTCACAGGTGTACACCTCTTGGTCTGTTTTCACTTCTCATTGGAAGACAAATGACTTGTCCCAGTAAGTGGTTTTGCCTGGATTATACATTGACCACACACCAGGCAATATGTTAACATAGTAACTTAATAGCAGCACTAGGGTGGGAGAGAAAGATGGAAGGAACTGTGGGGATACCGTAGCAGGTCTGGAGGGGTGATGAGTTCATCAGGTAGAAATGGAGAACAAAGTTACAGGGGCAGCATGAGCAGACACACACACGTGAGACACCGGTATACAGGCAGGGCAGGTGAACAGCCCAATTTTCCTGAACAAAGAGTACAGCATGGTGGGATGTTGATCAGAGACTAGGCTGGAGAGATAATGTGGACTTCCCATTGGAGTGGGGCTGTTTATAAGCACTAGGGAGCCACAAATACTTTTTGAACAGAGGAGTGGAACTGACAGAACCCAACCACCGATGGAGTGCAGAGGGCATGGGACAGGCGGGCACTGATGTTGCCACAAGGGGTTGGAGCCTGAGTGGGAGGTCAAACCTGCAAAGTCAGGAGAAAGAGGTGGGACGGGGGTGGGGAGAACGAAGCTGACACGGCATGTGAAAGCAGAACAAGGGAGAGCCTGAATTGATTGGCGGGGGTCTCTTCCCAGACTGGTCCTTAGGGATGTGTTTTAAAGAATAGCCAAAATGACTCAGAATTAACCATCAGTGATTGGCATGCGAAGCAGAGTTTCTGACAATAGTATTTCTTTAGTTTAAATGTTCTCCCTAAAATAACCATCAGCTCTTTAATCCTTTTCTTCACCAATGGCAGCAAGGAATACTTTGGGCTGAATTCTCCCTTTTCTGGGTTAGCCAAGTCTGAACTAAGGAGAACTGCAAAGAAACGGGCAGGAGGTGATGGATCTACTCTACTGCAGTCCAGTTTGGGATAGAAGCTCTGGTCATAGCTCTGATCTTGTTAACACCATGAGGCTCTTGTAGGTGAAATCTGGTGCCAGGACAGACAGGGCCAGGCTAGACAAAGGAAAGACTTTAGGACATGCGGATGCCAGCCCTCAGCACCTATGGAAAATAACCAAGCCTGAGAGGCAGTTTCAACCTTAACACAAATAGCAGCACATGAGAAAATAAAGTTCTGTCCACAGAATCACAGACTCTGTTGCTGGAAGGGGTTTCTCTGCCTTCCACATCCTTGCTAGTTTGGGCTCCAGAATACAAACTGGATCAGGTCACATCACCATGTCCCCAAACCTTCTCTGACACTACATCTTACTCTCTGTGGATAACAAAGCCAGGACACAGGCCTCACTGCCTACCACTCCTATACCCATGGCAGACATCCTTAAATGATCGCCGCACTTTCTGCTGGGCCTCAGGATCTAACTCAGCACAGCCTTGCAGGCAGACGTTACCAATCAACTACCACCCTCAGGATGACAATCGTTTGCCTCCCATTGAACAGAGAGAGCCAGAATGCCTCAGCCTGTCTCTCTGTTCTCTTTTTCCACCTGTGTTTCCCATCACTACTTCTATGCTCTGGCTTCCCTCAACTGCTTGCCATTTCTAAACAGACATGTCTTCTTCTCACTCCTTGAGCCTTTGTCCATGTCGTGACTCAGCCTGGAATGCCCTCTGTGCAGACTATTAGTGCTTCCCCAGGACATGCTCTCCCATAACAATAAATCTGTGTCTGGGCACATAGCCACCCAGCATAAAACACTGCCCAGCCTCCCCTGGACCAGAAGGTAACCATGTGCTAAGTGTTGGCCAATGAGATATGAAGGGAAGTGATGCTATTTTGACTATTTCCCCAAGTTTTGCCTTTAAGGGTTTGGGCATATACTCCCCTGGGCCCCTGCCCTTTCACAATGGCCATTTGATGGTAAGAACAAAGCAGTGCCAGCAGAAGCCACATGATGAAGATGGGAGGCCAGCCTTCCAGCCTGGACCACCATCCCCTGGCTGCTAGGGAAGAGTCACCCTCCTCTGCCTCGTTGAAATCTCTGTATTTGGTGGGGGAGTGGGGGAGGGTGTCTTCGGTTATGGTGGCAGCTGAGTTTGTACTCTATGTACCCTCACACCTGCTTCTTGTTCTTTACAGCCACCTTCCAGCACCACCTCCTCAATGGAGTCTTTCCAGAGCCCCAGGCTTCTCTGGGATCCCCACTTCATGCACACCTCTTGTTTGCAGTCCTAAACCACAGGATGGCCGTGGCCCCTCCCACCGTCCTGGCTGAAGGCAACTTCTCTGTCCACTATCCATCCCCTGGACCAGTGCTGGTGATGGCGTGAATGTCCAAACCTGATCACATCACCCACTTGGCCCTGCTCTTAAAGTGCAGACCTCTCAGTCTGGCGGTCAACATGTGACTCTGACCTACTCTGAGCTTTAGAGATGAGGCCCAGCCTGTGAAGTGATCTGATCCAGAGGCTCAGCTGGTCACAGCTCCCTCTGAGTGTGTGTGTGACCGTGGACTGTCCCACCCGCTGCCCGCCCCACCCAGCCCCAGTGTGGCGGGTCTCAAGTAGCTGCTTCCTTGCTGACTGGAGCCTACATTGTCCTGCTCCTGGTTTGTTACTGAGAACAGGGACAGAGAAAGGGGAGTTTGCCTGAGCTGTGTATTCTTCTCAAGTGGCCTAGGAAGTCCCATGGCCTTTATATCTGTTCCTGAGACCGTCTCCCAGTCCCACCAAGCAATATGCTTTGCAGATGGCCCACACCTATTCCTCTGAACTTCTGGCCACTGTGACCTTTCTAACAAGGCTCGACCTCTGGCATCCCGTCCCAGGCTGAAGGCCCATCACTCCCCGGGCAAACAGTACACGCAGCCCAGAAGCAGGATGCGGCCAGATCTCAGGCAGTAGATGGCTATTTTGGGACAGGGAGGATCCTGGGAGGATGCTGGCGAGGTCAGAGTAGGAAGGGAAAGAGGTGGGTTTTCTGCCCACGATTGTGTGTCCCAAGCCCTCTCTGGATGCCGCCCAGGGGCCCAAGGCTGCCACAAGGAAGAACACACCCACCACAGGGCTCCAGCTTCGGCCCTGCTGGCCACAGAGGCAAACCGAGGGCAGGCCCAGGTCTGGGGCCAAATCTTGTGGCCACAGTGGGCAGAGGGAGCGTGTGCTCGTTTGTCGTGTCCTAACAGCAAGTTATTTCAGCATCAAGCAAGACACCGAGGGGTCTCGGAGCAGAGAAGGTGTCAGAGACCAACCCGAGGTCAGATGGAGAACACCAGAAAGAATCTAATCATCCAGGAATGATAATTGATAATAATTTAGTTAATATTTACTGAGCATTTACTACAGGTGGAGCACAATATTAGATACTGGCAAAAAAAGAAGTGAAGATGTATGTGACACTTGACACGTAAGTCCTCGTCTGCAAGTATCAGGAGACTATAAGCAGTTCATAAAGTGGTTTATAAACTCTGACCCTAAGGAAATAGTTGCAGAGGCATGATTCAGGCACAAAGATGAGAGCGGTATTCCACTGACTGTGGGGACTGCAGACATTTCAGAATGCCAGAACTCCATTGCGCCAGCTTCCAGCGTTCTGGGGAAGGTCATCTGTCAACGTCAAGTGTTCAATACTGTGCCCGGCACAGCCTGGCTGCCCAGTGAGGGGCAGGGGCAGCGACTAGTATTGCTCAGTACAAGTTGGCCACGTGGCCCAGGCTTGTGTGCAGAGGAGATACCTTTACCCCCGGGCGAGAAGCCTCAGGTCGGGCAGGGGGACAGGTCCAGGGGCTGAGCGGGGCCCAGCCTGTCCCAGGAGATGCATCGCATTCTACAGTTCTGCTGTCTGAGACACCTCTACGCAGCCCTCACATCCTTCTCTACTGACTCTCCAAAAAGCTGGGAACACACCTCACTCTGCTTCTGATTTTGCCTCAGTTCGGGGCCTTTAAATGCTCCTGGTGTTGCCCACCTGGCTCTGATCTGTACTTTGGGCCAAACTGCCCTCTAGGGACTTTCCCAACACCCAGGACACCCCTTGAAGGTGTCTGTGCTCACTCTCCTCCCATTTCCTGGCCGAATCAGTCCCTGCTGGGAACCCTTCCCACAGGGACCTGCATACGCCTTTCCTCGTCCCCAGAATCCCTGAGCCACTCATGCTGCATCACGGCTTTCTCACCAGCCAAGAGCTGAAGCAGCATTCTTCTAGATTCTTCCTCCCTCCTGTGGCATCCCTTCCTAGCTCCCAGCTTCCCAGGACCACCTGAGCCGGACTCTCCTGAGCACAGAATGGATCCCTCTTGGTTAGGTCCCCACTTTGATGGCAGGCAGAATATGAGACATCCTATCAGGCAGGGAAGGGAAACAGCCAAGCCTCTTTCTGCCTGTAAATGTGCCTCTGACACCAGGACACAGTGTCTGATAAGGATTTCAGTGATCTTTAAAGTGCTAGAGGAATTGAGCATAAAAAAAAACACTAGTAGTGCTAACTAGGAATCAGGAAAGCGCTAAGTACTCTCCACGGAACTCTCTGAACCTCCGCCACATGCCTGCAAGGTGAGTATTACCCACATTTCTCAGACAAGACCATCGGGGCAGAGAGAGGTTAATAACTCCCTTGAAGATCACACAGCTGGTAAATGTCAGAGCTGGAATCCAAACCTCTATGTTCCCTGGCTCCAAATCTCCTGCTCTTCACCAGCTTTCTGTACTTCAAGCAAGAACAATTGAAACTGACCGGGAATTATGAGGATGACAGACACTGTGATCTGTGATCTGAAATCTGGGCTGCCTCAGAAACCCCGATGCACACAGCCACTCTGCCCAGGCCCCATCAACACAGCCTCACCTTCATCTCATTAATCTTGGCATTCTCTTCCCAAAAGCTATCCAGATCCCAGGGCTCAATCTCCGGGGCCCCAAGGGAGGGAAGGAGCTTCCCAGGGCTCCTGGACACCCTTTTAATTAACCCAGACGACCCTCTTGTGACTGAGGCCAGCTGAAGCCTGTCACGGCCTCACCAGCTCCGGTGGCACCTGAACTGTGACTCCCAGCTGTGACTCAGCCCACTCGCCCGCCAGCAGATGTGGTCCCTCCATTTCCCACAAGCTCAGCATCTGTTGGCCACCGCTCCCTGGCTTGGGGACCCTGAGAGCCGGCTCCTCAGCCCCTGTGTCCAGCGGAGGGCCCGCCAGAGCCCCCAGGGAGTGTCCTGCTACAGCAGGCTTCTAGGGGCCTGCCTCTGAGCCAGCAGAGACCTGGAGCGGGGTGAGCCCTCTGCAGGTCCTTGCAAGTGCTGCCTGCCTCACACACCCTTGTCTGGAGCTTCCTCCCTCACCCCTGAAGGGGTGCTGCCCACTCCAGTTGCTCCTGGGGATGATGAAACTTGCCCGCCTGTCGTTCTCGCAGCTTAACAATGACGGTGGGCAACCTGGAGAAGTCTTCCTGGACCGTGACTCGGAATCCACATTAGATTGGTTAGCTTGATCACAGCACATCACCCAGCAACCTCAACCTTGTTGGTGAGTGTGCGCGTGTGTGTGTGTGTGTGTGTGTGTATAGCCTAGACACCAGATAGTGAACACACAGCCCCCTAAGCAACCTAGGTGGGACAGGCAAAATTTTTCAATCATGGGGTAAATCATTCATTTGGGAATAAGTGCTTTGGAACTGATTCTATCGGGCGCAGGTGAATCAGAGGAGCCAGGTCCCTTTCCTCAGGGGCTTCTTTCAACTCTGTGCAACGTTGCACAATTTGCCATTTTCATTGTCATATATGATCTCACAGCCTGGCGTGCACAGTATCTGGCCCATAGAAGAGTTGAGGAATAAATGAAAGGAATAAATAAATAAATGAAAGGAATAAATAAATAAATGAAATGAATGACGGATGGGGATCGGGGGCCAAACAGTGGGAACACAGAAGGCGAACATCACAGACTGTCATTCCCATCTTCCAAACGAAAGGCGAGGCTCTGAACAGAGTGTGGGCTGGCCACTGAGAGGCCTCTGGTATGTGCCCCTGGCCTTGTCACCCTTGCACAGGGCTCCTTACCTGGCGGGCAGTGACATCCTGGGGAAGTCTTCAGGGTCTCCCGGCGCCTCCGTGAGTGGAGCTTCCATTTCTGCACAAGGAGACAGAGAAGAGGGGTCACTGGGGGTCGTAAATGCCAAGCCCTGGAAAGCAACTAGGGATTGAAGGTAGGGTAGGGGGCTAGTGAGGGGGATGGGGGACAGGGGCTCTGACAGGGGCACCCATCCTGGATCAAACACTGGCCACCAGGCATCTGGGTAATAAGAAGCAGATGGAGAGGTCCCATCTCAGTCACCTCGGGGTCTGATGTCTTTGGAGAGCTCTGAAGAAAATTAACTTGAGCACAAGACCCTATAAAGCAGTTTGGCCTCCCTGCACCCGACACTCATGAGCACAGCAACCTGCGCTTCTCGGCTTTCTGCTAATTGTTTCCTGTCTAGTTCTGAGTGTCTATGCATCCCGGGGGCAGGGACAGTGACCTCTGTTCTTCTGGTGTCACTCACAGAGCCAGACACAGGCAGGACCACTGTCCCTCCATCAGACCCCTTCCTCAACAGCTTCCTTACCCTTCAGCCAATCTGGAAGGCACCAAAGATGTGGCAACAAGCAGACTGAGATGCCTGCCCAAGGAGCTGCCATTTCCGTGGAGACGAATGGACAGCACATACACCGCTGCCAGTCCAGGCTCCTGGAAAGGGCAGGTGCTGAGCACCCGCATCCTCACCACCACCAAGGGAGGGAGCTGGAGGGGAAGCCAGAGGTTAACAGGTATGCTCTGGGGCCAGACTGCTGGACTCCTGGCCTTCCTCAGACCCTGAGCTGTTAACAGTTCCAACCTCATAGGTTACTGAGAGGATCAAAGAGGTTGGTGCGTAGAAAGAAAGGTGCCTGATCCCCAGGAGGCATCAGTTAGTGTTAGCTATGATTACACTTTCATGGCAAATAGAAGGGGAAGAAGTGGAAGCAGTGACAGATTTTATTTTCTTGGGTTCCAGAATCACTGTGGATGGTGACTGCAGCCATGAAATTAAAAGACACTTGCTCCTAGGAAGCAATGCTATGACAAACCTAGACAGCATATTAAAAAGCAGAGAAATCGCTTTCCTGACAAAGGTCTGTATAGTCAAAGCTATGGTTTTTCCAGTAGTCATGTACAGATGTGAGAGTTGGACCGTAAAGAAGGCCGTGTGCTGAAAAATCGATGATTTCAAACTGTGGCACTGGAGAAGACTCTTGAGAGTCCCTTGGATGGCAAGGAGATCAAACCAGTCAGTCCTAAAGAAAACCAACCCTGTATATTCGTTGAAAGGACTGATGCTGAAGCTGGAGCTCCAAAACTTTGGCCACCTGATGTGAAGAGCCAACTCACTAGAAAAGACCCTGATGCTAGAAAAGATTGAAGACAAAAGGAGAAGAGGGTGGCAGAGGATGAGATGTTTAGATAGCATCACCAACTCAATGGACATGAATTTGAGCAACTCTAGGTGATAGTACAGGACAGAAGAGCCTGGAGGGCTACAGTCCACAGGGTTGCAAAGAGTCAGAGACGAATTAGCAACTGAACAACAATAATTACATTCCTTTTATAGGTAAGGGACCTGGGCTCAGAGAGGAGGCTAATCTGGTCAAAACTATGGTGGAGGAAGGCTGAGATCTGGACCCGTTTCTCTGAAGCTAGGACTGCAGTTAGAAGCCAGTAGCCCCAGAGTCAAATTGGCCCCTAGATATATTTTATTTGGTTCCACAGTGATTTTTTTCAGTGAATTTGTCACCAGTCTTTTGAAAAGGCTGATTTCACATGAAAGTCCATGTTTCTAACTTCTTTTGAACAAACTGGAAGATCTAGCCACACGGGGCCTCTGCTGTGTGGCTGGCTGCGACTGACTGTCCTGTGCACTGTGGGCCCCACTCCAATGCGCTGACCAGTTATGATGCCAGCTGGCTCCTCATAAGCGTTTCCCCAGCCCTTGCCTCCTCACCGTTGTGTAGTTCTCGCACTCAGGGTGAGGGTGAAGGAAGTCACCTGGAAGGTGTTGTAGGATTTGGTGTCACCTCTAGTTTGGCGGTAGAGACAGAAGGTCAAGAAATCTTCCCAAGGATTCCCATCAAACTAATATCTGCTGAGCTCCCGCTGTGTACTGGCACTGAGCTGGGTGTTTTCACACAGGGAATCACATCTAGTTTTCATAATCAAACTCTGCGTGCGTGCTAAGTTGCTTCAGTCGTGTCCGACTTTGCAACACTATGGAATGCAGCCCGCCAGGCTCCTCTGTCCATGGGATTCTCCAGGCAAGAACACTGGAGTGGGTTGCCTTGCCCTTCTCCAGGGGATCTTCCCAACCCAGGGATCAAACCCAGGTCTTCTGCATTGCAGGCGATTCTTTACCTTCTGATCCACCAGGGAAGCCAAATAGTGACCGCATTTGTTGATGAAGGAAAGTAGGCTCAGAGAGACTGGGTGACTTGAACTTGGACTGGTGTGTGCTGGATATGGGATGAGAACTCAGGCCTTCTGATGCAAAGTCTGCTACATGCTGATATATACAAATTCCCCTGGCAGAGGGAGCTCAGCCACCGTGTGTGTGTGTGTGTGTGTGTGTGTGTGTGTGTGTGTGTGTGTTGGGGTAGGGACAGATATGCTGTGTTGAAGGGGAGGGCAGAAGAGGACAGGAGGTCAAAGCATATAGGAGGAGGAAGGGAGGAACAGCCCTAAGAGGAGCCCCTCACTCAGAAAGGGAGGCTGGCACACAAATACTGGGTAGATGAACACTGAGGTGGGCACAGAATGGCCACTGGGCAAATCGAGGACATCCCAGAATGAGGTCTGGAGGAAGGCCCTGTGATGCCCAGCTCTGAACCCAGCTCACTAGCACCACTTTCCAGGAAGGGACTGTGCATACCCACTTCCACATCCCTTCCCACTAACAACCTGTAGGCTCTCCAAGGGGCTTATCTGTGGCTGTGCGTGGCACACAAGTGGGTGTGTGACCCAACTCTGCTAAATGAAGGAGCTGGTCAATGGCTAACAAGCCATTGCCTGAGTGTGCAGCATTTTGGCTATAGGTTGCAAACATTAGGGCTGTCACTCATTCAATAACTGCAAAATGCCAAGCACAGGTTGGACCCTGGAGATGGAGCGTGCAGCCCAAGGTGGACAGGAGCCCTGCCCTCCTGGGTTCATCTTCCAGTGAAGGAGACAATGAACAGAGAAGCAGATGAATATATAACCCAGGTGGTGATAAGTGCTATAGAGAAACGTAAACCAGGGTAAGGAGACAGAGAGTGACAGAAGGTGGGATTGTAAACTCAGGGGTCAGAGAAGTTCTCTCTGTGCAGGGCACGTTTGAGAAGAGAGAACTGGCTAAAGTAAGGAAATGAGTCAGGGAGCAATCTGGAGGAAGTGTGTTCCAGGCAGAAGGAACAGCAGAAGCAAAGGCTCAGAGACAGGGCTGCATGTGGAGTTTTCAAGGAAGAGGAGAAGGGACAGTGTGGCAGGAGTGACTCGGGCAAGGAAGGAAGGATAGGAATGTGGTGGGAAAGGCAGAGCACTGGGGTGCTGGCAAAGGCATTGAGATTTAGAAGGACACAGATTCGTGACATTCCCACAGCTTCTTGACAGCCAGAAGACTCCAGAGCTGGCACAGACGCTGCGGTGAGCCATCCAGCTCTCACAGTCAGGCTCTTCCTTAGCTGTGGGGTACAGTGGCTGCTGACAGCTCAGCCCCTCTCTAGGAACCACTCTCAGCTGAAGGAGCTGCCTTGACCAGGGTCATATCCACGCCCCCCAAGCAAGGCAGGCCACAAACAGCCTCATTTAGTAATAAAGGAAACTGAGACTCAGAGAGAAAAGGGGATTGCTTTGAACAGGTAAGCCACAGAGGGATTAAATTCCAGGTCCTCCACCTTCAAGTTCAATGTTGTGGTGTCATTGCTGTTTAGTCACAAAGTCATGTTGGACTCTTTGCGACCCCATGGACTGTAGCCCACCAGCCTCCTCTGCCTATGGGATCCCCAGGCAAGAATACTGGAGCGGGTTGCTATTTCCTCCTCCAGGGGGTCTTCCTGACCCAGGGATCAATTCTGTGACTCTTACGTCTACGTGCATTGGCAGGAGGATTCTTTGCTGCCGAGCTAACCAGGGAAGCCAGGTTCAATACTCTGATCTGTCTTGTAAATGGGAGCTAACCAGGGAAGCCAGGTTCAATACTCTGATCTGTCTTGTAAATGGGAGCTAACCAGGGAAGCCAGGTTCAATACTCTGATCTGTCTTGTAAAGGGGAGCTAACCAGGGAAGCCAGGTTCAATACTCTGATCTGTCTTGTAAACGGGAGGATGGCTGTCCCTTTCAGGTGGGCATGTGCTATCCCAACCACCGCAGTACCCTCTCCCTGGCTAGCCTCACTGCCTTAGGCCACTAGCCTGCCCCCTCCCCCAGCCATATACAGCTCATCCTGTATATATGGGTACTGCTCCCTAGTTGCTTCAGCCGTGTCTGACTCTGTGTGACCCTATGGACTGCAGCCTGCCAGGCTTCTCTGTCCATGGGATTCTGTTGGAAAGAGTACTTGAATGTGTTGCCATGCCCTCTTTCAGGGAATCTTCCCGACCCAGGGATCAAACCCGGGTCTCCTTCACTGCAGGCAGACTCCTTACCACTGAGCCACCAGGGAAGCCCAGGTTCAATACTTTGGTTCAATTCATCCTGTATATATGGAGCTCCTACTAATTGTGCGACTACAAAACAGAGAACAAGACAGTCCCCATCAACAAAGGAGTTTGAACTTTATGTGGGAGACACGTGTTGAGTAGTGTCCAGCTGGTTGCAGACTTTGAGAGCTGAGTGGGTAAGGGTTTGGCCCAAAGCAGCCAACCACGGGCCTGAAGCAGAGGAAGCACGTGTTCAAATCTCGGTGGTCCGACAGCATGTTGAGAAGGACCAGGACAGTGAGAAGGTTGGAGGCTGAGGTTCCTCTCTGGAGGCTGTCAGTCACGCATCCAACAGAGAGACACTGGAGGTCGCATTTATGGCCTGGCAGCTTGATGGAGAGTGGCGGATGAAGGGAAAGGGGTACACAGGACGAAGAATGGGCAGGGCACAGGATGACTTGGGGTGGGGGTAGGGCCTGGGCTCAGCAAACATTTTCTGTGAAGGGCCACTTACTAAATATCTGAGGCTGTGTAAGCCATACGACCTCTATCACAACCACTCAGCTCTACTGTGTAGGCGAAAGGCAAAATAAGCACGGCCGTGTTCCCATAAAAACGGATTTACTATAACAGTCTTCCAATGGGATTCAGTGCTTGCTTGCTCACCCCTGATACAATCTTTATGCAAACATGCTGTTCTTCCTCCCGTCATAAAAAAAGAAAAGAAATGAAAAATCCTCATGGACTCTACTTAGCTGTTTTCCTAGAAAAACTCCCTGATGGAGGGTGTCTTCCCTGCTCTCCCCTGGACCACTCCTACCAGGCTCTTAGCCTCTCTCCTGGCTTCATCTCCATGAGGCCTTTCTGTAACAGGTTTGCTAGCCTTCTTCCTTGTTTTATTTTCTCCTTCCAATTTTGTTGTCATTGTTATTGTCTTATTTAGCTTACTTATTGCTTCCCCTTTCCTTAGAAGGCAAGCTATACAAGGACACGAATATTTTGATCTGCTTCATTCATTAATATATCCTCAGTGCCTACAGCATGGCCCGGCGGCACATGGGAGGTGGTCAGTAAATACGTGTTGCTCAGGAGATCTCATGTAGTTCTAGATTTCTGATCTGTCTTGTAAACGGGAGGATGGCTGTCCCTTTCAGGTGGGCATGTGCTATCCCGACCACCGCAGTACCCTCTCCCTGGCTAGCCTCACTGCCTTAGGCCACTAGACTGCCACCCCCCCCCACCCCCCCCACCCCCCCCACCCCCGCCCAGGCATCTAAGTTTGAGACTCTGGGTTTGAAATCCCCACGCTGAGGCTCTGGGGCAGGTGTAAAACTTTCAGAGTCCCTGGGGTGGACCCCCAGCCGCCCTGGACAGAGAAGCCTTCCTGCTTCACCCGTTGGCAGCCAGGGCCTCCTGGAATGCCCCTCATGGCCAGAGCTGAAATGCCACCTGCCTGATCATTGCAGCTATTAAAATGCCTGTATCAGTATCAAAGGGAAAATGCCAAGTGGCCACTCGCTCTCCCCAGAGAATGCAGCTCCGGTCTGGCCTGGGGTTTAGGGCCCATTCCCTCCCTGAGTCCAACCCCAGGGCTCTTAAAGGGATCAGGCTCAGCCTGGGCCTCTGTAATACGTGGGTGGGTCCAAGTCCTGGTTTGAGGGAGGGAGCCCAGAGCAGAGGCCAGGTGAGCTCCGAATTCTATAATAGTCATGACCTTGAGCCTGGCACCTCCCCCCTGGAGAATCTGCAAAATGGGGATATTAGCCACCTTCCAGGAGACCCAGGTTTGATCCCTGGTCAGGGAGATCTCTTGGAGAAGGGAATGCCAACCCACTCCAGTACTCTTGCCTGGAAAATCCCATGGACAGAGGAGCCTGGTGGGCTACAGTCCACGGGGTCACAAAGAGTCGAACATGACCGATCAACAGTGTTGCTGTGGGAAGTGCCTTGGAAACCAAGAAGTACTTACCAGGTAGACTTATTATATAGGAGTAATATTAATAGTAATAGCTATCTGTATTGAGCTGTATATACTAGGCACTGTGCTGAGCTTTAGCATTTAATAATTAATTTTTGATATTAGTGTATGACTCCCATGAAAACCCACCTGCCCTTGGAGGCTGCAATGGGATTCTATTTGGGGTTAGCACATGCCCCAGCCCTCGCCCGCTACCCCCTGCTGAAACATCACTCTGTATGGAGCCTGTGGTGTTGATACAGACTGGAGCTACCTTTGGGAGTCTTAGGACCTTGGGGTCTAGTCCCAGCATTCCCACTAACTGCAAAGCAAGAGGTGTTGCCCCTCTGGGCCTTGGTTTTCTCATCCATAGAACAGGAATACTATTAGATATCACTGGACCACACAGGACAGCCGGAGGGATAAGATGAGATGAGACCAGAAAATCGAAAGAGGGCTCCAGATGTGCAGAAGGGCAAACACCTGCTATGCCGGCCTGTTTTCTTGGTGACCAGATGAAGGCCACTTCTCTCTTGAGCGGATGCCAGGCCTGCCTCCTCCCACCTGCCGCAGTGAGGCTGGCCTGGCCTCATGTACTGCTGCCGACCCGTGGTCCTACCCCTACACCTCTTGGGAAACTCAGACCCCTTCTTCCTACAAGGGGGTGGGTGAGGGAGGGACCTGTCTGCTGCCCTGCCTTTTGACCGCAAGAACGAGAAGTTGAAAGAAGGATTTGCCCATTGAAATGACCAGGCTGGGCAAAGCTCTGTGCCAGCGTCTGATTACAATGCCTGGCACAGAGTGTGTGCTCCATCCCAGCTGCTGGAGCGTACTCCTTACCCTATGCCAGAGCTGCTATGGGGCTGGTGCCCCGCTGGAGACTTGAGATGGCCCTTTGAGGGCAGGGCCTGGTCCAGTGTCACTGATCCACACTTGAACCAAATTACTTACTTTTAGGCCTTCCTCCCCCAACCCCTGAGGATCCATCCCTGTGGTCCCACGTGGGCTCTGGCCTTGGGATGGGGAGAATTCAGATAAAAAAGAGGGGAGGGGAGGGCAATCCAGGGAGAAGCAAAGGCTGGGTCCCAGAGAAGGCAGGAGAAGAACAGAGGGGTTTGTTAAGACGACAGGCCCGCGTGTGGCTGCCTGCCTCTGAGCACAGGCAGCTCAGTGGGATGAAATCAAAGTGGAGGAAACCGAGACACTCAGCCTACACCCACCCAGACTGGACTCGCCCTGTCTGCTCTGGGAGGCTGTGTGCTGCGGGCCAGGAGCGGGTGCCCCGGGGCAGTCTGAGGAACTGTCTTCTTCCTTCCTCCCCCATTCTCTTTGTGCAAGGGACTTGGCATCTGATCACAGACCGCCAGGGCCACAAAATAGGGGACTCTCTAGATGCCACGAGCTGCTGCTGCCTCCCCATTTCACCAGAATCACAGAGAGATATTGCTCCAGGCTCTGCAGGCCAGAAAACTCGGGGGACAGAGGTGCACATCCCGGTGTGAACTTGCCAGCCTTCGTATGAGAAAGTTCTTCCAGCTCAGCTAAGACTCAGCAGACAGGAAACAGGATGGGCACTGGGTTAGCACGAGGCCTAGGACCTCCAGTTTCGGGGGACCTGAGGTCATCTCTGCACCCAGTGCAGGATGAAGCAGGGTCCCCCACAGTAGAGTAGGGAGGGGCTGGAAGCAAGAGTGCTGGGATGGAGATCAGACCCTCTCCGCCACTTCTTTGCCTCTCACGAGTGGGTATCGAGCATCTCTGTTTGCAGAGCCATGCAAAGTGCTGGGGACCCACATGTGAGCAGAGCAGACGTGGAGGCTGCCCTCACGGGGCTCAGTCTCTAGGGAGGGGCACCTAAGGGTCTCTAAACCACACACATCAACGTGAAGCAGCCCGTCATCAGAGCTCTGGCAGGAGAGGGGAGGTGTCGAGAGCCAGTCCGGGGGCGCTGACTAGGCTGGATCATCGTGGGAAAGTGACAGCTGAGCTGACATCCGAGGATGCGCAGCAGCCTACCAGGGGAGGGGCCCAGGTATGGGGGAAACAGCTAAGACCTGATATAATAAGGTGCTTCTCAGAAACCAGGCAGCAGTCTTATACATATTAACTCAGTGCTCACAGAAACCCACCCATGAATGAGGAAACTGAGACAGAGACAGGTGAATTAACTAGCACACGGCCAAGAAGAGCAGAGGCAAGATCTGAACGTGGCTTTGCGCCCATGACGCTCTCCTTGCGGCTGTCCTAAGTGGGTGGGGGAGTGGGGAGACTGACTCTTTTCAGGAGACTGCAACATCTATTCCTGGAGTGCCAGGCACTGCTCAAAGCACTTGTTTTAACTTTCTTTAATCCTAAAAACAACACTCACAAGGGGGCGATACTCTTACTATCCTTAACCCCAATTTATAGAGATTCAAGCCAAAGCACAGAGAGGTTAACCCACTTGCCCAAGGTCACACAGCCAGTAATTAGCAGAGCTGGGCTTGAATCCAGCAATCTGGGTCCAGAATCTGTGTTCTTAGCCATGACCACATACAACCATTTGGCTGGACTCTAAGAGAAGTTGAGCCATGAGGTTAGAGAGGGTGGCAAGGGCCTCCCCTCATGGATCATAGTAAAAAGCAATATGAAGTCACTACTGCTGCTGCTGCTAAGTCACTTCAGTCGTGTCCAACTCTGTGCGACCCCATAGACGGCAGCCCACCAGGCTCCCCCGTCCCTGGGATTCTCCAGGCAAGAACACTGGAGTGGGTTGCCATTTCCTTCTCCAGTGAAGTCACTAAAGGGCTGTAATCAGAGAACTGGGGTAATCATACTTAGAGTTTTTGAAAGATTATCCTGGCTGCCACGCAGATGATGAAGGGGGCGGGGCAGAGTGAACAGGGGCAGATGAGCGAGGGTCTCCTGCTGTGGCCTGGGAGAGCCAAGGGAGGCCACGCAGATGATGAAGGGAGTGGGGCAGAGTGAACAGGGGCAGATGAGCGAGGGTCTCCTGCCGTGGCCTGGGAGAGCCAAGGGAGGCCTGGGTGGCTCGCGCAGGCATGACACACAGAAGAGGATGGCTCTGTGGGAGGCTGAGATACTTCAGTCTGTCCTGGAGGCAGGACGTGCAGTGCTGCGTGTGCAGGGGCGGACGTCCTGCTTAGCTGAGACGCTGGATGTGAGGTGCTTTCAAGACATGGCGGAGGAGTGGGATGGCAAGTGTAGGATGGACCTGGAGCTCTGAGGAGATGAAGAACACCCACACGTTACAGTCAGAGCTGTCCAATCACGGAGCAGCCAGCTGCACAAGCTAGTGATCTCCCCGTTAATGAGGGTGTGTAAGTCTGAGAACCAGGGATGTTTGGGGGATTCATCCCAGCACATGACTCCTTTCCTTCTAACACTCTGATTCTATGAGTAGGGAGATGCTGGAGGTGGCAGGACCACCCTCACTTCCCATGTCACTTCCCAAGTCTCCACCTCCCCAGCTCCCAGGGAAGTCACATAGGCCGTTTCTGGGAGAACCTCAGCTAATGCCCCTTTAACCAGCCCCCTTTCTTCATCCATGTTCCTGTCCTGCCTCACAAGCCACCTTGTCAGAACATGATCCGATGCAGAAAACCTCCAAGTGGTGGCTGAAGAGGCACCTTCACAGGCCATCTGTAGTGTCCCAGGACACTACAGGTGTAAAGTCCCGAGGATGGAAGAGTCCCATGTCCTGCGACAGCCTTTGTGGGGAAGATGTGTCCTCCGGGGGCAGTAGGGCCTCCCTGGATGAACTTAAAAAACAGGTAAGAATGAGCTGCCTGGCAGGGAGCAGGGTGGACCAGAGCTGCCCGTGGCGGCTTGTGAGCTGAGCTAAGGAAAGACAGAGACTTCGCTTTGGACTGTGGGCAGCGGGGAGGCCAGGGAAGGTGAGGGAAAGGTGAAGAAAGGGGGCTGAGGAGAAAATCCATAATAATCTCCAGGAGGGGAGACAGGGGTCCAGTGTCTTCTAGGAAGGCTGTGCCCAGCCTCTCAAGCGGGCAGTTCTGCCCCTTTGTACTTGGCTTGCCCTCACCCTTTGAAGGATTGGAAGAGTCCTTGCTGCCAACAGCCACATCCCCGCCCTTTGGGGCACAGAGAGATTTTGCAGGGAGGCCAGCACCCTGGGCAGGAGCTCTGTAGACAGGAGACGGGAGTGCCCACTTGCGGCTGCTGCTGAGGCCTGCCTGCCAAGCAGACGACACGTGGAAGAGCCAGGACCTCAGCCTCCTCTAGCCCTCCCAGCCCCTCTCTACACCTGGGCCTCAGTTTCCCTTGGAGGAGCTCGCTGACTTTCTTTCCAGTTTACTGAGGACTCAATAAGACTGCTTCTGGGAGGAAAAGAATCCAACCAAAAGAGATGAGAGAAGCATTCCTGAGGCTTCTCCTGTAACCTCCTTTCTTCTGGATGGATGGCAAACACTCAGCTGATTTTATTCTTTGAAAAACTAAGACCAAGGGACTTCCCTGGTGGTTCAGTGGCTAAGAACACACTTTTCAAAGCAGGGGACATAGGTTCCATTCCTGATCGGGAACTGAGATCCCACTGCTAAGATGCTGCAGGGCAACTAAGCCTGTGTACCTCAATGAAGAGCCTCTGCAGCCAAAGGGGGAGGGAAATATATACGTGTGTGTGTGTGTATACATATATATATATAAACAAAGGACGCTAGTGGTAAAGAGCCTGCCTGCCAATGCAGGAGATGTAAGAGACATTGGTTTGATCCCTGGGTGGGGAAGACCCCCTGGAAGAAGATACGGCAACCCACTCCAGTATTCTTGCCTGGAGAATCCCATGGACAGAGGAGACTGGTGGGCTACAGTCCATGGGGTCGCAAGGAGTCAGACCTGACTGAAGTGACTTTGCATGGACACACAAGACCAAAACCAAAACCCAACACCCTGCTCCAAAAAAAATAAACCCCAATGCTTCCCCTTCTTTAACCCTCCCATACTTTCAAACCGTGCAGTGCGTGGTAGGGCTGTTACTGAGTCTCACTGTGACCCTGCTGACTGCCTCCATCAGCCCCTGAAGCATTGCTCTGGACTCAGGCGAGGGGCCCTGGGTAAACTGCACAGGGTGGTCCTGGCTCGGGGGAACAGATGCACTTTCTGTCTCTGTCTCTTTGGATAAAAATGAAGTACAATTGTGAACACACCAAAATGGTTAGTTAAAAGAAATCTATAAAAATAAGTGCAATGTTTGCGGCAGAGCAACTTGGGAGGGACTGTCAACTGTGGAGCTCGTTAGACAACCCACTGCCAGACCCTGCCCACGGGGATTCACATCAGGGTTTAGGGAAGGGGAGTCAGCCCTGGTAAATTTTAAAGTCCTGCAGGTACCAGTATGCAGCTGACCCATCACCAGTCCAGCGGCAGGCCTTTGAGGGTGTGCAGACGTGAGAGAAGGAGGGGAGAGTCACTTTTAAAAGTTAAGTTTCTAGAGGACTTTTATCCTTATCTTGATCCAAAAGGAAACACTCAAGAAACTGCAGAGGCAGACAGATAGATGCATGTTATATAGGCAGGCAGCAGGGCAGAAGAGGGAGGAAAGAAGCACAGGGCGATACAGCAGGGCTGAGACTGGGGCTTGTGCAGAATCCTCTGCCTGAACGACTCTGCTCTGCCTGGGGATGACTCCCAGATTTGGGGCTACGCTTCCTTAGAGGACAGTTCAGCGTCCAAAGGACAAGACCCAGCCCCTCCCTCCTGGAAGCCCAAACCTTCTGGAAGCCAAGGCTGGACAGGGACTTTCCTGAGGGTCCTTATCACCAAGACTTGATGTAAGCTTCAGTGCCATTCTTAAAACAAAGATGCTAATGTGAGCCTTACAAATAGCTGTGAAGAGAAGAGAAGCGAAAAGCAAAGGAGAAAAAGAAAGATATAAGCATCTGAATGCAGAGTTCCAAAGAATAGCAACGAGAGATAAGAAAGCCTTCTTCAGCCATCAATGCGAAGAAATAGAGGAAAAGAACAGAATGGGAAAGACTAGAGATCTCTTCAAGAAAATTAGAGAGACCAAGGGAACATTTCATGCAAAGATGGGCTCGATAAAGGACAGAAATGGTACGGACCTAACAGAAGCAGAAGATATTAAGAAGAGGTGGCACGAATACACAGAAGAACTGTACAAAAAAGATCTTCACAACCCAGATAATCACGGTGGTGTGATCACTCATCTAGAGCCAGACATCCTGGAATGTGAAGTCAAGTGGGCCTTAGAAAGCATCACTACGAACAAAGCTAGTGGAGGTGATAGAATTCCAGTGGAGCTAATTCAAATCCTGAAAGATGATGCTGTGAAAGTGCTGGACTCAATATGCCAGCAAATTTGGAAAACTCAGCAGTGGCCACAGGACTGGAAAAGGTCAGTTTTCATTTCAATCCCAAAGAAAGGCAATGCCAAAGAATGCTCAAACTACCGCACAGCTGCACTCATCTCACACGCTAGTAAAGTAATGTTCAAAATTCTCCAAGCCAGGCTTCAACAATATGTGAACCGTGAACTTCCTGATGTTCAAGCTGGTTTTAGAAAAGGCAGACGAACCAGAGATCAAATTGCTAACATCCGCTGGATCGTGGAAAAAGCAAGAGAGTTCCAGAAAAACATCTATTTCTGCTTTATCGACTATGCCAAAGCCTTTGACTGTGTGGATCACAATAAACTGTGGAAAATTCTGAGAGAGATGGGAATACCAGACCACCTGACCTGCCTCTTGAGAAATCTGTATGCAAGTCAGGAAGCAACAGTTAGAACTGGACATGGATCAACAGACTGGTTCCAAATAGGAAGAGGAGTGCGTCAAGGCTGTATATTGTCACCCTGCTTATTTAACTTCTATGCAGGGTACATCATGAGAAACGCTGGACTAGAAGAAACACAAGCTGGAATCAAGATTGCCGGGAGAAATATCAATCACCTCAGATATGCAGATGACACCACCCTTATGGCAGAAAGTGAAGAGGAACTCAAAAGCCTCGAGGAAAGTGAAAGTGGAGAGCGAAAAAGTTGGCTTAAAGCTCAACATTGAAAACGAAGATCATGGCATCTGGTCCCATCACTTCATGGGAAATAGATGGGGAAACAGTGGAAACAGTGTCAGACTTTATGTTTTTGGACTCCAAAATCACTGCAGATGGTGCCTGCAGCCATGAAATTAAAAGACGCTTACTCCTTGGAAGAAAAGTTATGACCAACCTAGATAGCATATTCAAAAGCAGAGACATTACTTTGCTGACTAAGGTCCATCTAGTCAAGGCTATGGTTTTTCCAATGGTCATGTATGAATGTGAGAGTTGGATTGTGAAGAAGACTGAGCGCAGAAGAATTGATGCTTTTGAACTGTGGTGTTGGAGAAGAGTCTTGAGAGTCCCTTGGACTGCAAGGAGATCCAACCAGTCCATTCTGAAGGAGATCAACCCTGGGATTTCTTTGGAAGGAATGATGCTAAAGCTGAAACTCCAGTACTTTGGCCATCTCATGCGAAGAGTTGACTCATTGGAAAAGACTCTGATGCTGGGAGGGATTGGGAGCAGGAGGAGAAGGGGACGACAGAGGATGAGATGGCTGGATGGCATCACCGACTCGATGGACATGAGTCTGAGTGAACTCAGGGAGTTGGTGATGGACAGGGAGGCCTGGCGTGCTGCGATTCATGGGGTCGCAAAGAGTCGGACACGACTGAGCGACTGAACTGAACTGAATGTGAGCTGACACCAAGTCAGCTCGGTCAGTGCCACCTCTGTGACAAACTGAATTGAACAGTCCCTGAACCTGGCCTCTGTGACCTGCCTCAGCTGACTTAGGGCAATGTGGTACTTTATACAGATGGTCTACACATGTGGCTCTGAATGCCAGCTCTGGGGCCAGACTACCTGGGTTTGAGGCTCTGCTACTTACTAGCAGCAGTGTGACCTTGGGAAAGTAAAGCAACTTCTCTGGGCCTCCACACTCTTCTCTGTAAGAAGAGAATAGTAAAAATATAACCGCTTCATAGGATTATTGTGAGAATTAAATTAATTAATAGATGTGGTCTTTTCCAAAGAGTTGGCTCTCCGCATAGAACAAGCTGCTCTGCGGCAAACATTACACTTATTTTTATAAAGTTTAACTAACCATTTTGGTGTGTTCAAAATTGTACTTCACTTTTATCAAAAATTCTATTTACACTTAAAAAAAGCTGTGGACACGATGCAGCCTCAGTTTGTCTCCACCAGTGATGAGTGAGGCTATAATGGTTCCAGTTGTTATTATCTGAATCCTGCAAAAACACTATTAAGAGGATGTTGTGCCCATTTTTCAGGTTGGAGCACTGAGACTCAGGTCACACAACTAAGTAATGGCAGAGGAGGGATGCTCCCAGCTGCTCTGTCCAGGTGAGGACACACCACACTGAGCCATCCCCACTCTCAGCTGGGACCTGTGGTGCAGCTCTGACTCAGGAGGAGCTCCTCACTTCAGCCTCTGACTGCTGCAAAACACCAGCTCCAGGGCACAACCCTCTGAGCAAATGCTGGGCAGACAGCTGGGTCTGGGTTGGGGGAGTGGGTGGAAGGCTGCTGACTTCTGAGATGGCTTCACTGGCCTCTGGCAGTGGGACCTTAAATCAGCAGCTAATTGGTGAGGGCTGCCTACTCTGTGCAAAGCCCCAGGCTAGCTTCAGTGAAGGACTGGAGACCAGCGAGCTCCTGCCCCCACCCGTTCAGTTGTATGTGATCAAATGGAGAGATAAGATGTTGAAAGGCAGTGGAGAGGAGGGCTCACTGCACAATGTGTCTGAAGCTAAGCCATGGTTGGCAACAGATTTTATCTTGTGTGTTGACTCGAGTAGACTGGGAGTGGCCACCTGGAGAGCTGTGTTGAGAAGGATTCTGAAACCTAGGTAGGCTCCCTGGGCGTGTGTTGAGTGATTAGTAATGCCTGCTGTGGTTCTGGGGTGAGAGAAGTCAGCACGTGCCCTATTTTCCTTCTCTGAGTTAGATACTTGGCACGGCCAGGCAGTTATTCAGGAAGTCAGCAGGGGGAAGGGCCATTTTGGGTCAGGGTGTTTTGGGAAGACTTTCTAGAGGCATGGGGGCAAGTCTGGAATAGGGGAAAAGGCATCTCTCTGAGAGTGTCAAGTTGGGAGACTATGTGTAAGGCAGACGGCATTTTGTTTCATATGCTTTGACTTTTCCCCACCGTCTTCCTATGAGGGCTGGGGGTCCTCAGTGTGGTTTGGAGCCACTTGCTAGTTTTAAGGCTTTCAGAGAAGCAATGAAACTTTAACAACTCTCCCTAGTTTTATCTCTAGGAAATATTTCTTTGTATTTTTAAAAAATTAGAGTCAGGAAATAGTTCTTCAGCTTTTTTTTTTTTTTAGCTGTGCTGCACAGCTTGCAGAATGTTAGTTTCCCAACCAGGGATTGAACCCAGGTCGTTAGCAGTGAAAGCACTGAGTCCTAACCACTGGACTGCCAGGGAATTCCCCAACAGCTCTGTGTCTTGAATGTCAACTCCTGCTAGCAGGGTAGTAGTTTCCTGTGTTGAAGAGGATTCTAAGGCTGTATGTAAGCTCAGTGAGAAAGTGTATGGCAAGTGATTAATAATGTCTGCTGAGGGCCAAGAAGTGGAGAGTGAAGCACGCGCTTGCCTTGTCTTGGCCGCCACTTGGCCAGACAAACACTATTGTCCAGGAAGGAGGTGTGATGTGGAAGGGAGATGCCTACCAGAGACAGAGGTCCTGCCTCCAGGCTCATCTGACGCCTGGTGTGAAGCTTTGGACCTGTTTTCTTATCAGTAGAGTGAGGGGACTAGATTTCAGGGTCTCTGAGGGTCTTTCTTCTATTAAAGCTAGTCATTTAAGACCAGCCATTTACTCACAGCATGAAAAGAGGAGAAGTCTCAAGACTGACTCAGGGGAGCACTGGCGATATCTGAGGACACCTGGATCTAAGGTCTGTCCATTACCTGAGGTCCAGGTACCTGGGATGTACGCAGGGCACTCTACACAGGTCATGCCACACACACATTCTCTGTTTAAGATCCTGCTCCTGTCTCATCTCAGTACTTCATTCCTAGGGGACCCCATCCAGAGCCCTAATCTCTCAGCCACTGCTTTGATCTCTCCTCCAAATGCCCCTGGAAAGAGTTCAATAAGGGGCTCCTGTACACACTCTATAAATGTGAGCCTTTCCTCTTGTAAGGGTTGTTATTATTATTTTTAGGGATGAAAGAGTCTGCCTGGGGTTCCTTGACATTTTAGCCTGGAAGTTTCAACTACTTCCTCTCCCAGGGGATTCTTGGAGTGGAAAATGCCATCAATACCCAAAGGACTGAATCAGAGACAGTGGGATGGAGGTACAGTGATATCAGTCTTCTCATCTGTAAAATGGGGTAATAAGCCTGTCAATCCTTGGGGAAGTCATGAGGATGGAAAGAGATAATGTGCATAGCACTGGCCATTGTATCCTCCTATCCGAGTTGCTGTTACTCTTATGGTTGGGGAAGGGGAATCAGCCTGGCCTCCCTCAGCATTCACCTTGAAGGTGGCTGCTGACACCCCCTTGCTCCCCCTCAGCCTGCTAAATGGATTTGGCAAGTTTAAATTCCACCCTCTTCTCTGTCATCGCACACTGTCTGCCCAGCCCTAGGTGACATCTGATTTCCTCCATTTGGGACATTCCTTTTTTTTTTCACAGCAAGCAAATCAACTAACGGGCAGCTGGAGCGCTCATTAAGGGTCCCAGACCGGGAGAGAGGCGCTGATGGGGGGAAGAGCTGGAGCTGCGGTCTGGAAGCCACACTCCCAACTCCCCTGAGCGGGCGCCCGCCCCCACACTCCTCTCCTGGCCCTGACCCACCCCCTTCCCAGTAGCTCAGATCACTCAGATCGCAGCCTCTGCTCACATCTGCCCTTGCCTCACCTCACTACAGGCTTCTCTCCTATGGAGTCCCCTCAGCCTGGCCCCCCCTCTCCCTCCTGTTTCCCAGACAGGGCCTCCGCCCCCAGCACGCTGCTTTCCCCACTGGGATGGGTGGTGAGCGTGTGGCCCTGGACCGCTGCCTCCAGGCCATCGCTCAGGCTGTGTGCTTCCCCAGGACGGCCCTGCCCACGGCCCTTCCTCCATCCTTCGGGGAGTGACCCAGGCTCGCTGGCTCCGGGACGAATTGCCTTTGGCTGCCCCGTGCTCCAGGGAGCTCTCCAGAGGCACTCGTGGCCTGTTGTGGTGGCACCTTTCAGGGCATTTTTCCACCTGCCATCTCCTGAGAGCCCCACAGCAACCCCAAGAGGAAGGCAGGGCCAGGGCTTCACAGAAAAGGGATATGAGGTGAGGGCGTGTGTTATGGCGTGCCTGAGGCCACACGGCTGGCAAGGCCCAGCTGGAATCCTGGCACACGGGGTGCCTTTGGGCCTCCGTGGGCAGGAATCCTCTGCATGCCCATTTCACAGACTCATTCTGCAACAAAACCATTCCCCTGTCCTATTCACCTGGGAGTTTCCGGTGGCCCCAGTTCTCACCTTTCTCCTCACCTCTGCTCTTTGTTCTGACCTAGGAGAACAGAGCGAGGAGAGGAAAGGGTGGAGGAGGGAAAGGGTGGAGTTGCTCCTGAACACCTTTGCTGGCCCAGACTCTGCCTGCTCCAAGCACAGAGTCATCCCATGGAATTTTATGTGGTGACATCCATGTTCTAAGGCTGCACTGTCCTGTCTGATGGCCACTCAGGTATCTATCAAGCAGTTATATGAAAGGTGGCTTAGTGTGACTGGGGAACTACATTTAGATTTTATTTAATTTTAATTAACTTAAGTCTAATGAGTCACGTGTGACTACTGCTTACTGTAGTGGACAGTGCAGCCTTGAGAGAGTCCCTTCCAGAGCCGCTGGCCCGCAGGCCCCTCCAGGAGAGGGCTCCTGAGGTCATTGCCATTTAGACCAGGTCACCTGCCCCTCCCCGCACAGGACCGCTCCCTCCCTCTGTCCCAATGCCCTCTGCTATGACCTCAGGTCCCACCACTGAGGCTGCCATTTCCATTCATTCCTCTCTGTCTCCACAAGGGCGCTGGCCAGGCCACTATCCTCTCTGGTCTGTGCTAGCCTCTTATTTGGCATCCCTCCTCTACCTGGCTCTTCACCTCATTCTGTGTACATCACTGCTTTCCTCAAGACCCCTCCATGGCTCCCCATTGCTCGTACAAAGATCAAAGTGTCTCTAAGGCCCCTCTTGACCTCGGCTACCTGTCTCTCTCTCTGGTTTTCAGCTTCCAGAAGCTGTTCCTTTGGCCCCATACTCATCCCCATTTGCCTGGAAAACTCCTAATCACCCTGTAAGTCTTCACTTGAAAAATCACTTTCCCAGGGAGCCACTGCCATCAGGAGCCCTAGACCTCTTCTACTTCCATCCTCGTAGCATTTTTCACATGACGTGGTCACTGTCCACTCCTGTCTCTGTGTCCTACTTGCCTGTAAGTTCGGGAAGGCAGAAACGTGCCCCACACCACAATGCCTGACCTGCAGCTGGCTCTCAGGTTCACTTTCGGAATAAGCGCGTGAGAGTGGACAATGGAAGGTGGCAGACACACTGGGGAGAGCTCTGGGGGCAGAGTCCCTGGAAGCTTGTTTTAGTCTTGGATCTCGCCACATGTCCCTGGGAATCTACGGCCCCACTCTGAGCCTTAGTTCCCCCATCTGCAAAATGGGGGTCTGACAGTCAGTAGGAGTTTAGACAGGAAGGCTCAGCCTGGTGGGTAACACTGTCACCCCCAAGGTCCTGGGAGCACGAGGCGTGGCCTGGCTAAGTCTTAAGCGGAGGAAGCCAGGATTGAGGAAAGGCCAGGGGCACGCCCTGGCCAGCAGGAGGGGCCAGGAAGGGGAGATGATGGAGAGAGGAACTGGGCAGGACACTCAGGGTCAGACGTTTGTCCCTCAGCAGCCAGGACCCCAGGGATACCTGAGGCAGCCTTCACGTCCCAACACCCTCCCTTCCACGCAGCAGTCCCCTGTGCACTGCCAACCAGCCAGCAAAGGCCGTCTGTCGGCACTGTGGAGTCCACCGGCTGCTCCCGGAGTCCCAGGGGACCGTGGGTGGCTTGACAGAGCCCTCCGGCTTCCCTGGGGCCTGGCAGGGCGTGGGAATGAGCTAACGGCAGCAGTCACGGGTGCACCTCTGGCATCAGTAAACTTGCTCTGCTCCGGCCCTCTGACCTCGCTCTCTGTGATTGCCCAGGAGAGCTGCTTTGGCAAGTGCCAGCCTTTGCCTGGTAGAGGCACTGAGAAGATGCTGGCTGTAGGGTACTGGGGCATCATGCCAGTATGGCCACGGCACCGCTGCCGTCAGAGCTGGGCTCTCACGTTTACCATCAGCACCACCGTTGTGACGGCAGAGTGGAGCTCAGGGGATTAGAGAGTTTGCCTCAGGTGGCACAGCTTCTAAGTGGCAGAGTGGGGATAAAAGCCCAGCCTGCTGGGCTCTACCTCCTGCTCTTCATTGTCTGATACACCATCTCCTACTGAGTAAGAGATGCGCCCCCAGTTCTTCCCCTCGGAAACTGTCCATGGCCAGCCTGCTCCAGGACTTCTTCCCAGACGGCCGCGGCCTTTTCCTGTGGGTCCTCCCCTCATACGAGGCCCTGGGTCCCCCGAGCGGTGCACATCCTCAGACACCACCTGGCCTAATGGTCTCCTGGCCAGTCGCTAGTCGGGTGGCACCCCTCAGACCGTGCGCCCCTACTTTCTGTGGACTGTGGGTCTCTTCATGATTCTCGGGATTGTCCTGGCTAAGAGACACTAGTGGCTTCTAATACACTGAGGTTCAAGGACATTTGGGGAATGGGAGAAAACTCAGCATCCTTTTCCCAGAAAGACACACAGACACAAAATGTTGGGGACCATTCCAGGGGACCTGGGACAAGAAACACAGCTTCAGAACAAGACAGTGAGGGCTTGTTTGTGGCCAAGGACAGCATAACCGAAACCACCAACACCTGGGCCCTAGCGGTCTGGGCAGAGACCAGCCCACCACGTCCTGCAAGGACTGTTCGCTGTCCCCCTCAGCCCCGGGGATAACTCACTCCCTCTCTCTTCCCAACAGAATATGGCAATAAAAGGCAGCACTGATCGTCAAGGGATGGATGGGGAGGGCTGCGGGGGCCCAGCAAGCCTCGGCCCCGGGCCACCGGGCTCAAGTCCCGCCGCGTGGGCGCTGGGCGGCTCTCACACTGCCCTGGCGAGGAGCCGGGAGGGAGAAACAGAGCCTGGCCGCCTTTGCGCGCCTCCGCGCCTAGCCTTCCTCCACCTGCCCCGCGCGCTCAGGGCGCTCCCGGCGGCGCGGAACGTGGGAGACGCCTGCTCTAGGCGGCAGCCGAGGGGTCCTGCGCTAGCCGCCCAGATCCTCCTGCCCGCTGGCAGGGCAGCGTCCGTCCCTGGTTCCATCCCTCCCGCAGAAAACTGGGGCGAGGCCAGGGCGCACCGCGCGGCAGAGAGAGAGCCCACGGGCACTGGCTGGTCCAAAGTTTGGAGGCTGCGCGAGGGGGCGCCGCGGGGAAGGAATAAAAGCCAGCAACAAAGAGCACAGACCTCATCCAGCAGTTGGTTGACTCGTCCCAAAATAGCCGGCTCCATTTGCTGCTCCCCACGCTCCGCTTCCAGGCGCAGCACCCGGGCCTGCAGCTCGACCGTCCGAAAGTGGGCGAGCAGGCTGAGCGCCAGCGAGCAGAGGGCCAGCGCCAGCAGCCCGCACGACCCCGGGCTCGGCAGCCGCGCGCAGCGCTCCGCCGGCGCCACCGCCAGCGCCACTGTCCCGGGTGCGCCCAGCTCCCCAGGGCCGCGGGCACCGGCGGCTGTCGCTTTGCGGGAGCGCTCCGCTACCATCCCCTCGCGTCTTGAGAACCAATAAATAAATAAATAGAATAAATAAAGGCGAGAGCCGCTGCCCCAAAGCGCGATCTCAAGCTCCGGGGCAGTAGGGAAAAGGCTTGTGTCGCTGGAAAAATGTCCCTTTCCTTTGCTCTCGGCAAAGAGGATGGAAAAAATAGCAGCTGGAGGGGGAACGGGGGAAGGAAAAAAAAAAAAAAAAACAACCAGCAGTAATCGGGGGGTACACCCAGGTGAAAAAAAAGTTGCTTCGAAGAACGTTCCAAGTCCAGGAAAGTTAGGGAAATCTGGCCGGCTCTCTTTTCTGCCCCGTCTTTCCCTTCAAGTATCTGCAGTCCGGAGTTGGTTCAGCAATGTCTGTCCTTCTTGGTGTTTCCCGTCGCCCGGGCGAGCCAGTTTCAGTCCCGGGGCGAAGGGGTGCACATGGAGGGCCCCATGGGCAGAGGTGGGTCGTGGCCGCTGCCGAGGAGCGCTGGGGCCGATTCCGGCGCCTCTGTAACTTGACACACTAGCAGCGGCTGCACGGATCGGATGAGCAATCCGTGCTACTTCCCAAACTAATCTCTCCCGGCCCCCTCCCCTCTCCTCCTCCTCTGTCCTCCTCCCCCTCCTGCGGGGCCGACGGCTTGGATTTGTTTATTTATGCAAACTCGCCCGGGGTAGGGGGCGTGGTGTGCACCGCCCGCTGCCCCAACCCACCGGCCACGGGAGCCCCTCTCCCGCGCTCCCTGTCCCCTTTGAAGTGACATTTGGGATTATTTATAGGCAGGAAGGGGGTGTGGAGTGGAGCTGGGAGTTGCTTCTCTCCCTTTCTCCCAATCCACACTAGGGTCCTCTTTACCTTCCTGCTAAGTCACGGGTCCAGACATCACTCTGCTTTCTGACAAGTCGGCACAGCCAGTCTTTGTGATCCTCCAAGGAACCCAGTGGAGTTACTGTCAGGGATCTAGATGGATGTCTACCTCCTGAGCAGGACTGTCTGATTCTCTTGAGCTGCTGCTGAGCACCCCCTGTCATGTCTCATCCCCTCTTTTCCTCCCCAAACCAGCTCCACCTCCGACTCTGCGCCTCCAGCTGCCCCAGCGCCTTTGGTGGGGCTCACTTCACCAATCCCAGCTTTACTCTGGGGTGAAAAGCCAACCCTCTGGGGTGGGGGTGGGGCAGCAGACTGGTGCCCTTGTCTCTCTTTCAGGACCAGGACTCGTGGTTCAGGATACAGGTGAATACAAACTGAGCAGAGGGTTATTTCAGGGTATCCAATAGGCCAGTCAATCCTCCCCGCTGCCAGTCCTGACCCCTCCTCTTTTTGTCTGCCGTAGATCTGAGACTCATTCCAGCCCTCTGCAGACAGCCCAGCCTGCCCCAACCATTGCAGCCATTAAAGGTGAGCCATTCTCTCCTTGGCTGCCTTCCGGTATCATTTCCTATGGTCCAGTAGAGAAAGCTGCCTGAAGGCTATTTTGTAGTTTCCTCTCTTCTCTTGCCACCTCTCCCATTTTAAGTAACGTCTGTATCCCAGAGAGACTTTATCTCCTTGCACCTCTTGACATTCCTGTGAATGAGGAGGAGGTGGGATTGAGTTTACAGAGAAAGCTTACTTCCCAGGAACATCAAGAAGGGATGGGGGGGATAAAAGACTGGTTCCTGAAATGTAAAACAGAGGTGGGTAGCGGGTACGGCGACAGGAGCATTTCTGCGATTCCATTTTAGAGTAACAGCGTTGCCAACTGCACACTTTATATATTGACCTGATCAATGCTAACATATAATCCAGTATCATGGCACACCTCAAAGTGTGGCAGGTGTATTTGATAGAGCAACATAGTAATAAAGTACTTACATCATAAATAATAAATGTTATAACATTGCCTGCCAGGTCAGGTAGCCACTAGGGAGGACTACAGGGATAGAAAGTGATGCTGCAGAAAGGACTGGTGGCCAGGAGCTCTGGGTCCGTTCCAGCTCTAGCATTTCCTTAATATGGGATATGGGGTAAGTGTGCCTGTTTCCTTACCCCGTGATGGATGTCTCAATTGGGCTGCTCAGAATAAACCCTGAGAGAAACCATTAGTGTTAGTGACCACCAGGGGGCGCTAGAGAATTTCTGCACTGAGAGGTATATGCCAGGGGATCCAGGAATGCAGATTTGGTTCTCCCTTCACATCCCCCAACCTCCCAACCCCTGCAAGGGTAAGGAACACGAAGGAAGGGAACTAGGAGAGTAGTTTCTTCCCTTTCTTATTCCACAAGCTGATGTTTTCCCTTTCAAGACTTTAGGGGCCCTCAGGAATGCCAAGGCAGTGAAATCTAAAAGATTTGGGGGCTGGGGCATCCTCTGTTATTGGCAGCTGAAGGGGGAGGGTCCTAGCCTGACCCCTACATTCAGAAATGACCTGTATGAACCCTGAGGCATCCAGGGGGGACTCTGGTGTCAGAGAAACTTGGGAATTCTCTGTCAACGTTGGATCAATGGTCTGTCAATGTTGGAGTTAATCAACCTCTCTAGAAAATAGGATTTCTTGTTTGGAGCAAGAAGATAGACTTTCAGTGCTAGCACAAAGAGTTTGAGTTTAATCTGTGGTCATGATTACACTCCAAGATAAAAACAGATACTCTGGGTACCAGAATGGAGAGCTAAGAAAAAAATGTCCCTGTGCATACAAGCTTCACTTCCTAAAGTATTTTCTGTGTTTTTCTGCTTCCATGTATTAGCTCTTGCAGTTCCCTCTGCCAGGAAGTCCATCCTTCACCCATTTTCTGTACCTTAAAATCCTGCCAATGATGCCAAGCTGAGTCCCTTTGGCTCTGGCAGCGTTGACCCCATTCCTGTCTCTAGGGTATGTGAGCTAATCTGACCAATTAGCATCTCCATCTCCCTTGGCTACAGGGTTTGGGCCTGAGATGGGCTTGTGGCCAAGTTCAGACTAAGGAGAATCAGGCTGGAATGATTGGGAAAGGAATGCTATTTCTTTGCAAAGGGCTTTCTGAAAGAGTATCAGCTACCACAGGGGGCTGACCAACCTAGACAGCACATTAAAAAGCAGAGGCATTACTTTGCTGACAAAGGTCCTATGACCAACCTAGATAGCATATTAGAAAGCAGAGACATTATTTTGCCGACAAAGGTCCATCTGGTCAAAGATATGGTTTTTCTAGTAGTCATGTATGGATGTGAAAGTTGGACCATAAAGAAAGCTGAGTGCCGAAGAATTGATGCTTCTGGACTCCAGTGTTGGAGAAGACTCTTCAGAGTCCTTTGGACTGCAAGGAGATCAAACAAGTGCATCCTAAAGGAAATCAGTCCTGAATATTCATTGGAAGGACTGATGCTGGAGATGAAACTCCGATACTTTGGCCACTTGATGTGAAGAACTGACTCATTGAAAAAGACCCTGATGCTGGGAAAGATTAAAGGCAGGAGGAGAAGGTGATGACAGTGGATGAGATGGTTGGATGGCATCACCAACTTGATGGACATGTGTTTGAGCAAGCTCTGGGAGTTGGTGATGGACAGGGAAGCCTGGCGTGCTGCAGTTCATGGGGTCACAAAGAGCTGGACATGACTGAACGACTGAACTGAACTGAACCACAGGGGGTATATTCCCTCTGTTCTTAAAGATCTTGCCTGAGAATGAAACCAACACAGGAGGCAAGCAGAGGTGGAGAGAGGCCAATTTCTGAAGACTTTATTTAAACTCAGTGATCAAACTGTGCTTAAGCTCATCTGTGCCTGCACTCTTCAGTTACAGGACTCATTTTTGCTCAAACCTGTTTGAGTTGGGTTTCTTCTTTTGCAAGTAAAAGACTCTAGAGCCACAGAGAGGGGTTCACTCCATTTTCAGTTCAGTTCAGTTCAGTTCAGTCGTTCAGTTGTGTCTGACTCTTTGCGACCCCATGAATCACAGCACGCCAGGCCTCCCTGTTCATCACCATCTCCCGGAGTTCACTCAGACTCATGTCCATCGAGTCCGTGATGCCATCCAGCCATCTCATCCTGGGTCGTCCCCTTCTCCTCCTGCCCCCAATCCCTCCCAGCATCAGAGTCTTTTCCAATGAGTCAACTCTTCACATGAGGTGGCCAAAGTACTGGAGTTTCAGCTTTAGCATCATTCCTTCCAAAGAAATCCCAGGGTTGATCTCCTTCAGAATGGACTGGTTGGATCTCCTTGCAGTCCAAGGGACTCTCAAGACTCTTCTCCAACACCACAGTTCAAAAGCATCAATTCTTCGGCGCTCAGCCTTCTTCACAGTCCAACTCTCACATCCATACATGACCACTGGAAAAACCATAGCCTTGACTAGATGGACCTTAGTCAGCAAAGTAATGTCTCTACTTTTGAACATGCTATCTAGGTTGGTCATAACTTTTCTTCCAAGGAGTAAGCATCTTTTAATTTCATGGCTGCAGTCACCATCTGCAGTGATTTTGGAGCCCCCCAAAATAAAATCTGACACTGTTTCCACTGTTTCCCCATCTATTTGCCATGAAGTGATGGGACCAGATGCCATGATCTTCGTTTTCAATGTTGAGCTTTAAGCCAACTTTTTCACTCTCCACTTTCACTTACATCAAGAGGCTTTTGAGTTCCTCTTCACTTTCTGCCATAAGGGTGGTGTCATCTGCATATCTGAGGTGACTGATATTTCTCCTGGCAATCTTGATTCCAGCTTGTGTTTCTTCCAGCCCAGTGTTTCTCATGATGTACTCTGCATATAAGTTAAAGAAGCAGGGTGACAATATACAGCCTTGAAGTACTCCTTTTCCTATTTGGAACCAGTCTGTTGTTCCATGTCCAGTTCTAACTGTTGCTTCTTGCCCTGCATACAGCTTTCTCAAGAGGCAGATCAGGTGGGATCAAGTCCTGTAGATTGCACCTGCTTAGTTTCTTTCCAATCTGTTCTTCCTTTTGGATTTCTCTGCTCCACTGCCTTCCCCACGCCTAGTCCTTTAAACAGGTCCAACTCTCTCACACAGTAGCCCCAACTGGGAAACCTCACCCAAGGAAGCCAGCTCTGGGGGACCTTCCAGAATCTCCTCCAGGCATCGTAGACTCTTCCTTATTTCTCTCCCAGGCCTTATGGTCACTGGCATCACAGCCCTGTTTCTCGGCTCTGCTTCCAACTCCTGCATGTAGTGAGCAACAAGACAGAAGGAATCCGGGCCCCTTGTGACTTTGTGGAGTTGAGTTGTCAGAGAAGCCTAGACTCTCACACGAGTGAAGTAACTTACCCCATTTGAGCCACTGGCCTGTCTTGTGTAGCTTAAACTATGTCCTAACTATGACCTGTGTCTGTCTGTTCCCTCCCCTAGGCTGCGAGTTTCTGGAAAGCAGGGTGACTGTATTCATCTCTGTATGCTCTGCACTAGGCACAGGGTAGATACCCAAGAAATGGTGGTCTGAATGAATGAATGGGTGAATGGAAGAGTGGATGGATGGATGGATTCTACTTCTTGCTTTCTCCCAGCTATATTAACCTGTGCATCTTCCTCCTATGCAAGATTTAGAAATTGATGAGCAAAGAAGGGAAAGGAAAACTGGGATGTATAAGGGCCTTCCTAACTCAAACGTTCATCCATTCAGTAAAAATGTATGGAGCACTTTCTAGTGCGAGGCCCTGCTGGAGTTGAGGACACAGTGGTGAGCACAGCGGACTAGGGGTGGAGGCCAACAGGGATAAGCGCTACCAAGCAGGATAGAGAGGATGCTTGGGAGATGAGACCTGAAGGATGAGCATAGTTAGGTCGAGGGGTGTAGAGAGGGCGTGCCAAATGGAGGGCGCTGCCTGTGCAAAAGCCTGGAGTGGAAAAAGAGCATGGTGGAGAAATTGGGGCAGCTGTCAGTGGTTCACTGTGGCCGAAATGTGGAGTGTAGAGGGGAAGAGTGGAGTGGAGTGTAAAGTGCTGAAGAGGTGGTCAGGGGCTGAGCAGGATAGTCCCCTGAAGACAAAGGGGAGCCAGTGAAAGGGCTGTACCCCTGTGCAGGGTGTTGGGAGGTACTCACCTGCACCAGATAGGGATGCCAAAGAGAATGCACCAAGGCCAGTCCCAGGGTAGAAATAAGGTGAGAAATGCAGGCATTCTCTTGGGCTCAAGCCCTCGATCTTGCCCTTCTACAGGCTCTGAGATTAAATTAGTTTGCCTCAGGTTAGAGGACAGTAGCATGTCATGTCTCGGGGGAGAGTGTTTTGGGGTTCAGTCCGAAGCCCCTGCTTGGAGCTGAAGATAGAACATTTGGAAATGCCTTTTCCTGAGTCCCCACTTCCTTCCCACGCAACCACGCCAATCAGCTCCCTGGCTGTGACTCTGCAGAGCTGGGGATGGGGGTCGAGGAGCAGGGGCTGCAGATGTGCGGGGGAGGGCCAGCCTGCCCAGGAGGCCCTGGGAGCCTTGTTAACTGGGGCCAAAACAAACTCTCTCATTAAGAAGAGAGCAGAGCCAAGTGTGGAGGCTACACTGATGAAAACGCTGGGGGACCCTGTTCAGCCGGCTGCAGGTTCTTAGAGGAGTTCAGAGACTTACAGTTTCAGGCCATGAGTGATTGTGTGCATGTGTGTGTGGGTCTGACCCCCTCCCCCCAGCTCCCTCAACCTGTGTGTATGTACTCTTGTGCTTTGGTACACAGATCATGCACATTTCTGCACACACGTATAAGCGTAGACATGCAGAGGAGTGCAAATGTTGTGGATGAATGGAGATGCCCACAGTACAGCTGGGCTGTCTCTAAGGTACCGCCAGTGAGGGTGTGGATGAGGATGTGCGCTCATACTTGTGCCAAGAATGGGTGTGTGCTAAATTGCCCATAAGCAATCTGCTTTGGTCAAGATGTGTATATGAGATCAGGTGCACGCTTCTAAATGATCCAGACCCCAACTGTGTCTAGGAGTCATTGGGCAGTAACCAGGGACAGTATTTCAGGTGTCTGTAGCAGTATCACAGATGGACCCAACTCTTAGTTTCTTAACAGAATGATTTGTTATTTCTCATAATACTGTGAGTTAACAGGGCTCAGTGGAGTGGTTCTTCTGTTCCAAGTAACACAGCTGAGGTCACATATGAGGCTGCATTGGGGAAACTTGGCTGGGGGCTCAGCTGAGACTGGAACATTCCAGATGGCCTCTTGTCCCCCTGTCCCCCACCTAGAGTGGCCTCTCAACATCTCATGGTATATCTTGAGCTTTTGTCAGCATGGTGGCCGACTTTCAAAGGGAAATTCCAAGATACCAAGTCTGGTGGCAAGTGCTTAGGACAGCTCCCCTTGTGTGACACTGGCCAAAACAAGTCACACGGGGAAGCCCAGATTTTTGTGGGGGAGGGACCTACCTATGAACCTGGTTCCAGGTGGAGTCCACAGATGTAGCTATCTACCCCAACCTGAGAAGAATGCCTAGTACGGTGGGCTAGTGGACCTGTCCATAGGATCACTTGACTCTAAAAAGTCAGATTTGGGGAATATTGTGGTTAGCCAGGGCCATGACCAACTGTCCACTCTACTGCCCAGATCCTTCCCAGCTTTCTCCTGATGACCTCTTGCAGGAACATCTGGAGGCTCCAAACAGCCCACATCCCTCTGGTGTCGGGAGGATCAAGAATAATTCAGCAGAACTCTACCTGGCCTCATTTCAAGGTCAGGCATGGACAGCTCTGAGACTCATTTCCTGTCACTTGGAGGCTGTTCTGAGTGGTTTCAGGTGCTGGCTGCACTGTTAACTGGCTGTGTGATCTTGGGCAAATTGTGTAGCCGATCTGCACCTGCTTTTAAAATCTGAGCTATGGGGAGAACAATTCCTATCTCCTGTAGTGAGGACTGGATGAGATGGTACATGCTGAGTGCCGTGTCAGTACTCAACACAGCCCATCAATGCCATGAGGATAGCTGCAGAGACTGGGGACGTACAGCAAAGACCAAACAAGAGTTCACACCTCCTCCCAAGCCCTGGCTTCCTGCAGCTGAGAGGAGGGATGGTGTAGGTCATTGATCCATCAGCAGTCCACATCTACTGTTGAGCTCCTGGTAAAAATAGGACTGTGGGGCCTTTGTAGGGAGCTACATACATAGGAAAGAGAACAGCAGGGCTCAGCAGAATGAACTGAAGACCAAACAAACGCAGATGACTCAGGACTTGGAGAAGAAAAGAAAGGTGGGGAGTTAGAGTTGGGTGAGGGTGCAGGAAGCCTTCCTGGAAGAGGTGAGTACTGAACAGGTGCCACAAACATGGTAAGATCCAGACAGAGGAGAGGACTGGGGTAACAGAGCACACGTTCCAAACTTTTGCGGTAAGCCCTTGCCAGAGATACATCATGTGACCACCTGACCCCCAACAACCCTAATCATCTGTCCCTTCCATTCCTTTCTTCTCAGGTGGCATGGTCTGGTCATGTTTGGCATACATACCAACATTCGCATTCCCATGTCACTGGAAGACATGACTAATCAACTGTAGAACACCACTCCTAACACACACACTCACACACACACACACTCACACACACACTCACACACACACACAACCACTCTGCTTATGCCTCTCAAAGCAGAAAGCTATTATCAGTCTAATGAGGTTAGTGCTTGAAGGAGTGAAACAAATTTGCTGACTCAGGTTTGAGCAGAAACAAAGCACCATCTTTGAAATCCAGAAATGCTGTGTCCTGGCTTCTCCATCTGCAAACTGTGTGCCTTTCAGTAAGTATCTTCACTGCTATGGATCTCAGCCTCCTGCCTGGGGTAAGAGAATATTAATTCCTACTCGGAGGAGCACCGAGAGACTCAAATGAGATCATGTGTGCAAAACTCTAATAAAGTACAAAATCCAAAAGAGATGATGGTGAATGATCACGCTGCAGCCAGACGTCAGAAGGCTCGAGCAAATGCATCCATTAGGGCCCTACTTGCTGCTTTTTGGAGGAAGAACAATCAGTTGAGGGGTGAGAGTGAGACGCAGCCCCTCTGAGCTGTCAGCCCATGGAAACAGGGCTTGGAATCTGGGCCTCAGTGCGGGGATGGTGGAAGGGCGCCCCAAGCATGTGCTCGGAGAAGAAGCCCAGGACTAGAGCTCTCCCTGATGGGGTGGGGGGTGGGGAAGCTGTCAGAAAAGCAGGCAACTGTGGGTTAAGAGACAGATGTTTCTGGTTGATGACAGACGAGTAATGAAGAGCACAATTAGTTTACTGAAGCAGATCCCTGTTTACCAGCATCTGGGAACTGCAAGTTAGGATGTTGTGCCTCTGCGTGCTCTCATATCCCCAGCTCGCTGCCCACCCCCACTGCTGTGGAACTCTTTGCCTTGACCACGGACCTCTGTCGCTCAGCCTCATCTTAGGAGCGGCTCTCCTGGTTGGAAGTGGAGGGAATCGCCATCCCTAGACCAGAAGAACCTTTATAAATCCCCCAAGGCTCCAGTGGTATATGACTCCTGCAGAAAGTGAGCACAGAGAGGTCAGAATGTGGTTCAAGGTCACACAGCAGGCAGTGGCGGCGCTGGATCTGGGCCAGGTCTCTTCCCCACCAGGTATAGCACAGACCCCAGGTTCAAGTTTGGCCCAGAGTCTGGGCTGTAGTTGATGGCCAGTAAATCCAGAGGACGTTTTGCCCTCCCCACAGAGCTTCACTCCCTCTTGTTCCTCGGCCAGCAGTAGCTATGAAACCAGAACCACCTGGAACATTTGTTCCTGTAAACCTCATTACAAAGGCCTTCTTTTTCTTTCTCCTTTTTCCTTAAGCCTGTTGCTTTGTTAAGGCCATTTCTAAACATTGCGGGGGAAATGCCCTGTTTGTCTTTCCTATATGTCCCACCAGGAAATGAGGGCTCTTGCTTTCCTTGAGTGATCCATTCCCGACACTAGCTTGCCGCTGACAGTCGGGTCTGCTGTAGATATATTAACTTGAGTCTTCCTTTGGCTTTATATGGCTCGGGGACAACATCTGGAAACAGATGTTTGCTTGGAGATGGAGCAGGAGCAGGAGGCCTGGATCCAAAAGCAAGCCCCATCCCCCCAGAGAAGGGGGGCAGACGTGCTGAGAGCTCCTGCAAGCACAGCTTCTGACTGGGGTGGGAATTTTGTGCATTTGAAGGAATGGTACCCTCTCTGGGCTAGACACACGCTGCTGCTATGCTGGGCCTGCCCGGGGATTAGCGCCAGGGCTGCGGAGGTGCTGGAATTTGTCCCCACAACTCTCCTCTTTGCTCCATCCCACGGCCAAGGACTAGGAGTCCAGCTCCTTGAACATGCCAACTTTCTTGTTTTCCAAAGATGGAAAATTCCTGAAGGGCTGGAGACTTCATCAAATTCCAATTTGTTGAAATTCCAAATTCAGGAATTTGAAGCTTAGGACTTGCACATTAGAATTCTCAGGATGAGGGTGATTTGGTAGGAATGGTAGTGATGGTGGTGGAGGTTGCGGTAGAGACGAGAGGGGTGGTGGTGGTAGGCGGGGCAGGTGGATGAGGCTGCAAACTAAATTATCCACCTGCTCACCACATTTCTCCCAGTTGCCATACCTGTGTTTGGCACGTGACCAATCTGGGCTAATCACAAGAACACACAGTTCTACCCATTGTAATTGGCCCAAAAGGTAACCAAACTGAACCAATCAGGGGCCTTCCATGGGAATTTTCAATCTGAGCTTTAGCAACGAAAATTATTTTGCTTCAGGGTCACTGAGAAGCCAGGATGCAAATCCCTGGATCACATGGACAGAGGTCTGTCTCCAGAAGAAAATTAAATGAATAGCAGGAAGAAGTGGAGATGAGAGATGGAGCATCATTCGGTGTTGGAGTCCCTTGGGAATAGTCACCCGTAAGAAGGCTTTGCCCTTTCTGGTTAAGTTAGTTGACTTGAGGTTTTGCTGCCAAAGGGTCCTGACTGCCTCCGAGCAGAAGGTGACCATGGAAGAGTAAAGATGGTCGCGTGAGAAGAAGCCTGACAGTGATGAGATGAAAATGAAGATTGTGAAGACAGCAGCAGTGATGGGGGTGGTTATGGTGGTGCAGGGGTGCTGCCAGAAACGGAGGTGGTGGTGATGATGGTTCAGATTTGATGGCGACCTGAATGGGAACGACACGGTGATGAGGGCAGTACCCATCATGGCGCTGCTGCTGAGGATGCTGTGCTGGATGCTAAGTCACTCAAGATGCTAAGGTGTTACCGATCTAATCTGGGTACATACCGTAGAGGCATGGACCCAGAAGACCCAAGAAAGGATTAGGTGAGGAGGAAGAACAAATTCTTCTAGAATTGTGGTTTTCCTTAGCTAAATAAATCCTAGTTGAACCTGAATAGAAGAGTCCCAGATGGTACCGTGCTGGACTTCAGAAGTGCTTTAGGACCTCCTGGAACAGAAACCCCAGGGTCTCCAACCCCATCAGGTCCTTTGGAGAATTCCAAGTGTCTCCGGAGGTCAGGCAAGATGAACTTGAGGTGGGACAACAAACAGAAAAGGACTTTACCTCCTGTCTGATCATTTATACTTTGTTTATATGTGACTATTTATTCATTGTCATCTACTTGGAGAATAATAGCAGCTAATTTTTGTTAAGCACTGACTGTGTGCCAGGGACCATTGTAAGTGTTTTCCATACATCATCTCACATGATGAAATCATTGCAACTATAGGCATTTCTGTGCTGGGCTGTTCTTAGTCGCTCAGTCGTGTCTGACTCTTTGTGACCCCATGGACTGTAGCCCACCAGACTTCTCTCTCCATGGGGATTCTCCAAGCAGAAATATTGGAGTGGGTTGCCATGCCCTCCTCCAGGCAATCTTTCCAACCCAGGGATCGAACCCAGGTCTCCCACATTGCAGGCGGATTCTCTACCATCTGAGCCATCAGGAAAGCCCAAGAATGCTGAAGTGGGTAGCAGCCCATCCCTTCTCCAGGGGATCTTCCTGACCCAGGAATTGAACTGGGGTCTCTTGCATTGTAGGCAGATTCTTTACCAGCTGAGCTATCAGAGAAGCCCAGGTATTTCTACTCCCCATTAAACAAACGAGAAAACTCAGAGAGAAAATGTTATATGACTCACCCAAAGCTGCACCGTTACAAAGGCAGGGTGGAGGAATTCCCTGGCAGTCCAGTAGTTAAGGCTGCCTGCTCTTACTGTCGAGGGCTTGGGTTCAATCCCTGGTTGAGGAACCAAAATCCCATAAGCCTCAAAGTACAGCCAAAAAACCTCCCACAATAGTCAGAGTGGGAAGCCAGGCAGCCTGGCACCAGGTCCCACCCTCTAACTTGTCATAGCACAATGGGAAGTATGATCAGGGTGAACTCCATCCTCAGCAATGCTTCTGATCCAGTCCCTTCCCTGAAGTCCTCCTCTGTCATCCCCTTCTACCCACGAAAGCGTTTTCCAGAAGGAGGGCCTGGGGCCAGTGGGAGAGGCAGTGAACTTCTGTGGGTCCCCTGGAAGAAGCCACCTGTTTTAGGGAGCTGCCTGGTCCTGCCACCTCCACTGGGGGAGGAGCCCTGATCAGGCTGGGTTATTTGGAAGTGCCTGCCTCTTCCTTGGGGTTCAACTCCTTTTCCCCAACAGAGAGCCCTTACCTGTAGTAGTGAGCATGCAGCCCTCTGCTTTTGTTCAGACATAGACTGTCCGAGTAGTGTTGGGGTCAGACAAACCTGTGTGTGATTCTTACTTCACCATTCTGTGCTGGTTACTGTTTCTCTGAGACTAGATTTTTTTCTCCCATGTAAAGTACAGGTAATAATTCCTATTTCTCAGTGTTATGGGGAGTGAATTATTCAAGGTATGAAGCACATAGCCCAGTGCCTGGCATACAGTAAGCATTCAATGAATGTCAGCCAGTTTTTTTGACGCTATCGCTATTGTGATCCCTGGACTTCAATCTTTTGTCACTCTCTTTCTCGTCTATGAGCAAGTTTCCTGCTCTGCTGACAAATGAAAGAGGCCTAGGAGGGAGGAACCCAGGGTCTAAAGAAACTCAGACCCACCTTTAATATAGGAGGGTCACCATTGGCCCCTGAGCCGCCTCCTTCCCACAGAAGTTATAGATCCCAGTGGCTGGATTTCTAAAAATAAACACGTGCCATTTCCATAATGGAAACTTTTCCTTAAAAAAAAGAAAGAAAGTAAAACAGTCTCCTGTCGTCTCCTTGGGCCAAAGAGAACTAAGATAAACGAAGCCTTTTACAAGACCCAGAAGTTTCCAGCTCTGGGCGCCACCCTGATGTGGTGGTTTTTGTTTTGTTGGAGGCTCCCAAGGCTTCAGGAGCATCCATTCCAGTGCCCCTGGGAGCCTAAGGGGGATGGAGGATGGGGGTGTTCAACAGAGGGAATGTGGGCTTTGGGAGGGGTGTCCCACTCCTCCCGTGTTTTTTTTTTCTTCTCGGTGGTGCCCCCTGCAGGCTGCCAGCACCACTGCACCTGTTAACCAGTATGTATGGTAGGCTTCCCTTGTGGCTCAGCTGGTAAAGAATCCACCTGCAATGTGGGAGACCTGGGGTCGATCCCTGGGTTGGGAAAATGCCCTGGAGAAGGGAAAGGCTACCCACTGCAGTATTCTGGCCTGGAGAATTCCATGGACTATATAGTCCAAGGGGTCGCAAAGAGTCAGACACGACTGAGCTACTTTCATCATCATCATAGTAGGCTGCACATTGGTCAGTTCAGTTCAGTCACTCAGTCGTGTCCAACTCTTTGCGACCCCATGAATCGCAGCACGCCAGGCCTCCCTAACCATCACCAACTCCCGGAGCTCACCCAAACTCATGTCCATCGAGTCGGTGATGCCATCCAGCCATCTCATCCTCTGTCGTCCCCTTCTTCTCCTGCCCCCAATCCCTCCCAGTATCAGGGTCTTTTCCAATGTGTCAGCTCTTCGCATGAGGTGGCCAAAGTATTGGAGTTTCAGCTTCAGCATCAGTCCTTCCAATGAACACCCAAGACTGATCCCCTTTAGGATGGACTGGTTGGATCTCCTTGCCATCCGAGGGACTCTCAAGAGTCTTCTCCAACACCACAGTTCAAAAGCATCAATTCTTTGGTGCTTAGCTTTCTTTATAGTCCAACTCTCACATCCATTCATGACCACTGGAAAAATCATAGCCTTGACTAGATGGACCTTTGTTGGCAAAGTAATGTGTCTGCTTTTTAATATGCTATCTAGGTTGGTCATAACTTTCCTTCCAAGGAGTAAGCATCTTTTAATTTCTTGGCTGCAATCACCCTCTGCAGTGATTTTGGAGCCCAAAAATATAAAGTCTGACTCTGTTTCAACTGTTTCCCCATCTATTTGCCATGAAGTGATGGGACCAGATGGCATGATCTTAGTTTTCTGAATATTGAAAACTTTAAGCACAGTGGTAGGGCTTCCCAAATGGCTAAGTGAGAGCAGAAGACATGGGCTTGATCCCTGGGTTGGGAACACTCTCTGGGGAAGGAAAGGGCAATACAGTCGGACTCAGCATCTGAAGAAGCACTTTGGTGACGCCATACTGAGGATGCACTAGGTGAAAATACTGGCCCAACGCCACTCAGAAAGTAAACGGCAGAGCCAGGACTAGAAGGAAGTCTTCTGTTTCCTGGCGTAGGGACTTCCTTCCACATCAGCCACTCTTCCCCATCCAAGCACGTGCTCCAGAATCTCTGACATGAATTCGCTGGTCTGGGACACAGTGAGGAAGGTTGTGAATCTGAAGCCAGAAGCCATGAGGGCTATCCACCTGCTCTTTGCCCAATAAGTCACTATGCAGCTCCAAGGCTCCCTTGTCTGATCTGCAGAAAGGAGGACTGAGGCTGCCACATTGGGTCTTGGAGGGCATGAGCTACCCAGTACATAGAAAGGACTCAAAATGTATTTCTAAACTCAAATCACAAGAAATCATCATTGCTTCCCTAACAACAACAACAAAAATTCTTCATTTAAATAAAACACAAACCAGTTGTCTGTGCATTTCACCTCCATTTCTTTTCAGCATTATTAATATACACTCAGGAAAAGAAGTAATTGGGATCAGGCTTCTAATATCCTGTCATATAGACAGCTACCTATCTCCACTGGTGTCATTTGTTGGGTGGGATCTCCAAGGAGGCAGGCTTTGAGAAAGAGATTTGCATGCAGGGGGTACCAGAGACCCAGGGCAGAGGGACAGAGGCAGAAGTTTAGGTGCTGTAGTAAGAGGTCTCTGTCAACTCCATGGAGAGCTGGGAGTGGGGATGCCCTGCAGAACTGCCCTGAATTGAGGGGGATTGGTCTCTGTACCTCCACTCCTGCTCTAGCCCTGGGATTTCACTAGCTCAGTACTGTTCCCCAGGGAGGGAGGGTGATTTGGGGTGGGGCTATTCCCTTTAGCCATGTGTGAGTCATCAGTAGCAACACTCCTCTGACTGGGGAACCCGTGCCTCTGTCCTGGAGGGGGATCAGGGTGGTCCCAACATTCACTATACAAGGTTAAAAGCTGTATAGTAGGAGGGAGACTCTTGATGAAAAGACCCAAGTCCCTCTCTGAACTCTTAACTTAGCACACACCTGACTCCTTGCCATCATCCACGTGGCTACCAAGGCAGGGAAATTCAAGACGGGCATTTCAGTGGTTGCATCTAAGCTCCTCTCTTCCCCCTCCGCCCCTCTCTGAGTCCAGAGCTCCATCCACCAGGTGCCTGGAGGTGCAGGCACACAGCTGCCCAGCGATGGAATTCCAGCCCTCTTCCCAGGCCACAGAACTCTGAAATAGCTCTGTATGTCGAGCATCCTCCCAGATACCCGGGAGCACTGGATCTCTGAAGGGAAGTCTGCCAGGCACTCTGAGGGGAGCTGCCCTCCACCTTTTCTCGTGACACTCAGGGTAGACGGGCCTGTATACAGCCACTTCCACAGACTGCCCAGACCTGGAAGCAGCTCAAAAAATGTTTAGAATGTTCTGGACAGCAAGTCGTAGAAAGTCTGATTTAAACTGGCTGGAATAATAAAGTGAAGATATTGACTCACACGAGTGAAAAACCCATAGGCAGGTCTGGCTTCAGGTGATGTTTGATATACAGCTTCAGGGTCACTGAGACTCGTTTTTTCTTCCTTCCTTCCCTCCCTCCTTCCCTTATCTTCCTCTCTTTATTTCACTTTCTCTTCCTCTCTCCCTCCATCCTCCCCTCTTCAGCTTCTCTTCCCTGTGGTCCCAGGATGGCTGCCCACAGCTCCCAGCTCTACACGCTTTCTCATTCATATCCTGTGAGAGAAACAGCATCTTACCCTAGCATTGCCGGCAAAGTCCTGGTAATAAGATTCATTCTGATTGGACTGGCTGGGGTCACATGCTCGCTGTGGACCAATCCTGGTGGGCAGGAGGAGGGACTGTGCTAACTGGTTTCACCCCTGATATGGAGGGAGGGTAGGGTCAACCCTCCGGAATATTATCTTCACACCGAAAACAGGGCTCCTGGGAGGTGCAACTGGGGCCTGAGAGGTAACCAATCAATGCCCACATGGTTCATGGTGCTGTGGACCCCACAATGTCTTTATCAGTAAAAACATATTTAAATATCTTATTAGCATAAAAAGGCTTGAGATTCCTCACACAGTAAGGAATCTGCCTGCAATACAGGAGCTGCAGGAAATGCAGGTTTGATCCCTGGGTTGGGAAGATCCCCTGGAGGAGGGCATGTCAACCCACTCCAGTATTCTTGCCTAGAGAATTCCGTGGGCCGAGGAGCCTGGTGGGCTACAGCCCATAGCATCGCAGAGTTGGACACAACAGAAGCGACTGAGCACACGTGTGTAGATTCCTAGGACCCCAACTATGCGTCCATGCAGCATGGACTATGGGCTGCTAATAATGTGGTTTTCTCTTTAGTCGTGTAGTGGATATTTGTTTTTATTACAGCTTAGGACCACATTATTAGCAGCCCATAGTCCATGCTACATGGATGCACCTTACCTTCCTCATGGAACTAGCACCCCAGATTTTCTTGGGGGAATAATTTGTCCTTATTACTCCCTGTCCATGTGATTTGAATGGGACCATGCAACCTAAATTGACCTTGTGGTACCATGTGACCCAGGATTAGCCAGTCAGGCGCAGTTCCACCCTCTTGGCTTCAGTGGTTGGCTCAGAGATAGACACATGACTGGATCTGGGCCAATGACAGCCAGATCTAGGCACTTGTTTTCTTAATTAGAAGAGGGAAAAAATCTCTTCTATTTTTGACTGCGCTTAAATCTGGGAGGGAAAAGCCTGGAGCTGCTGTTGGCCATCTAACCACAAATTGGAGCCCAATTATGATGACCACCAGAAAAGAATAGGATGGAGAAATGAACCAAGATTGCTTCCTGGTGACAGTTTGAAACGCTGGGATATGCTGCACCTGAAGCTAGACCTACATTGGATTTTTCAGGAAAACGTCCTAATAATTATTTTTCATTGTTGTTGTTCAAGCCCAGTGAATTGGGCTTTCTGTCCTGGTACCCCAGTGTGTCCTAACTGAGAGAGTGCATGTTTAGCTTAGCCCCGCCCCCACTCACCTAGGGATAAAAGCGCCTGATTCATCTTGGGCAGAACCCAGGCTTTCCATGAGGACAGTTTCCCTGTTAGTTGCTTCTGCTTGGGGGTATCAAAACACAGAACCTATTAAGAAGATAAAGCATTTGTCTATAATGGGTCAAAGTCACAGTGTCAGGCCATCATTAGTGAGATCATTACCATGAAATGTTGGAGAAAGAGGTGCTCCAAAGGGAGAAGAGAAAGGCACCCCTACAGAGGCATCATGGGGCGGGGGTGGGAAGGAGGTAAGGGTCACTCCCCAGGGAAATGAAGCCTGGCTGGTGGGAATGTTTCTGAGAGAATGCACATGGCTTTGCTACAAATTCCTACTCAAGCCCTTCCTCAAATGGCTAAGTAATTTGAAGAGCTTTGCTGTGCATTTTTCATTCCACATATTATTTGCTCAGCCCGTCTGTCCCAGGCAGCTAAGTTTAACCCAACTGAGACATTCTTGTGGAATTCAAGTCAACAGAATCCCATAACTCGTGGGACCACGTGTCCACTGTCCTACTGTGTAGCTTTGATCATGTCCAATTCAGTAGATATCACTGAGTGTCTGCTCCTGCCAGGCCCAGGTTCAGCTGGGCGCTCAATAAGCACTGATGTGCATGAGATGCAACCCTGCTCTTCAGAGGCCTCAGCTGGGGGAGGTAGGATGTGTGAAGGCAGGCTATTCTACAGGCCGAAGGAAATAAGGGCGAATGAGAGGTGGAGTTGGAACTGTGTGTTTTGAGAATATGGGGGAGGAGGAGCATAGGCAGGCATGGCAGGACTCACTGGGCCAGCCTTGGCATGTACCCTTCAGCAGAAGGGGAAGGGGAACCTGACTCCAGAGAGAGGGGGAGGATGTCTGGGTCCAGGGCAGAGTAGTGCAGAGATGCAGAACTGTAGAAGGCCACGTGTTCATCTTTGCTGCCATCTTCCTTAATCTGTGTCTCTTCATCTGAAACTCAGTGGGCGTTACGAAAGCGTCTTATTATATTCAAGGGGTTAACCGTAGGACCTGAGCCTTCACGGTCACATTACGACTTCATCCTTAATTAACTGCTTGCTTTTTTGGCCAGGACTTTCCTTTCTTTGAACCAATTTGATAAGCTCAAAGCAAAGCCAAGAATTATACCTTGCAGCATCACATGGTTTCTAAACTACCTACTACTACTTCATGAGAGCCCACTGGCAAATATTATAACTACAAACTTCATCTATCACAAATTGACTGCATTAGATCATGAGCTGTTGGTTGTTGCCATTTCCATATTGTAAGGATTTGGTGTTTTGAGCACAAAGGATTTGAGAAGAGCAGAGAAATGAGTCAGTTTTTAAAAGAGGTGATGATGGATAGGAGATGGGAGCATAGGCTAAACAGAGAAACACAGGCAAGGCAAAGAGGACTGGAGCAGATACAGGACCTCTGGGAGCATAGACACTAAATACTGGAATCGTGGTAGCTCTGTGGTTTGGAGTCATCATTCAACCTCTCTGTGCTTCATTCAGGAGAGAGAAAAATATTGGAACCTCTTAGAGTGGATGACATGCTCCTTTGCACAGGGGAGAGGACCACAAAGGAGATTGGGGGAGTGAAGCACTGGGAAGGACATGAAGCAGTGAGTATGAATTCTAGGATCAGGTGTCACAGAGAAAGAACTGTCCCTAGTCTTTGCTGTACATAGTCACTCAGTCGTGTTTGACTCTTTGCGACCCCATGGACTGTAGCCCACCAGGCTCCTCTGTCCATGGGGATTCTCCAGGGAAGAATACTTGAGTGGGTTGCCATTCTCTCCTCTAGGGGATCTTCCCAACCCAGAGATCGAACCCTGGACTCCTGCATTGCAGGTGGATTCTTTACCATCTGAGCCACCAGGGAAGCCCAAGAATACTGGAGTAGGTAGCCTATCCTTTCTCTAGCAGATCTTCCCAACCTAGGAATCGAAGCGGGATCTCCTGCATTGCAGGTGGATTCTTTACCCATAGTCTTCACTACTCCATTTCTATTTCAAAGCCTTTTTATGCCACAGTAGCAGCTGTGTTCGGACTTCCCTGGTGACCTAGCAGTAAAGAAGCCGCCTGCAAAGCAGGAGATGCAGGTTTGATTCCTGAATCAGGAAGATCCCCTGGAGAAGGGAATGGCAACCCACTTCAATATTCTTGCCTGGGAAAACCCATGGACAGAGGAGCCTGGCGGGCTACAGTCCATGGGGTGGCAGAGTCGGACACAACTGAGCAACTGAGCGCGCACACACACAGTAGCTGTGTCATCCCAGCCAAGCCGGAGTCCTCACCTTTTTAATTTCCTGGAAGTTTCAGTGGCATCCAGTCATCCAGGGCTTCACTCTCATTTGTGAAGCCCATCACTATGCCTGTCCTTGCTCAATGGTTCCTGCAAGTTACCATGGAGATGGCCTTTGTCCCCTCACAAGACCACTGCCAGTCTCCCTCATCTAGTTCCCTGCCTCTCTTGGGTCATTCTTATTCTGTGGGGCCATCCTGGTATGCAGGAAATTTCTGCAAATCTGAGGAGTGGAATCATGGCTCAAGTTTTCATCCACATTTTGCTGGTGTGAGCCCTTTCTGATGTCTTATGGGCCAGGCATCTGCAACTCGAAACAGGAGACTCCTTTCCCTGCCTCCTGAGGCCACAGTCCTCCCCCGAGACAAGAGCGCAGGACAGAAGTTGGATTGGGATGAGAGGAGAGGAGCCAAGTATGGAAGGGAGAAATACCAGAGAAATGAAACATTACTTAATCTTTCAAAACACTAACCTGAGGTGTTGCCAAGGCTCCCCTGAAACTCAGAGAGATTTAAGTGACCTAAAAACATAAAGCCATACCAGCCATAGGTCCAAAAGGGAAATCTGGAACCTCTTTCTGCAGGCCAAATGAAGGATTCGGTCATGCTTAGCCATGGTGAGAAAGCCTTAAGACCACCATCCTGGGAGAGCAAGAACTGAAGTTTCCATCACCCACAAACACTGGGAAGTTGTGAGTTGCCTGACATTCATCTAAGCACTTTGGGCACTCAGAAGAAAGCTGCAGGGCCAGGTCATAGCTGAATCTTGAGAACGATTGTTTTTGTTGAAGGAAATCTGGAGAAGGTGGGTCTGAGGAGACGGTCAGAAAACCCTGCCATAAAAGGGAGGGTGAAGAAACAGCGGAGATTTATTCTAGAGGAGAAACATCACTGAAGGCTGTCAAGTGGGAGACAGGCTTGATCTGGGACTTCCTATAGGACCTGAGGGACACTTGGAGTCAGACTTCAGCCCTGCTGAAGGAAAAGACCTAAGGATTCATCTGAAAGTGGGAAGACTCTCCCTAGAGGTAGTGAGTTCCCTGTTGGTGGGATGATCAAGCAGAAAGGTGGACAAATGCTTGATGACAAGACAGACCTTTGTGTGGAACGTTCAATGAGACCTTGGAGGTTCCTGCCCCACTGAGATGTCATGATTTTTCACACTCATGGAGAAGTATTTCCCACCCTCATGCATTTCAACCTCGTTAATCCGTACCTTGTGGTAACTCAGACAGGTGCTGTCTGAAGACATCACCAACTATGAAAAATGAGTTTGCTGAGAGATAGAAAGTGAAATTAGATTACAAGGGAAGGGCTTGCCCTGCCTATGAGAACAGACTGTTTCCGAGGCTTTCTTCATATGTAAGCAATCATCATGGTAATTGACATCATTGTTCACTCTCTGCTCACTATGACCTTGCCTCCTACTCTTCCTGAGAAAATTGAGGCCATCAGGTATGAGTTCTCAATTCCCAGGCATCTGCGCCCTCAGGTCTTGCCCTAGCCAGACATCCTGCCTTCCTCACTGCGGCCTCAGAGGATGAGGTGTCTCTCTGTTCAAAGCCAAGCATCCCACCTGTGTCTTTGACCTCCAATTCTCCTGCCTCCTCCGAGAGGCTACCCCATCCATCATCCTTCCCTCTCCTGGATCTTCACCTCTCTCAGTCCACTGGCTGTTTCTTCTAGCGTCAAGATCTTCTCAGGCCCTCACATCCCCCGAAACAAAATTCTCCACGTCCTCTTCTGGCTTCTGCCTACATCTCCCTTCTCTCCTGTTCATCCAACCTTCCCAGAACAGTAGTCTACATCGTCTGTTTTCCAGTTGCTCACCACCTATTTAAACTTCAGTCCACTGCAGACTGGTTAACTGAAGCTGCTCTTAATTGCTCTTAATGTTCTTAGTGACTTTGACAAATTCAGTGGACATGTCTCAATCCTTAGCTGCTGGTTCTCACTGTTGGAAAACCATTAAATGTCTCTCTTCTGGAACTCTCGGCCTTGACCTTGTGATATCACCCCATCTCTCCTGATGTCTTCTTCTCTGTTCCCTTCAAGGGCTTTGTGGCGACCACATTCCCACCTCCTAGAGTTTATGTTGCATAACCATTTCCCACACTGTGCTAGGGTTGGACAGTGTGGCCGATAGAGTGTGGCCACAGAATACTCTAAGTGATGGAATATCACTTCTGAGACTGGGTTTCAGACAGTGTGGCTTCTGTGTTGGTCTTCCTCTCATTCTCTCTCTTGGATCGCTTGCTTTGGGAGAAACTGTTTAAAATTCACGTCTGCTAATTCCATCACATCTGTCATCTCTCACTTTCTATTGATTGATTTGTTTCCTCTTAATTATGAGTGTCATTACTTGGCTTCTCATATCCAGCAATTTTTGACTGAAAGACAGTCATTTTGAATACTCTTTTACTGAGCCCTGGATTTTGTTATCATTCTTTTTTTTGTTTGTTTTGTTATCATTCTTTAAAGAGTATCAACTTTTGTTCTGGCAAGTTACTTGGAGATCAGTTAGATCATTTCAAGGCGTGTCTTTATGCTTTGTTATCGGAGAAGGCGATGGCACCCCACTCCAGTACTCTTGCCTGGAAAATCCCATGGACGGAGGAGCCTGGTAGGCTGCAGTCCTTGGGGTCGTGAAGAGTCGGACACGACTGAGCGACTTTACTTTCACTGTTCACTTTCATGCACTGGAGAAGGAAATGGCAACCCACTCAGGTGTTTTTGCCTGGAGAATCCCAGGGACAGGGGAGCCTGGTGGGCTCCGTCTATGGGGTCGCACAGAGTCGGACACGACTGAAGTGACTTAGCAGCAGCAGCATGATGAGTCTATAATAGCTTTCACCCCAGGGCTAAACTAGTTAAGCGAGTAGTTGGTAGACTGGTTAGTAGACTAGCTTAGCTCTACTCTTAAGGTGTGGCCTTTCTGAAGTTTCCGCTAAATTCGCTGGGAGCTCAGTGAGGTCTCTCCACCTTGGTTGTCCTGAACTTGAACATTCCCCAGCTGCTTGAGCTCAGAGAGTCATTCAGTTTACAACTCCCAGTAATTATTCTTTCTCCACTGTCTGTTCTTTGGCCAGTCTCACGCAGCCCCAGTATATACATGCACAGTTTAGTATTTAGCCAAAAGAGCTCACAAGGACTTCTATGTGATTTTCTGAAGCTCTTTTTCTGCATAATTCCCTCTTCTCCAGTATCATTCTTTGCCAATTCCAGCTGCCTCAGTTCTCTGAATTCTGATCTCTGTCTCCTCAGAACAGTGAGGCTTCTATGGGGCTTGGGTCCCCCTTTCCCAGGCTATGGTCTGGTAAATGCAAAAAGTCAGGTTGATCATAGAATTCATCTCATTTGTTTTCCTTCTCTCGGGGAACACAATCTTATTCTGCTGGTTATCCAATGTCTGAAAACAGATGTTTCATATAATTTCCCCACTTTTCTCTTTGTTTATGGTAGGTGGGGTTTCATCCAATATCTGTTACTTCACCATAGCCCAAAGCAGAAATCCACACAGGGTAAGTTTTCATCAGCCTTTCTCGCTCAAAGTAGTTTTTGATTTAACCTTTTACTATTTAGGGTTAAGAAGCAGTTGTCTCTTCCACCCCCACAAGCACTAATGAATAGACATCTAATTGCCTCTTATTCCTGCTCATCAACCAGCCAGTTCCTCCCCGAGCCTATCCCTTTCCTGTCTCTTTCCAAACACGGCAAAAGGCAGGTGTGACATTTGTTCATCAAGTGTTTTCTACCCTCTTTCCCTTGGGTTCCAAGCCCTTTGGGAGCCTCATCTATCTTCATGTTACTGTGGGACACATGGTTATGGATGGACAAAGTTGGCAGAGCTAAGATATGCAAAGTTCTGGATCCTCGATGACATATTGAGAAGAAGCCCAAGACCGACCTCCTAAACTTATTAAGTGAAATAACAAAATTAAGTGAAATGCCCTTGTTTGTCGTAGCCGCTTTTCAGTGTATGCTCTGTTCCTTGAAGCCTAGAGTGTCCTGATGAGCACATGGACGAGCCCACCCCTCCTCTGTGCTTTCTACCGCGCACGCCTGTCAGATCTTTGCCTCCAGCCCCTATCTTCCTCCACAGGGGCAAGCTGCCTGCTGTCTCTCCACTGGTGTCCCACCCACACGCTCCTCAAACTCCACATCAAACACTGATTCTGTTTTTTCTCCTTCTAAACTGCTTTCCCTCAGAATTCTCAATTTCAGTTGAAGGGACCACCATGTGCTTTGTAACCCAAGCTGTAAATCTAACTGTGATTCTGCCATTTTCCTTCTCCCTTTTTTCTCTTATATCCATAAACCATCAGGTCCTACTAATTCTGTCCCTAAGCATTTCTCAGAAACATCTCCTCCCCTCCATTCCTCCTCCTGCTACCAGGGAGAGGCCCTGCCACTTCCTTCCCAGTCTGTCCCCACCAATCCCACTGCTTCCAGCACATCCTCCATGCTGTCTCTTTTTCTCTGAAACACAGATTTGTTTGTAGCATTTCCATGTTCAGAACTTTTCAATGTCTCCCAATCCTTGTTTCTATGATGAAGTTCAAACCCTTACCAAGGATTTTGGGCTTCCAGGATCTGGCTTCTGCTGACGACTCTAGACCCAGCTCTTACTACCTCGCCTGCAACGTCATGCTACATCCCAGGGACACCAATTTGTGGTCAGTTTCTCTAGTCATCCCACTTTTTCTCCCTTGTGAGACTCTGTACATGCTGTGCCCCACCTGAGAAGTCCCCTGACAGCTCTATCTCACCCATCAACTTTACCACCGCAGGCATCTGTTCATCCTACCCAAGTAGGAAGTCCGCTTTTCCTCCCTCTAGAAATCCTCCCTAGTAACCCCAGTCGCCACCCTTGTACAGTTGCCCTGTTCTGTGCTCCAGCAGTCTCCACACACATCACACTCATCACACCTTCGTTGTTCAGTCACTCAGTCATGTCTGTGACTTCCCTGTCCTTCACTGTCTCCCGGAGTTTGCTTAGATTCATGTCCTTTGAGTCGGTGATGCTATCTAACCATCTCATCCTCTGCCGCCCTTTGCCTTCAGTCTTCCCGAGCATCAGGGTCTTTTCCAATCCACTCTGCTTTAACATCATGGTTATGTGTCTGTCTCCCCCTCCAGACTGAGCTCCTGGAAGGCAGATGCTGGGATTTACTCAGCTTTGAATCCCCAGCCCTTAGACCATGGTGGTTGTGCAATAAATGTTTAATAACCAATGGATCATCCGATGAATCCATTACAGCAGGTCCCCTGCAGACCAGCTCTGTGGAATGCTTAGTGGTTAGTTCACTTGAGCAAGTGGATTAACTTAAAAATAATAAAGTTATGTTTCCTTAAAATCATTTTTCCACCAGCATCTTCCTTTAATTGGGTACAATCAGGGACGGGAGTGTATTTGTGGTGAGGTTTCCATAGTACTTCTCTCGGAAGAGGTATTATGTTTCTAGAAGCAAAGAATCATGGCTTAGCAAGAGAAAATGTGAAAAGAGCATGGCATGGATCTGAGAAACTGCTGGAAAACTTTTCTAGGCCACGATAATCAGGATGGGACTTAAGCGTCCGTGAAGAGAGTGACTGCAGATGTGGACGTCTGATAATCCCTTCTCCCTTAGTGGCTATGCTTAAGAAAATTCCACTATTAGACAGTCACTCCTTTGGACTATCCATTACCCTCTCCTGTCGAGTTCTTACAAGCCAAATTTCCTGTGGAAGGAAGACCCTGGGTTGGGAAGATCCCCTGGAGGAGAGCGTGACAGCCCACTCCAGTATTCTTGCCTGGAGAATCCCATGGACAGAGCAGGCTGGTGGGCTATGGCCCATGGGGTCATGAAAAGTCACCACAACTCAAGTGAGTTAGCGTGCATGCACACAAGAAGGGGCTGAATCTCAAATCTTCAGTCCTTAGATGCAGCAGGGAAGGGAAATATTTGTATTCAGTTTGTGTGATAAAGAAAGTCGGGTAAATAATTTAACCTCCCTATAAAGGAAGCTGAATCATTCCTTATATGCTGAATTGGCTGACAGGTTTCCCTGGCAGCCAAGCCTTGGCATGGGCTCACCCCAATAGAGCTTTTCTCTTTGCCTCATTACTCTGGGTGAGGTCGTGTGACTTATTTTGGCCAAGGCACTGACTTCTTAGGAAGTTTCGTGTGTTTCTGCTTCCCTCGTACACCTCTGCCACTTCCACGGGAGGAACAGGGCCCTGCCCAATCCCCCCCACTCTGCCTCTGCTGGATGATGGACACAAGGAGCAGACTCATCCCCACAAACCTGCAGCAAGAAGGAGTGTAAGGCAAGCCCAGCTGAGACCATCTGAACCTCTGTCAACCTCCCTGAGAAGAGACGATCAGTGTGGCAAGCCAATGAGTTTGGGGCTCTTGTTACGCAGCAGTACTGCAGCAATAGCTAACTGATACACCATCCTTCCAAAAGGTCAGGGTAAAGTACTGAGCACTTAGTGGCTGCATAGCACAGGATGAATGCTTCATTTCTTGTTCTCCATTGAGCCTTGCTGGCAGGCGCCATGAAAGAACACAAGAATATCAGGCCTGGAAGAGCCTTTAGAGGAGCTGTGGGCAGAGGAACCGCCCAGTGTGTTGTTGTGACTTACCAAAGGTCATTCGGGAAACTGTGGCCAGACTTGGACTAGTCCTCAGGGCCGGTGGTTCCCCAGTTAAGTGAGCTGACCTCTTCACTGCCTACGGGCCAGTCTGCTGATAACCACGGCTTCCTTCTGCTGTGCCCTTAGTCACAGGTGTGAGCTCCGTGTCACCAGGCTAGAATTTTGACGAATGTAAAGTGGTAGCAAGAGAGGAGAGGCAGGAAGGCAAGGCAGGCAGAAGATCCAGCCAGAGACAGGATTCCAGGTCCAAGCAGGGTGTTCCATCTGCACTCCTACTTCCCTCTGGTGCCAAATGCCCTGTGATGGGACCCCTGGACCAGACCCCGGACTGTGGGCCAGCTTCCACAGCTTGATCTTGGGAAGGGAGCTTGTTGTCTGGTGCTGGAGGCCCAATGGATGCTTCACCTGTCATCATTAACCTCTGGCTTCCCCAGATCCCCACAAACCCAGCCATGGGCATGGGCCCAAGGGAGTCTGGGAAGCTATGGGAACTAGGTTCAAGTGGGGAGCCTGCTTCTCCTTGATGTCTGTGTCTCTTGATGTTGTTCCAGCCACATGGCCTGGGGAGGTCCCTCTGCACATTCCAGGTCCCATGGTTCAGAGTGAAATCAGCTTCTGATGCTGTCATGGGGACAGGAGCTGGAGGAGAAGGGAGGCCTAGGACAGGGATTTAAGGGGCTTTGTTGAGTCCACTCCACCAGAAAAGCTGGGCAAAAGAGAATGGAAAGGGTGCTGGTCATGGAGTCAGTAGGCTGGGGTTTGGTGTCAACTTTGCACATTATTTAGTAACCTATGTGACCTTAGGCGGGGCTTCCCAGATGGCGCTAGAGGTAAAGAACCTGCTTGCCAATGCTGGAGACATAAGAGACATGGGTTCGATCCCTGGGTCAGGAGGATTCCCTGGAGGAGGTACATGGCAACCCACTTCAGTATTCTTTCCTGGAGAATTCCATGGACAGAGGAGCTTGGTGGGCTACAGCCCAAAGGGTCATAAAGAGTCAGACAGGACTGAAGTGACTTAGTACACATGCATGTGACGTGAGGCAAATCACTTCCCATAAATGGACCTCAGTCTTCTGTTCTGTCACAGGGGGATGGCCATGTTGGGGGATCTGCTTTAGAGGGTGCCTCCAGCCCTGACATCCTGATATGCTGTGATAGTGTTTGGGCTGGATATTTGTTCCATCCCTATGGAATAATAATAATAATGATAACAGTGCATATTTTATCCAGCCCTCAATATGTGCAAGACACTGAACCAAGCATTTGCACGTGTGCTGGTATTTCTTTGCATGATCTTGCTCAGATCACTTCCCACCTCTAGCCTTAGAGCCTTGAGCTCTGAGCCTTGGAATTGACACACTCGTGCCCAAGACAGCCAGAGCACACCACAGGGGGCTGCAGGCTGTAGTAGCAAAGGCAGGTCCTCTGAAAGCTGCAGACACGAGTCCACATTCCACCGAAGCTCTGCCCCTTGCTCCAACTTGTTCTCTGCCTCTTCATTCCCTCTTTGGTCACATGGGGTGAGTGGTCTTGGCCTTACAAAGGCGCTGTGGGGATTTCATGAAATGCCACGGGTGCAGGACTTGATACGTACCTAGCACCAGGACTTGTTATCTCTGCCTTTTTCAACACACACTGTTCATGAGAAGGTAGACTTTCTGATCTCTGGTTTGGCATGACCTTGCAAAGTCTTAATTTTATTCAAGGAAGTGTTGGCCCCATCCTAAAGTATGACGTCTTGAGAACACTCTCCTGCTCTTCCCCTGCAGGTTGGAAGGACCTTCCCAGAAGAGGCCAAGGACTCTGCAGACAGCAAGGCTCATCCTGCTCTTTGAGACCCATTTTCTAGCAAATCAGCTCCCAGGGCACCCTGGCTCCAGGTGACCTCAGTGGACCCCTCTGGCTTCTCTGGGACCCTCCATCAGGTAGCACATTTGGACCTAAGTGGCAGCTATTTCAGAGCTCCATAGGAAGCCCACAGACTGATTCTGTGCCCTGATCATATCCCTGTCCGAGCCACTGGCCCCAGCTGGTCATGCAGACCTCTCAGATTCCAGCTTCCAGGAAAACATGTTCTTCCTGGGGTTTGGGAACAAGGCAGCCTGATTTGTGCTAGGAGAGTCTTTGTTTACATTCCTGGGTCTTTCTACTCCAGAAATAAAGAAGAAAAGAAAGAAAGAAGGAAGGAGGGAGGGGAAGGTGGAAGGAAGGGAGGAGGCTTGCACTTTGATCAAGAGTTTATAATGGAGTTTCCTCTTTCTTCCCTTTTTGCTCCTTTTTTCCCCTGGCAGTAAACTACCAGACTCTGAACTGAAAGGATAGGGATTCCGTGGCTGTCAGAAGAGACAGGGATGCCACCTCTGCCTCGGGAGGGTGGGGCACTGGGATTCCAGGACCAAGACCTTGGCCCCCTGCCCCACATGCATGGATGATGTGTCCAGAAGCGCTGAGCTAGCCCCGGGGGTCTTACACAGCCCTCGCCCACCACCCTTGAGCGTTCTCTGAACCTCCTAGCTCTCACACCTCACTTTCATTCCCTGGTACCCCCAAAAAATCAGAGAGGAGAAGGGGGTAAGGACAGCCTGCACCTGCCCCCGTCACAGCGGCTCCCCGCGCCCACTGTTGCTCGACTTCTTCCCGTTGTGCTCTGTTCTCCGAGATCATTTTGTTTTCATCGTGTTGCTGTCACAGAAGGGGAGTTCCCAGAAGGAAGAGCGGGGAGAGGTCGGCAGCTCACTCTGGACTCTCTGTTCCAGACCGCCTCCCCACCCACGCACACACAAGTACGCACATGCATGCACACGCACATGGGCACGTGCCCATGTCGGGAGAGGCTCTTTTCTTCTCAGATGGGTGGGTGGGTGGAGAATAGTGGGTTTCTCAGCACCTTGGGAATGACCCTGAGACCAGGGCCCTGTGCTGGGGGCCTTGCCTGAAGACAAGGAGTTCTTCTTTGACTCAGCTCTGTCCCCTTGAGGGGCTGCTTGGCTCAAGGACAAAGGCACAGAGCCACCCGAGCTGCCGCGTCCCTCTTCCCAGAGGCCTAGGAAGCAGGAGGATGTGTAACTCCATCACCACCTCATTGCCAGTGAAGCCTTTCGGCGGGAAGACCACAGGGTACACCCAAACCTGAAGGGCAGGGCAGGGAGACAGGAAGTCTCTCTGGCGCTGTCATTTCCCTGGCCTGCCCTTGGCTGGGAGAAAACCGGGGGGTGGGGGGGTCTCTGTCAAAGCCTGTCTGGCCCGAGCTAGGCTGGGTTTGGGCCCCCTGGAGCCCCTGGCCAAGAGGTGTCTGGGCAGACACCAGCTTCTACTGGGAGGGTGCTGGAGGGATTGGAGAGGTCCCACCGTCCGCTCCCTGCCCTCTTGCCAGCTAACCTCTGCTGGGGTCAAGTTTCCCTCCCCAGGCTGAGCTCAGAGCACCCCCCACTGTCCTTCGTTCAATGCCTTCACCGTAGAACTTGGCTTGCCGCACTGAATCTATCAGAAGTTTATTCCAAGTCTCTCCAGTGTTAAATGCTGAATATAGGCTGTTTTACAGATAGGGAAACAGGCTTAGATATGTTCTCATGTGTCCAGGGTTGCAAAGCTAGTGGAGGCTGAAGTTGGAAGTCACACCTGTGTTGGTGATACCCCCTAGGTCCATTCACCTCCCCTTGTACAAGTGCCGGCACCTGCCCCCTACTCCAAGGGAGATTTCCCACCCTGCTTTGTGCCCCCAGCACAAACTGAGAAGCGAGTGTGGGAGAAGCAGCCACCCCTTCGTGCCCCCGTCCTAGCCATACTGGGGCCAGAGGGTGGCCGTGCCCCTCGGGGCGCAGCACACATCTCTAAGCCTTTCTCTCATCCAGCATACCCCCAGGTCCTGAAAGATAATTTTTCCTTCTGTGTCTGCCAAACATCCTCAGAAGTTTCTGGGCCCAGGAGAAAAAAAAAAAAAGTGCTGTTTAAGCAAACAGATTTCTGGCATAGCCATACCCACCATTCCAGTCTCACTTCTGCGGGATGCTACTAACACCACCTCGTAAGGATGAACAGACAGGCCCATGGAAAGTGATGAAGACTAGGGTCTGGCCCACAAATGCTCAAAAGTCGTGTGTCTCATCATCACCATCTTCAAATGACAAGGTGGTACAGTACAAAGAAGGCCAGCTTCCAACCCCAGTTTGCCTGGTCACTGGCTGGGCCTCAGTTTCCCTACTTGTAAAGCGAGGCTGGTTCACTGGATGCCTCCGATGTTCGGTTCTCTGATTCAGCGTGCTCTGAGATGACCAAGGCCTGACCCCTCTAGAAAGCATGTGTTCCAGCCCCCGGGAGCATCCGTTTTCCCACATCAGTGCTTTCCAGACACGCTTTCCTCATCTCCACAAAGTGGTGGGGAAGGTGGGGACCAGGAGTTCCTGCTGACAATCCAAACAGACAGCTGCCCAGAGAGGTTAGGTGACCTGCTCAAAGTCACACAGCAGACTCGACACCAGAACCCAGCTTTCCTTTCATTGCCTTCCAGGGCCTGTCGTGGCTCGTTTCACACTGAGCAGCAGGAGAAGGAACCATGGGGAGAAGAGGGAAAAACATCTAGAGAAAGGAAGCGATGTCGAGGGGCTGAGCGACATCCTGTCCCCTCCCCCACGAGGCTCACAGGCTATGAAGGCGAGCGAGAGAAAGGCTGGCGGGAGCATAGGGCCTGGGTCTGAATCCAGGCTTTTGCCAGGAGCAGGGAGCAGAGAGTGCTTAATGAGTCCAATCTGTCCTGGAATGTTCCCTCAGCCGGGGAGCTGCCTCGGAGTCTGGCTGCTGTGCACGGCAGCTGTGCGAAGCACTTGCCGGCAGCAGCCTGGCCGCCAGGGACCACCAGCAACCACAGCTATGGGGCGACTGGCAGGAGGGGCCAGGGGAGGGCAGCTCCCTCTTTCCTCAGCACCAATCTCCAGAGCAAGGACCAGCGCTGTGTGAACAAAACGGTTCAGGCCCCGGTTCCGCTTCCCTTCTCTTCCTGCAAGTTGACAGGATGGGCCCAGCCTGGGGTCAGAGGGCACTTCAGGTACCTCTCCCGTCCCCACTAGTCCTCCAGACCCACACTGAAACTCCTATCTTCCCTCCCATCAGCAGCTAAATGCTTACATGTTACACTGAGACTTAGGTAACTGTGGGTCAGGCCTTTGCTGGGTGATCTGTATGACAAGTGCAAGGCCATCAGAATGCCTTGGCAGGCCTGGTCCCCTGCGCTAGCCTTGGAAGCCTCCCTTTCCTCTGTGAAAGTGGAACTCCAGGCTCAGGCAAGGCCCTCTTTTATAGTCTAAGGACATAAATGATGTCTAATGAATGATGATGGTAACATTGAATGCACTTTATGACGTATTAAAAAGCAGAGATATCACTTTGCCAACAAAGGTCCATCTAGTCAAAGCTATGGGTTTTCCAGTAGTCATGTATGGAAGTGAGAGTTGGACCATAAAGAGGGCTGAGCACCAAAGAACTGGTGCTTTTAAACTGTGGTGCTGGAAAAGACTCCTGAGAGTCCCTTGGACTGCAAGGATATCAAACCAGTCGATATTAAAGGAAATCAACCCTGCATATTCATAGGAAGGACTGATGCTGAAGTTGAGGTTCCAATACAGGCCACCTGATATGAAGAACTGACTCACTGGAAGAAACTCTGATGCTGGGAAAGATTTAGGGCAAGAGGAGAAGGAGGCGACAGAGGATGAGATGGTTGGATGCCATCACCAACTCAATGGATATGAGTTTGAGCAAACTCAGGGAGAGAGTGAGGGACAGGGAAATTTGCTGTGCTGCAGTCCAGGGAGGTTGCAAAAAGCTGGACACGGCTGAGTGAGTGAACATCAGTGAATGATGAGCCTTGCGCTGCGTGTTTTGTGTGCATTGATTTTAACAAATTCAAAATCACTCCAAGATGTTTCTACTTCTGTAATTTCTGTCTTATAGATGAGGAACCTGAGCTCCATCAAGAACTAAATAACTGGCTCAAAACTAGTGGCAGACTTGGGATTCTGATCCTGGCCATCTGACTTTAGACCTGGGAAGTTCTCTCTCCTTTATGCTGATATCTGTTCCGTGGTGGTGGTTTAGTCGCTAAGCCGTGTCTGACTCTTGCAACCCCTTGGACTATAGCCTGCCAGGCTCCTCTGTCCTCTGTCTAGGGGATTTCACAGGCAAGAATACTAGAGTGGGTTGCCATTTCCTTCTCCAGGGGATCTTCCTGACCTAGGGATCAAACCCGGGTCTCCTGCATTGCAGCCAAATTCTTTACCGGCGGAGCCACCTGGGAAGCCCCATCTGCTCTGTAGTTTTTCATTATTATCTGCCTGCAAGAGGGTTATGAGTTCCTTGTTTGTAGAGACCTGGTCTACCTCCTTCACTGCCGTGTTACCAGGAGCCAGGTACCTGCAGGTACTTGTGGCAGCTGCTCTTGGTGCCTCATCAACAGCTCCCATGCCCTCCAGCACCTGTATCTCTTTGCCTGGGATTTCTCTCTGGCCACTGGAGCCAGCTCTGCCTGCGAGTAGCTCTCCGCCAGTGACTGACAGAGTTGTAGTTAAACAACCAGGTCCCTCACCCTTGCAGGGAGGTAACTCTATGTCTTGGGTCCTAATTGGTTCCCCGAGTTCTCCAGCGAGATGGAACCCAGTTGCCCATAACGGTCACCTGCTGGCAACACACCCTCTCCTGGCTGTCTCCCACTCCCCATCTCACGCCCCAACTCAACTACTGATAAGCCATTCCCACAGAAACCTCACAAATAAATCACAACCTTATCTCAGAGCTGACTTCTAGGGGAGCCCAAACTAAGATGGTGCTTCACGTTTGTGAAAGGATTGGTCCTAATTTATACTGTAGGGTTACAGAGAGGTAGGCCACTAGCCTAATAGTTCTCTACAGTTTTCATTGTTATAAAAACAGGTATTTCTTTTTATGATTACATTAAAATATATTTATTTAGAAAATGGCAAATCCCACTTTACAATGACAAGTTCCAGCTGGAGAGAAAGAGAACCCCTTTTCTACCCAATGGAGCATGATTAAGAGCACCAGGAAGACATAGATGGGAAGGTTAAAAGTGTGTGCAGGGGAAAGAAAAGGACGAACGCCTGGGAGTGGCAGGAATGGTCAGCGAGGGCTTCCTGGAGGAGATGGCAAGGGAACAGGACCTTGAGAATGGTTTAAAGTCAAATAGATGGTGAGTGAAGCTCTCAGATGTCAGTGAAGGTGTAAGCTCCCTCTCTGGGAAGAGCAGCAAAGGAGAGGTGAGGTCTGCTTGTGAGGCCTTGGGAAGCTCAGCTGTACTGCTCACCAGCTACATGACCTTGGGCACTAACTCAACCTCTCTGAGCTCCCACTCCTCATCTGTACAGTGGGCATTATGACCACACCTACCTTGGTGTGGCTATGAGGATTAGACAAGGTGATTTGGGCAAAGAGCCTGACATGGTGGGTGTGACCAGAGCCAGACGTCTTTTGCTGGTGGTGTGTGTGGGGACACTGAGTGGTTCAGTCTGACCCGCTGTCTGCACCTTGGACCGCTCATTTGGCATCTGGAGAGGCAGGATGCCAGCCTCCTGTAAGTGGTTTCATCTTAGTGAGCCCCAGGTCCCTCATGTACTCTCGTGTAGAATGAGATCTGAATTTCAGCTTCACCTGCATCCAAAGCTATAGGGCAGAAGTAGACAAGAAACAGATGTGAACATAAAGTATTAAGTGCTGGCACTTTGGAGAGATTAGAGTGATGGCCACAGCGACTCAAATTCAAGATGAGACTGGTCATAGCAGGGATGTTATTATGGGGCAGTAATTCCTAGAAGTTTCAAGCTGGAAACGATTCTAGATAACCAAGTTCAGCAGCCCCCACATAAGCCATTTTAAGATGCTTAAACCACAGTCCAGAAAAGGAGGAAGATTTACCTAAGGCTAAGCTGCCAAGAGGTGGGTTGGGAATTGAACTGAGGACTGTGGTGGCAACTAGCCCAGAGCATCTTCCTCTCCACAGTGGGTGCCAGGAGCACAGCCACCTTCTGGGTAACCCCCTGCACCCCACTTCTGTCCTCCCCTTCACCTTTCCAGGCTGTGCCATCTGTCTGGCTGCACTCTCTCCCACCGTCTCCTGCACCCACCTACAACCCACACACTCTCCACATCTCCCTCCGCTCCCACCTGGGGACTTGGCTCCGGTGTGTTTATCTCGGAGAAGCTGCACTGGCACAGGTCTGTGTTTGTAAGATCCCCCACCTCTGTTTACTGGTGTTTATCCAGGTGTGTCCTGTCTGCCCTCCTAGCCAGGAGGCCAGGAGGCCAGGAGGCCAGAACTGCTCGTCCTGCCTGGTGGGTGCTATCCCCCACTCCCTGTGGGCTCTGACCTCTGCATGCCGCAGACACAGGCCAGCAGCCAGCCAACACTGTGCCTGCCCTGGGGCAGGGCTCAGTGGCTGACACAGATATGAGGACACCCTGGAGGAAAGAGGGCCATGTTTTGGGTAACAGGACCCAGATCTTAGCAATCAGAGTCAGTATAAAGTGCCAGGTTCCATTCATTGCCATTTACTGTAGGTAGAGACTGTACTAAGTGCTTTACATGTATGTATCACCTGGCTTAAGATTCAGGCCATCTGTCACCATGATTAGTTATTGTTGCTCTTGTTCTTCACATGAAAAGCTTCAGAGAAGTTATATTTGCTGGAGATCACAACGCTCATGGATGATGGAGCAGGACTCAAACTCAGGTACTAATGGCTCCAAATCCCCTGCTTGTAATCATGCTGCTGCTGCTGCTGCTGCTAAGTCGCTTCAGTCGTGTCCGACTCTGCGACCCCATAGACGGCAGCCCACCAGGCTCGCCTGTCCCTGGGATTTTCCAGGCAAGAGTACTGGAGTGGGGTGCCATTGCCTTCTCCGTGTAATCACACTATTATACTGATTACCCTCCTATGACCCTGGCATAGCTAGAGTCCACCTTCCCACACTGCTGCCAGAGAACTTCCCCAGAGGGGAAATGAGCCATCTCAGAGCCACCTGCCAGGGAGTCCTAGACCGGTCAGCTAGGAGGACTGCTGCCTCTGACTCCAAAATGAGATTTTGTTGTTGTTCAGTTGCTAAGTTGTGTCCAGCTCTTTGTCCACGGGGGTGGACAGCAGCGTGCAGGCCTCCTTGTCTCTCACCATCTCCCGTAGTTCGCTCAAGTTCATGTCCATTGAATCGGTGATGCCATTCAACCATCTCATCCTTTCATGCACTCTTCTCCTCCCACCCTCAGTCTTTCCCAGCATCAGCATCTTTCCCAATGAGTCGGTTGTTAGCTCCAAAGTATTGGATCTCCAGCTTCAGCATCAGTCTTTCCAATGAGTATTCAGGGGTGATTTCCCTTAGAATTGACCGGTGTGATCTCTTGCAGCCCAAGGGATTAGTGAGATGCTAAATTGATTCAGCCATCTAGAGGGCAATTTGGCAGAACCTAGCAAAAATAAAAACTATCACACTCTTGGACGCAGCAATTCCTCTTATAGAAAGTAATCACCCAGGGGTACAATAATACCAACACATGATGTTCACTACAGAAGACCTGTGTGTTCATCAGCGGAGGAGTGGTTATGTAAGCCCTTGGACATCCATGGGATAGCTATGAGGCAACAGTAAAATGAATGAGGCAGACTTATATGACCTGACATGGGAAGATCTTTAAAACATATGGTAAGCAGAAAAAAAAGCAAAGTACAGTACACTATGTGAGATGTGTATATAAAATGCCCCAAACAAGTCCAAATGATAAATATGTGCAAATAAACACCAAGAAGATGGACAGCAATGATACACACCGAACTGTAAACAGTAGTTACCCTGGGGAGAGAATAGGTTTAAGAGGGCGGAGGTAAAGTAGAACTGTTATTGTTTACTTTGAGCACTTGTGTGTTTTTTTTCTGATGAGAATATATTCATGATCCCCTTGTGTAATGTAAAAACAAAGCCAAACCCAGGCCTGGACTGCTCCCAGTGGAGCTGGATCTACAGAGAAAGGAGACACTGAGGGCAGCTGAGTAAATGGTCCAGAGGCAAGATGTCCCCAGGGAGATCTCGGCCTGATGCTCCCCAGGGCAGCTCCTATCACCCTGGCGGTGGTCTGTAGCGCCTTATGCCTAAGCTGTCCGTGGACTTTGGACCTTGTTCAGCCTGTTCAGTCACTCCAAGATGAGCTGTCTGGAACTTATGGGGTCCATTTGGTGGGATGAGAAGACTGAGAACCATGGGCAACAGGACAGGACCAAGGAGAATCTGGGAGCTTACATCCTCACCGCTGAGGAAAGAGAAGACATGGCTTCAGGCTTGATTAGAGGTGGTGGTCCCTGCTGGAGAAGGGAAAGAACCAGGTGCGCATGGGAAAGACATGTAGGTCTGGGCTTGGGAAGAATGCGCCTCAGCTAGAGGGCAGAGCTGAGTATCCCTCACCCTCTCCAGGACCTTGTTCTTGCATGTCACCCCTCCCAAGACAGCCCCTTCCACTCTCCACGATTTCATGGCACCCTGAGGCACTTACTCTGGAGTTGGTCAGACCAGGTTTGAATTTGCCTCTTATCAGCCTGGGTGCCCGAGGTGACTCAGTGGTAAAGAATCAGCCTGCCAATGTGAGAGATGTGGGTTCAGCCTCTGGGCCAGGAAGATCCCCTGGAGAAGGAGATGGCAACCCACTCCAGTATTCTTGCCTGGAAAATCCCATGGACACAGGAGCCTGGCGGGCTACAATCCATGGGGTCACAAAGAGTCAGACACAACTTAGTGACTAAACAACAACAACTTATCAGCTTTACCTGTAAGAGCAAGTCACCCACCTTCCAAAGCCCCCATTTCCTCATCTGTAAAACGTGAAAATCACAGAAATGTTTCATAGGCCTGTTGGGAGTTTACAATATATAATACTTATAAAATATTGTGTGTACGGTGCCTAATACTTAGTACGTGCTTGATAGAATCCTGGTTAATTATTCTTGGGTCACAGCTAACACCTGGAAAATGTAGACGGAGTGGGAAGCTTTTGAAAAAAGACCTCAAATCCAGCACAACTCTAGACCGTTTAAAAAAAATCCCCTAAAACCACAAATGAATTTCCCCTTCATTTCCAAAAACAGGTTAACAAACCCCTACCCCAAACCCTTGTGGCTGGATGTGTTCCACCCTTCAAAACATTTGAAATGTCTATCTAAACATGTGAAATTCCTAGCAGGGACTGGGGCAGCACCTCAAGATCAAACAGAATAATAAACATAATAATATCTGGGGGGCAAAATATGTGGATATTCACACCAACGAGGACACATAATTTCAATGAGTAGTCTCATGTCCGTTTAGCTCAAGTTTTGCTGCCAAATGGGTTACACAAGGTCTTGGTTCTCACAGCTTTGGTGGGGGGCGGGGTCTGCTTCGTCAGTCAATTGCACTCTCAGACTATCGTCCACTCTCCAAGGTACCTTGGCTGCACTGCGACAACTCTGAGAAAAGCACATTTTTATCATCATTTTGGGCTTCCCTGCTGGCTCAGATGGTAAAGGATTTACCTTCAATGCAGGAGACCTGGGTTCAGTTCCTGGGTTGGGAAGATCCCCTGGAGAATACTAGAATGGCAACCCAGTCTAGTATTTTTGCCTGGAGAATCCCATGGACAGAGGAGACTGGTGGGCTACAGTCCACGTGGTTGCAAAGAGTCAGACACAACTGAGTGCTAACACTCTCACTTACCATCACTTTACAGATGAGGAAACTGAGGCTCAGAGGAGTGTTGTGACTTGCCCACCATCACACAGTCAGTGAGCATCAGAGTCAGAACTAGGATCTAGGATCTTGAGTTTCTTGGGAAGGCAGAAACAGGGCTCAGAGCGGGTGGGTGGAGAGCCTTCTGTTCCTTCCCCCGTTCCCTCTCCAGCCCCCAAGCAGCCTGCGTGGATTCTTCTCCGAGACAGCAGGGCACGTGTGTGCTGCCCTCCTGCACATGGAGTGCCAGACGCTGGCCTCGGAGGTCTCTCCCTCCATCTGTGAGTTTCCGGGGAAGATACTAATGAAACTGTAACAGAAGAGTTTTCATCAGACCCATATGTTTTCACTTCAGCAGTACAACCAAGATATTTCCTGGCATCTGGGTTCAATTGCAGGCGGACTGGGGTGCTGGAGGTGGTGGAAGAGGAGGAGGGGGCAGAGGGAAGGCAAGGCTGAGGCTTCCCGTTCCCATGCGGGTGCGCTGGGAGCTATGGGAGCCATGGGTGCTGTCTCCTTGTCTGGTCACTGCCGCCAAGACCAGCCAGATGATGCGGATAACTGGGGTGGCGGGAGGCGGGGGGTAGATAAATAATTGAGAACGCAGAGACCTGCCGCATTCAGTGGCCCTGCTGCTCCACGTAGGATGCTTGTCTCATGGGGAGGGGTGATTTTTCTGTTGAGGCAGCCAGATCCTGACCCAGAGTCTCTGGATAGATGGAGTTTCCAGGGATGAACCCTCCCTGTGACCTCTGAGCCTCAGGACAGTGTTTGGGTCTCTGGGAACTACACTGCCTAAACCTACACTGCCAGGAGGCCCAGACACCCGGTTTGGAGTAAAAGCGCTGGTTTTTCCCCGAGGGCAGCTGAGCCTGTGCCGTGCCTGCCCTGCCCAGCAGAGGAAATGGCAGAAGCCCTGGATGCCCTGTGATGCCACAGGCTCTGGGGGTTAAGCCCAGCTAGTTTAGGAGGATGCATCTGTCTTGCTTTACTCTGAACTCCATGCTGGTGACCCTGCACCGAGGTCTTTACTAGCCCAAGTACAGCATGCCTGCTCTGTCCTTTCCTGGGTCCACTGACATGCAGCAGATGGTATGATGTGGTGACCAAATACACAAGCTCTGAAGCTACACAGACCTGAGTTCAAGTCCTGATTGTGTCATGCCCTGCTGTGTGACCTTGAAGGTACTCAACCTCTCTGTTCCTAAGTTTCCTGGTCTCTAAAATGAAGGTGGAAATAGCACCTACTCATAGGCTCGGGGGAATTAAATCAGCTCATTTGCAGTAAGCTCTCTATAAATAAAACCTGTTACAGAGAAACAAAAGCTGAAAGAGTTTCTGGAAATCAATGAGACAATCCCCTCGCCCTGCAGATGTGTCTCCTTGAGACCCAGACAGAGGAAGGAGACCTTGTTAGTGATTAGAGACAAGGGCCGAGCTTTCTACCCAGGCCTGTATGGGCTCCATCTTTCTCACATGAATTTGTCCTCATGACTCCTTGTAAGGCTATGTATTTCACCTTCCCATGAAGCAGTGGTCACCTGTCATTAAATGAAAACAAACAAGGCCTTCTCTGAAAAGTGGTACCAACTTTGAAAGAATATATAGATGTATATGTCTGCATATAATTAGTAAAAATTCTAGAAAGGAAATGCCCAATTCCACATGGAGTGAATGCTCATGTTTATTTTTTTGGCACAGTAAGCCTTTCCCCATGATTGTGCCAACTTTGTAAGGTGGATGGATGGATAGATGGTTGGGTGGATAGACGTAGACAGGAGCAAGAATCTCTACTTGTCTATTTCACCTGGGTTGCTGGAACCCAAAGTCATTAGGAAAATGTTAAAAGCAAAACATATGATGACAATGATGGTGTTAACAGGGACAAAGATGAATCAGAATGGCTAGACATGAAGGCTTTATTCATTCTCAACATTCAGGGGGAATGACTCTTTCAAATTAGCTTAGTCTAGTGACCCAAAAGAGCACCAGAGGTTACACAGAGTGTGGGAGGATCTACAGGGAGGAGAACCCTGTGAACAAAAGCTCGACTGATACAGAAAGTTCTGGAGAGTCAGGGCAAGAAGGCCTGGTGTCCACTACAGAGTAGAGGACCTGGAGTGCGGGAGAAGCCCCCTTGAATATTCGGGTGGGAGAGTCGAGGCCAGCTCACATGAGCCTGGGAGGAGTGAGAGACTAATTAGACAGCTCTCTCACCCTTCAAAGGCCTCACAACAAGCTGCCTGATGGACAGGCCTGCCCCTCTTCTCTCACCAGCACCTGAACTATGACTGGTTCATCTAGGCTTTACTACAGTATATCACAGGATATTTTTATGGAAGCTGGGCTCTCCCACCAGCCCAAGAACTTCCAGAGGGCAGGAAGCATAAAGCCTGGCATACAGTAGGTATTTAATAAATGTCTGATGAGTGGGGAAAAAAAAAAAAAAGAATGAATAACTGTGTTTAAGCCACATGCATGGGGTCTCTGCTGAGTTGAGCTTACTTGCCCTCAGAACTATCCATCCTGGATCTGAGAGGAGGTTTGTTTCTTCCTTGACATATGGACCATTTCAAACTTTCTCCCCTGAGACGTCCATGGCACTGCCCTCCCCAAACCTCCTTTCTTCTCAAACCCTGGTATCCACCCTACACTGAACTCTCTCTCCTGGAACCACTCTCTCTCCCTTGCTCTCTAGCACAGGCCCAGCCCCTTCATCCTTCCCTGTGCCCTTCTCCAGAAGCTTTCCAGCTCTCCAGTCTCTTTTCCTTCCTTCCAGAGTTGCTCTGAATTCACCCACTTAGTAGTTACCTTTACGCTTAGCTGTGGGTTTGGCCAAAGGCCACATCCTTCTGCTTCCCTTTGTGGGTGTTGTCATCTGCTCACTGACCTTTCCATTTCAGGGGGAAGAAAGCCTAAAAATCCCCACCCGAACCCTGCTCTTGCAAAACGGAGACACCAGAGCTCTTTGCAGTAGTACATTGCGTCTGGAAAAATCTGAGCGGCCCCCACACAAGGCCAGCGTTCCAAACTGGGGAAAACAGTTTCCATCCTCTGAGCCACAAACCACCCCCGGTGCACCCACCACACACGGCACACAGAGGCCAGAGCCAAGGGCACGGCCCGGCCCAGGATATGGCTCGCCTCGGCCTGGTGGAAGCAGAGAAGAGCGAAGTGGAGAAAAGGCGGAAATTGAGGATGACGGAGCCAGGTAGGGTGGAGCAAGAGGGAAACAGAAACACAATGGGAGCCAAGCTTGCAAATACCAGGAAACTGGGCCACAGCTGCCGGTCTCGGCTCCCTCTGCCTCCCACTCCCTCTCCTGTGCTAGACTGGCTCCATAATGCAGACTGCCCCACATTAGAATAAGTCCTGGAGGAGTTCCCTTCTTCACTAGGAGGTGGGTCACTCCATATGTGTCTGCTAGGTGCTGCAAAGCTATTTTCCAGGGTATCTCTGATGGGCCAAAGCTTCCTGTTTTAGGTTTCCTGCTTACACATGGACCCCCAGTGGAAGAAACACAATGCACAGAAATGTGCTCTTGTTCTGTTATTAGTCTTGAGGCTAATTCTAAATATAAAGACTCGAGTTCTACCTTCTAGAATATTCTGTGGCTCCTCCTCCCTGACATGTCCCTGCAACCACTTGTTCCATCCATTACGGTGCAGTTTGCCCCCCGCCCCGACCTGATCACCTGTGCCACTTGTGGAATCACTGCTCAGCTTTATGTCAACTCCTCCACCTGCTTTTGCTTACAGGAAACTGGATCATACCTATGAATTCAGCAGCTCCAGTGTGCCCTGAAACGCAACCCAGGCAGCCAAGAAGCACAGCGCTGTCTGCTGCTGTAGGAAATTGAGGAAAGAGGTTTATGAGCCTTGTGTTCTGCTCAATTAAGCTGTCACTGGGTGTTTTGAAACTCTGGGCCAAATGCAAACACATACTTGTAATCATTTTGCATTTAAGCTTGGCAACTTACTTTCAATATTGCCATTATTACACTGGAAAATATTTTCCCTTTAAATCTGCAATTTACCTTTTTTTTTAAGAAAAAAAAAGTCATTTCATTACATCCTGAAATCAGAATTTTCCCTCCAGAGGAATCCATCTCCAATTTAACAATTAAAGTCAATGAAAAACTTGGGTACAATATGCGGAAACTAATTTTGAAGTTGATTCCCTTCCTGCTAATGTCTGTTGCAATCGTCCCTCCCCTGCTTTTATTCTCCAGGCCCTTTGGCATTTAGGGCCACCTGCAGGGGACTTCTGTAGTTCTAATGTGAAACCGTGAAGTCCTGAGCTTAACCCCTGAGATCTGGGGAGGAGATCAGAGTTCACAGTACTTTAAATACAGCCAGATCCTCAAAACACAGATTCACAAGGGCCTGCAGTTAATGACTCAGAGTGGGGACAGTACTGGAAGCTCATCCACCTCCAAGCAGACGGTGATGTGTTTTCCAGAATGACCCTCTGTCTTCATCTTCTCTGAAGTTCTCCAGAGGTAGCAACTCCACAGCCACCTGTTGCAAGGTTTTGTATCAGGGAATCCTTCTCCAACCCACTGTAACCTCTGCCAGCTTTAGCCACATAGCTACGGTTGTCAGATTTATTCAAAACAAAAAATAAAGAACACCGAGATAACATTTAGCTGCAGATAATCAACAGAAAAATATTAATGTATTTTTCATGCATTATTTCGGATAGACTTATGTTGTTGTTTGGTCGCTATGTTGTAACTGATTCTTTGTGATCTCGTGAACTGCAGGTGCACCAGTCTCCTTTGCCCTTCACTGTCTCCCAGAGTTTGCTCAGATTCATGTCCATTGAGTTGGTGATACTATTCAACCATCCCATCCTCTGTAGCCCCCTTCTCCTCTTGCCCTCAATCTTTCCCATCATCAGAGTCTTTTCCAATGAGTTGGCTCTTCACGTCAGGTGGCCAAAGTATTGGAGCTTAAGCTTCAGCATCTCCTTCCAGGGAATATTTGAGGACTGATTTCCTTTAGGATTTGATCTCTTTGCTGTCCAAGGACTCTCAAGAGTCTTCTCCAGCACCAAAGTTTGAAGGCATCAATTCTTTGGTGCTCAGCCCTTTTTATTGTCCAACTTTCACATCTTACATGACTACTGGAAAACCCATAGCCAATAATACACTGTCTAGGTTTGTCATAGCTTCCTTCTAAAGAACAAATGTCCTTTAATTTTATGGCTGCAGTCACTGTCTGCAGTGATTCTGGAGCCCAAGGAAATAAAATCTGTCACTGCTTCCACTTTTTCCCCTTCTATTTTCCATGAAGTGATGGAACTGGATGCCATGATCTTAGTTTTTTTAATGTTGAGTTTCAGGTAAGCTTTCTTACTCTCCTCTTTCACCTTCATCAAGAGGCTCTTTAATTCTTCATTTTGTGCCATTAGAGTAGTATCATCTGCATATCTAGGGCTGTTGATAACTTCTCCTGGCAATCTCAATTCCAGCTTGTGATTCATCCAGCCTGGGGTTTTGCATGATGTACTCTGCCTATAAGTTAAATAAGCAGGGTGACAATATACACCCTTGTTGTACTCCTTTTCCAATTTTGAACCAATCAGCTGCTCCATGTCTTGCTCTAACTTGACCCACATAAAGGTTTCTCAGGAGACAGGTAAGGTCGTCTGGTATTCCTCTCTTTAAGAATTTTCCACAGTTTGTTATGATTCACATAGTCAAAGGTTTTAGCCTAGTCTATGAACCAAAGTCAATGTTTTCCTGGGATTCCCTTGCTTTCTCCATGATCCAACAAATATTGGCAGTTTGATCCCTGGTTCCTCTGCCTCTTTGAGACCCAGCTTGTACATCTGGAAGTTCTCGGTTCACATACTGTTGAAGCCTAACTTGAAGGATTTTGAGCATAACTTTGCTAGCATGTGAAATGAGAGCAACTGTTTGGTAGTTTGAGCATTCTTTGGCATGGCCCTTCTTTGGGATTGGCATGAAAACTGACCTTTTCCAGTCCTGTGGCCACTGCCGAGTTTTCCAAATTTGTTGACATATTGAGTGCAGCACTTTCACATCATCATCTTTTATTGCGATTTTAAAGAGCTCAGCTGGAATTCTGTCACCTCCACTAGTCTGCTTATAGTAATGCTTCCTAAGGCACACTTGACTTCACACTCCAGGAAGCTCACCTCTAGGTGAGTGACCACATCATCATGGTTATCTGGGTCATTAAGACGTTTTTTTGTATAGTTCTTCTGTGTATTCTTGCCCCCTCTTCTTAATCTCTTCTGCTTCTGTAGGTCCTTGCCACTTCTGCCCTTTATCATGCCCATCCTTGCATGAAAAGCTCCAATTTTCTTGAAAAGATTTCTAGTCTTTCCCATTCTATTGTTTTCCTCTATTTCTTTGCATTGTTCACTTAAGAAGTTCTTCTTATCTCTCCTTGTTATTCTCTGGAGCTCTGCATTCAGTTAGGTATATCTTTCCTTTTCTCCCTTGCCTTTCACTTCTCTTCTTTCCTCAGCTGTTTGTAAAGCCTCCTCAGACAACTTTGCCGTCTTGCATTTCTTTTTCTTTGGGATGGTTTTGGTCACTGCCTTTTGTACAATGTTACGAACCTTTATCCATAGTTTTTCAGGAACTTGGTCTACCAGATTTAACCGTTTAAATCTATTTGTCACCTCCACTGTATAATCATAAGGTATTTGATTTAGGTCATACCCACATGGCCTAGTGGTTTTCCTTACTGTCTTCAATTGACTGTGGCTCAGATCATGAGCTTTGTATAGCAAAATTCAGGATATATTTATGCTAATAATAATTTGCTATTTATCTGAAATTCAAGTGTATCTGGGTGTCCTACATTTCATCTGGCATCTGTTAGCAGGACCGTATCTCAAGCTGATGTTGACCCCAGACTGTGAGTGCATCTCACGTCCAGCTAGAGACTGGTCTTGAAGCATTGACTTCCCCCTGCAACTTGAGAGGCACTGCCAAGTTGCACAGGAGAGGAGATGCTTCGGATCCCACCCCCCAGGCTGGACAGTAGTCCACGCTGGGGTCAGTAGGTTGAATTCAGTGTGAAAGGCCATATTGGCTGATGACTGATGGCCATCACCTGTTAGGAGGGATGAGCGAGAGGCCCCCATCATCTGGGCAGGTCCCGGCCACCTGCCGGGGGACATGCGGCATGGCCCTCCTTATCTGCAGGTGAGGAGACGCCACTCTCAGTGCACTGACAGCCTGGGGAGAGCCAGAGCAGAGGCTGCCAAGAACGGGACAGGCAGGAAGCAGTAGCTGAGGGACAGATCCCATATAGGGAAGAGGGAAAGGGTGTGGAGGGTTGGGAGAAGTGGTAGGGAGGAGGGGGCAGAACCAGGGCAGAGCTCAGACTCGGGCAGCTTGGTTAATGGGAGGAATTTCCCAGGCAGAGATGAGATGCTGCACGGTTGAAATGGTCCAAGCGGGCTGAAGGCCTGGAAGCCTTCCTAGAGGAGGAGTGGGATCCGCTGGGGCAGAACTGAGTGAGTTGGAGCCCTGTGCTAAAGAAATCAATGTCTGAACCAAATGTGGTCAGTTAATGGTCCCCTTTCCTGTCCAGGATGAGTTCACAGGAGAGGTGAGGTTGGCCCTTCCCCAGGCAGCGAGAACAGAGGGTCTCAGGAGGCACTGAGCGTGCAGGATACTGCCAGGAAAGGCAGGGAGGCTGCTGGCAGGAGCAGGAAAGGCAAAAAGAAGAGGGGCCCTCGGAGGTCCCTGAGAGAGAAAAGGCGCTTTTTTTTTTTTTTTTTGACACTTTATATGTTTTGGCTACTGAATTAGTCAGCATTCTCAACTGCCAGTGAAAGAAACTCGAGTCAAGCTGGTTTACACCACAAAGAGAATTCATTGGCTTGAGAGGATGGAAGCAGAGTTTGCCTTATGTCTATCTGGACTGAGAAACCCAAGCAGTGTCAGCAAGCTGTCTCTTACTCCCCCGTCTCCCAGATCTCTTTTTCAGCCTGTTGGCTCATCAGATACTGACTCCTTGCAGCTCTGGGCTCTTCTATCAGCTCAGAAGCCCTAGCAGTGGTGCAGACCACAGCCCCCTTTCTCCATCCCTTGGTCTGGCTTGCTTCACGTTTTCATGCATTCATGCCTGAACCATCACTAAGCCAGGAAGAGAGAACACGCTGACTTGCCAGGTGTGGGTCAAGGGTGAGAGTACAGGGGCAAACTGGGGGTCAGCCACACCCATCTCTGGGGCCAACTGTGAGAGATGTGGTCCCTCAAAAGAAAATTGGATACACTTAGCAGAAAGAGTGAGGGGTAAGGAACAGATGCTGCTGCTGCTGCTACTAAGTCGCTTTAGTCGTGTCCGAGTCTGTGTGACCCCGTAGACGGCAGCCCACCAGGCTCCCCCGTCCCTGGGATTCTCCAGGCAAGAACACTGGAGTGGGTTGCCATTTCCTTCTCCAACGCATGAAAGTGAAAAGTGAAAGTGAAGTCGCTCAGTCGTGTCCAACTCTTAGCGACCCCATGGACTGCAGCCCACCAGGCTCCTCCGTCCATGGGATTTTCCAGGCAAGAGTACTGGAGTGGGGTGCCATTTCAGATGCTAGTCAGGTAAAAATCACCCATGTCCAAGCCAGTGAGCTTATCTATCAACGCTGATTTAATCTGATCATTGCTGTGAGGGTAGGGATTATTAGCTTATTTTACAGAGAAGTAAACTGAGGCTCAGAGACCTTGTGACTTGTGCAATACTGTGCAGCAAGGTGGAGGCACAACAGGATTGGAACTCAGGTTTCTTGGTCCTGACGTGGCCACACCAAGTGAGCCAACCCAGCCAGATGCCCTCCCAGTGGAAACATGGGGCCTGGTCCTTCATACCCTTTAAGGGCCTCATCCACCAGTACCGCAGACCACACCCAGCCACTGTGAGATGATCGCTTCCAGATTCCACAGAAAGGAACAAGACCTTCTTCAAGCTAGAGGCCTCAGAGAGAAACAAGGTGATTACATCTGGATATCTACAATAGCAGGAATAGCAAGGGAAAGGGTCCCTCTAGCTGGGGACCCGTGGAGAAGGGCTGGGTAAACAAGCCGCCCAAATGTAGGAGCAGCCAGGAAGAGCTGCCTGTAATGTTTGCAGCCCTGGGAGGACCCACAAGATCTGGAGCCCCATCACCAGGGAAGCGGCTTGAGCTGCGGCTTGCCATGGAGCCCTGAGGCTCTGTCCCATCCCTGCCCACTGTACGACCCTGACCTCAGTCTTCTTGTCTGTAAAATGATGCATACAGACCAAATCAGTGGGAGTTTTTTTTGCTCCTTTTCTTTCTTTCTTTGTTCCTTTCTTTCTTTCTATCTGGGATCCGAAGGAAGAAACGCCATTGCCACCGACTCGAAAACACTCACAGACAAATTCCCCAAAACAATATTGACCCTTACCTCAAGCAATACACTGATCTTTTCTAGTTAATGTACTTCATTTTTTTTTTTTAAGTTGGATTTTTATCTGCTCACTCTTAGAACACCACACTGGACTAGGTGATCTCCAAGGACCTTCTTAGAGACCAAGTCTTTTCAGCAGGGTTTCTGGCACTGTAATATCGTTTGGGCACTGCAGGGCAAGGGAGGAAATGAAGGTGGGCATTGGAGGAGCTGGTGCTTAAGAACCACACCCTTCCATCGTCGCCCCCCCAGACCCATCCCAGTTCTCTCCTTTGCTCTTCCAGCTTTCCGGGGAAGCTGTGAGTCAGAGGCGAGGCTGAGAGCCTCTGCACCATGTGGACTCCGGTAGTTCCTTTCCCTGGAACTCCGTTTCTGGACCAGTAAAATGTGCTGGTGGTGCTTAGTTGCTCAGTCAAGTCCAGCTCTTTGCAACCCTATGGACTGTAGCCCGCCAGGCTCCTCTGTCCATGGAATTCTCCAGGCAAGAATACTGGAGTGGGTTCCCGTGCCCTCCTCCAGGAGAACTTCCTGACTCAGCGATTGAACCCACGACTCCTGCATTGCAGGCAGATTGTTTACTTGCTGAGACATTGGTAAAATGTGCTAGTAGAACATACGGACAGCTCTGCACTCTGGCGAAACAGATCTGTGGCACCCCAGTGGTGGACACAGGGAGTCTTCTCCTCTGCCCCTCCCAGCCCTCCCCGCTGAGCGGGCCCAGCCAGCACTCCCATCCGTCCTGCCTCCTGTGCCCCTGAGCCTCTTGTAAGCGGTTTTAAGGACGGCAGCTGCCCTGCCGCTACTTGACAGGCGGTTTAATCAGACTGCAGTTTCTGTTTGAAGAAGGAGGAAGGACTCCAGAGGGAGGCCCCATGAATTTGCAAGGAAATACCGAGGGCTTTGTCTTTCTGTCTGTCAAAGACAGCCCTGCTGAAAAGGCTGTGAAGCCGTAAGTGATCAGCTCCCAACTTTTTTCCTGGAGCCAAGAGTCACTCAGGCAATTTCCTCCCTCTTCTCCCAGGGGACCCCGTGTTGAACTTTTTGGAGTAACTGGCCAGGTGACTGCTTTTGTTTCTGCAGTGTTGGATTGGGTTGGGATTGGGCCAGATTTAGGGGTGCCAAAGCTGAACACTGATAGTATTTTTTTTTTTAAACACTGATAGTATTTTTTAAAACTAACTTTTAATTACATAAGTGATACATGAACACAGTCTTCTTTTTTTCAGCCTTCCTTTTAAAAACTGCAGATGAAACCCAAGGCCCCTTTGAGTGTCACACCCAAATCCATTTCTTATTCCCACCCCACCCCCATAGCCCTTGTGTTTGGTACAAAAATAGAAACATGAGAGTGTTTTATTTTCCATATAAATTTTAACTGTAGCCAACACTGTCCACCATCCACCCAGCAGGCACCCCTTTCTTCCCTGCTAATGGAATCTGATGTAGTCAAGGGATGTGCAGAAACCTGCTGTAATGAGGGAGAATGGGTGAGAATGAATCATGATAGGCTCCCTAACTTCAGACTATACTACAAAGCTACAATCATCAAAACAGTATGGTAATGGCACAAAAACAGAAATACAGATCAATGGAACAGGACAGAAAGTTCAGAAATAAACCCACGCACACATGGTCAACTAATCCATGACAAAGGAGGCAAGAATATACAATGGAGGAAAGATAGTCTCCTCATTAGATGGTGCTGGGAAAACTGGGCAGCTACATGTAAAAAAAAAAAAAAAAAATTGGAACATTCTTTAACACCATACACAGAAATAAACTCAACATGGATTGAAGACCTAAATGTAAGACCACATACAATAAAACTCTTAGAGGAAAACATAAGCAGAACACCCTGACATAAATTTCAGCAATATCTTTTTTAGAGTAATAGAAATTAGAAAAAAAAAAAAGCGGGGGGGATGATCTAATTAGACTCAAAATCTTTTGACAGCAAAGAAAGCCATAGACAAAACAAAACGATAATCCAAAGAAGGGGAGAAAATATTTGCAAACAATGTGGCCCGACTGACTGGGGATTAGTCTGCAAAATTTACAAACAGCTCATGTGGCTCAATATCAAAAATACAAGCAACACAATAAAAAAACGGGCAGAAGACCTAAATAGATGTTCCTCCAAAGAGGACATACAGATGGCCAAGATACACATGAAAAAAATGCTCAATATTGCTAATTATTAGAGAAAAGCAAATCAAAACTATAATGAGGTATCACCTCACACCAGTCAGAATAGACATAATCAAAAAATCTACTCTAAATGATTTCTGATAACCTCACCCTTTTAAACATAAAGGTCTAAAGGCTGGTGGATGATCCAATTCTTCATAATGAGATATTAGGGGAAGGCTACCAAGGAGGGCTTCCTCTACCAAAGAAAAAGCCAAGGTTTTGCAAAGAGAAAACCCTTTTCCTTTTCCTTTTCCTTTCTTCATGCCTTGAATACAAATGTGATGTCTGGAACTACAGTAGCCATTTTATAACCATGAGGCAATGAGCAGAAAGGAAAGGCCAAGGAGATTCCTGAGAACGCATTATTGAGCAGCTGACCCAGCTCTCACAATTACTTCTTCTAGACTACTTGCTATTTGAAAAAAAAAAAAAACAAAACAAAACTCCTCTTCCTTTAAACTAGAGTAGGTTGGGTACTTGGTTGTTTAGAGCAAAAAGGAAACTTGACTCAGGATTACCTGCATATGTCAATCTATGACTTGTTTTTTTTTTTCCCCATTCAACAATGATTCTGAAATTTAGCCACATAAATATATAGGGATCGTCTTTTAACTAAAAAATTGTGTTCTGTTGTGAAATAAACCATACTTCAGTGATATCTTACTGATTGGAAATATTTAGTTGGCTTCACATTTTAATTTCACCATTAATACTGAAATGAACATCCTATACATGTGCTAATGTTTCTTCAATAGGTTCCTAGAAGCAAAATTGCTGTGCACATTTTCAGATTTAATATTTTACTACAGATAAATTGCTGTGGACAGTGGTTGTACCAATTTACACTTCTGTCCTGGTGGGGATGAGACCCTGTCTCACATTCTCGTCTACCTTTCTTTCACTATAATGAGGCTGAAGTTTTACCAATATGATGATAAAATCATTATTGTGTTTTAAATTCCCTGATTACCAAGGAGGGTGAGCATGCTTGAGTTTATCGGTCATTTGTGTTCCTTTTGTGAACTGTCTGTTCAAAATAGCTCACTTTTCCATTGTGTCATTTGTAAGCAGTCTGTTTGTAACATATTGTAACAAACATTTGTGTATAAACAAAACATTACTGATTTGTAACCATTCCTGATATGTTATGGATGCGGATTCCTTCTGGGTTGTGTCTGTTTCAAGTATTCGCCCAGTGAGTTCCCTGTCTCAATGCCAGCCCTGGAACAGCATTCCTGCAGCCCAACCAGGGGCACAGAGTGCGCAGTGGTAGAGCAAGGACTTGAAGCCAGGTTGCCTAACATGAAGAGCCTCCTTGTCATACTCCTGCTGCCTCTGCTGCCAGTGCTCACTAATAAGGTACTGCTTCTCCTCCCCGACCTCCCTGGGTGCTCCCCCCACCCTCCTTTGTCTAAAGATTCCACCATTTGGGTCATTGCTTTGGCTTAGGCATCAAAGGAGAGGCATCATTTCCAGAGATGACCTTGAGTTTCCCAGGAGAGGAGGAAACAGCCTGTGAAAGCCTCATTTTGGGGGTAGGGGGAGCTCATTTCTCTCCACAGTCGCAAGGATTTAGGGGATAGCTTCATCATTCACGTCCCATGGTGCGGTGAAGTTGGCTGCCCCGTTTGTTCCTGGGGTCTTTGGCTGCAGCTCTCAGGACCACAACACACTCCAAGTATTCTTGCCTGGGAAATCCCACGGACAGGGGAGCCTGGCGGGCTACCATCCATAGGGTCGCAAAGAGCCAGACATGACTGAAACAACTTAGCACCCGGGATCCAAGCCCCTAATGTTCACTCCCCCTGCCTCCCAGGGTCTCCCCATCAGCGGTTCTTAAGGGTCTCTCAGGGGCCTGCATGGGAGTGGGCCCTGGTCTCCATAGCCTCACAGACGTTCTTCTCTTCCCAGTCTGGGGTGGGGGCGGGGGCGGGGGTGGGGGGGCGTCTCTCTAAACCTCTGTCTCAGCAAGCACTCCCACCTGTCCCTGAGTTATCCTCTGTTTTCCCCCCTTGTCACACCTATGCAGGGCAATCTGCACAAGGACACTATAGGAGCCTGGGTTTTGCAAATGAAAGATTCCAAGTGGGCTTCCAGCCAGTGTTGCCCACGAAGTCCCCTAAATGGCTTTTCCTCCTCTGCTCTTCTCTCAGTCTTTCCCCACACAATTAGAGGCAAATAAGGCCCCAGCATTTCCAGTTCTGGAAACCCTCCCTTCAGTCTCTCCTTGGCCCTAGATCTGCTGTGTGCCCCTGGGGGACCTGGTCAATTTCTCTGAGTTTCTAGGTTTCTGCTCTGGAAAGTGAAGTTCCTCACTGCCCAAGAACCTACCTCCTTCCCTGGGGTGGCCAAGTGCCTGGGGATGGAAACCAAGGAACAAGAGCACCCCTGGTAGACTGTTTTCCTGCTTTCATCAAGCTTTTCCTGTGGAGTGTAAGTTTTCTAGGTCAGCATGAGGCTTGGGGGCATCAATGCCCTGGGGTACCTCCTCCTGGTTTGGCTTCTGGATCAGGTCCTAGCTCTTTGTTCTTTCTTGCTCCCCTCGCCCATTCCTGTCCCAAGGATGCAGGTGTCTGCTGCAGCTTCCAGCCTGGACCTCAGTTCCAGAAGCAGCAGCCCAGGTCAGAGGCCTTATACCTCTGCCCTGCAGAAAATCCTCCCATCATTCCCCATCTGTTGTGCAGTCTACCTGGCTTCAAAATAAACACTCTGTCCCAACAACCTTTCCAGGTCACCTTTGCGGTGAACCACATGCGTCAGTCATACCAGCGATCCTGTTGTCCAGACCTGCGGTATTCTTTCAAACCCCCAAGTCTTTCCAAGACTGTCCCCTCTTCCCCAAATACCCTTCCAACTCATTGTGTCTACCTGGCAAACTCCTACTCATCCTTCAATACCCTGATTCCCGATCTTCCCCATCCCAACGATTAATACTCCTTTCCTCAGCATCTCCAGACCAGTGTGTAGAATCTTGGCCCTAACCACACTGTATTTTATTATTTGTTGACCTCTTTGCCTAGGTTAAACTGAAGGGCATAGCCAGCAACTTTTCCATCTTTGTACCTCAGTGCATTCGAGAGTACGGCATAAAATAAATCTCAATTCATGTTTGGAGAGAGAGAGAGAAAGACAATTCTTTAAAACTCTCATGAGATGGATAAAATTTCCCCCAGTTTTCAAATGAGGAAGTGAGTCTTAGGAAGGTTAAGTCATTTGCCCAGGGTCCCCTAGCTTGAGGGTGGGGGGAGCAAGGTTTGGCTCTAGACTGCTTAACTCCAGGGCCTAGGTGCTTGCTACGAGTGTTCTATTGCTCCTATGGGCAGCCTTTTGTGGACGCTGGAGCCCCAGCATCTCTAGGTTTCTCTAAAGGTGGCAAAAATGATGTCTTGTGAGGCTGTGTGTCCTGGAGTAACCCACTGAAACTCTCTGGTCCAGCTCCCCACAGGGAGAGCAGCAGTAACAATCCTGCCCCACCATTTTCCCAGAGCCTTATTGGGTTTATATCAGATGCCGGATGAGAGAGGGGCCTTAAAGGGTCTGCAGGGCCAGACTCCTGTTCATAAACGCACAGAGTGGAGCCCGCCAAGCCCAAACTCCATTTCCCCCCGGGGGAGTCCACCTCCCCACTCCTCACCTGCCTGCTTTGGAAACAAGTAGGTGGTGAAGCCCAGCTGGCAGGGCCCTGGCCAGGAGCCTCCCACCCCAGCCTCCTCTCCTTCTCGTTAACGCACAAGTGTTGTCACATTCTGGGAGCAGCCTCAGGCCCCAGACACCCCAGAGGTTTCCACAATCAGCCTGAACACTGGGTTAGCTAGCTGCTGAGTGGGAAGGGAGACAGTGCCAAACAGACGCGCCCCGCCTCACTGAGGACAACCTGACCCAGGAGGCTCTGGCCAAAAAAGGAAGCCACTTGGACACTGGGAGGGGCGTATGACTGCAGTTCTCTGCATCAGGGGCCTTAGGTCTGCCTTCTGAAGAGCTGTCTGTCCTGAGTTCAGCCTCCCTGGAGCCCTCAGTTCTGGCTTAACTTATTCCAGAAAGGAGGAATAAGGAAGCAAGGCTCCCTTCCCAGGTAGGTGAAGGGGGCTGGGCAAAGACAGGAGGATGCATTCACTTATGCAATGAGCATTTATGGAACAGGCCGTGTGTGCTAGGCCATGGAGTGCTGGGGTACAGGCCTGGTCTCTGCACACAAACTGCTTTGCCTCCTTGGTTTCACTGTCAAGAATATTTAGGAAGGGAGCCCCCTCCTACCCTGTCAGTGGTTCTGCATGCTTGCACAGTTTAGAAGCAGACTCTGCACTTGGATTTGCTTTGAGAGCACATTCCCTTCACCCATCTACCATCTTGCTTTATTCCCTGAATGACCCTGTGAGAAAGGCTGGGCAGGGGATAATCCCCACCTGGTACCATTTGACTGGAACCTGGAGTGCTGGGTTCCAAGAGATCCTGCAGTTACATCAGGGCTCAGTGTTATAGAGTGCTGTGATTTATTAGTAATGCCTGCAGTGAGTGCCAGAAAGGAGAGGAATAGTGCTGATGCAAAGGAGAGTGGTCATTCCTGCACCAAAGTGTACCCTCCTCAAGGGCATGGGGTCAAGTCTTGTTCACTAATGTTCCCAGCATGGTGCCTACCACAAGGCTGATGATCAATAACTAGGCATTATAGTAAAAGAACCTAGAACAGCAAAAATGCTGAGTGAGAGGTGGGACTTGTCCAAAGACCCAAGGTGAGTCTGGGTCTCCTGACTAACCATCCTCTGCTATCTTGCTTCCCAGGTGCCACGAGTGGTGAAGAACACACCTACCAATGCAGGAGACATAAGAGACCCAGACTCAATCCCTGGGTGGGGAAGATCCCCTGGAGGAGGGCACGGCAACCCACTCCAGTATTTTTGCCTGGAGAATCCCATGGACAGAGAGGCCTCATGGGCTATGGTCCACAACGTCGCAGAGTTGGACACAACTGAAGTGACTTTGCACTCACGTACATGATCTTGTCAAACCTCACACTCTCCTCATCCCCAAGCTGTGTATCTGTATTTGCATCCAAGGGCAAGGATTCAGAACCTCCAAAGGTGCAGATAGCCTCAGCTGGAGGAGAACCTGGCTGGAAGACAGGGTCACTATGCTCTCTGCTTTCAGGATAGGGTACCGGGGTCCCACACTGGGTCTGCTCTGAGCAAGAAAGAGACCAGAAACCATAGCACGGTCACTGCTGCCATTGGGCTCTGCATCTGGGAAGCCTGCAGAAAGGGTCGGCCATCCTCCAGGATGTGTGCTGGGCAAATCTGTCCCAGGACAGCACTGGCCCCTGAGCAGGACGGGGGGAAGGTCTTCTCATTGCACAGATCATCAGCAAATATTTCAGGGGGCATCTAAGCCCAGATCTGGCCAGTTCAATTCAGTTCAGTTCAGTCACTCAGTCGTGTCCAACTCTGCAACCCCATGAATTGCAGCACGCCAGGCCTCCCTGTCCATCACCAACTCCCGGAGTTCACTCAGACTCATGTCCATCGAGTCAGAGATGCCATCCAGCCATCTCATCCTCTGTCGTCCCCCTCTCCTCCTGCCCCCAATCCCTCCCAGCATCAGAGTCTTTTCCAAAGAGTCAACACTTCGCATGAGGTGGCCAAAGTACTGGAGCTTCAGCTTCAGCATCATTTCTTCCAAGGAAATCCCAGGGTTGATCTCCTTCAGAATGGACTGGTTGGATCTCCTTGCAGTCCAAGGGACTCTCAAGAGTCTTCTCCAACACCACAGTTCAAAAGCATCAATTCTTCGGCACTCAGTCTTCTTCATAGTCCAAATCTCACATCCATACATGACCACAGGAAAAACCATAGCCTTGACTAGACAGACCTTAGTTGGCAAAGTAATGTCTCTGCTTTTGAATATACTATCTAGGTTGGTCATAACTTTTCTTCCAAGGAGTAAGCGTCTTTTAATTTCATGACTGTAATCACCATCTGCAGTGATTTTGGGGCCCCAAAAAATGAAGTCTGACACTGTTTCCACTGTTTCCCCATCTATTTCCCATGAAGTGATGGGACCGGATGCCATGATCTTTGTTTTCTGAATGTTGAGCTTTAAGCCAACTTTTTCACTCTCCACTTTCACTTTCATCAAGAGGCTTTGGAGTTCCTCTTCACTTTCTGCCATAAGGGTGGTGTCATCTGCATATCTGAGGTGATTGATATTTCTCCTGGCAATCTTGATTCCAGCTTGTGTTTCTTCCAGTCCAGCGTTTCTCATGATGTACTCTGCATATAAGTTAAATAAGCAGGGTGACAATATACAGCCTTGATGTACTCCTTCTCCAATTTGGAACCAGTCTGTTGCTCCATGTCCAGTTCTAACTGTTGCTTCCTGCCCTGCATACAGATTTCTCAAGAGGCAGGTCAGGTGGTCTGGTATTCCCATCTCTTGAAGAATTTTCCACAGTTTATTGTGATCCACACGGTCAAAGGCTTTGGCATAGTCTGGCCAAAATAACCCTAAACGGAAAGTTCGGGAATTTTTTAAAGAATCCTTTAAGGGGTGGCCACCTATCCTCCAACAACGTGCAGTGTGCATCTCTTGATGGGGCTCTTTATTCTTCTCAAAGTGCCTTCATAACCACTCTCTTAGATAGAAGGCAATCACAGGATGTTAATGCTGAAAGGATACTTAGGGATCCTCAGAAGCTGAGACGGGAAAGTGACTTGCCCAAGGTCACACAGATGTGGGTAGAGCAGGGCCAATTCCTGGCAGGGGCTTCCAGGAATTCTTCATGATTGTGACCAGGTGACAGTGCTGAGGAGTCAGACCTCTCTGGGAAGGTGGCAAGGACTGGTAGGTGCGACTAGAAAGAGGGTGGCTGGAGAGAGCCTTGGGGTCAGGCCCCAAGCTGATGCAAGCATTTAATCCTCAGGGTAAAGGATGGTGGCAGCCCCAGGCCCTGTCCATGCCACCCACAAACAGTTTCTCATTCATTCATTTATTTTTAAACATTTTTTTTGTTTTGTTTTCCATCCTTTGTGTTTATAAGAAAAGCTACATAAACAATCCCAGAAAGAGGCCACCAGCTCCAACCAGCTGCTTGGGTTCAGGGTCAAAGTCATTATTTTTGGGAAATGGGTCTTTCCTCTATTCCCGCCTCCACTCAGAGTAGAGGCCCCACTGTTTAGTGTAACTCGGGGGGCACGCATGCAGGGCTGTTCCCTGTTTACTCACTGTGCCCCTGTGTCCCCAGAAGCACCCGACACCCATTTTGCCACTGGGAAAGTCACTTGCCCGAGACCACATGACTGGCCAGTAGCTGGCAGATCTGAGATTGAGGTCTACGCTGTATAGAGTTTAAATCCTTGACACTATGCTAAGGGGACCTCCTAAAATGAAGATGGGCTGCAGTGAGAGAGAGGTGGTGGGGGATATGGAGAGACCAGTGGGGACAGCAGGGCTGTGATTTCCTTCTAAAGAAGGGCCCCCAGGGTGGAAACCCACCCCCATTCACATTCTGGAAATACCGTGCAGTGTGTTTACACATTCCTGCAAACTCACACGCATGCATGTGAGCACACCACCCCCCCCAGAAGCACCCACATGTGCCCACTCACACAGAAATCAGCCCCACTGCAGCAGTACAGGGGCTGCTGGACCAGGCCAGCTCCTAGGACACGATCTTCTCCCCCAGACCTCAAGAAGGTAGACCCGGGGGCCCGCTCTCCCACAGGCAGCACATAGAGGCCAGGAAGCTGCTCGCCTGCCCTTCACTTTGGCAGCTCCTCTCTTCTCCTTCTCGTGCCACTGCCCTCTGACCATTTGCAGGTCAGAGAACAGAGGCCAAATCGGGAAAGTGACTTACCTGGGTCTGTGGTAGGCCCCTGCCCACTCGAATGCTTTCTGCAGTCATTTTTCAAAACTTTCTAGCTTGGGAATCCTCCTTGGCCTAGTTGACAAGGATGAAGAGATTTCCTGGCAGTAGGGGTGAGGCGGGGCCCCTGAATGTTTGCTGAAGGAGTGAGTAAATGAATGGATGAATGAATGAAAAAATAGATGAATGGATACCTGAATGAATGGATGGATAAGTGGATGGATAACTGGACAAAGTGAGTGAATATGGAGGAAAGGAAGAAAGAAATGAATGGATGGGTGGATGGATAAATGAAAGGATAAAGGGATGGGTGAATGAATGAATGGATTGATGGATGGGTGAACAAATGGAGTGAATGAATAGAGGAAGGAAGAAGGAGAAGAGTGAATAAGTAACACAGCCGGGTCATCCAGGGCTAACAATTCATCCAGCTGGAAATAGCAGACACGAGACTATACTTTATCCTCATAGAGTCTGCATTTTCATGGGGAAATCTGAAAATTTTTTGGTAAATGTACATAAGGTGTTAGTCCCTCAGTTGTGTCCAACCCTTTGCGACCCCATGGACTGTAGTTCACCAGGCTCCTCTGTCCATGGGATTTCACAGGCAAGAAACCTACTGGAGTGGGTTGCCATTTCCTTCTCCAGGGGATGTTCCCGGTTCCAGGGATCGAAGCCGGGTCCCTGCCTTGCAGGCAGATTCTTTACCAACTGAGCTACCAGGGAAACCCTTAGGTTCTGTGAAGTGTGACCTTTCATGGGCCCCAAAGGCCACACTTCACAGCACCATGAGAGTCACCCTTTAGGGAAGATCTCCAAGTAATCTCCCCTTCCACCATTATGCTGACTTGAAGTGGGGGGATGGGAGGTAGCTCTCACTTGGCTTCTGATCCCGGGGGGCAGACTCAGTATTCTCCTTTCATTTCCTGTCACAGTGAGGGAATGCTCTTTTAAATGAGATTTTACTAAAGGTTTGAGGATAACAATAGGGAAACAAACCCAGAGGCCCAGCCCCTGGCGTTCATCTCCCCTTTCCGTGTCCCCTGTGCAGACATCACTAGTTGAGCACAGGCTCCTTCCTTGAGCTGTGCCGCAGGCAGCCATGAACAGTCAGTGGGTGCTGACATGTGAAATGGTGCCTAGCCACTCTCCCCAGACTACAGAATCTGGCCGTGGGGATGTTGCTGACATGTCTTCCTCTCAGGAAGTACTTGGAGCGGCCTCCCTGTCTATTTCCCTGCTCAGCACAGAGAATCCTACAGGAAACATGCACCAGGCAGAGCTTGGTCAGTGGTTGAAGCAGGGCTCCTGCTGTTGGAACCAGAGTGCCAAGGACAGAGGGCACCAGAAGCCTGGCCAAGCTCCTGACAGGGCCTCTCCACCAGCCCAAAGACAGCAGTGGGGCCAGAGCCCGGGGAGGCCAGATGTCATCTCCTTACACTGCCATCTTACCGAAGAGGCCCAGAGAGGCCAGGTGATTTGCCCAAGACCACATGGTTAGTGACAGAGCTGGGTCTAAACCCAGAACCCCGGACTGCCACGGCCCAGTGCCCAAGCTCACCCACAGGGGCAGGGGCAAGAGCAGAACCCAGGCCCCGATCCTCGCCTGTGACCCTTTCGCTACTCCACTCTGCTTTCCTTTCTGAGGAACTTAGATAAAGAGTTCTGTTGGGAACTTCCCTGGTGGTCCAGCGGCTAAGACTCTGCGCTCCCAATGCAGGGAACCCAAATTCAATCCCTAGTTGGTGAACTGGATCCCATGTGCTGCAACTAAGAGTTTGAATGCTGCAACTAAATGACCCTGCACACCACAGCGAAGATGCAGGGTCCCACGTGCCGCAGCTAAGACCCAGCTGCTGCTGCTGCTGCTGCTAAGTTGCTCCAGTCGTGTCCGACTCTGTGCGACCCCATAGACGGCAGCCCACTGGGCTCCCCTATCCCTGGGATTCTCTAGGCAAGAATACTGGAATGGGTTGCCATTTCTAAGACCCAGCACAGGCAAATAAATAACTTTCTTTAAAGAGTTCTTTCCATCTATCTGGGGCCTCCTGAATTTCATTTGCTGGTGACCCTTTTAGCTGTCTCCTAGTTTTTGAAACTTACTGTCTTTCCAATGAGATTTTTGCAACAGAGGGTGTGGAAAGCCATCTCATGCTCTCCCAGCAGGGCAGTACTTGAATTGTGAGGGAGGAAGAAACAATGTTTTTTCAAGAGCCCCAGACTACATGCCCTGCTCCTTTGAGACCTGAGTAGAAAATCTCTCTCTGTCCAAAAAGAGGCCTCTAATACTTGGACAGTTCCAGAAGAGCTGGAGAACCACATTTATTAGAGCCTGGAGGGAGTTGGGTCTGGAAATAGTGGCTGATTTATGAAGTGCAGGCTGCACATTAGGTAAGCAGGCAAGCGGTTGGTTGATGTTGTGGATGGGCAGCGAGGGGCCATGGGGGCAGATGGAGTGGTCTGGGGGAGGAGGGTGGTGACGAAATGGGCTGCCCAGCAGTGGGGTCACAGGCTGGGTGACAGAAATCAACAGATCTGGTGGAAGGTGAGTGGATACAGGCCCAAGATGACCTAGGTAGGATGCGGACTTGGTGCAGGCCCGCTGGGAGCCATGCATCCTTGGCTAAGGTGAGAAGGATGAGCACTGTGGGTCCAGGTCGGGGTGGGGAGTGTGCATTCCGAATGTTAGGTGGCCTGGGTCCAAGCTGGCTGGCTCGGTAGTGGTCTGAGAGGTAAGGGGTGGGCTTGTTAGGTGGGTGGGTGGGTAGGCAAGCTGTCGGGAGGAGGTTGGGTCTAAAGACAAAGATGGGGCTTGGGAAGGCAGTTTTAGCCCAAAGATTCGTATGCTCCATTCCATCTTCTCTTGGCATTTGCTATTTGGCAGCTACTGAACCAAATGCCTGGCTCCCCTGTCGCCTCCTTCAGCTGCAAACTAGCATCCAGCCCTCCACAGCTCCCCACCCACCAATTAGCCCCTTCTAGAGCTGAGGGAGCAGCCTCAGGCGGGACAGTGGCTATTCAGAGTGGCGGTCAGGGCCCAGCCTACTTAAGCCAGCCCACAGTGACCTCTGGATGCTTTCCGGAAACCTCTGGCAAGGAGCCGCCCCTCTCACATTGCACGGGCTCAGCTGTCTGGGGAGCACACAGGGTAGGGGGAGGGCGCAGCGGGCGATTTTCCGTAGGGAGGGTGTAATCACTGGTCCCGCAGAGCCAGGCTGGCCCTGGGGGCCATGGTCCCCACAAAGGGGTGGCAGGGCTGGGGGCCTGGGGGATGGATGCCAGGGAGGGGTGAGGAGCAGGGGGCAGCTGCAGGGGAAACCAACAAGGACCTAAAAGATCCACTAGGGTACATCCTTTACAAAGGAGTGCGCATGTCGATCAGGCCGGCGTGGGCTTTCCTATCTTCCAGGAAGAAAGAGTATGTGGAGCTCAGTCACAACCAACAGGATGGCAGAGAGACCACTGAATGACCAAAGGATCCAGAGGCGGTCTGCATGAATGCTCAGGTGTAGGAGCTGTGCAGCTTATCTGCAGATATCCAAACCCCACCTCGGCAATCTCCTGGCTGTGTGACCCAGGCAAGGCACTTAACTTCTCTGTTCCTCATTTTCCCCATCCATGAAACCTTCCCCATAGGGTTGTGAAGATTAAATGAGTTAGCATGTGAGAGGTGCTAAAAAGAGAGGCAGGCAAACGGTATGTGGTATATGAATTAGCTATTATTGTTGTTGTTTTATTGTTAATATTCTGAAGACAGACTTGCCAACCACTGCTCATGACCCAGCTGCTACCTGGGCTTGCCTCCAGAGTTTTTCATCCTTTCATTAAAGGGACATGGCCCAGGGACAGCCGTGGCAGCTTTGTCAGTATTGAGTCTGCCACTGCAGAACTTGGCAGGGCAATGAAAGAGCATTTATTAATTCAGATATTTCAGGTATAGCATCTCTCATTGAGCCCTCCTCAGCCTTAGGAATGACCCCATCATTCCCAGCGTGTGTGTTAGTCGCTCAGTCGTGTCCTACTCTTTGCAATCCCATGGACTTTAGCCCACCAGGCTCCTCTGTCCACAGAATTCTCCAGGCAAGAATAATGGAGTGGGTTGCCCTTCCTTTTTTCATGGGGTCTTCTTGACCCAGGGACCAAACCCAGACCTCCTGCACTGTGGGCAGATTCTTTTCCATCTGAGCCACCAGGGAAGCCCCTCATTCCCAGTATCTATCCCAAATCAAGGAGTTCAGGGGGAGAGGACCAAATGGGAATGAATGGTGCTTAGTGGAGGAGGCCCTTCCTAGTTTAGGGGAGGCTAAGGAGGACAGCAGGCTCTGCCAGGCTCCTGCCAGGCCCCTGCCCCCGGCAGGCCAGGCGACAGGTGTGGAGACACCATGCTGTTGTGGATTGACCCTGGGGGGCAATGAGAGGGCAGTGGAGGGCCTCATTGCCAGGCCTGTCACCCTTCAATGCCTGGGCATCAGCTGTCCCACCAGGAGTGGCTTCGGTGGAAGGGGCTGGCCTCCCAGAGGAAGCCCAGAGGGTGCCAGGTTCCCCAAGGTCCAGGTCGGGGGCCAAGGCTGCTCTCAGGCCACAGCCACTCTACCGGCTCAACACCCCCTACCCTGGGAACTGGCAAGTGCACGGTCAACCCAGCCAGGGGCCAGCTGCTCGGTCGGGAGTCGCGCTCTGTGTCCCGCCACTTCCTGCTTCTGGTCTTGGCCCCTCTCTGTCCCTTGCTGAGTCTCAGACACAGGGCAGACCCTGGGTCCTAATGACCTGACTCACAAGACTTCTCAAAGGCTTGGGGAACAGGAGCGTGTGGGGGGGTGGGCGGCAGGGGCAAGGGAGGCTGAGTAGGGGAGGGGCAGAGGGCAGCACTGCCCACTTCTCACGACCAAAGTGGGACCCTGCACCAGTGAGTTTACCTCTCCAGGCTGCCTTGCCCTGAGCTCTAAAGTTATGGATGGGCTTCTTTCACTGGGAGGTGGGCCAGGAGGAGATACTAGTAATGTCTCAAAACACTGAAATCGAGACTTGAAAATGAGCTTATTATGGAGCCACAAAACCACAACTTCTATTCCTTCCATTATTATCCCACACTTAGCCCTCTCCATGGCTAACACAAGCACACCCCTGCCTCAGCACAGGTCTGCCCAGCTCCTCTGGTAACCTGGGGCCTCTTCTTGGGCCTCAGGTATGGAAAAATCTAACTGCATTGGCAAAACTGGGGGAGTTAAAGGGAGTGCAGACTGGGGTGTGTGTGTGTGTGTGTGTGTTCTGAAGGTGTGTGATGGATCTCAAAGCCACATCAGAGGGTTCTGGATTGGTCTGTCTGTTCTATATCATCTGCAACCCCTGATACCTGCATCACACAGTTATTATATCTCCCATCATTTCTCTTCCCCTTAGAAGTGGGAAAGTGAAGAGGAAAAAAAAAAAAAAATGAGAATTTTACTTGTAATTTTCCCAAGAAGAAACTTGGGCCCAGAGGGGTTAAGTAACTTGTCTAAGGTTACCCAGTGAATCAAAACTAAATCTAGACCTGGAAGCCAAATGTCTGAGTCCTTTGGCTGGGCAGTTCCCAACAAGAGGTGGCGTCAAAGGCAGCTGCTGGCCCACCTCCTTGTGGCTCCTGCTTCTGGGGCATCTCAGGGGGTGTCTTCCTCTCTGCTCCTTGGGGACCCCCAAGAGGAGGGGCATTGGCCAGTGGGTTCCATGCCCTGCTCGATGGGCCCATCCTGTGGGACTTCCCAAAACAGGAACACTCAGGGCCCTGCCCTTCCTGAGCAGACCAGAAGTAAAGCCATGAACTAGACCCATACAACCCCTGCCCTCACAGAGCTTATGATCAGTTTCTCGAGGAGTCTTGCTTGACTTTCCAGAGCAAGGCAAATGAAGGGACAAGGTGAGGGCCAGGATAGCCCCAAGCCCCAGAGGGGTACCTAGCAGTAAGAGGGACGCAGGAGGCAGTGGCTCAGCTGGTTCTGGCTACACTGTGGCTGCAGCAGGCAGGCTGTGCTCCGTGGATGGAAAGCACGGGCCAGTGGACCCCTGTGGTCACTATTGGCCAAAACTGAAGCATCTACCTTCCTCCAAGCTCCAGGGGTGTGTCCCAGGCTGCCCAGACCCTGCAGTCATGCGTTCACAAGCTATAGAACAAAGAGGCCCCTTGAGGTTGTCTTGTACCATTCACCATTCAGAGGAGGATGGGGGACTCAGAGATGTCGGGGAGGCCGTCCCCAGATCACCCACTGGGTTATGGGAAAGCCAGGCTTCCCCCTGCCCACCCCCAGCCCCCAGTGCTCTTTCTACCTCAGCACCCAGCTTGGGTCTGATGGTGACCCAGTCACTGGAGGGGACAGCTAGTATCCCTGGAAGCATGGCCTCAGCCAGTATGCTTTGGAGGACAGAGCCTGAACCCTGTAGTTCTGGGTCACTCTAGGGTGCAGGACGTCAGTCCGAGAGATGACGTGCACGTCCAACTGCCATCTTCTTTGGCTGCAGCAGCCAAGGCTGGCTGACTCCTCCAAATTGAAGTGACGTCGCTCAGTTGTGCCTGACTCTTTGCGACCCCGGGGACTGTAGTTTACAAGGCTCCTCTGTCCATGGAATTTTCCAGGCAAGAGTACTGGAGTGGGATGCCATTTCCTTCTCCAGGGGATCTTCCCGACCCAGGGATCGAACCCAGGTCTCCCACATTACAGGCAGACACTTTACCATCTGAGCCACCAGGGAAGCCCAAATGAAGGCCAAGGAGTACCAAAGAACGACAGAGGTTTCCAGTAAGCCAGGCAGAGAAGAGCAATCTCAAAGTTGAGCTAGTCCCAGCTCTTTCATCCCTTTGTTGCCCTGCACGTCCTGGCCGGGGGAGGCCAGGGTAGATGAGTGAAGGCTGCAGCCTTGGCCAAGGCAGACATGTGGAGGAGGCCCCTCCAGAGGCAGGAAAATTGCCGGCGCCTGCATAGGTGTTGACCTGTCTGGGAAGGGGCTCACTGCTGGCCTGACTCGGTTCCGGACTACCCTGGAACCTTCTTAACCACAGGAAGCTGAGGTGGGTGGGGCCTGCAGGGGTCCCACGGAGGGTTAGTGGGAGAATGTAGGCAGAACCAAGCCTCCCGGTCCTCAGCCGCTTCTGCCATCTAGCCCCTCTGCCAAGAAACAGGATCCACAAGGAAGAAGGAACCCCAGGCACAAGGAGAAACAGAATTCGGAGAGCTGTAGGGTTTACCTTCTCTCAAGGCCCTTTCGTGCCTCGGTTCTCTCTCTGGAAATAGAGCCAATTTTTCTCGACCTTCCCCTGGCTGAGAGGCTCCGTGTTCTGGAATTGATTCATCACAGAGCCCTGGAGATCTCTGCCCTGCCCATGACACTCCAGTTACGCCGTCTTCACTTGGTCCCTCCAACCTGCCAAGCTTCCGCCACCACAGAGCCTGCCTGAGCTGTCCCTCTGTCTGCAACATGCCACCCTCTTCTCCCAGGTGTCCCTGATGGATGCGTGTAGCAGGCAGACAGGCTCAGGAGGAGCCCTGGGTGCCAACATCAGATGGGAGAGATGGGGAGGGAGCAGCAAAGGAGAGCAAGAAGGGCAGGAACTGGGGAGAGGGCCCCGGGAGCCAGGAGAAGAGAGCCATTGGTCAAACAGCAGCCGGATGCCCTGACTTACATCCTGTCATCAATACCCTCAGGCTGCAAGATGATGCTGGTGAAGGGGCTCTAGAAGAAATAAGGATGTGGACTCTCGCTGTGCCCATCGCCTTTGTTCAGCCAGTTTCTCCCTGGAATGCCCTCCCCACCCTATGTCTACTTGTAAATCCAGCCCATCACTCAGAGCCAAACCTGAGTGCCTCCCCTTGTTTGGCTATGAGGCTGTCCTGCTTGCCCACCCAACGGGACCTTTCCCTCCTCCAAGCCAACATCTTCCCTCCAGGTCCTCTGACTCCCTCCTCTGCAGGATCCAGAGAAAGGAGGACCCTGAAGCTCTATTTTCTCTGGCTCTATCCACATTCCCTTCCTAAGCTCCTTCTGCTGCTGCTGCTGCTAAGTTGCTTCAGTCGTGTCTGACTCTGTGCGACCCCACAGACGGCAGCCCACTAGGCTCCCCTATCCCTGGGATTCTTCAGGCAAGAACACTGGAGTGGGTTGCCATTTCCTTCTTCAATGCAGGAAAGTGAAAAGTGAAAGTGAAGTCACTCAGTCGTGTCTGACTCTTTGAGACCCCATGGACTGCAGCCTACCAAGCTCCTCCGTCCATGGGATTTTCCAGGCAAGAGTCCTGGAGTGGGTTGCCATTGCCTTCTCCAAGCTCCTCTGGAATGAGATAAATATGGTCCGTGCTTGTCTGTCCAGTCTATCTGCCTGCCCACACCTCTGCCCTCCCTTGTCTGGCCACCTTGTCTTGCTCGCAGGCCACACAGGGTCTTCCTACCTCTTGTCTCGCCCTTCTGGGTTTCTCTCTCAGTCAGCACTGTGATGTTGTCACTCCTTTGCTCCAAATTCTCAATGACTCCCCACTGCCTCTGATTCTGAGGGGACACCCAAGGCCACTCCTGCTCTAGCTCCAACCTTTCCAGCCTCAGTCTCCCAGTCAGTGCCCTGAATGTTCTATCTGCTTGTTCTCACGTCGGCCCTGAGTTTTGGGCACCTGACTCTTGCACACACTGGAATTCCTGCTTTCCAGCTAGGGAAACCACTGTTGTTTCTAGAGCCACTTGAAGTGTGACCTCCTCTGCAAGGCCCCCCGGGATGCTGCCCATCTTTCCTCCCACACCTGGGGAAAGCAGCTGCTGAGGACATCCACGGATTGCTCCTCATGCTCCCAGCTCCCCTGCTCCTTGAGATCAGTAACCTCTTCTCCTTGTGTATGCCTGCCGCAGAGCGTGGCTGTCCTAGATCCTGAGACATGTTCATGGGATGAAAGAGCCAGAGCAGCCTCCAGAAGCAGGGCCTGCCTCTCCCAGGGCCACAGAGCCCAGTACGCCTCCCCCCACTCCATTCCTGGCCTGTCACCCCTTCCCCTGATGCTGTCTTAAGACAGGACACAATATTTTGTGCCACAAAGACCCATTTATACTAAGGGGTGAATGGCTGATATCCAGCTGCTCTTGAGAACCTGTTAGGGCCTATAAGCCTGAGGACTCCACCGGGGCTACAGGAAGGGTGGAGGGGGCACAGAGTCCATGGCTCAGGGCCGGTCAGGATCCCAGTCAGAGCCCTCAGTGCAGTGTCCCCCAGTGGCCCTATGATTCTGGCTCCAGAGCTTCCTCCACAGGATCTTGGGGGTCCTTCACTCAGCCTGCCATTCTCCAGGTTGTGGGGAAGGGAGGGTGCTGGGCAGGGACACAGAGCCCAGCTCCTTTCCTCCCTGTGTAAACAGATGACTTAAAGGCTTAGGGGCAGAAAAATAAATAGCCCTGCCGGCCACAGCTGGCCTTGGCCCCAGGGAGCTCACTTTTCCTTGGAAGCCCTGGGACACTTGGCACCCACCGCCACCAGCCACCCACAAGCCTAGGAGGAAGGCCTGGCTTGGCTCCCTCCCCAAGATTCAACCACAAGAAAAAGGGGCACCTCCCAGTCTCCCATCCCCTCCATGAAAAAATCCCTCATATGAAAATGGTGTTGGGGAAAGGAAGGGCATGCTGAGACTGGCCCCTAGAAACCATGGGGGTGCACATGAGATGGCATAGGGGGTCAGTGGTGACCTGCATCGGCTTCCATGTGAGCCCAGCACTGCCTCTGGGCCAGTGATATGATCTCCCTGCCTCTAGGCTGCCTAGAGCAGGGGTCTCCCACCTCCGGGATCTAATGCCTGATGATCTGAGGTGGAGCTGATGTAGTAATAATAGAAATAAAGTGCACAGTAAATGTAACACCCTTGAATCATCCCCAAACCATCCTCCTCCCCTGCTCCATGGAAAAATCGTCTCCCACAAAATTGATCCCTGGTGCCAAAAAGGCTGGGGACTGCTGGCCTAGAGAATGGGAGCAGTAATAGTACCTGCTCCACGAGGTTGTTGCCAGTGTAAAATGAGATAGTACGTGTAAAGCGCAGAACAGTGCCTGGCACACAGTGAGTGTTCCACAAATGGTAGCTATTATTGTGAGTTTATGATTGCTCACCCCACCTGGCTGCTGTCCCTGGGATCTGAATCCTACCCAAAGAGGCTAGGTCTGGCCCACTCCACACACCGGGGTGGGAGGCTGAAGACCCCAGGCTCACTCCCGTGACCAGCTTTGTTCAAAGACTACCTTGAATCTTTGAACAAAACCCACTCTGTCCCCTCCAACATAAGCATAACCTCCACCCAGATGTCTGCTTTCTGCTGACGCCCAGCACTGAGCTTTGAGAACATCTGGATGGTATGCTTTGGCTCCCTCTGCAAAGTCCAGATGTTTGGGCAGCGTGTGGATGCGCCTTTCCGGCCTCCCCCAGGAGCAGGATCGGGGCTCAGCATGCAGCGGCAAACATCTGCGACTGCAGGGAGCCCAGCCCTCCGTGCCCTAAGCCAGGCCTCCCTCACGTGGGAAGGGGGGATGGGGACAGTCTGCCTGCTGTGGGCCCCCTGCCCCTGCACAGCGTCAGAGCCACATGGCCCCTTGCTGGGAGGCAGGAGAGGAGGGGCACTTCGGGCTGGTGGGGGGCAGGAAAGGGCACAGGGTCTGCAGACCTGAAACCTGGGCACTGGGGGTGAGGAGACCTGGGTTCTCATCCTGGCTCTCCTATGAGACTGCTGGGTGACCTGGGGCACGTCAGTCTCCCGCTCTGAGCCTTGGTTCCTGTGTTGAACAGTGAGGGGACTGGGCTGGAGCAGGTTACTAAGTCCGTCTGGCACTGGAGAAAGCCTGTGAGATCCCGGCCCTCTTACCCTGGTCACCAGCCCCCACTCACCATCGAGATTCTGGTTCGCCAGTTCTCAGGTGGGATCGGGGCCCGAGAATTGTCAACAAAGGCCCCTAGCGTGTGCCCCCAGTGTGGGAGTCACTGGCCCAGGTAGTGTGTAAGAACCTGCTGGCCCTCTGGTGGCCTCTATGTGACGTCCCCTGGGCCTGGTTCTCTCGGTCACTCCTGAAGGCTGATGTCAGCCTGCCCTGGCCTCCAACAAGCATGGGAGTAGCGCTCATAGTTAGGCCGGGCCATGTCAGCACAGTGTGTGTGTGTTAGAGGACGTATGTGGGTCTCGGTGTGTGGTGGGAAAGGGCTGTGCGCTTCTCTGTGTGGGTGTAGAGTGTGATGTGTCTGGCTAGAAAAGCGTGCTGGGTGTGTGTGTCATGTGTGTGCGTGTCCACTTGGCTAGTTTTTGGATAGTCCCCTGCTCTCTGTCATATCTGTGTTCCTAGGGAGGGACAGGTCCCGAAATGGCCCAGGAAGGCCCCTTTGCCCCTGCCCTACCCTCCAGGTGAGAGAATGGATGCTTGTCCCCATGGGGAGCTGCAGCGCTGGGCTCTGGCCTGGAACGCACTGCAGTGAGTGATTGGGAGTGGGCTGGGGCTGGTTCAGGCAAGGAATATTCAGCTCGCCCCCTGCCCCAAGGCCTTGACAAAGCTAGAGACAGCAGGTCCACAGATAACCCCCTCCCACAAGACTTCTTGAACGTCTGAGTGGCCTTAAGCCTGGGCAGAAGTCCCATGGACCCTTCAATTCTACCTGTTCTCATTCAACTTACTATAGTCTGAACCAAGGGACACCCTCTCCACTATTCAGGTGGCTGTTTCTACCTTGCCCTCATCTCCATCCTGCACTGGACCCATTTGCTCTTTCTTTTCCTATAAATGAGTCGTTATCATCCAGCTACACACCACACACACCCCTCTGCAGGTAGGGGCCAACCCCAGGATATCCTGTTTTCAGACCCCTCTCTTAACCCCTGGCTGGTAGGCTTCCTGCTGCTTCCTAAGGGGTAACATGGAGCCCCCGCTTGATATCACATAACAGCTCTGAGTCAGGACAGGAGGTCTCTGCACCCATCACAGTGGGTGATGTTGCTATGGGATCTTGCTATGGGATGCTGGGCCAGACCGGGGCTAGGTTTAGTTGTTGGCAGATTCCAGGTACCTCCAAAGAGATTAAGTAAATAGGAACAGTAACAGTTAGGATCTCACTGAGCCTTTCCTACGTTCCAAGAACTCTACATGTAATGGCTAAGTTGATGTCACAAGGACCGTAAGAGGTAAATACTACTATTATTTTTACCTTGTTGGGAGCCACTGAAGGAGTAAGCAACGGATATGGGACACATAGCCACCACACATGTCCTCAACTGCTGAATCAGGTTCCTTGATGGCAGCTTTTTCATTCCTGAGCCATTACCAAGTGCCAGGCCTGTGCTAAGCGCTTTCCAGGCATTCACTGATTTCATGAGGGTCCTGCTCTTTTAAGCGGCAGAGATGGAGGGAGAGGAAGCTTAAAAGGACACGAAGACTAGCTTGGAAAGAGAGTGTGGAAAGCTAAGAAGGGAAGCTCAAGATATGGCCGCAGTCAGCAGACTTTTTCTGTAAAGGGCTAAACAGTAAATACTTTAAATGGTCTCTGGTCACAGCTACTCAAGTCTGGCAGAGCCAGTGCAAGGCAGACACAGATAACCAGTGAGTAAGTGACTATGAGCCAATAAAACAGTACTTATGGATAAAGAAATCTGAACATATGCAATTTTCACATATCACAAAATATTCTGATTTTGATTTCTTCCAACCATTTAAAAATGTAAAAAGCCTTCTTAGCTTGTGGGCCTTACAAAGACGGGGGTTGGGCTGGATTTGGTCCACAGGCTGTAATTTACCAACTCCACATGGGTTTAGCTCACAAAGCCTGTGCATCATGGCTCTGCTGGTTCCTGCAATTCTTTGGCCGGGTTGGAGCTCCTGTCCCGGGATGCCGCATCCTGACATCTAGCAGATTCCGAGTTCTGAATGAGAGCCAGACAAGGGTTACTCCTGATCCTGAGCTGGGATCCAGATCTAAGCCAGGAACTCCCTTAAGGATTTGAGTTTTCAGCATCACCATTTCCTGGCTGAGTGATGTTGGGCAAGTTTTTTAACCTCTAAATTGAGTGGGATTCCCTTCAGGTGCAAAGGAGAGAACGTTGACTCAACTTCTTAAGCTAAGAAGATTTTTTGATTCCTGTAATTGAAAAGTCCAGGTGCAGACTTAAGAGCTTCAGGTACAGTTAGATCTGGGTGCTTGAATAACATTCCCTGAGTCTATCTCTTTCTACCTCTTGGCTCTGCATTTCTGCGTTGACTTCATGCTCCATTACAATCACCCTAATAGGTGGGGAAAATGGCCACCAGAAGCTGGAGGCTCCATCCTGTCTCTTTATTAACCCCAGCTGAAAGCAAACTCTACTTCCCCAAACTCTTGCACACTTCTGGAAGATGCCGACCAGCTCTTGTTTGGCCAGGTCTGGGTCATAAAACTTCTGCTGAATTAATCACCATGTCCAGAGGAAGCAGAATCCTTACTTACCCCTGCAGCCAAGGGTCAGAGTTGGCTCCCACTGAACAGCACGCACCGAGACTGGGGGAAGGGTGACTCCCTAATGGAAAAACCGGAAGGAGGTGAGTGGAGGCTGGGCAGGCAAGAACAGCAGCTGTCTGCCATAGAATCAGAGGCTTGGCGTCCTCTTCAGTTAAAGAGGGATAGTGACCCTACCTCACAGTCAGTGTGGCAGATGGAAGCCAGACCATCGTGACAACGCTAAGCCACTGTGGAGAGGAAGGGAGGACACCAGGAGTGTGTGGTAGGCCTTTAATCTGCAGGGCCTCTGACACTCCCACCGCCACCTCCTACCAAAGAAAGGCCCGCAGAACGTAACATGGTACAACTGCTGTGCAAAATAGTATGTGTGGTAGTACCTCAGAAAATTAAAAATAGAATTACTGTATGGTCCAGCAATCCCACTCCAGGGTGTACACCCAAAGAACTGAAAGCAGGAACTCAGCTATTTTTATACCTATGTTCATAGCAGCATGAATCACAATGGCCAAAAGGTGAAGGGAACCCAAGTGTCCAAGTTGTTGGATGGGCAGATAAACGAATTGGGGGATATACACACACACAAGGAATATTATTCAGCCTTAAAAAGAAATAAAATTCTGACACAGGCTACAACATGATGAGCCGTGAGGACATTATGCTAAGTGAAATACACCAGTCACAGAAAGGAAAAATACTATACCATTCTGCTTATAAGTACTTCCTCTAGGAGGCACCCGGACTAGTCGGATTCATGGAGATAGAAACTAGAATGGTGATTGCCGGCGGCTGAAGGAAGAGGGGAGAAGGAGTGGCTGTTTAATAACGATTACAAGGTTTCAGTTTGGGCCAAGGAAAAATTTCCTGGAGATGGTTGGCGGTGATGCTTCCAAACAATGTGAGTGTGATTAATGCCCCTGAGTCATACCCCTAAAAATCATTACAGTGGTCAATTGTTTTACCACAATCTACAAAAAAGTTTAAAAAAAGAAGACTGTTCCGCAGTTTCAAAGGTGATTAACTCAGAGCTCCTTTCAGCAGTCAGGTGAGGACGTCACCAGGGCAGACTCCTGGCCAGAGCCTCGAAACCACCAAGCGAGCCCTGGGTCCCTCTCCGCAGACCAACAGAAAGAAAGGCAAAAAGCCTCACCACTCTGCATTTTAGGGCCAGTGGGGTTTGTTGTTGAACACGGTCCCTCCTTCCCTCTCCACAGACACAGAACAGAAGCTTCCAACACTGCCATTTTCCCCACCTGAGATTGGGGGGTCCTATCCCCTGCACCCCTCCATCCAGGCCTCCCAGGACCTCTTGCCTGCGTGGAGGCAGGAGGCTCAGGGAGATGATCCTGGGGTCCCACACAGTCAGATGGTGGCAGAACCCAGCCTGGACACTGAGATAACCTTTCCAAGGTGGCGCTCAACTATCTGTTCACGTGGTGACCATCCTGACTTTGAAAGCTGCACTTTGCCTATGGTCACTCTTGCCTCAAACCCTCAAATGGCTCTCAGAATAAAATTCAAACTCCACATCCCACCCGGAAGCTCTTCAGGGGCTGGCCCCCGGGGTCTCCGGCCTCACCCCCAGTACCCTCTCCGGCTGCCCCACCTGCTCTCACGGCCTCAACACACGAGCATCCATGGGCCTCTGCATGGCCAGTTCCACCTCTGCGAGTGCCCTTCCTCCGGTTTTCCTTAGGGCTCCATCTAATCCTTCAGGCCTCAACTCAAATACTATTGCTCCAGAGGCATTCTCAGACCCCTGTCTAAAGTGGCCTTTCCCAGTGGTGCCTGGCCTCTGCTCCTCTGTTTGTTTCCTTCTTAGCTCCCATCAGCTCGGCCACCCATGGGCGTGACGGTGGGTGAACAGCTTGCATCACAGCCACAAATGGAAACCCGGACACCCACTGTGCCCAGGGTCAGACTCCACGGGTCCCATCAAGCTCCAGCTTCCCCAGTGGCTGCCAGGAGGAGCCAAGCAATACAGTCTAGAACTACAGAGCAGTCAGCTGCCTGGTGGATGGGGAAGGGCCAGCAAAGACATGGCCTGTTCTTTCTCCGCCCTCAGCGGCTTGTCCGATACCATGCTTCCGCAGGACCTCTCCAGGGACGACCCTCATGACTGAGCAACCAGCTGTGTTTTCTGAGAAGCTGAGGCCGGCCCAGGAACAGATCACCTTGGTTTTGCTCTTCTTCCTCACTGTTCTACGTCCACCCCACCTCACTCTTGCTTCTTGGGATTGTATCCCACAATGAAGCATTAGCTTCAACAAGCTTTGCTGTAGGGTCTGTTTTCTCATGAACCTGGACTAAGGTTTGCCTTGGTGAAACAAAACAAATAAACAAGAAGAAGTACACCACCTGGCAAAAAAATAAAGCGCTATAGAATGTTGAATGGATGGATGGATGGATGGATGGGTGGATGGATGGATGGATGGATGGATGGGTAGATGGATGGATGAGGGGGTGGAGAGAAGAATAAAAACCTTCATTTATAGAGCTCAACAAAGAACTTCCCTTTAGAGATGCAAATGTAGATACCCACATCTTCAAGCTAAAAACTTTGATGCACACAACCCGGGAAATGTGGGCATATGTCCCATGCGTGCTGTGCTGGTTCTCCTTCCATATATTAAAAAGACACACTCAGACATTTCCCCCTGATCCATGTACAACTCTTCTCTTCCAGGGCAAGCCTCTTACGAGAGAACGAAGACTGCATTTGTAGAGTTGGAACAGAGGTCTCTGACACACAGAAGAAAACTTGCCAGGGGATAGATAATCCTCTTGAAAAATGAGATCAGGCTGAACACACGTGCTCACGCATTCCAAATGCTGCTCTAAGCGCTGTGTGTACAAACTCACTGGATCCTCAGAGCACCCGTGGGGGTATATACGATTACCTCTTGCCCCTTATAACAAGCAAGGTACCTAAGACACAAAGAGGTCAAGTACCTTTCCCAACTCAGCCAGCCAGTAAGAGGCTGGCATGGGGTTTGCAACCCATGACTATCTCGCTTCTACACATTGTTCTTATAAGGAGTGCAGAAAATTCTATTCTTCTTCACCAGCTTGACCTAGTGACCCTGGTTTTCCCATCATTCCAGCCTAGGCCACCTTCGAGTAAGCCTGGCAGGCATGCACAACTCCCTTCAAGGTGACCCTCGCATATCCATGTAACAGCTGGCTCAGAGGGGAGACCCACCCCAAACATCCACTCAGAGAGACCTAAAGGACTCCTTCCTCTGCTTGGATCTGTCTGTTTCAGTCTGAATGAAGATTTATGAGCCTCCCCCTCTGTTCTCCAATACTTTGGCCACCTGATGTGAAGAGTTGTCTCATTGGAAAAGACCCTGATGCTGGGAAAGATTGAAGGCAGGAGAAGGAGGCAGCAGAGGGTGAGAAGGTTGGATGTCATCACCGACTCGATGGACATGAGCTGAGCCGGCTCTGGGAGATGGTGAAGGACAGAGGATCCTGGTGTGCTGCAGTCCACAGGGTCACAAAGAGCTGGACATGACTGAGCGACTGAACACCACCTCCGTTCTTCAGATGAAAGGCCACTGGAGACTTTTTTCTCAGGAGGCGGGAAGTAGAGTGGTGGTCTAGAGAAAGAGCAGGGGGCGATGGAAGGAGGCCAAGCATAGAAGGTGGCTCAGCCCTTCCTGGCCGGGCCAGTGTGAGGATGCCCACGTCACTCAACTCCGGTGTCACCTCTCCAGAGATGTCTTCCCTCCCCTCAGTCTACTGGCCCCCTCACCTCCCCACATCCAGGACTCTGTGATTGTCTACACTGTACATAACCCTCACCTCCCCACATCCAGAGCCTGTAATGACTGTCTACACTGTACCTAACCCTCTTGGACACTGTCCTGCCTCTCCGTCTGCCTGTTTCTTATCTATCTCCTTGAACTCTAATGCACACCCCATGAGAGCAAGGACCTCGGCCTCACTGTATCTCAGCATGTACCATGGTGGCTAACCCATTGTGTTTAATAAATATTTGCAAATGGAAGACTGGGAATGTCAACAAGCCTCTGCTGAATTAAATCTTGGGCAAAAGAAACCAACAGTAGAATAACCATCCAAGCTCAGGGAATGACAAAGTTGGGGTGGGGACGGGGGAGGAGGGAGGAGGGAAGGAGGGGAGGAATCAGATAAGTGTTATTTTGCTTTTTTTCATTCCTGTTTGAGCTGACTGATGTTATACTTATTTTTTCTGCTTTGCATAAACTCAGGAGATGGGACATTAGGTGCTTCGGTGGCTCATAAGCAGGCTAGGTTATACAGCTGAACAGGCTGTGCACTGCACACCTCCAGGGAGTGCCATCCGCAGCGGGAAGCAGGCCGCCGACAGCAAGGAGAGATAAAGAGATGATTCTGTTTATGGGAAAGAAGGGCTGGGACAGACCTGATGATCATCCACGGTAACTGTCCTCCCTTCCAATTCATAAATTAGGCAAATGAGACGGTGAAAAGTGAAATAACTTTACAAAGCAGAGAAAGGACAAAATCACTAGGAATTCCACAAAGTGCTGTTAACATCAATATCATCGCCTCTCTGATTATATATTTTATCACCTTGTGATGGGCAAAAGAGACCTTTTCCTCCATGGAGAGAAAGCAGGGCGCGGGTCTAAAGCTGAGGTTGAGAATTTAAAATTCTGAAAGGCAGCAACCAAGTCTCTAATTGAATAAGCAAATAAAGGTTAGAGACCATATCTGTTTAGTTCAGCACTGCAGCCCCAGCCCCAGCCCCTGCCCAAGCTCAAGGCTGAAATGCAATAGGCACTTAGATTGTAACAGCTACCATTTACAGAGCCCTCATTACCTACCAGGAACCACTTTAAGCACTTTATCAATATTGATGCACGGAATCCTTGCAACACTCTTATAAAGCAGGTTCTGTTATTATCCCCATTTTACACATGAGGAAACTGAGGCACGGAGCAGTTAAGTAATTCACACAAGCCACACGGCTAGCAACACATGAATAATCGAACAAGTGAATCAGTTATGTCACCACTGAGTCTCCCATGCAGGATGCTAGAGAGTGCAGAGCCCACCCCCTAGGCAACAAGGTGCTCCTCTCCCTGCAGGAAGCAGTTTGTGCTATGGTCTGGGGAAGAACCTCGAGAGTGTCCGAAGATGAGACAGGAGTGAAGGACTATCAGCCGAGCCAAGAGCAGAGCAGAGAGTAGGCCGGTGGAGGAAGTGCCTCTTGTTTGCCATTCGGGGAGGTGTTAAGTGGGAAGGTGGCAGGGGCCTCATGCACACACTCACACACAGTGTCTCAGCTGACAGGAAGAGGAAATACCTTGCATTTTCCAGCCTCTTGTCCCCAGGCCAAGCCTAAATGCCAGCCCTAAAAATACAGCCTGGAAGCAGAGCTATGCTAACAGCTCCCTCCTGTCTCAGTCACCCTCTGCCCCTCCTCCCCACAGGTTTATTTTTGAATGAGGACTCTTCGTGAAAGGAACTTGATGCTCAGGAAACCTGATCCCTTTGCTTTCATGTCGCCTTCCATTCAGGTTTCTGGAGGGGAACAGAAGGGAAGGAGGGAAGGATGGCTGCCTTTGGGTTAGGAGGAAAGCAAAGGGGACAGAGCAAAGAGGGGCATGTCACATAGGCCCTTTCTGCAAGATTCAGTGACTTGGTTGGTGGTAAGAATCTGTCAAGCCTACCAGCCACGTCAGGAATAGCATGAGGAGCCAGAATCAAACATAACATCTTTGCCCTCAAGGGACTGGGAGTCTCCATGAGGTCTGAACCAAAAAGGGGAAAAGAAGAGCGTACTGCCCAAGGCCAATTCCAAGGTCCTCCAAACAGTCCTAAAATGCCACCCCTTTGAGGTTGCCCAGAACCTACCAGGGCAAATAAAAGCTTTCACTCAGTGAAAGACTGAATACCTCCTTGCTATATATGATTGGAAGGAAGGCAAGGAAGCCCACCCGAACCATTCCTGTTTAACATGGTACTAGTGTTGAAGCCAGTGCAATCAAGCAAGAAAAACAAACAACACCTAGATTGGAAAGGCAGAAGCAAAATTGTCTTTATTTGCAAATAACATGATCCTATTGTAGCCACGCATTCCGGGAAACAAACTCACTCAGAAGGACCATGCAGATAGTGGAGTGCAGTTTATTACACCGGCGGGCCCAAGGCAGAGTCTCTTCTTAGCCAAGGACCCTGACCAGCATTTGTGAAAATCTTTTATACCCCATGTGTACATGTCTGAACCCACCACTCCAAATTCCTTGAGACTTACATAATCCAAGGAAAATACAGTCCCAATAACCCCATCACTCACGTGCTATGTGCTCATGTGCTCAAACAGTCAAACAATTAGCCAATAATCAATAAACCCGAGGTTACACTCCGATAGATACAGAAAAATTTATGGCCTGTCTGGAGGAAGGGGTGATTAGCGTATGTTTTCTCTTAGGCGATGAGTAACCTAGATACGATCTTCAAGGTTCCCCTGTCTGGAGGGGGTCTTATCCTTCTGTTATTGTTTTCACAGGCACTAAACACAGAGTTCAGAGTCCATTGGGAAGGTGGCCGAGCATGATCAGCATGAACAGGCCTAAGATGGAGTCCAGGCCCTATGAATTCCTTCTTCAATCCTATACACAGAAAACCCCATTGAACCGACAAGAAGATCCTAGAATTAGTAAGTGAGTTAGGACTTCTCTGGTGGTCCAGTGGTTGAGAATCCACCTGCCACTGCAGGGGACTTGGGTTTGATCCCTGGTCCAGGAAGATTCCACATGGCTGGGAACAAAGCTCCTGTGCCCCAACTATTGAGCCTGTGCTCTGAAACAAGAGAAGCCACTGCAATGAGAAGCTCACACCACAACCAGAAAGTAGCCTCTGCTCCCCACAAAAGAAAGCCTGAGCAGCAGCAAAGACCCATGCAACCAAAAAGAAATCAATAATATTTTTTTTAAAGAATGACACTAAAGCTTAAAAAAACCAAAAAACTGAGTTGTTGTTTAGTTGCTAAGTCAAGTGTGTCTCTTCTGCGACCCTATGGACTGTAGCCTGCCAGGCTCCTCTGTCCATGAGATTCTCCCAAGCAAGGTGATTGGAGTGGGTTGCCATTTCCATCTCTGGAGGATCTTCCTGACGCAGGGCTCAAACCCACGTCTTCTGCATTGGCAGATAGATTCTTTACCTCTGAGCCACCAGGGAAGCCCAGTGAGAGCGTATGTCTACGCAAATACTTAGTTACAAATGTTCACAGCAACTTCATTTGTAATAGCCAAAAACTGGAAACAACTCAAACATCCATCAACAGATGCGTGGATATACAAACTGTGGTAAAGCCACACAATGGAATATTACTCAGCAATAATAAGTAATAAACTATTGATATACACAATAGTATGCATAAATATAAAAAAAGTTGCATGGAAAAAACTGGACCCCCAAAAGTGTATCATTCCATTAATATAAAATTCTAATTTTATATATAGTGATGGAAGGCAGATTTATTTTGAGGGTTGTGTATATTTTCATTATCTTAACTGTGGTGACCACGTCACAGTATAAACACATGTTGAAATTTATCAAATTGGGTACTATAAATATATAGTGTATAGTTTATTGTTTGTCAGTGGTATCTGAAGAAAGCTATAACAAACACAGGTTGTGGGAGGGTGGATTTTGAGGATGGGCCTAAGCGATGATTCTTAACTATGTTTTGGATTATGGCCCCTCTAAGAATTCGATGCAATCACAGAAAGTCCCACACACCTGTGAAATCCACCCTCAGACCCCAGCTTTCATATCCCTGGTCTATGGCAGGGCCAATTCCTGCGCCTCTCCACAGGCTGAGTCTCAATGCCCCCAAAATGAAGCTAGATGGACCCCGTCCCCTCAGTACTGCCCACATTTCCTGGTCCAGAGCATGTGTCAAAGCCAGTAGACATGAGAAGGAGGCACTGGGCCCTGACGTGGAGCCCAGGGGTTGGGCCCTCTGTGCATCATGCCCAGGGGACTGGCCTCGGATGCACGGTGCACTGATGCGTGGACCCTCGGTCCCTAAGTCTGGTGACGAGCTGGAGCAGCCATCCTGGGGTAGCTGGAGGAAACTGGAAAGTTCTACTCTCTTCTCTCCTGCCCAGGTCTCCAAGACACAGGCCTCCTTCATCATAGGCAGACGTGTGGCCATTACTTATAATGAGACAGACCTGCCAGCTGGTGCTTCCCTGGTTACTGAGCCTCAACCCTGGACACAGGCTGACCCCCACTCTGCAAGGATGACCCTGGATCTCAGCCATAGGCTGACCCCTGGTCCTGGCTCCAGACTGAAGTCTAACTCCCATCACTGATAATGCTGACCCCACACTGACCTCTGTGTGTTATAAACCACAGAGCAATCCAGACCAGGATCTGTGGATGCTCGGAGCCCAGCCCCTCTTGAGTACATAGAGCAAACATCAATGTTTTTAGTCCTGTTACCTCTAGTATGAGCCACTTCATGTCACCTGACAATGATGATCACGATGATGAGAACAAAAAGGTGGAAGGGACTTGGCGTAATTTCTGTGTGGTCAAATATTTCCCATCCTGGAATCGGAAGACAGAAGAGACACAGAGCATCCTGGCCTGCCTTGATCTCTACCCATTTTGAGGGGTTAGGAGAAGCAGGCCTCAATACACGTTCCCACTGTACCCTTCCATCTCTGGTCACTTCACCCTGGGAGTCTCTGGAGAGAAATAGCTCAAACCTCCCAGCAGAGGGCACCCTGCACCTTCTAACTCCACACAGTAGCCTGTTTCCTGGGTGCCAGGGCAGGAGTCCTTCTAAACCAACTGACCCCGCTGGGCTGCTGGGCAGAAGGAGGGAGCTCCTGGCTAACGTCTTCTTGGGCTCAGCTCCCAGGAGCCGGTTCTGCAGGTTTAGAGATGCCTTTGGGCTGGGTAGTCAGGCATGGGTACTCTCCCTTGATGTTCTCGAAGTGCCCTGACCATGGTTTCTCTGGTGGCTCAGATGGTAAAGAATCTGCCTGCAACGCAGGAGACCTGGGTTCAGTCCCTGGTACGGAAGGTCATGGCAACCCACTCCAGTGTTCTTGCCTGGATAATCCCATGGACCGAGGAACCTTGTGGGCTATAATCCATGGGTTTGCAAAAGAGCTGAACACAACTAAAGGACTTTCACTTCCTTTTCATCATGAAATGCTATGGTACCTCAGCCTCCCCAGCCTGCTCCTTGTCTCCAGGATCAGGTCACTGCCCTCCAAGAGCTTCTAGTCTAAGCATCCTCAACCATGGTGCTGGCCCAGTGACTCTTAGCCCCAGCTGCCCATCAGAATCACCCGAAGAGCTTTTAAAAACACAGCGCCCAGACTACCCACGGCTAATTAAGAGACTCAGGGTGAGGCCCAGATGTAGCATTTAGTTATAAACTCCCAAGACTGAGAGGCATGGGGCTTGCTGTTCCAAGTGTGGTCAGCATCACCCTGGGGCTGGTCACACCCCATCCTGTCTTGATGAATCTGGATCTCATTTTCACAAGATCCCCAAGTGAATCATAGGCACATTAAAGTTTGGGGAGTGCTGACTTAGAAGCAAAGCCATGGCTTCCTGACATCGAGATGTTGATTTTGTGACTGGGCTGCTGGGAGGAAAAAACAGATGCTATGTGGATGTGAACAAGTATGAGCAAGTAGGGAGAGTTGTAGGATTTTCAAAAGTGGGTGCCCCCTGAATGTCAGAGTATTCTGAAGGTTGGAGGTTGGATTCCAGCAGCCGTGAAGGACAGTTCAGTGAAGAGGCATCTGAAGAGGGTGAATGGCTCAGTGAAGGCCCACGGAGGGAGGTGCATGGCTTGTCCAGGGGCACAGCGAGGAAGCAGCCCAGAGGAGAAAGTCCTCCTTGGAGGGGAGGAGGGAAATCCACCTGCAGAGGTAGCTTGGAGCCAGTCCTCAAGAGCTATGACCAGCAGAGGAGGTGGAGTACTTCCTGCAGGCAGTCGGGAGCCCTTGCAGATGCTTGAGCAGCAAAACAACCTGCAAATCAGAGCTTAGAAAACCTGGATGGAGTGTGAAATAGAACAGAATACCTCGCTCTCCCCATAGTCCCAGAAGGAGTGATTGATAATGAAAATAACACCGAGGAAAAGAATAGCTGGAATCTGTTGGTGCCTACTGTCTTCCCAACATGATTCCAGTATATACTTGCTTTGGTTATAAGTGGATGTTCAGCTGGTCTGCACTGGGCAGGCTCCTGGGCAGCACCTTAATTAAGAGGTCAGAGTCCCAAAGCCCCTGTTGTCAAACATGTTGATTGTCATTGATGGTTATACCCAGGCCTTTGTCAGATGGTGTGCAATCCACAGCGCGGTTGTGTTACACGACCTCCCGGAGCGTCTGATCCTCTTATGTTGGATGGAGTGACGGTAACCGCATATCATGGAGTTTTTTTGTTGTGTTTAGTCGTTAAGTCATGTCCAGCTCTTTTGCAACCCCGTGGACTGTAGTCCGTCAAGCTCCTCTGACCATGGAATTCTCTAGGCAAGAATACTAGAGTAGGTTGCTATCTCCTCCCCCAGGTGATCTCCCCAACCCGGGAATCAAACCCGCGTCTCCAGCATTAGAGGGTGGATTCTTTACGACTGAGCTACCCGATTAAATGAGATAGTTTATGGAGAGTGTTTAACAGACTGTCTGGCACATAGTAAGGCCAATAAATGGAGCTTTTGTCACTTGGCACAGAGACCCAGGAGTGGGGTGATGCTTGAGACTGGAGACTGGGTGTGTAATCTGTGCCTCAATTCAGACTCTAGGGCACTGCTTGCCTCCCCCAGTGGCTGTAGGTAAGTCTCCAGGTCCAGCCCCATCCCAGCTTCAGCTGAACAGACTCGGCTGCTCAAAGATGGCACCCTGCTTCAGAGTGTATGTGTCTGAGTCTCCAAGTTCTCTCTACCTTTCACATGTCACGGGACTTAGGGCCTTCACTAAATCCAAAACGATTTCATCTTGTGTGTGTGTGTGCGCGTGCTAAATCTCTTCAGTCATGTCCACCTCTTTACAACCCTATGGACCTATAGCCCGCCAGGCTCCTCTGTCCATGGGATTCTCCAGGCAAGAACAGTGGAATGGGTTGCATGCCCTCCTCCAGGGAATCTTCCCAACCTAGGGATCAAACCCGCATCTCTTATGTCTCCTGCATTGGCAGGCAGGTTCTTTACCACAAGTGCCATGTGGGAAGCCCTTTCATCTCAACAGCCTTAGCTTAATTACATCTGCAAAGACCCTTTTGCCAAATAAGGTCACATTCAAGTTTCTGGGGATTATGAGGTGAACATATCTTTTTGAAGATTCTCTACATCTCTGTTCAACCCAGAACTTCCTAAACAGACTATGGAACTGCCTCCCGTTGTTTTTCATGAACATTTGCTAATTTATAAAACACAGTTTGGAAAGTGCTGTCACCTATACCGGAGCCCGGGAAGCTGGTATCTGGGTCAGCCCGGCCCACCCCCAGCCCCCATGGCACAGACGGAGTCAGTGAGGCCTGGAGACGGGCTGCTCCTTGTCTAAGTCTAAGGGAGCTCTCTGGGCACCTCTGGGCTAGGACAGGAAGGCCTGACAGCCAGCCCACTGCACCCCTCCACAATGCTGATTCCTGAATGGTCACCTCACTCCTGTGCCCCAGACGAGCCTCCTGCAGCCGGTCTGATCCAATGGGCCCATGGCCCCTTCACAATGGCCCCCTCTGAGGACAACACCCACGAGGCCATCCGCACGTGGGGACAGCTGCTGGCAGGGCCTTGAGGAGACTTGGGAAATAAATGAGGAGGATGGGCTGGGGGGCTCAGACCCCCGGGGCTGGAGATTGATGTGGCCATGGCCAAAGCGACATAATGGGCCTTGCGGGCCAGCCAGGCAGGAGATAAAAGCAAGGCACATAAATAACCCAGGAAATAAAGGGTGGAAAGCTGGCCCAAAGGAATAAATCCCTGCTCCTCGACAGGCTCAGTGTGGGAGCTGGGGCAGTGCTGGTGGGCAGGGCGGGTGCAGGAGAGAGGGCAGCGTGGTGGGCTGCCAGCTGCCGCCGGGGCCCCTGGTGACACAACCCCACCTCCACCCCCATTCACCACACACGCACCACACTCACAGAGGCAGGGGTTAGGCCGAGTCCTAACCAAGGGCTCGGAATCACCAAGGCACACAGTTGATGGTCGCCCTCTTCTGCCTCCATTTCCTCCTTGGCAAAATGGGGTGAGGGCCTAGGTCAGTGTTCTCTGAGAGGGGTCTGAGGACCACCTCTAGAGGTATCACCCAGAAAGCTTGTTTAACACGCAGATTTCTGGGCCCCACCACAGACCGATGAATTAGGATCTCTGAGAGCGGGTCCAGAATCAACAGAGCTAACAGGCTCCCCGGGTGTAAGATCCACTGGATCCTTCCATCATACAGATTAGACAGACAGATGGTAGGTGAGCAGATGCATGAATGGATGTACATACAGATGGGTGGGTGGATGGATAGTGGTAGGATGGATAAGAGATGTGTGCCACCATTTATTCACTGTTTGTTATCAGGCTGGATGGTTTGCTTGAGTTTGCCCAGTCCAATTTTTACTTTATTGCCCCTACTTTGCAGAAGAAGAAAACCAGCTCAAAGGGGCTCCATGAGCCACCTAAGGTAAAGGCAGGGCCAGGCTCCCCGCCGCCACAGTGCACCGCCCCAACGACGAGGGGACACTACGTGAGTGTCAGTGACACTCTGGTCAGCAAGCACTGCACATTTGCTGTCCTTCTGACCCTGACATTCCTTGAAGTAGAGCCTGATCCCAAGAGCTCCATCCCCACCCCACAGGGTCCTTGCTCTCTCTGCGCCTGGGGGCCTGGGTGAGAGCAAGCGGACCCTGGAGGTGTGGCGGAGCTGCCCCCTTGCCAGCCTGGTGGTGACAGTGATCGAGGTGACAGTGAAATTGAGGACGAGACTTCAGCCTTCTGAACACTTGCCCTGGGTGACCTCGTGGCGATCCTCACAGATGAGGTGGAGAAGACACTCTCACTTTCCTTGATGCTTGTGTGATCCCCCCTTTTTACTGGGGTATAGTTGTGTTAGTTTCTGCTGTACAAAAAAGTGGATCAGCTATATGGACCTCCCTCCCCTCCCGCCCCACTCCTCATCCCATCCACCTAGGTCATCACAGAGTGCTGAGCTGAGCTCCCCGTACTACACAGCAGGTTTCTTTTCTTTTTAAATGGCTCAACCTTCTCACTTCCTGAATTCTCCATGGAACCAATATGTGTGCCACCTCCACCATTTTGCCCCCCAACAGTAGTGTGAGCCAGCCACCTCCCAGAGGGGTCATGGGAAAGAGCAGAGGGTCTCAGAGGAATGATTCCTGGGGTACTGAGGATGGAGGGTGGCCTGAACCCGGCCTTCAGATCTGATCTTCCCAGGGCTCCAAAGAGAAAGGCTCTGCTCAGCTGGCCTGCTGCAGAGGGAATGGAAAGCAGATGTGCAGGCCTTGAGGGATCTACTCAAGACCGGGGCCTTAACACCTCATTCCTACTGTCCTCAGTGGTGGTGTGGGGTCACCAACGGGGAGCACAGCCTTCTGCGGGGAAGGGTCCCCAGCTGCCTCTTTCACTCAGATGATAAAGGAGTGGAGGAGAGAACGCCCCTGAGCCGTGGAAAGCTGCAGGACCTCTGGGAATTCTGGGCAGAACAGACAGACCAAAACAGGAGTTCTGCCGCTCAGGGCCAAGACACGAGGCCAGAGCATGAAATCGCTGGAACGAGATCACAGGCCTCGCCAGGTCACTTGTTCCTCCCCGGAGATCCACCACTGCCATTCCTTTATGGCCAAACAGGCCCCTGGTGAAAATGCAGATGCTCCTGGGAAGAGTGTGATGCTAAACCATTTCTCGTCATTCCTCCCCAAGTGCAAGTTATCGGTCATGACCTGGAACAGAGGAGCCTGGAGGGCTACAGTCCATGGGCTCGCAAAGAGTTTGACACGACTGAGCGTGCTTGCATGCACGGAATTTGAAGGTGAGGGTCGGCTTTCTGTAATCCAGCCCAGTGGTTCTCAATCCTGACTGCACCTTCACACCTCCTGGGGGAGCATTAGAAACAAAAGCACACAAAGTCCTAGCCCTGGCATAAAGATGCTGATTTAGTGACACCTGGGGTGGGGCCAGGCACCTTTAAAACTCTCCAGATGATTCCAGGGAGCAGCTCCACCAGCCTCTAGCACAGTGGCCCTTTAAGGGGACAAAACCCTGAAGCCTCCCCACTCGTGACCTCTGGACCAGCCATGTGGCCAACCCAGGGAGCTTATTAGCCCTGCATCCCTCAGGGATCATCGACTCAATGGACATGAGTTTGAGCAAACTCCGGGAAACAGAGAAGGACAGGGAAGCCTGGTGTGCTGCATGCAGTCCATGGGGTCTCAAAGAGTCGGACACAACTGAGCAACTGAACAACAACAACCCTCAGGCCCCACTATAGTCCCCCCTGCCCCCCGATCAGAATCTGCTCTGAGAAAGACCTCCAGGTCAGTCACAGGCAAGTGCAAGTTTGGAAAGCACTGACTTACAGGAAATATAGGCCTTTGCTCTCACTTTATTCCTGAGGCCGCTGGGCAGAACAGACTTCATTCTCTCTCATCCCTTTACCGCCCTCAGCAGTATCCCCACTGCCCAAACTACCACCCCCAATCCTTTTCAGCTACAGAGGCTGCTGATCTGTGGTGGGAAGGAGTGTGTTTGTGCGGGGAGCCCTGTTTCTGCACAGCCCCAGGAGGTTGAGACCTCTTCCCCCTCAGAGACAGCGTGTGGGTGATTTACTGCTTCAGACACTGGGATGCAAGGGCGAGAGACAGGGCACGGGCTGGCAGCCAGCCTGGCCAAACACACGAACAGCAGCAGCCGCCTGGGCCCTTAAGGAGCCACAAGCCTCAAAGATGCATGAAGTCTACGCAGAGAAAGATGGGCTGCTTTGTTTTCTCCTTTAACAAGCGAGGCTTGTTTCAGGGACTGTGAGCATATGCTGCCAGGCCTGTTCTGACCCGGGCTGCACCTGCTGATCCTGTTCTCTAGACCCAGACACCCCACAGTGTGTCCCTACTCACATTCTACCAACCCTTGCCTCTCTCTCCTTTCCCCACCACCCCATCAGCTTCTGGAGTTTCAGGAAAGGAAGTCTGGATGGGGCTGAGGCCGCAGGTAGATCAGTGACCATGTAAGGGGCAGGGGTGGGTTCAAGGGTGAGACAGAGGTCCCAGGTCCAGAGTGGCCCTGGACCCACCGAAGTCTAGGTCATGGACAAAGCCTTTCCCGCACTGGGAGCCGCTCAAAACTGGGCCCTGCGATGCCAGGGTCAAGCATAGCCATGAAGGAAGGAAGGGCTGGCAGGTGAAGGAGGGGCATTTTAAAAGAGGGTCCAAGTGTTAGAGATGCTTTCTCAACTATGTCACTCCTGAAAGGGAAGCACCTTCTCTTGTTCTCTCTGAAGCATCTTGCAGGAGCTGGGCACCATGTGGTGGTCAATAGAGAATGAGTAAGGCGTACAGAAATGATCAATGGGTGGATAAATGAAAGGACAGATGGAGAATGAATGACCAGGACTTCTGATTCTAACATGATGGCAAACGAGATACTTGGAAAAGACTTCTTGTTAAAAAACTCAAATCTGGATAAATTATAACACAGACTTCTGAACGCATTTCTAAGCTTATAGAATATTAGAGACTATTCAAATAAGGGGGAGAAAAATCACAAGAAGCTAAAACCCAACAGTGATATGGACCTGAAGGTAAATATACTTATTGGCAACACCAAAGGGAGCCACCTGCAGGCTGGGGGAGCTGAAGCTGGTGCTCCTAAATTAAGTCTCAGATTCTTGAGAGGGTCTGTTGGGGAGGGTTCCAGATCAGATGTACCTCTCTGGCTCCCAACCAAGTACAAATCCTCTCTGGGGGAAGGTGTTCCCAATGGAGACCCTTGTGATTGATGCCCAAAGATGACGAACCCGCAGTCAAAAATTACCAACAACACAAGGATATGAGTCACCAGAGGTTTACATGCCTGAGAACTACAAATGTTGGAATCCTCAAATATAGACAATCAAACAACTGTTTTCAGACTTTGGACAACACGCAACTCAGAACTGAGTGATGAGAAGCAAATGAGATCAGACTGAAGTCCAATCTTCTGCATGAAGGCAGTTTCTGGAATGCAGAGCAGAGTGGGTGAACCCAAGCAGAGTTCAGGAAAGGAACTCTCAATGGGTTGAAGAGATAGAAACTGGAGTTTGGAGAGACCAAGGTGCCTAGAATTTTCAGGACAGAATACCAGAGAAAAGAGAGTCATGCAGAGAAAGAACTTCTAAAATCTGCATGGTCCCCTTGAATCTTTGGCTGGATTCCAACCTGTGCAGACTAGGGTAAATATCCAAGGCTGAGCAAAGAATATCTGGGGACAGAACAATTACCAGGGAGCTGCACACTGAAAAATTCCCAGAGCCCGCATAGAGCTAGGAATCACTAGAGTTCATTTGCTTTTCATACAGCTATCCAATTGTCTTATCATCTTTTATTGAGAAAGATGTCTCCTATCGTTATCTCTATTCAAGATTTTACGGGAGGTCCTAGCCACTAGAATAGGAAGACCCAGAAGCATAAAAGCATCCAGGCTGGAAAAGAAGTACATCTGTCTTTATTTCTAGGCAGCACAATTACATACATACAAAATCTTAAATAATCTACAAAGAAGTCACTAGCGTGATAAGTGAAGTAAGCAAAGTTGCAGGATACAAAGTTAACATATTAAAATTAATTATATTTCCATATACCAAAAATAAACAGCTAGAAACTGAAGTGGAAAATATCATTTACAATAGTATCCCAAAATACTTGGAAATAAATTCAGTGAAGTATGTGTAAGACTTGTACACCAAAAACTACCAAACAAATGGTGACTATATCATGCTCATAGGTCAGAAGACTCAATATTGAACATATGTCAATTACCCTCAACTGATGATCTACAGATTTGATGCCAATCTAATAAAAATCCCCAAGGGCTTCTCTGGGGGAGCAGAAATTAACAAGCGGACTCTAAAATTTACATGGAGATGCAAAAAAACCTAGAATAACCAAACAATATTGAAGGGAAGGGCAAATTTAGGAACTTGTACTACCTGATTTCAAGATTTATTAAACTGTACTAATCAAAACATGTAATACTGGCATAAGGATAGACATATTAGGAAGTTAGAAGTAAATCCACGCATGCATGGAAGTAAGTTGATTTGACAGAGATATAAGGTATTTTAATGTACCATGACTAGTCTTTTCAATAAATGATTCTAGACCAATTGGATGACTATCTGAAAAAAAACCCTCAATCTCCACATACAAAAATACCCAAAAATGGGTAAGGACCTAAACATAAAAACTAAAACTTCTAGAAGACCATGACTTTGAGGTTGGTTTACCAAACGTTTTAACTTTTGTCTCAGCTTCTAAGGATTTGTTAACAAAAAACATCACTCACTGTACACAAATAAACAATTTCAATATTTAACAGAGAATTATCTACTTTCAATATACAATCATCAAAAAAAAAAAAAAGAAAAGAAAGAAATAGCAACAGTTGAAGATAGTAACAGCACAAACATCACCAAATTGGGCTGACTAATATCCAGACTCAAACAGCACTGGGAGGTCCCATATACCAGCAATCTGGAGGCCCAGATGGGAAAAGGCCCCAGACAGTGCAATAACTCCACAGGCGAGACTTTAAATTGCAGTTTGGGGGATTCCTGTTTATAATTCCAGGCTACAAACTGATATCAGCACTAGTTTGTGAGCAAATTGCAGCTCTGATGTCACATTAACCTTTTCACAATGCTGTTTTATCTTGTGAGTCATAGTATTTGTAAAGCCCTGAGCATGGTTGACCACCCCAAGAAAAAGAAATGCAAAAAGGCAAAACGACTGCCTGAAGAGGCCTTACACATAGCTGACAAAAGAAGAGAAGCTAAAGGCAGAGGAGAAAAGGAAAGATATACCCAGTGGAATGCAGAGTTCCAAAATATAACAAGGAGAGATAAGAAAACCTTCCTAAGTGATCAATGCAAAGAAATAGAGGAAAACAATAAAACTGGAAAGACCAGAGAGCTCTTCAAGAAAATTAGAGATACCAAGGGAACATTTCATGCAAAGATGGGCACCATACAGGACAGAAACAGCATGGACCTAACAGAAGCAGAAGATATTAGAAGAGGTGGCAAGAATACACAGAAGAACTACACAAAAAAGATCTTCAGGACCCGGATAACCACGATGGTGTGATCACTCGCCTAGAGCCAGACATCCTGGAGTGTGAAGTCAAGTGGGCCTTAGGAAGCATCACTATGAACAAAGCTAGTGGAGGTGATGGAATTCCAGCTGAGCTATTTCAAATCCCAAAAGATGATGCTGTGAAAGTGCTGCACTCAATATGCCAGCAAATGTGGAAAACTCAGCAGTGGCCACAGGACTGCAAAAGGTCAGTTTTCATTCCAGTCTCAAAGAAAGGCAATGCCAAAGAATGCTCAAACCACCACACAACTGCACTCATCTCACACACTAGCAAAGTAATGCTCAAAATTCTCCAAGCCAGGCTTCAACAGTATGTGAACGAGAACTTTCAGATGTTCAAGCTGGATTTAGAAAAGGCAGAGGAACCAGAGATCCAATGAGAATTCCATAAAAACATCTACTTCTGCTTTATTAACTATGTCAAACCTTTGACTGTGTGGATCACAACAAACTGTGGAAAATTCTTCAAGAGATGGAAATACCAGACCACCTTACTTGCCTCCTGAGAAATCTGTATGCAGGTCAAGAAGCAACAGTTAGAACTGGACATGGAACAATGGACTGGTTCCAAATCAGGAAAGGAGTACGTCAAGGCTGTATGTTATCACCTTGCTTATTTAACTTATACACACAGCACATCATGTGAAATGCTGGGTTGGATGAAGCATAAATTGGAATAAAGAGTGTTGGGAGAAATATCAATAACTTCAGATATGCAGATGATAGCACCCTTATGGCAGAAAGCGAAGAGGAGCATCTATCTCAATTGCAGCACTTCCCAGTTCTTTCAGTTGAGCAAGTTACCTAGCCTCTCCAAGCCTCCATGTATGAAAATTTCTCCATGTATAAAAATGAAGAAAACCATATCTACCTCACAGTTTTATGAAGATGAGATGGCAGGTATTTCCACACACTTCGTGTGCCTGCCTGCAATTTGAAGCAGACCTCATTAAACTACCCACCTTAACTCCATCTTATTCCTACAGTAGACTGGCTAAGAAGGCACAGACCAGGACTGACTTCCCCTCATTAATCTGGGAGAAGTTATATGACTCGCCCAAGCCCATAAGCCTGTTAACTATGGAGACAAACTGATGCCCCTGCTATCCTAACATCATCACCAGCTATATTAGCAGTGGTCTGATAGTGGTGATAGCCGTGGTCTGATTCTAGATATTATCTTGCCAACAAAGGTCCATCTAGTCAAAGCTATGGTTTTTCCAGTATTCGTGTGTGGGTGTAAGAGTTGGACCGTAAAGAAAGCTGAGCACCAAAGAATTGATGCTTTTGAACTGTGGTGCTGGAGAAGACTCTTGAGAGTCCCTTGGATTGCAAAGAGATCAAACTAGTCAATCCTAAAGGAAATCAACCCTGAATATTCATTGGAAGAACTGATGCTGAACCTGAAGCTCCAATACTTTGGCCACCTGAATTGAAGAACTGACTCATTGGAAAATACCCTGATGCCAGAAAAGATTGAAGGCAGGAGGAGAAGGTGATGACAGAGGATGGGATGGTTGGATGGCATCACCAACTCGATGGACATGAGTTTGAGCAAGCTCCAGGAGTAGGTGATGGTCAGGGAAGCCTGGAGTGCTGCAGTCCATGGGGTTCACAAAGAGTCAGACATGACTGAGTGACTGAAATAACTGGGCATGGCTGGTCAGACAGCTAGGGGCTCAAAAATTCCAAGACCCACTCTCAATCTTATCTATATCTCAACTTACTGGTAACAGCTGGTACACTCACGAGTAGTCAGAGTCCAGGCAGGTCAGAGACACTTCATAAGCCTGCTCTCTTTCTTGTCTCTGAAGCCCTGAACAAGATTACTTCCATTTTATTTTCCCTAAGAGAGGTAGGACGCAAAACACATGAACCATAAAAGAAAAAAAAACTCATAAATTGATCCTAACTAAAATTGAAAATTTCTGCTCTTGAAAAGATCCCTTTAAGAAAATGAGAAGTGAAGCCATAGGCTGGGAGAAAATATTTACTATATATATCTATATACCAGACAAAGGACTTGCATCCAGAATATATAACAAACAGTCTAAACCCATAAGATAAGCAACTCAATAAAATATGTGTAAAAAAGTCAAGTGAACATTTCACCAAAGAAAATATGCAATGGTCAACAAGTACACGAAACACTGATTAACTTCATTTATCCTCTTGAGAGTCCCCTGGACTGCAAGGAGATCCAACCAGTCCATTCTGAAGGAGATCAGCCCTGGGTGGTCTTTGGAAGGAATGATGCTAAAGCTGAAACTCCAGTACTTTGGCCACCTTATGCGAAGAGTTCACTCATTGGAAAAGACTCAGATGTTGGGAGGGATTGGGGGCAGGAGAAGAAGGGGACGACAGAGGTTGAGATGGCTGGATGGCATCACTGACTCGATGGACGTGAGTCTGAGTGAACTCCGGGAGTTGGTGATGGACAGGGAGGCCTGGCATGCTGCGATTCATGGGGTCGCAAAAGTCGGACATGACTGAGCGACTGAACTGAACTGAACTGAACTGATCATCAGAGGAATGAAAATGAAAACCACAAATTAAGTTACCACTACAGATTTACTCAAATGGTTAGAATTAAAAGCTTGACAATACCTGAGCACTGACGAGGATTCAGTGCTCGAGCTCTTGTGGTCTGCGCATGAATATTACAGAAGGCTTTATCCATAACAGCCCCAATCTGGAAGTAACTCACATGCCTGAAGCAAAAGAATAGATAAACAAATTGTGTAATATCCATACTATAGGATACTATTCATCATTTAAAAGAAGCAAAATACTTATATACATTGCAGCATGGATGAATTTCATATCTTCATGCTCAGAGTCGTGGATTAGATTGTTCCCCCAATAGGATATATAGAAGTCCTAACACGTACCTATGAGTGCAACCTTGTTTGGAAATAGGGTCTTTGCAGATGTAATTAAGTTAAGATGAGGTCATACTATCTTGATTGTGGGTGTGGTTACACAGGTGTATATACATTTGTAAAAACTCAACAAACGGTACCCTTAAAATGGGTGACAGATCTGAAAATGAACAGATTGAAATTTTGGAAACAAAAAAAGCATGTATAATTGTCCAGATTCAAAACTTGGGACTTTCTTGATGGTCCAGTGGCTAAGACTCCATGCTTCCAATGCAGGGAGCCCAAGTTTGACCCCTCGCAAAGGAACTAGATCTCACAGGCCTCAACTGTAGATACACAAATGTAGACAGATGTTCAGTTCAGTCGCTCAGTTGTGTCCAGCTCTTTGTGACCCCATGGACTGCAGCACATCAGGCCTCCCTGTCCATCACCAACTCCCAGAGTTTACCCAAACTCATGTCCATTGAGTCAGTGATGCCATCCAACCATCTCATCCTCTGACATCCCCTTCTTCTCCTGCCCTCAATCTTTCCCAGCATCAGGGTCTTTTCCAATGAGTCAGCTCTTCGCATCAGGTGGCCAAAGTAGTGGAGTTTCAGCTCCAACATCCATCCCTCCAGTGAACACCCAGGATTCATCTCCTTTAGGATGGACTGGTTGGATCTCCTTGCAGTCCAAGGGACTCTCAAGAGTCTTCTCCAACACCACAGTTCAAAAGCATCAGTTCTTCAGTGCTCAGCTTTCTTTATAGTCCAACTCTCACATTCATACATGACTACTGGAAAAACCATAGGCTTGACTAGATGGACCTTTGTTGGCAAAGTAATGTCTCTGCTTTTTAATATGCTATCTAGGTTGGTCATAACTTTCCTTCCAAGAAGCAAGCGTCTTTTAATTTCAAGGCTGCAGTCACCATCTGTAGATAGATACATTTCCTAGCTCTGTCCACTAAGAGAATCGAGAAGCATTGACATTCAGTAGTAACAAGCATACTTCATGCCCAGATCTTGGTTTCTAAATACCATCGTCCAGTACAAGGAACCAGGCTCCAGTACAAGGAACCAGGCTCCAGTAAAAGGAACTCTATGTCTGGGACAGGAAAAATGCAAAATGAACCTAAAGCATTTGTGGTATCAGGAAGTAAGAAAGTGATTTTAACAAGATCAGAAGTCAGAGGAGCCGAACTGAAAGAACTTTCAACGGCCAAAGCTACAACAATTTCAGCAACAAAACAAATCCCCGTGAAGTCATAAGTAATTTAATAAATAAACAGCGGATTCTTTTTTTTGTCCACACTGTGTGGTATGTGGGATCTTAATCCCTTGATCAGGGATCAAACCTGTGCCCCCTGCATTGGGAGCCTGAAGTCTTAACCACTGGACCACTAGGGAAGTCCCAAGAATTCTATTTAGTGGAATTCTATTTAGAGGACTGAGGGAAATAGAAAATGCTTTTTTTTTTTTTTTTACCATTTTCTATTACTATTAATAGATCATTGCAGTAATAACTGCTACAGGCAAGACCCACCCAGAGATGCTAAAATCAGTGGGCAAAATATAAGAAGAATCAGGATATTTGTACAGCCTCAAAGTATTTCCCCCCCCAAAATACTTATTAATTACTATGGCATTTTAAACACATGTCCACAAATTCTTTCATACTAGTCTCTCCCAAGAGGTTAGTTTAATTCCCTTCTCAGTGAGTATGGGCTGGATTGCCTCACTTATAACAAATAGCTAGAAAAAGGGATACACAGTAGCATTTATAGTAGAGAAACCTGGTAAAAACCACCTTAAACAATTCAAGGTTAACATCATTAGTAATAAGACATACTGATGTCATGTACTCTCTGATGGGATGCTATTGGAAAGGTCTATTACCTCTGTGATATTCTTCCCCCAAAGCCATAACCCCAGTCTAACCTTGAGAAAATATCAGACAAATCCAAATTTAGGGACATTTACAATATGATTAGTATTCCTCAAACAGTAAGACCATGAAGGACAAGGAAAGAATGTTGAACTGTCACAGGTTAGGAGCCTAAGGAGACACAGTAATTATGCAATGTGGTATCATTGACTGAATCTCAAAACAGAAAAAAGACATCAGTGGAAAACTGAGAAAACTCAAAACTGTCTATGGCTTAGTGAGTAATTTTGTACTGATGTTAATGTTTTAATTTTGATAAGCGAACCTTATCAAATGGCTGTGTAAGCTGTTGACATTAGGAGAAGCTAGAGGAAGGATGTAGAAAATTCTCTGTACTATCTTCACAACTCCTCAAGTCCAAAAATCATTTCAAGATAAAAAGTTATTTTTATAAACTAAGTGTAACTCTTTAAAAACATAAAAATGAAGCATCAGTATGAGATTGATCATCAGGTAATCTGTATCCAGGCAAAAACAGTTGACCAAATATATTTCTAGCATCCTCTGTCTTCTCCTAATGTAATCTAAGAGAGTGATTCAATGAGGAGATAGGCAGTGGCTGATACTTTATCATGTTAGGAAAGCTCCTGTTACTTCACCCTTACACTAGAGTACACTGTGGCATTTATTCCACATCTGCAGGTTATTGTTATTGTTGTTCATTTGCTAAGTTGTGTCTGACTCTTTGTGACCCCGTGGACTGCAGCATGCCAGGCTTCCCTATCCTTCACTATCTCCTGGGGTTTCTCAGATTCACATTCATTGAGTCAGTGATGCTATCTAACCGTCTTATCCCTTACCACTCTCTTCTCCTTTTGCCTTCAATCTTTCCCAGCATCAGGGTTTTTTACAGTGAGTCAGCTCTTCACATCAGGTGGCCAAAGTACTGAAGCTTCAGCTTCAGTATCAGTCCTTCTAATGAATATTTAGGGTTGATTTCCTTTAGAATCGATTGGTTTGACCTCCTTGTTGTTCAAGGGACTTTCAAGAGTCTTCTCTGGCACCACGGTTTGAAGGCATCTGTTCATTGGTGTTTAGCCTTCTTTATGATTCAACTCTCACATCCATACATGACTACTGGAAAAACTATAGCTTTGGCTATATGAACTTTTGTTGGCAAAGCGATGTCTTTGGTTTTTAATACACTGTCTAGGTTTGTCATAGCCTTCCTTCCATGGAGCAAGCAGCTTTTAATTTCATGGCTGCAATCACTGTCAGCAATGATTTTGGAAGCCAAGAAAGTAAAATCTATCACTATTTCCACTGTTTCCCAACTATTTGCCATGAAGTGATGGAACTGGATGCCATGATCTTAGTTTTTTGAATGCTGAGTTTTAAGCCAGCTTTTCACTCTCCTCTTTCACCCTCATCAAGAGGCTTTTTAGTTCCTCTTCACTTTCTGCCATTAGACATCCCACTTCGGCATATCTGAGGTTGTTGATATTTCTCCCAGAAATCTTGATTCCAGCTTGTGATCCATCCAGCCTGGCATTTTGCATGATGTACTCTGCATATAAGTTAAATAAATAGGGTGACAATTTATAGCCGTATAGTACTCCTTCCCCAATAATGAACCAGTCAGTTGTTCCATATAAGGTTCTGTTGCTTCTTGACCTCCACACAGGTTTCTCACAAGACAGGTAAGGTGATCTGCTATTCCCATGTCTTTAAGAATTTTCCACAGTTTGTTGTCATCCACATGGTCAAAAACCTTAGCATAGTCAATGAAGCAGAAGCAGATATTTTTCTGGAATTCTCTTGCTTTCTCTGTGACCCAACATATATTGGCAATTTGATGTCTGGTTCCTCTGCCTTTTCTAAACCCAGATTATACATCTGGAACTTTTTGTTTCACAGACTGCTGAAGAATTAAAAGGAAGTAGCAAGAATACACAGAACTACACAAAAAAAGGTCTAAAAGACCCAGATAACCACGATGGTGTGGTCACTCACCAAGAGCCTGACTTCCTGGAGTCTGAAGACAAATGGAGCTTAGAAACCATTATTATGAACAAAGCTAGTAGAGGTTAGAGAATTACAGCTGAACTATTTAAAATTCTAAAAGATGATACTGACAAAGTGCTTCCCTCAATACATCAGCAAATTTGGAAAACTTAGCAATGGACACAGGACTTGAAAAGGTCAGTTTTCATTCCAATCGTAAAGAAGGGCAATGCCAAAGAATCTAGAAACTACTGTATAGCTGCACTCATTTTGCATGCTATAAGATTATGCTTAAAATCCTTCAAGCTAGGCTTTAGCAGTACATGAACATATACAAATATCCTACACTTTTCAAAAGTTCCTTTTGCTTTTAGAAGTTTTATACAACTTCCCTTTTGTGAAAGATGTACATTAGTACCTGGTTTCCCTAAATGAGAGAGATTTGAAGACCACTTTTGCTTTTACAAAAAATAAGTGAAAATGAAGACCACTTTTGCTTTTTTGAAAAAAAAGTGGAAGGTAAAAAGCATTCAGCATTTGTTTTGCAGCGAACTATGACAGAGGCAGTGTGCACCCTGAGCATCAAGAGTGGCACTGCCAAGCTCCTTCCCCAGCAGCTACACTTAGCACCTCAACATCAAGCCAACATAAATTTGAAGTGTCTGTGAGCATCTGTGCTTTATCTTGACTTATTTTGTGCATCTTAGGCAAGATATATTTTAAGGGAGTTGCTTCTTTGCCTTACACCATTTTCACTTACAAAACGTTTCATAGGAAACCTCTACTTTCAGATAGTGGAAGAAACATGTATCTGAAACTGTCCTTTAATCTTTTGTTTTTCACACTTACAGATTTTTGTATTGTTTTCCCAAATAGATTTTAAATTCCTCAATGTGGAGGAGGTTATGTTTCAATTTCAGTACCTTCTCTTATTTATTTATCTAGTTATTTTTAAATGTAGTTCCAGGCCCACACTTACGTACCAATAAGGGATATGTAATATTACATGTCACATGCTGAAAACATCATTTTACTTTTCATTGTTCTATAGATTGTGTCGCCCCAAATTCATGTTGAAGCCCTAACCCCTAATGTGACTGTATTTTGAGATGCGGCTTATAGAAGGTAATTAAGGTCAAATGAGATCATAGGGATGGGGCCCTAATCCAATAGAATAGGTGGCCTTATAAGAAGAGGGAGAGAGAGAGAGATGAAAGATGGAGGGGACTGTCCCAGATTGGAAAGGAAGCAGATGCAAGAAGAGATGACCAGGTGGTAAGATTATCATCTCTTTTGCGGCATTCTCCTTCACTGTGTCTCCATCTGAACCTCCAGCAACAGGTTCATGACCACCTCTGAGCACTCCTAGAGGCGCTTTGAACCTCCATCTTTCCTCGTGGCTAAAACAGATCAGCACAAGATGCTACCCTTGGAAGTCCAGCAAAGGAAGGCATGCATGGCTCAGTTGCCTGATATTATCAGAGGGGCAGGTGTGCACACACACGACCACATGCAGAACAACCCCATCTTTCTTTCTCTACATTTACTTGGCAGCTGGAGCAGTGGGTGACCCAAGCTATGTGACTGAAAGGACAGGTACAGCATCCACAAGAGAGATATCATGTGTGAGAGTCACTGCAGGCATGGTCAAGTAAGAGAATTAAAACCAACCACGCGTCTCCTCTGGCCCCTGCTGGCCGCTTCCCCCCAGAGAAGTCTTTCTGATGCGTCATCTTCTGGGAGGATAACCTCCCAGAGCTTGTGTTCTCATCTCTGCCAACAAGGAGGCCCACTGATGGAATGGTGAATAGCCTTCCTTCCAAGGAAAGGCAGACCGTGAGCATGGTGAAAACTCTCTGGTGCACGTTGTGGGTGGTGCTTGCCTTACGGCTTCCCAGCTTAGAGTCATCTCTTTTGGTCTTCTCACTCAACTTTTCTGAAGGGTTTGAGATTTTTAAAAACATGGAAATCATTTTTTTCTCTGACCTCTCTTTTCTTTTCTTTTTTTTTTAAGGAAATTGTGTGTGTGCGTGTGTGTGGTGAAACGCACATGATATAACATTTACCATTAGTAGGTGTCTATCAGCAGACGAATGGATAAGAAAGCTGTGGTACATATACACAATGGAGTATTACTCAGCCACTAAAAAGAATACATTTGAATCAGTTCTAATGAGGTGGATGAAACTGGAGCCGATTATACAGAGTGAAGTAAGCCAGAAAGAAAAACACCGATACAGTATACTAACACATATATATGGAATTTAGAAAGATGTTTTAATGATAACCCTGTATGTGAGACAGCAAAAGAGACACAGATGTATAGAACAGACTTTTGGACTCCATGGGAGAGGGAGAGGGTGGGATGATTTGGGAGAATGGCATTGAAACATGCATACTATCATGTAAGAAATGAATCACCAGTCTAGGTTCGATATGGGATACAGGATGCTTGGGGCTGGTGCACTGGGATGACCCAGAGAGATGATATGGGGAGGGAGGTGGGAGGGGGGTTCAGGATTGGGAGCTCATGTACACCCGTGGCGGATTCATGTCAATGTATGGCAAAACCAATACAGTATTATAAAGTAAAATTATTTTTTAAAAAAGAAAAAAATATTTACCATTAGTAACATTAGTACATTCATGATATTGTACAGCTATCACCTCTGAATCAGATCACCTGATTCTGATCTCTTTTAAGGCATCATGTGTTCATTATTGAAGAGATGGGGGTGGGGAATATAAAGAAAGAAGTAAAAATTATCAAAAATCCCACTTCCTGCAAATAATCGTGATTAGTGCTAAGGTTGTGTTGCATCTGTGCTCAGTAGTGTCGGACTCTGTGTGACTCTATGAACTGCAGCCTGCCAGGCTCCTCTGTCCATGGGATTTTCCAGGCAAGAATACTGGAGTGGGTTGCCATTTCCTCCTCCAGAGGATCTTCCCAACCCAGGGATTGAACCTGCATCTCCTACATTGGCAGGCTGATTCTTAACCATTGAGCCACCTGGGAAGACCTAATGCTAAGGTGGCAGCTCCCAAAGGTGCCCTGAGACATCAGGGCACAATAACAGATCCACTAAGACACTGCCAGAGACATTACTTTGCCGACAAAGGTCCATCTAGTCAAAGCTATGGTTCTTCAAGTGGTCATGTATGGATGTGAGAGCTGGACTATAAAGAAAGCTGAGGGCCAAAGAATTGATGCTTTTGAACTGTGGTGTTGGAGAAGACTCTTGAGAGTCCCTTGGACTGCAAGGAGATCCAACCAGTTCATCCTAAAGGAAATCAGTCCTGAATATTCATTGGAAGGACTGATGCTGAAGCTGAAACTCCACTACTTTGGCCACCTGATGAAAAGAGCTGACTTGTTGGAAAAGACCTTGATGCTGGGAAAGGTTGAAGGCGGGAGGAGAAGGGGACGAAGAGGATGAGATGGCTGGATGGTATCACCGACTCAATGGACATGAGTCTGAGTAAACTCTAAGAGTTGGCGATGGACAGGGAGGCCTGGTGTGCTGCAGTCCACGGGGTCGCAAAGAGTCGGACACGACTGAACGACTGAACCGAACTGAGCTGAAGACGCTGCCAGGATCCTTCCGATTTTGAGGGAAGCACAGCGCCATCTGTCGGGTGCTCGGCACACTGCTGGCTCTACTAGGTCCCAGTTTCCATGTTAGACTGCGCGACATTCCTTCCAACAGTGTCATATCTTTGCGAAGTTCGTTTTCTGGTGGTTGCTGTGATAAAAAGCCAATTCCATGTGAAAATCATTGTGGTACAGGAAATGAGTGATGGTGTCCAACATGGTTCCAAGGTTTGAGAAGTCGTGCTGTGCCCAACACACATCCCGTTAGTAAATAACTGTGGCTATTTACAGATCAATGTAAACTTTTTCTTTTTTCTTTCAATTTATGTGTACTGTTTTTAGATTTGTAGATGACTACAAAACACGTTTTGCATTATTGAGACCTAAATACCTAATCAAAGGACCTCTTTGGTATTTCCTTTGGGCTAGGTGTTAGTTGCTCAGCTGTGTCTGACTCTTTGCAACCCCATGGACTGCAGCCTGCCAGGCTCCTTTGTCCATGGGATTTTCCAGGCAAGGATACTGGAGTGGGTTGCCACTTCCTTCTCCAGGGGATCTTCCCAACCCAGGGATTGAAACCGAGTCTCCCACACTGCAGGCAGACTCTTTACCATCTGAGCCACCAGGACCTGAGAGCACCATAGAAAATTACTGACTCTAAGAGTGCTATGAACAAAGAAGTTTGGGAACCTCTGTTCTAAGGGATCTATTTCTGGTATTTTAATGTATAGAAACAAATGTGTAAATTGTCTTCATAACAGCACACATGTACTGGACTGGCCAAAAGTTTTTCCTTATGGAAAAACTCAAACGAACTTTTGGCCAATCCATGTATGCAGTTTTATAACAGGTACTACAATCCATCATTTTGCAGTTGAAGAAACTGAGCTGCAAAGGGGAAGTGGTCACACCACTTTGTCACACCCACCTGCTTCTCCCTCTGAGACCCCCAAGATGATAGACCTCGATGGTTCTGAAAAGTATCCGCCTCACCAATGAACATATGTGCAGGCCCTTAGACTGCTGGCAAGGAGTGGTCCTAGATTTGCTGATAAATCCAAAGTGCCCCAGCCTTACGTCATTACCCACTTCCCTGACTCCTAAAAATTTTATCTAGGCTTTGATGTAAGCAGCAGATAAACAGCATCATAAACAGCAGATGACTCGGAAAGGAAACCCATTGAGCTATTATTAACCATTGGTACTTCCATGTAAATGAGCTTTTCAGAATCTTCTCTGAGAGAAGCTTTGATAAGGAAAAAAAAAAAAGAGGTTTCTGAAAGAAGTGGGTAAGGTGGGTATCTCAGATGGGGGTCCACGGAGACTGATTCAGAGAGCTGTGTGCAGAAAGTATTTAAGGGAGTGTTTGCAGAAGATGACAAGGAACCAAGGAAGGCAGGGCTGGGCAGAGAGGAGCTGGCCTGCCGTGTGATTATAACTGAGGCCTCAGCCATCCTATGGGACACTCTAGAGCTCAGATGGCCCTTAAGAGTTGTCTCAAATCGAGGCAAGCAGGCTGGCTCTTTGTATTCCAGCATCAGCCAGTCACTGTCCATGGGTCACCCCTGGAAACACATGTGACCTGGAGTGAGCAGCTTCCTGGGAACCAGTAGGGCACAGTGAAGGATGCATCTGTGAACCATTAGTGGCTAAGAATTCCAGCAGATGGACACCAAAGAAAAAGTTTGTAACAACTGTGCAAAGTGCCCTGAAGGAGAAATCCATAGAACTTAGTGTGTGTAATAAGGGAGAAAAACAAATATCCTAACCTAATCCAGAAAGGTGTGTTATCGGGGAGGAGGGGAGAAGGAGGAGGAGGTTTGTGCACAGCTTCGAGGAAGCCCTCCCTGGAAGAGTGACAATCAGACTGAGACCTTAGCTTGAGGAGTTGCACAGATAAAGCTGAGGAAATCAATAATGGACAGAATGTGCAAAGGTCCTGAGGCAGGAGGAACAGCCTTAACTGAGGTTGGGGCATGAGGGACCATCACAGATCAAGGCTGGCATACAGCTTGGGTCAAGCAGGGCAGGGGTATAGGGAGGATTAGGGACCTTATTTCCATGGACACCACTGACCAGGAAGGTAGGTAATATGATCATGTCTCTCATATCCTCTCTGGGATCCTTTCCTTCCCACTCAGGCTGCCCTTTGATGACTAAACTAACCAGTGTCACCTGGATGTAAATGTGGTTTGTCCTAAGTTCCCCCCTGAGCCTCTCCAGAGAGGTCCCAGCTCCAGACAATTCCGGCGGGCGGGTGCAGGGGGGTAGTCTCTGTGGCAGCCGGCAGCCTCTTTCCCGGAACTGCTCAAGGCCCCGGATGTCCCTCAGAGAAGACAGCAGGGCCTGGAAGGAAGTGGCTGTCCTTGTCCTCCTCCCAACACCCCTTCCTGCCCAGAGCAGACAGAGTTGGCCCTGTAAATAGAGCCTTGTGGAGGAAGAGGGGAAGTGAATAATCCCTTTGCCAAGCTCCCCTAGAAGAATCAAGGCAGAACGAATCAGCAGAGCTCCAAGGTCCCATCTGGGAAACCACTCAGGGTTTCCAGGATCTGATTCCATGGCGACGCTGAGGGCACCTGAGCAATCAAGGAAACACTGGCGGCAAGTCCTCTGTCTGATGCGTCTCACCTCCGTGGGAACTTCTCCTGGAAGCACTTCTCCTGGAAGGGGGGGCAGGGAGCGGTGTTAAGGCAAATCTGCTCACACTCCAGCCTCCCACAGGCAAGGAGGTGGCGGCCACCCTGTGCAAAAATGACAGCATCCACCACAAGCTGATCCTTATTTTTTAAAACATTCCTAACAGTTCAATTAAATCTACCAATTGCTTTGGCTGCGTTTCTTTCTGACTCAGTAGGATGATGCCATTGAATCATTCCTTTAACCAAGAAAACCATTTAAATCAGATAATGCACGCTATAGTCCTCAACACATCGTCAGCCAAGACAGGGTGGCTGGGCGAATGACATGGATTCATTCAGCACTTCTTACATGCCAGACAGTATTCTCTGTGCTTCACAGACATTCGCCTGTTTGATTCTCACAACAGTTCTGTGAGGCAGATAACATTATTGTCCCCATTGTACAGATGAGGAAACCGAGGCACGGAGAACATTCCTGGGGCATAAGTTGGTAAGTGGTAGACTGGCGATTTGAATGACAGTGTAGCTCACAGTTTGTAACCTGGGCCCAGAGCCAGCTTTGGGGCTCTGTGGAACCCTCTGAAGGGCAGCAGGGTGGTTACCTCCAGGTCAGAGGATCTGTTTCACTGGTTTTCTCTCCAGCATAAGGATTTTTAAAAATAAAAGATTTCAAGGCTTTGAGTAGATTTGCCAATCACTGGCAAGTGAGCTCTGTCTGAAGAGGCAGGTGAATTGCTCTTTCTTCTCTGAAATTCAGATTTCAAAGTCTGAATTAAAACCTATAAATGAGTACTTAATAAACACATCAAGTGATTCTCATCTTAGGACAAATATGAGAGGAAAAATAGAGAGACTTGCCTTTGGTTTCCAGCTCCTCCTCATCCTCAGTGTGCCTAGGTCAAGCCTTGAGCCTCAGTTCTTTGCCTGTAAAATGGGTACAATTCCTGCCCTGCCCTTTCCCTAGAGCTGCGGTGAGGGGCAATGAAACCAGCATCGCTCTCTACAAGGAAGAGGATGGTCACAGTATTAACAACAATGTGTCCCTTCCAAGCCACAGCTGTGGGTCAGGTCTGCTCCTGAGCTTGTGATGAGGGCAAAACCAAAAGCTAGATGGGGAGGAAAAGGCACTGGGGCTCAGTTTGAGGAGAATCCAATCACTGAGATTATGGAGAACACACAGGCTGGAGTAGAAGGTTTTAACAGAAGCATGTGTAGACCCCTGGCTACACACCCACACTGAGGCTAAAATGTTTAAATACACTGGTGTCCCCCGGGGTGGGGCAGTCCAGGGTGGGGAAGAGAATCTGCCAAGAGAGGAGGGCGTGCAGAGTGTGGCCTGAAAGTCAGACGGGCATTGGTTTGCATCTGAACCCCTGCCAAGTACTAACTCTGTGACCTTGGGTAAGTAACCTTGTGCCTCTGTGGGTCAGTTTTCTCATCTGTAAAATGGGAGGAATGATAGCCTGTGCACCAAGGAGCTAATCATGAGGATCAAAGAAGACAGCTCCTGGGCATGGGCCTGTGACAGGATGGAGGAGGGATAAAAGCTAAGAATCCCCAGGACATGGTTCCATCAGGGGCTTAGAAGTGGATCAGCTGTGCCTGTGTGTCCAGATGAGCCTCTGGGCTGGACTTGGTGGTGGAGAGGTGCTGAGCAGGGGTGCAAGGAGTGTAGAGAGCCTGGGTGGGCATTGCTTGTGGATTTCATGGGCACCTAGAAGCACTGGGTGTCTATCTAGAGAGGTCATGTACACACAGGCACGAATTACGGTGCTGGAAAAAGCTCTTGAGAGTCCCTTGGACTGCAAGGAGATCAAATCAGTCAATGCTAAAGGAAATCAAACCTGAATATTCATTGAAAGGACTGAAGCTGAGGCTCCAATACTTTGGCCACCTGATGCAAAGATACAACTCATTGGAAAAGACCCTGATGCTGGGAAATTTTGAGAGCAGGAGGAGAAGGGGGCAACAGAGGATGAGATGGTTGGATGGCATCACTGACTCAATGGACATGAGTTTGAGCAAACTCCGGGAGACAGTGAAGGACAGGGGAGTCTGGCATGCTGTAGTTCATGGGATCACAAAGTGTTGGACACGACTTAGCAGCAACAACAACCACAAGCACACGCGCATGCATCTGTGTGTGTCTTCAAGTTTCACAGTCAACAGAAGCCTTTCCAAAAAGAAAGGCAGAGCCAGAGTCGAGACAGGCTCCAACCCAAGGTGACGGTTCAGCCAGGACCTCCAGGACTGCCGGACTGGCCGCGTAATTTTTAAAATACTTCACTACCAGGGTAAATAGGTTCAGTCCCAAGCCCCTGGAGCATCCAACCTGATACTCCAGTCCCAGGACTCAAGACCCCCACAGGCCTGAAACCAAAGGGGTGAACACGGGGGTCAGCAGGGCCAGCAGCTGGGAACTCACCCCAGCTGCGTCTAGCTTCCCCGCCGCCGACTGATCGGCCGTTTGTCACTAGTGATAACGTATGTGGATTAGCCTCCCTGCTCCCATCCCAGCTCCCCTCCCATCTCAGCTGTCCCTCTCTCTGCTTTCATCACATCCCTCTTAGCTGCAGGAGGAATTCTGGGTTCAAAACATAGGGTTCAGATCACTGCATGTCCCTTCCTTGAGACTTGGGGTCCTGATGCCATGGCCAAACACTCGAGGACTGCTCCAGAGGCTACAGCTGGGCTGAGGGGCACAGGGGGGCATCTCCACTCTCAGGCCACCTGCAACCCCACACCCCCCCACCCAAGAGCCCAGAAGCTCCATCCCCCTCCAGCCAGCCTTCTGATGAGTATTCCACACCAGCTCAGCCACAGAAGCAGCAAGGCTGTTTGCTGACAACCAGGAAAGGGTTTTAATCTCGGAAACAGTCAAGGTGGGGAAGAGGGATGAGGGGCGGCCGGAGGACCATATGGAACCTGTTTGAGGAGCTGGGTCAGAGCCCAGCTACACCTCCGTGTGCTGGGGCACCAGGCCAGCTCTTGGCTTTGCTGCTCAGCTCTGGCCAGAGAGGGGAAGGAGCGTGGGAGAACATACAGGCTGGCTGAGAGGGGACAGGCAAGCTATGTGTATTCATGGGACAGTGTCCTGGAGGGGACAACACCCTGGCTGGCTGCCCAGTGACTAGAAGGGGGGCTACTTTTGAAGGCCTAATGGCTTGACTACATGCTAGGTTTACAGAGGTCAACAGAGTGGCATTGGGGGTCTCCCTGAGTCAGTCAAAGGGTTTGTCTGGGATTGCCACTGCTGCTCAGCCTATTACTTCCTTGGCCCGGCTGCTGGTGGAGATGCTTCTAGAAACCCCCAACAGCACCATTTTGTCTCCGCTTTCGCTCCCCTTCACAGTCAATCCTCTGTCTCTCGGTCTACCCCACACAAACCCAGTCCCATGACCGGATGTTGGACCCACACTATGCCAAGTTGTAGCCGGGGGCGGGTTGGGGAAGGGGGGGCATAGGTTGTTGTAAGTATCTGACTACACTGCTTGGACCTCTGTCTCACCACACTGATCTTGGGACTGATCAGCATTTTGGACTGACCTTGCTGGATTCTGGACCGAACTCACCAGATTTCCAACTCACCACCTCGGTGTGCGTGAAGCCTGCTTGTACTTCCGTCTAGACTCCCAGGACTTCGTGATGAACTGACCAAGCGTCCGATTGATTTTGCAGAAGTTCAGACAAAACCCGACTGAAAGTAGTATGGCCTGAGCTTCCTGAATTTTCAATGCACCTGACTGGATTTCTGACCAGTTTGACTGAAAAGTTTTAACCAATTTTAATGACAAGATTGAAAAGTTTTAACCAACTTCACTGATGATTCTTTCAAAAGCTAAGCTTCTCCAGCGTTTAATCTCTCAAGATTCTTTTACCCTGAATTGGCTAGATGATGGGGATACTCATAGAACCAGGCTAAATAACAGAAAATTGTGTGGGGAGCTGACAAAGCACTCTGCAGCCTATCCCCCACCTCGCACTCATGTCTTACCCACAGCCCATCTCACCTGAAGAGGGAATGTGACAAAACGTGCCTTTTGTCCATTATCCTCCCCCCTGGAATCTTCTAATGTTCTAGCACCTGCATCTTTACTGATGCTGCCATCAACCATTCTCTGCCTTCTCTTCTTTGTTTCCAGCACTGCCCCAGCTCTTAGAAGTAGGCATTAGCAGTTAGTTCTAGGAAACGATGCTCTAGAATCAGTCTCATCTGAGCTCTCATGTCCTGCTAGGAAGTCATATGAAACAGAGCTCAGAAGCGAGGGCTCTGGCTCAGGCTGCCTGGCTCAGGGCTCTGCTGGTTCTAGCCCTGCTATCCTGGGACGTGTTCATAAACTTTTCTGAGCTTTGGTTTCTTCACCTCCCAAATGAATTCAGTCTTTTGTTATGATGTGACTTTAGATTCATCAGGGAACACTGAACAGTGAAAGGCCTCCCAGCTAAGCCCACCCACCCCCCGTGCCAAGCAAGCCATGGATGTTTTCAAACCCTCCAAGTATATCAGAACCATAGGGCTGGTTCTGTTTCGGTGGACCTTTGCCCATCTACTCACATCTGGTAGTCATGGGGGTGGGGGAAATTCTTGAGTCTCCTTCTTGAACATATTTGCTTCAGTAAGATCTCTCAGCAACACCCCATGATCCCTCCTCTCCATGTGGGTGAAAGAGTGTGCTCCCTCCCTGGTGTTTGGAAGTTGAAAGATTGATCCCATGAGAGGGTGACCAGGGTAGGACTGAGAGACCCTGGTACACCAATCTCCTCAGCCAGTAGCCAGGCCTTGGGGAGCACACCAAGAGACAAAGGGGCCCTCCTCTTCACTTCCTACCCCTCTGCTCCCAGGAAAGCCCTCCACTGCCCCAACCCACAACTGGAGTTTTGTGGGAGGGTTCCAAAGGGCCCTAGTGTCCTAACCATTGAACATTCTGGACAGAGGCTTAAGGTTGGATCATAGGTTAACTCCCATCTAGAAAATCGTATCTCAGCTGGGCCCTTCTGCCCCTGGGGAGAGGGGAATTGTATGAATTGGCTAGTCTTAGCTGCGCCCCAATCTGAGAGGCTCAGAAGGCAGGGAGAATGGCCTACAGGTACAGAAACCCCACATGCTTCCCAAAGCACCCCATTGTCTGGGTCTGATGGTAACAGTCCTCACATCTCTGTGGGTCTTTGTAATTTCCAAGGAATCTTCCATAAATTGTCCATCCGATTAACATTTGTTGAGACTTGACTTTGTGCCTAGAAGTGTACTTTGCCAATAATAACATGAACAGGTGCTGTGCTAAAACCTTTAACCTGTATCACTATTTAGTCCTAACAATGACCCCTCTGTAAAGATGAAGACAAGGAGACTCAGTTTATCCATTTCTCAATGACACGCAGTGCTAAGTAAGAGAACTAGGGTTTGAATTCACCTGTCTCAGGTGACTAAGACTCCCCATCCCTGCACTTTCTCATCTCTAGACTTTTCATCTTCCCCTAATTACACTGAAAAAGCTGCAACAGGTATGAATGTCCCATGTTAAAGATGAAAAAGCTGACTTTTGGTGGGTTTAGGGGATTTTCCAAAGATCTAACAAAAGGCTGGGTGGGAGTCCCAACCTGGCTCCAATGTCCCCACTGCCCATAAGAGAAGCCTTACCCCAACACCACCCCCACTCCCAAGCCCAGCTTCAGCACCCCTCTTCCTGTCTTTGCCCTCACTCAGGCTCCCTCCCAGACCCTGCTGTACAGCATGTGAGGCTCCCAGGGACAAGGATGTTACCCCACAACTGGCTTGTGAGACATCAGCACGGGCGGGCAGATGGGCTCCAGAGCAGGTTCCCCACTCCTCCAACTGCTGGCCCCTTGGGCTCCTCTTCCCCCAGCTTCCCTCCTCCAGGTGGGAATGACCACCATTCCTGGGGGCTGAGGCCAGGAGTATTCTTCTGAAAGTTCTTGCCAAGTCCCTGCCCACCTAACCAACGGCTTTGGGCTCCATGACAAGGTCAATAGTTGCCCAAATGTCCTCAGATCAGATCTATTTTGTTTTCAGACTGGCCAACACCAACCAGCCTATTTCTCATCCATCTCTTCCCATTAATATGCTCTTGTCTCTCACTCAGAAGCAAGGACTCTCCTGGTGTTTTGAGACCTGCTCAGGGGGTAAGCTGCCCCCTAGAAGGGGATGCAAAACTCCAGAAGGCAAACAGGAAGCAGTTTTCAGACCCCCGAATTCCACCCCCAAATCATAAGAAGGTCTGATGAGTCCCAGGGAACCCCCAAGTCTATGGGCCCTTGCCCCTTATTCACTGGGGTTCCCATTGTCCAGGCTAGTCCCATAGAGGTCGCCTTCTCTTGGGGCTTGGAAGTTTGGAACTCTAATTATTCAGAAACTTGACAAGCACAGAAGAAAACAGTTTCAGTAAGACTTGAGTTCAAGCCCTAGCTCTGACCACTCATAGTGTGGCTTTGGGCAAGTTTTTTTTTTCCAATTTGTGCCCATAATTATTTTGATTACTTCACGGATCACATAAGGCTTTACCAAGCAAATAGCCACTAATTAAATGGGCTCTGGGCGTCTGTTTACCCACAGCTTTAATGAGAAGGCAGAACTTGGACCCTGAATATAATTCTAGCTTTGGAAATGGTTACATTCTTCAACATGACCAATCCAGGAAAATCCTTCTGATGAGAAAGTTTTTGTTTTCAAGGCACTATTCTATCATTCCATCTACCCTCACATTATCTCTGACAACACATGGAATTCATTATCTGTGCACTGCTTAGAGAAACAATACGACAAAAAAAAAAGATCTGACATTTATGGAGCACTTGCTATGTGCCAGACCCCCTTCTAAGTGTGCTCTGTGTACTAACGCATGTAATCCTCCATCCAGCCTATAAGACAGGTGTTATGGTTACGCCCCCTCCGTTTTAAAGATGAGAAACGTGAGGCGCAGGGAAGTAACACTGTGTGCCAAGTTTGTGTGGGTAAAAAGCAGCAGGCTAGGCTTTGAAGCTGGGCGGCTGTCTCCAGAGCACTCATGCTTAATGACCGTGCCACATGGTCACAGGGAGATGAAAGAGGTCTAGCCCAAAGGGAAGATAGAGCTTGCCCATAAATTATCCTAATGGAAGCTGGGGAAGTGAGAAGTGACCAGAGAGAAAGAGATAATGTCTCCTGGGAGTTCAGAGAAGGGGAACATGGCTCCAGCTGGAAGGAGAGGGAAGTTTTGCGAAGGAGGTGACTTCTTAGCCAAGGCTTGATGGGCAGGTAGGATTTAGAACCGTGTGGACTTGGGGAGAGGGAGCAGTGGGGTTCACATTCAGGGAGACAGCTGGCTCTGCCGGGGAGCAACAGACAGCAAGGAAAGAGGTAGATCAGAGAAGAGAACACCAGCCAAGCTGCAGAGCGTTGTAAACGTCCCCCTTTCTCTGAATGAAGAAGAGAGGTGAAGGTATTTGAGATGGAGAGATGCGGCCCAGGACTGAGTTTGCAGAATTGTGTGCAGACAACAGAAGCCAGGAAGGGGAGAACCTGGAAACAGGAACAACATGCACACTCGGGTCTCCGGCAGGAGACGGGGGGCTCAGTCCATGTGTATATAAGCCCACTGTTTAGGGAGGTGTCAGTGGGACCAATGAGGGATGAAAAAACCCTCGGAGATGGGCAGTGGGAAGGCTTTGCCACTGTTAGCTAGGCCTGCCAAGAGAGAGCAAGAAACGGCATCACTAGGTTAGAGCCAGAGGTGCAGACCCTGGGGAAGTGATCCCAGCCAGAAACACGGCTCCAAGAAGGACTGGAGCCTGGAGCAAGAAGAACCCACCCTCAGATCTCCTCCTGGGGCTCTCCAGGGGCAGAAGCCAGAGCTGCTGGCAAGACAGTCCCCATGAAGGAGACTACAGGGGTCAGTTTCTGGGGACACTGAGCAGGGCAGAGAATGATGGAGAGAGGATGAGGGGTGGGTGTGGGGGAGTGGGAAGAGGCAGAAACAAGACTCACTAGCTCAGTTCAGACTGAGAGTCTGTTGTCATGGTTTGGGAAAAAGACACTGCACCAGGGCAGTTACAGAGAAAAGGGAGATGTTGAGGGCAGATGCAAGAGAGTTTAAGGAGGTAAGACTGGCAGAATTTGGCGAGCAATTATCTGCAAGTCAAGGGAGAGCTTAGTTACCTGCTAAGTGCCAGGTGTATATGTAACCCATCTTCTATATGAATAGGGGAAAAAAACGCACACAGTGACCTGTTCTGGTATAGTGTTATGAAACATCTGAAATCAACCCGTGGTGATGAAGAAAACACCAGACAGGTTATCACGGAAGGGTCAGGTCAGCAGGCTCCCTTTCACATTGTCGTCACAGTCACCCAGTAGATATTCCTGTACCTGGACTTCTCGGGTGAATCACCCCCATTCTGCAAAGTAGGCAGCTGAGGCCCTAGGAATTCCAGTGATTTGGGAAAGATCACAAAGCAAGACTGCCACAGAGCTGAAATTAGAAGCCACCACAGTCTCCCCCTGCCCCCCAATACTCTCTCCCTGACCTGTCCAGCTGGTGTGTCATAAATGATCACAGGTGACCCAATCCAAGCAGGACTGGGGAAATCAGGCCACTTACTTCTATCACCCACTTCCTGGGATGGGCCTCATGCCCTCCACACCCACCTTCTCTACATGCATCTCCTTTGAGTCCGGGGCATCAAGATGAATATATCCTTGCCTTGGAAAAGACATGGGAACTAATCAAAGACGATGCCTGGCCAGGTAGCCTCAGAATGAACTCCCAGCTCTGGTTCTCTGCGGCACGGTCTCCGTCTAACAGGTAAGTGGGGTAGTGGAGCACAGTGATGGACTGGTAAAGAAAGATACCGCTCACACCCTGTAAAGCAGCTTCATTATCCTGCTGCAGATTCTTGGCAGTTCCTCAAGTCTGACTCGTTTTAGTCTAATTACATGTCGCCACACATATTCCCCATATGTTAGGTTTCACATAATAAATACATGGAAAGCTGCTCTCTTTTTCCGTTAGCCCCTGCCCAGAAATGAACCAATTTCTGGTGAGTGCTTATGCAATAAAGAAGCAGTTGTTTCAGACACCGTGACACTTCATAACTGGACGTTTTACGGGCTCCCGCCGTTCTGATTCAGAGGCGCTTGAGAGAGGGACCTGGGTTTTCCGCCTGCTATTTCTGCTCTGGAAGCAAAGGCTACTTGTCAGGAGTTATGTCCTGGGAGGGCTGGAAGCCCGGCCAGTGCCTCAGTCTGGGGAGACAAGGACATCAGGCTGTTACAGGGAAGACATGCTGGCTTCTGGGGGCAAAGCTTACTGCAGAGGCTTTCCCGTCACTACTGTGTCCCAAGATGTGCCAGGGGCTCCAGCGTGTTGATCAGTCATGGGGTACCTCACCCAACCATCCATCGGCATGCATTTATTAAGCACCTTCTCTATGCCCAGACCTGCTCTAGACTCTCTGTTGGAGGGGGAAGGGGTAGAGTATGGGGAGAAAAGCAGAGGGTAGAGATGTGGTTATTAGAGCAGGATTTGGAACTGGACCGCCTGGATTCAAGGCCAGGCTCCACTGCTGACCAGCTGTGGACAGTCTGACAAGCCACTGAAAACTTCTCTGAACCCGTTTACACATCATCACATGGGGATGCCAAGCTGTGGCCTCATGGGGCTGTCGTGAGAATTAAATGAGACAATGCGAGTCAAGGGGCTCCCTGTGTCCTTGGCCCAGAGTGTGCGCTCAGGGGCTGCTCGTCGTTACAGTCAGTAGTTATCATCTGCACTCACATCATCTACAGCGGGGCTGGGCAGCAGCGGGTTGCAAACACCAGAAGAAGCAGAAGACTTGGCTCTGAAACTCACTGTCCTGGGTTGAAGTCCAGCTCACGGCTGGCTGAGGAGGAGAGCCCTGTGGCCCACAGGGGACGGGGGGAGACAGTTCGGTTGTGGGTGGGAGCCGTCATCAGTACAGCGGGGTGGGGCTGCTGTGGGGTGGAGTCTCTGAGGACAATGAGATCTAAGAAGAGGATAAAAGGGGAGCACGGGGACTTCCCTGGTGGTCCAGTGGATAAGAATTCACCTTGCCAGTGCAGGGACACAGGTTTGATCCCTGCTTCGGGAAGATTCCACATACCATGGGGCAAGTAAGTCCATGCACCGCAAGTACTGAAGTCCACGCACCTATAGCCTATGCCCCACAACAAGGGAAGCCACCACGATGAGAAGTCTTTACACGGCAACAAAGAGTAGCCCCTGCTTACCGTAACTAGAGAAAGCCCTCATGCAGCAGTGAAGCAACCAAACATAAATAAATTATGGAAAAAAAAAAAGGTTGGGAGGGAAGCATGGTCAAAAGTGGGAAAACAGAGCACTAATATTCGTGAGAGCAAAAAAAGCACTGATTATCATGCCTCAAATGCCTGTCACACCTCTACTCTCTGAGTACTTAGTAAGCGCCAGTTAGCCTTCGAGGCACAGGGACACAGGGCTCCTGGTGGGGTCACGACCACACCAGGGAAACTGCAGCTCAGGGACCTCCATGTCAAGTAAAGCCTCGCAGTGCGGAGGGGCAGGATGCGTCATGGTCATGGTCAGGGTCAGGAAAGGGCACAGGGGTGGCGACCTTTGACCTGGCCCACTTGACTAGCAATGAGAATGTGCACTGGCGGCAGAGGGAGGTCAGGCGGGGCATATTCCGAACTAAATGGCCATTCCAGCTTTGGGCCCAAGAATCCTGACGTCACACCTAATACCATGACCCAGCGAACGACAGCTCCATGAGGGGAAGGACTTTGTCTGCCATGCCTGGACATTAGGCAGAACATCACAGATGTTCAAAAAGCACGTGCTGAATGGAAGAACTAATGGTAGCTGAACTATGTCCTGGCCAGTGACATATGTCTGCCCTTCCAGGTCCATTCTCCTCCTGTCTCCACCTTGCTCTCTGCCCAGAAGACTTATGGGGGTGAACCACCTCAGTGGGCTCCCCTGCCCTCTGGCTGTTCTAGGCTGTTTGGCCAGTGGGGAGCCCAGGTAGGAGACGAGGGAGGGAGGACAGTGAAGTCCACTGACCTGGCTACATGTCTACAGAATCTCCTCTGCTGGCTGGAGCCCGCCACAGAAGTTCCTCTATCACACATGAAGGGGAATTCACAGGGCCTGGACTCCATCTTAGGCCTGTTCATGCTGATCATGCTCGGCCACCTTTCCAATGGACTCTGAACTCCGTGTTTAGTGCCTATGAAAACAACAACAGAAGGATAAGACCCCCTCCAGACAGGGGAACCTTGAAGGTCGTATCTAGGTTACTCATCGCCTAAGAGAAAACATACACTAATCACCCCTTCCTCCAGACAGACCATAAATTTTTCTGTATCTATCAGAGTGTAACCTCAGGTTTATTGATTACTGGCTAATTGTTTGACTGTTTGAGCACATGAGCACATAGCACGTGAATGATGGGGTTATTGGGATTGTATTTTCCTTGGATTATGTAAGTCTCAAGGAATTTGGAGTGGTGGGTCCAGACACGTACACATGGGGTATAAAAGACTTTCACAAATGCTGGTCAGGGTCCTTGGCTAAGAGGAGACTCTGCCTTGGGGCCGCCGGTGTGATAAACTGCACTCCACTATCTGCATGGTCCTTCTGAGTGAGTTTGTTTCCTGGAATGTGTGGCTACAACACACAAACCATGGTCTCTCCTGGATGCTGGCAATTGCTCGCCCTTGTAAGCAAGACTAGTGGTGGTAACCCAGGTTCCTGCACCATCCCTGGTGGTTTCCCTTCACCCTGGCCACCCCTCTGTAAATATCTCTTTGTAAATTAAATCTCTAGAATTCTCCTAATTTGTGTGGCATCTTTTTGAGAGTCTGACATAATCCCCAAATTCAAATTTTGTGCAGCAAAATTCCAATACAGTGTTCTCTTTTTCATCTCAATTCCAGCAGTTTGGTGGAAGACGTAGGTGTCTGATGAACTCTTGACTGAGAATAACCTCCCTAATTCAACTTATACTCCACAAATACTACAGAAAGTGAAAGTGAAATTGCTCAGTCGTGTCTGACTCTTTGTGACACCATGGACTACACCTGCCAGGCTCCTCCATCCATGGGATTTTCCAGGCAAGAATACTGGAGAAGAGGATCCCAAACTGCAAATGTACAACTTGTAAAGTAAGTGAAAGCATTTGGCCCTGCTGATTTTGAATCTTTTCTTCCTTTCCTCTTGGTTCCACTGGTAGCCTCAGAGGCCGACCCCTGTCCACACAAATGACAGCAGAAATCAAAGAACAGAGAAGAGCAGCTCTGGGAAGAAACTTGAGACCATCTGGACCAACCCCTCCTCATCACCTCTCCTTCCACCTCCATCTCCATCATCTCTACTGTTACTACAACCACTGCCCCTCCATGCCCACCAGCTCCACCGCCACCATCACAACCATCACAACCATGCCCACCATCCCCACCTCTGCCCCCCACACCAGCTCCACAACAATCATGCCCAAGCTAAAGACCACCACTACCCTGCCCAGTGCCGTCACCACCGAGCCGCCCACAACTGCCATCATCTCCTCCACCAGCACCACCCATTCAGCACTCCCACACCACCTCCAGCACACCCAGCACCCCCACTACACAGAAAGAAAGAACAGGGCCAGAAGAGATGATTTCTAAGACAGGACACATAGTGGCTTTCATGGAATTAAAGCTCAGATCTCTCAAGTTTTCATCAAAGAGGCCGAGTCCCAAGTAAAGAGTTGACTTCAGCCATAATAAAAAATTTAAAACAAAAGGACATTTTTAAGAGGAGGACAGAATGGTATTGGAAGACAGTTTCTCTCATGTCGACTTTTTAAAAATAGACTTTATTTTCTGGAGCAGTTTTAAGATTCACAGCAAAATTGAGCAGAAGGTGCAGAGGGTTCCCAAATACCCCCGTCCCCCCAAAATGCAAGCCTCCTCCACTCACTATCAATATCCCACACCACAGAGGTATATTTGTTACAACCGCTGAACCTACACGGACACATCATTATTGTCCAGGGTCCACGGTTAAGGTCCACATTAGGGTTTACTCTGAATGTTGTACATCCTATGGGTTTGGACAAATGTACGATGATACGTATTCACCATTAAGCTTCAAACAGAGTGGTTTCACTGCCTTAAAAATCCTCTGAGTCCCACCATTTATCCTTATCTCCTCCCTCAAAACCCCTAGAAATCTCTGACCTTTTCATTGTCTCCATAGTTTTGCTTTCTCCAGAATGTCATATGGTTGGAATCATATAGTAAAGCAGAATTTTCAAATCAGCTTCTTTCACTCAGTAATACACACTTACATATCCTCCATGGCTTTGATGACTTGATAGTACATTTCTTTTTAGTACTAAATAATATTACACTGTGTGGATGTACCACAGTTTATTTCTCTGTTCACCTAATGAAGGCCATCTTGGTTGTTTCAGGGTTTGGCGATTATAAATAAAGCTGGTATACACATTCACGTGCAGGTTTTTGTGTGGACATAAGTCTTCAGTTCATTTGGGTAAATACCAAGGAATGTGATTGCTGGGCCATATGTTAAGAGTATGTTTGAGTGAGTGAAGTCGCGCAGTTGCATCTGACTCTTTGCGGCCCCATGAAATTGCTGTCTTCCAAAGTAGCCGCACCGTTTTGCATTTCCATGAAGAACTGACGTTTTTGAACTGTGGTGTTGGAGAAGACTCTTGAGATTCCCTTGGATAGCAAGGAGATCAAACCAGTCAATCCTAAAGGAAATCAACCCTGAATATTCATTGGATGGACTGATGCTGAAGCTGAAGCTCCAATACTTTGGCCACCTGATGTGAAGAGGAGACTCACTGGAAAAGACCCTGATGCCGGGAAAGATTGAAGGCAGGAAGAGGAGGGTAACAGAGAATGAGATGGTTGGATGGCATCACCAACTCAATGAGTTTGTGCAAAGTCTGGGAGGTAGTGAAGGACAGGGAAGGCTGGCATGCTGCAGTCCATGGGGTCGCAAAGAGTTAGACATGACTTAGCAACTTAACAACAACATTTTGCATTTCCACAAATAATGAATGAGAATTCATGTTGCCCTATATCCTCACCAGCAAATAGTGTTGTCAGTGTTTTTGATTTCTGCCCTTCTAACAGGTGTGTGAGGTATCTGATTGTTTTAATTTGTGATTCTCTAATACAGTTCTTTGATATTCAGCATCTTTTCTTATGTTTATTTATTGTCCAGTTGTTCTTTGACAAGGTGTCTGTTCAGGTCTTTTGCCCATTTTTTAATTGAATTGCTCATTTTCTTATTATTGAGTTTAAAAATTCTTTGCCTATTTTGGATAACAATCCTTTATCAGATGTCTCTCATAAATATTTTCTTCTAGTCTATGAATTGTCTTCTGTATCTCTTGCCAGTCTTTCGTAGGGCTGGAGTTTGTAATTTTACTGAAGTTCAACTTATCAGTTACATCTTTCATAGATTTTGCTTTTCAGATCAGTTCAGTTCAGTCGTTGAGTCGTGTCCAACTCTCTGTGACCTCATGAACCGCAGTACACCAGGCCTCCCTATCCATCACCAACTGCCGGAGTCCACCCAAACCCATGTCCATTGTGTCAGTGATGCCATCCAACCATCTCATCCTCTGTCGTCCCCTTCTCCTCCTCCCCTCAATCTTTCCCAGCATCAGGGTCTTTCCAAATGAGTCAGCTCTTCGCATCAGGTGACCAAAGTATAGGTTTTTCAGCTTCAACATCAGTCCTTCTGATGAACACCCAGGGCTGATCTCCTTTAGGATGGACTGGCTGGATCTCCTTGTAGTCCAAGGGACTCTCAAGAGTCTTCTCCAACACCACAGTTCAAAAGCATCAATTCTTCGGTGCTCAGCTTTCTTCACCGTCCAACTCTCACATCCATACATGACCACTGGAAAAACCATAGCGTTGACTAGATGGACCTTTGTTGGTAAAGTAACGTCTCTGCTTTTTAATATGCTGTCTAGGTTTGTTATAACTTTCCTTCCAAGGAGCAAGCATGTTTTCATTTCATGGCTGTAATCACCATCTGCAGTGATTTTGGAGCCCAGAAAAATAAAGTCAGCCACTGTTTCCACTTTTTCCCCGTCTATTTGCTTTTAGGGTCGCCTTAAAAGTCATTGCCTTATCCAAGGTCATCTAGAATTTCACTTTTTCTGTCTTCTAGGAGTTTTACAATTCTGCACTTTCCATTCATATCTGTGGTCCATTTTTTAAATCACATTGATTTTTTTTGATGATTTACCATCAAGTTGTCTTTAAAAGACAAAACTGGTATTAAAAACCAGAGTCCTGTATTTCAGTTATAAGTTACCAAACTCCGGTGAGCTTTTGACTAACAATCAGAAGTTGGTACATTGTTCTATTTCTGTTCCAATTTCCAAACCTAAGCTTTATTTTTCTTTAAATTCACTTGTCTGTCTTAATTGCAGGGGTTAGCTTGTGAAAATAAATAAAATGTTCTCCCTTGGATTAAAGTGCGAGCTGTTACATTCACACACAGGTTTCTGTCAAGAATGGTCACAGTCATCAAGCTCAGAGGAGAGTTGTGCTTGGTTTGATGTGTAAGTACAAGAAAATTCAACTCTTTACCAAGTAATAAAACTGCTGGCTTACTTTTATATTTTTTAAAGAAGTTTTACATCCATTGTTTTATTTGGTCCTCAAATTAATCCCAAGAGGATGTTATCATTGCCATCGTTTTACAGGGGAGGAACTGAGATGAGAGTGTTCGTGGTCACAACGTGAATAAGTGCAGAGACGAGCTTAGAGCAAGACTGCCTGTTATGACCACGGGGATGATGGTGATGATGACGGCTGAAGTCTGCTGAGTGCACCCTCTGTGCTGAGCAGCTCAGCTGCCTATCACAGTTAATGAAGACCAGGTGGTTTGTCTTTTTTAGTTGCCCTGAACCCATATAGCAACTGTGATTATCTGCCACTCATACTGTTGAACCAGGCTTAGCCAAGCACCTTTGAGTCCGTGATAAAAAGCTACAAAGAGCTTATGAGTGGGAAACAGGGAAGTGAGGTTGACAGTGCTTCTAAAATCTATCTAGACTGCCCTTTGCCTGAGGAGACACAGCAGGTTTCTTCCAAAGGAGCACAGGAGTGAGAGCCAGGGCTCTCTGCCAGCTTCCAGCCACGTGACAAAGGTAGACATTGGCCTTCTTGGAGCTCTACTGAAACCCAATGATGAAGGTTAGAGATGGCCAACCGGTTCTGTTTGTCTGGTGAATCCTGACTAGTACAGTGACATTTCAGGCAAATCAGCTCCACGAATGAGGATAAAGCCTGGACCCTCAGATCCAGGTGTGTGTAGAAAACTCCACACTCAACCTCAAGCTGCCTTTGAAAGGTTTTGACCAGGGTGCTGTTCTGTGAGAATCTTCTGTTGACCCTGATGAAGCTGCCCCTGCCCAGACGGCGTGGACTGCTCCCAGCCATTGTGTTGCCTCTCAAGACTCCAGGCTGAGAAAGGTGTAAGCATGGGCCCCCATCCAGAGTAGGCATGTCACTCACTTGGCTGTGACTCTGGTGAACTGGCTGGGGTGTCCTAGGAGATCTCTGTGTCATGCAGAGTCGGGCAGGACACCCTGAGGTCCATCTTCCCAGAGAACGCTTTATGCTCACCGAGTTTAGGTGGTGCCAGCCATCAAGCCAAGGGCTCCAGAGGCTCAGCAGAGAACCCCAAGAGTCTGGGGGAAAGTGGGAGAAATGTTCATGGAATGTGGGGGAGCAATGTCACTTTCAGACCTCAGGGAGGTTGGGGAGGACAGGGAGCTGAGCGGGTACACATTCCCAGAGCCATGCTACCCACCTGATTACCCTCAGCAGGGAAGAGCCTGACAGCCAGGACTAGGCTCTGCAACCCACCTGGCTCTGGGCCTGACACACTGGGCACGGCAGCCAGGCCCTGCCACACGCCAGGCACCACACTAAGCCCCTTGCCTAAATTTGTAGCCGGCACCAGTTGTACACAGTCCATCATTCAAGTGGGTAAGACATAGGACTTCATTTTCTATGACTCAGTGTTATTTTTTTTCTTCAAATCTCCATGCCAGTGGTAGCTGAATCTTAATCTCAGACAACTGAAGTTGCATTGCCATTGTCCCCAGGAGGATGTCCTAGTTCCCATGGGGAGGAGGGTGGCTGCAATTACATACAAGGCATCAAGTGAGAAAATGGTGTCCTGAGTCCACTTGGTCACCATGGAGGTGCCCTGTGACCCTGTCTGGCGATCCTGCCGGTCTGGGAGGGGATGGGACTGTCTATCCACTTCTGGGTCACAGGTGCATCTGGGACCCACCTGCTGCTTCCACATCCTGATGGAGCAGGAGAACTCACAGTGGGGCTGTTTGAGCCCATGACCTGTCATGCTGCCCAGCCCTTTCCTTTTGCTGGGCCTCATGGCCTCCCCAGGATTCTCCCCATGAGTGGAGCCTAGGTCCCCACTCTGCTCCCAGATCCCAAACCTCGATTAAAGTGGTGGTGCTTCCCCAGGATACCTCCTCGACTCACCCCTCCCCTTCCTCAATCTGCCCAGCCATCCTCCTCTTCCTCCTCTCAGGGAATGCTTTGCTAGTAGGTGGGGTGGGGTGTTCTTACTCACTCAGGATGTTTTTTCCCTAAATCTTTTCAGTTTTTCCTCCAGCCAAGGCTTTGCACACAAGTCTGGAAGAGACTCTTTCTATTTTCCTTTGCCTCCTTCTGTCACATCCTTTCCCTGAGGCAATGAGCACAAAAGAGCTGCAGGAAGGGGAGAAGGGTGGGGAAGGGAGGAAATACAGTGGGGAAAAAATACCAGCTGATTCTTCAAAGTGCTATTGGTGGATGGTATCTTATTAAACCACAACAAAGCTGTGAGGTAAATACTACTATTGTGCCCATTTTACACATGAGGAAACCAAGGCTTAGAAAGAGTAAGGGATGTGCCCAAGGTCATTTGAACCCTGGCGCCTTGTCTGACCGGTGCCCCAAGGCCATACTTCCTGCCCACCATCTGCTCTCCTGCCTTCTCCAGGCTTCTCAGGCGTGTGCGGGCAGCAGGAGCTGGGTCCACGGGATGTCTGGGTCTCCCCGGTTCCTGCTGAGCCCTGCAGACCCTGAGGAGGAGGTTCAGAGCCCAGCCCACAGGCATTAAAACACCATTTTTCTTAAGGAGCAGATGTTCGATCTGACTGGGACTTCCTGCCTGGTTCCCAGCCAGTAATCAATAAAACAAATATTGGCAACCATTATTTGTAATCTCCTCTGAGCCCCACAGCAACCTAGTGAGAAAGCTATTCTGATGTTCTGATGACAGAGGTTAAATTGCTAGTCCAGGTCATAGGCTGCGCTGAAACCTTCTAGCTCCCTGGTGGAGCTTTGTCTACCACCCAGCAGCACCCAGTTCCTCATGATTAAGGCCACGGAGCTGCCCCTTCATACCCTGGGGTGGGAGGCTCATCTCTCTGCACACCATACCCCCACTAGGACATTCCCTCTTTGGAAGCCTTTGCTTTCTGTGGCCTTCCAGCAAGGACAGACCCTTGGAAACAGGACTGTAGGTGCCCCAGGTCAGAGACAGACCCTTCAGGCCTTATGGAGGATCTTCTCACCTCAACCTGCTGGGAGCCCCAGGCACTTTGCAGACCTATCTGAGGCTCAGTTCCCTCACCCACCTGTGACTACAGAGATGATAGGGACCTAACAGAAACAAAGGATATCATGAAGACGTGGCAAGAATACGCAGAAGAACTATATACAAAAACAGGTCTTTATGACCCAGATAACCACAATGGTGTGATCACTCACCTAGAGCCAGATGTGCTGAAACGTGAAGTCAAGTGGGCCTTAGGAAGCACCACTATGAACAAAACTACTGGAGGTGATGGAATTCCCGCTGAGCTATTTAAATACCTGAGCCATTTAAAATCCTAGAAGATGATGCTGTTAAAGTGCTGTGTTCAATATGCCAGCAAATTTGGAAAGCTCAGCAATCACCACAGGACTGGAAGAGGTCAGTTTTCATTCCAATCCCAAATAAAGACAATGCCAAAGAATGTTCAAACTACCAAATAATTGCATTCATTTCACATGCTAGCAAGGTAATACTCAAAATTCTTCAAGCTAGGCTTCAACTGAGAACTTCCAGATATACAAGCTAGATTTAGAAAAGGCAGAGGAACCAGAGATCAAACTGCCAACATCCGCTGGATCACAGAAAAAGCAAGAGAATTTTAGAAAAACATCTACTTCTGCTTCATTAACTATGCTAAAAGCCTTTGACTGTGTAGATCACAACAAACTGTGGAAAATTCTTAAAGAGATAAGACTCCCAGACCAACTTATCTGCCTCCTGTGAAACCTGTGTGCCAGTCAAGAAGCACCAGTTAGAACTGGACATGGAACAATGGACTGGTTCAAAATTGGGAAAGGAGTATGTCAAGGTTGTATTATTTAACTTATATGCAGAGTACATCATGCAAAATGCTGAGCTGGATGAAGCACAAGCTGGAATCAAGATTTCCAGGAAAAATATTGCTTCAGATATGCAGATGACCACCATCCTAATGGCAGAAATCTAAGAAGCACTAAAGGGCCTTTTGATGAAGGTGAAAGAGGAGAGTGAAAAAGCTGGCTTAAAATTCAACATTCAGAAAACTAAGATCATTGCATCCAGTTCTATAACTTCATGGCAAATAGATGGGGAAACAGTGGAAACAGTGACAGACTTTATTTTCTTGTGCTCCAAAGTCACTGCAGATGGTGACTGCATCAATGAAATTAAAAGATGCTTGCTCCTTGGAAGAAAAGCTATGACCAACCTAGATAGCGTATTAAAAAAGCAGAGACATTACTTGGCTGACAAAGATCCATCCAGTCAGAGCCATGGCTTTTTTAGCAGTCGTGTATGGATGTGAGAGTTGGACCATAAAGAAAGCTGAGCGCTGCAGAATTGATGCTTTTGAACTGTGGTTTTGGAGAAGACTCTTGAGAGTTCCTTGGACTGCAAGGAGATCAAACCACTTAATCCTGAAGGAAGTCAGTCCTGAATACTCATTGGAAGGACTGATGCTGAAGCTGAAACTCTATTTGGCCAACTGATGTGAAGAGTCAACTCATTGGAAAAGAACCTGATGCTGGGAAAGATTGAAGGCAGGAGGAGAAGGGGGCGACAGATGATGAGTTGGTTGTATAGCATCACTGACTCAATTGACATGAGCTTGAGCAATCTCCAGGAAATAGTGAAGGACAGGGAAGGCTGGCATGCTGCAGTCCATGGGGTCACAAATAATCAGACATAACTGAATGACTGAACAACAACAGGCTCTGCCAGGGGAGACTTGACAATAACAGGACTTGGGGCTGGGGAAGAGGAGGGGGCGCTATGGTCAACCTCTCTCAGCTGCCTCCACGTGCCCCTGACAGTGCTTTCTGGCCACCTGGGGCCTTGGTGAGTGTTCTGAGAACCTAGAATTGGAGTTGCCCCTGCCCACAGGAGCCAGAAGACCCTACCTCTTCTTCCTCCTAGGGCTCCAGCCTCTCATCAGGCAAGACTTTAGGAGTTTGTACTTTGGCAAAGTCCTCTTTGTGAAATAAAGATAAGGAGGAATTGAAACCTCTCCCCTCCCTTAATGAGCCTCTCCTCTGATAGCTCAATTGGTAAAGAATCCTCCTGCAATGCAGGAGACCCCAGTTCAATTCTTGTGTCAGGAAGATCCGCTGGAGAAGGGATAGGCTACCGTCTCCAGTATTCTTGGGCTTCCGTTGTGGCTCAGCTGGTAAAGAATCTGCCTGTAATGTGGGAGACCTGGGTTGGATCCCTGGGTTGGGAAGATCCCTTAATCCTCTTCAGTTCAGTTCAATTGCTCAGTCGTGTCCAACTCATTGCGACCCTGTGAATTGCAGCACGCCAGGCCTCCCTGTCCATCACCAACTCCCAGAGTTTACTCAAACTCATGTCCATAGAGTTGGTGATGCTATCCAGCCATCTCATCCTCAGTCGTCCCCTTCTCCTCCTGCCCCTAATCCCTCCCAGCATCAGGGTCTTTTCTAATGAGACAACTCTTCGCATGAGGTGGCCAAAGTATTGGAGTTTCAGCTTTAGCATCAGTCCTTCTGAAGAACACCCAGGACTGATCTCCTTTAGAATGGACTGGTTGGATCTCCTTGCAGTCCGAGGGACTCTCAAGAGTCTTCTCCAACACCACAGTTCAAAAGCATCAATTCTTCAGCACTCAGCTTTCTTCACTGTCCAACTCTCACATCCATACATGACCACTGGAAAAACCATAGCCTTGACTAGACGGACCTTTGTTGGCAAAGTAATGTCTCTGCTTTTTAATATGCTATCTAGGTTGGTCATAACTTTCTGTTCGAGGAGCAAGCGTCTTTTAATTTCAAGGCTGTAGTCACCATCTGTAGATAGATACATTTCCTAGCTCTGTCCACTAAGAGAATCTAGAAGCATTGACATTCAGTAGTGATAAGCATACTTCATGCCCAGATCTTGGTTTCTAAATACCATCGTCCAGAACAAGGAACCAGGCTCCAGTAAAAGGAACTCTATATCTGGGACAGGAAAAATGCAAAATGAACTGAAAGCATTTGTGGTACCAGGAAGTAAGAAAGTGGCCTCACATGGGCCCAACATGCACTAAAGAGCCCCCATGCCTTGCAGCGCTGAGCTCTGATGCTGATTTGGCAAAGTAAGAGACAATCTGGACTTTGTCTGCTCCCAAGGACCTGCTTCCACTCCCCAAAACCTTACTGTGGGCCCCAGACCAGACTTCAAGCATCTGGAAGGGCTGCCTCCAGCAGCGGTTAGCAGGGACACGGCTACTTCAGGAATCACAGGGACCAACACGGATAGACTCAGGGGCCTTAATCAGGGAGGGGCCACTTGGCCCCCAAACCCCTAAGGCCCAGTGTGGCCAGTCTGCAGCCAAATGGAAGAGCTGCAGCCAAGATGCTCACTGGCCTATGGCACCTCAGGCCCTCTCTGAACCTCAGCTTCCTTATCTGTAAATGGGATAAAGTCTGAAACAGTGGGGAGAGCCAGACAGGCCTGCATTCAAACCCCAGGTCTGAGCCTCAATCCTGGGTGAGTTCCTCAGCCTATCTGAACCCCAGATATATCATCTGTAGAGGGGACTGGATAAGAGCACTCACCCTCTGGCTGATGACAGTGCTGGAGGAAATGTACATAAAGTCCCTGGCATAGAGCAGGGCTCAGTAAGCAGGAGTTATCATTATTACTTCATAGGCCTATTCTGAGGATTAGATCCAGAGGGATGATGTGCGTGCAAAGGCTTGGTGAAATACAGTGGACAAATGATAGCAATTACCACTTATCAGTGTGTCCTCCTCTCCCTGGGCCTCGCCCCCTCCTTCTTTTTCTCTGTCTAGTTTACTATTTTCTTCTCTTGAGTTCTCTTCCTCTAGTCCTTCCCCTCTCCTCCTGGCGCCAGGGCCTTTTTTTTTTTTTTTTTTTTAAATTCATTTATTTGGTTGCCCTGAGTCTTAGTTGTGGCATCTGGGATCTTCAGCTGTGGCATGTAGGATCCAGTTCCCTGACCAGGGATCGAACCTGGGCTCCCTGAACTAGGAGCTCGGAGTCTTAGCCACTGGGCCACCAGGGAAGTCCCTGGCCCCACGGCCTTTAAAACCAACATCAGACACCAGTTTCGTCTTCCCTCACTCTGGAACCTATAATGGCTCTCCATTCTCCCCATGACCAAACTCAGCAGCACCACCACCCCTCACCACCAATTTCACCTCACACCCCACCCCATTAAATTTAAACAGTGGTTTGTAAAGTTTTTAGCATAGCACTTGTACATAGAAAATTATTAATAAACAGCAGCTCCCTTTCGTTATCTTGGTTCTTGGGCATATGAAACAAAGCGTAGACAGGCAGGGAGTATCAGGTTTTTGCTGTGCATTTAGTGATCTTTTGGTTAATCAGCAATCTCTTACTCACTGAGTGCTTGACCAGGCTTCCAAAGCTCCATGTCACAGCATCCTCAGAGGTCCAGGCATTCAACACTCACTCACGTTGCTCCGTCTGTGCAGGGATCTGCTAGACATGGGGCACGGGTGACACGCAGGGCCAGTTCAGCCAGAACAGGTTCATAGAAGAACTGCGAAACAGGTAATCAGGACCGAGGCCCCCATGCCAGCCTGGAGCACAAGGGCCTTGGGTGGACTGGGGCACAACCCAGCTTTCTCCACACACCCTGCCCTATCCATCCCCAGGCCATGCCCTCTCTAGGTCTCAGGCTCATTTTCCAGGCCCTGGTGCTCCCTGCCCTTCCACGTGGCCTCCCTTCTGTCTGGTAGAGAAACAGCTCTGGCCTGGCTGCGAGTCTCTGTAGATGCTCTCTTTCCTCTTGCCAGGATATGCTCTCTAGCCCAGACACCTCCAGACATTTACATGGAAAGGTCACCTCCTCCTGGAACCTGCCTCTGTCTATCCCTGTGGGACGGTGGGCTTTCTTTCAGGATGTTATGAAAAGAGCTCAGGTTGGGTTTGAATCCAGTTCTCTCACCTCTCAATTGGCTTTAAGCAAATGGCAGCCACTCACCTTACAGCAAGGGGGGACCATGACCACACGTGTCAGGGCATCTGATGCACGTCTGGGACCTAAAAACAATGGCTGCTGATGAGAGACAGACGCACCTGCACCTGCTTTTAGAGGCTGGAAAGGCAGGTCGGAGTCAAGTAGCTTCAATGCCAGGCAAAGAGCTGACTCTCTAGCCCAAGTCAAAGGGAAGCAGGCAGCACAGGGGAAGGTCAAGGTCTGTACAGGACGGAGAGAGCAGGCAGGACCCCAGTTCCTGATCTTTAGCCAAGCCCTGTTCATCCCATGTCCCTGGGTGCACCCTTATCTTCTGTACCAGGTCAAGGGCAACTCGGGAGCAGAAGCTATGCTCCATGCCTCTGAACTCCTCCAAGCTCTAAGGCAGGCTGGGCGCCCAGGAGGTAGCCATAAAGACTGTCACCGTGGTTGCATGGTTCTCGGAAGGTCACCTAGTACAGGCTTTCCGGCATCTCTAACTCCCCTGCCCAGCATCCCTCTCTGTTAAAAAGATGGTTCCTTCTCCCTGCAACTCCACTCCTTTGGTCCCCTCAATTCGGTTATGTCTATAAGGCTTCCTGAGCTAAGTATAAATATAAATAATATAAATATAAGGTGAAGGAACTGTGAGGAGGTGGGCAAGTGATAAGGGCTCTGGGGGGTCTGCACCAGCTGAACTGAGTAGGGTTTCTGTTGCCCAGATGCCATTAGTCAAACCTGATGGCTGCTGCCAGTTCCTTGGAGTTATGAGGAACCAGGGAGGGCAGAGCCGGCCAATATTCGAGCTTGTTGAGTGCTCTGGACTATGTGTCTAGTATTTTCAGTTGGAGTAAGCCCAGGGCATGTTTAGATGAGCTACTTTAAAATTTATTTTTTGGCCCACATGAATTTAAGGGTTGAGGGGTTCTCCTGGTTCTCACTTGCTTGCAGCCTGTTCTCTAAAGCCCCTTCTGAAAAGGGACTGTAATGTATTGGATTCAGAGCTGAAAGGCCCCAGAAGCTGAAACCAGACCCCAAAGCTGGGCAGTCGGGGATCTCTGAGTGAATGCTCTTAAGCACACTCCTCTTCCCATTCTCTCCTTTGATGACCTCTCCCTGGGATCCAAGGGGAACCACAATCCTCACGGTTATTTTCTTTCTGTTCCAGGCTTTGAACGTCAATGTGACTTTTTATTCTTGCTGACCGGGTTCCTCACTATGGGACACAGCGCGTAGGAGTGAGTAATCAGCTGGGCATTCAGTGCACCTCATCTTTAGGTAAACAGGCACCCTAGGAGGCCCCACCAGCCGATCACAACCCACTGGAAGACTTTTAGTGTGACCTGGCAGGTCTCTCCATCAGGGCCTCCTCTAGCTGGTCCCCACAGACAAAGCCACACCCGTTCACCTCCGCACCACTGCGTCAACCCCACATCCCAACACAGCCTCCCAGCACCAGCCCTCACGTCACCCACCATCACCTCCAAACTCCCAGCCTCAAGAAATAGTGAAGATGCAGATGCAGGGACTTCCCTGGTGGTCCAGTGGTTAAGACTCCACACTTCCACTGCAGGGGGCGCAGGTTCGATCTCTGGTTGGGGAACTAAAATTCTGCATGCTGGGTGGCAAAAAAAAAAAAAAAAAAAATGATGCAGATGCAGCCAAAAGGAGACCTTCATTGGGAAAACTCCAAGGAGGAGTAACTGGAACCAGAGATTGCAGAAGATCCTGGGAAATTTGAACAGGGTCTGCAAAGAGTGCCAGGAGGCAGCCAGCCCTGTCCATGATTGGAATGAATTCCATGCCTCCTACTCCACGTCTCCCCTGCCTGCCCCACGCCCCCAGCCTGAAGGTCAGCAAAGCCTGCCCGGATCCGTCACTGAACACCCATTCACGATGCGTCTGGATGGCGGATGGTCCTCTGTCCTGCCAGAGGAAGAAGGGTGGGATCACTGATAGTGTGCCCACGAGGATGCACCCTTTCCACAGGAAGCCCATGGCAGCATGGAAGAGACAGAGTAAACCATAATACCTGCAGGAATAAGTATAAACTTGAACAAAGGAAAGGTTGGGGGGCTTCAGGAGAAGGCGGTGTGACAGCACCAGCTGTCTCGGAAGGCTTCTGCGAGGAAGTGACGAGCTGCCCACCCGAGGCCTGCCCTCCTCTGTCCCCACGTGCCCTGCTCCTACAGACACCTCCTGCTCTTGAGAGGTCGACAGTTGAAGGCTCCCCTAGCACCTGGTGGAGAAGGAAGTGGCAACCCACTTCAGTATTCTTGCCTGGAGAATTCCATGGACAGAGGAGACTGGCAGGCTACAGTCCATGGAGTCGCAAGAGTCAGACTCGACTTAGCGACCAAACCACCACCAGCAGCAGCACCTGGACATCATGCTCGTCAGGCCTCAAAACCGGAGGAGGCCTCAGCAGACCACTGCCTGTGATGCAGACTCTTCTGTGATGAGCCTACTTCACTTTTGCAGGCCTCAAGCTTTTCATCTGTAAAATGGGCCTGCCTTATAGATTGATTATGAAGTTTAAGCAAGCCAAGCAGTGACGGTCTTCTGCGGGCTGGGAACACTGGGGATGAAGTATTTCTGAGGTCTGAAGGCAGCAGATAAAGGTGAGGATGATTTTCTTCCAGACAACTCCACCCCTGGAGGCGCCGGTGCCACTCAGGGATATCTCTGACTCAGGAGCGTGACTTCAGCCAAGGGACGCAGGATCACACAGAGGGTCTGCGGAGGGCCGCGGGGAGGAAGGGGTTTGTTCCTGCCCTGGGCGGGGCCCGGCGGACCTTCCATCAGTAATGGCTTCAGGGTGAGGACGACTGGAGACAGTGAGATGGGGGGGTGGCTGGGAGCGAGGAGCCCGGATGGGGACAGGAAGGTGAGCGCTGGGCGCTGTGGCACGCGGGCCCCTGAGCCCTGGCCCCATGTTAAATATAACCCAGCCCATTGTTTTCTCAGTTATTGTATTTTGCAGTTTTCCCTCGTGAGAGGCAGCCTGAATGAGGACTGGCCAAGTCAGGGGCCGCCTGGAAGTTCTAAGAACACAATTGTTTTCATGATGAAAATTAAAATTGTATATTTTCTAAGTTTAAAAAAGCAAACACTCCAAGGCCATACACTGGCCCTGTGCCTCCTAGAATCTGGCTGGTTTGCTATTCTTCTTCAAGGTGCCTGAGTCTGGGGCCCAGAGGGAAGGTTCAGTGGGGGGCCATCCAGGGGAAGATGGCTGAGAAGTACACCCGTTGGGACACTCAAGTCCTGCAGAAGCAGCTCGTCCTGGCCTTCCTGGCGAACAGCTCACAGGTACCCAAGGAGGCTCCCAGGGTGAACTGGCAGACAGCCCGGCTCAGAGCCCTGATGCAGGCAGAGCCACTCACTGCCTCACTTCCAGGGATCCAGCTGGCCAAGAGCAAGGCTTAGCTGGCCTGGGTGACCAGGCTTGGGGGTGGCAGGGGGACCTCCACTCCAGGGCTCGAGGCCCAGAGCTCCCCTCTCCTGGAGCAAGCAAGCCGTGAGGGGGAGTCAAAACCCCTCCAAGGGCCACACACATCCGTGCACCGGTTCCATGTGCTTCTGCGTTCTCTCCCTTTCTCTCCGTGCCCGACTCTCTCCGCTTCTGTCTCCCCAGGCCGTACTTTTTGTTGTTTGTTTTTTCAGTCTTTATTGAATTTATTACAATATTGCTTCTGTCTTATGTTTTGGTTTCTTGGATGTCAGACATGTGGGATCTCAGCTCCCCAACAAGGGATCGAACTCCCTGCATTGGAAGATGAAGGCTTAACCCCTGGGCCACTGAGGAAGACCGCCGTCTCTGGGCCTTCTGTTTCCCTCTGTCTCTGTTTCTCTCTGTGTCTCTCTCATCTTTCTTTCTCTCTTTCTTTCTTGCTCTCATTCTCCCTCATATTCTCTATTCTAAGAGAATTTCTGTTGAATTAAGGAGTCTTAATCCCACCAGACAGATGGTAAGGAAGCCCCAAGAGATCACTGAGAGACCAGCTCTGGGTCAGCCAGGGGCAGGCCCAGGCTAAGAATCCAGGGCTTGAGTGTCCCAGATGGGTTGAACGCTCCACCTCCCCACCAAGCGGGTTGGCCCAGAGAAGGCTGAGGAGACCACCTGCGAGTACTATCCCCCTCTTCCCTCTGCCCACAGCTCTCCGAGACACTGCCCCTCCCCACCACAGGGGTGGGATAAGCACCCCCTTTTCCCTCCCTCCACTCCAAGCACCCACTCCCCACTCAGCTGGGGCGGTATTGGCCTACGCGTGCGTTTTACCCTCTGACCCTCCCTCTGACATCCTTGGCAGCCTTCCCCACCTCAGCACTCCAGGGAGAATGGCTCAGTGGTCAGACCAAGTTCCCAGCAACCACAGCTACAGGCTCCTGACCAGAGTGGGTTTGGCTCCAGCAGCCCTGGCTCACCCTGGGCTGCTCTAGTGGAAGAAGTGAGAGGGCCCTGGGTGAACCCATCCTGATTTCCAAACACTGCAGTCCAGAACCTGGATGGGGTGGCTGGGGAGGCCCTGATGTGAGCTGGGAAGTTGGAGATGAATTTTCACCCTAGAAGAGTATGCATAGAAATAATAACAGCAAACCATTGCGTGACCTGTTCTAAGTAATGTATATGTTAACTCATCTAATATCTACCATGGCCCATTATTATCCGTTTTTCACAGGTGAGGGAATCATAGTCTGGAGAGGTTAAATGACTTGCCAAGATCCCAGGACTCTACCCCTGCGGGCTCTAGAGACAGCTCCTGGGCACTTCCCTGGGTCAGCTTGGGAACAGTTCTAACAGACTGAGCTGAGATGCTCAGACTTCAGGGATGTGCAGTCGCAGTCACGGAGGTCCCACACTGGGTTTAAAGCTCAGCGGTTGCCATCTTGAAATTCTGAGTAATCTTTGAAAAACGGGCCCAGAGTTTTCATTTTGCACTGGGCTCTGCCAATCATGTGGCCTGTCCTCTGAACAGAAACCATGCCCCCAGGGTCATTCTCTGGAGGGAAAACTGGCCACTTAGTCCCGCCCCTCTGCTTCTTGCTCACTGGTCTTTGCTTGGTCTTCTTCTAGCTCCTTCTGTGTGTCTGCTGGAGGCCACGTGAGCTCTAAGTGTATCTCTTTCTCTGAGCAGCACCAACATGAGAAGCCCTAAATACTCCACCCCCCTGCCCTGCCCTGGAGAGAGAAGCGGGGGCAGGGAGCAGCCTGGGCCAAGGTACCCTGGGCCTGGCCCCCAGAGCAGCTCGGGGGGAGGTTTCTGGAGCTGTTCTGTTCCACCCCTCCTCCTGGTGGTAGATGCGTATCTACAGCTCTCCTGAGGCTGGAGCAGGCTACGTGGGTGTGACCTTGAGCCCCACATGCTCAGAGCCAGGTGGTGGACTAAGCTCTGCCCCCTGTGCCATTTCCACAGTTCCAGCAGGCAGAGCCCTCTCCTCTCAGAGACAAGATGCCTTGTGCATGAATGCCTGGATGTTGAGTCATGGGGCCAGTTTCACTCCTGCTGAGGCTGAGAAGTTGGACAAGGAGAGATCCTGAACACAGTGAAGAGAGGGCAGGGGCAGATGGGACGCCAACCTTCCACCCAGTTCTGCCACTTTGTCGCAGGGGGACCAGAGCAAGCCAGCAGCCCCCTGGGCCTGTGTTCTTACATCATTAGAGGATTAGGCCTGAGGGGCTTTCTTTGAGGTCCCTCCTTGCTTTGAGTCAACAGTTTGAGGACTCATGAAGATGGACATATATTTAAAAGCCAGCACACTAAGACCAGAATTCTTCTGGTTAGGAGGAAACCCTGAGATGATCCCCAGCCTCAACTCACATCCTATCATCTCAGCAACTCTGAGACTCCAGCAAAGGCCCACATGACACTTTCATTCATCTGGCTTGGGGTCAGAAGCCAAAGCTTGAATGAGTCCTGTGGGCAGAGGGAAGGATGCTCTGGTTGACCGGGTGGTCCTACCTCAATGACTAGCAGTGAGAATCAGAAGTAGAGGGGGACATAACTGTTAGAGAGGAGTCAGGGGAAGAGGAGTCAGCTGCTCAAGCCAGCATGACAACCCACATTCGCTCCATGCAGCTTGGCTGACCCCCCAACAGGGGCCATCCTCTCCTCTGGAGGCACAGAGCCCCCCAGGCACCTCTCTATTGCAACATGGCAGACGTGCCCACCTGCATTCCCTCTAAGGCATGAGCTCCTCCAGGGAGAGCACACCTTGTTCATCTGACTGTCTCAGCACCCAGCTGAGGATCTGGCCGAGTCCCACCCACCACCCCTTCCCTAACCCTTCCCACCCCAATGCTGAGCTCTCAAGACGCCTATTTCCCGCTTTATCTATACCTTAGCCCACTAGACTGTGAAGTAGAAGTTCGCCTGTTTGTCTGCCACGTTAGACCGTGAACTTGCTGAAAGCAGGAACCACGCTTCTCCACCCTGTGTCCCCTGTCTCAGGCCCCTACCCAGGGCCATGGACTCAACAGGTCTTCAGTTTATGTCTGTTCAGTAAAGTCACTGCAAACGGTGACTGCAACCATGAAATTAAAGATGCTTGCTCCTTGAAAGAAAAGCTATGACAAACCTAGACAGCGTATTAAAAAGCAGAGACATCACTTTGCCGACAAAGGTCCGTCTAGTCAAACCTATGGTTTTTCAAGTAGTTACATATGGATGTGAGAACTGGACCATAAAGAGGGGTGAGCACCGAAGAATGGACGCTTTCGAACTGTGGTATTGGAGAAGACTCTTGAGAGTCCCTTGGACAGTAAGGAGATCGAAGCAGTCACTCCTAAAGGAAATCAACACTGAACATTCATTGGAAGGACTGATGCTGAAGCTGAAGCTCCAATAATTTGGCCACCTGATGTGAAGAACTGACTCAATGAAAAATACCCTGATGCTGGAGAAGATTGAGGGCAGGAGGAGAAGGGGACAACAGAGGATGAGATGGTTGGGTGGCATCACTGACAGTGGACATGAGCTTGAGTAAACTCCAGGACATGGTGAAGGACAGGGAAGGCTGGTGTGCTTCAATCCATGGAGTTGCAAAGAATCGGACATGACTGAGCGACTGAACAACAGTGAAGAAGCCGCCGAGCATACAACTCTCATGAAATAGACATTCTTATGCCCAAAGAGGCCATAACAACTTCCTGTTTGTTTTAAACTTAGCATATGCTGCATTTTCCTTGCATGATTTCTTAATGTGATCTCTTCTGCCTGGAAGAATGGCACCCGTAATTACAGGAAGCGCGTTTGTGTATGCCCTGCCGACTGCACTTCCTGCTTGGCAGGGACGGGAGGGGCAGTACTCAGGTCCTCCAGTTGCCCGTTTCCCATTCGGAGCTGGGGATGGACATAAATGTGGCCGTTCCCTGGCCCAGTCTCAACACCCACGCACCAGAGGCCTTGGGATGGTCACAGGAAAGCCGACAGCTCAACGTTCTGCACGTTATAAGCCTAGACTGGGGCTAAAAATGGCCTCAGGAAAAACCAGCCATAGTTGATCAAAGAGTTCTTCCTGCTTGGAGGAAACCCCCAGAGCATGAGCTCATCCCACGTGGCTCCCAGGAGGATTCCAGATCTCCAGATGGGAGGCAGGCTGGTGGGCCAAACTGCCCTGTCTCCTTAGTGACGTCCTTCATCTAATCCCTGGGGTTCTGATCGTGACAGGAGATCTGCAGCTTTGCCCCCACTCCCCACCGGCCTTGCCAGGCTTTTCCTGGGGCCCAGGAGGGCGGGAAGGACCGGAGTCCAGCTCCTAGCCCCTGCCAGCCCAGCAAACAAAGCCTCAGAATACAAGCAAGCCGTCAGTCGCAAGTTCAAGGGGACCTGGAGTTTGAGAAGGGCCACTTCCCAGACCTCCCTCATGAAAATCAACTGTGCAAAGTGCTGAGCAAACTCTGGGAGATAGTGAAAGACAGGGAAGCCTGATGTGATGCAGTCCATGGGGCCACAGAGTTGGACAGGACTTAGTGACTAAATACCAAACCTGTCCTTCTGGGTCAAAGCACAAGATACTGTTAGGAACCAAGCAGCGGGCAGCCCCGAACAACCCTCCTGTTCTTCTGGAAAGTTGAAGGCTGCACCTAATACTCAACAAATCTTCATTTTGTTGCTTGTAAAGTATAGACGGGGAGAAGCACACAGTATGAGCTCCAGGAGGGGAGAGTCCAGCAGCTGGGGCTTGGAGGAAAAAGGTTCAGGAGGCCTGGCCAGTGGCCGCACTCTTCTGCACCCCTAGGCTTTGCCAGGGCAGACAAGAGAGAGCTGGATGGAAGGAGAGAGAAGCATTTAGCATCCCAGGGCTCAGGGCAAAGCCTCAATGAGCAGGAAGAAGGCCCGGGCTCCAGTGCTGACTCTGAACAGAGCTGGAGGCAAACATGTGAGCCTCTAGACACCCCACCTGTGCCTGCCCCGCACAACAAAGACCTAGTTAAGCCTCAGCACTATACACAGGACCTTGGAACAAGGTGGGGAGAGCAAAGGGGCCCACTGGGAATCAACAGCATTTGCCAACCTCCTTGATAAACATCACTGCTGGCTCCACTGACCCAGAGGCCCCAGGACTCTAAGTGTGGTTGGGGCAGGAACTTCAGGTTTGAGGGGCGTCCTTTGAGGGTGAAGGGGTACAGCCAGGTAGAAACTCCACAAAGGCAGAGTGACAGCCCTACCCTGGCCACATCTGTGGGGGCCTTGGCCTGGGCAACAGCAGATGGAGGTGAGGGACTTGGCTGGAGTCCATGTGGCCAAGGGAAGGGGGCTATGGGCAACCCCTCCTTTTCAAAGTCCCTTTCGGCTCTGGGTTTTGTCCTGTGGGGTCAGGGTTTGTAGGGTCTTTGGCCCAAGGGGAGGTTAGCTGGAGACAGCTGATATGGTCAGGCTTCCAGTTCAGTCCCCAGGCCGAGCAACCCCATTCCTACCACCTTCAGAAACACCCCCAGCCAGGGACTGTTGGGCTTTGCATTTTTCTTTAGGAAATTCCTTGGATCACTCTGCATTTATTCTCCTGGGTTGCCAACTCCCAACACACACACACACGCACTCTCATAAAACGCAATCACACACAACCTTTTGATACCTCTATGGGTTCCCTTCCATCCTTCCAAATGTACACACATTTCTTTTGGACCATTTTATGTATTCTGTATAAAAATGATATGTGTATTTTTTATTCTGCCCTGTCTACATAATGCATCTCATACAAGGTTTCATGTCTAAACACTGGTTGACAGCACAGCCATTTTAAAAGAGAGCAAGTACAGAAGCTAAGGGCTTCCCAGGTGGTGCTGCTGGTAAGGAAGCAGGAGACGTAAGAGATGTGGGTTCGATTTATGGGTTGGGAAGATCCCCTGGATGAGGAAATGGCAACCCACTCCAGTATTCTTGCCTGGAGAATGCTATGGACCGAGCCTGGGGGGCTACACTCCATTGGGTCACAAACAGTTGGACACTACTGAATGACTCACACTTGCACTTTTCACAGAAGCTCATGCATTGCAGGCTGAGGGTGGGGGTGAAGGGACAGAGGAGAGACCTGGAAAGGCCAGTTCGCAGAGCTGCGGGCATTGAACACACAGCACAGTATGCGCCCAGCAGCTCTGGCCCCGGGACACCGCCTTGAATGCCCATTGAGCTCCTCTGATCTCAGAGGAGACAGAGGGGAGCAGATCCAAGGTCTACTGCAGTAGGGCAGGGGTTCCTTAAAGAAAAAAAAATGAAGAAATCCAAAAATAATCATAGGTGCAAAACTTATTTAGAATGAGAAAAATCAAAACAAATTACAAGTTTTAAAAAGCTGATGAATTCCACAGACATTACAAAATCCAAAATGATATTTCAGATGAGCTTCTGCCTTTGCCCAGTTCAGACCTCATTCCCCTCCCCTCCACCTGCTCTGGAGCCATTCACATCGCCCCAAGAGGCACCTCTTTGCCCAGCAGAGGGGACATCAGAAACCCACAGGAGCTGTTTGCCTCCCTCCAACCCAGGAAGGCCAGCTATGAATGCCACAACCAGTGACACACCTCCTTATACCCAAACAGACTCTCCTCAGCTTGGCGTCCCCGGAGCCTGATCCCAGTGATGTCCTGACCAACTCCTCCAAGCATCAGGCAGAGTGAAGGGAGATGTCAGTGGTCTTCACAGGTTGCAGTTAAATTATTTCATTTGTGCAATTATCACAAATACCTGTCACCATGGGGACACACTGTGGGAACCCTTCCTGGGCCTGAGAAGGCTCCGGTGCACGGGGGCACCCTGGATTTGAAGTCTCATCAGCTTCCAGTAGCGACATGTCTGCCAGAGCTTTCACCCTTCACTTTGTCTGGTTGACTTTATCACAAGGTAAATGTCACTTCCTCCTGAGCCTTAGCCTACAATAGGGCCTTGCTGTTCTCTCTTATAGAACCCTGCTTTTCCCCTGTTGAGTAGTTTCCATAATTGGTAGCTGTATTTTTGTGTGTTTATTGACTGGTGTCTGTCTCTCCCAGCAGACTGTCAGTCCCAGAGGGCAGGGACCACATCTGTCTTGTCTACTGTGTGTGCCCAGAGTCAGTCCCCCCAGCCCACTACCCACGATGACAGGGAGAGTACACAGCGTGCTGCCGTGTGGGACACTGTAGGCGTCAGAACGCAAAGCACCAAGGGGTGAATGAGCTCCTCTGCTCGCGGCCTGCCCAGTGACCCCCTTCCAGCAGCCAACTGCCTGCTAAGTCCACACAATGCTCAGAGACACACAAAGCCTAAAAGAAAACCAGAGAAAGAAGGGACAGATATCAGGGGAGGTGATGGGGAATCATCAGCAGAGTGGTACACCGTTCATAGCGTTTACTAAAGACGTGGAAAATATATAAAACACGAAAAGACAAAAATAGCGTTCGTGGGTGTGTGTGTTTTGTTTTGAACAAATCAGTAAATTCTGGAAGGTTCAAAAGGAAGCAAGACAGGAAGATGGAATGGGATAAACCTTCTGTGTCACAAGTGAACTACACTATATTATAGATATTCCTTGATTTACATGATGAACCAGATAAACCCACTGTAAGTGGAAAACGCATTTCATACACCTAACCTGCCAAACATCATAGCTTAGCCAGCCCGCCTAAAACATGCTCAGAAGCCTGACAGTAGCCCACAGTTGGGCAAAATCACCTAACACCACGTTAGTTTATAATAAAGAGCTGAATCTCCCGGGTAATTTATTGACTACTCTACAGAAAGTGAAAAGAAAGATGTGGGTGCAGAATGGTTGTCAGTATATCGGCTGTTTACCCTCGTGGCGGCATGGCAGACAGACCTGCCGCTGCCCAGCATCATATATTGCTAATTTGAGGTCAGAATTCAAGATTTGAAGCTCCATTTCCCTTGAATGCCTCTGCAGTATTGTGAAGCTGAAATGTTATAAATTGAACCATTATAAGCTGGAGACTGTTTGTATACAAGTATTTCTTAGAAATATGAAATTAGTCAGGAAAATAGGTTGGCCAAAGAAATAAGAGAGAAAGATTGAGAGATGGAGAGAGGGAGGGAAAGAAGGAGGGAAGGAAGGACGAGCTTGTACTTTTTTAGGAGCTCAGAATTCAGCAAAATGAGTGAAGTTACCTAAAAGGCTGTAGCCATGCTCAGCCTGAGCAGAAACTGACCCCTCAGGTCGGCAGTGTGGTACACCCGATGAATGGGACTTTCAAGTCGTGTCACCGGAATGTGGGCCAAGCAGTGACTTGGTTTTAGGGAGCGGGACTGGGGCTAGCCACCAGCCCTCATCAGAAAGGGCTCTTGCCTGCGCTCACCTGGCCTGAGGGAGCTCTGGCCATCACACATGACAATCTGGGAGCTTCCAGGGGCGGAAGGCTGACACTCCTTCATGTCCACCAGACCTGTTTCCATAGTACCAGAACCCCTCAGGCCTTGTCCACCAGGAGGGGAAGCTGACCACAGGTTTCTGGAAGCAGAACCAGCTCCCCTCCTGGGCCTCTCTGGCGGCCCCTCCCAGCCCCCAGCTCCTCTGTCCCCCCAGGAGGTCCTCTGTCCGCAGCTGTGTCTGTGAGCGACTCTCTGCACCCCCCTTCTCTGGCCCCTTCTTTCTTCTGTCGGCAGGGTAGCTCACGTTCCCCACCCCACCAACTGATCTATTTGAAGAGAATGTGGGGAAACGACTCTTTAATTAATCTCCTGCCTTCATTAATTATTGTAATGGCTTTCAACTTGAGGTGGCGGGGGAGGGGGTCACAATGCGCCTAATATGTTTTGATGTCGACAAACACATTCTCTCCTCGGCAGAGAAAGAAGCCTGCTTGGGGTTTGGGGCTGTGGAGTGATTTACAGAGAACATCAACATCAGAGAAATTCTCCCACTCCAGACTCCTGGGTTGGCTTTCTGGAACTCTCCCCCATGCCCACAGGCTTTCTCTCCCCTTACGATCCGTGTCTCCTTGCCTCACTTGTCCCCCTCTCCAATGCTCCTCCCTCTGTTAACTCATCTTTTTCCCATATTCACATCCCTCTTTTCCCCACCACGCCCCTCTCGCTGCCTCTCTCCTTCTCTCCAAAGCTGAGGAGTCTTAGGTAACAAGGCTGATGAGCAGAATCTCCTGAGCAAACGTCATTGCCTACAAGCAAAGGGGCCAGAGTCCTGAAGGGTACTGTGGGCAGGAGAGGTGGGAACCGGGTCTGCTCTGGCCTGTTTTTCTGTGGAAAGCCCTCAACTGGCCTCTAGAGGTGTCTCACTGTCTTCATGAGAGCAGGCAAAGGTTACCAGGGGAAACTTGTGTAAACAAAATGCTTTCCAGGCCTTCGTGGACCTGGAGAAGTCTTCCAGGTCTGCCATCAGTGGGGAAAAGACAATTTGGGCTGGCAGGATTTCTGGAAAGAAGGAAGGAGATGGAGCTAAGAAAAACAGTCCCACAAATCACTCTTCAATGAGGTGAGTCTCCACGGCAACCTGGCCAGGGCTGAGAACCACAGAGGCAAGAGATGCACTGTTGCCATGGAAACCACATCCTAGAAACCCACTGGTATTGGTCCCTGTTTGCCTTTGCAGATGAGCTGCTGGGGGCAGGGGCTAGACCCCCAGGGTCCCTCAGAGAAATGGGATGGAGGAGAGTGGAAGAGAAGAGGGGAGAGAGACAAGGGGCAGGAGAAAGAAAGGTGAGACAGGAGAGGAGATGGAGAGAAGGAGAGAGAGGGTGACGGAAGGAGGAAGGAGAGAGGAGAAGAGGGACCCAGGTGGCCTCTCAGGTGGATCTTGAGTTCTCGGGGCTTTGCCCAAGAGCAAAGGAAGTACCCGGTGCACTCAGTGTGGGCATGTGTGAGTTGAGTGAGGGGAAGGGGCCTGAGCTGGAGCCCAGGCTAAGCCTCATGCCAGCTGGAGCCAAGGCAACTACTTGTCCTCCTTGCTTTTACCCCATCATCATTCCAAATGAGTAAATGAAGCACACCCAGGGGTACCTGCTCACTGACCACAGAGCAACTCTTCCGAAGGGTCTGGAACCAAAGGAACCCAATTCGGCGTCTCTGGGGCCTCTGCCCCAGGGTGCCCAAGCACAGGGGCTCCAGAGGGAAGGTGACCGAAGTGGGCCCCAAAGCCTGCCGGCCTCTTGCCCTAATTACTCCCAGACACCGTCTGCGGTTCCCTTTTTCTGGGAGTTAAGTGGCCACTGTGTGCCTAGCGCCACCTGCTGGTGACCACTGGAAGCAAGCCAGCCGTGACTAGAACTGGCTGGTCCTAGTGTGACCTCCACTGAGCCGCAGCACCCTCTTCAAGCTAGGTGGCAAACTGGTACCCTCCTTCAAGTCCCTCAGACAGCCTGGGGGCATTATGAACTCTCCAGTCAAATGAGCCATCGTTGCTTTGAGTGTCTGGTCTTGTCAAGTCAGTTCCCTCGCTGGGCTTCCACATCCCATCTGTGCAATGAAGGTCGAGAAGGGCTCTTTATGGCTTGGATAGTCTGATCCCTGGACTCAAGCCAGAATCTAGCTGCTATCTGGAGGATTTCTTTGAGTCTTAAGGGAGACACCAGAACCCCACCCCAATGTACTGTTCCTTGGGCTTGGAGCTCTATAAACCCCACATGGTTCAACGATAGCCTGGCCCAGGAGGATCCAGGGTTTCCCCATCATCTTCCCCTCACCAAGTGAGCCTCAGTGAGAGGGAGACAAAGCTTAAGCACTGTCACACACAGCATGCCCTACCAGACATGCCCCAGACCCCTGCAAACCCGCCTGCTCCTCCTCTGTTGTCTGAAAAATCTCCTGGGTCCACAAAGGCTCCTAGAAGTCTGTCAGAGGGGAAGGGAAGCTGGGGAACCAACATTCTTCTAATCAATGTGGGTGCTCACCACCTCTGAACAAAGAAGTTTCCTTCATTTTCTGTAGCAGAGATGCCTCTTTAGGACACAGTGCTTCCTGAGCACCTGTGGCTGCATCTATGCCTGCTGAACTGTCTGCTGGCAACTGAGAGAGCCAGGGCCACCGTGGAGGAGTTCTGGAGGTGATGGTGGGCACCTTGCTACCCCAGAAAGGCAGGAAGTAAGTAAAGAGAGGCTTTGGGTCAGGAAGGCCAAGTTCAAATCACAGCTTGCCTTCTTAGTAGTTTCATGATCTGCTGCCATTTTCCCACGGCCAACTGGAGGTAATAGCAGTGTCTACCTCCCAGGCTTTTGGTGAAGATTAAATGAGATAATGCATGTGAAGCCCTTAGCACAAGGCCTGGCCCACAGCAGCACTCATCATTACAGACTCAACTCAGAAGGCTCTGGACTTGGACCAGGTCAATTCTGGTTCATTATAATATCAACAACATGTATAAAGTGTTTCTCCTGTTAATAACTATTTGTGGCGCACCTATTATGTGCCAGGCACTGTGCTGCACAGCAGGGCTAGAGCAACAGAGAAGACAGGTGTGATGCCAGACTTCATGGAGTTCCTAGTCTGGTAAGAGGCAAGGGAAAGAGGTAGACAGACCTCAAACAAACAGTGACATGAAAAATAAATTACTCTCCATTCTGAAAGGGAAGCAAAAGTGTGAAAGGAGCATCGGACTAGAAAGCTGACCTGATCTGAGTGGTTAGGGAGGACTGATCTGTCCTCTCCCACTTTCAGGCTGACTGGAATAAGAACACAATGGCTGGAGCTCAGCAATCATCTTGGACCACAAGGCAGGGCTGCTGGATAAGATCAAACTGCGTGCCTGACAGCTTCGTGAAGGTGCCCAACCCCTGTCTGTATTGTCTACTTCTGACTTTTTTTTTTTTTCATTTTCCTGAGGGAACATTATTTTAATCTTATGAACAGTATTATTTTAGATCTTATCTGTCCTTGTCCTCAGAAAGTTCTAAACCACTGGACTGGGGTTAGCAATGAACATGCTGCCTCCTCTTTAGACTGTAAGAATATTGGTGGCAGAGGAGGTGCCCAACCCAGGGTTTCCTCATAAGAAGGAGTTTGCAGAGATAGTTTCATTGAGTGGGAAGGAGTTGACAAGAGACCAAAAAAAAAAAAAAAATCACTGAACAGATAAATTAAGGTGGATGTAAACCTGGGACAAGAAGCCCAAACCATTTCAAGTGATGTCTGAAGACAGAGCTAAAGGAGGGTGGGACAGGGAAACTCTGCAGCCAAGGACAGAATCTAGCAGAACAAGAGCTGAGGGGATTGAACGCAGGGACAGGACTGATCTCCAGAACAAAATACTCTGGGGGTATTAAAGGATTCCTCAGGAATGGCTTCAGCTTGACCCTGACTTTGAATGTAATGTCTGGGGAAGACTCAAGACTTGGGCAACCAAGAGACCTGGTTTTAAATCCTGTTGTGCTGCTTACTGGCTGGGTGAATTTAGGTAACTTGCTTGACCTCTCTGAGCTTCCGTTTACTCATAAAAGAAGTAAAAATAGATGGAATAATATATATGTACCCCCCCACACACACTGCCTGGTATATTGTGGTGGTGGTTGTTTAGTCTCTTGGTCAAGACTGACTCTTTCGCGACTCCACGGACTGTAGCCCGCCAGGCTCCTCTGTCCATGGGATTTCTCAGGCGAGAATACTGGAGTATCAGTATTCAAAGGAAACTGAGCTGAGTGAAGACAGGTGAGTGTGGGGGTACTGGTGGGTGCTACGTTGGATGGGGCTGCGCTAGACACAGCCCCCCAAACCTAGAGAGCCCGCCTCGGTGACGACAGCAAGGCTGGCCTATCACCCCATGAGACTTCTTAGTCCATGTTCTGCCTGGAGGCTCCAGTACCCGGGGCTCTGGATCAAGACAGGCCCCCAGGCTCTTGTTGACAGAGTCTTCTCCTGGGTGGCCTACGTCACCCTGCACCCCCCCCCCCATCCCCTAGAGCTCCCAGCCCAGGCCTGCTACCTCCCAACTGTACAACCAGGTGGGAGTTGCTTTAAACTCTCCAAGCCCCAGAGTCACCATCTGTGAAAAGGGAGAGACGTCTTTTTTTTCTTTGTGGGAGGATGAAATGGGACAAGACTCCTACACCAGGATGAGACCATAGCAAATTCATTCTAATGAAATTGCATACACTCTCTGCCAGAAACCTGAGTTCTGCTAGTACTGAAATGCAAGGCAATTGTAAGCCTGGTCTGGTTGAGCCCAGCACTCACCTGGGGCAGGAAGACAATGATTTGATGGCGGGATGGAAGTCATGTTCCTGCACAAATATTCCACCAGGTGGCGCCATGGTATAACATTCACAGCCCTTCAGGCCAACAAGCCAAGATTGCTGGGGTCTCCAGGTCTACCCTGCGCAAGAGGAACAGGACTTCATGAGCCAAGTCAGAGCTAAAGGAAGTCTGAAGCTGTATCATTCTTCATAGCTTCCCTCCATCTCCTTCACCTAGATCTTCATCAAGAGTGTGGTGGGAAGACAGTGGGGGAACAGGGACAGTGACAATGGTGATGCCAAGCCGTGCCAGCTGCAAAGTTCACTAACCATCTCCTATGGGAGAGGCTCTGCGGCAGGGACTGTGGAGTTTTAGAGCGGAGAGGGGCCTTCGAGGAAACCCACCCATGCCGCTTCATTTTTCCAGAATGGAGAGAGGCCAGCAGAGGGTAACGCCTGTCTGTCAGAGGTGGTAGAGGCCAGTCAGGCTCACCTTGGGGCTCAGCATGACTCAGGACGATGGGTTTCCAGTGAAGCCTCCACAGGTGAGGGCAAAGCCAGGGGAAGACAGGAAAGTCAATCCATCCAGCTGCAAAGGGGATTGAGGAGACCAACTGGGTGTGACTTCCTAGGCTATTCCTGCCGCACTCTCTCCTGGCACACAGAACACCCTCCCTGAGTGTCTGCTGATTGGACTGCCCTCCTGGGACAAAGATTAAACCATCCAGGAAACTTCTTCCTCCAGCCCTGAAGAATGAGGGCATTTCTGTCAGGGCCCCCATATTTCAGAGAAGCAGCCCCATGAAGTGGCTCAAGGTCAGAGCTGCAGGCCCTTGGGGGTCAACTGGGTCAACCCCTTATGGTACAGGTGACTCCGAGGAGGGCAGAAGAGAGTCAACAACTCACTCCAATACCAAAACTCAACAAAATGAAGCAGATTTCTATGCACTAATATGAAGCGTGTCCAGGATATACTGTTAAATTTTAAAGAGAAGAAAATGGATTTAATTTTCCATTATTTATATTTTAAAAGAAGATAAAATTACTACATTTGTGTTTGCAGATATTTGCATAAATAAGTTCTGGAAGGATTTGACAGATGCTAAGAACGGTAGTTCGGAGAAGGCAATGGCAACCCACTCCAGTACTCTTGCCTAGCAAATCCCATGGGCGGAGGAGCCCAGCGGGCTGCAGCCCATGGGGTCATGAAGAGTCAGTTAGAGGGTGAAGGGGGGAATGGATGGATGGGTGAGGAGGGGGAAGGAGGGAGGCTTTGCCTGCATGCATCTGTACATTGCCTGGTCTTTGAACCATGCAAACGAAGTGTTTTTCAGACTAAATTTTTAAAATATTCTTATGGCTGATTCACGTTGTTGTATGGCAGAAACCAACAAAAACTGTAAAGCAATTATCCTCCAATTTAAAAACACTTTTAAATAGCTTGCCCAAGATCATACAATGTTTCCCAGAGTTGTAGAATACTTTCAGATGGCAGGGTATGAAATGATTTGCCGTTCACAAGATGATGGTAAGCAATTCACAAACACAGCACTGAGTCCTCCCGTGAGAAAGCCGTTCCCTTTCCATTTCTCTCCAGTCTTCTGAATCCATCAAGGGGAGCATCTCAGCGAGATGCCAATGGGTCTTTAACACCTCTCCAAATCCTCATAAACCACCTTTTTAACAAAGAAAACAGGTATCAGACATAGAGCCTTGGCCGACAGGGGTGGCTACTAGCTAAGTGGTGAAAATGAAATCATGTCATTTTCTCTACACTAAATTTATTTACTAATATTTATGAGGAATGGCAAGGAACACTGGCCTTCCATTTGCAATAGTAATATGAGTCTTCCTTTTCAAAATACTTTTAAGTAAAATTTGTGTTGCTCTAAAGAAAACTATTATGTAAACCCTAATGCCACTGCTGTGTGAGCATGGTATAATCAAGTGCTAGCCTTGTGCCAAAAACTGCTAAGTATTTCCCATGAATTTATATACTGATCCTCCTGCCAGTGGGAGGTGCAGATGAGGACATGGAGAGGCAGGGAGAATGTGGACCTTGCCCAGGGTCACTGGTTGACTGGACGTGGAGTTGGGAATTCGGCATCCAGCCCCCCGTAGGGCCCAGCAAGCAGCACAAGGAGGCGTAAGCCTTAAGCCTTGGTCTCCCGTGGTGGCACCCAGCTAGACAGGCTGCAAGTTTCTCTCTCCACCTGGCTTTGGGGGCACAGCCCTCTGCCCCCCTCATCCTCGCCTGTCCGGTCCTTCAGGGACCCTACATGAGATAATCGGATTTCTCTCCTTGTCAGTTTGCAATGAAAATGTCACATGTTCAGGAAAGCAGGGAAGAGGGCTGCACCCCATTCCAGTGGCTGCGGCCCGGAGCTGGGAAGCTCTAGAGGCACCCCCAGCCAGGCAGCTCAGCTAGAATCCTTCTACCCACCCTGTGCCCTCTGCCCTCACAGAACTGATCTGATGGTCACATGGGTGCCAGCAGGTGGTGAGGCCTGTGACTACCCTGTCTCTCTCCTCTCTCGGGACACAGGCACCTCGGCCCAGTCGGGGTAAACTTATCCACAACCCTCCATCAGAATCACCTGGGGGGGCTTTGTTAGTGGCAGGTTCTGGGCCACACCCCTCAGCGCATCTGAGAGTCTATGGTGAGGCCTGGGGATCTGCATCTGAAACAAGTCTGTAGGTAATGCTAACGAATCCTAGCTCTAACCACGGCTCACTTAGGGGTTGAAGAGGTGGGGGGATCCTCGGGTGGATTATGTATGCTCTCCAGTGGCTCAGACAGGAAAGAATCAGCCTGCAATGCAGGAGACCTGAGTTTGATCCCTGGGTCAGGAAGATTCCCTGGAGAAGGAAACGGCAGCCCACGCCAGTATTCTTGCCTGGAGAATCCCACGGACAGAAGAGCCTGGTGGGCTACAGTCCACGGGGTCGCACAGAGCCGGGCAGGACTGAGCGACTGACACACACACAGTGCGCTCAGCAGGGAAGGACGGTGCTGATAGGACCGATGACGTTCTGGTGACAAACGACACTGGGTGCTCAGCACAGTGTCAGGCACACAGCACGTTCAGCAAACCTCTCCTGTCCTGACACGAGACAGGTAACAAGCCTCCGCTTAAGGAGTGACAGAAGCAGCTGCATTGCTTCTCCAGCAGAAGCGGGGCGGGTGGTGACACGGGTCACAAACGCCCAGCGCTGCCCCTGGGTTCCGGCTGCCTGGACATGGGGACTGCTCTGGCTGAGCCCACTGCACTGCTTCAAGGGGCAGCATCTGAGGAGGTGCAGGAGTTGGAGCATTCTCCCCCCACGCCCCCTGTCTGTCTCCCTCACCCACTGCACCAAGCGTGATCCCCAAGGCTCTGGGCAGCAGGAGGGACCCAGACCATTACCGCTCACTGGAGATGAGCAACAAGGTTCTAGAGGCTAAGTGAGCCGTCCAAGGTCACAGACTCACAAAGCAGAGCAGAGCCTACAAACAAACAGGCTTCCTCCAGGGCCCAGCCATCCAGTGTGCGGGGCCTTCTCTGCCCTCATGGTCAGGCATCCCTGGGCAGAGGCTCTGACCACCACAGCAGGGCTTTTCCCTTACTTCAGAGAGCTGGAGTCCTCGGTTAGAAAGCCTGGCTCCCTGCCTCTGCTAAATGGCCCAAGCAGAGTCCCAGAGCTGCCAACACTGTTTAGCTCTGTCTCAGGCTTGGTGCTTCTTCTGGGGAGACAGAGCTGTGGTCCCTACTTGCAGGCTAGCTGGTGGGTGGGGAGGGGTAGACGGTGTGAGCAAAGGGCTTGGAACTTGTGGAAGGGCCCAAGAGGCCGCTGGTGCTCGGAGATGGAGCAGCCACAGATGGTGGGGCCAGGAGCTCCTCCCCAGACAGCCCCAACTAGGGGTTTGAAAAAGCCCCACGGGGGGACAATGGTTGTCTCCAGCCTCACAGAGGCAGCAGAGGGAACCCAGCTGTGGCTTCTGAGGCAGTCAGGCCACAAATCCAACCTGACATGGAAACACAGGGCTCCGAGGATTAGCCCTAGGGATTAGTAGAAACCTCCATTGAAATCTGCCCTCAAGGTGGCCCGGTCTGGGGGGTCCCAACACGTAGCAGGCAGCGTGGTGGGTCAGGGAGCAGAGGAGGAAGGGGCCACGCTGTTCAGCAAACCTCCAGCTAGGACGCCCACTAGGCCAAGGCAGCCCTCGGCCTCACTCGGGCCCATCGCGGTCTGCATCTGGCCACCTCCACCTGCTTAGAACACGCCTGCAGCACAATTTCTTGGTGGCGAGGGTTTACCAAAGGACCTCAGACAGGAGGCAGAGACGGCTTGTATTACTAGCAGGTCCAAAGGCTGCACGACCCCAGGAGGCGCCTTCTCTCAGCATACTGCCTCTACGAGGCAGATTTTCAGACCCTGGACCTTGAGAAATGAGGCAGGACATTGGTTAGCAATCTGCCTGGAGCCCAAGAGGCACAGGGAAGGTGGGCTGAGGAAAGGAGGGTCAAGAGGGGCCCCTGGGACCCCAGCCCACTTCAACCACAGAAGCTGTATTGGGTCTATGTCTTGAGTGTTGAGCTCAAGCGGCAAACAGCACTTCTTACTTCAACAACTCACTTTTTTCAAATCCCCACTTCTTCCCTTAAGCTGGCTAGCAAGTCCATGGAGAACGGGTGGGGGTGGGGAGCGTGCCACTGCCTCAGGGGCTGACACCGGGGCTCCTCCCAGCCCACAACCTAGCTCTTGCCCATCTGCCTCCTTCTAGTGGGAGCAGGGAGGAGGGCCCTGCCTTCTCTAAAGCAGTCTCAATTCTCCCCCAAGGCTGCAGGCTTTGGGAATGGAAACTGAATTACAGAAAAAGACACAGTTCTCAGTCCTCCTGAATTTATGGACTCAGATTCATAGCCCTTCAAGGAATTTTATACGTTGAAGGTTCACTTAAGATTTATTTCTTCAGAGCTCTACAAGCCAAGAAGGCAGGGAAAGCTCAGCCTCAGGGGAAGCTGTAGGGGTCGTCCCTCCCCCAGGGCTGCTGGGCTGGAGCCACTGGGGGCGGGGGGGAGCAGGCGGCGGAAGTGCCCCAGGAGGAAGTGCCCCAGGAGACAGCCGGGAGAGCAGCCAGGCCTGGGTACCCCCTCCCCTGCCCAGGCCCCAGAGGAGCCACTGGGAGCTAGACTCCTTCCCAGTCTACAGAAATAGAGACACAGAAGACCCTGAGAAGAAAGTCCTGTTTGAACAGCATAAAGCTTCCCCTGGGAGTGTCTGTGATAAAAGCCACCAGCTCCCTCCAGGGCACAGGGTTGGTGAGGAGAGGGTTCCGTCCCCCATAGCACACAGGCTCTCAGCAGGGACAGGAACCATCTCCACCTCTCCCCAAGTCTCCCCCACATATACCCCATGAAGGTCTGCTGCCCCGGGCTGGGCTTTCAAGAAGCACCTCCCAAACCTGCCTTCCTCCCCCAAACCACCAGACCCAGAAGGAGGACCCTAAATGAAGGGTGACAAGTCTGGTCCCCGGGCATGGGGAGCCCTCAAGCTCACCCAGCCTCTCTCTGACCTTTGATGATCAGCCCACTGAAGGCCCAGAGCCCCCAGGCATCCAGTGCCACCCCGGCCCCCCAGCAGGGCCTCCACACAGACCCAGGGCTCAACCAGCCATAGCTCAAGGCCGCTACTCACCAAAAGCCGGGCACCCTCACCCTGCGTGCACCGACTGGTCAGTGCCAAGACCTCTGCTTTCTGGGGAGAGTGTCCCGAGGTTAGAGGCCGTGAGAGCCTTGGGAGGCTGAGGGAGGGCTGAGCAGCCTCTGGTCCGAGCCCCTGGGCCAGGGAGACCTGCACTCCAGCTGTCCTGACACAGCCCACAGCCTCACTGGTTGTTCTTATCAGAGGACCTGCCCCACGCCACCCCACCCCCAACAAGGCCCACAGCTAAGAGTGAGCCAGTTATCCAAGCATCAGTCAAAAGGCCCAACTCCAGGCTTTACCTGGCCCACTGCCCCTGCTCTCAGAGGCTGCAGGGAAAAGGTTAGAAACCACCCCCCCAAGGTCAGTACCCGCCTCTGCCCATTTCACCAGCCCCAGCCACTCCCAAACCACCCTTACCATGTCTTCCAGATCTCCATGCAGCCGTACTACCCATGTCTTTACATGGACACACTTTTACTTAAATTTCTTTATTGAAAATGCCACCACAATAAGTAGAATACCAGTACCACGTGTCATAAATAAAAGGTAGCCAATAAAAATATACCATTAAAATGGAACGGAGCTATAAAAGTCTGGAAACTTTTCCCACTAAGCCCCAGGCCTGCTCCCTAGTAACGGGGAAGCCAGCCCGTGTTCTGGGCATGAGAACACATTGGCACCTAGCAGAGACTTTCTTCTTGGCATAAAAGGATTGGAAGAGAATTGGAAAGAGAATCCCTCTTTTGCTGTGACTTTGTGCTTAATGTCTGACACTAGCTAAACACGTCTCAAGGGAATGAAGTGGGGATCCACCCGATCCTTTGGGAATGTTGGACTAGAGGCTCCCTCCGCCTCTTGCTTAACACAATGTACACACAGGCTCTCTGAGCACACCCTCAAGGCACCGGTGTGGAACTCCTCCCCACGTGCCTGCTCTCACACCGAGGCCCCAACGCTCCCCCTCCCACACACCTGCCCCCCAGCAGCCCCTGGAGGTCACCGCTGACTCAGGTGGGACACCAGGTAGACGAGGCCCACCAGCAGGAGCCCGCGCACGCCGAGCATCATGAGCAGGAAGAGCAGCAGGATGGAGGTCACCGGCTCCACGGCGTGGTTGCCCAGATGCCATTGTGGGAAGCCCATATTCACCAGCTGCCGGTTGAGGTCATTGAAGGGGGACTGGGCGGCACCCAGCCTGGCGCCTGCCTGCTGCTGGCGGGGGCCGGGACCCCCCAGGGAGGCACCGTGGCCCCTATTGAGAAAGCTCTGCGAGGTGAAGACAGAGAGAGACGAATGAATCCAGAGAAAGCTTCCCTGGAGTTGAGGCACTGGAGGCAGGAGGATGCCTGCCCTCCCCTAAGACCACCTGGGGCCACCCCCTCCTTTCTCAGCAATCCCCAAATGCTACCCATACCACTATGGGTAGCCCAAATGCCAGCCTAACCACTGAGTCACAAGCTCTCAGAGCACAGAAAATGCCAATCCATATTCCCTATGTCACGTGAGAGAGAGTAGAGGAAGGAGGCAACGAGATAAGACTACAGGGCGTGGCTTCTGGGAGGACATTTTTAACCTCCTCCTTCCTTCTTTTCAACTCCTCATCGTGCAGCCATGGGCTCATCTTCTCCACTTATTCTCCAGCTTCTCTCTCATCCAACAGACTCTAAAAGATGCTGGCTCCAGTAGGGGTTGCTGACCAGATTACGGGAGAGAGCTCTTGGGTTTGAAGTCTGGGAAGGCTGCCTGGAGAAAGGAGAGCTGGGGAGGCAGAGGGCTGAGAAATAAATCTACTGGGGTTTTCCCCAAGCCTTAAACCCCCAGGCTGCCCAGCCCTGCTCTCTATAAACAGGGCTTCAGTACAGAGAAGGTTAATCACCAGCAAGGGAGCCTCTGGGATCGAAGAAGTAATTGGTACATTGGACAGGAGACCAGCTGCTCTCATCCACAGGGCTGGGTGCCTACCTGTCGAGGAGTGCTACTGCGCGGCTGGGTAGTATTCCTCACGCGGGGGTCATCATCCTGCACAATTTCCCCATTGGCCAAGATCCGAACCATCCTTCCAGGCTGCACCTTTCACCAGGCCTCAAAACACCTGAAGGAAAACATTCACCAAAGAGATGCTTGCTTTCAGTGGGAAAAACTGCAATTCTGGGTGCTCACATTGGTGACCCAGGCTGAGCAGATGGTGTGTCTAGTTAATAAAGACAAGAGAAACAAATACTAGCTGTTTGAAAGAGTCCACTAGGAAAACTATCAAAAGGACCTTCGAGGGACTTCTCTGGCAGCCCAGTGGTTAAGACTTCTCACTTCCAATGTAGGGGGCATGTGTAAGTTCCCACTTGCTGCAGGGCGAAAAAAAAAAAAAAAAAAAGATCCTTGGAGAAGGAAGTTTTATTATTAATCACCACCGCCAGCAACAAAGGAGATGACAACTCTTGCTCATCAAGTCCACCCAGGCTCATCTCACTCACACCTCCCAACAATCTTCCAGGGCTGCTCCAGCTAGAGACCCAGAGGGGCTTACCTCACTCACCTAGGACCACCCGTTCATGGCCAGCAGAGAAAGAACATGAAACCAAGAGCTCTGGCCCAAGGTCCCTCCCTGTTACTAACTGTGGAGTTCAGTGTCTCCATTTCCCTTCCGTTAAACAATGGTCCAGTGTGCAGTTCCTTCGGAGAGATGCTAGGGACTCAGGCCTTCTGCCCGAAGGAGGCAGGGCCCACTTCAGAGCTGCTTTCCTGCAAAGGGCTTACCCTCAGCTGTCCCTCACCTCTCAGCTAACACCAGGAGGGCGGGGCCAGCCTTCCCGAAATACAGGATGGGGGATGCTGCTGCGGACCTGGGAGCGGAAGGGAGAAAAGGAGCGGGGAGGGCCCCAAGGGAGTCCATGGCTGGAGCTGGGGGTCCTTCCACGCTTCTCCCCGAATCTGGGTCAAGGCCATTATTTCTCAGAATATGAGCCACAGTTTTCGTCTAAATTTTCAAAAGCACTCGTAACACACTCGCCAAAAGGGGTTAAGAGCCCTTTTCCCTTGCCCAAGGCATGGACAGGCGGATCCCCTTTTTGAAGCCTGCTGGCCCTTGCAAATAACCAAGAGGGTCCAAGGGCCCTCCGCAGTCCCTTTGTGCCTCGCCATCCCGCCCCGCTGGGTGGGCTGAGGGTGCGGTGGGCCCTTCCAGCTCCTGCCACTATGGGAGGTGGGGGTGGGGAACGGGGCTGGCAGGGCGCGCTGCCGGGGTGGGAGGGGCCGCTGCCCGGGCCGCGGAGCCCGACTCCGAGACCAGGCCCAGGGGAAGGGAGGAATGCACCCTCGCTCCCCCGCGCCCAGGGTCTCGGACACTCACCTGCGGGCGCGGCTCCCGGGCCCCGGTGGCGTCCACTCGCCGCGGCTCCCAGGCCGCTTCCTCCCACCTGACCTCACAGGAAGCGCGCGCCGCAGCCGCACTGCCCCGCAGGTGGCGCGGCAGCTCCCTCTGTAGGCCTCTGGGGGAACTGCAGCTGCCGGGACCCAGGCGGCGCAACACGCGGGAGGAGGGAGACACACCCGCCAGAAGAGGAACTGAAAGAGGTCCCGGTGCACCTCAGGACTGGGAGAGAGGGAGTGCGGAGGAAGGAGGAGCGCAAAGAGAAGGGAGAAGGGGCGGAGGAAAAACTAGGATGTGGGGGAGCCTCCGACCTGGGGGCCACAGGCTCAGCCCGCCGCTATGAGTGGCTGAGCCTTTAGGTAGGACCCACCCCGGCCCTCTAGGAAGTCCAACCCCACTTCCAGTTCTGGAAGTGAAACGCAAAGGAGAAAGTGAAATGAAAGTCACTTAGTCGTGTCCGACTCTTTGTGATCCCATGGACTATACGGTCCATGGAATTCTCCAGACCAGAATACTAGAGGGGGTAGCCTTTCCCTTTTCCAGGGGATCTTCCCAACCCAGGGATTGAACCCAGGTCTTCCATATTACGGACAGATTCTTTACCATCTGAGCTACAAAGGAAGCCTACAAATATTGGAGTGGGTAGCCTATCCCGTCTACAGCAGATCTTCCCAGTCCAGGAATCAAACCGGGGTCTCGAGTTGCAGGCGGATTCTTTACCAACTGAGCTATCAGGGAAGCCCTGACAAAGAAAAAAAGAGAAGATATATCTATCTGAATGCAGTGCTCCAAAGAATAGCAAGGAGAGAAGAAAGCCTTCCTCAGTGATCAATGCAAAAAAAAAAAAAAAAAGAGGAAAACAATAGAATAGGAAAATTTAGAGATCTCTTCAAGAAAATTAAAGATACCAAGGGAACATTTCATATAAAGATGGGCACCATAAAGGACCGAAAAGGTCTGGACCTAACAGAAGCAGAAGATATTAAGAAGAGGTGGCAAGAATACACAGACGAACTATACAAAAAAGATCGTCATGACCCAGATAACCACGATGGTGTGATCACTCACCTAGAGCCAGACATCCTGGAGTGTGAAGTCAAGTGGGCCTTAGGAAGCATCACTACGGACAAAGCTAGTGGAGGTGATGGAATTCCAGTTGAGCTATTTCAAATCCTGAAAGATGATGCTGTGAAAGTGCTGCTCTCAATATGCCAGCAAATTTGAAAACTCAGCAGTGGCCACAGGACTGGGAAAGGTCAGTTTTCATTCCAATCCCAAAGAAGGGCAATGCCAGTGAATGTTCAAACTACCATACAATTGCACTTATCTCACATGCTAGCAAAGTAATGCTCAAAATTCATCAACAGTACATGAACCAAGAACTTCCAGATGTTCAAGCTGGATTTAGAAAAGGCGGAGGAATCAGAGGAATTGCCAATATCTGATGGATCATAGCGAGTTCCAGAAAAAGCAAAAGAGTTCCAGAAAAACATCTACTTCTGCTTCATTGACTATGCTAAACCCTTTGACTGTGGATCATAACAAACTGTGGAAAATTCATAAAGAGTGGGAATACCAGACCACCTTACCTGCCTCCTGAGAAATCTGTATGCAGGTCAAGAGGCAACAGTTAGAACCTGACATGGAACAACAGACTGGTTCAAAATTGGGAAAAGAGTACAACAAGGCTGTATATTGTCACTTTGCTTATTTAATTTATATGCAGATGGACTGGATGAAGCACAAGCTGGAATCAAGATTGCTGGGAGAAATATCAATAACTTCAGATATGCAGATGACACCACCCTTATGGCAGAAAGCAAAGAGGAAGTAAAGAGCCTCTTGATGAAGGTGAAAGAGGAGAGTGAAAAGACTGGCTTAGAACTCAACATTTAAAAAAACTGAGATCATGGCATCTGGTCCCATCAGTTCATGGCAAATAGATGGGTAAACAGCGACAGACTTTATTTTCTTGGGCTCCAAAATCACTACAGATGGTGACTACAGCCATGAAATTAAAAGATGCTTGCTTCTTAGAGGAAGAACTATGACAAACCTGGACAGCATATTAAAAAGCAGAGACATCACTTTGGTGACAAAGGTTCACTAGCTAAAGCTATGGTTTTTCCCAGCAGTCATAGTCCAACAAGAGTTGGACCATAAAGAAAACTGAGCACTGAAAAATTGATGCTTTGAACTGTGGTGTTGGAGAAGACTCTTGAGAGTCACTTGGACAGCAAGAAGGTCAAACCAGTCAATCGTAAAAGAAATCAACCCTGAATATTCATTGGAAGGACTGATGCTGAAGCTGAAGCTCCAATACTAGCCACCTGATATGAAGAACTGACTCATTAGAAAAGACCCTGATGCAGAGAAAGTTTGGAGGCAGGAGGACAGAGGATGAGATAGTTGGATGACATCACTGACTGGATGGACATGAGTTTGAGCAAGCTCCGGAAGTTGGTGATGAACAGGGAAGCCTGGTATGCTGCAATCCCAGGGGTCACAAAGAGTCGGACATGACTGAGCAACTGAACCGAATGGCCCTGCCCTCAGGGAACTCCAACTCCACTTCCAGTGTGGAACTTCCCAGTGGGGAAGACGAGGCATGAAACGCAGGACAAGTGCAACAAACTGTAACGTGAAGGAAGAAGGCAGGCTTCCTAGAGGAGGTGGTCTTTGAACTGGAACCAGAATGGTAGGTAGGAGTTTACCTGTCAGGCAAATAGGGAAGGGCACCTGGCAAAAAAAGTGAACGATCAACCTCTGCCTCTTTCCCAATGTCTTCAATCCCTGCCCAGCCTAAGCTTCTCCCAGTGGACCTGTTCGCCAGTGGGAGGCAGTGAACTCTGCAGTCCCACAAGGTGAGTCAGACTCTGGCAAGGTACCGAACTGCTCAGTTTCCTTATCTGCAAAATGGGGCTAATCAGAGCAGTTGCCTTCAGTATTGCTGTGAAGATTAAGAAGGGTTTAATTAAGATTAATTAAGAAGATTAAGAATTGAGAGTCTCTGGCACATGGCAAGTGTTGATAACCATTTGTTGTGATTATCAATCAGTAGATGTTTCTGGGAGCACATGTATATAGTGTTAGTCATTCAGTCTTCTCCGACTCTTTGTGAACCCCATGAACTGTTGCCCTCCAGGTTCCTCTGTCCATGGAGTTCTCCAGGCAAGAATACTGGAGTGGTTTGCCATTTCTGGGAGCAGATATATATAAGGACATATATAAGGACCTAGATGCTCATTGGCCGCTAGGTGGAGGAAGAGAAAGAAGATTGAGACTTAGACCTTGCTTCAAGGGCTCATCTTCTGCCAATATGGTTTAATTATTTGATTATGAAAACTTATCAAGGGACTTCCTGGTAGTCCAGTGCTTAAGATTTCACCTTCCAATGCAGGAGGTGAGGGTTCAACCCCTGGTCAGGTAGCCAGGATCCCACATGCTTCATGGCTGAAAAACCGAACATAAAACAGAAGCAATATTGTAACAAATTCAATAAAGACTTTAAAAATCTTTAAGAAAAAAAGAAAACTTAGGAAAAAAATGTTGAGCAGGTCCCCCAATATCTGTATATTATTTGTGTATTATTTATTTGTTTATAAGTTATACATGGGTGCTGTGAGAGCAGATTGGCATTATTGATAAAATGTGGATGCTAGAGCCAACCTGGATTGGAATCTTGGCACAGCTGCTTTCTGATGGTGTGATGGGCCAGTTACTCAACCTTTCTGGCCTCAGTTCCTTCGTCTGTAAAATGCATATAGTAACAGTAGCCATTTCATCAAGCTTTTGTGAAGCACGCAGTGCTTAGATGAGAGCCTGGCCACAGTAAGTTCTCAGTAGCCACTGTCATCTCTACAGCTCCACTACATTAAGTCAATTGTAAAGCATGTACATTAGAAAAGAATGATATTTCAAATAAATATAAGCTGAAATCCTAGTACTTTCTCCCTACACTCTTGATGCAGGTGGATATAGCACATACACGGAAGGGGTGATCCCAAGGCAGGGTGCCCAATTGTCAGAGGGGGTCTGTGGATCTCAAAACTGTCTGCATGTTGGAATTATCTGGGGTGTTTAAAAACAATCTTGATGCCTGAGTGCCACCCCAGAGATGACAATGCCATTGATATGGGATAGAACCTGAACATGAAGAGGTTTTTTTTGGGGGGTGGGGTGTGCTGCACTGCATGGCATGTGGGATTTTAGTTCCCTGAACAGGGATCAAGCCTATGCCCCCTGCAGTGGAAATGCAGAGTCTTAAGCAATGCGCCACCAGGGAAGTCCTGAAGAGGTTTTACAGAACAAATTCCAGCTGATTCTAGTGAATAACCAGGGCAGAGAACCACTACCTTTCATAAGTAGAGCTCCATAAGTGAGGTGACTGCGGTCACTGAGGTGACTCAGTGGTAAAGAGTCTGCCTATCAAAGCAGGAGCCGCAGGAGATGTGGGTTCGATCCTTGGGTCGGGAAAATCCCCTGGAAGAGGAAATGGTAACCCACTCCAATATTCTTGCCTGGACAATCCCATGGATAGAGGAGCCTGGTGGGCTACCGTCCCTGGGGGTCTTGAAAGAGTCAGACATGGCTGAGTGACCACGCAGGGACACTTAACCCAGAAGCCCCAAGAAGGGAGAAACCTCTGTGGGCTGAGGGGAAACAGGAAATAAGAGATGTTTCTAGGAAGGCTTGAGCTGGTGCAGCAGCTGCCAAGGAGATACAGTCCAGCCGGAGATAACCGTGAGAGCCCAGAGGAGGCAGTCCCTTCAGCGAGGGGAGCTCTAGAACAGCTTTAGAAGGCAGTCATGTTTGACTGCACTTGGAAAAGCCCTGTCATTACCAATATAAATAGCTTCAGGACTGTGAGTCACTCTTCCTTCCTCTCCACTTCCTTCAGATATCTCCTCTGCTCGGGAACCTGCAGTGGTTCCGTATTATCTGCTCCGGTGAGAACCAACTAATTGACAGGCTCCAATAACACTCCAAATCTGGCCCGAGTACACTCTTACCAAACCCCTCCCTCAGCTCCGCCTGCCCAGTCTCTTCACTCTCCCAGATGTACATCACCCCAAGTCATGCTTTGCTTGGGCCTGTCTGTCCAAATGCCCTCCCCACCTAATCTAAATCCCACCCCCACCCTCCAATTTTAATGCCAGTGATACAAACATCAGTTCCAATGGTTCCATGGGATAATAATCTCTAAGTGTGCAGAGTCCCTGCCACTTTCAAATACTTTTCCAGAGATCACATCATCTTTTTTGATTATGAAATAGGAAACATGTATCTTATCATTCCCCTTTCGCTGATTAAAAAAAATAATAATAACAAAGAGTCAGATTCTAGATGACCACCCCAAGGTCAGTGGCAGAGCCAGGGTTCAGATGAACAGATTCCCCCAGCTCTGGACTCACCTACCATCAAAAAGCCTCCCCCTGCTTTGCCCCATCTTTGCTACCCTTCTACTGTGCACTCCCCCATCCGATACCGTTAACGCAAGACTGGCCCCAGGTTGTGGCTTACTCCCAGCAGGTGCCCGGTAAAAATATGCTCTTGGCTTTTCTGGTCTTTGCAAAGTCACTATTACACACTGAAGTTTGACAAGCACTACTTTAGACCAGTGGCTTTTCAAACTCTTTTTATACATTATATATCATAACCTAGTAGCCACACACACACACACACACACACACACACACACACACACACACGAGAAACGGATGTTACAAAAACAGTAGGGTATTGCTGATCCTGTTTGTGACACCAATTGTCTTACTGTTTGCTGAACCCAGGGTAGGCAGGGTGCAAGCTAAGAGGTTGGAAGAAGATACCAGGAACCACAGGGGCTGCAGACATGTTTATTCTCTCCTGGCTGTCATGGCGGCCGTAACACAGCCTCTCTCCTGGCTCACGCAGCAGCCATAGCAGCAGCCATAACCTCATACGGCATGAGCGTGATGCCGCTCAGTTGTAGCATTGGTACAGCAGCAGCCAGGGCTCTCATGGTGAGCTCACAGTCATACGGCACAAAGTAGCCAGTGGCCAACCCGGTGAGTACCTGGTGAAGTGCACGGGCAGCGCTATAAGTGGCCTCAGCTGTTACACCATCATGCAAAGTCATTGTTTACAAAACGGGACAAGAGGGCGTGAGAGTGTGGGGCAAGAGAGCCTGACTGGTGCCATCTTGTTAATTTCCCCACAAGCAATATCCCCGCTATATGAGCTGCTGCTGCTGCTAAGTCTCTTCAGTCGTGTCCGACTCTGTGCGGCCCCATAGACAGAAGCCCACCAGGCTCCCCCGTCCCTGGGATTCTCCAGGCAAGAACACTGGACTGGGCTGCCATTTCCTTCTCCAATGCATGAAAGTGAAAGGTGAAAGTGAAGTCGCTCAGTCGTGCCCGACTCTTAGAGACCCCGTGGACTGCAGCCTACCAGGCTCCTCCGTCCATGGGATTTTCCAGGCAAGAGTGCTGGAGTGGGTTGCCATTGCCTTCTCCGATATGAGCTACACAGCCACATGTTCTATTCTGTAGGAAAGAAAATGCTAATCAAGACCTCACTTGATTTCTCTATCCACTAATACAATGGTTCTCAAACCTCCTTGCATATTAGAATCACCAAAGGGAACTTTCATAAACTGTGGGTGCCCAAACCAATTGAATCAGAACCTCTAAGAGGTAAAGCCCAGGCATTTCCATTCTAGGTGACTGAACAGGCACTCAAGGTTGTGGACGCCGGTGTGTTTTTTAAAACACTGTGGTAGATGCTCCTTTGCCAGATGGCTACCCTGAAACTTAAAGCCTCTTCAGATACAAAGCAGCAAATTCCACTTTGCTATGGCTCAGTGGGTAAAGAATCCACCTGCAATGCACAGGAGATGTGGGTTCAGTCCCTGGGTCAAGAAGATCCCCTGGAGAAGGAAATGCAACCTGCTTCAGTATTCTTGCCTGTAAAACCCCATGGACAGAGGAGCCTGGTGGGCTACTGTCCAAAGGGTCACAAAGAGTCAGACACGAATAAACACGCAGGCACGGCAACAAGATAAGCTTGAAATAATAGCTCAAGCCCCAAATAGGAACATTGGCCAGGGTACATCATCATAATTACAGTCACTTGCCTCCTTTGAATATCCAAATGCTGACAGTAAAGACCAACACTGAGTCCCCACTATAGTACCAGTCCTCAAGGAGACCCTCTGGCTACTTGGTGACAAGTTGATTTCATTGGGCCCTTTCCAGCCTGGAAGTGCTGAAGATTCCTTCTGGCAAGGATGAAAACACACTCCAGGAGTGAGTGTGCCTTTCTGGCCTAAAGGGCCTCACTTAGCACCATTTCTCTTGTGTGTGTGCTCACTCACTCAGTCATGTTCAACTCTTTGCAGCCCCACGGACTGTAGACCGCCAAGCTCCTCTGTCTATGGAATTTTCCAGGGAATAATACTGGAGCAGGTTGCCATTTCCTAGTCTAGAGGATCTTCCTGACCCAGGGATCAAACCCATGTCTCCTGCGTCTCTTGCATTGGCAGGCAGATTCTTCACCACTGGGCCACCTGGGAAGCCCCATACATCTTACAGAGTGTTTAGTCTACAAGTATGGAATCCCATATTACATTGCATTAGACCAAGAGGTCCTATTTTTACAGCAAAACAGGTGCAGATCATGCTCATGACCATGGGATCCACTGGTTATATTACATATGTCACCAGAAGGAAATTACTGGCTGGAATGAAAATTACAACAGCCCACTGAATGCACAGTCAAGTGCCAGCTCAGAGGCAGTTCTCTGCAAAGATGAGGTGCCATTCTCAAAGATGCCAATCTCAAAGATTCTGTACCTTCGATCAAAGACCTTTACAAGCTGTTGTTTCAGTTAGAAATGCATTAAGAAGCCAAGGAACAGAAGCAGCAGTAACTGATGCCAGAAAACGCAGCAAGAGTCCTGTTCAACTAACAGTGCAACCTGAGTACTTCGGGTTCTTGTGTCTGGAGACTTGCAGGCTTGAGTCACTGTCTTGGCAGGAGTAACTGGCCCTGGTCACCAGGGGGAGGTAGGACTGCTCTTACAAAATGGGGACAGAGGACCATGTTTGGCACCTAGGTGATCCACTTGGATGCCTCTGGGTTCTCCTTTTCCCCAGTGTAATGGTTAAGGGCCCTGGAGAAGGAAATGGCAACCCACTCCAGTATTCCTGCCTGGGAAATCCCATGGACAGAGGATCCTGGCGGGCTACAGTTCATGGAGTCGCAAAAAAGTCAAACACGACTGAGCGACTAAACAACAATAATGGTTAAGGACAGGTGCAGCAAGTCTTTCCTGAAGAGAGCATATGGCCAGAACCCCAGAGCCCTCAGGAATGAGGGTCTGGGTCATAACACCAGGTGAATCACCGAAACTACCAGAGGTGCTAGCTGAGGGGTAGTGGAGTGACCATTTGCAGCTACAACAGCAGTGACTATAGTTTGTCCCACTAGTATTTCTCAGGAAGACCCACCAGATTACTGAGAAAGGAGATCTGAGTCGTACAAGGATTAGACTGTGCGAGACATGAGGATTGCTGGCCAGACCCCCTCCAAGGAAGGGCTTTGCCCAGTTTCTGGGGGAAGCATCAGAGCAGGCTTCAGTCACTTCATAGATTGCTTCACTACAGAGACACATCACCCAAGGTCAAGTCCTTCCAGAGGCTGCCCACGTTCAATGACTGATGGAGATAGGAGATATCCACAAGCCATTTTAGCTCCATAGTTCCTCTTGAGGTTGACTGAGGCTTTCAGATACTTTTGGAGAAATTGATCCATTTTGTCAAAGTTGTCGAATTTGTTTATACAGTTGTTTGTGGTGTTTCCTTATTATCTTTTTAGTGTCTGCAGGGTCAGCAGACACTAAAAAAACTAATTTTTCCTTCCTGATACTGGTAATTGTGTCATCCCTCTTTTTTCCATTTCATTCTTGCTTGAGATCTGTCAATTTTATTGTTCTATTCAAATAATAATTTTGAAGTTTATTGATTTTGTCTATTGTCTTTCCATTTCCAATCTCATTGATTTCTGCTCTTTATTGTTTCCTTCCTTCTACTTGCTTTGGGTTTGTTTTGCTCTTCTCCTTCTAAGCTCTTAAGGTAGAAGCTTAGATTATTTGTTTTAGATTTTCCCAATTTTCTACAGAAAACATTTACTGCTATCAATTTTCCTGTAAGCACTTTTTAGCTGTGTACCACAAATTTTGATATGTTGTGTTTTGACCCATGGATATTTGAAAGAGTGTTATTTAGTCTTTAGGTATTTGGAAATACCCCTGTTATTTCTCTGTTGTTGATTTCATGTTTAATTCCACTGTGGTCAGAGATCATACTCCGATGAGTTCAGTTTTTTAGATTTTTTTGAGGTTTGTCTTGTGGTCCAAAGAAACTCTATTGTTTTTTTCCACCACCATGGTTAGAAGTTGGCAGCAAGGGAAAGGGGAGGGAAGGATGAGAAACAAGTGGGGAGTTGAGTGTCATTATAAAATATAGTCCCCCCAAATCTGGGGTGTCTGGGGGAAACTTGGTCTACTTCAAGCCAAGAAGAATCAGATCAAAAATGCTTTGAACTAAACAGGAAAAGAATTTGCAAAAGAACAGATCCATGTATACACACAACTGAATTACTTTGCTGTGGATCTGAAACTAACACATTGTTAATCAACTGTAATATAAAATGAAAAGTTTTTTTTTTTTTAAGTGGTTTGGGAAGGCCAGGACTGTGAGAGATAGAGAAAGAAGGAAGGTCCGGGGGTGGGGTTGTTGTTGTTGTTGTTGTTTTTCAGCCGCTAAGTCATGTCCAACTCTTTGTGACCCCATGGACTGAAGAACGCCAGGCTTCCCTGTCCTTCTCTATCTCCATGAGTTGGCTCAAACTCATGTCCATTGAGTTGGTGATGAATGAAAACCATCTCATTCCACCATCTCATCCTCTCTTGCCCGCTTCTCCTCCAGAGGGTGGGCTGGGAAGAGCTATTTGGCAATTGGGGTGAAGGTACTCCCCCCTGCTGGGAACTCTCCAGCCCTTCTGGTCTGGCAGGAAGGGGCAGACTGCAACTCCCTGGAGCTGCCAAATGATCTAGGCAGGGGGCTGGAGGGGGCTGACAAAGGCTCACCCTCCAGAGAGATGAAGGTGCTGCCTGCTCCCCTCCCCCGCACCTCTCTGTCAGAAAAGCTATCTTGGTGAATGTTCCACAGGTGATTGAACAGAATGTGTACTCTGCTGCTTTTAGGTGAAACATTCCACAAATCTCAATCATACTATATATGTTGATTGATGGTGTTTTTGAACCCTTGTATATGCTTGCTAGTTTCCCGTCTAGTTGCTCTATCAATTATTGAGAGGGGTATTGAAGTTTCTAAATATAATTGTGGGTTTGTCTCCTCCTCCTTTCAGTTCTGTTTTGTCTCATATATTTAGGAGCTCTGTTATTTGGTGCACACATGTCTAGGTTTGTTGTATCTTATTAGTAGATTGACTGTTTTAACATATATAATGTCCTTGACCGTCTCTGGTAATTCTTCTTTCCCTGAAGTCTATTTAACCCTGCTTTCTTTTCTTTAATATTTACATGATATCTCCTTTCCCATAGTTTTACTTTCAGCTTGCCTATATTTCTATATTTTATTATTGATGGCATGTTTTTTAATCTGCTTTGCCAATATGCCTTATATTTGGGGTATTTAGACCATTTACACTTAATGTAATTGTTGATATGTTAGATCTTAAGTCTGTTTTCATTTTCTTTCTGTTCTGTTTTCATATATCTGTTTTTGTTTTCCAGGCTTCCTGTGGGCTACTTAACATTTTTAGAATTCCATTTTCATTTTTCTATAGTATTTTTAGCATATCTGTTTATATAGCTTATTTGGTGGTTACTCTAAGAATTATGGGCATCCCTTGTGACACAGAGGTAAAGAATTCCCCTGCAATGCAGGAGATGCAGACTTGCAGGAGATGTAGGTTCAATCCTTGGGTCAGGAAGATACTGTAGAGAAGGAAATGGCACCCCACTCCAGTATTCTTGCCTGGGAAATCCATATACATAACGTATCACAGTCTTCTAGAGACATCATTTTACTAGTTTGAGTGACATCTGTAAGAACTTACTTTCTTTTACATCCATTTACCTTCTCAATTATAATGTAATTGTCTTAAATATTTACTGTACATATATATATAGAACCATATCAGACAGTGTTATTTTAGTTTCAAAGGGTCAGACATAATTTAGAAAAATTAAGAGGAGAAGGAAAGTTTGATTTATTTACCCATCTTTTTGCTTACCATGTTATATGCATTCCATGCTGGGGAGTCAGAGAAACACCGATCAAGAGTGAAGAGAAGGGCTGACATCAAGACCCACGGCAGCGCAAGTGTGAGGAGACCTTCAGGTTTCACCTGCATAAAGCTGATCAAAGCCAGCAGGAAATGGTACTGAAGCAATAGCTTGAGAAAGAAGTTGAATGAAGAGAATTTGCAAAGGTACAGAAAAGATCCTTATCACACACCCAGAAGGAAAATAAAGGATGGCTGTGCAACCCAGGAGAAAGCTGCTCACTCAGGGTAAGTGATCATTAATACTTCTCCAGCTTCTCCAATTTGACAGACTACCCTGACTCACAACTCCTCAGGCTGCCTGAGGAGAGTGCCTCTGACTGCCCCACAGGCTCCTGCAGTGCTGCCAAGCCCTTCCAGGTCATGGACTACACCACTGTAGACCTTTCTTTAAAACTAAATAAACCATGCTAGAACAAAAGACAATATTGAACAAAATAAGCCAGAAACAAAATGAATCTTACTGTATGGTTTCAATTATATAAAGATCAAAAGAAGGTAAAAGTGAATTCTATTGTTTAGGGATGCATACTTCGGTGATAAAAGTACCAAAAAAAAAAAAAAAGGCAAAGAAATCATTATGAAAACTTAGTGGTAGGCTCTAGAGGAGAGGGAGGCATTGCACCTGGCAGGGCAGGATATAAGGAGCTGGCAATGTTCAATTTCTTGACCTGATTGGTGGTTTCATGAAGGTTCACTTTATAATAATTTGTTAAACTGCAAAGAGAAGAGGAAGGGGCAGAAGTAAGGAAGGAGTCAGTTTACCCAGGTCATGGTCAAATGGATCAGTTCTTTCATCAGAGGCAGCTCAGGTATGGATTAAGTGCATGGCCTCTGGTGTCAGTGGACTTGGATTTTGCTACCTAGTTGGTGTGTGACCTTGTGCAATTTGCCTACCTTCTCTGTACCTCAACTGTACCATCTGTAAAAATAAGGATAATAATATTACCTAATGTGAAGATTAATAGCTCTCAAGCATGCAGTAAACTGGGCATGAACTTTGTTAAATAAGTAAAAAGTTGTGCATTCATTCAACATTAAAATTCTTCATGGACCTCTGCTGTGTTGGGCCCTTCAATAAGCCTTCACAGGCTCATGATCTTGGTTGGGCCCAAGAACTAGAGCTCTACCTTAGGGTCCATGAGGCCACCTCCCACTAGAATCCAGATCAGATTGCTGATCTGGGCCTGGCGGAGCCTGAGAGTTAGCCAGGGAGTCCCAGGTCGGGACAGCCCTGCAGGGGCTAGAAGCCAGGCAGGCTCTCACTGGCCTCCAGCTTCCACAGCTGGGCTGGGCATGGGGGCTTCTGGTACCAGAACCAGCAACCTCTTCTACTCCAGGTCTCAGAAGAGTGTAGAGAGGTCAGACTGTGAGAAAAGACGAGCAGGACGAGTAGAGGAGCCAGGAGGGTCATGGACGCCTTTCATCCCTTCCACAGAGGGAGCAGCAGAAACAGAAGTGTGGGGGTGGGGTGAGCAAAAAAAAGAACCAAAAGCAGAGAATGAGGCCAGCCCAGCCAAGCCCTTTTTGTGGGGTCTTAATTAAGCCCCATTGTTCCTTTCAGGGTGGAACATATGTTCAGGGCCTGCCTGAGGTTTGGGATTGAAATTTCAATGGTACTGGGCCCTATGGCCTTCTGGGGAGGGGAGCCAGGATAGGGTGGGCGGGGGGAATTGAGGGGGACCATCTCCAAGCTCTGCAAGAACTGAGAGTATCTCCCAGAGTCATCTTCCACCATTTCCAGAGCAGGAAATAAAACAACCAGAAGGGGTGGCAGAGCCCCGACCCCGTTGGTGGGAAATGCCCATGGGGTAAGACAGCTTTGTCACTCGAGCGGGCTGTGACCCTCTGTGGGACTCAGTTTCCCAATGTGTGCCGTCCAGGTGAGGCTGTCTAGGACAGTAAAAGGTCACCAGTATCTGCCACTGCCACAAGCTGGACCTGCCCCCCCGCATCCTCCCCTACCTCCCATCCCCCAACCCACCCCATCCCAGCAGCCAGACAGCCCAAGGGTGAAGGACTGAGCTCAAGGTCAGACTTCCATCTGACCACTCACTCTGGTGCTCGCCAACTGGGTCACCTTGAGCAAGTGCCTTAAACTCTCTGAATCTGTTTTTTCATCTGTAAAATGGGGATAACTCCCATCCTCTATGTTTGCAATGGGAATTAGTGAGGATGAACCTTGTCAGGCCCTTAGCAGGTAGTGCCTCGTGCACACTTACGCTTATCAGCAAACCATCATCACTATCTGTGACCTTCCTCTCCTGTAGCCTTGACAGAAGCCTGGGAGCACACTCAGAGGAGAGTGATGAAATAATAAAAAAACAAAGACAAAGACATTGCTGAGGATGTAGAAGAGGTCTGTGAAGAATTTTTAAGAGACTCTCAAGCATGCTAAGCATTTCATCTACATTCTGGCATGTTAAGAGACCTCAGGAAAACCATGCTGAGTTTGACATCTGTCCCTTGGAGTTTGAAGGATGCAGGAACTGCTGTCCAACTCACATCTGAAAAGTCTAAAGAAATATGCCGCGCTGCAACTGCCCTGGGATAGCAGAGGGGAGAAAAGCAGAAAGTGGATAGGCAAAGCATCCGTGAGTTCCTCCGGGTCATATGTGGAACCTGAAGAAAGAAGCCTGGCTGAGTCATCTTGAGAATGTGAAGGACTAGGTGATTCCCTAGAAACCAAGGAGCAGAGCAGCAGTCTTATACAGAAACAGCAAATGGAGACAATGCTTGTGCCAAGGGACTGGAGGTGAGAAGAGAGATGAGAGAGTGAGAGAGATGGTCTCCAGGAACCCTGGAAGCTACTTCTACAGTGTGATGGTCTGCATTTGGAATGAGCCACAGCCACAGAGCAGCGGCAGTTATAGCAGTCAAGCAAGGACTTGCCTGATTCTTCTCACTCTGGGGTAAAAACCACCAGCTAGGGAGGTGGCAGGAGAAGAAAGAGAAGACAGAAGTTGATCCCATCTTCCAAAAGCACACTTGTCCCCCTGGCAGGGCTCCCAATATGCTATAGGTCCAAGATGAGGGAGGAGACAAGCCTTGAATAAAGTTGGAGTTTTTATAATACACTGGACTAGAAGATTTGGGAAAAGATGCTGTTCATTACCTGTTAGTGACTGAAAGCCCTGAGAACAGCCACAGATTTCACCCAAGAGCAATAAAGAATAAGATGGGAAAGCCAGTTTAAAAGGGCTGGGGTGAAACGATATATATAGCTGCTTTCTTTTTGAATCCTAACAAGTCTGAAAGTAAAAGTGAAAGACACTCAGTCGTGTCCGACTCTTTGTGACCCCAAGGATTATACAGTCCATGGAGTTCTTCAGGCCAGAATACTGGAGTGGGTAGCTGTTGCCTTCTCCAGGGGATCTTCCCAACCCAAGGATCAAACCCAGGTCTCCTGCATTGCAGGTGGATCTTTACCATCTGAGCCATCTGGGAAGCCCCCTAACAAGTCTAGCTCATTCAAAATCCAGTTGCAAATACACACCTATGGAATGATAACTGCCAAGCAAAGTACAGAACAATGTAGAATTGTGTCTTTTATCTAACAAAAGACAAAATATAAATACAAACATGTAACTAAATGAAATAAATTTCCTTATATATTTAACAGTGGAAGGATAAACCAAAAACTAATAAAAATGGTTTCCGATAAGAGGAAGAAGGAGACAAGATTGAAAATTAGATTTTGCTGAAAGTAAAACCCAACTGTGTTGGCACCCTGATCTCAGACTTCCAGTCTGCAGAACTCTGAGAAATCAATGCTTGTTCATCAAGCCATCTCATCTATGGTGTGTTTGCTATAAAAGACAAAACTGACTAAGACAGTTGCTTAACTTAAAATTACTAAATTACCCTTGATGAAGCTCAGTATCTTATTGCAATAATGAGTTTTCACTTTCAGGTTGATATATGTTGATGATTTAATGTTCTGTTTCTATGAGCCCTCTTTTGTCTTTTAGGCAATTGATCACACAGGGAAAGTTACTGTTTGTCACACATCATAGTCACGTTGATGTAACTTAAAGCTTAAGATCACCAAGTATGGGACCTCCCTGGTGGTCCAATGGTTAAGAAGCCACCTTCCAATGCAGAGGACATGGTTCGATCCCTGATCAGGAAACTAAGACCCCACACGCAGTGGTAACTAAGCCCTCACACCACAACTAGAGAGCCCTCGTGCTGCAACTAGAGAAGCCTGTGTGTCCCACAAAGAGCCTGCACCACAGTGAGGGTCCAGTGCAGCAAAAAAAAAAAAAAAAAAAAAAATTAAATTAAAATTTTAATCACCAGTTTAAAGTTACTACACACATATTCTTTGCTTCTAACTCTTTATACCGTGAGTCCATATTCCTGTCCTTCTCCAGAGTCTGACATAAATTGTCTTTAGGACTTTCTTAGAGTCCTGGGTTGTGACTTTCAACTGTATCCTGGATATTTTGGCTATTTTGCCTATAAAAGATCTTTGAGAGTTCACCTGTTTCTTTACCTGCCCGGCATGTGTTCACCCATCTTTTGATATCAGCAGGCCAGTTCCTTCTGAAGGAATGGGCCTTTCTTCACTGTTTGTCCATTTAATTCAGGTCGAGCTAATCCCACTCCCAGCTCCAAAGGTGATCATATGGACGAGACTTGGCCCAACCATGTATTCTATCCTGTCAGCTATGAGTCCACACTGATATAAATAAATGATTGAATAAGTAAACAAATAGCAAGAGAAGACAAATTTCCCATACAGAAGAACTCCAAGTCATATGCAAATATTCACTCCTCCAGAAATGGGAGGTTATTTCTCCCTGTCATAAGTGTGGGCTGCACTTAGTGACTTGCTTCCAGAAAATATGGTATGCAAAGAAAAAAAAGTAAGTAACTACAATGGAGAAATCTAACAAACACTATCTCACCCAAATAATCGTGATTAATACTTTTAATGATAAACCATGCTGCTAATAAGCATGCACTCTTGCTATGATGTAATAAAAATGGAGATAGCAGCAGAAAAAGTCAGGGCAATTAGTCAATCTAAAACACAGAGGGAAAACATATTGAAAAAAATTAAACAAAATCTCAAAGACCTGAAAGATAATAACAAGTCACCTAACATGCATATAAGTAAAGTCCCAGAAGAAGAGAGTAAACTTGAGACAGAAAAAATCATTTGAGGAAATAGCAACCCAAAATTTCCCAAATCTGATGAAGAATATTGACTTTCGGATTCAAGAAGCTCAGCAAACTGCAAGTAGGGTAAATACAAAGAAAAATACATGTAGGCACATCATAGTCAAACAAAGTGAAAACCAAAGATAAAGTGAAAAATCCTAAAAGCAATTAGAGAAGACACATTATGTATAGAAAGTCAGTGCTATGAATGTCATGTAAATTTCCACCAGAGAAAAAGACACCAAAAGACAATAAAATGGCATCTTAGAATGATGAACAAAAAAAAAAAGTCAACTGTGGAATTCCCCAGAGGTCCAGTGGTTAGCACTCCATGTTTCCACTGCAAGGGGCACAGTTTCATCCTTGGTTGGTGAACTAAGATCCTGCAAGCCAAGTGTCAAGGAAAAAAGCAGTCAACTGAAAATTCTATAGCCACCAAAAACATCCTTCTAGCTAAGTGTGAAATAAAGACATTATCAATTCAGTTCAGTTCAGTTCAGTCACTCAGTTGTGTCTGACTCTCTGCGACCCCATGAATTGCAGCACACCAGGCCTCCCTGTCCATTACCAACTCCCAGAGTCCATCCAAACCCATGTCCATTGAGTCGGTGATGCCATCCAACCATCTCTCCTCTGTCGTCCCCTTCTCCTCCTGCCCCCAATCCTTCCCAGCATCAGGGTCTTTTCAAATGAGTCAGCTCTTCGCATCAGTTTCAACATCAGTTTTAGCTTCAACATCAGTCCTACCAAAGAACACCCAGGACTGACCTCCCTTAGGATGGACTGGTTGGATCTCCTTTCATCCAAAGGACTCTCAAGAGTCTTCTCCAACACCACAGTTCAAAAGCATCAATTCTTTAGTGCTCAGCTTTCTTAATGGTCCGACTCTCACATCCATACATGACCACTGGAAAAACCATAGCCTTGACTAGACGGACCTTTGTTGGCAAAGTAATGTCTCTGCTTTTCAATATGCTGTCTAGGTTGCTCATAACTTTCCTTCCAAGGAGTAAGTGTCTTTTAATTTCATGGCTGCAATCACCATCTGCAGTGATTTTGGAGTCCCCCAAAATAAAGTCAGCCACTGTTTCCACTGTTTCCCCATCTATTTCCCATGAAGTGATAGGACCAGATGCCATGATCTTAGTTTTCTGAATGTTGAGCTTTAAGCCAACTTTTTCACTCTCTTCTTTTAATTTCATCAAGAGGCTCTTTAGTTTTTCTTCACTTTCTGCCATAAGGGTGGTGTCATCTGCATATCTGAGGTTACTGATATTTCTCCTGGCAATTTTGAATCCAGCTTGTGCTTCCTCCAGCCCAGCGTTTCTCATGATGTACTCTGCATATAAGTTAAGTAAGCAGGGTGACAATATACAGCCTTGACGTTATCAGATAAATCAAATCAGAGATAATATGTCTCCAGTGACCTGGGCTGTAAGAAATGCTAAAAGAGTTTCTTCAAACTGAAGGGAAATGATACCTAAAGATAACTCAGCTCTATAGGAAGAAATGAAGAGAACCCAAAATGATAAACAATAAAAAGCTAGGCTAGTACTTCCTTGGTGGCACAGTGAATAAAAATCCACCTGCTGATGCAGGGGACATGGCTTTGATTCTTGGTCCAGGAAGATTCCACATGTTGTGGAGCAACTAAGCCCGTGTGCCACAATTCCTGACGCTGCTCTCTAGAGCCCATGAGCTGCAACTACTGAAAGAGAAAAAATAGTCTGTTCTTTGAAGAGAGTAATAAAGTTCTTAAATCCCTAGCTAGACTCATCAAGAAGAAAGAGAAAGAACAAAGTACCAGTATCAGGAATGAAGTGGTCATCGTGAGACATTCTATAGACTTTAAAAGAATAATGAGGAAATACTGTGAATAAATTTTAAGAATAAAATATCAATCTTACACTCTTTTGTAAAATAAAAAAGGAAGGAGAACTTCTGTATCGTTCGGGGTCCAATCAGGAGACAGAAACCACATGGTAATTCAAACGGTAAATTGAAGTTTAATATAAAAAGCAGTAACAAGAAGCAGAGGGATAAGGAGAAATTGTCTAGTAAGACTGAAAGAGAACCCTAGAGAATACAGGGATAGCGAACAGAATGAGTAGCCACTATTCCTTAGGGGCTGAGCTATGGCGATCAGAAAGATCCCCCTCCCTGGGCTGAGATCCAGACTTCATTGAAGAGGACATGGCATGGCTCATTGGATGGGGGGGAGGTTGCTAAGGTGCCTGAGGTGCTGTGTGACGTGATGGGAACCTGCCTCCTGGGATACAGAAGCATGCCATCCACAGCAAGGTGCTATGCTTTGGAACTTGCTACAAAGTTGCTGGGAGCGGCCTCACCAGTAGCACTCCACTGCCAAGCCACCTGAAGAGGAGCTCAGGAAGGCTGCTGGCTGCCATCTGCTGCAGGAGCAGGGAGGCGGAGGAGCCACCATGCTGATGCGCCTAAGCACTGGGAGCTCAAGCTGCAGGAAGAAGAGAACATGCTTCACTCCTCTGACATCACTCTAGCATTCTCTGCTGACAAAGCTTAACGTGGCACATGCTGACTAAGGAGAAATACCCACACGACCAGCTCCTTGATCACAGAGCAGGCAAAGAAGAATGGATTTGGAGTTGAAAAGCCACAGGCTGATAACTGGCACAGTCTGCCAATTCATTTTTGTGCGGCCAGAAAAACTCTGACAACAATACTGAAAAAAATCTACACAAGAAAATTATAGACCGATGTCCTTCCTGAACATACGGGTTAAAGTCCTTAACAAAACATTAGCAAATCAATTACAGTGTATAAAAAGGATAACACATCAGGACCAAATAAATTTTGTCTCAGTATTGCAAGGCTGGTTTCACATTTTTAAAAATCAATAATATAATTCACCACATTAAAGAATAAAAGTATACAATCATCTTGATGGATGCACAAAAAGCATTTGACAAAGTCCAACAGTCATTCATGATTTAAACTTTAAGTGAACTAGAAATAAAAGAGACCTTCCTCAACCTGATAGCGGCCATTGACAAAAACCTACCAAATAACATCATGCATAGTGGTGAAAGACTAGAGCCATGGAAGAGAAGTTTAAAAAAATTTAATTGGTATATTTGCCACTGGAGGTGCTGCCTTAGATAGATAGGAAAGGTGAAGACACAGTCTAGTTTCTCTTCTTCCCACTCTTTAATCTCCCACTAGTGTCTCCAGTTGGCTGATCCCAGACAGAAATCAGTTCTGCTGAGAGTCCAGGAAACATAACCCATAGGAGCCAGGGAATGACAAAGGGGATTACGGGGAAAGCAGGGACAATTTCAGAGATGTTGCCGCCTGCTGGGAAGTCACCATATCTCATGGCAGAAGAGGGTGAGCTCGGCCCTGCATAGCTAGGGCCATCTGTGTCAGTCGTATCCCTCTATCTTGGCTCACCTCCTGCTGCTAGTCTGGATCTCTTCCTCTTCACACAGCCACCTGTTGAGCCACTAAGTGTCCCCAAGTCTGATACACTTGGCAACCTAGCCGCACCTCACCCCATACCCTCTCCATCCTGCCTGACACAGGTCACCCAATCAGTCACTGTACCATGTGAGTCTGTCTGAACTCTGGGTCAGCCAGGCTCAACTGTATTTTCTGGCCAAGTCCTGTAATAACCCCTGTGTTGCCAGTAGAACTTATGATCTGAGCTGTCTTCCCAGCATGGAGACAAATCATCTCTGGCCTGTCTGCACTCTCACCACACTCTGTTCACACTCTATTAGGGCCCTGACCATTCCCTCTGATAAAGGACTTTTGCACTGGTAACACTACGGTGTCTTGACTTTGGAGGAACTCCTTCCCATTCTGAATCCGTTCCTCATTTCCCCTCCCCACCCTCATACCCAGTATTCCAGGGATAAAGCGGGGGCCCTGGGCTAAGCCAGTCAGAGCATTTCATTCCTCTTGTCCCAGTCAGAGCTAATGAGACTCATAATACTAATTTGAGTTGTGAAGGAAGCAGATATATTTGGCAAGACATATTCTGGGGCACACTTGTGGCTTAGCTGGTAAAGAATCCGCCTGCAATGCAGGAGACCTGGGTTTGATCCCTGGGTTGGGAAGATCCCCAGGAGAAGGGAAAGGCTACCCACTCCAGTATTCTTGCCTGGAGAATTCTGTGAACTGTATAGTTCACGGGGTTGCAGAGTCAGACACGACTGAGCGACTTTCACTTCACTTCACTTCACTTCACTTTTATCCTGGGGTGGTTAAGAATGCTTCTTTATAGGCTTATCCTATAAAGACAATCCCTAAAGCATATCTTTGACTAACCCATTAATCTGACCATTTTCCCTATGCTGCTGCTGCTGCTGCTAAGTCGCTTCAGTCGTGTCCGACTCTGTGCGACCCCATAGACGGCAGCCCACCAGGCTCCCCCATCCCTGGGATTCTCCAGGCAAGAACACTGGAGTGGGTTGCCATTTCCTTCTCCAATGCATGAAAGTGAAAAGTGAAAGTGAAGTCGCTGAGTCGTGTCCAGCTCTCAGCAACCCTATGGACTGCAGCCTACCAGGCTCCTCCATCCATGGGATTTTCCAGGCAAGAGTACTGGAGTGGGAGACTTGCCCACAAATAGGAGAGGAACTCCAGAGCCCAAGCAGGGCAAGTCTGTGGGGTATAGGCCTATTTCTCCTGACACCCTACTCCTTCTCCAGTAATGCCAGGCCTGGGGAGAGCTTGAGATGGCAGCTAACTGCCAGCTTTCAAATCATCCTTGCCTACAGGGCAGGTCAATTGTGTTTCTATTTCTCAGCTTCTTCTATTTTCTGCTCTGCTGTGTTAGAATCAACTATGCAAGCCACATTGTACCTGGGAGACAAAAAGAGGTGAGAACTCCTTATTTGCTGGCGTTTCCTATCAGCATTGCCCAAGAAATGGCCCGGACAATAGAAACTGATTCTAGGCAAGAAATTTCCAGCTTCCTCTGGCAATCTCAGCATCCCTGTGGTGTGATAAACCCCGTGTTGCCAGCAGATCTTATGATTTAAGTTGCCTTCCCAGCCTGGAGACGAATCATCTCTGGCTTCTCTGCGTTACTCTTGGCACACTCTCACCACTGTTCCTTAGCTATCAGTATCAGCACCAGCCAACATCCTTCCTCAGAGCCCTGGCTTCATGGAACCTCTGCTCTAAACTTGTATATTCTAACCCACAGTCCTAGAGGCAGTACCTGCTTCCTGTAGTTATTACACTCTGTTCTTGGTGCAACCTTTTTGCTGTTTTCCCTTCAGGTAATTTTTGCTTCCAACATGCACTTGATCAATTTCCTATATTAAATTCCCTCAGTTGAGGTACCTAGTATACAGTTTTTCTAACAAGACCTTGACTGATTTATCTGGTAGAAGTGTAGTCAACAAACTTTTTTGTCAAGGGCCAGTTAGTAAATACTTTAGGTGCTGTGGGACATATAATCTCGTTGTGACTACTGAACTCTGCTGTTGTATAACCTTAAATCAATGAGCATAGCCAGTACTCTTGCCTGGAGAATCCCAGGGATGGGGGAGCCTAGTGGGCTGCCGTCTATGGGGTCGCACAGAGTCAGACACCACTGAAGTGACTTAGCAGCAGCATGCTTCAACAAAACTTTATTTAGAAAAAGCAGGTGGCTAACAGTAGTTTGCTAGCCCTTGTGTCAAAGCAAGAGTTCAATCAGGAAGCAAATTCTTAAGCAATCTACACCATGCAGATGGTTCCGGGTGATGGGATTCAGTCTCTAACTTCGGGCAAGTCATAGTCTGCTCTTGAACTTTGGGGTCATTTATAAGATGAAGTGGTTGAGCTAATAAAAGATTATCCTTATGATCCCTTCTAACTCTGGAAGTTCAATAGTTCTGTTACTATCTCCAAAACACTAAATCTGCAAAGCAATGTCTCAAGTCAGCTTCCCCAGGAAGCAGGCTCTGAGATGGATATTACCATGCGGGGAGTCTGCATGAGCGTTCTTTTAGAACCAGTGCCTGTGGAGGGGAAAGGAGGAAAACAGGGTTGGAAAGACGGTGACATTGGGCTGAGATATGTTCTTAACAAAGGTCTCATTCCATCCAACAAAGCTCTGAAGCCAGGATGGTCCTTAAGGTTTTCCCAAGTTGGGGTAGGTAATGGGGATGGCTGTCTACACCCTACTTTGACCAGTCATCAGATGCGGGCTGCTGCAAGACAGGAACATGACGTTAGCTATGGCAACTCTATTCACCTGGGGCAGTCTTTGAAGAGGGCTGACAGACACAGGCACTCCTAGTATCTAGAAGAGTAGCCTCTTTATTGCTGAGAGAGATCTGGATGAAGCACCAGTGTAGCATTCACTACAGTCCACCCCCTCATGCTGCTCAGATTTCAGATTAATTTCTCTGTGTAAATTCTGAGTGCAACTTCTTTAGAATTACATAAAGTTTTTATTTACTAGGGGAAAACTCAGAAAATGAAGGCTATGTATCTGATCTGGGGTTGCTATATATCTGATTCCAGGCAACAACTGATATAACTTTGCAACAACAATGCTGTCAAAACAATAACTGTGATGTATCTGACCCCAGGCTACAACTGATAGCACATAACCTCCCACCTTTCTATCCATTCTAGATTTCCTTCTGCCATAGATAGCATCTCTGCTGGGTTCAGTGGTTTACCTGATAGCATGACTTGCCCCTCATCCCTGAGAGGTCTGAGCCCTTCTTACCATGCCCTACTTGGGCTATGGCTGATACGCTTGTCCATCTACCACCAAGATTCGTCCAAGTGTATCATCCAGATAGATGCCCTGCCTCCACTGGTAATAACCGTCTACATCATTCTGGGGGTTGAAATAAATTACTTCTGCCAAAATGATGACTCATCTCCCTGCTTCAAGGAACTTGATATGCCAAGGCTGCAAGCTAAACTTGTAGTTCCATGCACTCATGTTCTATCCCCTATTGGAGGACTGGCCTTTTGTGTTCATAGGGTCTGCACACTCAGAACGGTGGGGCCAGAAAGCTAAATTCCCTAAGAATCATTGACTGTGACAGAAAGTGGGGCTATTCCTGCTTCTACTTTCTCAACTCCTGGACTCGTGTTTCTACCCTGTTGAGTACACAGCACCATATAGTGTTGATTTAGAATGTAGACTATGTCTGCCAGAGAAGACATACAGACGGCCAACTGATGCATGAAAAGACGCTCACCATCACTCAGTTCAGCTCAGCTGCTCAGTTACGTCCAACTCTTTGTGATCCCATGGACTGCAGCACACCAGTCTTTCCCGTCCATCACCAACTCCTGGAGCTTGCTCAAACTCGACATCACTAATAATCAGGGAAATGCAAATCGAAACCACAGAGAGATATTACCCCACTGCTGTCAGAATGGCTATCATCAAAAAGACAACAAATAGCAAATGTTGGTGAGGATGTGAAGGAAAGGGAACCCTCATGCCCTGTTGGTACAGATGGCAAATTGGTGCAACCATTATGGAAAACAGTACAGAGGTTCTTCAAAAAATAAAAAATCAAACTGACATATGATCCAGCAATTTCACTTTTGGGTATTTATCCAAAGAAAACAAAACCACTAAATCGGTAAAACAAACACACACCAGTATTCAGGTAGCATTATTTACAATAGCCAAGACATGGAAGCATCCTAAATATCTGCTAATAGATGAACAGATCAAGAAGATATAAATACAGTTATAGATATATACACATACATATACAATGGAATATTATTTGGCCATAAAAAATAAAATTTTCAATTTGTGACAGTGTGGATGGATAGAGGTTATTATGCTAACTGAAATAAGTCAGACAGAAAGACAAGTATCTCACTTATACGTGGAACCTAAAAAAATTAAGGTTCATAGACACAGACAACAAATGGGTGGTTTCCAGAGGCGAGGGGGCTAGAAAGGGTTGAAATAGGTAGAGGGGATTAAGAGGTTAAAACCGCCAGTTATAAAATAAATAAGCCACAGGAATGTCATATACAACATAAGGAATATGGTCAGTAATACTGTAATAATTTTGTAGAGAGATAGATGGTTACTTCATAATGTATGCAAATGTCAAATCACTGTGTAGTATACCTGAAACTAACATAATGTACATCAACTATATTTCAACAAGCAAACAAAACTGTATACTATGTTCTGGAGGATGGTATTCTATCCTTGATGCCTCAGTGGTGCCTTCAGGAGCCCATTCCAATACTCTGTTAAGCCAGCAGCTTCTCAAAGGTGCCGCATGTGAAATAACCAGTGGATGCCATGATCCTGTGTCCAACCCCTCACCTTCTTTTCTATGACATAAGCCCCTCGATCATACACAAAGAAACATGGGTATCCTAAGACAGGAGATTTATGTTGGAGCTAGAAGGCCAGGAAAGACCTCTGGAAAAGTAGAACCAACCTTTTCTCCTAAGACGTGGCTCTGAAAATACTGCATATTTTAATATTTCAGAACATCACCCTTTGCCTTCTCTTAGTCTTTTTCACTTGTCCTTTGTCTCCAGACTTTCTCTCATGTCCTTATGGCATTTCCCAGGGTGTGAAATATGGACCGTCAAAGACTGGCTCAGAACCCAGGTGCTAGCACCCAGTAACCTTCAATAAAGCATTGCCCTTGCTATGAGCTGGGCACTATTCTAAATGCTAGACATCTATTATCTCATTTAAAACAGCCTTGGATGTGAGCACTATGATTGCATCCATTATTAGATAAAATAATCAAAGTCAGAGAAATTAAGTAATTAGTCCAACATTACAAAGAGATTCAGACCCATCCATAGCATGGATTCAAACCTGCGTAGATTCAGAGTCTACTTCAGAGTCTATTCTTGATCGCTCTCAATACCTCCTCTTCATAGATAAGTGAGCAGTCTACAGAGAGCTGTCTACAGTTCCGCAGAGCTGGAGTTAGAACCTGGAGCCCAGGACTCTTCTCCCCAGCCTTGGTTCCTGTACCTTTGCCTGCAGTGACCTCATCAAATGCTTATAAATTAGTCATCTGTGGCCTCACCCCAACTCTGGCTTTGTATCAATAGCACCTGGAGGACTTGCTAAATGTTCAGACTTCTGGGCTACCAGAGGGCCTGATTTGGTGTAGTAGGCACAGAAAGGTTCTGTAATTCCTAATCTGGGTGCCTGCTGTCTCCCCACTGGACTCTGAGCTCTGGAGACAAGACTGGATTTATTCCTAGTGCTGACCACAGTGCTTGGCCCACTTTAGATTTCAGTATGTATATGCTAAATGACTTAAAGACTATCACTTTGTTTCACCAGAACTTTATTCAAGCTCTTTATTCACACAAAGAGATTTTGTGACTTGCCCCAAATTTCTCAGCAACCTTCAGACAGCTAATTCTTAATGTTTGGGGAATTGGGCCAAGTCTCCTTGGTGACCTAATGAAACTCTGAATCTGCCCAGAAGGATGCGTGCATACACAGAACATTGCCTACCAACTTCTGGGTTTCATGATCCTTGGGAGCCCCTAGCCTGGGGGAATGGACACTACATTAAGGATCTCTACTGCAGCCCAAAGAGGAAAAGTTTGTCCTTTCCAATAACCAAGTGTAATAAAGACTGTTGTTAACAGATTTCCAACTTACAACTAGGCATACAATCAAACAGATTTCAGACAACATTTCCCAACCTCCCTTGCAGCTACACAGAGCCTTGGGATTAAACACTAGCTGATCGAAGCAAAACAGAAGTAATATACACAACTTCTAGGTTGCGTCCTTAAACGGAACATGTGCCTCCCCTTCTCTGCTTCCATCACCTCCACAGCCTTGTCTCCACCAGCTGTATCAGAGTTTACCACAGCAGTATGAGTCTGATCAGCCTCTTCCACTCCTTCCGTATTCTGTCAACCTTTGGCTGCTGCCCAGATGTCTAGATCTCTCATAATGTTCACCTGTCTGAGCCCCTCAAGCTGGTCTCTGGTGGAGACCTACCATTTACAACATCCCTGCTAAATTCTCAACATGACACAGCCCTGTCCTCAGGGAGCTCATCCTCTACTTCAGGAGACACAGGACAAGGACCTCCATACACCAGGCAGAGAAGGCTGGGTCCCAAATGAGAACAACACAGAACAAGGAGGGCTCTGGGGCTTGATCAGGGAATAGTGGAAAGTGACTTGGGTTCTGATGCGCCCACACTTGCAGTGTGACCTTGGACAAGACACAGTTCCTTTCTGAGCTTCAGTTCCCAATCATGTGTCAACTTAATGCTGGGGACCACATACTAATGGAGGTCTTTCTCAGCCTAACCTTCTGGTTCTTGATATTTCTCCCAACACCTAGCACATCATGGGTTTGTGCTGTTGTTCTGTAATTCTTCAGGATGGACCTGTTGTTACTTCCAATTCACTCAGTTGAAGAACTATAGTAATAAACTCCACCCATGATCTTGAAAGGCTCCTGTGGCAAGTGACTCCCCAAGTGTGTTCTACAAAACTGAACAGTCTCAGTGGTGAAGCCATGGGATGGATAGGGTCTCCTGGGGTCATCCAGTCCATTCCCCTGCCTCTAAGCAGACTGCATAATCATTCTAGGCCAGAGAAAGGGAGGTCTTTACAGAGAGGATTCTACCTCATCTGAAGAGGATTCTCACTTTGTTTATCTACTAGGGAAGACATAGCCTAAACCTAACCTAACCTAGGTTATAAATAACCTAAATCGCTGTTTGTTTTTTCAATTCAAACTACTTCTCCTAAGTCTAACCTCAGTGACTGTAGGGAACAGCTGGCCACTACCCTCCCATAAGGGCCTTTCATAACATTTATGAGACAAAGGTAAGGTTATGCCCAATTAACTGGGGCCGTCTTGGTGTCTGGGCAATTGCCTTGACAGGAATTTGATTTGAAGTTTCCTATAGACTCGAAGCTCTGCATAGAAGTCTCCCTTCTATACTTACATCTGCAAAGTGTTCCCACCTACCAAATAGAGTCACATGCCAGGGACCCCCAAGCCCGCCGTGGTTTCTGCTGGACAAGAGTGAATGCACAAACCACCAGCTCATTGATCAGCCTGCACCCCCTTCCTTGGTAGTTCTGCAAAAGCCTAACTGCGGTGGGCGGTGATTAAAACCAGCTTGTAAGTGGGGTCCACAGTGTAAGGGAGGGCCAGGATGGATGAGATACAGCCTTGGGGTCAGAAGACCTAGATTCTTATTCAGAGTCCACAGTACAAACTGGGTGCCCCTGGGTGAGTCACATCAGCTCTCTAAAGCCTCCGTTTCTTCCTACACAGATTGGGACTAAGATCTCTGACCATGTGGCCTCACTGGTATGCTGAGCAATAATAGTGGGTGATAAAGTGCCCATCAAATGCAAACCTGTGTCATAACTGTAGGTGACACTGTTATACAAGTTGCTTAACACAGCAGGCATCAAAGCTGCTTAACACCACAGGCTTCAAAGTAGTTTGCCTGAACAGGGGAGCATGAGGAGAATCACATGTTAGAACGTCTAGATATATGTATTTTTATTTCTTGGATGCAAATTTCTTTGAAGGTATGCTTAACAACATACATATTACATTGTATTCACAAAGACTGAGCACACACTATGTGCTAATGTTGATCACTTTACATGAATCCAATCATTTAAGCCCAATGACATAGGTACTTTCTTATTCTGCCCATTTTATAGGTGTGGAAATGAAGGTGGCTCCCAGAGGCTGAGTCTACTCACCGAAGGTACACAGCTGCTAGGTGCAGAAATCCAGAATGGAACACAGCGTGTCTGGCTCAAATCACATTTTCTTTTCCACTGCTTATACTGTCTGGTACAGAAAGACATCCATCATTTATAATAAATTATATTGGCATATGCTTTATATTGTACGTAATATGTGAAGAATTATAAGTAGCTACCATATTTTGAAGTATGTGCCTAAAATAATTTTCTGATAGCGCCATGTTATAAAAAAAACACACACACAATTGAGGCCCATCTGCTTTATGGTCTAAACAAGGGGGAATATGAAGCTTATTGCCTTCTCAGCAGGGCCGGGGCTGTGGTCAGCCTAAGTGAGGTGCCTTGGGCACACAAATTAAGAAGGCCTGCACTCTCAAGATCCTGCAAGCCTGGTCCCACCTCCACAGTGCTGCTGGGGAGCTAAGGGAGGCTCCTGGAAGCCACAGGAAGACAAAGACAAGAAAGAAAGGAAAGCTTGCCTTCTTTATTGTTCCCAAGCCCTTCAACTCCTGTGTCCCCAATCCCCTGGCTGGGACCTGCCCACCTCCAAAGGGCTCCATGGGGTGGCAGAATGAAGTCCCTGGAGTCTGAGCAGTGGGCAGGGGCCAGGAGGGTGACCAAATGAAAGATCCCTGCCAGATGGCTGGAGAGGACATGGGGAAGAGGAGTTCCAGACTCTATGACCTTGAGCTTCAGGAGCAAAACAGGAACAAGAAAAATCCCTTCCTGGCACCCCAACAGGTTGAGTGAGAAGGTAATCTGTTGCCTTCAAGTTTCTATATGAACACAAATGTTATTAACGAATTCGTGGAAAACTGCACTGTATTACATTCTGTTGCTTCTCCATGGAGTTAATCTAAAATTAATCCTTGACCCTCCCTACCTTCTACCCTATCCCTTTACCAGGCTGCCTTCCCAACCTGACATCTGAAGGAGGGGTGAGTATCTCATCTATGGTGACCTAAAGAAGCGATGTGCCCTCATCCCCACCTCACAGCAGTTCTGACACCCTAAGATTCCCACTACTTAGACAGAATCCCCATAGGACTGGGGTGGGTGGGTAGGGGAACTGAGAGACCAGCAGGCAGAGGGCTCCCCTGCCAGCACAAGCCCTGGCTTCTACAAAGGAGACTTCTACCAAAGGAGACTACCCCCTGCCATGGGCCAGGGAATATCAAAAATGTCAGAACCACATACAGTCCAAACAGAAAAACACACACACACACACACACACACACACACACACACAGAAAATAAAGACAATTTGTGAAAGACTGAGGGAGGCGATCTCTATCTTTCAAAATGAGCAGAGTTCATCCAAGCTCACAATGAGGGTGGGTTGTTGCTGTTCAGTCCCTAAGTCATGTCGAGCTCTTTGCGACCCCATCAACTGCAGCATGCCAGGCTTCCCTGTCCTTCACTATCTCCCAGAGTTTGCTCAAACTCATGTCCGTTGAGTCCATGAGGATGGGAGGAGAATGTTTTTAAGGGGCTTAAGAGCCATACACCCACCACCCAGCTTCCCAGGTCCATCTTGGCACTGGAAGAAATGAAGGTCTGAAAGCCTGGTATCATCAGGCATGCCTGAGTGTCCTGAGACACCCAAAGACTGCCTGTGCCCTGAAAATTGAAAGATGGAAGAACAGAAGAGAACTCTCACACCCTTCAGTGCCTGTCTTTCCCCACAACTTTTGGGGAGACTTATCCACCCAAAAATTCAGATCCAGGAACCAGTGTGGGTGTGGGGGCAGGAGAGATGCACTCTTTCTGGCTTTCCTTCACTCACAGCCCAAGGGCCCCCTGCTATCCAAGACTTCTAAATTTTGCAAAACTTGAAAATTACAAAGTATTTCCTTCGCAACTTCGTCCTTTAATAGAGGGAAAACTGCGGTCCGAGTGAAATAATTCGCTCAGGGTGGCACAGGGCTATTGGCAGAGACAGGCCCCCTCCCCCAACCCAGTGCTCCTCTCATCTTGCTCTGGGAGCACGCCCCCCACGGAGGAGAGAAGCGGGCAGGCAAAGGATGCCCAACAGACTCCTCCAGTCCTGGCGCGCCTCAGGTGGATGTTCACTCCCTGGAATCCTGGGAGGACAGAAGCGTCTGCCCCACTTAGGAGTTTAGAAACCCAGAGGTCTTGCGAGGGCCAGAGGTCCAGCCCTCAGGGCTTCTCCCAAGGGCAGCCTTTGCGTCTGAGCTCTGCTTCCAACCTTGCACTCTGCCTCGCAGTGCGTCACCGCGCCAAAGAGCTAGCGCGAAATCAGAGGTGCCTGGAGGTGGCCTCACGGCCCCCGGCGGTTCCCGTTTCTTCCTTTCTGGGGAGGGAAAATCACAGCCCTGTTTGTTTCCCCAGCCGAGGCGGGCGCGGAGCCTGGCATATGGACACGTCGCGCTCCGCATCTGTGTCATCCGTCGCGTTTTCTGTGGATGGCTGCGTGTGTATGTGTGTGTGTGTGTGTGTGTGTGAGGCCCAGGCGCTGGGAACAAACGTGCATCTGTTAAATTTGACAATAAAGTCCTACAGCGGAGCTGCCAAGATTGGGACGGGGGTGGGGGCGGAAGGCAAAGAGGGTGGGTGAGAGCTGGAGTCTCAAAAGGCTATGCCAAAGCGCCTGGCCCAGGTATTATGTCGGGAGAAGGTAAGGGGAGCAGCTGCTCCATCTCTCGGGGTGTGTGTGGGAGCGAGGGTGCATGCGTCCCTGTGAAGAGTACACACCGATCTGCTCAACATATGTCGCCACAAATCACAGTATCTCTCCCTCCTCCCACCCCCCACTCCCTCCTGACCGAGGGCAAAACAGAGAGAGGCGCTGAGAAGAGGCGCCGCTTCAACAGGTGTCTTCGTGCGCAATGCACCTTTTCACGCATTCACTGTCTCTGTCGGCGGCGGAGATAATGTAGACACTTTGTTTCCAAGCCCTGCTTGCGAGCTACGGATGCCTGGCGGGGGAGGCGGCCCTAGGCAGGGAGGGGGATTTGCAAATAAAGACCTCGGATGCTCCTGAGGTCCCAGCCCTCTCTTCTCTTTGTTTGAGGACTCCCTGGGCCGGAGCTGCCTCGTGCGCCCTGGGGGGTGGCATATGGCGCCCTCTCACCTACCCAAGAAAAAGAACTGCCTCGCCATTCAAGAGCGCACGAGGTCCCAGAGCTGGGGAGGGGGAATCTCTAGGGGAATAGCTTCTCTCCCAACGCGAAGGAGGAGCCCTCCTTATCTTTCCCCACCCCACCTCCGCCATCCTCTCAGCTGGTGCAGCAGCCGTTGGGTGGGGAGCAGTGCGCAGAGCTGCACCAGCCTGCGGAAGCGCCCCAGCTCCCGGCAGATGAAATATGGGGCTAGTGAGCCCCTGGAGACCATATGCTTTCAATAAAAGAAGACAAATAGGACCGAGATAGGCCTTGCAGCCAACCTGTTATAAATGGGTGGCAATTGGGCCAATGTACACGGGGGAAGGCCCGGGGGGAGGCCTGCTCCGTGCCAAATCCATGTGTCAGCTTCTGGGACAGGTGCGCCCAGGGGCCAGGGGCCAGGTCTCCCCCCTCTGGGTTTATCACGGCAAAGGTAATATTGTGCTAACTATGAGTAAACAGTCATTGTGAAAACGAGGGAGAGTTTATCAGAGGCAAACTAGTTGGGGGGTGGCTTAACAATAAAGTTGCCAGCCTTGGGAGCAGGTGACGGCTGGCTGCGGGACTCCCGCAGTAGATGTTTTCCAAAGCACTCCACTTTACAATCTCTTGTAATTATTTATTAAACGAAATCTATTTATTATTATTTTAGCAAACACTGGAGACAGGTGGGGCTTTCTTTTCGTCGTCTCCTTTTGTTTGAAGGGCTGTTTGAAGTGGCCAGTCTCGGCCTGGGCAGCTCGCTCGCCAGATTTTTGTCTTCCCCGCTTTCAGCGTCGAGGCGAAGGCGAGAGAAAGAAGCCCCCTCCTCTGGCAAGTCATTAGCTATTCAGCCTCTTGTGGCCCCCTTGCCTTCCTCTCGTTTCTCAAAGCGCCCCCAGGCACTGCTAATATTCCCCCCGCCGTCAGGAAGGCGGCAGGGCGGACCGCCGCCTTCCTTCTTTTCCATTCTGCCCGCGGTGTCCAGGCGTCAGGCTGTCGCCTCCTTCCTGGACCGCCTCAGCATGCAGGGGGACTTAGGTCTCAGAGAGTAGAGGGGCGCAGGGTTCCCAAAGGTCTTAGAAGTGGTAGTCCGCCGGGGGCTTCAGGAACAAGCTCTGCTGCCGGCTGGAAGAGTCCTTTCACAAATAGCGCCAGCGCGCACTGAGTTGTCACAGCCTGCGCCTCCGCCGCCAAAAGGACAGGAATTAACTTTGGAGAGGGGCCTGTGCGTCCGCTCCCGCTGAAAGGGAGGACGTGGATCCTTGATCTCTAATCCCCCAGGCCTCCTCGACCTCAGGCCCCGCCCTCTTGACCAGCAGAAGAGCTGCGGAGAGTTCTCCGCACGGAAATCGCTGGCCTCGGCCGCTGCGCGCTGCTCCTCGCCCTGACTGTTTTGCGCAAAGCGAAAGTGGTGGCGGTCCGCAACCCGTGGAGAGTCCTGACCCAGAATGGTGCCGGGGAAGCTAGATAAGAATTCTCAGAGGGCGCCAGAATTCTCTCCCTGTCAAGAAAGTATCCAAATAACCCCAAAATCTTCCAAGCGGAAAGCTTGCCCTGCGGCCCTCATCACTACCCATGGGACGCTTGAGGCAAGACTGAACCAAGGTGAGACCTGCCTTGGGTTATCATCTGAGAGCCACTGCGGGATGAGAGCCCTAGAAGTGGGCCACTTTCAGGCCTCCAGCGACCCATAGGGGTGTTCTGATCCCTTATGGCCAGGGCACACTCCTCGGAGCCAGGCTGGGTCCCCTAGCCCCAGTGAAGCACACTTTGCGTTTCCTCTCTGAGTTCCTAATTTGCAGGATAGAAATCAAGCAAGGCAGGCATAGAGGGTGAGAAAGTAGAGAGGTAGAACACGACTGGACGCTGGTTCCCACTGGCACTGGGAGATGGGGCCACTGTCCTTTATCTACTCTGACCATGTCATTCCTTCTATCTTTGACATTTTGGGATGTCTAGTTCTGCCTTGAAAAAACATCTATTTTCCCCCCAGTCAAAGAGAGGCAACAAAGAGGTGCAAGGGAAAATCTAGGATTAGGAGTCTTAGGACCTGCGTTCTATGTATGTGATTCTGCTAGAGCTTGCTGTGTGATCTTGAATAAGTCACTTCCCCTTTCTGGGCCTTGACTTTCCATCTGTAAAATGGGCTTCAGTTTCTCATTCTTATAATTAGAAGACAAATATGGAGCAAATTGTGACCCAAGGGAGGAGCAGCAGCAAAATGTGAAACTCAGGAGTCTCCGCAGGGTCCCTTTGTTGGTCTGGAGCCTAGCCCCGAGCTTCAGTTCGCAGGCAGCAAGCGAAGGACAACAGCCCACCAGCTGAGATCCTGAGGACAGCACCTTCATCTCCACACAGTCCTGGAGCTCCCTCTCCCTGGCTCCCAAGCACATCCACCCTCTCTCTGCCTCAGAGGTAATTCCACCCTCCAAGCAGAGTGAGCAAGTGAGGAGAGGCTGGCTGTCACTAGGGTAGATATGCAGACTCACCTCATTCCCTCAGTTTCCCTGCAGGATCCTACCTCCTCTACCAGCTTTGGAGGCTCAGCTGAGGGTATCTGGACCTGCTAAAAAGTAATGCCTTCTGGGCCTACAGAGACTGAATCCAGACACCAGTTTTCCCAGCTTCTTAGGAGCAGTGTGGAGGCCCTGCTGGTGGTGGAGGGGGGCGCGGGGTGCAGGAGTGGCACTGGATGGCTGAGGGCTCTGGGCCTGCAATGGGCAGATCATTAAAGGTCAGAGAGAGGCTGGGTTAGCTTGAGGGCATCCTCCCCCAGGCCACACTTACCCTGAAGCAGATGACCACAGAGTGTCCAAGACAGGGACAGAAAGGATGAACAGGGAAAGAAAGCGGAGAAGGCGATGGCACCCCACTCCAGTACTCTTGCCTGGAAAATCCCATGGATGGAGGAGCCTGGTAGGCTGCAGTCCATGGGGTCTCGAAGAGTCAGACACAACTGAGCAACTTCCCTTTCACTTTTCACTTTCATGCATTGGAGAAGGAAATGGCAACCCACTCCAGTGTTCTTGCCTGGAGAATCCCAGGGACAGGGGAGCCTGGTGGGCTGCCGTCTATGGGGTCGCACAGAGTCGGACACGACTGAAGCGACTTAGCAGCAGCAGCAGCAGGGAAAGAAAGGAGAGGTGATGTGTTCAGGCTCACTTTGGAAAGCTTTTCAGATGGCACTAACCAGAGCCGTGAAGAGTCTCTGCCCTGTGCTCACAGCCTGACCTCTGCCAAGGAGACAGGACCAGCTAGTGCAGACAGCCCCCGCCCGTCTGTGATTGGACAGAATTAAGAGAGAAAGAGTTGATCTGTTTCTGCAAGCACCAGCACTCCAGGGGCATTTAAAAGACACAGGGGCTTGCTGTGAACTCCTGGCCATCTCATGACCTATTCTCATCTGAGCTCTTCCTTTACATGCCCCATCGGATCCCTAGAGTACTGCATGGAACTGTCTGTGGCGAATGGCTCCTAGAGGTCCCACCATAGACATTCGCTGCCTCTGGGGCCCGAAGATAATGTCTTAGATTTCTGAGCAGTGAGGGGAGGAGGGGAGAGGTTCTAAGCACCTACATCTAAGGAGTGTGGGCAGTGTGATCTCAAAGCCTGGGGGGCGGCTCTCAGCATCCCCAGAAGGTGAAGGTCTCTAAGTGGCAGGGAGGTAGGCAGGATCTCTCTCGTTGGTTGCCCCCGCCCCTCCCAAAATGGAGTGTCAATGAAACACCCCCTCTGAGTATTTGCTAACCTGACCCAAAGTGGAGGAGAGGAGAATGGCACTAGGAATTAGTGGACACTCCTCTAAACTGATAGTATACCTGGCTCCTTGTCCTTGCAGAGTGATTTGGAGCAAGCTGCCTCCTTTCTGAACCTGTTTCCCCTTGTATAACTCAGGGGACTGACCCACCCTACTGACTTCCTAAAGCCCCCTTCAGGATACCAAGAAAAGGTCTGGACAGATGCCAAGGAAAACCAGAATAGAAGCAAAGAGATTTGAGGCTGCCAGACGCGAGCTAGACAAGACCCTCCTCACTTGGCGAGGCTCTTTGAGGAACCGAGAGTTGCTGGGACAGAGCCCGCGGGTAGAGAGCAAACAGAGCGACGTTCCCCTCCCCCGACCCCAGCCCTTTGTCCGGAATCCAGCTGTGCCCCTTGATGGGCGGAGCGGGCTCGCGTGGCGCGGCCCCCTGGCCCGGACGCTGATTGGACGGCGGCGCGGGCAGCAGCGGGGCAGGCACGCTCCTGTCCCAGGGCGCAGCAGATAAAGCGTGCCCAGGGACACACGACTTTCGGCTCAGAAAATCCGCAGGGTCTCGCAGCTGCGCCAAGAGAGAGCAAGAGAAGCCGGGGACCCTGCTTTACACGTATCTTCTCTGGGGCCAGAGAAACTTTCGAGCGGCAGCGCCTGCTTCTCATGAACTTGCAGACGGAAAAGCCAGTTCAGCTCACTGTTGCTCTCACTGCCCACCACTCTCTACCCTTTTGCGCCCTACAACAAGGTAACACCTGGAGCCACAGAGCGATGGGAGGAGGGGAAAGCGGGTCCTCTGGCCGGCAGGAGGTGGCTTTCTCTCGCATTTTTTCCCACCTGGCCCTAGGATTGGGAACTTCGCTCAGGTGACCGACCCACTCTTACCCTTACCTCTTACCCCGCCGCAGGATGGCGCCTCATCCCTCGTGTGCGCCGCCTGTCCAAGTGACCCACGAGACGGAGCAGCGCTTCCCGGGAGCCTCGGACGACGAAGTGACCTGCGTCGCATCCACTCCACCCAGCCCCACTCGCTTACTGGAGAACTGCACCGAGACGGAAGGGGGCGCCTGCCGAGGGGCCTCGAGGAAGCTCCGGGCGCGGCGCGGAGGGCGCAGTCGCCCCAAGTGTGAGTTGGCTCTGAGCAAGCAGCGACGGAGCCGGCGCAAGAAGGCCAACGACCGCGAGCGCAATCGGATGCATAACCTCAACTCTGCGCTGGACGCGCTGCGCGGCGTCTTGCCCACCTTTCCGGACGACGCGAAGCTCACCAAGATAGAGACGCTGCGCTTCGCCCACAATTATATCTGGGCGCTGACGCAGACACTGCGCATAGCGGACCACAGCCTCTACGGGCTGGAGCCGCTAGCGCCTCCCTGCGAGGAGCTGGCCAGCCCAGACGGCGGTTCCCCGGGAGACTGGGGCTCACTCTATTCCCCGGTCTCCCAAGCGGGAAGCCTGAGCCCCACCGCCTCGCTGGAGGACCGACCTGGCCTGCAGGCGCCTGTTTCCCCGGCCTGCCTGCATCCTGGCGCTCTGGCCTTTTCAGACTTTCTATGAAGGGGCCTGTCCGCCGCTGGGCAGTGGGTCCTGGGAGAAAGGGCAGGGGCGGAGGCTGTCGGAGATGCGCGGCGGCGGATCCTGCCTCTGGCTCACTGACCCCTGAGGGCCCAGAGTGGCAGGCCGGGTTCAATCCCTTGGTCTTCTGCGCTACACCCTCTGCTGCTGCCCGCGCTAGTGGGCACGGCATGCTCCGCGCATTTTAAGCCCTCTCCCCGTGGCCACCCCAAAATCTCCTGCAAAAAAAGACGAGCGTGGTAGCACTATACAGCAGGAGACACCCACTGTCTCCCCGACCCTGCCCTCACCGATGTCTGTCTGCCGGTCTCTTACCACCCTCCCGCAATACCACTGCACCCAATATTTGGTCTCTCAGAGCTCGCTTTTGTTCCCCAGGTTGTCTTCTTCAAAGCTGCCTCTGACCTCCTCTAGTCCCTGTCAAGTCCCGGGGGTTTGGGCCTCTCTACTCTGCCTTAATCCATGAAGGCGATGCTCTGCCTTCTCCTTGTGCACTTTCCCCGGAGCCATTGCCCTCTCAGGGGCAGGAGGCAAGGCGACCAACTGGGGGAGCGCCTCTACCACCACCCTGCAGACTGGAGCGCCCTTGTCTTAAAAAAAAAAAAAAATCAGCTTGTAAATGATGTAATGTCTCTTGAAATGAATTTTTGTCTGGTAAATTATATGGCCTCTCCCCTGTTTTATGTTTGTATTTATTGATGAGACTTCACAGTGGGAAAAGTGTTTATTTTGTACATAAGATTATTTAGGGACTGGTGAATGAGATTTTGAACCAATAAAAAAGCGATTCTCAAGAAGCCTGAGTAAGGTAACTTCATTGTGTGGAGGGGAGGGCCCAGCCCCTGTGACTGGGGTTGGGGGAGGGGGCCCTGTCTAAGGAGAGGGAGGAGATACTTTCTGGGGGTCTGGGGCCCCTGCTGAGGCCTGACCTGAGAAACTATGGTGCTAGGCTGGAGGCCAGGCAGATTGCAAGTCAGCTATACACACTTGGAAAGGAAGAACTGGAAGACTTAAAAATCATTGGCTCAGCCTCGTTTTATTTACAGAGCAGTTACTTGTCTAATTCCAAAAAGTGGTTTAGGAGTAAGATAAGCCTGCAACTAGGGCTACTCACATGGTGCTGGCCCTTTCTGTTATGCCACTAGCTTGGATATAGAGTAACTGTTGCATTTGGGACAGGGAGGGGAAAATAACCCTGCAGCAGGGTCAGAAACGCTGGTAGGCTGAGCATCCTAGGAATTGTCCCTGAGTGCTTAGAGACCAAGAACAATGTCAGAGCTCATTTTACATTTCTGGTGCTGGGGATGAGACCTTGTGACTTGTGATCCCCAGTGGCACGGAGCAGAGAAGGTGGAGGGTCTGGCTGTAGATCCTGACACCTCCCAACAACCAGTAGCTTTATTTGCACAAATTCTTATTCTTTTCAAGAAAGTATTCAAGGTTTCCAGCCACGTGTTCTCTATTACTTCCAAGGTAGAGTAGGGCTGATGCACAGTGACACTGAAAGTCCCCAAAACACTGCTGGAGCAGCTCTATATTAGCTTCCAAGATGTCCCAGGATGTCCAGGAAGCAGGTTTAAGCTCCAAGAACCCACAGAGGGCAGGCACCCTACCCTATGAATTGAACTGCAGAGGCCTCCTTGGATTGGCCCATGGTACCCAGGGAAGAAGCAGGCCAACACCAATGGGGTGCACATGTCAGAGGCAGGGACAAGGAGTCATAGAGTAGATTGCTTTCCAGTGTTAGAGGACAAAGGTGGTGGCTTTGCAGGGGTTAATGTGTTTTGCATCTATCTCTTATGCACTGCACCCCCTACCCAACAGCTTCAAATTGAACTTTTCCTCTCTCCTCTATTCCTAGGTCCCTAAAGATAGCTTGAAGGAGATATGTCTTAGTTATCAAGGGCTGGATTTGGGGGCAGGAAGGGGGACACTGCAAACAAATGAACAAAGGTGTAGTTTCATTTCATGGCTTTAATCTGGGAGAAGATTAATGGGTTATTGATGACTTCTGCAGCAGCCAATTTTCCACCTGCGGCACCGCCCAGGGCAGGTGTCAGCAGCTCCAAGTTGCACAGACCAAGGCAGGGTCTGCTGCTTACTGGGCACTGCGGGGGGGGGGGGGGTGTGGGCAGAGATGGGCAGACATTAAAATCAGGAAGGTCCATCTCTGTCCTCCTGGGACAATAGCAAGAATACAGACAAAATCACTCAAGGCTGAAAAAACATTGGTGAGGAGTAGAGGTAGGAGCCACAGGAAGGACAGTGGGACTGTTCTCTGTGGCTGGATTAGGAAGCTTGCCAGAGAACACTGTATATTGGGCCAGGACTAGACATTTGGAGAGGAGGTCCTCAAGCAGGAAGATCCTTCTTCCTGTGAAAGGCTGTGGGGAGCAGTGTTCAAATAGGCAGGGGATTCCTTTGGTGCGAACAACTTTCAGAAGCAGGAAATATTAATCCTGTGTTCTGGATGGAGGCACCAACTGACCAGCCCCTCTCCTGCTTGTAAGGGTGCTCATTAAGAAGCTATTAGTCACTCACAATCTAGAATGGTGAGATGGGGAAGGAGATGGGAGGGAGATTCAGGAGGGAGGGGACATGAGTGTACCTATGGCTGATTCTTGTTGATGTCTGACAGAAAACCACAAATTCTGTAAAGCAACTATCCTTCAATTAAATAAATTAAGTGGGAAATAAATAAATAAGAAGCTATTAGTTACTCAATGCACATAGACTGGTCCTCCAACCTACAAATTTTCTTTAAAAGTACTGTTTAACCAACTTGGATGGTCACCTTGGGTAGGGGCAGATTTGAAACCCCAGAGCTGTCAGCTGAACTCTCCAAATCAGGAGGAGGTGGAGGAAGGTTTAGGGCTCCTTCCCAAGGATGAGCTCCATCACAGTCAAAGAAATCATCTTGAGGTGGGAGACCTCACCCTTTCTCCAAAGAGCCCCACATCAAGAAGGGTTTAGGAAACATTTCTGGGTGGCACACACAAGCCCAGCATCATCACCATCACACCCTCACCCGTCTCCAGGCATTTTGCATTCACCAGCTTTTAAAATGAGTCAGGCTGCTCTGGATCTCAGCTAGAAACCCCCTACCACTATGCATCAGCCACAGTGAGTGTGGAGCCTCCTGTGGTCTGAGGTCGTTTCCTGCACCCCAGCTCCCTCAAACCCGGACAAGGTCCCAAGTAGGGGCAGGAAAGATGCTCCAGTTGAAAGTCTTCCCCCACTCTGGCCGTTCTGCCTTTGTCTGAGCCCTGGCTTCCAGAAAAACAGCACATGAATCTTGCAGCCACCCCACCCCACCTCATCCCCACACACAAGCAGGTAGATTTATGGTGCGCTGCCTCCATCCCACCCCATCCCCAAGCCGGCAGTAGCTGGAGGACAAAGCCTCCCAGGGCCATTGGAATGCTAATGTCTGGGAGCCTGGCCGCTGGGCTGGCACAAAGGCAAGTGAGGCCAAGGGAGCACGCGACCCCACAGGCATACTCTGCTCCACCTCTCATCCATGGGCCACTCTGCCCAGCTGTGTGACCTTGAACGGGTCTCTGAGCCTCAGCTGATACACATGAGAAGCTGGAGAGAGTCTCTAACACCCTTTCACTGGGTTTCTGGGAACCTAAGAGAAGGCTGTGCTTGCGATAGATGGAGTTATAAGGCCCCTGCGACTGAAAGCAGTGGGAAAGAGACGTTTGGTCCAGTGGAACAGTGAAGAAGGGGGGGTTGGCTGAGAATGTGCTGCAGAATAAACACTGAGTATACCATAATTACATTTTACATATATGTAATTAGTACTCTCTGTTGTGTTTCTTTTCCCTCTCCTCCCCTTTTACATATCTGTGGCCAGTGATTTAGAAGGGGGTGGGGCAGTGTGGGAACACTCGCTAACCTTGCCTGCCTGCCCACCTTTAGAAGGCCAAGAGCACAGACAGTGGGAGGTTTGAGGGCTGGACACTCATCTCAGGGCCCCTCCTACAGTCGGTGAGGTGGGCAAGGCAGGATGGTGACACCCATGGAAATAGAGAGCCAAAGTCTTGGAAGTAGGTGACTTGCCCAAAGCCCTGAGTCACTGATGGAGTTATTGGAGCAAACCAAAAGCATGACCTTCGCTCTAGGCTTAGTTTAGAGCTGTCTCCTCTGTGCCAACACAACCAATAGTAAGTTTGTGCTCTGGCTTGAACTGGGTCCTCTGAGTCTTGTAAAATAAGAGCCTCTCTTATGCTTTGACTACCCACTGGAACGCTAGTGAGATTCACGGGCTGCTGTGTACCCCTCTGCTTCTGGGATCTTAGGACCAAAACGGTCAGAGAGAGAGAGCATCTGCAAGGCTAACTTGGTCGAGTCTGAGGTCCTGGGAAAAAAAAAAAAAAAGCAGCGTGGCCCTGACCATGGTGCTGAAATGACTGCGTTGGTTCAGAGCGAGAGGCACTCCTAGGAACGAGGCCATTCTTCATAAGGAAAACCACCTATCTACTGCCTCTGCCCATGTTTCCAGGTCCGAGTCCCTAGGGAATCCCTGTGGACATGTAGACCCAGAAAGCTGTTGGCTTCCTTGATGTGGTGGGGAAAGTGTGGACTCTATTGCTACTAACTCATTGTGTAACCCCAGAAAGGCCCTTTTCTTAGCTAGTCCAAACCATCCTCCTTTATAAATGATGGAGTTAGAGTTGAGTTGCCAGATGAGGAGGTCTAAGAGGTCTGAAGTGGAACAACATTGGAAGTTTAGGGTGCAGCAGGCCTAATTGAGAAAACTGGCTTGGAACTTTGCACTTAAATAGTTTTTTAAGACAATCTAGGTTAAGCAATCCCACTCCAGTGTTCTTGCCTGGAGAATCCCAGGGACGGGGGAGCCTGGCGGGCTGCTGTCTATGGGGTCGCACAGAATCAGACACGACTGAAGCAACTTAGCAGCAGCAGCAACAGCAGCAGGTTAAGCAATAGCAAAGAGCCATTGTTTGCCTTTGATTGACAGGTGGAAAGGGGGGCATTTTCTACATATATTCTTTTTTAACTTTGTGCTTTCCTTATACAATAGTTTGTATTTTGGTTATTTGCTGGCCTGGATAATTTCAAAAAGAATGAATTAAATATTAGGGTGGGTGAGTTTGGCATAAGATATGAAGTTTTCAGCTATGAAAACAGGAAAATATATATGTATATATATAACACTTTAACTCAACTGTGGAAGACAGTTGCATGTTTCTAATTTGTAAGTGCTTCTATCTTTGTGATAAGATGCCTTAATATATTTCTTAAATATAAAAAAAGAGGGGTCTCATTCTTTGGGTTAAAATGAAGTTTTAGTTATTCCAAGAACAAAGGCACAAGGAAGTCCTCCACACACACACTAATGGCAGAGTAGTTAAGAATAATTCAGATCACACAGACATTAGTTCAAAGCCTGGTATTGCCACTAACTGGTGGTTTTCAATTATACCCCTTTGCCTCCCTAAGGCCCATTGTCCTCACCTGCAGATTTGGGACAATAAATAGTAGCCATTTAATTGGGTTGATTAAATGTGCTTGCTTTTAGTGCATATTAAGCTGCCATAAATGGTTATAATAATAATTATTATTATTATAATCACCTTCATTTGTCTCAAATTCTTCTCATTCTCCCAAGGGTTTTTTTGGGGGGTGAGGGTGGGGGTAGGGAGGTTGCTTTTGTATGAATTTGAATTTCTTCTGCATTACTGTGCAGTGAAAGTTGGCATAAAGGCCAAGGGCCACCCACCCCTTCCTTGTGACCCTCCCCAGATGTGATCTACCCTTCCTGTGCTTCAAGATTATATATCCAGACATTACTTGGGCACCCCAAATGAGACATGTCCAAAATACAATTATTATCCTCTAACTTCAAACAAATATTGCCTCTTGTTCCTGATCTCACTATCTAGCATCATTCAGTCATACGTACTCAAAATCTAGGGTTTTGGGCTTCCCTGGTGGCTCAGACAGTACAGAATCCTCTTGCAATGTGGGAGGCCTGGGTTCGATCCCTGGGTTGGGAAGATCCCCTGGAGGGCATGGCAACCCACTCGAGTATTCTTGCCTGGAGAATCCTCATGGACACAATATCCTGGCAGGCTACAGTCCATGGGGTCACAACGAGTCGGACACGACTGAGTGACTAAGCACACGGTTGGTCTTGACCCTTTTCTCTTTCTACCCACAACCAATTAATCTTTAAATCCTACTGACTTGTCCTTCCCACTATAATAGTCCCTGATAGGGTAAGCCAGGGTGCTATGACAGACTCACCAATAATTTACTCTGAGGTGAGCATTCCATGTGGGTGGATAGCTCTGCTCTGCGACATCATTCAGAGACCTACATTTCTCCCATCTTCCTCCCTCAGTGGCTGGGCCCTTGCCATCCATGGTTGAGGCTCATTGCCATGGGTTTGAGCCAGTGGGGATAGGAAATAAGTCATGGGGGAACCTCATTCACAGTCTTAAAGGTTAGACTCAGAGGTATAATAGCATGTTTCACCTATGCTTATATTCCTCTAGGAATACATGATCATATTCCCTCAAGTTAACTGGACTAGGGGCTATGTGCAAGGAAGAAGTAAAGAAAGGGTGAGTCAGCAGTCTCCAGCAACAGTCTCCAGGACTGTTGTCAGGATTAAGTTGGATTATATATGCTATTATTTCATCATTGTGAATCATTTATGCTTACGACCAGAGTCCTGCTGCAACAGCCTTTTTCTCACAATGCCTTGTTTGCCTCGGCATTTACCCTCCAGGAATACTGACCTGCTTGAAGTCTTCCCCTCACACACAGTCAGAACCCCTCCCACACTTTTTCCCATAGTGCTGTCTCTGCCCAAACCCTCATTCCCCCTTCCCAGATTTCCAGTGTGGATATCACCTCTTTCCAGAATCTTTCTCTGAACTGTTTCTCCCTCATTGCTCCTGCTCCCATAATATCCTGCACATGTGAATATCCTTGAACTTTCCAGGTAGCATTTGTAATTATCATTCCTTTGTGCCCTCCTGACAAAAGGAAGTATCCTTCATGTCTCCAATGAGTACTTATTCTAACCATATGCCACATGTTTTTAGAATGAATTATCGAGTCAATAGAGCTTCCCCGGTGATTCAGACAGTAAAGAATCTGCCTGCAATGCAGGAGACCCAGGTTTGATCACTGGGTCAGGAAGAACCCTGGAGAAGAGAATGGCTACCCACTCCAGTACTCTTTTTTTAAACAAAATTATATTTACTTATTGAAAATAAATTTATCAATTTATTGATTGATGATTGCTTTACAATATTGGTTTGCTTTCTGCCATATAACAATGTGAGTTAGCCATAGGTGTACATATGTCCTCTTCCTCTTGAACCTGTCTCCCATCTCCCACATTTTCCCACCCCTCTAGGTTGTTAAAGAGCCCCAGTCTGAGATCCCTGAGTCATACAGCACATTTCCGTTGGCCATCTACTTTATATATGGTAGTGTATATGCTTCCATGCAGGAGCCTGGTAGGCTACAATCCATGGGGCCAAAAAGAGTCAGACATGACTGAGCAGTGAATATTTTCACTCTCACTTTCAATGAGTCAGTAAATGGACTGACTGAATGGAAGGTATTTCAATTATTTGTTTAGAAATTTCATTCCTTCCCCTGACTGGCTGCTATATAAAGGTCAATGAATATTTGTTGAACAAGTGAATGAACAGAGTGAGTGAACAGAGACCTGTTACCGCTTCTCCCTCATACCCTCCTCAGCACCAAAATAACCTGTCTTTGGCTGCCTATGGGTTCATTTCAGAAGATGCCACATGTGATTTGGTGAGACTGGGTTATCACAAGAGAATCATTGTTTTGGCGATCACCAGCAAACATTCCAATAGTCGGGTGTGGGTGATCTCTCCTGAGCTAGTCCATTAGATCATGGGCCTGACATCTATCTCAATTCTAGCACTTCCTAATTCCATCAGTTGAGAAAGTTACTTAGCCTCTCCAAGCCTCCACATATAGAAATTTCTCTATGTATAAAAATGCAGAAAATCACACCTACCTCACAGAGTTTTATGAGGATTCAGATGAGATGGCAGGTATATCCATACACTTCATGAGCCTGCCTGCAATTTGAAGCAGACCTCATTATGATACCCACCTTATCTCTATCTTATTCCTAGAGAAGACTAACTAAGAAGGCATGGACCAGGACCGACTTCCCATTAATCAGGGAGAAGTTACATGACTCGCCCAAGCCCATAAGCCTGTTAATTATGGAGAGAAACTTATGCCCCTGCTATCCTAACATCATCACCAGCTACACTACCTCTGTTGGACTAGTTATCTATTGCTGCATAACAAATTACCCAAAACTCTACTACTTAGAACAAGAAGCATTTATTATGTGGGTCTTCTGTAGGTAAGAAATCCAGGTATACCTTAGACAGGTGACTCTGGCTCAAAGTGTCCCATGAGGCTGCAGTCAGGGTGTCAGCCAAGAATGTGGTCTTACCTGATGGCTTTGCTGGCGCCAGATCCACATCCAAGCTCACTCATGTGACTGTTAGCAGGACTTAATTCCTCAAGGGCCATTGGACTGAGGGCCACAGTTCTTCAGTGACTTTGGACTAAAAGCCTTCCTCAGTTCCCTGCCACATGGCCCTCTCCATAGGTCAGCTCATAACATGGAAACTGGCTTCCTTCAGTGCAAACAAACAAGAGGGAGGGGGACACTCAAGACAGAAGGCATGGTCTTTTGTAAGCTAATCTTTTTGTAATCTAATCTCATTCCTTGGAAGAAAATCTATGACAAACCTAGATGTCCTATTACAAAGCAGAGACATCACTTTGCTGACAAAGGTCCATATTGTCAAAGCTGTGTTTTTTCCAGTAGTCATGTACGGATATGAGATTTGGACCACAGAGAATGCTGAGCACCTAAGAGCTGATGTTTTTGAACAGTGGTGCTGAAGGAGACTCTTGAGAGTCCCTTGGACAGCGAGGAGATCAAATCAGTCCATCCTAAAGGAAATCAATAATGAATATTCATTAGAAGGGCTAATACTGAACCTGAAGCTCCAATACTTTGGCCACCTGATGCGAAGAACTGACTCATTGGAAAAGACCCTGATGCTGGGAAAGATTGAAGGCAGGAGGAGAAGGGGGCAACAGAGGATGAGATGGTTGGATGGCATCGCCAACTCAAGAGACATGAATTTGAGCAAGCTCCAGGAGATGGTGAAGGACAGGGAAGCCTGGAGTGCTGCAGTTCATGGGGTCACAAAGAAACAGACATGACTTACTGATTGAACAACAAAAACAACAGTCTCACAAGTGACATCTCACAACAGTCTCACAAGTGACATCACCTCTGCCACATTCTATCCACTAGAAATGACTAAATCCAGCCAACAGCACAAGGGCATGGATACCAGGAGGCAGGGATCACAGGGGTCCGTCTTAGAGGCAGAGATGCCCATCACAGAGGCAGTAGCAGAATTTTTGCTGCCTGCCCTCCACACCCCAGAGATAGGCAGACAGATGACAAGTGTGCATGCATACACTCACAAACCTACACTTCCCTAGGACCAAATGGATCAGAATTCAGAAGAAAGCCTAGGTGATTTGATTCCGGGGAAAGCAGATGCCTCCGTGTCCCCTAGTGCTGGGCCTGTTTCCAAGAAGGGCCTAGGAGGGGCACCACCAAGTGAGCACTGGAGCCACCCCAGCTGATCTCTGACATTCATCTATGCTTTCACAGGCCTCCCCACCCCCACTCCCAGAGGCAAAGATTTAGGACGTCTGGAGCCTGGACACCGTACCCACTGAAGGGAAATTTACTGCCTCTAGAGAACCAGGGCCTGACTTGAGGTCTTGAATGCATCTTTTTCCCCTTTGCCTCTGCTTTATTAGGTTAATCATTGCTTGAATTGGTTGCCATGGTTTGGGCAAACCCATGGTGACTCTATAATGAAGCCTGAAAGACTTGGACCCCATTTATCATCCTTAGTGTTTGGGAGGCCCAGAGCCTCATTTGCTTCCCCCAGGGTCTGAGTACCACCCTTCTGCTTGGGGCCCCTATGCTCCTTTTGAACGAGGAATGAACAGGTGGCGACTTGGAAGAGAAGAGGAGACCCGCACAGGTGGAGTGAACAGTGTATTGCCCATTCCCCACCACACACACACACACACACACACACACACACACACACACACCCACGCACACACATTTTATTTTCCAGTCCAGGATTCCTGACACAGACCAAACACAAAGGCATCTCTTCCATAATTTTTCTTTCTTGAAAGTGAGAGGCAAAGAATGATGTTCAGTTAGAAGGGGTCCATGGCTGTCCTTAAAGGGGGGGGGGGTTGTGTCTCAGCAGATCCAGGTTCCATACCCCTTAATCCATGGGCATAAATTAAGCATACTTGCAGTCTTGCAATGAGTTGGAAATAGATGGGACAAGGCCAGTGGGAAAATAGAGGCATATAGAGGTTTAGCAACATGTTCAAGGTCATCCAGTGATGGTAAAGGCAAGGCAGAGTCCAGGACCAGTGAAATGTATTATGAGGAAATTACCAGTAGAACTTTTTAATGAATTCTATGTATCCATCACCCAAATTCAACAGTCATTGACTCAAAGGCAGCTGTATTTCACGCACATAACTATTCACTTCACTCAGCACTACTTCTGTGGATTATTTTGAAGCAAACCTGAGACATCATACAATTTCAACACAAATCCTTCCCCAGTGTTAGATTTTGTTTGTTTTCTGTTCAGTGTAAATGTAATAATAGCGTGTAGCAGCTGAGAGCTGCTCTGAAGACAGATCCTCTAGGTTCAGATCCCAGATCTGCTCTTTCCCAGCTGTGTGACCTTCAGCCAGTAACCTAATGTCTCTGATCCTCAGTTTCCTCAACTATAAAAGGATGCAATGACACCTCAGAGAGTAACTGTCAGGACTAAATGAAATTATACAAGTGCTCAGCATCTGTGCCAGGTGCAGTGCAGATGGAGGCTTTTATTTTGTTTCCATATTTGCCACCACTGCACCATCAGCAATGGCTCCAGTCTGGCAGGAAGTCAGCTCTTGGCCTCCAACATCCAGTCTCTTGATGCTGTCTCCTGGCCTAAAGGCAAGAGGCTTGTCACTACCACTCTCTGCCTGGCACCAGACTCTAAGAACACAGACCTCAGCAGTGAGCTTGGTGTCAGTGCTGACAGCCTCCAGTCTCTACCACCCGCAGCCCTGTTCGGCTCTGCACCACGGACCCCTGGACCAGCAAGACCAGGCACCACCCTCCTTCTCTTCTTGTAGCTTTAGGCTTCATGACCTCTTGGCAGCTGGTCCCAATTATGAGCAGGTATCAATACACCTACCTTAAAGTTGCATGTATCTGTGTGTGCATGCATGTGTCCATGCCTCTGTGTGTGTGTGCATGTGTGTCTGAGTGTGTGATGTCCCTATGCGTGAACCAGCATGTTCTCATGCTTCTGTGCACTCAGCCTGTGAGAGAGACTCTACTAGGAAACTAAAACCTGCCCTCTTACATTTGTGGTGGATGGACAGAGACCAGATGAAAACTGGTCAAATAAAGGCATGAAGTCATGAGCATGGTACTAAGACCTCCTGGAGACAGTGGGGAGAAACTAAGGTTGGCCAAACACATTAGGTTGAGAACAGAAGAGAGAGGCAGGTGGGGGCTCCATGGAAGATGCAGAAAGGGAGAGGGAGGCAGCCTATCTAGTTTCACTGAAAAGAGGAGGCCTGAGTCCTAATAATGGCCTCTCAGGTCAGCAATATCCCCTGGAGCAGGAAATGGCACTCCACTCCAGTATTCTTGGCTGGAAAATCCCATGGGCAAAGGAGCCTGATGGGCTACAGTCCATGGGGTTGCAAAGAATCGGACACAACTGAGCACAATACAGTAAGTCCTGATAGCTGGTCCGAGAAAGGTTATTTCAGGATATCAACCGCTCCCCCAGCATCAAAGCTCCAAAGGGTTCTCTTGGGCTGAAAGGGCTCACTCAAATTTCCCCTTTCCTGAGTGAGTGAGTGAAAGCCACTCAGTCGTGTCCAACTCTCTGCAACTCCATGGACTATACAGTCCATGGAATTCTCCCGGCCACAATACTAGAGTGGGTAGCCTTTCCTTCTCCAGGGGATCTTCCCAACTCAGGGACTGAACCTAGGTCTCCTGCATTGCAGGCGGATTCTTTACCAGCTGAGCCACAAGAGAAACCCAAGAATACTGAAGTGGGTAGCCTAATCCCTTCTCCAGCAGATCTTCCCGACCCAGGAATCAAATGGGGGTCTCCTGCACTGCAGGCAGATTCTTTACCAACTGAACTATCAGGAAGCCCTATTCCCTTTTCTGGATAGCAACAAATTTTTACTGAGCGTTTACTATATCTAAGTACAGTTCTAATGCTTTCTGTTAATTAATCTATGAGATCAGATTTATCATTCCATTTTACAAATGATGAACTTGAGGCTGAGAGCAATTAACATGTTACATGTTACCCAGTGAGAGGTGGAGCTGGATTGAACCCAAGCTCTTTTGCCCTGGAGGCAGCAGTCCTAACCACCGCTACACTGCACCACTGGAATGCTCTATTTTTCCTCTTTTTAAGTTTTGGTTTTGGACATTTTCAAATATGCACAAAATAGAACAGAATCCTGTGACCTCATGCACCGTCACTCAGCTCCCACAGCCGTCAAGTCAGGATCAACTATGTTTCATGTATTCACCCTGCTCCCACCCACCCCAACCCTGCACACACACTTCTATTTTTATTTGATTGAAATCTTTTCAAACACATCCCAGATATCTACCATCCCACTTGTAAAGACTTCTGTGTCCATGTCTAATAAGAGAACATTAAAAAAAAAACTGTCAGTTTTTATACTTAATGAAATTAACAATTCTGTGATATGATCTAATATGGCCTGATGGCTCAGTGGTAAAGAATCCTCCTGCCAACACAGGAGATGTGGGTTCAATCCCTGGGTCAGAAAGATCCCTTGGAGAAGAAAATTGCGATCTACTCCAGTATCCTTACCTGGGAAATCCCATGGACACAGGAGCCTGGAGGGCTAAAGTCCATGGGGTGTAAAAAGCTGGACACAACTTAGTGGCTAAACGACAACAACACGATCTAATATCCAGTCATATTCAAATGTTTCCAATCATCTTTTTAGACAAAGAATCTCCATCTTAGAATCTCCTCTCTCCCCTCTGAGCAGGTCAGCTGGGCAGTCAGCTGCAGGCCAGGACCAAGTCCATGACCAAGACTGGGCCAGCCCTGACTCCACGCCTTAGTGGGACTGGCTTTGGACAAGACAATTCCCTCCCTTACCTACCAGTCTCACCCTAAAGTGTGGTGACCAATCATGCTGGTTTGCCTAGGACTTTCCCTGTCTCAGAATTGCAAGTCTTATCCCCAGCAAACCCCAATGGTCAGTTCACCTTACAAGGAACCTGAAACCCCACGTCCACCCAGCCCTCCCTCTGCCTCCTAGCTCCAGTGTGGTGTCACCCACCGAGAGCAGGGGGAGCCTGCCACTGAATTTCAAGAGCCCTCGAAATAACTAATTTACCAAAAGCTTTGAGGGGGCCCAGGCGTGCCTGGGTCCAGGAAGAAGGCCCAAAGCCCCCAGCAGCCATCAGAGAATCAGCATCTTTTCACACCCAGGGGGCCAAACTCAGCTGTCTCCTCCCTCTGTCTTTTTCCCCTCTCCAGATCTAATGACAATCCAAAGAGTTCCTGATAGGGTTTTAAAAGATGCTCTTCATTCACCGTCCACCAAGCATGAAAATCTAGCTCGTTTGTCTCCATTCTTCACCCTAAAGGCCTGGCCGGCTTCAGGCCTGCAGCCTCAAACTTGTCACTCACTTTTCACTTTCTTTTGTTGGATTCGCCTTTATTTCATTCTTCTGTCTACTCTGGGCACCCTCCTCACCCCCTCCTCACTTCATCCCTGTCCTTCCCCTCCACCCTCCCCCAGCACTCCCCAGTTCCTCTGTCCACACACAAAAAACAACAGATCAGTCTGGGAATTTCTTCACAGTCCCCGTGTCCCCTGCCCCCCCCTCCCCCAGCCTCTTCTCATTGCTTTTAAAGAGTGGGAGGAAAAAGTCAGCAGCGGCTAAAAAAGGACTCAGGTCCAGGAACAGAACTGCCTATTGCTCTGGCTGGAAATGGCCTCAGGGAGCCCTCAGTCGGGATGTTGTCTTCACAGCTGCGGAAACTTAAGCCCTGAAAGGGGAAGAGACTGGCTCAAGGTCACATGCAGAGTCAGTGGCAGATCAGGGTCCAGAGCTGAGTGTTCCAGCTTCGCAGCCTAGACTCGCGATGCAGAATTCAGGCTACCCCTCCATGTCCAAGGTACTGAGTTTACTTTTCTTTCATGACTCAGCTTTCTGATGAGGAGAGGGTCATAGCTCAAAGGCAGGAGCCATGTCCAGTTCATCCCAGTGTCCCCTGGATGCTTACATGGTAGGCATTCAGTGATGATGCTTTTTATGAAACTGACCTGAAGGAATGCAGGAGTCAGGCTGCTCCCGACTGGCTGGACCTCTTATCAGTCACCTTCTGGGCTGCAGTTTTTTGCCAGGCCCAGGATGTTCCCTGGACCCAGGGTGTTTCCTGGACCCAGGGAGAGGGGACAGTACATAAGAAGGGGTTATGTGTTTAGCAGTCAGAGCCCCTTCCAGCCATTTCCCCTTCTAAGAACAATCAACACTGGGGGAATTGAGAGGGGTGTACCTGCCCTTCTCCAGGGGCAGGACAAATAGGTCAGAATCATCAGAGCCTCAGACAGGGAGAGAGGTAGAATGGGCATCGCACCAAGGCAGCATGAAACAGGAGGGAGTAAAAGAGAAGGAGGAGAGGAAAGAGAAGCAGACGGGTTGACAGGGGCTCTGGCTCCATCAGCCCTCAGTGTGTCGTGTGCATGCCAGGCCCTGGGCGAGTTGTGGGAAAAGACAGCCACACGGGCCTCAGCAGGAGGGCCTGGTCAGGTCACAGGCACACCCCCAGTACAAGGCTTCTCCTTTCTGACCTGGTCACACCTCTTCCTCAAGGTTCCACCCCTGTGAATGGCACCACCATGAGCACCCACCTCCCACACTAGAAACCTGGGTGCCCAGCCTCCCCCCAGCCCTGTGGATTCTGCCTCAGCAATGTCCACGAAGCCGCCCTGGCTCTCCATCAGCTCTGGACTGCACTGCTGTGCAGCCACGCAGAGGTCCCTGCCTGCAGCCCTCCTGTCCCCTCTCCCTCTGGTCCAGCCCACAGGCCTTCTCACTGTTGCTCCTGTCATTCTCCCCGCACAGGAGAGGTGAGCTGCCCATCTCTCTTCCGTAGTGTCAACAGCGTGGCTTAGGAGTCGGGCTCCCTGGCTTGCATGATAGACCTGCCACCTACAGCTTGGTGACCACAGGTAACCTCTTTAAAGCCTTGATGTCATTGTGAAATAGGAATAATTGTAATTCTTCTCTCTTGGGATCTATGCTGCTGCTGTTGCTAAGTTGCTTCAGTCGTGTCCGACTCTGTGCAACCCCATGGATGGCGGCCCACCAGGCTCCCCCGTCCCTGGGATCCTCCAGGCAAGAACACTGGAGTGGGTTGCCATTTCTATAGTAGAATACAATCCAACAAGTCTACACTATATACAATATAATAATATACAAAAGGAGGAGCCTGTATGAGACCGTCAGTGAAGGTTAGCTATGGTGACTATCATGATTACTGTCCTTTGGTATTTTAAAATTTTTATCATGTTCATATATTACAACAATTATATTAAAAACTGACCCATCTTTTCTTGCTGATGGAATTATCAAATGCCTGAAAATGGTCAAACTTCTTGGCCTTGTTATTCCGCCTACAGAAATCATCAGAAACTGCATAAAAATGTATCAACAAAGGTATTTATAATACCACCTTTTAGAATGGCAGAAAGGTAGATATAAATGTTCAACCATAGAGAACAAATTATATAATTATATATTAGACATTATATTTTAAATATTAGATTATTAGATATGTATCTCGGAGAAGGCAATGGCAGCCCACTCCAGTACTCTTGCCTGGAAAATCCCATGGACGGATGAGCCTGGTAGGCTGCAGTCCATGGGGTCACTAAGAGTCAGACACGACTGAGCGACTTCACTTTCACTTTTCACTTTCATGCATTGGAGAAGGAAATGGCAACCCACTCCAGTGTTCTTGCCTGGAGAGTCCCAGGGACGGGGGAGCCTGGTGGGCTGCCGTCTATGGGGTCGCACAGAGTCGGACACGACTGAAGTGACTTAGCAGCAGATATGTATCTAAAAGTTGAATACAGAAGAAATGTTCAATCATAGAGGACAGATTAGATTATTGTATACTCTAATATATATACGGCTTCCCGGGGGGCACAGTAGAATCCACCTATCAATGCAGAAGATGTAGGAGATGTGGGTTTGATCCCTGGGTCAGGAATATCCTCTGGAGGAGAAAATGGCAACCCCCTCCAGTATTAATGCCTGAAAATCTCTTGGACAGAGGAGCCTGGCAGCTACAGTCTATAGGGTCACAAAGAGTCAGACACCACTGAGCAACTGAGCATGCACATAGTTATATATTGGATTGTTATATATATTCAAAGGGGTAACTATACCCCATTGAAGATTATGTCATAAAATAATGCTTCTTAAAAGGGGAAATATTCATAATATATCGCTAAGTGGGAAAAACTGGAGTTTAAGCAAGATGCCAGGCAAGGGAACTTGCAAATTACTCCACTACAAAACATCTAGAAACCTGTGGCCTGGGGCGTCAGTTATCCAAGCTGAGAAGGATTATATGCAAAAGAAGAATAAGTGGCATCCAAGGGAGGAGCCTTCCCTCTTGAGTGTGTGAGCTTTGAGTCTTGGACTTAGTGCCATCAGGGTGATGCCAGAGGGGATGGGGAGCAGGGAGGCCTCATCCAGTGGGGTGGGGCAAAGACCCCATGGCACCAGCTGGGGGCTCTCAGAGGTACAGGCATTGGGATGAACACAAACTTGACGCTGTGGTGAGGTGGTCCAAGCCGCGCTGGGGGAGGAGTCCCACAAGGCCACCTGAAGGTGGTAGCGCTTTGAAGGAGGGAAGAACCTCAGGACAAAGAGGCAATGACAGACAGTGAAATGAGCATGGATGTGAGCCCAATCACCTGGTTCGAATACCAGCTCAGTCACTCTTAACAGCTGGTAGATGTCCTTCCATATATGCATATGTATATACATATATGTATGTGTATATGTTTATGCATACATACATATATATACAAACATATTACATGGAAAAAATGATATTCTACTTTTGTCATACTATGCTTAACTTCACTTAGTATACTACAGATATCTTTTGATCTCAGTAAAACATAGATCTACCTTGTTATTTGAATTGTTATGTGAATTGCTTCCATTTTCTCATCTATAAAAAAGCTAGTATCTGACTTGCTATGTTCTCGGGCTTAGAGGAGTTTTAAACGAGAACACCTGTGGGACCACAGATGCGCTCTGGGGGAGGGGTCTGTGTGTGGGTCATGGCCATCTGCAGGTTGGACTTCATTAGCCGTCCTGTCTAGGGGATGAAAGCTCCAAGGAACAGCATGGGCGAGGGAAGGTAGGGCAATGGTGGCGGGATAGAGAGGCCTTCCTGAGCCCCCATCCATCAGCACTGACAAACCTGGCCCCCTGTGAGGGCTCCAGGCTCAGCTGCTGAGCAACGGCAGGTATGGAGCAGGAGCCCCTCCCTGGGCCCTTGGCACCCTCCTCTTAGGTCAACAGACAGAGTGGGCTCTGTCGGCTGGGTTGGGACAAGGAAGATTAATGGAGCAGGTGCGGGCTGGGGCGGGACAGTCACCTGGCTACAGGGTGCCTCCTGGAGCCCGACCCAGGCCAAGAACCAAACCTGATGTCACTCAGCCTGGCTCAGACCTGATCGGATGTGAGCTGGAGCCAGCTACGCTGCCCCTGCTGCCTACCCTGTCCCCAATTCCACCTGGCCTCGCCGGGCCTCATTTAGTCTCTAATGGGAGAAGCCGCAGAGAGGCCCCTGGAGCCCAACCTGCGGCACTCAGCTCCAAAATAAATGCTTCTCCTGTTTCTTCAACCTCCCAAGTAACTCACTGAAGAAAAGTGTGGATTAGTAAAACATTATAAATCACCCATTAATCTCACCACCAAGAGATAACTCTGTTAACATTTGGTAGATATTATACCTGTCTTTATCCATACACAGACACCTCACACACACACACAGACACAGACACATATAAGTATATGAAGAGAGATCACTCTATACTTCTTTTCTTATGATCTTCTTTTTACACTTAATACATCATTGGCTCAGTGGTAAAGAATCTGCCTGCCTATGCAGGAGACAGACGCAGGAGACTCAGGTTTGATCCCTGGGTTGGAAAGATTCCCTAGAGGAGGAAATGGCAACCTACTCCAGTATTCTTGCTGGGAAATCCCATGGACAGAGGAGCCTGGTGGGCTACAGTCCGTTGGGAGTCACAAAGAGTCGGGCATGACTTAGCAACTGAGCTTGACCACAGTATGAACGTCTTTTGGTGTTAATGAAATGTAGATCTATCTCATCATTTTGGGCTTTCCCTAGCTCACCTGGTAAAGAATCTGCCTACATTGCAGGAGACCCCGGTTCAATTCCTGGGTTGGGAAGATCCCCTGGAAAAGGGATAGGCTACCCACTACAGTATTCATGGGCTTCCCTGGTGGTTCAGATGGTAAAGAATCCGCCTGCAATGCTGGAGACCTGGGTTCTATCCCCAGCCTGGGAAGATTTCCTGGAGGAGGGCATGGCAACCCACTTCAGTATTCTTCCCTGGACAATTCCCATGGGCAGAGAAGCCTGGTTGGCAACAGTCCATGGGGTTGAAAAGAGTTGGACCCAACTGAATGACTAAGCACAGCATACATCTCATCATTTCAATTGCTACATATATTCCAAGTGTTCAGGCATAGTATCATAATATAATTTTTAAAGTGTTTTTTGATGTAAACCATTTTTAAAACCTTTAGTGAATTTGTTACAATATTTTTTCTGTTTTCTGTTGTGTTTTTTTGGCTCCCCGACCAGGGATCAATGTGCACCCGCTACAGCAGAAGCTGAAGCCTTAACCACTGTACCACCAGGGAAGTCCCGAGCATAATAATATATTTAACCTCAGCTTCCTTACTGGACGTTTAAGTTCTGTCCAAATTTTGTCCTTTATAAATAACACTAAGATGAACATTTTTATACATATATCTTTTCATTACTTCTTTAGGAAAATGTCCTAGAACTTATAGGTCAAAGCATGTGTATTTTTAAAGGCTTTTGATACATACTGCTAAAGGGTTAGACTTGTATTTACTGGAGCCTGTGGCCTGTCCATCCCACACTTGGGTGAGGGAGAGAGGTAGGATGGGGGTGCCCTGTGGACAGAGTTTGGAAATAAGGCCGACCTAGCATGGACTCCATCCTTCAGGGGGCTGTCATCCAGGCTTCCACCCGGGAAAGAAGCTATTGAGTTGGCAGATAAGGAGCCCCATGGGCTTGGGAGGTGAGCACTGGGAGCAGCATAGAAGTAAGAGTAGAGAGGAGAAAATCTTCAGGGGAGATGAACTCAGAGAAGGCTTCTCGGAGGGGGTGACATTTCTGCCAGCCTTGAGAGGGGAGAAGGATGTGTTTATTCAGCAGGAGTATTCACCAGGTAGGGGAAAGGGTTGGAGAAGCACACCACATTTTGGGGGGAGGTGAGAGATGGCGGCAGCCGGAGCCTGCCCTCAGCTGTAGCCACAGTCCCCCGCCATGTTATTTGACTCTGGGAGGGCAGAGCCTTGCCCCATGGCCAGATCTGTTGGGACAGCCAAGGCCGCCTCCCACACTTAGCTCGGTCACCTTGAGCAGCTCCCTGAATTACTCTGCCTCTCAGTTTTCCCATCTGCAAATGGGGATGACAGCTATATCACTCTCACACAATAGCTGTGGGGACTGAGTGAGAAGCGGGGGGCTGGTCTTTGTAAGTTGTGGCTAGTCTAAGAGATTAATTTTTTAATTAAAACATTACTGGAGTATAGTTGATTTACAATGTTGTGTCAGTTTCTGCTGTACAGTGAGGTGAATTAATGATACATAAACATATATCTGTTGTTTTTGAGACTTTTTTTCCCCATACAGGTCACTACAGAGGATTGAGTAGAGTTCCTTGTGCTACACAGTAGGTGCCTATTATCTATTTTATGCATAGTAGTGTGTATATGTTAAAGAGATTCATTTTTTAAATAGAGGTTGCTTTCTAGTTTTCTGTCCTAAAAGCTCTTGTTTCTAGGCTATTCAGTCTGCCTGTATGACACAGAGGGGGCTTCCCCCGTGGCTCAGGGGTAAAGAATCCTCCTGTAATGCTGGAGCTGCAGGAGACACGGGTTCAATCCTTGGGTTGGGAAGACCCCGTGGAGAAGGGCATGGCAACCCACGCCAGTATTCTTGCCTGGAGAATCCCATGGACAGAGGAGCCTGGCAGGCAACAGTCCATGGGGTCGCAAAGAGATGGACACGACTGAAGCGAGTTAGCATGCACACACACTTAGGACACAGAGACTCAACAGATTAACTGAGAACTCCCAGGAGCAGCTCCCTGAGGCTCAAAGAAGGGAAAGAAAACAGACAATTATTGAGAGCCTATTAAGTGCTGCTGCTACTGCACGTCCACACTCCTGTCATTTATTGTATCTATACAGAATCCCTGAGATGTGGAGTTATTGAATATTACTTGTCCCAGGTGACAGGTGAAGAAACTGAGGCTTGGAGTATTCAGTAAACGGCTTTGGTGGGCACAGCTGGTGGGCAGCCAGGATTCAACTCCAGGTCTGTCTGACCTTCCCAGAGCCCTTATTCCCTCCCTGGGCCAGGATGTCACCAGAGTTGAGATTACTTTTCAGCATTACTTATTAATAGGACAGGAGCCCTTTGGATTATAAGCAGGGTCTGCAGGACCGGGGAGTGTGGGGTCTGGGGCTGTGGAGATAGAAGACAGGGACTCCCATAGGCTCTCCACCCCTCCTAACACCACCACTGGTCTCCTCGGCATGGGGCAGCCAGCTGGTGACCCGACCTTGTGCCTCTGACAATGATTTAACCACACTGGTGGGGGGTTGGGAGCGATCTATAAAGCTGTCAATGGGGGAAGGGCTTTAACTCCAGCCTCTTGGCTCAGCCACTGGTTGGGGGTGGGAGCAAGAGGACCAAAGGAGAGACCAGGCCCCTCTGACTGCACTTGTGTTTCCTGCATGGGTGTCCACTGTAGAACACCAGGACCCACAGAGCCCATGAAGTTCTGTGTCTTCCCCACTCTAAGTCCAGGTTCCAGGACTGCAACATCGGGCAGTTCCGAAATACTCAATTGTCTCTTCCGTCCCATTTGGGCAGAGTCAAACTGGCCACAAAACATAGTAGAAATCACCCTGGTCTGGGAATCCAGAGACCAGGGTTTGCATCACAGCTTCCCCACCATCTCTGCAGAGGCCCCAGGACAAGTGCTGCCAGGCCTGCAGGCTGCAGCATGATGGAGATGGCCAAGTGGGGGACTGCAGCCTCCTGGAGGGGCCATGCACCCCTAAAAGAGCCAACTGCCACTTAAGTCCAGCTTGTGATTGTCATGCAACAACAAAGACTTTTTCAAGAAAAGCTAGAAATTCAAACTTTTATGTGAAGTCTTCCCAAAGTTAGCAACTGCCTAGGAACAAAAAAATCAAATGAAAAGGAGAATGAGAAAAAAAAGAATGGAACACCGAAAAAGTCTACATGTAGCCTAGGCTGGAGTCTGTCATTTAGATGCAGACACCATAAAGACCAGAGGAGCCACTATTAGATACTGTCTGCTCCATGCTCAGTTATGTCTAACTCTTGGTGGCCCCATGTGACCCACCAGGCTCCTCTGTCCTTGGAATATACTGGCAAGAATACTGGAGTGGGTTGCCATTTCCTCCTCCAGGGGATCTTCCCGACCCAAGGATCAGACTCCTATCTCCTGTGGTTCCTGCATTGGCAGGCAGGTTCTTTACCAATGAGTCACTTGGGAAGCCCAGGTACTGTCTAGCATAACCCTTTTTGTTTCAGATGGGGAAACTCAGGCCCGACTGGGGAGAGAGGCATAACTTGGTTAAGGTATAGGATGAATTAGTGGCCCTGCTAGGCAAGAAATCCAGGTCTTCGGCTCCCAGTCTATGCCACTGTCATAACTGGCCTGGCTGGGAGGACCTGGGGAGGTGTTGGAGACTCTGAGCAGGAAGTGAGGGGAGGAAAACTGAGATGCTCCCTCCCTGTAGGTTCACTGAGGCCCCTCCAGGCCTCTGTGAGTCCAGGAGTCCAGCACCAGGGGGCTCCTTGTTGCCTTTTCCACTGCTCACAACCACACGAGGCAGGTGCGGAACAGATGGAGCACCCTTGATCTGTCAGGGAGTTAACTGATAAACCACTATCTGTGGTGTACAGCAGAGGGGTATCTCAATAAATACTGATTTCTAAACCAATTAAGGGGTTTCCCTGGTGGTGGTAGTGGTAAAGAATCCACCTGGAATGCAGGGGCTGCAGGAGACTTGGGTTTGATCCCTAGGTTGGGAAGATCCCCTGGAGCGGGGCATGGCAACCCACTCCAGTATTCTTGCTGGGAGAATCCCATGGACAGAGGAGCCTGGGGTTAAGGTCCATAGGATCCCAAAGAGTTGGAGATGACTGAAGCAACTTAGCACATACAAACCAATTAAGAAATTAGAGCAAGCAAAACAGATAGAGACCAAATATCACCTTTACTCCACATGAAGCAAATCCTGAAGAACAAGGCTCATGGCTACAGGTAAGTGGGCATCCTCGCAGAAGCCTAGAACTAGTCAGACTCACCGACAAAATCACAGACAAGCGTGCACCGTCACCAGCCTCCCACACACACTGGGGCACAGCAGAAACGTGTTCCTGGCAGGCAGTTTGTACCCAGAGAAGAGGGCTGGGCCACACAAGTCTGACTCACAATCAGGTAACGCACTTGCCATTTCCTGGAGCAGAATGAGGGAAAGAGGGACTTCCCTGCTGATCCAGTAGTTAAAGGTCTATCTGCCAATGCAGGGGACATGGGTTGGATCCCTGGTCAGGGAAGATTCCTCGTGCCTTGGGGCAATTAAGCCCTCAAGCCACAACTACCGAAGCTCACTTGCCTAGAGCCCAGGCTCTGCAAAAAGAGAGGTCCGTGCACTGCAGCTAAAGAGTAGCCCTCACTCACTGCAACTAGAAAAGGCCTGAGTAGCAGTGAAGACCCAGAACAGTCAAAATTAATTAATTAATTTTAAAAAAAGAATTAGGGAGAGAGAGAAGAGAGGCCAGCTGTGTTATGCTGATGGGGCTCCCTACAGACAGAAAGAAACATCAAGATTCCATTGTGTCTCTGTTTTGGGCTGAGTTCTATTCTTGTTATTCTCCCAGTGCTTGCTCTGCGGTTTGTTGTCACACATCACAGTCTGCCATCAAATTATATTATACTGTTTCATGTATAAGAACCTTAGAGCAGTGCACTTCCATTCTTCACGCCATTGTTGTCATACATTTTCTACATATATTATGAACCTCCAAATATTGCAGCTTTACTTTTACTTTATACAGTCAATTATCTTTTTTACCAGTCAACTATCTTTTTAAAAAATACTTTCTATTTACTCAAACATTTATCACTTCTTGTTCTCTTCATTCCTTTGTGTAGATCCAAGTTTCTACCTGGTATCAGTTTCCTTCTCCTGAAGAATTTCCTATAACCTTTCTTACATGGGTCTACTGGCAACAAATTCTATTACCTTTCATTTGTATGAAAAAAACAACCAATCTTCATTTTGAAAGCTGCTTTCTCTGGAAAGAGAATTCTAGATTAATAGGGTTTTTTCCGTTCCTTTCAGCACTTCAAAGATATTGAATTCTCTTCTGATCTGCCTAGTTTCTAACGAGAAGTCTGTGTCCAGTTCAGTTCAGTTCAGTTGCTCCAGTCATGTCCGACTCTTTGCGACCCCATGAATTGCAGCACGCCAGGCCTCCCTGTCCATCACCAACTCCAGGAGTTTACTCAAACTCACGTCCTTCCAGTCAGTGATGCCCGTTATCTTTGTTCCTGGGTACATAATGTCTTTTTAAAATTTCTGACTGCTTTCAAGATTTTGCCATTATTGCTGGTTTCAGCAATGTGATTATAATGTTCCTTGGTATTTATCCTGCTTGGGGTTCATTGAGCTTCTTTGGTCTGTGTATTTACAGTTTATCAAATTCGAAAAGATTTTGCCTGTTATTTCTTCAAATGTTTTTGCTGTTTCTACTTCTCTCCTTCTGGAACTACAGTTTCACGTGTGTCGGACAATGTGATATTGTCCCATAGGTCACTGAGGTTTTATTTTTTTCTCAATGTTTTTCTCTCTTTGCTTCATTTTGAACAGTTTCTTAGGCTATGTCTTCAAGTATATAAATCTTCTCTTCTGCAGTGTCTAAATAATTGTTCATTCTGTCCAATGAAATTTTCATTTCAAATATTTTTCATTTCTAGGAATTCATTTGGGGCTTTTACTATTTACTTCCTCCTTATGTTCATGTTTTCCTGTAAATCATTTAAACATGATAAGTACATTTGCAAGAATTATTTTAGTATTCTTAAATACTAACTCCATCATCTCTGTCATTTCTCAATACATTTCCATTGATTTATTTTTCTTCTAGTTTACAGGTAAAATTTTTCTGCATCTTTGCATTTCTATTCGTTTTTGATTGAATGCTGCACAATGTAAGTTTACTTTTGAGTAATGGATTTTATTATAATTCTTTAAAGAGGATTGCACTCCAGTCTGGCATGCCATTAAAAGACCAGGATGAACTTTTAGAGGCTTGTTTTTAAAAGCAGGACTAGAGTAGCTTTTCTTGAGAGGTAGTTTAGTCCTACTATGAAATATGACCCTTCTGGCATCTGTCGCCAAATACATAAGATGCTTCATATATTCAACAGTACTGTGAATACTGTGCAGATTTTGGGGGCTTTCTCTACAAAGACCCCTCCTCTCCATTCCTCTGCCCTGCAAATCCTAGCCACCTCAATTCCCTGAACTCTAGCGTCTGTCTCATCAGTTCACAAGACCATCAGTCTCTGTTTAGCTTCCTCATCTGTACACCACAGATCAGAATCACCTCCTGGCATAAGCCAGGTGCTTATGGGGCTCATCTCATTTGTTTCCCTTCTTTCAGGGATCATAATCCAGTGCTATCTGTTGTCTACTGTCTAAAACCTGTTATATCATATGTTTTATCCAGTGTTCTAGGTAAGTCTGTCTCTGTTACTCCCTCATGGCTGAAAGAAACCTAGAAAGAAATATTAGGAGTGAGGCAATGTTCTACCATTTAACAGTCCCTGTACAAGAATGAGCGAGAATGAGGACCTGGACCACTTTAGGCTCATACTTGGGTTAAGGAGTGTTCTATTTGATTATCTGTCTACAATGTATCTGTGGTACAATGGAGAGAATCATGGAGAAGGGATCTCATTCTGCCCCCTCACTATTTGTAGCAGCATTTACAATTTTTATCTGTCCCATATCCTTTCCCTCCTTCTCCTGGTCACAGTATCTACCCTCCTTTGGAGAATTCCGTGTGGTTCTGCTTGGGCTGCCAATCATGCATGTTGCCCTGCTCTGCAGGAGACAGTGATGGGTATGTGATCCCTGCCCAGCCAGTCAGACCTCTGTATCCCTCTACCTTGGGTACTTATTCAGGGATGAGGACCTGACCCAAGGTGGACCAATCACACCCATCTTTAAGATATTTACATGGATGCTAGGAGTAAAAAGCTTTTTGCTAGAGGCATCACTGTCTGAATGTTTTCTGCAGCCACATCCCACTCCTCTCCCCAGTCTTAGAGTAAAGAAGATCAGGGAAGAAGGCCTGAGGAGAGGAGCAGAGGGAGTCCTCGAAACGTGAGTGACATCTATGCAGTCCCAGAGGCTGGTTCCCCCTCTGCACTTTCTGTTTATATGAACCAGTCAATTCCCTTTTTTACTGGTTTGAGTGGGTTTTCTATCACTTTCAACAACAACAAAATCTGCCTACTTACCTGCTATTTCTAGGCCTTGGTCCAGGTGTCTTCAAAGTGGACTGCATACACTCCAAGGGGGCATAGGATGATCCATCGGAGAGTGGGAAGGAAGCGTAAGATCTCCTAATTATGAGCAGGCGTTTCTCCAGGGCAAAGACCTATATCTGCATGGCAGAATAGCATGTGCAATGGCATGAAGACTAGACTCCATACTCCATGAAGCCAAGACCGGGATCTGCTTCATCCTTATCTTCCCCCACCGTGAGCTCATGGTCTGACTCATAGCTGACATCAAATAAGTAGTTGCTGGTCTCACTACACTAACTATATAGGAGTTCATACAGCATGGTTCTGGGTCCCCCACATAACTTAAAGAGCAACTTTCACAATGTCTGGAGCCCTAGATGGCATGAACCTTGACTTCCAAATGAAACAGAACCTTCAGAGGGAAGAGTGATGGCGTGCACATCATAATCCTGGAAAGGACCCAGGAGAAGCTTCTGCTGGTGGCTCCTGCCATTGTTGCCATGGAAAACTGATGGCTGACATCAGTGTCACCCTCCCCAGGATACCGGCCACCAGGCTGTAGTGAAGTTTGCTGCTGCCACTGGGGCCACTCCGATTGCTGGCTGCTTCACTCCTGGAACCTTCACTATTCAGAACCAGGCAGCTTTCTGGGAGCTGTGACTTTCACAGCTGGCTATTGGTTATTGATCGCTAGGCTGACTGCCAGCCTCTCACAGAGGCATCTTACAGTCACCTGCCCACTGTTACCCCATGTAATGAAGACACTCACCTGTGCTATGAGGATGCTGTCATCACTTGCGCCAGCAAGGGAGCTCCCCCACAGGGTCTGATGTGGTGGATACAGGCCCAGGAAGTTCTGCAGATGCCTGGTGCCATCTGCATGCCCATGGGAGGCTGTGCACAATCTCTTACTTCCTCAGAGGTCCTGAACAGATGGCAGAGAAAGAACAGGCTGTGTTACAAGGAGGAATTTCAGGGTGAATGGACTGCTCCAGCTCCTGGACTTACTGCTACGGGTGCTTAGTCACTCCGTCATGTCCAATTCATTGTGACCCCATGGACTGTAGCCTGCCAGGCTCCTGTGTCCATAGGGATTCTCCAGGCAAGAATACTAGAGTGGGTTGCCATGCCCTCCTCCAGAGGATCTTCCCAACCCAGGGATTGAACCCAGGCCTCCCGCACTGCAGGAGGATTCTTTACTGTTTGAGCCACCAGGGTAGCCCATTCTGAAGTCACAGGTGGGTCTGAAGGCACAGGGCCCTGCCATGCCTATTTAGTTCCAAAGGAAGATAGAACCCTTAGCCTGTAGCTCAAAATGGGTTTATAGCTCTCACTGCTCAGGCCACTGAATGGGTAGGAACAACCATGGAGTGGTCTTAAGCTATACTTTCCCAGCCCCTTAAGATAAAACTAAGATTGATTAAAAATAACAGTTTCTAAAATAAGCAAATATTTGTCGGAGAAACAAATGAATAGGGAAAAGACAGGAGTGTATAAACATGTGCTTATAGAAGGAGTAGGATACACAGGCAAGTGAATTCAGAAGGGTGATAATATGCATCTCGGTGAGGCAGGGGCCCGGGAATCCCTCACCTGGGATTTTTCTCTGCTAAAGAAAAAGGAGATTTCTATGCTAAGGGAGTCTCTTTGCTGGAGAAAGACTGAGCGGTGCCGCTTGTTCCAAGTCTTCTTCAGCAGTCAGTATGAGATGCTAGAGACCTAGGGAGTGAGGAAGCTGCTGACACAAGGGGAATTTAAGAGGTGGAATTACCATGGTCACTGAGCAGGATGACAATAGGGTGTGGGAGATGTTCTGGTCACAAAGGAGGGTGAGAGGTATCAAGAGAGAAGCGCATCAGTGAGGATCCAGGAACTTCCACTTCGGGAGCCTGGGACAGAAGATTTCATGGTGAGAAGAAAGTTTGGAGGAAACACGAGTTCATTTGAGGGTCTCTTGTGTTTTTGAGTTGAGATGTCCAGGTGGATGTATCTTATAGGTTGTGGGATTTATCAGTGATGGAAATAAATTTGGGAGTCCACAGGAGAGAGATAAGATCAAAACAATAAGACTGGTTATAGATGAGAAGGTTAAGCAATGATCTCCAGGTACAGCCAGAGGATGGGACAAACCCTGCAAAATTACACTACTACAGTCATCTAGAGAACATCTGTTTTCTAAATATAAACACACACACATCCATACCCACACACACACCCACACACAAAACCCTGGCAGCAGAGACCCAGGCTGGACTCATTGGAAGATGCACACAGATTGCTCAGAGAAGTAGGGAAAGGTTAGGGAGAGAGTGGAGTCCTGAAAGCAAAGAGGTCTGAATATAAAAAGAAAGGGGTGTCAACACAGTCAAATGCCACTGGAGGTGAAAAATAGGGACTAGAAATGGGTATATGGCAAGGAAATACAGAGTGAACTCTTCTATTTTCTAAATGGTGTTCTTAAGTCAGCCCCAGCCTCAACACCTCCTAGAGTATTGAAATATCTGACACAATGCAGAGCAACCGATTAGGAAGTGCTTTATCAGTTTTGATTACTCTCTTTTTCTTCTCTAAGCTTCTTTGACTGCTTCAGCCTGTGCAGATCACCCCCTTCTTGAACCGCCCACTCTGCCTCCCTCCCCAAGTATCTCATTGACTGGAGAATCCTTTGAAGACTTGACGCGCAGGCTTGCATTCCCTTGCTAACCTCCTATCCTGCAGCATCCTGAAAGCAGGGGTGGCCCAAGGAGCAGGAGGACGCAGGAAGCCCCCAAAGCCCACAGCAGTCCCTGCCTGGTCAGTGGTGAGTGGTGGGGGTTAATCTTAGCTGGTCCCCTAGTGAGCACTTTATCAGTTTGGTTTAATTTCTCCAAGGTTTGGGGTGGCTGTGAGAGTGAGGGATGGGAGTTGGTGTGGTCCCACCCTTGGGCCCAAGCTCCCCTGGGACCAAAGTTCCCCTAAAACCCTCCATTTGACAGAAGAAACAGGTGATGTCCCCGGTTTGGAAAGGGCACTGGCAGAGGTGTCTCTATAATCCCAAGTACCACCCCCACTCAGAGCTCCCAGGTCCCTGAGCCTCAGAAAGCTAATTTTCAGGTGTCTGGCTTGGAGAGTTCAATTCACTAGGGTAGGGAGAGTGGGGCCAGAAAGGAGCCACAAAGGGGCAAGCTGTGTGGCCTCGAGGCAGGACAGCCTTTCAAGGAGGATTTGCTCTGGCTGGCCTGGAGGAAGCAAATGATCATTTCCTCCCAAAGGGGGTCTGCGGCCCTTCCTGCCAAGTCCAGAGAGGAAAACAGGAGGCTGGACTTTGTTGTTGCCTTGGGACCACCATCATCTTCCCCCTCCCTTAGGCCCCTCACACTTTCAGGGACCCCAGTGGCCATCCCACAAAGCACAGAAAGCAGGTCTGTCCAGTAGTACAGTAGACCTCCACTTTGCCCCTAATCCCCACCAAGCAGTTGGGCAACCAAGGTTAAGGGCAACCAGACTGATGTTGCCACGCCCGCCACTCCAGGGCCAGGGCTGGAAGGGCCTAGAGGAGAGGTGTTCCTTTTCAGCTGTCTTAATCCTCCTGGGTTAGACCTAGGAGAAATCAGGGTTTGTTGCAAACACTTGCTAACACCCAACCCCCTTCCACTCCCACCCCTCTCACTCCTCAATTATCTCAGCTTCCAGCCCCAAAGCCCTCAGTTACCCCAATACCTAGTTGAAGTTTAAAACATTGGTTATTGAATCATATTTCATTTTAGAATTATCTTCTACTTTTCCTGTTTGCATTTAAGATAGAAACTTTTCTTTTTAAATCTAAACTTAAATAATACACTCTAAATAAATTTTAAGATAAAAGATTAATAGTTTAGCAGGATGTGGCAATGTGTGCATGAATTCCTGATGATTCAAGTCTGGGAAATCTCGGGCTGAGAGGGGTTTGGAGAGGCTAGGGCTTGCCTGGGGGGAGTTGCCCCACCCATGTGTCTCCAAGGAAGGAGGTCTGTCTGCCCAGAGCCTCCAGGGACCTGGAGCTTCCCTGGCAGACCCTCTGGCCTAATGGAATGAATTAAACCCCCCCCCAGTTCCACCTCTCCAGCCTTCAAGCCTATCTCCCATGCCCCCTAGGACTTTGTTTCTCCTGGCTTGGGTGGGAGCCTACATACACACACACACATACACACACACACACACACACACACACACACACACACACACACACACACCCTCTCCCTTTCCTTCCCCTCCCTTTTTCTCTAAGCTGTGAGGCCCCTTGGGAGCTCCTTTGTAAGGTAATTGGATTTCTCCCCTTGTTAGTTTGCAATGAAAATGTCATCTATTCTGGGCCACCGCCAGGGAGGGGCACGCTCCCATTCAGCGAGCTGGCCCAGAGCTGTGAAGCTATTCAGGACTCCCAACCTCCAGCCGGGCAGCTGCGGTTCTCTGACAATGCACTCCTTTGCCTCTGCCCCACCAGCGCGCCTCGGAAGTGGCCTTGACAGGGCCAGGGCTGGGGGGCTGGATTCTGCGGCTCCAAGATCACCACCACCCATCCCACAAGTAGGCACTGGTGGAATGTGATTTTAAGAGTACTCCCCATATTTCAAGGTGGTGGAGGGAAGTTCTCATAATACAAGTTCTAAGGCTCTAGGGCCCTTATAAAGCAGACCCTAGGTTGGAAAGACCCCCTGGAGAAGGAAATGGCAACCCACTCCAGTATTCTTGACTGGAGAATCACGTGGACAGAGGACCCTGGCGGGCTATGGTCCACGGGGTCACAAAGAGTTGGACATGACTGAGGGGCTAAGCAAGCAGGCAAAGCAGACTGAGAGAGACTGCAAAGGGCAGATGCTGACACACAAGGATGGATACCTTGACCTTCCCTAGGAGATCACTGTAAGTGATGGAGTCAATCAAAGCGGAAGTCAAGGTGGAGACTTGGAGCTACCCAACCCTGCTGGAAGCACGGACAAGCACAAACTGCTTCTCCTCAGAGTTCTCTAGCTAGAAAGATGAGATGGGGGAACATGGATCACAGTGTACTCAGACATCTGGCTGAGTACTTCCGGGGGACCATGTGGGCAAAGTGAAAAAAGTACTGGATGCTGTTACTCACTCCCTTCGCTGGGAATCTCTCCCTCTTCCTTTCTCTTCTGCTTCCTCAGGCTAGTCAGCCTCAAGCTTCTCTCTGCGGCTCATTTCTCTTTCCCTCTCACTTGCACACACTCCTGGCAGGTTCATCTATTGCTGAGGCTTTAACTCTCAGGCTGACCATTCCCTCCAGAAGCGGAGCTCCTTTCCTGCCAGCTGCCCATGGAGCCTCTCTAGTGGCACCATCCGCATCACCGTAAAGATGATGACGGCTGACATGACTGAGTGCCTCCTGTGGGCCCCACTGTCCTGGCCCTCTGCGTGGGCACTTGCCCTGCATGGAACCTCCCACTCCTGTGACTGAGGTACTGTCACTTCCCCTAGGGCAGAGACGAGCTACAGGACCTGCCCAAGGTCACCACAGCTGGTAAGTGAGGGGGTCGGGATTCACACCCGGGCAGTCTGTCTGCATAGTCTGTGGCCAAAACCACACTACAGCTTCGAAACAGACCTTCTGTTCCTCTGTTAGCCCTTTGCCTATCAGAAGGGCCGCTAAAAGTTTCAGCTTTAGCATCACTCCTTCCAATGAACACCCAGGACTGATCTCCTTTAGGATGGACTGGTTGGATCTCCTTGCAGTCCAAGGGACTCTCAAGAGTCTTCTCCAACACCACAGTTCAAAAACATCAATTCTTTGGTGCTTAGCTTTCTTTATAGTCCAACTCTCACATCCATACATGACCACTGGAAAAACCATAGCCTTGACTAGACAGACCTTTGTTGGCAAAGTAATGTCCCTGCTTTTTAACATGCTATCTAGGTTGGTCATAACTTTCCCTCCAAGGAGTAAGCATCTTTTAATTTCATGGCTGCAGTCACCATCTGCAGTGATTTTGGAGTCCAAAAACATAAAGTCTGACACTGTTTCCACTGTTTCCCCATCTATTTCCCATGAAGTGATGGGACCAGATGCCATGATCTTAGTTTTCTGAATATTCAGCTTGAAGCCAACTTTTTCACTCTCCTCTTTCACTTTCCTCAAGAGGCTTTTTAGTTCCTCTTTACTTTCTGCCGTAAGGGTGGTGTCATCTGCATATTTGAGGTTATTGATATTTCTCCTGACAATCTTGATTCCAACTTGTGCTTCCTCCAGCCCAGCATTTCTCATGATGTACTCTGCATATAAGTAAAATAAGCAGGGTGACAATATATAGCCTGATGTACTCCTTTTCCTATTCAGAACCAGTCTGTTGTTCCATGTCCAGTTCTAACTGTTGCTTCCTGACCTGCATATAGGTTTCTCAAGAGGCAGGTCAGGTGCTCTGGTATTCCCATCTCTTTCAGAATTTTCCACAGTGTATTGTGATCCACACAGTCAAAGGCTTTGGCATAGTCAATAAAGCAGAAATAGATGTTTTTCTGGAACTCTCTTGCTTTTTCCATGATCCAGCAGATGTTGGCAGTTTGATCTCTGGTTCCTCTGCCTTTTCTAAAACCAGCTTGAACATCTGGAAGTTCACGTTTCACGTATTGCTGAAGCCTGGCTTGGAGATTTTTGAGCATTACTTTACTAGCGTGTGAGATGAGTGCAATTTTGTGGTAGTTTGAGCATTCTTTGGCATTGCCTTTGTTTGGGATTGGAATGAAAGTTGACCTTTTCCAGTCTTGTGGCCACTGCTGAGTTTTCCAAATTTGCTGGCATATTGAATGCAGCACTTTCACAGCATCATCTTTCAGGATTTGAAACAGCTCAATTGGAATTCCGTCACTTCCACTAGCTTTGTTTGTAGTGATGCTTCCTAAGGCCCACTTGACTTCACATTCCAGGATGTCTGGCTCTAGGTGAGTGATCACACCATCGTGATTATCTGAGTTGTGAAGATCTTTTTTGTGTAGTTCTTCTGTGTATTCTTTCTACCTCTTCTTAATATCTTCTGCCTCTGTTAGGTCCATACCATTTCTGTCCTTTATTGAGCCCATCTTTGCATGAAATGTTCCCTTAGTATCTCTAATTTTCTTGAAGAGATCTGTAGTCTTTCCCATTCTATTGTTTTCCTCTATTTCTTTGCATTGATCGCTGAGGAAGGCTTTCTTATCTCTCCTTGCTATTCTTTGGAACTCTGCATTCAAATGGGAATATCTTTCCTTTTTTCCTTTGCTTTTCACTTCCCTTCTTTTCACAGCTGTTTGTAAGGCCTCCTCAGACAGCCATTTTGCTTTTTTGCATTTCTTTTTCTTGGGGATGGTCTTGATTCCTGTCTCCTTTACAATGTCACGAACTTCCATCCATAGTTCATCAGGCACTCTATCAGATCTAGTCCCTTAAATCTATTTCTCACTTCCACTGTATAGTTATAAGGGATTTGATATAGGTCATACCCGAATGGTCTCATGGTTTTCTCCACTGTCTTCAATTTCAGTCTGAATTTGGCAATAAGGAGTTCATGGTCCGAGCCATAGTCAGCTCCTAGTCTTGTTTTTGCTGACTGTATAGAGCTTCTCCATCTTTTCCTGCAAAGAATATAATCAATCTGATTTTGGTGTTGACCATCTGGTGATGTCCATGTGTAGGGTCTTCTCTTGTGTTGTTGGAAGAGGGTGTTTGCTATGACCAGTGCATTCTCTTGGCAGAACTGATAGGGTACCAAGAGACTAAATTTGTGCTAATGGAATGGGGCAAAAGCAGACCCCTTCCATTTCTGGGGCAAAAAACCCTCCAATTTTCCATCCTCCTTGCACTGCCTTCTTTTGCAATGATCCCAGTAGCTATCCATTAAAGATGGTGGAGACACAGGACAGAAGAAACAGGGATTCCTGAATTGCCGTTGGGAAACAGCCAAACAACCAGGACCACCCACCTGGTCTCTATGTGAGTAAAAGACAAACTTCTGCTGTGTTAAGCCCCTAAGATTAAAGGAGGGAAGTATAAGCTGGTAATGCCTTCTTAATCCTAAAATCAGTGTTAAATCATCTAGACCTGCTGCACTTGTAAGTCATAGTTTTTTAACAGTTATATTGAGATCTAATTCATTAGCATATGAGTCATCCATTTAAAGGACATGATTCAGTGGGTTTTGGTATATTTACAGAACTGCAACCATGATCACAGTCACTTTAAAACATTTTGACACCTCAAAAGAAACCCCATACCCTTCAGCTATCACCCCTAACCCAAGTACCACTACCCCTAATCCTCGGCCACCCCTTAACTACTTTCTGTCTCTGTAGTTCTTCCTATTCTAGACATCCCATATTAATCAAACCACGTAATTGTATGATCTTCTGGGACTGGCTTCTTTCATCTAACGTGATGTTTTAAAAGTTTATCCATGTTGTAGCATGTACCGGAATTTATTACTTTGTATGGCTAAATAGCATTCTATTATATGGATATAATAGGTTTTATCTATTCATCTATCAATGGACATTTGGGTTATTTCTACCTGTTGGCTATTATGAACAATGCAGTCATAAAAATTTTCCTATACAAGTGTTTGTGTTTCATTTCTTTTGGGTATATACTTAGGAGTAGAATTACTGGGTCATATGGTAACTCTGGGTTTCCCAGGTGGCACTTTGGTAAAGAACCTGCCTGTCAATGCAGGAGATGTAAGAGACATGGGTTCAGTCCCTGGATGGGAAGATCCCTGGAGAAGGAAATGGCAATCCACTCCAGTACTCTTACCTGGGAAATCCCATGGACAGAGGAGCCTGGTGGGCTACAGTCCTTGGGGTCACAAAGAGTCGGATACAACCGAAGCAACTTAGTGCACAAACACACAGTGGTGAATAAGAGTTCCAATTTCTCCATATCCTCACCAACATTTGTTTTTAATATTATCTGACTTTTTGGTTCTAGCCATCCTAGCGGGTGTGAAGGTGGCCTCTCCCTGCAGTTTGATTCGTATTTCCCTGCTGACTAATGACATTGAGCATCTTTTCATAAGTTTGCTGGCTATTTACATACCATCCTTGGAGAAATGTCTGTTCAGAATCCGCCATTTTAAAATTGTGTTTTGTCTTTTATTACTGAGTTGTACTAAGTCATAGACTTTCTGTCGTTCCCGTTGTTTAGTTGCTAAGTCATGTCTGACTCTGCGACCCCACCGACTGCAGCGTGCCAGGCTCCCCATCTTTCACTGTCTCCTGGAGTTTGTTCAGATCCAGGTCCATTGAGTTGGTGATGTTATCTAACCATCTTATCCTCTGCCACCCTGTTCTCCTTTTGTCTTAAATCTTTTTCAGCATCAGAGTCTTTTCCAATGAGTCAGCTCTTTGCATCAGTGGCCAAAGTATTGGAACTTCAGTTTCAGCATTAGTCCTTCCAATGAATAACCAGGACTGATTTCCTTTAGGAATAACTGTTTTGATATCCTTGTAGTCCAAGGGACTCACAAGAGTCTTCTCCAGCACCACAATTCGAAAGCATCAATTCTTCGATGCTCAGCCTTCTTTATGGCCCAGCTCTCACAACTGTACATGAGTACTGCAAAAACCATAGTTTTGGCTATACAGACCTCTGTCTGCAAAGTGATGTCTCTGCTTTTTAATACCGTCTAGGTTTGTCACAGCTTTCCTTCCAAGGAGCGTCTTTTAATTTCATAGACTTTTAATCACACTTTAATCTTGCATATTGTTATGGATCTAGCCAAGTTTTCTTTTCTTTTTGAATGAGTATTGGTAATTTATACTCTTCTGAAAATTCATTCATTTCTCTTGTTCTTTAAATGTTTTGCTATTCAATTCAGTTCAGTCACTCAGTCATGTCCGACTCTTTGTGACCCCATGGACTGCAGCACGCCAGGCTTCCCTGTCCATCACCAACTCCCGAAGCTTACTCAAACTCATGTCCATAGAGTCAGTGATGCCATACAACTATCTCATCCTCTGTCCTCCTGCCTTCAGTCTTTCCCAGCATCAGGGTCTTTTCCAATGAGTCAGTTCTTCACATCAGGTGGCCAAAGTATTGGAGTTTCAGCTTCAGCATCAGTCCTTCCAATGAATATTCAGGGCTGATTTCCTTTAGGATGAACTGGCTAGATCTCCTTGCAGTCTGAGGGACTCTCAAGAGTCTTCTCCAACACCACAGTTCAAAAGCATCGGTTCTTTGGTGCTCAGCTTTCTTTATGGCCCAACTCTCACATCCATACATGACCACTGGAAAAACCATAGCTTTGACTAGATGGACCTTTGTTGGCAAACTAATGTCTCTGCTTTTTAACATGCTGTCTAGGTTGGTCATAACTTTTCTTCCAAGGAGCAAGCATCTTTTAATTTCGTGGCTGCAGTCACCATCTGCAGTGATTTTGGAGCCCTAAAAAATAAAGTCTGTGACTGTTCCATTGTTTCCCCATCTATTTGCCATGAAGTGATAGGACCAGATGCCATGATCTTAGTTTTCTGAATGTTGAATTTTAAGCCAATTTTTTCACTCTCCTCTTTCACTTTCATCAAGAGGCTCTTTAGTTTTTCTTTGCTTTCTGCCGTGAGTGTGGTGTCATCTGCATATCTGAGATTATTGATATTTCTCTCGGCAATCTTGATTCCAGCTTGCGCTTCATTCAGTCTAGCATGTCTCATGATGTACTCTGCATATAAGTTAAATAAGCAGGGTGACAATATACGGCCTTGACATACTCTTTTCCAAATTTGGAACCAGTCTGTTGTTCCATGTCCAGTTCTAACTGTTGCTCCTTGACCTGCATACAGATTTCTTAGGAGGCAGGTCAGGTGGTCTGGTATTCCCATCTAAGAATTTTCCACAGTTTGTTGTGATCCACACAGTCAAAGACTTTGGCAGAGTCAATAAAGCAGAAGTAGATGTTTTTCTGGAACTCTCTCGCTACAGTTGCATACCATATTCATTTATAATTCTTTTAATCTCTTTGCATATTTGTGGTTGTATCATATCTCTTGTTCTTAATGCTGTAGATTTCAACTTCTTCTCATCTAGTCTCCCAATCTTAATAAGGCTTGTCAGAGGTTAACTCTTTTATAAAAGTTAAAATAGATTTTTGTTAATATTTTTATAATTTTTTCTATGTATTTATTTCAACTTTTTACTTTTTAAAAATTCCCTATGCTGTCCTTTCTATTTTATTTCCTTTATTGTTCTCTATCTTAATTCAACAGTAAGTGAACTAAGAACTTCCAGATGTTCAAGCTGGATTTAGAAAAGACAGAGGAACCAGAGATCAAATTGCCAACAATATATGTTTTCTCTTGTGAAGAGTCTTAAATGTATCTGGTAAGTCTTATATAATTTGTTCCCCTTGTATTATTAATTTAAAATTTCCAGTTTGATTTACTCTTTGAGGGGTTAGTTTTAAAGTATTTTTTTTAATTCGTTACACTCTTTTTAAAGTAATCTTTTCACCAGTCAGCTATCATTCCAATGAATTAAGTGAATATGGCCTAAAGAAACCTCTACTTTTTGAAACTTATTAAGGTTGTTTTTTGATAAAGTGAACAATCAACTTTTGTTAGTTTTTAATATAGTTTTCAGAGAAGGCAATGACAACCCACTCCACGACTCTTGCCTGGAAAATCCCATGGACGGAGGAGCCTGGTAGGCTGCAGTCCATGGGGTTGTGAAGAGTTGGACATGACTGAGCGACTTCACTTTCACTTTTCACTTTCATGCTTTGGAAGAGGAAATGTCACCCCACTCCAGTGTTCTTGCCTGGAGAATCCCAGGGATGGCGGAGCCTGGTGGGCTGCCATCTACGGGGTTGCACAGAGTCGGACACGACTGAAGTGACTTAGAAGCAGCAGCAATATAGTTTTATATAAGTTTCACAAAATAATGTGAAATGCATATATATGTACATATAAGATGCATTTACACATATAAGATACGTCTATATATGATCTTATTATTATAATTATTCAAATCCTCCATTCCCTTGCCTTTTTTTGTTTACTGAATTGTCAGATTCTAAAAGCTTTCTGTTTCGATCACCCACAGGATTGTGAGGGTTTTTGTTTTTTTTTTTTTTAGTTCTTTATTTTTAAGTTTTGTTTGTAATTTTAGAAGTTTTTGCTGCTGTGTGATTTGGCAAAAGTTTATGACTATTTTATGTTCTTCATAAGAAAGAAGTTTTTCTTCTAGAAATGGGTATCAGACTTGACCTATTGACACAATACAACTAAATCTCCTAATACTAAACCGTCAAGTAAAGTCTCCCTGATTTTGTTAATTTGTAGATAACCATTATTTTCTGCTTATATTTTTAGAGATTTGTATTTATGTCTTGTACTTAAAACATCCACCAGACTCTGGATTTCCTTCTTAAATTTTTGCCTAGTACAGAGTAAATTCTGAGTTTACCCATCAGTCCTGTGCTTTCTCTTTTGAAAAGTTAAAAAGCACTGAAAAGTGACCCTACGTAGCCTGCACAATCTTGAAAAAGAACAGTGTTGAAGGACCCACACTTCCTGACTTCAAAGCTTACTACAAAGCTACCATAATCAAAACAGTGTAGTACCAGCAGAAGGACAGGTGTACAAACCAAGCAAATAAAGTAGAGAACCTGGAAAAAAACCCTGTCATATATGGTCAATAGATTTTCCATAAGGATCCAAGGCTATTCAGTAAGGAAAGGACAATCTTTTCAACAGTATACTTTGGGAAAACTGGATATCCACATGCAAAAGAATATCCTCCACATCAGACACAAAAATGAACTCAAAATAGTTTAAACACCTAAATATAAAACATGACATCATAAAACTCCCAGAAGAGAACACAGGCAAAACATTCTCAGATATAATTCCTAGCAATATTTTCTTAGATCAGTCTCCCAAGGCAAAAGAAATAAAAGCAAAATCAAACAAATGGGACCTAATCAAATTTAAAAGCTTTTGCACAGCTTAGTAAGCCACCAACAAAAAGAACAGACAACCTATAGAATGGAAGAAAGTATTTGCAAATGATGCAACCAAGAAGGGGTTAATATCCAAACTATATGAACAACTCATACAACTCAAGGTCAAAAAAACACAAACAATCCAATCAAAAATGGGCAGAAGATATAAACAGACATTTCTTCAAAGATATACAGATAGCCAACAAGCACATGAAAGGATGCTCAACGTTGACATTGAAGAAAGTGTTAATCACTCTGTCATGTCTGATTCTTTGTGACCCCATGGACTGTAGCCCGCCAGGCTGCTCTGTCCATGGAATTCTCCAGGCAAGAATACTGGAGTGGGTTGCCATACCCTTCTCCAGGGGATCTTCTGGCCAATATTCTCCATAGGCTGTTTCCCCTTCTGGATGTGAGGCCCAGTTCTAGTTCTCCAGGCAACATGGTACAGGAGCCTGCGGGTGGCTCTTCTCAATGGAGTTGGTTTCTGAGACCCACCATGGCTGCCAGGAGGGTCCAAATGATTTTGAAGAAATCTCCACTGCTAAAGCCTCCCCAGCATTACCCATCAGCATCAGAAGGACAGCTAAGGCCAAATCATAAAAGCCCCATCCAGGAAGCCAAGCCCTACCAGCTCTTGGCTAACGGTGTCTCAGTCTGGGTCCTTGCTAGAAGTTGCTACAAAATCTGCCTCAAGCACAGGCTTAGTTTCTTAAATTTATGCAGACATGTTTCTATTTGCACAGGGGGTTTCACTGGATACTGGAAGGGGGAGGGGAAGCCATAGCATGCCCACTTCGATAGATAGAGGAAAGGATACAGGGGCAGGAAGAGGGAGGAGGTGGCAAGCTATGACCAGTGACAGGTGGCATGAAAGGTCATCCTTACCTCTGGCATAGCCACCCCCTGAGCCACCACACCTGAAAACCTTTAGATGAAGGCAATGGCACCCCACTCCAGTACTCTTGCCTGGAAAATCCCACGGATGGAGGAGGCTGGTGGGCTGCAGTCAATGGGGTCGCTGAGTCAGACACGACTGAGCGACTTCACTTTCACTTTTCACTCTCATGCATTGGAGAAGGAAATGGCAACCCACTCCAGTGTTCTTGCCTGGAGAATCCCAGGGACGGGGGATCCTGGTGGGCTGCCATCTATGGGGTCACAGAGTCGGACATGACTGAAGCGACTTAGCAACTTAGCCAGAGAGGAGGAGAGAGAAGCCCTGAGAGAGACAAAGATGTGACCAGCCCAACAACCTGTACAACAGTGCAATGCACCAAGCCTGGCCCTCTGGGGTTCACAAGTAGGGGGGTGGTGTCCACTGAGTCCGAGGGGCCCCACCGAGCACAGGTGCCCCAAGCTCCAGGTCACTTACGATCCCTTGGCCAACACCTGCTCTCTGAGAGGCCACCACGCACCAGGCACCTTGATCTAGGCGCTGGCAGACAGCACTGCACGATGTAGGCAAAACCCTGCCTGTCAGTGGGAGAGACTGGTAACAGCAAAACCAGTCAGGTAAACAGATAAAACATGCGGCGGCCAGTTAAGACTGCTGCTTGTCAGTGTGCCTGCTCAGGGCCAGGGGCAAGGGCTTGGGGCAGGGTTAGCTGCGGAGCCCTCGCAGAGCAGCAACTTGGCGTGCGTGGCCTCCCCTTCACCGGGGCAGGAGCAATTATCATCCTTGCACAGACAGAAACTGCCCTCCAGAGTCCTGCTGCCTCTCTCTGGCATATAGGTGCCCGCCAGCCTCCCAGCGCCTTACCTGAGGCCCTTCTGCAGCCGCCTAAAGGCCGAGGCCTCCCTCTGGTGGTCACACCATGCTAGGGGCCCGAGGCTGTGCTGGTGGAGCGAGGTGGTCCCGGTTGAGGTGGACGAGGAGACAGCACTGGACCAACAGGCGATCCTGAGAGGATGCAGGCAGAGTGTTTCAAATCCTGGCTCTTCCCTCTATCACCACTAACTGACTCAGCCCCAGTTTCCTCACCTGCAAAACGGGAATAAGGAGCCTGCCTCCCGGCTGCAGCGACTAAGGAGGATGTGCTCAGCACGGTGTACACCCCGCCCACACACACACACACATAGTGTCCAAACGACCGTCAGTAATAGAAACCTCGTTAGTATCCGGCCTCCGTTTCTCAGTTAACGATTATTTATTGAGAGTCCCTTGGGCAGCAAGGAGATCAAACCAGTCAATCGTAAAGCAAATCAACTCTGAATATTCATTGGAAGATTGATGCTGATGCTGAAGCTGCAATACTTGGGCCACCTGCTGCACAGAGCCAACTCACTGGAAAAGATCCTGATGCTGGGAAAGATTGAGGGCAGGAGGAGAAGGGGGCGACAGAGGATGAAATGGTTGGATGGCATCACCGACTCAACGGACGTGAGTTTGAGCAAGCTCCAGGAGATAGTGAAGGACTGGGAAGCCTGGAGTGATGCAGTCCATGGGGTCGCAGAGTCGGACACGACCGAGCGACTGAACAGCAACCACTATACGCAGATACCAGCGTTTTAGACTCGCTCACCTTTTGGCCCGCGCCTTGAGGGACTGAAGGGCACACTCCAGCAACCGCCACAGCGCCGGTGCGGCTTTCGGGGGTGTGGAGCGAGAGCAGTGGAGTTAGCGTGCTGGGCTCAGAGGCGGGTCTGCAGCGCCACCTAGTGGCAACATGCGGCCTGCCAGGAGACGTGCTTTCTGCCTTCCTGGGCTCTCTCCCAGAGGGGGTGGTAGGCAGGGCAGGGGCATGGAAGGAGCCAGGTTCTGGGGTTCCTGGTGAAGCCACTTGGTATACAATTTACTAGCCTGGCCTCAGTTTTCTCCATCTGCAAAACAGGTAACCATAAAAATAAGTCTTTCCACACACATGGCATCTGGTCCCATCACTTCATGGCAAATAGATGGGGAAACAATGGAAACAGTCACAGACTTTATTTTCTTGGGCTCCAAAATCACTGCAGATGGTGACTGCAGCCATGAAATTAAAAGAGGCTTGCTTCTTGGAAGAAAAGCTATGACCAATCTCGACAGCATATTAAAAAAGCAGAGACACTACTTTGCCAACAAAGGTCCGTCTAGTTAAAGTTATGGTTTTTCCAGTGGTCATGTATGGATGTGAGAGTTAGACTGTAAAGAAAGCTGAGCGCCAAAGAACTGATGCTTTTGAACTGTGGTATTGGAGAAGACTCTTGAGAGTCCCTTGGACTGCAAGGAGATCCAACCAGTCCATTCTAAAGGAAATCAGTCCTGAATATTCATTGGAAGGACTGATGCTGAAGCTGAAACTCCAAAACTTTGGCCACCTGATGTGAAGAACTGACTCATTGGAAAAGACCCTGATACCGGGGAAGATTGAAGGCAGGAGGAGAGGTGGACAACAGAGGATGAAATAGTTGTATGGCATCACTGACTCTATGGACATGAGTTTGAGTAAGCTTCGGGAGTTGATGGACAGGGAAGCCTGACATGTTGCAGTCCTGGGGTCACAGAGTCGGACACGTCTGAGTGAATGAACTGAACTGAACACAGAGAATTGAAGTGAGACACTAAGAAAATGGGGAGAGGGAATATGGAAGAGTTGAGAGCTGGATCTTTCTGGTGAGACAATAAGTAGAACCATGTGAGTTAAGAATGAACTGGGCGAGTCCAGGGACCTGCTTATGGCAGCAAGGTTCAAGGATGAGGCCAGAATGGTAGGTAGGATTTCCAATGCCAGGGTCACACGTTTTCAAATCCCGGCAGTACCACTTACTAGATGGGGGACCCTAGACATGTTCCTCAACCCTTCTTGTACCAATCCCCCTTTCCATAGCATGGTTATTATACACCATTATTACAGGTGAAGAGATGAGCACAGAGCTGGTGAGTAACAAACATGAAAAAGAGGCAGCTGTTACTTAATTGACACTCTGCCTGGAGAGAAGTCACCTAAAGAAGGAGTCATCTTCTCAAAGATGGGGGGTAGGGGGAGGGGAGGATAAATTAGGAGGTTGGGATTAACATACATACACTACTATATACAAAACATCTAATCAACAAGGATCTATTGTATAGCACAGGAAACTCTACCCAATATTTTTTGTAATAGCCTGTAAGGGGAAAGAATCTGGAAAGCAATATATTTATAGTATACTATATTATCAGTTATATATGTGTAACTGTGCTGTATACCTGAAACTAACACAATATTGTAAACCAACTATGCTTCAATTTATATATATATATATATATATAGAGAGAGAGAGAGAGAGACAAAAAAGGAAATGCAAAATAAGACCACAATGATTTACCATCACACACCCATTAGAATGACCAAAATTTAAAAGACTGGCCATACCAAATACTGGCAAGGAGGTAAAGGAACTGGGACTCTACACTGTGGTGGGGATATAAAATCAAGCAATCACTTTGGAAAACATTTTGGCAGTTTCCTATAAACCTACACATACACTTAGCATATGCTCTAGCTTTTCCCCTCTGAGATATTTACCCAAGGGAAATGAAAGTGTGTATGAAGACAGGTACACGAGTGGTTATAGCAGCTTTTATTTGTATTAACAACAGCCAAAAACTGGAAACAATACCAATGTCCATCAATAGACGAATGGATAAGCTGTGGCATATCCACACAAAGGAATATTACTCAGCAATATAAAGGGATGGACTACCGATTTCTGCCATGAAATGGATAAAGCTCAAAATAATTATGCTGAGCAAAAATAATGCAGACAAAAAGAAGAGTCTATGCTGTATGAATCCATTATATAAAATTTTGGAAAATATAAAATAGTGTATAAAGACAGAAAGTTGATCCAAGGTCACCTGGAGATGGGACAGGGATGGGGTGGTGAGGAGGAAACATCACCAACAGGCAAGAGGAGATTTTTCAGCATGATAGGTTTGTTCATTATCTTGATTGTGGTGATGGTTTCATTAGTGATATATTTGTCACTTGAAATATGTGTGGTTTATTTTAGGTTGAATATACCTCAATACACTGTTAAAAATAAGTTTGGAGAATATTGTATTTGCAGTTTTTATACAAAGCCAGTCTTCCTTAATGCATTTTACTGTTTTTTCTTATAAATATATTACAACAAAAGAAGTCCAAAATCAAAGCCTACAAATCTCCCCCAGCTTATTGCAGGCAGCATTAAGATCGTCATTTTGTCTGTGTGCCATGGTGAGGGAAAAGGACTCATTCTGAAGGTCATTCTTCCATCCTTGTGTGATGAGAGGTCAGGATGATGTAACTGCTTTGGAAGCACAAAGGGTGCAAATCAGGGGCACCCCAACCACAGGACTGAAAAAGTCCTCTCTGTGGCTTCTGTTTGCTTTCTGGAGACGTGAGTGGCTGAGGTTTGGAAGAAAAAGAAGAGCTAAGTGTCCACAGCAGCTCAGCCACCTGTGGACACCTATCTGTGATCCCTGATCCATAGCGGCAGCAACAGTGGGAGCTGGGGGTGTTGGTGAGCAGTGGTGAAAAGAGGGAGGTCAGGGTAACCAGAAGCTTACAAGTACCAGGGCAACGTGACTTTGGATAAGCAGACTCTGCTGTCCCAGCCTCCTCAGTGGCTCTGTCATCTTGCTGTCCCCGAGGCAGCTGCCACCCCCCTCTGAGCACAGAGAGAATCCTCGGAGAGCAGCCATGAGGCCTCCAGCCACAGAGTTTGACCTGGTCTCGTGTGCACTGATCACAATGGGGACCAGGCAGAGACTCCAGCGGTGGCTGCAATCACCACCCGCTGGAGACAGCTGGAGTAGCAGCTATCACAGGTTTGTCATGCTTAGTACCATGTGTCCACATGAGGCAATGGAGGCAGTGGAACAGAGGGGCTGAACACAAGAGAAATTCCACCCAGACTTACGTCAGAGCTTTGACACTTACCAGCGTGTGCCTTGGGCAAGTTACTTAACCACAACTTGCCTCAGTTTCTCCATCAATAAAATGGAGATAACAAGAATTACCACATACAGCGGTTAAGGGTGAAAGGAATTGATATCTGTGTTTAGACAAGTTTCTGAGACAGAGTGTGCTCAGTGATGTGCTTGTTATTATTCTATCCTTTTAAAAAATAGCCCTCCTGGAAAATCTCATGGATGGAGGAGCCTGGTAGGCTGCAATCCATGGGGTCGCCAAGAGTTGACACGACTGAGCGACTTCACTTTCACTTTTCACTTTCATGCATTGGAGAAGGAAATGGCAACCCACTCCAGTGTTCTTGCCTGGAGAATCCCAGGGACGGGGGAGCCTGGTGGGCTGCCATCTATGGGGTCGCACAGAGTCAGACACGACTGAAGCGACTTAGCAGCAGCAGCCCTTTCCCACATGTCAGACAATGCAGGCTTGTACATATGGCCACTATGTAAATGCTGGGTGTGATGGGCAGTTCCCTTAACATTCTTAAACTGATTTCTTCAGGTTTGGGGCTCATGCTGTTTATTTCTATTGCTCTGGCTGGTAAGAACCTCAGAGCAAATCTAGAACCCAGGTCTTGGAGCAGGAAGGCTTGAGAGGGCTGATCCATGCAGGTCCTGTCATCTCCAGCAGGGGGCGACGAGCACCCACCACCCTTTGCTAATAGTGAGCAATATTCAGCCCCACCCCAGGCCCTGGGAACAATGGGCTGTTTACAGCAGGAGAATCATTTTAGTTCTATAGCCCAACGGCCACAGGCGGATTTGTGGGCACTGCTCCCTCCTGGACGCCTGACTTTCCTAGTTCCAATCTGTTCCACTTCCTGGAAGTGGAGACTCATGCCATGGTGGCTTGGCCTCAGTTTCCCAGTTTGTAAAACAGGTTGTCATCACTGTCTCTTTCCCTGAGGTCCCACAGTGAATTCTTAGCAGGAATGACAGGCAGGAGAGGCTCCATGCCCTGCCCACAAGCACAGCTGGGAAAAGCCATTTCCTGAAGCAGCAACACCAAAGGATGGGGGAGGTGTTTCCAAGCAGGGAGCAGGAGGCCTCGGTGATCTTCCCTCCTCCCAGCCTCAGTGTCTTGCACTGTCCCAAATCTTGGTTCCAGGATGACCCCCCCTTCAATCTTTGCACCAACGAGGGACTTCCAAGCCTAACTTGAGGTTTTCTTCACCCACCCTTGACCCAAACAGCACAAATGAAACACCAGAAAAAAAAAAATCACATATTTATTGTCCGATTAATGTACTGGCTTGGAGAGGGAAGACTGTAAGGGGCGGGTAACATCCAGCTTTGATTAGTCGGAAAGTCCTATTAACTGTGTACAAAATGAATGTTACAAAAATCATGTAAAAAAACAGGTCAGCAAAGCAGCAGCCCTGGGGAGGGCTCAAGGCACCTGGGAGGCTGAGAAACAGGCCCACCCTGGCCTCAGGAGTGAGGCCGAAAGACAGGGGGCCGGGGACTACACCCTCCCCTCCTTCACCACGGGGCACGTGTGTCTCCTCGCTCCCCGATCACAAGTCAGTACAAAACTGCCTTCAAGGGCTCAAACCCCAAGGCCAAGGCACTACCAGAAATGAGGTGGGTCTGAAGCCCAGCACTGAGCTCCCCCTTCCCAGCGGCTGGAGCCTGGAGAAGGGGCGCCGGTTCCCCGTGCCCAGCAGGGTGGGCAGGCACAGAGTCCCGCAGCTGGGGAGTGGCTCTGCCTCCAGACACGCAGTAGTCTGGGAGCCCTGAGCAAACACAGCCGGGGCTTTGGTCAGTGCTGAGTATGCTGAGAGGAGCCGCAGGCCTGTCCAGCCCCCCATCCGCCCCCGACGCGGCCTCAGCAGAGCGGTCCTGTCACGGTCCTTCTGGAGCCGATGCCCAGGCCACGGCCCTAAATGGGGTAACACATGCAGCACCCCGTGCCTGCCGCCTCCACGCCGGCCTTGGTGCCGGGCCCCAGGAGCCCGTCGGTGACAGAGTGCTCCGCGATGATGTCCTCCACCCGGGTGATGTACAGGAATGTCAGCATCACTCCCAGGAACTGAGGAGAGGGGGCGCGGTGGGTGTCACTCACTATCCGGGCCATTCGCCCTCTCTTTCCAGCCCCCCAGCCCTCGCCGTCTGAGCCCAGCATAGCCGAGCCCCCTTCACCCCAGTTTTGTCCCTCCTCTGCACTCTAATCACCAAGCCACACATCATCCCGGCCCACAGCCTGCCCACCCCACCCCCGGGCCCTCCCTGGCGGAGGAGGGACCAGCCCACCTGGGGGAGCAGGATGCCCAGCAGGAGGCCCGCCATGATGGTGTAGTTGTCCATGAACCAGATGAGCACGGCGTTGGTGCAGCCCCGCACGTAGATGACGTTCTGCACGCTGAGGCGCTGCGGGGAGGAGCCTGGCTGAGCGCCCGCCTGGCAACCCCAGTCCCGGCTCTGCCACTCATCCCAGGCCCAGGTGAGTCCCACCGCCTCTCTGGGCCTCAGTTTCTCATATGCAACCTGAGAAGTTGACTCTAACCCACAGGATCCCAACAGGAAGTGAAAGTTGCTCAGTCGTGTCCGACTCTTTGCGACCCCCTGGACTGCCAAGCTCCTGTCCATGGGATTCTCCAGGCCACAATACTGGAGTGGGTAGCCGTCCCCTTTTCCAAGGGATCTTCCCAACCCAGGGATCGAACCCAGGTCTCCCGCATTGCGGGCGAATTCTTTATCAGCTGAGCTACCGGGGAAGCCCTTCAACAGGCAGTACTGTTCCCTAGAGAGCCTGCTGGCATTGTGGTGGCACTTATGCTTGTCACAGAGATAGGGGTGGGGGCTGAAGGACTACAGAGCTCAGGGCAATCCTTCTCGAGGGACAGCCACCCAGACCACCTGCCTCTTAGATGTCCCCCGGGCATCTGGATGGGTGATAACCCATCCATAATTATCTGAGCCCAAAGCCTAACTCCAGGGGCATAAAAACCAGTGTTTTCTGCTTGGCTTTACTATACATTGAATTCTACAGAAATAGAAATAGGTAAACTAAGGGATAATTATATTCGATTTTGTCTGGAACTTTATCCAAGAATTGTTCACCATTTTAAAAACCATGTCCATGGCAAAAAATATGCCCATGCTATGCAAGTTGCCCACACAGCACCCCTCCTAGGCAACAGAAGCCCCTGACAGTGCAAACACCTGATCAACTTTGCTGTCTTCTGCTGTTACTATCTTGGAGAAGGCAATGGCAGCCCACTCCAGTACTCTTGCTTGGAAGATCCCATGGACGGAGGAGCCTGGTAGGTTGCAGTCCATTGGGTCGCTAAGAGTTGGACACAACTGAGCGACTTCACTTTCACTTTTCACTTTCATGCATTGGAGAAGGAAATGGCAACCCACTCCAGTGTTCTTGCCTGGAGAGTCCCAGGGACGGGGGAACCTCGTGGGCTGCTGTCTATGGGGTCGCACAGAGTTGGACACGACTGAAGTGACTTAGCAGCAGCAGCAGCTGTTTCTATCTAGCACCTAAGCATGTATATAGTTATAAATCATTTTATCTTATTTCTCCCTTTATCTCAAATCAGGGGCTTCCCTCATAGCTAGTTGGTAAAGAATCCACCTGCAATGCAGGATACCCCAGTTCCATTCCTGGGTTGGGAAGATCCACTGGAGAAGGGATAGGCTACCCACTCCAGTATTCTTGGGCTTCCCTTGTGGCTCAGCCAGTAAAGAATCTGCCCGCAATGTGGGAGACCTGGGTTCGATCCCTGGGTTGGGAAGATCCCCTGGAGAAGGGATTCTGACCTGGAGAATTTCATGCACTGTATAAGTGCATGGGGTCTCAAAGAGTCGGACATGACTGAGCTACTTTCACTTGTCTCAAATCATTATGCCACTTGTTTTGGAATTAGGTGTGTAGGTAGGTTATCATATCTGTGAGTGTCATTTTGGAATAACAAAAAACAATAGGGCATTGTGTATGCTAAGTCACTTCAGTGGTGCCTGACTCTGCGATCCCACGGACTGTAGCTCGCCAGGCTCCTCTGTCCATGGGATTCTCCAGGCAAGACTACTGGAGTGGGCTGCCATGCCCTCCTCCAGGGGCCCTTCCCGACTCAGGGATCGAATTCGCATCTCTTGCATCTCCTGAATTGGCAGGCGAGTTATTTACCATCAGTGCCATCTGGGAAGCCCAAATAGGGCATTACCAAGTGTTTATTATAAAAACTAGCCGTTGGGTCCCATGTTTGGAGAAGCACTGCTGGTCTGTGGTTCAGCATCTTAGGTGTTTGTCAGAGTCACCCACTGGCCCCACCCCAAGAGTGCACGTTTCTAACAAGCTCCTTGGGGCTGCTGTTACTGCTGGTCTGGGGACCTCATTTGAGAACCACTGCTCAGAGGCCATCTCAAGTCATCATTATTTTTTAGCTCCCTTCTCAACACAACCCCATCTTCTCTGCAAGTCCAGAAGAAATGCCCAGGAAGCTGACCCCGAAGGTACCAGCCAAAGACTCTCTTCCCCGGGGGACTCCTGGGTCCCAGGCTGAGGGAACCAGTGTGTATCTGCAAACTGGCAGCTCCAAGCGCAGAGGCGGGCTGGTGAATGCAGCTGGGCATGGGGACACACTGCGGGCACCGAGAAGGGCATGGTGGCCTTACACATTAGTTGCTCAGTCAACTCTGGCAGCCAGCTTCTCCCAACCTGGGGGGGATTCTTGGCTCCCCAAGTCCTTCTGTGTCTAGATAGTGGGCAGTCCCTGGCTCCTGTTCACAGCCAGGAATGTTGGGAGATCTCAACAGCCAGGAGCCTCACCCCTGGAAGCCCCTCCAATCACCCTGGTGATGGAACAGGAAGGGCAGCCTTTCTGGGGAAAAGAGATTTCAAAGACATTACCTCCTTGTCGATAGTTTTGTAGCCACACATGGTGTTGACAACTTCTGTCTGAAACAGAAATGTGTATTAGCTAACACTTACATGGTGATTCCTGCAGAAGACACTTATTCCACAGCCAACCCCCCAACTCCCCCATTTTACAGATGAAAAAACTGAGGCATAGAGAGTTGCACTATCCAGGATGAATGGAGCTGAGAGTCCCATCCCAGCTGCCTGGTTCAAGGCTGCATCTTAATCTTCTGGATCCAAGAAATACCCAGAGAGAAAAGGTGGGAAGACCAGTTCTGCGGCTCTTGGGTGGGAGACCCACTGCTCCACCAGTGGCAGCCTAGGAGCCCAGAGGAAAGGGCACAGCCCCAGGCTCTTCTGTTGCAGCTGCCAGAGCCTCACTTTGCTGAGATGGTCATGTGCTGAGGTCAGGACTGGGCTGCTCCAGTCTGCTGGCTCTTGTGAAAGAAAATCCCAGACCACAGCCAGGCCCCTGGCCAGCTGGGGTTTACCTGAGGGCAAGGCCAGGCCTCTGACCACACTTCCCGGTCCCTGCAGACCGCTACCCGCCAGTAGGGCTGTTCAACCTCCTGCCCGGGAAGACAGCTGCCTTCAGGAGCTTCTAGCTGCTGACTAATCTGGGCACGGTGGAAGTTGTGGTTGGCCCTGGGCTCATCAAATCTCTTCCCAGCTAACCTAGGTCACAGGGCTGGCAGGGGCACTTCCCATCACAGCCTGAGCCCTTGTGGAGTCTCCTCTGCTTTCTAGAAGGTGAGAGCGAGCTCAATGAACCCATTCACATCTAAGTGACAGCTACTGTGGGATCAGGGTGCCATAGGTGCCAGCAGTGATGTAGGTGGGCAGAGTGGCCAGTGTGGGCTCTGGCATCACATTGCCCAGTCCAGGCCCTGCTCTGCCACTTAGGAGCTCTGTGACCAACCTTAGGTGTGGCGCTGAGGGACAGGCACACGGAGGCACTCAATAAGAATTTGTTGGATGAATGAATGGATAGGTTCCCTGGACTCTTCAATAAAGCAATCATAATCTCTGAATGTACCCATGGGAATTTTTTTTAATATAAAGTGAGATATATACATAAAATGATTGTCCAAGGGCATGGCACACTGGCTGGACTGACCTTGAACACAATCCCAGACCCTGGAAGTCAAGGACGGCTGCTACTCTTTCTAAAAGCATAAACTGAACCTCAGATGTCATCTGCTGCTGCTGCTGCTGCTGCTAAGTCGCTTCAGTTGTGTCCGACTCTGTGCGACCCCATAGATGGCAGCCCACCAGGCTCCCCCATCCCTGGGATTCTCCAGGCAAGAACACTGGAGTGGGTTGCCACTGCCTTCTCCAATGCATGAAAGTGAAAAGTGAAAGTGAAGTCACTCAGTCGTGTCCGACTCTTAGCGACCCCATGGACTGCAGCCCACAGGCTCCCGGGTCCATGGGATTTTCCAGGCAAGAGTACTGGAGTGGGTGCCATTGCCTTCTCCGCAGATGTCATCTAGATCAGTCTAAATGTCAAGGCTTGATGTGTGGACAAAATAACCTCCTTCAGTCTAGACTGAACCCCAGGAACCCTCAGACCCCAAAACACCCAGGATCCACCTCACGTCAGTCAGCATCAGTGGCCCCTCCAGGCCATAAACAGACCCCAGTGGAGAAGCTCCAGCCTGGGTAGCAGAGGTAGGAGGGCATGATGGGAGCAGGTGCTTCCTGCCTTATTTGTTCACTCATTCAATCATTACTGAACAGATATTGAGCATCAATTATGTACCATTCTCTGTTCTGGGTGTTGGGAATACAGAAGAACAAAATAAGATCCTTGCCTTCATGAACTTTTATTCTAGGAATGGAGATAGGCGATGAACGTAATAAATAAGTAAACTGTCTGATACGTAAGAAGGTGACAAGAGTAACTTTACTCTTCATTGTGCTGCTTCCAGACCTGGAGGCAGAACCACGGCTCCTGCCCTTGGGGAACGGACATGCTGTGGCAGAGGCCTCCCTTACACCCGGAGCCAAAAGACTCTTCTCTAGGCCCCAGAGGAACTGATGTAGATATCCAGGCAAATGTTATTCTGGGCATTTTTTAATGAAATTAACATTAAAATCAGTAGGCTGAGTAAAGCAGATGGCTCTCCCTAATGTGGGTGGGCCTCGTACAATCAGTCGAAGGCCTAAATAGAACAAAAAGGCTACCCTTCCCCCACGTAAGGAAGAATTCTTCCTGTCTGACTTCAAGCCTGAACTGAAACATCAGCTCTTCATGGGCCTTGAGGCTGCCAGCCTCAAACAGGAGCTGCATCATCAGCTCCCCTGGTTCTTAGGCCTGTGGACTCACACTGGAAGTAAACCATTGGCTCTCCTGGGCTCTTGCTTGCCAGCTCACTCTGCAGGTCTTGGGACTTGCCTGTCTCCATAATTCTGTGCATCAATTTCTTATAATAAACCTCTTTACACACACACACACACACACACACACACACACACGTCCTATTGATTCTGTTTTTCTGCTAAACAAGCCAGCAAGTCCCTTCCTGGGTGAAACACTAAACTCATGTAATGCCTGCTGAATGTGGAGGTATGAAGGCCTGCCCATCTCACCCCAACATGGGACAATTCTGCAGGATCATCCCAGGACATCCCCATGGATTTGGCTGAGATGCCCACTGAGACTGCATCGTTGCTCAGCCTCTCCTTCTGCCCAGCCCAGCTTCTATCCCCTCCTTTTAAGGTGTCAATCCTGAGCACACCTCCTACCAAGCTTCCTGCTCACTAACCAGCATCTCAGAGCCTGCTTTCCAGACAGCCTTGGCTGAGACACTGGGATCACTGCACTAGCCCCTAACCGGACTGCCCACCCATGTCATCTCTGCCACCACAGCAGACAGGGTGGTGCTGGTAAAGCCTAAGGAAAATCTGCTACTCGCCCACTAAAGCCCTATCACTTGATTTCTTGTCACTCAAGGGAAGCAAAGTCCTGATCATGACCTTCAGGGTACCCATGACCTCTGACTTCATCTACAACTATCCTCCCCCAAGCTCACTTTGCTCCAGCCACACTGGAGCTGGTCTCTGTGCTGTTTCTTAAATTCACAAGGGCAGGTCCCATCTCAGGGCCTTTGCACTTGCTCTTCTCTCTGCCAGGAATTCCCGTCCCCAGACAGCATGGCTTACTCCCTCACTTTCAGGCTTTCACTGAGAACCAACCTTCTCAGTATCTAAAATGCAATCCTCCATGCCCCTGTTTTATTTTTCTCCTTAGAATTTATCATCTCTTAGAATATTATCTCTTTTACTTATTTATTTTGCTTTTTAGTTTTCTCCACTAGAAAGGATGTCAGCTCCATGTGGGCAGAGAGTTCTGTGTGTTTCCTGTATCCTTAGAACACAAAACTGCCTCTGGCTGGTCTTCAACAGTAAATACCTGTTGAATGAATGAATGAATGAACGAATGCACGTTGGGCTTTCACATCTCAACTTGGACATTCAGGTGCCACTGCCTTGGATGATGAAGTTCAGAGTCATCCCCGCCCCCTCCACAGGCCTCTCTGAAAACCCTGGGCTCCTCCTCAGCACTCCCCCTGCACAAAGAGCTACCCTAAAATGGCAGCTCCAACTTCCAAACAAACCTTCCCTCCTGGCCCAGCCTTTTTAGGGCTCATGCACTTGGCACTGGCTCCCTGAGTCATGGGTGAGGCCCCCACCCCCACCAGCAGCTGCTCAGTTTACAGAATCCAGCAGTGGGCACAGGATGGTGGAGACGTCAGATGAGAAATTTTCCATGACTCTTCAAGGCATGAGTAATTGCAAAACTCCCCGCCTCATTCCACTCCAGAAACCAGGCAGCTTTTGGACACATTAGTCAAACACAGGATTGAGCGAGCCTCTCATTTATTAGCAGTGACGGCACAGGGCAGCCTCCCAAGTGGCCAAGGAGGCAACAGAGCTGAGAGGATCCCACTGGGGAGAGGCAGAGGCTGGCATTTACATCACCAGCCGCTTCCAAGCACCTCGTTGCTGATGATCACCAGGACGTCAAGCCCAAAGTCCACCAGCAACGTTCAAAGTACAGGCCCTGCCCTGGCCCCCAGCTATGGCTGCCAAGCCGGCCACCCTGCTAAGACCCCCGGCCTGGACTCTCTCCCTCTCTTCGCCTGGCGTGCACAGTAGTCCAGGGCACGGCTCTGACAAGAGCTGCCTGAATTTCATCCTAGCTCTATCAACCTTGAGCCAACAACCTCCCCTTTGGGTGCCTCAGTTTTCTCATCTGTATAGTGGGTAAAATAACCATACCTACCTCACAGGGTTGTTGAAAGGACTTAACGAGTTAAAACAACTAAAGAACCTAGAACAGGCCACCACGTGGTAAGTGCTCAATATATCAACAACCATTACGAATAAGACAAGTCTTCCCCATCCTCTACCCCCAGATTCACACCACTCAGTAGCCCTTGAGGCTCAGGAAGCCTCGCCTCGGCAAGGACCACCACCTCCTGCCTGCCCCTCCTATCCAGTCCCACCGCCCCGGCCCTGGAAGGTGAGAGAAGCGTTTGGCCCGCCAGGAGGTGTGCCCCAGGAACAGTGGATACCGTGTTTCTGAAGCAGCAAGTGTAGGGCACGCCACAGGCCAGGGGGCCAGGGGCACTGCAGTCGTGGTACTGGTTTTTGCTCCAATCTCGGTAGTCTTCCCCGCCACAGCACTTAAACTGAAGGAGGAAGCAAGTGGGGAAGAGAGCTGCCGTCACTACCAAGGCCCCCAGGCAGACAGCAGGGAGGGGCCCAGCCAGGGGACGATGTGATTTATGATGCCGGTCACACAGGTAAGGGGGCATCATGGGGAGCACGTGAAGCATCATTACAGGTCAGAGCTCAACAAAAGCAGAATAGTGGCCCAGGAGGTAGCGAGCACCCCGTCACTGAGGAGGCATGCAAGCCAAGGCTGGGTAGCCTTTCGGTGGGATGGTGGGTGGTGTCTAAATGCTGGAGGAAAAGCCCTTTCTTGCCAGCCGGACTCCATCTTCACATCCCCAGGGCAGGTGCTCCACCCCAGGACCTGGCCTTTAAAGTCCCAGAGACTAGGATTCTAGGGGAGCCCCACAATCCAGGGGCCCCTGAACCTCACCCACCCAGCTCTGCCTATCCCACCCTTAGCAAAGGGGGCACACACACACACCCCCTGGTCGGGGCTCAGGACTGAAGTGATGGCACAGCTGGCATCATTTTCCCTTTGGCTGAGCTCTGCCCTGCATGTCCCCCTGTACAGATGCCAACACCTGGGGGAAGCAGTTACTCCACTGGGCTGCTGCTGTGTGCCGGGCATTGTTCTGTGCGCCCGAAAACCAAGGGGGAGGGAACGCGCCACAGCCCTGAGGGAGATGGAGAGGAACCACCACATGAAAAAGGTGTGAGGCAGTGCTGGGTACCAGGGATATGGCAAATGGGGGAAGGGGGCAGGAGGTTGGGAAAGGTCTGAGGAGATCTCATTTAATCGGAAATATGAACAGGAAAAAAAAACAGTCAAGACATGCCAAGACCCCGCACGGAGATGAGTTAGTTGTACTGATATTTCAGCAGCAGGCGTAACTGGAGCAGAGTGAGCAAGAGGGGTTGAGGTCAGACCATGAAAGCTTTGTCAGCCAAAATAAGCAGGGAACAGGGGTAGTATCCTTAGTGACAGGAAGTTACTGGAGAAGGTTTTAACCAGGGGAGTGATATGGTCAGAGGTTCTAGTAGAAATAAAGTAGATGCCCTTCCAGAGTCTCCACAAAGCCTTTCAGGCTATCAGTCTAGGGGTCCAGGAAGTGCCTCTGTGGGGTGCAATGCAGAGTATTTATTTTGCCACCTGACAGGCCAGCATTCAAATCCTCATACCACCACTCCATGCTGTGTGATGCTGGGCAAGTCAATCAGCCTCTCTGGGCCTCAGAGGCTCAACTGTAAAGCAGGAAGAGCAATGCCAGCTTTGCACAGCTGAGCTGAGAAGTACAAAGATAAGCCAAGCATGAAGCACTCAGCCTAGGACCTGGCCCCAAGCAGGTGCCCAGTGAGCATGAGTCATCTTGCCATTCCACCCTGGGAGAAATGAAATTCACAAGCCAGCTGAAGGTTGCTTCCAATAAAAACATCTTGCCCCACCCAATGGCCAGAGCTGGCAGGCGCATCCCTGGCAGAGAAGGGCTTCCCAGAGGCTGCACCTGTTATGACTACAGAGAAGGCCTGAGCCAAGGGGGTGGCCACTATGGATGGCCCCGGGTGAAGGGAGATGTTGATCCCCCACTGAGGGCTATCACGGGGATCAGGTCAGCTGACGCCCCTAAGGTCATGTCCCAAGAAGCGCTGCCAGGGCTGAGGAGGCCCTCAGCTCTAAAACTCCACTCATCCTCACCTAGGAGGACAGGCAGACAATGATCACCCCAGCTGACACTGATTTAGTCTCACCACATGCCTGGCCCTGCTCTAACCACCTCTGAAATAAATCAAGGCAAATCTCACAGCGACACTAAGTAGAAGGGACCATCAGTATCCCGCTGGGGCAGGTGTGGAACCTGAGGCTCAGGACTAAGTGAGATTGGTGTGTAGAAGCCCCCGACGGCAGCAGCAGGCACTGCTGTTACTGTTACACCCACAGACTTGAGTGGACCGTGGGGAGGAGGGATAACAATCATCACATTCAAAGAAGTGCCGTCGGATGAAAGGAGACTTGCTTTATTCCGCATGCAGGGGTAAATGGAACCAGGGGAGAGCTCTCTCCCCATCAGGGCTGTCCTTGATTTGGCAAGGGAGGGAGCTCCCTGTCCCTGAAGGGTCTCGGCAGAGGGAACTTTGAATTGGGTGGCTTGGAGGTCACTCCCACCTCAAAGAGGATTCTTTGCCCACTAAAGAGGGGCACCCTGAGACTCTGCCACGTGGTTTGTAGCTCCCTCTGACCTTTTTCTTTCTTTTTTTTCAGAAAGGGAGGGTTTGTGTAGCTGGAAAGGAACAAGCAGGGCAAGTATATGCTGGGCCAGGCATGCCCTGGCATCCCCACCCTTGGCGGCTGTCCATGGCCCACCCTCAATTCCCAACTTGGCCAGCCACGTGGGGATGGATAAGCCACCTGACCTCTCGCCCCCACCCTCTTGAGCAGGGTCCTAAGTTGGGGGCGGTGGGGCGGGGGGGGCGCAGTGGGAGCAGAGCTAAGGACGTGGGAGGCAAATTTCTGACCCCAAGCTCCTGACTCACCTCCTTCTGAACAAAATCCATGATGTTTTTGAAGTCCAGATCGTCATAGTAGTTCTCGATTCCTCTGCGAATATTGTCATTCAGAAAGTCGATGGTCTATGTAGACAGAGAAATTATAAAGGAGGAAGAGCACACGACCCCAGGGCCCAACCCAAGATTTCACAGATCAGGACTGAACCAGAGAGTCCACCTCCCAGGCGGCCTCCCCCCACGACCTGCAGAGAGCACCTCCATTCCCATCCACGACCTCCCGGCACCAGCACCCTCTCCATGTCCCCAGTGCCCATCAGAGGCAGGAATGGTGCATCCCATTCCTTTACAGATCAGGCAACCCAGGACCCAAGAGGGTGAGGCCCTGCCTGGGGGACACCATTCCGAAGGAGCCAGGCCAGGGCTGGGGCTGGGCTGCCCTAGTGTGCCTTCTACTGTAGCTAAAGACAGGCCTGCAGCAGAACCTTCCCTTTGCCCTCCAGCCCCCTCTCCACTCTTCTTTCCTATATAAGCTCTTCTTTTACAGATGAAGAGGCCTAGAGAGGGAGATTGACTCTTCCCAGGTCACCAAGCAGGCGTTGGCTTTGGTTAGGGGCCCAGCCAGGACTGGAAACCAGGTGTCCTGACTTCCCTCCGGGCCTCTCTGTCGCTGCAGTGCTCCGGCCCAGACGACAGGGCCCACCTCCCTCTCGGACTGGGACAATCCCCACCGGGAAGGGTGCTGGCAGGGCACCCTCTCCCAGTCACGCTGGGCCTTCGGGATCAACAGCCCGGCTGTTGTGCTGAGATCCCGGAGCACAAAAGGCCCCACAGCGGGAAGGGATTGGGCGGGAGTGTGGGCAGCCCGGCTCCAAACTCACAGGGACAATCAGGGCTTTCAGAGCAGGGAGGCCGGTGGATCATCAGAGATTGTGCTGGCACAAAGGGCGCATTCTCAACTCTGGAGCCAGACAATTCCCGGGGGAGGCGCCCTCAGGGTTCCGTGGGGACAAGAGGGTCCTGAGTTCCAGGCCCCACCCTAGGACTGCAGGCCCCACCCCACTCCTGCACTCTCAGCTCCCCACTTGTGAATCAGTCATGCAGGCCTGTCTTTAAGACACCTTCCAGCGCCAAAGATCAAAGACTAAGCTGCAAGGGGCTGTCACGCCTCGTGGTCAAGAACAGTCTTTGCACCACACCTGCCTCAGGAATATCAATTAACTTCTGAACCTCCAGTGGCTCAGACAGTAAAGGATATGCCAGCAATCCAGGAAATCTTGGTTTGAACCCTGGATCAGGAAGATCCCCTGGAGAAGGGAATGGAAACTCACTCCAGTATTCTTGCCTGGAGAATTCCATGGACAGAGGAGCCTGGCAGGCTACAGTCCACAGGGTTCCAAATAGTTGGACCCGACTGGGTGACTGACACTTTTCCTCCCCTACAGGGTGGGAAAGGGGATCCTCTGCCTCAGAGGAATTTGAGACTCAAACAGACTAGAGCAACGAAAGTGCTTAGCACGATGCCAGGCACATAGCATTATTACGTATTATTATGATAGATTTTTCTCTTTTTCCAGGAGGTAGTACCACTTCATACCCATCATGGCATCCGTGGAAAGTGGCTAATCCCAAAAGAAATCAAGACCCTAAGTCTTGTCCAAGAGCCACTCCTGATCTGGGAACCCTCCCAAACTCCCTGCAGCTCAAAGAGGTAATGTGACTTGTCTAAGGTCACCCCAATGATCACGGGCAGAGAGCTGCTGGAACCAAACTGTCAAAATCGCATCCTGATACGCTTTAAGAAGCCAAGAACCCAAGGTTGAGTTCAGGGCCAGCTCCCCAAACTATCTCCAGTATCAGGAAGAGAGAAACAAGGATGTGATAGCCACCTCCTTCCTGACATTCATACACTGCTCAAAGCCAAGGTGACAAAGCAGACTGGCTCAAGGAAACCAGTCTCCGAGCTCAGAAGGAAAACCCTCTGTTGATGATAATCACCGTTCAGGAGCAGACCTGGGAGTTGAGGAGGATCACGCCAGCCTCGGGAGGCACCAGGCCAGCCCTCTTTCCCTGTAACAGGCTCTGCCATCACCAGCCGTCCACCCCACCTGGGTCTGGCTCTGGATCCTGGGGCAGGGGCTCAGTGGAAGGGCTGTTTGCTGGCCATCCGACCTGGGCAGAGCAGGGACCCGCCTGGTTCTCAGGTCTATCCTTCCCAGAGGTCCCCAGGTCCCACAGCCTTTCCAGTCTTGGGTGCCTGTTCCCTGGGGTGATGATGAAGGGAAAGGCCAGCCAGCTGGGGCATAGTTGGGGGTGGCTAAGAAACAGGACACCAGGCTGGATCAGTCTGTCACCCAGGGAATGAGCTCACAGGATTACATGGCATGCTGTAAGGGGCTCTTGGCAGGGGATGATGTCCAAGGTCAGGGATATGTCAAGGGCCACACTTGTGGCGGGTGAAGTGGCTTCCCTTCAGTCTCAAGGCACTGCAGGCCGTCCTGGCCCTCCTATCCCAGCCCACTGGCCACCTCACAGTCCCTCCGCTGGGTCACCCCTCAGCCTTCCCATGGGGTCACATGCGGTTAGGAGCCAGGGTGGGATGAGGGCAGGAGGCCCAGGGCAGGGAGGAAGACAAGCAGCAGAGCGGATGCCCGGCAGCCCCACGGGGAAAAGCTCTCCCCCGCTCTTTGGTGAGCAGCCCTGACCTCTCTCCCCAAAACGTCTCAGTCTCTGGGTATTTTCCAAAGGCGTGGACTCCGAAAGAGGGCTTCTTCGTGCAAATCAGGCCTTCCATCAGGTTAGCTGAGCTGGACCCTGCGGGGGAGGGAGGCCCCACTGGAGGCCTCTCTGGACGGACAGGAAGAACAGATGGTCCCAGACTGCATGGGCGGCAGCTGCCCCCGTTCCCACCAGGGAGCTCTCTGGCTTGTGCTGGCTCTTACACATGCGTGCTGCGCTTGGCACCATGTCTGTGTGTGTGTGTGTGCACACGTCCACACCAGGGAGACGCGTAGAATCTCTGGGTGGTTCCTGCAGGGGTGGGGGTTGTATGGTTCATTAATTAACTATAATCAACTGTAGTGCGCTGCTATGTTCCACAGTGTTCTGAGGGACTGAGGGAGCCACTCAGAGGACATGTCCTGTGGGAGCTCAGCAGGGAAAAGCGAATTCTGGCTTCCTCTGCTGTCTCAGAGGGCAACGCACCCAGGGCCACCCCCACCCGGCTCTAAACCAGGTCATGCAGTGGGGCAGCTCCAGTGAGGACCTGAAAACCACCTTTCATGAATGGCTGGCGTGGCCTCAGAGGCATGTGGCCTGGGCTAAATAAAACAAAGAGTAAGCAATCATCAAAACCATGGGATTTTCACAGCACATTGTTCAAGCTACCAGACTCGAGCCACAGAGCACTGCCCTTTCTAGTCCTGTCTTTCAATCTAGTTTTAAAGATGCCCGAAGCCTCTGCATCACTCCCCTCAGTGGAGGCACTGGACAGTTTGTTGATGAACGAGCAGGATAGCTCGGGGGTGGCGGATTTCTTCTCAAAGCCACGGAAATGTTCTAAAATCAACAGGTCATGTATGAATGGACACTTCAAATGAGTGAACTGTATAGTTTTCACGTTCAGTCGCTCAGTCATGTCCGAAGCTTGGCGACACCATGGACTGTAGCTCACCAGGCTCCTCTGTCCATGGGATTCTCCAGGGAAGAACACTGGAGTGGGTTGCCATTTCCTCCTCCAGGGGATCTTTCCAACCGAGGGATCGAACCCTCATCCCTTGGGTCTCCCCCATTGGCAGGTGCATTCTTTACCACTAGAGCCACCGGGGAAACCTGAACTATATGGTATGTGAATTATGCGTCAATAAAGCCTTTATAAGCCTGAAGAACAAATAAATAAGGCTTTGGGGGTTGGGGGGAATGGGTGGCAGCTCCCCCGGATGGGAGGCTGAGGAGCAGGAAAGGAGGAGTGGAAGAGCCAGCAGCTGGAGCCTCCCACCAGGCCTCTGGGGACGGAGCTGCCCTAGTTTCCTGCAGGCTGCCAGCCGGCCTCCATCGATTCATGTCAGCTTCTGGGGCCCACACTGGGGAGGCCCAGTAGCCAGCAGCTCAGCCAGAACCATCGCCAGCTCAGCTCTCACAACACAGAGGACGGTGCTCAGACTCGGACTTCCTTCCTCCCTGAGTGCCTGGGCTAAGCCAGCATCTCTGGGCTCCCCTCAGCATCCCCCAGAGGGTGAAGACTCATCCTTGTTGCCTCCAGACCCCAGCCTCTGCTCCAGCCCTGAGATGGGCCCCCATCAGACAACCAAGGGTTGAGAGGAACCCAAAGAGAGAGAAAGAAAGAGGTGTGAACACTGCAAGGTTCTCAGGAATATCTGCCAGTCCCTTCTTCAGACCTGGCTGGACTGTGTGTTAGCCCCTCAGTTGTGTCCGACTCTTTGCAACTCCATGAACTCCTCTGTCCATGGGATTTTCCAGGCAAGAATACTGGAGTGGGTTGCCATTTCCTTTTCCAGGAGATCTTCCCAATTCAGGGATCAAACCCAGGTCTTCTTCACGGCAAGCAGATGCTTCACCACGAGCCACCACGAGCAGATCAGCCACCAGGCAAGCCTATCACACTTGGCTGGAAGTCGCAGGATTAATCCCCATGGTGGGGGAGGGTTATGCTTTGGTTTCCCAGGTGTTTGGAGCCCAGCTCTCACTTCCAAATGGCTGACAGTGGGATGCACCAGCTGCAGGAGCCCATCCACATTAGTGTAGAACTTTCTCTACTTGCTCCAGGTGGAAACAGGACAAGCAGGCCATGCGGTCTCCTTTCTCCCTGCTCCAACCTCAGGGTCATGCCAAGAGCCAGCTGGTGACAGTGCCAAGATAAACAGGTTGGGTGCTGCCCATTGTTCCTTGGCTGGTGTTGGGTGTGACCATGGCACCATCCAATCAAGGCCAGAAAAGAGGTCACTCCTCCACTTGTCCAGGAGGTAGAGGGAAGGAGGCCAGGGATGGGTACAGACATACCAGCCATAGCCCAGTGTCTTCTGGGTGTCCCTGCTCAGCCCTGCCTCGCTGGGAACACATGGGCAGGAGCTGCCCACCTCCAACACCCCCAATATTCCTTCAGGGAGGCTCACAGCAAGCTGGGGTGATGTCAGGTCAAAACCAATGAGACCTGGGGATTTCCCTGGCTGTCCAGTGCTTAAGACTCCATGCTTCCCTGATGCAGGCTCAATCCCTAGTCAGGGAAGTAAGATCCAGGCAAGTATACTGGAGTGGGTTTGCCATTTCCTCCTCTAGGGGATCTTCCCAACCTAGGGATCGAACCCAGGTCTCCTTCAGAGCAGGCAGATTCCTTACCATCTGAGCCACAGAGAAGCCCAAAGTGAAAGTGTTAGTCGCTCAGTTGTGTCTGACTCTTTGTGACCCCATGGACTGTAGCCTGTCAGGCTCCACCATCCATGGAATCATCCTGCCAAGAATATTGGAGTGGGTAGCCATTCCTTTCTCCAGGATCTTCCCGACCCAGGGACTGAACCTGGGTCTCCTGTATTGCAGGCAGATTCTTTACCAACTGAGCCTCCAGGGAAGCCCTGCACGGCCAAAACATACATTAATTTAAAAAAATAAAGAGCAGGGAGACCCAGACACCCGTGGAAGTCATGCAGGTTCTCCACCCACTGCTGGGTCCAGGGTGCTGCACTTCTCTGCACTTATCCGCCTTTTAATGGCTGGATCCTTGGGGCCACCAGCTCTGCACCAAGTTCCCCATCACACAGCCACTCCACCCCACATAAGTAGAGAAGCTGCTTCAATCCAACTCCTGGGTCATGCCTAGCGGCAGAAACTGTGCCCAGGGTCAGCAACTGATACAGAATTTCTGCCTCACACCCGGGAGTTATCTTTTGCTGCCTGGAGGTGACCACGGTTGCACCTTCCTGGGAGCCCTGTGTGAAGTCATCAGCCTGATGATTTGTCTTCATCTGTCACCACAAGTGGAGTCTTAGAGTTAAGAGGTAGCCTGGGGGGCTGGAGACCGAACTTGTTACACTGTGACTCAGAGAAATCTGTCTTCTCCTCTTGGGGAAGAAAAACTGGAATTGGGAATTCACCTGGAACCCGACCTTGACTGTGCCTCACCTCTTTCCCCACCATCAGTGGCCAGGCTCCTCCTTCCCTATCCTCGCCACTGGCCCATTTCTTGTTTTACGAAATCACATGGCATCACAGTTGGCAGGGACATTATTTTCCTTTATATGGTATTTTCCTTCTTGATTATAAAAAATGTAAAAGAAAATTTGGGAGCTAGGGAAAAAAAATATAAAGGAGGAAATAAAAATCACCCTAGTTCCATCCCTCAGGGAAAATATGATTTAATATGTTAATATTTCTATTTCCTTCCAGATTTTTTCAGGCCTATTTTTTTTCATTGTGGAGATCTTACTGCACTTACAGGGCTTTTTTTTTTTTTCTTTTTCTCTCTCTCTTTTTCTTTCTTTTAGGGCATGGTGTGCAGTAATGTGGGATCTTAGTTCTTCAACCAGGGATTGAACCCATGTCCCCTGCGTTGGGAGCACAGAGTCTTAACCATTGGACTGCCAGAGAAGTCCCTACATTTACAGTTTTGTATCTCATTTTTACATTTTTGAATTATATATCACTGTCATATGAGAGCACAGCCCATCATAAGCCTCCAAAAGAGCTGAGAGCCCTGACGATGAGGGTCCTTCCTGGACTGACATAGTCCCATGAGGGGACACAGTACCCAAGGGGAAGGAACACACTTCACTCTGTCGTGCCCTCCGTGTTTGGGGATAATGTAAGCTCTCAGCCCTGACCTCAAGCCCATGGCATCCTCAGCTGTGAGGACTAAAGGTCCCTGGAGGTTTCGCCTTTACTTAGCTCCTCCCTGGAAAGGAGTGGTGTCACAGCCCCTGTTGAGCTACGGGCAAGGAAAATAAGTCATCAATCTTTGTGAAAGCACCCTGTAAACGAGAACTGCTATTCACTTAGGAGATTGTTTATTAAGCCACTGATGCTGCTAACCGTGGCCTGGACTTGGGCTCTAGTTAGTAAAGCACTAACTCATAACTCTGGAAAGTTGTGGGCAGCCAGGAGCCCTGCTGGCTGCACAGAAAGGCATCCTCATGGGCAAATGGAATAAACATCTCTCTCTCCTCAAGGCTGCTGAAAAATGAGCCAGGACCCTGGGTCTGCCAGCCCAGAGCAGATGGTCTGAAAAGCAGAAAAGAGGAAAAGGGAGGAACAGATAGCAAAACTGAATCGGGAGGACAACCAATGGGCCAAAGCAACCTATAGATTCAGCGCAATCCCCCTGCCAAAATTCAGACGGCGTCTTTCAGAGATACAGAAAAAAATGCTCAAATTCATACGGAATCACAACCAACCCTGGTAGCCAAAGCAATCTGGAATAAGAAGAGCCGAGCTGAAGGTATCACACTTCATATATTTCAATATTACAAAGTTATGGTTACCAAAACAGTATGGTTTTGACATAAAAATAGACACATAGATCAATGGTACAGAAAAGGGAGTCTGGAAATAAAGCCAACATACATGGTCAACTCATTCCCAACAAAGATGCCAACTCTCTTTAATAAATAATGTTGAGAAAACTGCAAATCCACATGCTAAAGAATGAAATTGGATCCTTATATCATAGACAAAAAACAACTCAAAATGAGTTAAAGACTAAAATGTAGCAGAAGACCTCAAGTAGAACTAACTCCTAAAGGAAATAAAGGAAAAAACTCCTTGATGTTGTTCTTGGCAATGATTTCTTGGATCTGACATCAAATATATAGGCAATGTTGCCTATAGCAAAAAAAATAAGTGAGACTATGTTAAACTAAAGCATTTCTGCTAAAAAGTAAACTATGTAAAGAGTTAAAAGGTAAGCTATGAATTGGGAGAAAATAACTGTAAACACCACCCTTATGGCAGAAAGTGAAGAGGAACTCAAAAGCCTCTTGATGAAAGTGAAAGAGGAGAGTGAAAAAGTTGGCTTAAGCTCAACATTCAGAAAACGAAGATCATGGCATCTGGTGCCATCACTTCATGGGACATAGATGGGGAAACAGTGGAAACAGTGTCAGACTTCATTTTTGGGGGCTCCAAAATCACTGCAGATGGTGACTGCAGCCATGAAATTAAAAGACGCTTACTCCTTGGAAGAAAAGTGATGACCAACCTAGATAGCATATTCAAAAGCAGAGACGTTACTTTGCCGACTAAGGTCCGTCTAGTCAAGGCTATGGTTTTTCCAGTGGTCATGTATGGATGTGAGAGTTGGACTGTGAAGAAAGCTGAGTGCCAAAGAATTGATGCTTTTGAACTGTGCTGTTGGAGAAGACTCTTGAGAGTCCCTTGGACTGCAAGGAGATCCAACCAGTCCATTCTGAAGGAGATCAGCCCTGGGATTTCTTTGGAAGGACTGATGCTAAAGCTGAAACTCCAGTACTTTGGCCACCTCATGCGAAGAGTTGACTCACTGGAAAAGACTTTGATGCTGGGAAGGATTGGGGGCAGGAGGAGAAGGGGACGACAGAGGATGAGATGGCTGGATGGCATCACTGACTCGATGAACGTGAATCTGAATGAACTCCGGGAGATGGTGATGGACAGGGAGGCCTGGTGTGCTGCGATTCATGGGGTTGCAAAGAGTCGGACATGACTGAGCGACTGTACTGAACTGAACTGTAAACAATATATCTGAAAAGGGGTTAATACCCAAAATATATATGGAACCACTACAGTTGCAAAATAGCAACAACAACAAAAAAATACAGTTGACCTTTGAACAACACAGGGATTAGGGGTGCCAATCCCCAGTACAGTTGAGAATCTGCATACTGCCTCTGAACAAAGGAACTGATAAATAACTCACTGAAGGGCAGGAAGCTAAAACAGTTTAAACAGAATCAGGACTCAAACCCTAGTCCTTTTGACTCCACATATTGAGATCTCTCGGAGAAGGCAATGGCATCGCACTCCAGCACTCTTGCCTGGAAAATCCCATGGACAGAGGAACCTGGTAGGCTGCAGTCCATGGGGTCACTAAGAGTCAGACATGACTGAGCGACTTCACTTTCTCTTCTCACCTTCATGCATTGGAGAAGGAAATGGCAACCCACTCCAGTGTTCTTGCCTGGAGAATCCCAGGGACGGGGGAGCCTGGTGGGCTGCTGTCTATGGGGTCGCACAGAGTTGGACACGACTGAAGCGACTTAGCAGCAGCAGCAGCATTGTGATCTCTAACTGAACATAAACATTTCTCACACTTAGTTGATTTAAAGTTCTGTAAAATGAACATAAACATTTCTCACACTTGGTTGATTTAAAGATCTGTAAAATGAAATACAGATACTATATTTATTGAAAAATATCTGTGTATAAGTGGATATACAGTGTTCAAACCCATGTTGTTCAAGCATCAGCTGTAATTTAATTAAAAAATGGGCAGAGGACCTGAATAGATAGTTTTTCAAAGACATACAAATGAACAACAAGTATATGAAAAAATGCTCAACATCTCTAAACACCAGGGAAATGCAAACTAAAGCCACAATGAGAAATAATCTCACTCCTGTTAGAATGTCCATTATCAAAAGACAGGAGACAAATGTGGGTGAGGCGAAAAGGGAACCTTTGTACACTGTTGCTGGGAGTGTAAAATTGGTACAATCACTATGGAAAACTGTATGATGCTTTCTCAAAAAATTAAAAATAGAACTACCATATGTGGTACAATCCCACTCATAGCCAAAGAAAATGCAATTACTATCTCAAAGAGTCATCTGCCGTGAAAAGAACTCTCACATTCATCTCAACATTACTCACAATTGCCAAGATATGGAAACAACCTGTCTGTTTGCCAGATGAATGGATCAAGATGTGAGATAGATACAGATATTCCATTGTTTGTGTATACAGAATGTATATATATATATAATGGAATATTATTCAGCCATGAAAAATAAGGAAAACCTGCCACTTAGAACAACATGGGTGACTCTTGAGGGTATTATGCTAAGAGAAATAAGTGAGAGAGAGAGAGACAAACACTTCTTATATGGGGCCACTTACATTTGAAATCTAAAAAAGAGTCAAACTCATAGAACCAGAGAGTAGAAAAGTGGTTGTCAGGGGATAGGAGGTGGGGGAAACAGGAAGATGTTGGTCAATGGTATAAATTTTCAGTTACAAGATGAATAAGTTCTGAGGATCTAATGAACAGTATGACTATAGTTAATAATACAGTATTATATATTTGAAATTTGCTTAGAGAATAGATCATAAATATTAACATCTTACCCCTCCCCCAAAGTTAACTATCCAAGGTGATGGATGTATTATTAACTTGATTATGGTAATCCTTTCACAATGTATGCATATATCAAATCATCACATTGTAGAGTTTAAACATAACTTTATTTGTCAATTATTCCTCAATAAGGCTGGGGCAGAGGAGGAAAAAAGAAATGAAAAGAAATTGGAAAGCATCCCTGAGCTGCCTCCCTCTTGCTATGTACTCTTAGGAGGGCTTCTTAACCTCTCTGCGCCCCAGTGACTCCATCAATGTGACGGGAATCTCCCCTCCCCTTTCCTGGTACTCATGAAACAGGAAGAAGACCCTTGGATTCCCAGGCTAAGACACGCCCATGGTTAAGGCTCACCCACGGCTAGTGTCCCTACTGTCCATTCTCCATGCAGCAGCAAGTAAAACGTGAATCAGATCACATCACTTCCCAGCATAAAACTCTCCACAGGCTCCCACTGCCTTTTAAAAAAATTCCAAGGCCTTACGTGATCTGCCCCGGCCAGTCCTTCCAGCTTCACCTTCTACCCACTTCCCATCACTCACCTTCAGCCAAGCAGCCTCCACACTGTGCACAAACCCACCAAGCTCCCTCTGCCTCCATGGTTCCCTCTGTCCCCCTGAGCCCCAGCAGGTTGGCTCCTTCTCATCAGCATCCTCCCCACCTCCACCCCAGGCACTCTGCCATCAGCCTGTTTTGTTCTCTTGTTTTCTGGGCTACCTGTTCAGTGCCTATCTCCCCAGCCCAATAGACACAGGAGGGATTATCCACCCCACTCTCCGCTACACTCCCAGTTTGCAACAGGGCGCACATAGAGCGGGTGCCCAGCATCCACGGGACTGGTAAATGTGCCAGAGGCCCACCTGGTTCCGGAAGATCAAGGCCACCACGCCACCAATGAGCTCAATTATGAGGCAAATCCCAAGGATGTACATGAACTGCAAAACAAAGTTCAGTGAGTCACCGAGAGGGGAAGGGAAGTGCCATCTGCTTCAAGGTCAAGCACAGTAAGAAAATCATCTTTGTCAGAGCTCTTATGGGTTCCTGGGCCTTTCACCCCTTCCTCCTGTGAGGCACAGGATGTGGACAGACATTCCCAGGAAAGCCCGTCGCTGGAGCCTGTGATGAGGAAGAGTGACTCAGCTGTCCCAGCCAGACTGTTATCGAGGTTTGTCCCAGAAGTCCTCAGTGGGGTCTGGGTGAAAAAACACAATCCGCTCCCCCAACCCCACACCTTGAGCAGCCGCTGGTCCTCCTCTGGCTGACCCAGAGGGGACAGGCCTGTCTTGACAAGCAGGTTAGAGCAGCGTTTCCAGCTCTGCCAGCAAAGCCCCTGCAAAGTGACTTCCCAGACCCCAAGGGCAGATGAGGGGCTGTCTCAGGCTGAGTATATACACCACTCTTTAGCACAGAAACAAGCATTGTCCAAACTAATGTCAACAACTTCCAGCCTCAGGAAGGATCACTGAGACCATACTCACAGGGGCTTTTAGGGGCTTCCCGGGTGAGGGGAACAATGAGGTCAAACACACATGTGGGTGCAGAGTGAACAGATCTCCTATCCGGCACCCCCCTGTGTTGAGAAGCCATCCCTCACCCCACAGTAAGGGGGCAGGGAGGCTGACCCTATCCCTGACCCCAGGGCAGGCACTTGGCCAAGCAGTCCCATCAAAGTCCTAGGATCTTGGCCAGAGTTACCAGGAAAGACTCCCCAGGACCCTGAGCTATAAGGACTGTTGGCCTAAGGCTACTGGTGACCATCGCAAAGAGAACCTGAGGACAGCAGCTGGCATCCAGCTGGGAGGTGGCAAGAGAAAGCCCAGGGCATCAGCTAAACCCCTGGACCTAGGGTGGACTTGCTGGTTACATGAGCTAATGAGTCACCACTAACAACTTTTCTTGGTTTTGCTTGCTCTCATCTGAGCATACCTTCTCCCACTTCCAACAGAGAGACCAGACCAACATGGGGTTTAAGAACAGTTTTTGAATCAGCCTTTCTAAGCAGAAGTGGAGGAAGTTGAGCCCTCTTGGGCCAATATGGACAGGCTGACCCATGAAACCCTCCAGTAGAGCTGGTTTGAGGCAAGGACTGATTAACTGTGCTCCCCGAGGGCCCAGGGGTGGTCTCTCAGCTCTCCCAGGGACTCCAAGGATCACACCCCCTGCCCCACCAGCTGATGGGTGCCTGGGGCTGACTCACCGCTTGGAGGAGACACAGGTTGTCACGGAGGGAAGCCAGGACGCCGATGAAGGACACGATGAACATGACGACCCCCAGGAGGATGAGGATGATGGCCGGGGCCAGAAAGGCGCTTTCCAGGGTTTTGTATTTCTGCCTCTCGACCTCTGCATAGATCCCCACAGACAGGACCAGGCCCCCGATCAGCTGCAGCAAGAAAACAAGGAGTGAGAGAGGAGAAGGACTGCAGTTGCTTGATTCTCCTACGAAGGACTCAAGGGAGGGTTCTGATGCCTGCCGTTGGAGGGGTCACCCCAGGTCACCGGATGTGAGGCAACCTGTTATGGGCTGAATTGTGTTCCCAAAATTCACAAGCTGAAGTCCTAACCCCCAGAACCTCAGAATGGGACTGTACTTGGAAACTGAGGCTTAAAAGAGGTAATGAAGTTAAAATGAGGTCTTACGACTCGGGTTGAATCCACTATGAATGTTCATAAGAGGAGATTAGGACACAGACACACCGAGAGAAGACCACGTGAAGACACACAGAGAAGACAGTCATTGGCAAAGCCAAAGAGAGGGGCTCTGAGAAAACCAACTCTGCCCACACCTTCATCTTGGACATCCAGCCTCCAGAACTGAGAGACGACAAACCTCTGTTGCTTAAGCCGCCCAGTCTGTGGTACTCTATTACGGCAGCCCTAGTAAATTAACACAGACCCTATTTGGAAATGCTGCTTTGGTGGGAAGTACTGGTGACTCAGGGGAAATGCCACTGCCTAGAGGATCAGAGAACCTGGGCCGCAGTCCCAGCTCTGCCACTTGCTAACCCTGGGCTTTGGACAAGCATTGGACCACACGAGTCTGTGTTCTCATCTGAAAAATCGGTATGAAGACTATCATTTCTGCCCTGTTCACCCAAGGGTTTTTGCAAGGCTTTAGTGAGATAAGGACAGTGGAAACACTATGAACCTGAAAGCATGGAGCCCTGGGGTGTGTCTTACACAGGCAGAACACCAAAGGAAATTTCAGACCTGCTCAGGGGGACGGGCAGTGCACTCAGTGGGATTTATCTTCAGAATGATCATCAGGAAAACTGAAAGTTGGAGCAGGAGGGATTTTGAAGAGATTTTTAAGTCAAATTCCTCCTCATCAATTTTCCTAACAGTGGAAAGGTGACCACTGTAACTCCCCATCAGGAAAAATGAGGCAAAAAAGTTCTTGGAGGACCCCTTCCTGCTCTCAGCTGGCAAAGTCTCATACTAAATCTTCAGGGAGCCCTATCGGCGGCTGTCACCCCAAAACCTCAGACATGTCTGGGACTGCATTGCCCCATCACCCTGGGATTCACAATAGTGTTCTAACCGGCCCCTTTCAGCCTGTTCTTCCTACCAGAGTTGACCAAGCAAAATCTAATCAGGACAAGCTGGTTCTCTGTGCCCTGAGAGTAAAAGCCACAACCCTAATCACAGTCCACACAGCCTAGCTGAGCTCTCTTCTCACTCCCCCCACTTCCTCACTCAGCTTTAACTGCACTGGGCCCCTCACTGCCGGCCAAACACTAGGGGCCTTTGCACAGGCTGTTCCCACTCCCTGGAATGTGCTTTCTCCTGATCTCCAAATGGCACTACGGCTCCCTCCCTCACCTCCTTCTCATCTTTGCTCACTTCTCACCTACTCAGTGAGGCCTTCGGGGTCATCTTGTTTAAACACAGAAAATTCTCTCCCTGAAACTCTCAATCCCAGTTTCCTGATTTATTTCTCCTTTGCACTGACAAGTATTAAACGTACTACATTTTTTGTTTTCTCTTTTAACTGTTTGTCTTCCCCACAAGAACATAAGCTCCATGCTAGGAGGAATTTTTCAACTGTTTAAGGCATCCCCAGCACCAGAACAGCCCTGACATTAAGGAAGCACAACAGACATTTATAATTAATGTCTGTTGAACAGATGCAAGCCAGGCTTCCCAGTAGATCCCTGCTTGGGTTTGAGTCCAGCGCTGTCTACCCAGCATTCTGCCTGTCCAGTGATTCTGGCATTCCAGGCCACACATTCCCAAGAGCAGATACACTGGACTTCTCCACAGAGCTGGAGGCAGTGTGGGAGAGGAGTCAGAAGCCATGGTGCTGTCAGTGAAGGTCTAAGTAAAGGAAATGAGGGATAATACAGACAAGATATAGGCAAGACATGCCATGAGCACAGCCACCCTAGAGTCAACATCCTGAACACCAAGGAGGTGGTGGCTCCTCCAGTTACTCCTGGTCTACCTCCAGCTTAAAATGGCATTATACAATGTGCCCTCAAAGTAGATCTCCTCAATGGCCTTCTAAAGAGCGCCAAGACTGTTCTGGGCAAAGGGAAGTGCCTGCTTCCCCTAAGCTCTGCAAGTGGCAGGGATGCCAAAAGTCAAACAGACCAAACTTACTTACTTGGAAACATCGGGTAACAGAGGGTTACCGGGAAGCCATCTCCTCCGGTCCAGGGCTCTGCTGTATGTCAGTGCTAAGTGCCATTCTCCTTAGTTTGAAAGGATAATCTGGGATTACTGATACCTACTCCCCAGGTCTAAAAGGAATGCCTTCCCAGCACACACAGGCCAAGAGGTGCTAAAGGCATTGACAAACTTGGCCATGAACTGCTTATTAACAAGTTGGCCATGTCGGGAAAACCATGAGTGAAATGATGTCATCCAAATCACTCAACTGGATAAATTTTTTAATTTAAATTTAAAAAGTTAGGAGACACACACACAAGGCCCTCTATAGGAAAATGAGGACCACAAGAAATAAAATCTACTTTTGATAGAAAAATATTAACCCAAGTTATTTGGTCAGTTCATGCTCCAAAACCCAGGACATGGTGAAATTATTGTTCAAGGCCAGCCTAAGCCCTGCGGGTCCTCTGAGAACAAGGGCAAGAAGTTTTAAAGAGCCAAATCTTCCCCTTCCTTATTAGTGCACTTACAAGGAATTACTCAACTCTAACCCTGAACAATGGCACCCCAATCCAGTACTCCTGCCTGGAAAATCCCGTGGACGGAGGAAACTGGTAGGCTCAGTTCACGGGGTGGTGAAGAGTTGGACATGACGGAGCGACTTCACTTTCACTTTTCACTTTCCTGCATTGGAGGAGGAAATGGCAACCCACTCCAGTGTTCTTGCCTGGAGAATCCCAGGGATGGGGGAGCCTCGTGGGCTGCCGTCTATGGGATCGCACAGAGTCGGACACAACTGAAGCGACTTAGCAGCAGCAGCAACCCTGAACCAGACACAGAACCCAGAGATCTTTCAGCCCTAGAGTCAGGGTTGATGGTTAAAGAAGAACCCCACATCATCAGAGCCCAGGCAGAGCATGTAATCAATATGCAAGGACACGGTGTGCCTCGGGCAACAGAAGTGGCGTTTTATCCTCTATCTTGGTGAAAACTGTAATTTGCATGTTGTCACTGAACCAACAAGATAACACCTTAATATTTTCAGGATTGATTCCACATACTTTTGAGACTTCTGTGTTTCAGTATTTTTGTTTGTTTGTTTAGATAAAAAAGCAACATCTAACCACCATCCTAGGCTGTCCCCCCTCCTTCCTATCTGACGCTATGCTTCTGGGTTCAGGTACCCTGCTTTGGAAACCATCCCCAAAACACCAAGCTGTTGTAGGCCTGCATTCTGAGCAGAATTGACCCCAGCCCTCTTTGTAAAGGCAGTCAGTGGCTTCTTCTATTTTTATAAGCTCTCCAGAGCCCCGGGACCCACTCCAGAATGGCCTTCCTGGCAGGAAACAAAACTTTCTTTGGTCTGATCTCCCTCCTGTTACAAAAGATCACATTTTCCTTGCGAGTCAGCCTTGCAGCATTTCCAGACCACTAAAGCCATAAAAAGCTACTGCAGCTTTCTAGTGCAGACCCAAACCTCTGAGCTCCTGCACCACTGTGTACTGAGCCATCACAGGCTCATCTCTCCTGGTCCAGCCAGGGGTGCTGCCACCTCAGTCCTTCCAGAAGCCACCGGGTAGCCCCTGAGGTGGCGCTACACACAGCACAAGCAGATCTAGCCTCCTTATTCAAGGGTTCCAGGAGCAGCAGGCATGGGGAGAGGCTGACATACCCTTCCCAGGAACTTCATGATTTCCAAATGATATTTACATCTCTGAGAACATTAGTTTATGTTTCCCTGTGAGTACAAAATTAACTGTCAATGCTAGAGTGCAATCCCATCCCCTTTTCTCTGCTAATTATAGTCTCTCTTTGGGCACCCAGCCACTCAGCTCCAGCACAGGAAGCAAATGGCCCATTTGTCAAGCAGGACAGCTTCAGCTAAAATTGGCTGGGGGTGAGGGGCACACGGCCATGCCCATTTGGGGCCAGAGAAGGAAAGAGTCCATGGGCCAGGCTAAGAGCCCCAGATTTTGCCACAAGCCACGTGGCATCTTCAAAAGGCTGCATGGGAGCCTGTTGCCCACTGTGAACCAGGCCTGAAGTCCCCTCTGAGCCCTGCAGCCTGGGAACTGTCTTCCTCCTCTGCAAGCTGAGGCCCAGCTTCATGCCGCTGCTGGCAAGCATGTGAGGCCTTCCAGCACCTGCACTGCCTCCCCCTTCAGGAAGCATCTGGTTCCGGCTGGCTCACCCCCAGCTGGGGCAGGTCTGCACTCAGAGGGGACCCACAAGGCCTACCCTTACCCCCAAAGGCACATGCCAGGCACCTACTGTGTCCCAGACCCTGATGGTCACAAGGGGTCACAAGACTGTACATGGGCTAAGTCTGGGGGAAGACAGGTTGAGAGTCTTGAAATGATCTCTATGGCCTGATGGATGGGATTCAGGGATCTCGGAACTGGGGATGGAGAAAAAAGCCAAACTTTACTATCATTATCCTTCAACTGAAATGTTCCTGGCACAAAAAAAGAGGAAGAATCTCAGATCTAGGCATGCTGAATCTCTCCCATGGGGAAGACTCTGGGAATTTGAACAAAATTGTGGGGGCGAAAGGAAATTTCAGAAAATCAGGATGAGCTTCCTGGAGGAGCCAGTGTTTTCTTGAAGTCTCCAATAACTGATCCACATTGGAACCACCTAAGGGGCGCTCAAAGGCTGCAAGGCTCTATATGGCCCAAACAAAGCACTTTTGTAAAGTTTGAGCTTAAAAGGATAAACTCCAAGGCCTGAAAGAGATTTTAAATAAGGTGGGGCTAGCAGGGCCCCTGCATCCATCCAGGAAGTCCTGGACCTCATACCCACCAGCCCTTTGGTCCCAGACTGATCCTGCCTGGCCCAGGGCCGAGCCCACCCTGCAGGTGTGTGCTCCTGCTCAACACACTCTGCCAGTGTCTGTCCTGCACAGATTGGGGCTGGATGGAGGTAAAATAAGAGATGGGAGTTGGCATTCTGGGCCTTCATTTATTAGTTCAGAGGCTTTGGCCATGTCACTTTGCCTCTCTGAGCCTCACTTTTCACTTGTAAAATAGTAATGTCCGCTCCCATGTACAGAGTGATTACGCAGCACCAACAGCCTACAAAGTGCCATACCAGCATCTCCCTGACTGTCACACACCCTGGCACGTCTAAGATACAGCTAATTGCTTTTAAAGACCAGACTCAGTGAGGTTAAGTGACACAGAGCTTATAAGAGGCGGAGTCAGGATGCACAGCCCAAACTTGTCTGCCTGCCACTAAATCTACCAGATGGGCCTTTCACTTTGATCTGGGAGAGAATGGGTCCGAAATGTCTCTGCAAAATACAAAGGTGCCGGTAGCAGAGCAGTGCTCCCAACAGAATCTTCTATGATGATGGAAACATCCAGTGTGGTCAGTCACTAGCCATATGGAACTAGCAAGCTCTTGAAACACGGCTTGCGTGCCTGAAAAGCAGAATTTTTCATTTTGTTGTTATTGGTTAGTTGCTAAGTCGTGTCCAACTCTTTTGTGACTCCACGGACTGTCGCCTCCCGGGATCCTCTGTCCATGAGATTTTTCAGGCAAGAATACTGGAGTGGATTGCCATTTCCTTCTCCAGGAGATCTTCCCAACCCCAGGACTGAACCTGTGTCTCCTGCATTGGCAGGCAGATTTTGTACCACTGAGTCAGCAGGGAAGCCCAAATTTTTCATTTTACTTCATTTAAGATAGTTTAGATGTGACAGGGGTAGTTGGTGGCCACTTGGATGCTGCCCCTTACCATTCCTGCCTTGCTCCTTTCTGATGGTAGAGACCATCCTTGTCAAAGAGTCATGTGCCCTAATCATCCTACCACTGGCTAGAGGAAGTTTATATTCAATGACTTTCATCCAAGAGAAAGTAATCTCTTCTCTCACTTTCCCCAAGAAAGCTCAGCTCCTGCCACCCCACTTCTCTTGCCACTACAAACAGCAGGACAGACCAGATCCAGAGCTCCCAACCCAAACTGATCTAGGGCTCATTCTGTCTCCCAGGAGGGTGCCAGACCCACCTCCAGAAGGACAGGGCAGTATTCTAAGCTCTGGGGCCCTGGACTTGGTGCCATTGGCCTGGCCCCAGCGCTAAATTCAGGCAGTCTGTGCTGGAGGAATACGGTTCCTCTCAAGCCCAAGACAAAGCCAGCCCTGGAGGAAGCAGCAGCAGACAGCCGCTGCCAGCAAAAGAGCCGGTCCCTGGTCTTCGTCACCGATACTCTGCTGTCAACTCTGCCTTGACCCTGAACTTCTTCTTAAAACACAAAACAAAAAAAGCTTGACATCCATGCAGAGAACTTGGTTAACTGCAACCCTTGGTCCATGACATTCTCTGACAATCTGCTTTTGTTTGGAATGCAACAGGCACCACTTATTAACTAGGCCTCTTGTCCCCATGGATCTGCTACAACTCTTCTGTATACACTGAGGTTCTACACATGCCTAGGTCTCTTTCTGGCTCCCAGTCTCTCCCATCAGTCAGTCTGTCTCTAAACAAACCTCCCTTCGGTAGTGACTGCAGTTTTATAATACCACTGTGGCATCTGCAGGGCCACGCCCCTCCTTCCTGCCTTCTTTGGAAGCATCCTGGATATTTTTAGACCTTGACTCTTGTGTACGTATTTCAGAATCATCTTATCAAGTTCCTTGAAAAAATCTCCTGAGGTTTGACTGGAATCACACTGGATCTATAGATCCCTTGGGAGAAAATCGACACCTTTACCAGGCTTTCCCGCCCATAGGCCTGGTTTATTCCTTCTTTATTTACATCATCTTTATCATGACCTCTCTAACAACAGTGGTCTCCACCTCCCTCAAGCTTTCCCATGGCTGTCTAGACAGATTCGGGGAGAAACTTCTAGAAGTATTTCCCAGGCTTGGCTCTCCAGCTCGGCCCGGGGTGGGAAACATGGCCTTCTCTCTAAGAAGCAAAGTGGACTTAACACCCTGTTTTGCTTACCCTCCTGTCACCAACAGTTACAAACACTCATTCCTGCATGATAAATTAGGAGTCTGGGATTAACATATACACACTTGTGCATTGTGCACGTGCTAAGTTACTTCAGTCATGTCCAACTCTTTGCAGCTCTATGGATCGCAGCCCACCAGGCTCCTCTGTCCATGGGATTCTCCAGGCACTGGAGAATCTGGACACTGGAGTGGGCTGCCATGCCCTCCTCCAGGGGATCTTCCTGACCCAGGAATTGAACCTGTGTCTCTCACATCTCCTGCACTGGCAGGAGGGTTCTTTACTGGAAGTGTCTGTGGGAAGACTGCATATACACATTACTATACGTAAAACAGATAATCAACATGGACCCACTATAGCACAAGGAACTCTACTCAATATTCTTAAATAACTTATAATGGAAAAGAATCTGAAAAAGAATGAATATATGTGTATATATACATCTCACTGAATCACTTTGCTGTACACCTGAAACTAACACAAGACTGTAAATCAACTATACTCTGATATAAAATAAAAATTAAATTAAAAAGATAAAAGACCCACACACATATCTGTTCTCTATATTGTTAAGTTTTTTTGGAGGTCTGCCTTGTCCCTTTCTCTCTCTAAATGATCTTCCACATTCCTATAATAATAATGATAATAAAAAGACTCCCACAAGCACGCAGCACATTCCAGGCTGTGAAAGAGCTACGCTGGGAGGTTTGCAAGCCCCAGCTACTCAACCCAGCAGGAGCAGAGTGGAATGTCTAATCACAAACAAATATAAACAAATGAAACACTGGAGGTTAAGATCTGATGGAGCCCGGACTCTCTCTGAGAAGCGTTCAGGGGCAGGCAGATGGAGAATGGTATAACAAACAGCTGGGGAAAATATTCTGAAACAAGAGGCCTGGCAGTCTCTTCCTTCTGGGAAATCAGAGCAGGTCCATTGGAGCTGAGCCTGCACAGGATTTTGACCTCACACTACTGGACGCTCCACCAACACAGGGACCAGCCGCCAGACCTATCAGAGGAATGAATGTGAGAAACGCTATTGCTTTAGATGCCTATAAACCCAAAGAAGCAGCTAATGATCCCGCTCCAGAGTACTCTGAGGCTTCAAGATTAAATGACTTACAGTCCTGAAAACTTGCATTAAAAAGAGAATCGAGGTGTTCAGAAAGATAGGTGTCTTATGTCATTGAGACCTGAGGCAGACCTAATTCATTACGGTGAATAAGAGCAGATTTCCCAGAGGAACCTACATTTAAAAATAATACTAACAAGATGACTTATCTGGTTAATCTGAAAAGAGAAACAGCCAAGGGGCAAAGAAGAGCCAAGAACACCTCACCTCTACCCAACAGACACTTCTCCCTGGTTTTCCTTTTCCCTTCCCTCTCTGGAGCCCCCTCCTCTCCACCGTCCACAGGTCAGCACCAGGAAAGTCAGAGCCCACCTCCCGGCGCTGTATTGGCACCTGGGTGATTATCTCCCCAGGTCTCAGCCCAGGGGCAGTGCCTCCTGCTGGGGTACACTCAGGAGTACATTCTGTGCCAGACCACTGCTGGTCCCCATTCCTTGGTCCTCTGTCCCAGATGGCACAGGTTCCTCGCTCACAGCTGCAGGACGCAGGCAGGAGTGAGTCAGATGGCCCAAGTCTCCCTTTCACTCAGACATTTTAAAAGCAGCCACAGGCTCACGGAGGTGACAAGTGGACTTTGTCCTCAACAATGGCCTCCAGTTCAGGTCCCAGAATCCACACCTGCCCACCAGGAACTGGGCCAGGCATCCCCCATTCTTCCCTGAGACAGCACAGGATTTACCCCTGGGGACCCAAAGATCCCCCACTCCAAAGGCTTATGACTCCAAAGAGGTCAAAGGGAAAAAGGGGAAAAGAGGCAGCATTATACATTACAAAGAGCGCTGAGGGTTGGGGGAGGCAGATGAGAGGGGAGCCCTAAACTTTAATCCCAATTCTGTCGCTAATTCCCATGTGACCTTGGGCAAGTCCCTTCCCCTCTCTGGCCCTCAATTTCCCTGCTCAAAAAGGGAGATGTTTGGCCACAAGCCCTAGGATCCCTTCATAGCTCCAGGAACCCATGGAAACCCATGCCCAGACAGCCCTCGCAAGAACCCCAGCCATCAGCAGGCCATGGTAGTCCAAAGTCTTTTCCGCTACTGAGTCCTTCTCCATGGGTCCGCCCTTGCTTTCCCACCTGGCCAGGAGATGTCACACTTCTGCATGAGTAGGTCCTACAGGGAACAGAGATATCCTTCCCACTCCAGCCTGATCAAGGCATAAGACTCCGGCACTGCCTCCCACAGCAGCCACGGAAAGGAGACCAAGTGTTTTTGGAAATAGCAAAAATGAAAGGGGCTAACACCCATCCTCCAAAGTTTAGCTCAAAGACTCCTCTCCTGGGAAGACTTCCTGGATCACTCCAGCTATAGAAATCTCTCTCCACTTATGATCACCTATGAAACCACCAATGGGAAGCCCTGATTGTACTGTTATTTCCAGTACTAACTATGCCCATTGAACAAATTATTCCAGCTATTTACTACCTACTGCATACAGAGCATGGTAGCAGGACCCAGCAACACACCTACCACACCATCTTTGACTTCAACAACCTCACAGTCTGCATGTATAATACAAATACATTAGTCCCAGAAGTTCACAGGAAGTTTAGCTTAGCTCCCAGACCATGTTATCCCCATAGAAACCATATGAAAAGTGATTAGAGCCCAAGCCAGTTCACAATGGCCTAATGAACCACAGTGCCCCTGAAACAAGATACCACGCAAAATTCCCCAGCACCCAGCAGGCGCTCAATAAACGTTACTTCTGAGTGAAGGTGAAGCACTGTTGTCACCCTGACATTTCAAGACTCAAATCAGATGCCAGAAACCATGCCCCCTTTAGAGGCACTTTGGTCCAAGGATAAATCAGAAGAAAGGAAGTCCCTATTCTGAATTCCAAGGCATCACTCACTGATTCAACACATATTTTAGAAAGTGCCTCCTAGTATGTACCAGGCACTGGACACAAAAAGGTAAGATCTAGTTTCTGTCCTCAAGAAGCTCAGTCTGGTAAGACATATCTGTATGCCAACAAATGCAACAGAAATGGGGACACTGAGGTAGAGGTAACTGAGTGTGCAGAAGAGCTAGATACGAGGAGACGCTAAATCACGGGCAATACCAGTGAGATCAAGGAAGGTGTCCTGGGAGAGGTGAGTTCAAACTGAGTTCCATTCGATGAATGTAATGGACAAGCAAGAATTTCTGAAATGGACAAGGAATTTTAGATGCCCATGAAGGTGCCACGAGGAAAGCAGGTCGGCATAGTTAGAACCGAGAAGAGGCAGACAGGGGATGGAGGAGGACAGGGAAGAGCTCAGAAGTCAGACCACCATGGCAAAGTCTCTCAGCCTAAACCAAGAAGTTCATTCATTTGTTTGATCTTTCTTTACTGAGAGGTTGTGTAAGCCAGTGATTCTCCAAGTTTTTGGTCTCAGGATTCATTTTTACTCTTACAAACTTCTGAGGGCCCTAGAGTTTTTGTTTTGGGTGATTATATCTATCGATTATTTACTATATAAGAAATTAAAAGACCTACTTTAAATATTTATTGCAGCCATGAAATTAAAAGACCCTTAATCCTTGGAAAGAAAGTTATGACCAACCTAGATAGCATATTCAAAAGCAGAGACATTACTTTGCCAACAAAGGTCCGTCTAGTCAAGACTATGGTTTTTCCAGTAGTTATGTATGGATGTGAGAGTTGGACTTGAAGAAAGCTGAGCATCGAAGAACTGATGCTTTTGAACTGTGGTGTTGGAGAAGACTCTTGAGAGTCCCTTGGACTACAAGGAGATCCAACCAGTCCATTCTAAAGAAGACCAGTCCTGGGTGTTCTTTGGAAGGACTGATGCTAAAGCTGAAACTCCAATACTTTGGGCACCTCATGCAAAGAGTTGACTCATTGGAAAAGACTCTGATGCTGGGAGGGATTGGGGGCAGGAGGAGAAGAGGACGACAGAGGATGAGATGGGTGGATGGCATCAGCAACTCGATGGATGTGAGTTTGGGTGAACTCCAGGAGTTGGTGATGGACAGGGAGGCCTGGCATACTGCAGTTCATGGTGTCGCAAAGAGTTGGACATGACTGAGTGACTGAACTGAACTGAACTAAATTTAGAAATAACAATAATAGAGTTACATGTAAACATAAATAGCATATTTTTTGTTAAAAATTTTCCCAAAAAATTGCGAGAGGAAGGGTAGCATGGGCTTTACATTTTTGCAAATGTAAATATCTGTCTGATGAGATGAGCTGGTAGATTCTTGAAGCTGCTCCTCACTCAATTTGCTGCCACATCACCATCATACATCCTTGAAATTCCCCTAGGCAATCCTGAGAGGATGACAGCAGGAAAGTAAATAGCATCCTAGTATTACCAAGAAAAATGATTTTGACTTCACAGATCCCCTGAAAAGGCTCCACCCACCAAGGATTCCTGGAGCACACTTTGGGAGCAGCTAAGAACAGGGTGCGGAGGGCTTTCCTGCTGGTCCAGTGGTTAAGACTTCACCTTCCAGTGCAGGGGGTATGGGCCTGAGCCCTGGTTGAGGAGCTAAGATCCCATACATATCTTGGCCAAAAAAACCAAAACATAAGACAGAAGCAATAATGTAACAAATTTAATAAAGACTTTAAAAATGCTCCACATTAAAAAAAAAAAAAAATGGAATGGGGTGTGGGATGGGGAGTTGGGCCCAGCTAGCAGTTAACCAACCAAACACAAGTGTCTCGGCTATGGGGGAGCTCATGTTCCAGTTGGGGAGAAATAAATAAACAAAAAGTATATGGTATGTCTTGGTTATGAGGGCTATGAAGGCAGAAACAGGAAAGGAGGCCAGGAAGGCTGATGGAGGGGGCTGGCATTTTCAATACCACAGCCAGGGAGAGTGATATTGGAGTGAAGACGTGAAGGGGTAGGGGGCTCTCTACCATCCACACGGATACACAGGTGAACATCCAAGCAGCTACCAAGACCTTGGAATGTGCCCATGTGTTCAGAGAATAGCTGCTCCAGCCCAGTGGTGGGGAGAACGGAGGGGAGAAGGGGAGAGGGCAGCGGTGTGCGAGCAGGCGGAACCTTTGAAGCTATGGAGAGGACTCTGACTTTTGCTCTGCGTGGGTGAAAGGCACTCCAAGTTTGCAGAGGAGTGATCTGATCTGACTTTGATTTTTAAATGAGTTACTCTGAAACTGCTGTGCTGAGAACTGGGGGATGGAGATACGGGATCGGAATGGTCAGGAATCTACTGCAGCAACCTAGATGCTAGGTGATGGTGGCCTGGACAAGGACGGGCATGTGCAGGTAGCAAGAAGCAGGCAGACTGGATATATTCTGAAGGAAAATCACTGACATCATTTAAGCAGGGAGTCCCATGCTCAGATTTGCTTTCAAAAGTTATTTGGTAGACAGAATATTCACACAGCCTCAGGTGTCACCCACAGCTCAGGCATTCGTTATCACGGGGAAATGCATGCTTGCAATGGAGAGGGCTGGGGGTCAAGGCTGGCATGGAGAGCAGCTGAGTGGCTGAGCATCACGCTTCCTATACCTTCCACATACCCTGTGAAGCACTCATACGGGAAATTTACGTTGCTGTTATTCAGTCATTAAGTCATGTTCGACTCTTTGTGACCCCAGGGACTGCAGCACACCAGGCTTCCCTGTCCTTCACTATCTCCCGAAGTTTGCTCAAACTCATGTCCATTGAGTCAGTGATGCCATCCAACCATCTCATCTTCTGTTGCTCCTTTCCCCTCTTGCCCTTAATCTTTCCCAGCATCAGGGTCTTTTCCTTTGAGTCAGCTCTTCACATCAGGTGGCCAAAGTATTGGAGCTTCAGCTTCAGCATCAGTCCTTCCAAAGAATATTCAGGGTTGATTTCCTTTAGGATTGACTGGTTTGATCTCCTTGCTACCTAGGGGACTCTCAAGAGTCTTCTCCAGCACCACAGCTAGAAATGTATGGCCTGAACCTAATTACCAGGAGATCATAAAGTAAATCCAGAATGCTGATATTCTACAGAACAAGGGCCTGGAGGCTTCAAAGGAATCAAAAGCAGTGAAGAGAGTCTAGGTTAGGGGAGATGAAAGAGACACGTCACAGCCGAAACATGTGGACCTAGATTGGGTAAAATATTCACTACAAAAGACATTTGGTGAACAAGGAGGGAAATCTGGATATGGACGGCATAGGTTCTATCTAACGGTAATTTGTTTTCAGATGGACAATGGCAGCATGTGGAAAAATGCCCCTTTTGGAAACCTGCTTGCCTGGGGTATGTAAGGCTGTGGTCACAAAAGCTGCAGTCAAAAAAAAAGAAGTATTAAGAGAGAAGGGTTTGGGGGAAGAAAGATAGGGAGAGAGATATTAAAACAAGATGCTAATAATAACATACAGGTATTCTTTGAATTCCTCTTTCAAATTTTCTATGGGTTTAAAATTTTTTTTTCAAAGTTCATTTCCCTGTCACGGCTAATTAGGCACTATTGATTTAGTGCTTTCCATCTTACGCAAGAAGCTTCTCCCACTCCAACCCAACCAGACCCAGGCAGCCAAGCCAAGGAACAAAGAGGCTCCACCCCACACATCCATACACGCTGCTGCTACTAAGTCGCTTCAGTCGTGTCCGACTCTGTGAGACCCCATAGACGGCAGCCCACCAGGCTCCCCCGTCCCTGGGATTCTCCAGGCAAGAACACTGGAGTGGGTTGCCATTTCCTTCTCCAATGCACGAAAGTGAAAAGTGAAAGGGAAGTCGCTCAGTCGTGCCCGACACCACAACCTCATGGACTGCAGCGTACCAGGCTCCTCCGCCCATGGGATTTTCCAGGCAAGAGTACTGGAGTGGGTTGCCGTTGCCTTCTCCGATCCATACACGCTGGTTATCTGCAAACAGAGCATCTATGGGGTGTCCCTGCAGACTGCGGGCAGCTGGACCCAGGTCTCATAGCTCTTCAGAACATCGCCCCACAGCACCTGGCACAGGGCCGAGCACGTGCCACTGGTGATTGGGGCGGGGTGAAGGGGTGGGACTCAGGGAGTCCAGTGTCTAGGCTCCAGCCACTGAGCAGTGCTCCTTCCAACAGGAAGAGACAGGAAGAGGGCTTGTGCAGGCAGGGCCGGCAGATCCACATGGATATCCAGGCCCAGCAAGCCTCTCCCTCTCCACTTTCTTTCTTTTTAAAAAAATATTTATTTATTTTATTTGGCTGCACCGGGTCTTAGTTTCGGCACTCAGAATAGTTGATCTTCATTGCGTCGAGCAGGATCTTTAGGTGGCATTCAAACTCAGTTGCAGCATGTGGGATCGAGTTTCCTGACCAGGGATTGAACCCAGGCTCCCTGCTTTGGGAACTCGGAGTCTTAGCCACCAGATCACCAAGGAAGCTCCTCCTTCTCCACTTTCTGAATTTCCCTAAGCCAGGCCCTAGTAGTTCTTGGTGGATTAGGCAAATGTAGGCAAGTAACACATGATCATCTTTCCTGGGACTCCAGAATCTGTATCATTTGGGGCCTCAGAGATCACCCCTCGTGTTTCAGATGCACTGGGACCTTTTTTGTCAAAATGAGATTCAATGTATTACTGGATCCTGATTACTTTTTCTAATGCACCGTGAGAAACATCTTAAGGACAACTGGCAAAGTTTTCACATGGACTTGTTTTTTTATTAGGCATGATGATGGTGTTGTGGCTATATCTAAGGACACTTTTTTTAAAAGGAGATGCATCCTGGATATCTGGGGTGAACTGTCTGCAACTTATTCTGACATTGCCACATGTTAAAATGATTGATTCTGGCTAGTGGGCATATATTGGAGAAGGCAATGGCACCCCATTCCAGTACTCTTGCCTGGAAAGTCCCATGGGCGGAGGAGCCTGGTACGCTGCAGTCCATGGGGTCGCTAAGAGTCGGACACGACTGAGCAACTTCCCTTTCACTTTTCACTTTCGTGCATTGGAGAAGGAAATGGCAACCCACTCCAGTGTTCTTGCCTGGAGAATCCCAGGGATGGGGGAGCCTGGTGGGCTGCCGTCTATGGGATCTCACAGAGTCGGACATGACTGAAGCGACTTAGCAGCAGCAGCAGCAGCAGCAGTGGGCATATATGGCTTCCCTGTACCTCAGCTGGTAAAGAATCTGCCTGCAATGCAGAAGACCTGCGTTCAATCCCTGGGACAGGAAGATCCCCTAGAGAAGGAAATGGCAACCCACTCCAGTATTCTTGCCTGGAGAATCCCATGGACAGAGGAGCCTGGCGGGCTAGTCCACGGGGCTCGAAAGAGTTGGACAGGACTGAATGACTAAGCACAGCACAGCAAAGTAAGCTTATGGGTATTCACTATCATTCTTTCACCTTTTTTATGTTTACAATTTTTTTTACAATAAAAATATTGAAGCAGCAAGCAAGGTCCAAGTTCCATTTCTTCTACGAGAGGATCTGTTCACAGTCTGAGTCTCCCTTTGGCCTGGGAGGTCTCAGTGGCCACAGCCAGGGGCCGGCTCAACGAGGGCTCAGGGCCGGCAGCTTCCTCTGGCCTGGAATTGATGCCCTCACCAGATGTTCCACTAACTGCCAACCAGGACTAAATACTGGCTGTGCTGGGAACCTGCCTATTACCCATCCAGCAAGAACACAGGAAAACAGCACCCGGGGCTGTGGGACATGCTCCTCCTATGCTTGGGGGAAAAGCTTGGAGAAGGGACAGAGAGAGTCTCTCGTCACCTTTAATTGCATCCTTCTCTGCTTTAAGGAAGTTAGAACAGAGAAGATGCACATGGGAAACCAACAATATGAGGTCAGCCGGTGTCAGCCAAAGGCCATGTGAACTGCACTCCCTGAGGCTGGGCTGGTGGGCAAAGAGCATGTGCCAGCTGAGCCCACTTAGGAGCTGTGTGACCTTGGATAGACGACTTTCCTCTTGGAGAGTCAGTTGACTCTGCTGCTAAATAGGAATGATGTGTGCATGTGCACACGCTGTCATGTCTGACTCTTTGTGACCCCATGGGCTGTAGCCCCCAGGCTCCTCTGCCCATGGGGATTCTTCAGGCAAGAATACTGGAGTGCATTGCCATGCTCTCCTCCAGGAGATCTTCCCAACCCAGGGATCAAACCCAGGTCTCCCACATTACAGGTGGATTCTTTACCGTCTGAGCCACCAGGGAAGCCCAGGAATACTGGAATGGGTAGCTTATCCAGGGGAACTTCCCCACCCAGGAATTGAACCAGGGTCTCCTGCATTGCAGGCAGATTATTTACCAGCTGAGCTACCAGGGAAGCCCTCTTTACCACTAGAGCACCCAAAAAGGAATGATAATACCTGCCTAACGGTCACTCAAAGGACCCAGTGAGAAGGGGAAGTTCCTTTGTAAAGTGCTGTAACACATAATGAGAATCCCCATTCTTTCATTAAGGTTCAGCAGATACAAAGACTATTAAGTGCCTACACCTGACCGGGAAATGCCACAATTTTTCTTTAAATTGACTGACTTTTCTTACTAAGATAAATACGGTCCTGACCTAACCTAATCTACATCTATGAAGTCATAAATCTGAAGTACTAATTATTTTCTTTAATACACATTACACCTAATACACACATATTAAATTTTAAAATGTCCCCCCCAGAAGCACCTAAAATTACTGTGGGCCACCAGCACTAAGGAGATGGTGCTGTTCCAGCCCCCTTCTCTTATTTGGCAGATGGGCATCTGAGGCCCAGAGAGAAGCAGTCACTCCCACAAGGTCACACAGCACATTAGCCTTCGGTCAGCAGCTGTGACCCAGGCCTCCAGACTCCCAAGGCCAGTGCTCTCTCCACGGCAAGCTGCCTTTTCCCATTGGGAATAAAGAATTCTCACACCCTGGCACATCCTCTCCTAAAAGAAAAATTTTTAAAAACCTGTTTCTGAAGGACAGTGATGTTTCTGAAGGCTCCATTTTTCCCTTCCTGTAGCTCCAGGGAGCCTACAGCCTGAAGAGGACTGGGCACCTGGGCCCAGGGCACCTGGGCCACTTCAGGGCTGCCCCTGCCCTTTCCACAGAGTGGGGCAGTCAACCCATCTCCCTGAGGAGCCCAGGGTCCCTGCGCCAGAAAGTCGGTCCCCACTCCAGTGCCCTTTCTCCTCTAGCAGCATCTTAGGGAGAATCTGACAGACCCTGTATGCCTGCATGCACGTGTGCATGCTAAGTTGTTTCAGTCGTGTCTGACTCTCTGCGACCCTATGGACTGTAGCCCACCAGGCTCCTCTGTCCATGGGATTCTCCAGGCAAGAATACTGGAATGGATTGCCATGCCTCCTCCAGGGGATCTTCCCGACCCAGGGATCGAACCCACGTCTCTTACACTAGCAGGCAGGTTCTTTACTACTAGCGCCACTTGGGAAGCCCCCAAGTATTTCCTGTATGCTTAGGAAATGTTAAATGAGTAACTAAAGGATAGAACCAAAGAACAAACAACTCATCCCCAAACAGCCCACCTCCCTTAAAAGTGTTCTCCTCCTAAGGACAAATACCTGGGACAGGAAGGCATTGAGAAGTTTGCCAGAAGAGAGAGTAAGGCTTTGCATTTACTTGCAAGTTCCCTAACCTCTCTGAGCCTCTCTTTACCTCAGTGTAGAGTGGGGCAATAAGCCTAAAACTGCTCTCAGAGTTGCTGGAGGATTAAAGGAAAGAATGTCTAAGAAAGAGCACAGTCTAGCACGTAGGAAGGGCTCATTCATTGTTAGCTTTTAAAAGACAAGAGTCTTTCCTGGCAATCCAGGGGTTAAGACTCCTCACTTCCACTGCAGGGGGCACGGGTTCAATCCCTGGTCAGGGAACTTAAGATCCCACATGCCCAGTTAAAAGGTAAGTTAATACTAGAAATGTCATTTACTATATGATAAATATAATTAACACTACTGTATGTCATACATGAAACTTTTTAAAGAGTAAATCCTAAGCATTCTCATCATGAGGAAAAAATTTTCTTTTCTATTTCTTTAATTTTATATCTATTGATATATCAGATGATGGTAACTAAAGTTACTGTGATAATCATTTCATGATTTAATTCAAACCATCATCAAATCATTATGTACACCTTAAACGTATACAGTTGGAATAAAAATTAAAAAGACAAAAGAGGAAGCACAAGGCACAACCAGATTAGACAGAGGGCAGACAAGGGAGGTTTTCTAATTGCAAAGGGAAAGCTTAATTCTAAGTAAGGTGAGTAAAGGCGACTGCAGTGGAAAAGGAAGACAAAAACAGGGCCGCTCCTGTCTCAGGACTGTGGGCCCCTGAACAACTCCTGTCCTCGTCTTCTTTCTGCTCTGATGCTAAGCCCATCTCCTCTCCAGGATGGAAAGTCAAGTGGCTGCTTCCGCCCAGAACCCAAGCCTCCACTGCTGACTAAGCCTCCCTATAAGCCTCCCCATCAGCCGGAGCTTCCTGGGAGCTGCCGGCCGGCTCCACCCCAATCACAGAACGTCTGCCGCTGTCCTGAGCACACTGCTAGGACGCAGTGAGTGCCAGCCTCTCAAGGGACAGGGACATGACTGGAACATTTGTCCCCTGACCCAGCATAGCGTCAGGCAAATAGAGCTCCCTCGTCAAAGGCTGAAGAGAACCAGGTCAGCGGCAGGTACAGAGTTCCCGCTGCCTGAGTTCTTTCTAGCTCTGCAGAGAAGGCCAGTCTGTGACAGGTCACACATCAGGCCTCTGCAGCAGGTGCAGCAGCACGCCCGTTTACAGGGGAGGACACCAACAATGCCAGCAAGAGAGGCTGTCACTGGGGTGAAATCACGAAGCAGTTCCTATTGTCCCCTCTGAATGGAGGTATTCGAACCAGAGGCACTTTCTGTGTGGTCTGGTCTCAGTACCCTCTGCTCCGGAAGGAAGGTGTTGCTACACCAGATGCTCTCCATGGCCCTTCGAAGTTCGCCCAACTGGAACTCCACCACATCCTAAATGCCCCAAGGGGTGGGTGACACTCCTGTTCTGAGAGGTTGTAGGGGAACAATGGGTGTTTCACAGCTCCGCTCGGCAAGCAGCTTAGATTTAACTATTTTCAGAATCTGGAAGTCCTTCCTGAGAGCTAACTTGTACTCCCTTCCCATGCTTTAACTTCTTTCCATCAGGCTTTCCTCGCAGAGGAAAAACCCTTGAGAAATCAGCTGTAGAACACAGCCTTCGATCTGCTTGGGCAGAGGCTGGAAAGGGGCGGGGCCTGCGTGGAGCCGGGCCGCTTGAGAGGCGGGGCTTCGTGAGGGGCGGGGCCCCAGTGGGGTGGGACTATGGGCCTTCAACCTGGCCAGCCAGGCTCCTCCCCCCACCCCACCCCTTCTCCTCCGCATTCAGCACCTGCTGAAGGGAAAGGAATTTTCAAGGCCTTGCTCAACTGGGCCCCTCCCTAGCCAGGCAACCGGGTGAAGCAGAAAGGGCTTGCACTGGTTCTCTGGGCTGCCACAGCAAATTACCACAAAGGGCTTAGAAAAACGGAAACGCACTCTCTCAAAATTCTGGAGGCCAGAACCGCACAATTGCACTCATCTCACATGCTAGTAAAGTAATGCTCAAAATTCTCCAAGTCTGGTTTCAGCAATACGTGAACCGTGAACTTCCTGATGTTCAAGCTGGTTTTCGAAAAGGCAGAGGAACCAGAAATCGAATTGCCAACATCCGCTGGATCATGGATAAAGCAAGAGAGTTCCAGAAAAACATCTATTTCTGCTTTATTGACTATGCCAAAGCCTTTGACTGTGTGGATCACAATAAACTGTGGAAAATTCTGAAAGAGATGGGAATACCAGACCACCCGACCTGCCTCTTGAGAAACCTGTATGAAGGTCAGGAAGCAACAGTTAGAACTGGACATGGAACAACAGACTGGTTCCAACTAGGAAAAGGAGTACGTCAGGCTGTACATTGTCACCATGCTTATTTAACTTATATGCAGAGTACATCATGAGAAACGCTGGACTGGAAGAAACACAAGCTGGAATCAAGATTGCCAGGAAAAATACCAATAACCTCAGATATGCAGATGATACCACCCTTATGGCAGAAAGTGAAGAGGAACTCAAAAGCCTCTTGATGAAAGTGAAAGAGGAGTGAAAAAGTTGGCTTAAAGCTCAACATTCAGAAAACAAAGATCATGGCATTCGGTCCCATCACTTCATGGCAAATAGATGGGGAAACAGTGGAAACAGTGTCAGACTTTATTTTGGGGGGCTCCAAAATCACTGCAGATGGTGACTGCAGCCATGAAATTAAAAGACGCTTACTCCTTGGAAGAAAAGTTATGACCAACCCAGATAGCATATTCAAAAGCAGAGACATTACTTTGCCAACTAAGGTCCGTCTAGTCAAGGCTATGGTTTTTCCAGTAGTCATGTATGCATGTGAGAGTTGGACTGTGAAGAAAGCTGAGCGCTGAAGAATTGATGCTTTTGAACTGTGGTGTTGGAGAAGACTCTTGAGTGTCCCTTGGACTGCAAGGAGATCCAACCAGTCCATTCTGAAGGAGATCAGCCCTGGGATTTCTTTGGAAGGAATGATGCTAAAGCTGAAACTCCAGTACTTTGGCCACCTCATGCGAAGAGTTGACTCATTGGAAAAGACTTTGATGCTGGGAGGGATTGGGGGCAGGAGGAGAAGGGGACGACAGAGGATGAGATGGCTGGATGGCCTCACTGACTGTGAGTCTGAGTGAACTCCGGAAGTTGGTGATGGACAGGGAGGCCTGGCGTGCTGCGATTCATGGGGTCAAAAAGAGTCGAACATGACTGAGCAACTGAACTGAACTGAACTGCACTGAAGCCTGAAACCAAGGTGGAGCAGGGCCATGCCTCCTCCAGAGGGCCCAGGGGAATATCCTCTCTCACCTTTTCCAGCTTTTGCAGGTGACTCCAGGCATTCCTTGGCCTCTGCATTCACACGGCTTTCCCCTCGGCATGTCCGTCTTCTCTTCTGCCTCAAAGCTCCCTCTGCCTTTCTCTTACAAGGATGCTTGTCATTTCAGTTTAAGCCATGTTCTGTCAATCCAGAGTGACTTCATCACAAGATTCTGAGCCCAATTATATCTACAAAGACCCTTTTCCTGAATAAGGCCACATTCACAAGTTCTGCAGCATGAACATATCTTTTATGTTGTTGTTGGGGATGCGGGGGAGGGAACCATTCAACCCAATACAGAGCTCATGGTCAGAGTCAGAAGTCAAGTCCTCATCCTTCCACTAACTGGGCCATTACAGTGACCCCAAGCAGGTTCATCACAGCCATCTGAAACTCTGCTTCCCTCCTTGCCGCACCTCCCCTGTAGGGTCATTACTTTAGGTCACTGACACTCAGTAGATCACAGTTAGCCTTCCAACACAATGCTAACAGATCAGCTGTTCTCAAACTGGAGACATAATTGAAGGGGAGAAATGATCACAGCTCACCCTCTAAGTGTGTGAATCCCTGACTCAAGAAACTTGAAGTCTGGTTCTATAGAAACGTCTTCAAGTTACAAAGTTAACTACAGAGAAGCGTTGCCTTTAAAGCAGATAAAGGAATGTTGTAAAGATAACGAAAGGAATACAGAATTCTAGAACTATGGATACCCACCCACAACCAGATACATCTAGATCCCCAGAGAAGCCCAGCCTCCACAGTCACCCAAATGCCAAGGCTGGTAGTCTCTACAAACCTCCACCAGCCCCGACTGGGTGCTGCCAACACCCCTCACATCCCCGACTTGTCCATGCCCACCTAGCATGCTCCCTCCACTTCCAGGACAGCTCCCTCCCAGCGAGCTTCCCTCAAACAGGCATACCGCCTTCCCCAGCCCACACACTGTCCAGATGGTCAGCAGGATTGGGAAAACGTTCAGCAAATCAATCAGGATTCAGCTAGTGAGAAAGTCGGCTTGGAAAGCAGGCCACTCCACCAGAATTCCCTCACAGACACTGCCATGAGCGGTTTTATTCCAGCAGCTCCTTAGAATCACCTGGGGAAGTTTAAAAATTATAGGTGCTTGGGCCCCAAACCAGACCCATGGAATCAGATGTGAAAATGGATCTTAGATACATGTGCTTGTGAAATCCGTGAGACGGGAGGCCTCACAGATCCAATGGCCTAGAAGGTCCTGTCTTTCGACCTCAGGAAGTGACCCAGTCTCTAAATTCGTGCCAGCCTCGGAAGCCAGCACCCCACTCCACCACAGCAGGGTATTTGGCCCCAGTCTGTGATGGGTCAGGCTGGAGGCTGCCGTCTGCCCACCACCAAGCACAATGGGCCCTTCTCTGGGCCCAGAGCCCAGCTCTCAGTGGATGCACAGGAACTGACCGCAGCCCCCTGCACTGAACCCAGTACAGCCCATCTTCTGGTAGGGATGGCAAACAGCAACAGGGAGCCCTGACTTGTCCAAGGCCACCTGCCACATCTGGGAGGGGCTTTCCCGCAGGAAGGGGAGGGCTCTGAGAATGACCAGGCCAAGGCTGTTCTCCTTCTACCCTCTGGGCAAATATTTACTTCCCCGCAGACTAAGATGCAAATATCTCCATTAGTGAGAAAGTCTCCTTTGGAAAGAATTAAACAAAACACAACAGGTACAATTTTCACAGTGAAACAGCTCTGGTCTCAGGGATGGAAGCAAACAGTGGGTTGTGTCAGTCATGTCTCCCTCTAGGCCTCAGTCCCCTCAGCTGTAAAAGTGGACGAGTGTCCAGCTTACAGGGTTGTTCTGAGAACCCAGAGAAGTGAAGTGCAAAATGTAAGTGCAAAGTGGAGGCTCCTCCCACCCTCCAGCCTCTCTGCCAACACCCAGCAAGCTGCCACCTGGCTCCCACCCAATGATGCCACTTCTCCCGGCATCCATGCTGATGCTTATTACACAAGACACCCTGCTAAGAGCTCTGGAAGCATTGCCCACCCAAGCCTGGTTCTGTTCAAGGTACAAGGGTTACCTCATTTCCACAGACAAGAAACTGAGGCACAGAGTTGCTCGTGACTTGTCCACGGTCACTCAGTCAATCAGACCTGCTCCCCACCCATCAAACAAGAAGCACTCATTCTCCTAACTAGTTGCCTAGTAGAGCTGGGCCTCCAGGCCTAGTTCCCCCAGTGGCTGTTTCTGACCTCAACAACCGGGCCCAAGAAACATCCAGTTCTGCAGTGACCCACCCTCCCCTCCCGAAGCTTATCTCCACTCCTTTCAGCCTGGCCTCTGCGCCCCTCCAGCCCAGCTCCCACCTCCTGGAAGTGTCCCCAGGGCTCCTCTGCAGTCACAGCCAGACAGTCGGCAGAAAACCACACACCAGCTCCAGCTGGCAACTGCTGCCTGATTTCAGTTTCCATCTCCCTCGTGGGCTGACCTCTTCATCTTCTCTTCTCCTAATCTGCTCCTTGGTCTCCTCCTCCTGGCCTAGGCAAGAAGGCCCAGCCTGGAGCTGAACAGTGCCCCTGTTGACATCATCTGTCTGACATTCTCTGGCAAGGGCAGACCCCGCCTCTAGACTCCCAGAAGTGCTTTTCCCATCCCCTCTTCTCTCATCTGGGTGTTCTCAGCGCCTTCTGGTTAAGCTAGACTCACATGCTCAGCATATGGCACAGAGCCTCTACTGGTGCACCATTAAAGCCAGGAAGTAAAGAGTAGGAAGGGCCCAGCTCCTAGAAGAAGCCACATGTTCTCCCAAGGGGTCAGACTTTTCCGCCCGAGGGCAAAGCCACAGCCATCTGCTCTAAGCAGGCAGAGCATCCTCAGCAGAAAGTAACCTCCTCTGATAAGACAAGTTCCAGAAGTTATCACATCTAATGTCCCAGTTCCCTTGAGCTCTGTAAGGCTCCCCAGGTAAGTCTCCATCACCTCCGTGGACCAGGCCTACAGTGAGCTGGGAGCTTCCACATCTCTCATCTTGTGGGATCCTCCCCACAGCATCCATAGATGAGTCATCCAGCAGGCTCAGAGAGTCCGCTCTTTACTCAGAGTCACAGCAGAACCAGCACTTGATCCATGTCTCCAGATGGCACTGCCATCAAGTCCTGACAATGAAACCGCCCCCTAGGTCACTCAGACCCCAGACTCCTCATATGACCAGACTCCCACCAGTCTCTCCTCCCATAATTTGGTCCTCTTAGGCTTCCCTCATTGGAGAAGGAAATGGCAACCCACTCCAGTGTTCTTGCCTGGAGAATCCCGGGGACAGGGGGAGCCTGGTGGGCTGCCATCTATGGGGTTGCACAGAGTCAGACACAACTGAAGGGACTTAGCAGCAGCAGCAGGCTTCCTCACGGAGAAGGCAATGGCACCCCACTCCAGTATTCTCACCTGGAAAATCCCATGGACAGAGTAGCCTGGTGGGCTGCAGTCCAGGGGGTCGCGAAGAGTTGGACACGACTGAGCGACTTCACTTTCACTTTCCACTTTCACACATCGGAGAAGGAAATGGCAGCCCACTCCAGTGTTCTTGCCTGGAGAATCCCGGGGACGGGGGGAGCCTGGTGGGCTGCTGTCTATGGGGCCGCAAAGAGTCGGACACGACTGAAGCAACTCAGCAGCAGCAGCAGCAGCAGCAGCAGGCTTCCTCATGTGCTGCAACCATACTTGCCTACCTTAGGGCCTGTGCACTTACTGTTCTATCCATCTGAGATGTTCTCTACAGGCCTTTTGTGTGGCTGGCTCCTTCTCAGTCTTTGCATGCATGCTCAGTTGCTCAGCTGTGTCCGATTCTTTGCGACCCTATGGACTGTAGCCCGCCAGGCTCCTCTGTTCATGTGATTTTCCAGGCAAGAATACTGGAGTGGGTTGCCGTTTTCTCCTGCAGGGGATCTTCCCAACTCATGGATCAAAACCACATCTTCTGCATCTCCTGCATTGGCAGGCTGATTCTTTACCACTGAACCACCTGGGAAGCCTCTCAGTCTTTGAGCTCCTCATAAAGTCTTTTCCTGACCACCCCATTTAAAGTAAGAATTTCCACCTTTCCCCGCTTCCTCCCTAATTTGCTCCTTAACACCTATCGCAGCTATGTGTATTTAGTGGTTTGTCTTGTTCACAGTTGTTTCCTGGTTAACTATCACTGTGCCTGGTATACCCAGTAGGCATTAAATAACTATTTTGTTGACTGAATAAGCAAACAAATGATCCCCACCCTGGAGGGAATGGCGTGTCAAGACTGGACTCTCCTGCCTTCCATGAAGACGTCGATTCCAACCCACTCACATCCAGAGGTGCTCTCTGGGAAAAGTCTGTCTTTTCAATCCCCCATGCCCAGGCTTACCCAGAAGACATCTCTCCCCTGTATTTGGAGCCAGCTGCTCCAAAAATTTCATTATCAGTCCCTAGTCTGGTTGACTCTGAGTCCTACCCCAGGTCGGCATTGTGAGCCACCCAGAGAGAAGAGGCACTGGGCAGGGGGAAGGAGAAGGGCAGACTGTTACTTACTCCTGCTTCTCAAGAACAACAACCGAAGGTAGCAGTGAGCTCCCAACCCAGTCCTACAGCATAAAACAACCCTTCTCTTCCAGGAAAAGGCGGGTTTACCCACAGAAGCCTCGACTAAGCACAAAGAAACTTTCTTGGGGCCTTACTTGCTCATCTGGAAAATGAGAGCATTAGACAATTCTCCAAACCCCTTCAGGGGCAGCCTTCTGGATTCTCTGGATTGTAAAGGTCCTGTGGCCCGGCTAGGGGAGGGCCCATGAGGCACCGTGACCATCTCCACTATTTAGGCTGCCTCATTTTCTTGAGTTTCACTATTTTCTCTTTGAAATGCTTGCCTAGAACAAGAAGGAAATAAAACTTCCCAATCAATCAAACACAGTAAAAAAAAAAAAATTAAATATCTACATATATGTACAAGGAAGGGACTTCCCAAGTAGTGCTGGTGGTTAAGAACCTGGCTGCCAATGCAGGAAACGTAAGAGACGGGGGTTCGATCGCTGGGTTGGGAAGATCCCCTGGAGGAGGTCATGGCAACGCACTCCAGTATTCTTGCCTGGAGAATCCCACGGACGGAGGAGTCTGGCAGGCTACAGTCCCTGGGGTTGCAAAGAGTCAGACCCAACTGAAGTCACTTAGCACGCACGCATAAATGTGTGATGAGATGTCCAAATGAGTATTTACCCCAATAATGGTCCTTTTACTGATAGCATTGAAAGTGACTTTTATTTTCATCTCTGTGCTTACCTGAATTGGTTGGAATTCTTTTTCAACTATGCGCCACATATTATTCTTGCACAAACAAAGCTCTTTTCAAAACTTAAAAATTCCTGCTGTGCTCAAGAGGGAGGCTAGTTACCCAGCTCCTTCCAGAAATGCTGTTGTCCACTTATACCTGGAGCCCTGACAAGTGGAGGGCCACCGGGGGATGGGGGAGGGGGATACCATTGCTGGTAAAGGTCACGGTGACCCCATGAAGAAACTGAAGTCAGGTGGCTAAGTCCTGGTCTGGGTCTGTCATTAACTTGCTGTGGGGTCTCCGATCTTTGCTTCTCCTCTCCAGGCCTGTTTCCTTCTCAGTAAAATGAAAAGTTCACACTAGAGGTGCCTTCACGGGCCCTTCTAATTGAAGAATAGAAAGGAAGGGCAGGGAAAGAATGGCTAACTCTTAAGTAGCTGGTGTAGTGTTTATCGTGTGGCAGGCATTGCTCTAAGCCCTTCCAATAATTAATCCATTTAAGGGTCTCAGCGACTCTCAGGTAGGTTCTGGTGTCACCTGTTTTTCAGATAAGACGACTGAGGCAGATGGAAGTTAATGCCTATGTCACTCAACCTGTAAGTGTCAGAGTCCGGATTTGAACCCAGATAGCTTGGTACAGAGTCCACACTCTTAACCATTAAACTTTGGGTAACAAGAACTTTGGTAATGAGGCCCATCCTTGAAGGGACAAGAAAGACTTAATATTGCCTCCGGCATTTATAACCTCCACCACCTGTCCGCACCCATTGCCTTCCCAATTATAGACACCGCTCAGCCCTGACACCCTTACCCAACCGAAAACCCTACCTCATTGTAAGGGGATAGGCTTGGTGCTTTCTAGACAGCCAGTGTCTCCATGATCAGTCCAGCCCACTTTGCAAATTCAAAGCATCAGCAAACTTGACCATTGCTGGCTACACACCCAGTTTGGCCTCTGATCCAGGCGCCCATATCTCCAATCCCTGCTTCCTAGGTATAGGTCGGGACTCAGCCACCCCAATGCAACAAGCCTTTCCTGAGTATCCACTGCGTGCCCGGCCCTGAGACCAGAAGAGGACATGAAAGAGCTACTCCCCTGACCTCCAGGAGCCCACAGTCCAGTGAGAAAAAAGTCATGTAAACAGATCTCTAGGATACCCTGTGGTTGGTGCTATAATTAGAGGTGTGTCCCCAGTGGGCTGAGGGCACATGTGTCAGAATGATTCACCCGTGCTGTGGGAAGAGGAGGCTCCAAGAGCCTGTGGATGAGCTCATTTCTCACTGAACTGGAAACGAGGACACCTGAAGGCTAGTGCCAGCTGTGCTGAGTGACCTTGAGACATGCCCTGTCGGAGCCCTGGGGTCACCCTCTAAAAAAAATGAGAGGGCCCCCAAGCATGGCAAAAGAGATCTCATAAGTGGTTCAAGGTCATGTTCATATTGACTCCCAGTCTAAGAGAAGTTTTTGTTGCTCATTTTCCTTCTGATCCTTCCAGTCTCATCATGGAGCAAATCTCGGCTTTGGTGTCAGTTTGTCTTTACACCTCTCAAGACATCTGCCAAGCTGCCTTTGGGACAACCCAGGCAAGCCTCAGGTTCGCAGCCTCCAGCACCCGCAGTGTCCAGCTAGGACGTCACAGTGTGATTTTGCTCCCTGCACTGTATTACTGTCACTGTTACCAGCTATTTTCGATGAGGAATTTTGGTTCCCCGTGTGTGTGTGTGTGTGTGTGTGTGCGCACGCGCTCAGTCGTATCTGACTCTTGTGACCCTGTGGATTGTAGCCCGTCAGGTTCCTCAGTCCATTGACTTTTCCAGCAAGAATATTGGAGTGGGTTGCCATGTAGTCCGCCAAAGGATCTTCCTGACTTGGGGCTCGAACCCGAGTCTCTTGTTTCTCTCTCACTGGTAGGCAGATTTTTTACCACTGCACCACTTAGGAAGCCTTCTCCATTGGAAGTAGTGATATAAAGCCTCCTTTTAAAAATAAATTTAAGTGTAGGGAATTCCCTGGCAGTCCAGTGGTTAGAACTCCACACTTTCACTGCCAAGGGCACAAGTTCACTCCATGGTTGGGGCACTAAGATCCTGCAAGTCACATGGGAAATAAATTTAAGTTTAAAAAGTGAATCAGTTTAAAGTAATATAATATTACACATAAATAATTTATAATACGTATAACTTCTAGTATGGCTGTTTTAACAACATTAATGAAAAGTTTTAATGCACGTACAAAAACAGCCAAAGCTTTTCTGTGTTATTAGGTATCCCAATAGTGATTACTACTGGTGAGGGGTGGTAGCAACTGGCAGTGGACACAAGGTGGGTTTCTGGTTCTGCTGACAGTTCTGTTGGTTGACCTGGGGGCTGATTATACAGTGATGTTCACTTTGTAAAAATTCACTAAGTTGTATACACTTAAGATGAGTGCATTCCTATATGTATATTATGTATTCATATAGCCTTTAACCCAGCAATTCCACCTCTTGAAATCACCCTGCAGACATACACACACATGTGTAAAATGACACATTCAAAAATGCACTATTTGCAGTAATCAAAGATTTAGTCCTGAGTCCCCAAGCTGGAGACAGATGAAATATATTTTGGCATAGCCTGCAGTGAATTCTGGGCTTCCCAGACAGCATTAGTGGTAAAGAATCTGTCTGCCAATGCAGGAGACAAAAGAGATGTGGGTTCGATCCCTGGGTCGGGAAGATCCCCTGGAGGAGGGCATGGCAGCCCACTCCAGTATTCATGCCTGGAGAATCCCATAGACAGAGGAGCCTGGCGGTCTACAGTCCATGGGGTCACAGAGTCGGACACAAACTGAAGCGACTTAGCACGCATCCACAGTAAATTCTACATAGCCATCAAACAGAATGAGGCAGCCCCTATCAGAGCTCCAAAATTTACACGGATTTAAATTTAAGTGAAAAGGTAAGGACAGAACTGTGTTTAGTATGCTACTTTGTGTGTGTGTGTTCAGTCGTGTCTGACTCTTTGCAACTCCAAGGACTGAAGCCCGCCAAGCTCCTCTGTCCGTGGGATTTCCCAGGCAAGAATACGGGAGCAGGTTGCCATTTCCTTCTCCTCGGGATCTTCCTGACCCAGGTATTGAACCCATGGCTATCAAGTCTCCTGCATTGGCAGTCAGGTTCTTTACCACTAGGGCCCCCTGGGAAGCCCAGAATGCTATTTTATGCGGGGCGGGGAGGGGGGGGGGCCATATAACACATGAACATGTTTGTGCCTGGGATAGTATCTCAGAAAAGAATCACAAGAAACTCCTAACAGAGACTTCCCTGGGAGTCCAGTGGTTAAGATTCCATGCTTCCAATACAGGGGGCATGGTCTGATCTCTGGTTGGGGAACTAAGATCCCACATGCCACAAGACAAGGCCAAAAAAAATAGGAAGGCTAAAGAAACTCACAACAGTTATGGACAGGGCATACCAGAGAGGGACTGGAGGAAGGCTTATAACTGATGATTACTCTTTCATATGTTTAAATTTTGTACAATGTCCTTGTATTTCCTATTTGATAATAAGTTTTAAAGCATAAAGTCCTACGGAAGGTGCATAGCTATGGTAAACCTTTTAGCTCCTTAGATAACTGAGATGAAAATGCTAGCTCCTTGGGCTTACAAAGCAAGTAACCCTTGGCCCCACTGCTCCTCCCAAGGGATGGCACTGAGCTAATAAGCTTTCCTGTAATGGTTTCCAAATAACAAGAAACCCAGTCTAAGACAAATCACTTAAACTGGGCCTCCACCCTGAAGTCAAATTCTGGCACCTGAAGTTGCCCTGGCAGGTGGCTGGGTTCTTGGCATGCATAAGGAGATTATTAAGCACTAATACCTCCAGGGATGGGAAGTTAAAGATTTTTAAAGTCAGTCTCAGGTGGCTGAAAAGGGAGGATTCTGAGTTCTGAGTCCCACCCTGCTCCGGAAGGGACAGAGCAAGGGCCAGAGAGTGGTCTTTTCTTACGGCTGCAGGGACAGTGGCAAGCAGGGTCTTGAAAATTCAAGTTTCATTTTAACTGTGTGACTTTCTTTTTTATAGCACTTGGTTTGTCCACGTGTCACCTTCTCCCCACATGGCTAACCCTAAAAACAATCCATTGAGGTGTGGGGCAGGATATCAGTTACCCATTTTGTAGATGGAAAAATGGAGATGCAAAGAAATTAGGAGACAAAGCTATGGTCTTTTCAGTAGTCAGGTATGGATGTGAGAGTTGGACCATAAAGAAGGCTGAGTGCCAAGGAATTGATGCTTTCGAATTGTGGTGTTGGAAAAGACTGTTGAGAGTCTCTTGGACATCAAGGAGATCAAACCAGTCAATCTTAAGGGAAATCAACCTTGAATATTCTTTGGAAGGACTGATGCTGAAGCTGAAGCTCCAATACTCTGGTCACCTGATGCAAACAGCCAATTCATTGGAAGACCCTGATGCTGGGAAAGATTGAAGGCAAAAGGAGAAGAGGGTAGCAGAGGATGAGACAGTTGGATGGCATCACTGATTCAATGGACATGAACTTGAGAACTCCAGGAGATGGTGAGGGGCAGGGAGGCCTGGTATGCTGCAGTCCATGGGGTCAAAAAGAGTCGGACACAACTTAGCGACTGACAGTGACAATGTTGAGAGAAGCAGTGAAGCCAAAAAAGTAACCCCCACCTTCTGACTCCTGGTCTTCTCCTATTTCCCCCTCTCCCCACCCATCAACTTTAGCCTTCTCCCTGCCAACTCCGACCTCCAGGGAAGGAGCTTCTGAGGCCAGACAAACAAGGAGCAGGCAACAAAAATCCCAGAATCAGAATCAAGGGGCCCATGAGACCATCTAGCCCGGCAGTTTTTAACGCTTATTATACACTTACCTGGGGAGGTTAAATAAGTTTAAATAAATATGTACGCCAGGGCCCAGGGATCTAGAGTGTTTTTAAAATTCTGAGTTGATTCTGGTGTAACTTTGAGAGAGAACCGCTGAGTGACAGCTCAGATCATCCCCATCCCAGTTTCACATAAAACCTTCTGCCCCTGGGACTCCCCTGGTGGTCTAGTGGCTAAGACTCCACACTCCCAATGCAGGGGGCCCAGGTTTGATCCCTGACTGAGGAAATCCCACATGCTGCAACTAAGAGTTTGTATGCTGCAACTAAAGTTCCCGCGTGCCACAACGAAGACCCAGCGCAGCCAAAATAAAAGAATATTAAAAAACAAAACGAAACACTTCTGCCTCCCTGGACCATCCATCAGTGAGTCTGTGCTCCAGCCCCCATACATACTGCTCATCACTCTTGCTCATTACATAGAGTCAGAGAACTGAACTGGGAGCTGGGTGAGTCAACTCACAGCTCTGAGGCCCCAAACAGGGAAGTGACTTGCCTAAGATCTCCCATTGAGTCAGTAACAGAACAAATCGAGAATCTGGATCTGGACACCAGGTAAGGTCACATCCACAGAGGGGTCACAAGGAAAGCCTGATGGCAGATCTCGCAGTTCCCACCAGAAGAAAAGACTCAATGAAGGTTGAGAAAGAGACCAGAGTGTTCATGTGTTTGCAGGGGATGGGTGTCAGGTACCTGGGCAAGTCTGCCCTGTGGCATACTGGGGGCAGGGGAACTATTCTAGAGTGGCAGGGCTGGCACTGGCCTGTAGAAAGAAGTCCTCATTTCTAGGAGGGGGCCCAGCCCAGTCCGAAATCTCCATAGTGAAACCCAGTCTACTGGGTCAGCTTACCAGGAGGGTCAGCTCCCCTGTCCATAATAACAATGGCTGAGATTTCTTGAGCTCTTTGCTGGTCCCTGTAGTAAGCAATGGATTTGACCTGTTTCAGTTAATCCCCACAACCATTCTGAAAGTTGAGTATCATCACTGTTTCTATTGGCACATGAGGAAACCATGGCCTCAGGAGAGGAAGTAACTTCCCCACTATCACTCAGCTGGAAAGTGGTAGTGGCAGGATTTGAAGCTGGTTCATGTCCAACCACAACCATCCTGTCCCCCAACAGGAGAGAAGAGAAGGTAAAGTGCAGGGGCTTTTTAAAGATCTGAGCACCTAAAAGCAGCTGGAGATATCCTCAGACACTTCTGGTGGAATCCGCCTGACCACGCCTCCCACAAGGCATCCTCCTTCCACCCTAGAGGAAACAGCGGCACAATGGGGAGGCATCCTGGAGGACGTCGGCAGGTATATAGTGGAACAGGATAAGGAGTCCAGGTCCCCCAACCCCAGACCACAAAGCCTGACCGCTGCTCCACAGAATGATGGGGAGGCGAACTCAGTAACACCCGGCAGGCGGGGCGGGAGCGGCCAAACGTGGTAACCACAGCCTACCGCACCAGCGCAGGCTGGTGGACTCCTAGAACCAAACTGCTGGTCAGGTGCACACAGGTGAGCCACGCGGAGCTCCTTCGTCGTAGCCCTTGCCAACGAGCTCTAAGGCTCCCCACCCGGCGGCTGAAATTCAGGCTAAGCTCGAGCAGCCAAAATTTCCTGGTTCCCAAGGAAAGTGGGACGAGAATCCAGTTGTGCGCTTCTTGCCCCCTCCCTGGAGCAGACAAGTCTGCCCCCAACCCAACCCCCATCCCCCCACCCCCCGGCGCATCGTGCGGGTGAACAAGGGAGTGCGTTCTCCCCCTCCCATCCCGGGGCCCGACTGCGGTCACTCACCCAGAACACTGTGGAGTAGATGACGAGCGAGAACTTGAGCCAGAGGTAGGAGAAGCGCGCGCAGTAGCGCACCTGCTCCGAGTCCCCGCGGGGCATCCTGGGGGGCTCCCGGGCTGGGTCCCTCGCTGCCAGCAGCCCCACCTGCGGCTGCCGGACCGGCTCCCGGCCCCGCCACCCGCGCTCGCTCGGGGACTGACACCGGCGAGCCGCAATCACAGCTCCGGCCCGGGACCGGCCAGCCCCAGCGGCCAATGGGCGCTCGGGGAGGGGGCGGGCCTGGGGCGGGGCGGAGGCCCTGGACCCAGAGGAGGCCAAGGCAGGGGCGGGGGCGAGGGTGGTGCGAACCAGGTCGCGGGCAAATCTTGAAGCGCCCGTGCTAAGGCGCGTTGGGGGGCGTGGGAGAGAGTGTGCAGAGCGTCGCTACGGAGAGAGCTAGTGTGCTTCATTCGGGGCACACAGAATGCCCGCTTTCTACTGCGGTCCAGAGGGAAGACCATGGGGAAAGAGCAGGAATTTATGGCTTAAGGCGTTAAAAAATGTGCAATTAAGTGTGCAAGCCATGAATGGAATAAGGAAATGGAGTTGTTCAGACTAAGCAGGGCGGGAGGGTCGCATCTGGGAAGGCGCCGCAGACCAGGGTAGGGCAGAGGGCCCTCATGGAAGGCCCCACAGTTCCTTTTGTAAAAGTGGGAGGCTTTCCCCCAAGTCCCCGATCCTATCCTTCACTGGGACTAGGTGAGGTAGCAACCCTGCCCCCATGGCCTCCTCCTCCGAGAAGCCCTCACCCACTAGCCCCAACTCAGGGGCCTCAGCCCTTGCACACAGCCCAGGTCTGACCCAGCCTCTTTCCGCCCAGCCTTTCCTCTGTCTGGGGTCAAAGTCTGTCTTCCTGGCTGTGAGTCTTTCTCCCACGGCCCTTGCTTGACTCACTGCTGTTTTCCTTTCCCCGCAGGCCTAGCTCATCTGGGGACTTGGGAACCAGGCAATCCATGTTTGTGGCATTCAGGAATTAAATATGAGAGTTCAAGGCAGGGCTGGGTGTGGTCCCTGGTGGCGACTTCGGGAATGGCACTCTTGTCCCATTCCCGGGATCTGAATTCCCAAGCCTGCCAGAGACAGATAGAGACCGGCGGCCCAGCCCCCAGAGTTCTGCCGGTTTTACTGTAGAAGGAAGCAAGTAAGGTCTGGGTGGGGAGGGAAGCAATGTCATGCCCAGGGGTTGAAAGGAAGCCAGTTTCCTGGTACAAGGGAGCAAACCCTGCAAGGTTGGATAGAGACATGGAACCAGGGACTGCTGAGGGTCACCTTCAAATGAATAACCTGGGGCTTCAAAGGCATCCTACCGCAAGGTTAGAAGTTGTCATTTCTGTCCTTTGAATGGTTTCACTCAGTGGTGTCCGACTCTTTGCGACCCCATGGACTATACAGTCCATGAAATTCTCCAGGCCAGAATACTGGAGTGGGTAGCCTTTCCCTTCTCCAGGGGATCTTCCCAACCCAGGGATCAAACCTAGGTCTACCGCATTGTAAGTGGATTATTTACCAGCTGAGCCACAAGGGAAGCCCAAGAATACTGGAGTGGGTAGCCTATCTCTTCTCTAGGGGATCTTCCCCACCCAGGAGTGGAACCGGGATCTCCTGCATTTGCAGGCAGATTCTTTATCAACTGAGCTATCAGAGAAGCCCATATTCTGTCCTTTAAGGAGGAAGAAGCTAACTCTTTACCCCTCTTTACAGGACTAACTTTCCTCACCAGCCCTCACCTTACACCTACTCTTTGAGGTGCTCCATCCCCAGGAGGACTGACTCAGCACCATGCCCTCGGAGGGGTTGTCTGTCTCCTTCTCCCTGGGGTTAACCTTCTAGCCTCCTTCCCTACTGGGATTTTCTTTCAGTTGTCCCTGTCTTAGTCCTGGCCTTCTAGCTAGCTGCACTCGCTCCTCTACAAATCTTCCCTAATGACATGCACTCATTTGAGTGGCTCCTCTCAGCAATCCCTGAGCCCCTGTACAATGACCCCTGGAGTGATGAGGCTGAGACACCCCTGCAGAGGAAGCCTGGAGCTCTTTGGGGCTAGCACAGCCTTTCCCCAGTTCCTGAGCAAGTTTGCTGTCCCTCCCTATCCCCGACCTGATCACAAGTGCTATGGGGTACTCCTCAGTCACACTGGCAAACACTGAGATCTCAGAAGCGGTGACAACGTATTTTCACTGTCTCCACTTAAAAAAAAAATTATTTCCCTTTATTTGGCTGCACTGGGTGATTGCAGCACATGGGATCTTTAATCTTCATTGTGGCACGCAGGATGTTTAGTTGTGGCACGTGAACTCTTGGTGGCAGCATGTGGAATCTAGTTCCTGACCAGGGATCGAACCTAGGCCCTGTGCATTGAGAGCTTAAAATCTTAGCTGCTGGACCACCAGGGAAGTGCCAGTTTTTCTCTCCTTTTGCCAGAAACTCCTGGCTGCGGGTCAGCAGGTCTGATGCCAAGCCGGGTTCAATCATGAACTTTGTTAGAATATGTGGCATAAATCGTATTCCCGAATATCTTACAGAAAAAAAAGCTGAACGAAATTTTTGGCCAACCCAATATGACATACAGGCATGAGTGTGACCCTGGCTGCAGTTTAGAACCACGTGGTGAGCTTTCAATGTTTCCTGATTTCCAAGCCCCACCCCAGTCCAGTCAAGTCAGCATCTCCACCAACAGGGACCTGCGTATCAGTTATCAGTATTATTGTAAAGGTCCCAGGTAATTTCTAAAGAGCAGGCATTGCCAGTCTAGAGGTAGTCATGAGGGTGAGGTGGTCAGTCAGAATTTTATCAGAAAGGTCACATTCCTGAGGAGACTCAGCTATCCAGTGGTATGCAGGTCAAAGTTAAGTAACTAGCTCTCTGGTAGGGGGTGCGGAGGGGGACTCTTGCCACTTTCCATGGTGTAAATACTCCCACCATGTCTGAGATGTGCACAGTCACACCCAAACAGCTCAACACAGCCCCACAGCTTTCCTTATCTCAATACTGATTAGCATAGGGAGTGCCATAATGAATGCATCAGTGAAACCCATGGCTTATTAATTAGCACAACAGGTGTTAGAAATGAGCTATTCTTTGATGAACTTACTGCCAGCTTACCTCAGAGATATTTCATGTTGAGGATTCCAATATTGCAATAAAGTGAGTGACATGAATTTCTGTTTCTCAGTGCATATAAAAGATAGGTTTATACCATTGTCTATTAAGAGTGCAGTAGCATTATGTCTAAAAACGCAATGTCGATGCCTAATTTAAAAATAGTTTATTAAAAAAAATAAAAATAAAAAAATAAAAATAGTTTATTGCTAAAGAATGCTAATCATCACCTGAACCTTCATCAAGTTGTAATCTTTTTGCAATAGTAACATCAAAGATCACTGATCACCATAACAAATAAGGACAAAATTTGAACTACTGTGACAATTACCAAAATGTGACAGAAACATGTAGTGAGCAGATGCTGCTGGACTTGACACAGGGCTCCCACCAACCAATTTGTAAAAAACACGGTATCTTCCAAATGCCATAAAGTGAAGTGCAAGAAAACAAGGTGTGCCTGTCGCATTCAAGATGTATGGGTTGGCTAAAATGACTGAGGGCACTACTGATTCTTTCTTCAGAGTAAAAAAATCTTACTTAAGGGTGATGCACTGGGCTAAACTCTTGAGGCATCCCAAATCCTGAGGGATTCTGGTTGCCTAATGTGACCATCTAGCTAACTGAATTCTGCCTCTAGGATACTGTATTTTTTTTTTTTAAGAGATTGAGTCTTTTTTACATTTTTAATTTTATTTATTTAGGCTGTACTGGGTCTTCATTGTGGCATGCCGGCTGTTTGTCGCAGTACTCAGACTTCTCTTACTTGTGGTACGAGTGCCTAGTTGCAGCGTGTGGGATCTAGTTCCCTGACCAGGGATCAAACCCAGGCCCCCTGCATTGGGAGCATGGAGTTTAGCCACTGGACCACCAGAGAAGTCCCTGTTGTATCTGTCTTGATTGGACTCTTCATGCAAGATGATACAGGGAACTGGGGCTTCACTGACTTCAAATAACACATTGTATGAACTGGTCTTGTGGCTCCTTGCTCGAAATGCTTGCTGTATGCTTACATGGGTAGCAGAGTTTGTTCTGATACCTAATTCATGATAACCTGGCAGGGAGATTGTAGGGGGAAATAACTAATCTCACCTTTAGTGGCCACTACGCCTATGAAAAAGAAACCTACCGATTATGCACAACCAACCTGGCTGGCATAAGTTGGCATCCATTCCTCTGTTTCCCCCTCTGTGAAACCATCAGTTTGGACTGTTTCTTTTCTAGTTCTAACAATCTTAGCTATAGTCCTCACAGACAAATCAGTCAGCAAATAAACGCTGAGCTTCTCCTGTGACTCAAGCCCTGCCCAGGGCTTTGGGGATACAGCAATAAACAAGATAGACAACAGCGCCTATTCTCTTCTGTTGAGGCACTGGAGGGGTGGGGGGTGGGGTGGGGATATGCAACATGTATGACCACTAATACAAGACAAAGATAATTTCAGGTACTGACAAGTGCTGAAGATGCAGGAGAAGACGTTCTGAGTGGGAGAAGCAACAGGTACAAAGGCCATGAGAGAAGCTGCAGCTTTGAGAAGGTCCATGTGGCTTGTGCAAGGACCTCAGGAGAATATAATAGAATGGGGAGAGATCAGAGGCATGGGAAGAATCCTCACAACTTTTGTAAACAGCTCAGATTTATTTCCAGGTTTAGTGAGGGCCATGGGTACTGTGTTTAGCAGGGACGTGATCCTGAATCTGATTTAAATTTTAGACGGTTGCAGCTGGGACTTTCCTGGCCGTCTGGTGGTTAAAACTCCGAGTTTCCATTGCAGGGGGCACAGGTTTGATCCTTGGTCAGGGAACTAGGATCCCACATGCCACACAACCAAAAAAAAAAGAAGACAGTTTCCGCATGGAGGACAGATGGGAGGGGGCCAGGGCTGGGGGTGAGGAAGGCTGGTTAGGGAGCCTTTGCACAGGGTCAGTGTGAAGGGCTGTGGACTAGTGGTGCACACTGGGAATGGTGACAGGTAGCTGCACTGGGGATGTATCCTGGAGACAGAGCCACCAGGGTTTACTGACAGATTGGGTGTGGAATGTGAGGAAGGGAGAAATCAAGATACTCCGAAGTGTTTTTGCTTTGAGCAACCAGGTAAAGTTTGCTCCCATTTACAAACGTGAGGGATGTTACGAAGAATGCTGCTGCCAGGGGGTGGGGGGGAGGTGGGGGAATGTGGGTCAAAAATCAATTACTTTGGCCATTTAATTTTTTGAGATACCTTCTTAAAACCCAGGTAGAATTGTCCAGGGAACTCAGAAGTGAAGTTTAAGTTAGATGATATAAGTTTGAGAGTCATCAGATCAATTTAAATCATTCCTCCAGTTTTTCCCCTAAAGTACTGCACGTTTGAGTCAATTTATTTCTTCTGGAGGAGGGACTTTTGCTGTCCTTCAGGTTTTCTGTGACTCTTTTGGGGGCCATCTCATGGCTCAGAATTTAGGCCACTTTTCCTTCGCATGCCATCTTAACTCTCAAGGATCTCTGTTTATTCCCGACCAGTTATTTATTAAGCATCAGGGCTTTCACATAACTACCTCTTAATTTCTCACCACCCATAGAATTTGATTTGATGAATCCCACTTTACAGTTGAAAGATGAAGGAAACTGAGGTTCAAAGAAGTAAACTGATTTTTCTCCAGTGGGAAGTCCAAATGCTCTATGAGCCAGCAAATAATGTGCTTTCTACCGAATGCAGATGTGGCCCAGCTGCGCTACAGTAAAATGAGTTAACTATGTGGCTTAAAAAGCAACTGGAATAATACACCATAGCTCAGATACTGAGTTCAATACTGGTTAGAGTTGCAACTTTCCGTAGCATTACTGTGCATTACTGCAAGATAGTAGTTCTGTGAGATAAGTGTTTTGTTAAAAAGGATCTATCAGATAAGTCTGGGAAATGCTGAAGGACTGTTTCAAAGCCTTTACCATGAGAACAGATATTATTTCTCTCCAGTAAGAAAGAGGGAGATGCAGCTTTTCTCAACTATATTTGACTGCACACCTCTATCTTCCCCCAGACACCAGCTTTAACATCTCAAACACTAGTGTCTGTTAGTGGTTTGTGGGACATTTAAAACTGGGACAGTCCCAAGAAATAACAGTCCACCTGGGACTGGAGGAGCTTGGGTGCTAAAACTAGGAAGGACCAGTGCAAAAGCAGGACAACTGGTCATCCTATTTCTTTCCATCCTTTCCATCATCTCACAGATGTTCAGAGGGGTGTAGCCAGGGCAAGACAGCTTCAGACTGTGCCCCCCAAAGTCACAGAAAGAGGAAGAAAACACTGAGGGGACAGGACCAGTGTCTTCAGGTTCTGGAGGCTGTCATGAGAGGAAAGGGAAAAGTTCATTCTAAGGGATCCCTTGGGACAGGGACCAAGGAGACATGCTGAGGATGAGTCAAGCTCCCTGAAGCAGCACAGCTGTGAGAAAAACAGTGATTCAGGATTGGGGGGGTTGGGGTAGGGGCAGGGTTACATGCCAGCCCTACCACACGCCAATCAACTCTGAATGAGGCTCTGGGAACCCGAGTTACCCTCCTCAGACACCAAAGCCATCTGTGAAATGGGACCCTACAAGGTAACCAAATGAAATTATCGAGCATTGTACTTAAAACAAAGCTGGTCCTAAAGAACTGAGTCAGATCTGCCCACAGTTGGCCCAGTCCAATGGGGACCAGTAGACATGGTGGGTGGTAGGACTGACCTCACAGACTTTCCCTTCCCTCACAGCCTGGGTGCTGACCCTGTGCTTGGCATTGACCCTCCCAGGGCATTTATCCTCTGGCTGGTTTTCTCCTTCAAACTTTTTGGAGCCACCTGCCAGCACTGGGAGGCAGGCTGACTCCGTGTTTGTGTGCCTGATTACAAATGAGAAAAGAGGGTGGTTAGGACATCAACCCCATCCCCACAGACCAGAGAGGAAATTAGCAGTAAATCAAGTCTGACAGTCGTGATTCAGGGAGTGGCCAAGCTGGGAGGATCTTCAGAGATCATTCAGTCCACCCCTCTCATAAATGAACAGAGGAACTCAAGCTAAAAGAAGCCAGCATCCTGCTCACAGTTGTCTATTTACACCTAATGCCCTTTTCTATATGTGTTATATTGCACAATAAAAGAAACTGTTCTTTTTTGAAAAGAACAGTTTTTAAATATGCATATCCTCTATGATTAGTGAAGTCAAGTGTAGTTTTACATGTTGATTAGTCATTTGTAGTTTTACAAATTTTATGATTTTATTTTCTGTATATTTTTTCTTTGGCTGCGGTGTGAAGCATGTGGGATACCAGGATCCAACCCATGCCTCCTGCAATGGGAGCAGAGAGTCTTGATCACTGAACCCCCAGGGAAGCCCCCTTTTCCCCTTTGTACATTTTAAAATTAACTAATAGATTCCTTTAAGTAGGCAATGCCAAGGGCTGACAGACGGGGGAAATGCCATTCCCACCTCTTCTTCCCATAGGGGAGGGGCCCTTCTGGAGAAGACTCCAGGCTGGCCTCTCAAACAGAGGAAGGGTCTCGGAGCTGGCCACTTGCAGGGGTTGACCTCACTGGGGCCTGGCCGGGAATTCTGGGAAAGCAGCCTGGGTACACTGGTGCTGGGCCAGGGCTGTGTGACTCACTGGGAGTGGCGGGCACCCGGGCATCAGGGCTGCAGCAGTGGTTCCACCTGTCATGCGGAAGAGCAGGGCAGCTGCTTCTGGAAGACTGGGTGCTGCTGGGGGAGGGGAGCCTCAGAGGAGCTGGCTGGGCCCCCAGTGCAGTCAGAAGGTACCAAGATTGGGCCTTGGGGAACACAGAACTGGGGTCTGAACCTGATCCTGTAGCTACTGAGGAAGGGATGTAAGGCTTTTACACTCAGAAAACGTTCATGGACTTGCTGATCTATGTCAGGAAGGTTTACAAGCCACAGCATCCTGCCCTGTGCTGGCTGCTAGGGGACCCCCAGCAAGGGTAGGCCTAAGGGCAGACCACCCAGTTTAGAGCTGACACAGTGCTTTCACCCACATATTAGAGCCCTCACCACTCCTAGATTTACTTGGCTATCACCCTCCTTCCCCATGGTTGTTGGCACCATGAAGCAAGGACCATCTCACCAATTGGCATCTGAGGGCCTGGTGGAGTGTTGAACACACATAGCTGCTCATTAAACGTGGACACGGCCACATGAGCCACCTCTGCCTGCAGCTTCGTTCAGACTGCAGGTTCCGCCCTCCCCCAGGGCTTCCACCAGAAACCTAGTCCCACAGACATTTAATGTAAAACATGTCCTGGGAGGAGCCAGTTCCCTTCTCCCAGACTTGCAGACTCCTAAGGCCTACATTTCCCTGTAGGCCGTTTCAACTTCCTCTTTCCTGTTTGCTGAGCAATTTGCATCAGCCACGGCTGCTACTCTCTGTCTTACATTGCCAAGTCCCTCTCTGTCCGGCTCAGAGAAAATAAAAGGCTTTCCATTAGCAAAACTCCATTTTCTGTTACAAACATGTATTGACTGAGGGATTTTTTTCCTTTTCCATGGGTCATCAGAATAGCCTTGGGTGCAAAACTAGACAAGGAAGATAATTCTTGCTTTATTCATGAGGAGTGTGTGCCCAAAGGCACGCAGCCCTACAGTCTACACGCAGGCTAGGGCTGGTTTCTGCTTCCTGCTGAGCCTCCTCAGTCGTCCCCCCAAACACTGGAACAAAGCGGGCTCCCTCTCTGCCCCCAGCAAATGACCCCAAACCTTCACAAGAACTGCAGAGAAAGCAGGCTAGTCTCACTTCTGGAGGGTCAAGTGGGGGCTGGGGAAAGAACACTGAAAATTTAGGCTGCTAAATACTAGTTAGTTCAGGATGTCTTAGGAACCTGTGTTTAAAAGCAGCTGGGGTGGAGGGAGTCATGGAATTCTTCTGGTAAAGGATCTAATCCTCTTCTATTTTTATTTTCATGTGACGCCAAAACAACTGCCCCTAGAACATCCTCCAATTCAACACCGCTTATAGTTTTGTTTTGTTTTGTTTTTGCTACACCCGGTGGCTTGTGGGATCTTAGTTCCCCAACCAGGGATTGAACTCCAACTTGGTGAAAGCACCAAGCCCTAACCACTGGACTGCCAGGGAATTCCCCGGCTTAAACAACTTTTTATAACATGATGCAGAACTGTATTTTACATTACAGTCCAGTGTACAAAACACGCAACTCAGAAAATCTGCATGAAACAAAGTCACCTTTGCCGCAGGACGCGCTCCTGTATTTTCTACGGTCTCCCTTTAAACACTAGTCGTCACCCACTGTTTGAAATCACTAATTCAAACTGCTGACCAAATGCCTCCAGAGAAGCCCTGCCAGGCCTGTTTCAGCAAACAGGTAAGTTACACCAGGATTTACTATAACATTTGTTTATACAGAGACTACCCAGGTATTAAGCAAAAGCATAACCCATACAAACTTGGCTCAAGTGAATCCTGAGATTGCCTTGACCGAGCACGGAGTGCATATCCCCTCCCCCTGCCTGCCACTCACTCTGGGTGAAATAACCAGGAAGCCAGGAAAGAGCATCTAAGGCCACAGGGAGCCCCTACATCTCCAAGGACAAGAGAAGGTCTGGGGCCCCACCCTCTAGAGTCACAGCTCAAGGACCAGTGGTGGGAAAAAAGGCACAGCTCCTTTTGGCATGAGGTAGAAAGGAACTCCTGGTTCCCAGAGGTGAACCCCCCCCCGCCCCCCCGCCACAGTAGAACCCTAACTCTTCTCAGGGAGCGGACTGCTTCTGCCTTCCAGCTGTGTGTGGTCCTGGGGGGCCTGCCCCACCCAGCTGACCACCATGGACCAGAGGGGAACTGCGCTGGGGGACCGGTGGATCCCAGGCGGCCAGTGAACATCTGAGGATGCCTCGGGTGGACAGCGGTGAAGGAATGACTGTTTGCCAGACCCCTGCTTTGCCAAAGGCCCAGGAGAGCAGAAAGGGCTGTGTCTTCCACCACTTATTGGCTCGGCCCCGCTCTGGGCATGTCAACAGCCTGACCCCTAGGGGGACCAAGGGAAAAAAAATATGAGCAAGTAAAGAAAAATCACACTTGCTTAAAAGGACTCAGTATCAACGGGAGGAAGCCCTAGGTGAACGTGTAAATTAGAACTAGCAAGACAGACAGAAGAGGACTTCAAAGAGAGAAAAAAGGGTCACGGAAAGACGTAGTTGGAGCACACACAAAAAGATTCCTGCAAACTAAAAAGTATGACTTTCAAATATAACAATCCAATAGAGACAGTTTGTGCTGCACATTGAGTCAATGGTCTGAAAGGCAGAGAGAGAAGTATCTCAGAATTCAGAGGAAAAACACAAAGAGGTGGATTAGAAGAAAAAGATGAAGAGATGTGGAGGCCAGGTCCAGGACGAATGTGGTAGATGCTGCTGCTAACTCAACTCTGTTCCCAACCTCCTCCTTCCCACTCTGACTTCACTGTGGAGGCTGGACACGTGAAGTATACTTATTACCAGCTTCCCTTGCTTGAAACGGTTCTGGTTCGTAGACATCCAGAAAGATTCTTTGTCTTTTCTGATATAATTAGTGTTAGGTAGGTAGAACAGGGAAAAAGTCCAAAATGGCGGTGGCCACAGACAAGGAAGGGAAAAGCCCGTGAAAATGAAACAAAAGAAGGTCCGAGGTCCGGAGTGAGGACCTCAGGTAAAACAGACACCACTCCTGGCTGGCCCAACGTACATAGGACAGGCCCAGGGAGAGAGAAACATACAAATAGAAGAGCCAAAGCCAGCTCCCTCTCTCTCTCTCTCCCACGCTCTGGGGCGCTCTTCTCCTCGTGTCTTTAGATCGATGTGCCCTCACGCCTCGAAGATGGATTTTCCTACTCTCTTCTAAATAAAATAGAGCTGTAACACTGAGCTGTAACACTGATTTGGCTAAGAGCTATAACACGGTCTATCCAAGACCTGAGAGCTGTGACTCACCGAGGGGGCTTTAATGTCCGTCACTCCAAATCTTTGTTGTGACGAGACAAAGAATCGAGGAACATACACTCGTGCGACATCTATGGGGCCGTGACTCGGAGATAACCTGGCTGAAACAATCTCCGCGTGGAAGAGGCCAAGCACAGCCAGAGCCCAACTCAGCGAAGCTCCCGCGGTAGAGGCGAAATGCGAAGAAAATCCAGCGCAGGGGAAGGCCCATCGTGCTGGAAACCGGGACGGCGGAAAGCCCACGCGGCCCAGTCTCAGATCCCAGAAGACCTCCAGTTAAGGTAAGAGGTCCTCGCTGTTCTGGCTTGAGGGACATGCCTAACGAAATCTTAATTCCTTTACAACCTCTCGTTTCTTGTTTCCTCGAACCTCCCACGAACAGGCGGGCTGCAGGGGGCACAACTGAGGGACTCTGGAGGGGCTACTCCTCAGCATGTCCCAAAGGCACTATCTGCTGAGCCCCAGTAGCTGTTACACAAGCCGGTGGGGGTTCTTCTGTCCTTTCTCTTCTCTGTGCCAAGGATCAGACCAAAGAAACGGTGAGCACCGGTCAGATATTTAGCAAATTTTCCGGCGGGCTATGAATGGGATTCCTTGGCATGTTTTTCCCACTGCTTTTTTCCTCCTGTCCTTCAGCTCTCTCCCGGGACTCAAGCCCGGCCAAAACTAATAAAGTTCAGGCTCTGAGGTCTCATTACAAAAATTCATTGAGAGGCAAAGCGATAGATAAGAGGTAGATTTGTTAAGATTCAGAAAAAAGTGCTGCATTCTACGGGGTACTGGCCATTGAATGCGGCCTGGCTCGGTTTTGCTAGAGGGGCAAATTCATATGCTAACGAGTGTGAGGATCATCCCAGCCATTGGGGAACCACCCACTCCTCCATCTCTTTCACAGTGCCTTGGAGCTGTCCTGCCACCTCTGGGTGTGTCTGTTGGCTTATAGATTGGAGATTAAGGTCTACTTGAATTTGATTTGTCATCTTAGACCCAATTGATTTTAACTGGTTTACATTATACCCTTGTGCTATGTCATTCTTTCAAAGGTTATACTCTGCCCCCTTTCCTCCTGTTTCATGCTCTTTTCCTGAGTCCCATCCAGACCCACAAGGTTTCCTCTACAATCTTCTGGAGAGACAGCCAGAAAATAACTGGTCTTGGGAGGGAAATACTCTATAATATCCAACCCCCTAATCCTACCTAGTACTGGTCACACTGGAGACCTTGGGGACTCCCAAACTCCAGTCCGGGGGTCCCAGGAGGTCATCACGCCTTGACCTGCCTAGGGATCTGGTCCTCGAAAGGTTGTCATGCCTCAACCTGCTCGGGGATCCGCTAGTCCCAGGGGTCCCAGGAGGTCGTCACGCCTCAACCTGCCCAGGGACCCAATTCTCGGGAGGCTGTCACACCTCGGCCTGCCCAGGGATTCGATCTCTAGGAGGCTGTCACGCCTCAGCCTGCCTGGAGATCTGCACCGTGACCCGGAGACGCCTGGCTCTCAGGTTGCAACAGTTCTGGGTAAGATAAGCTTCAAAAAGACTCACCCCTAAGGAAGTCCACCCATAAAAATTGAAAGAGATCCCCATGTCCAAATTTTCTTCCGACTAAGGGATATGAAGGAACTGTCTTAAATATGGGATTGTTGTACGCCCTAAAAGTGAGCCCACTAGGCACATGGTGTTAGGCACAGGCAACCAAGAGAAGGAACCCCCTCGTGAAGGCTCACCACCCACAGCTCCCGAGTTGCCTGGTGCTCCTTCCTTGTATCCTAACGTGCCCTCATATCCGGGAGCACCCCCTCTACAAAAGCCAGCTCAAGTATGTCCTTTAGTTGAAACTGGAGGAGAATTCGGACCAACCCGGTTCCATAAGCCCTTCTCCCTCTTAAAACTAAGACAGATCAAACAAGATCTGGGAAGCTATACAGATGACCCAGGCAAATACATAGATACATTCCAACATATTACCTTGGCCTTTGACTTGACGTGGAAAGACATCATGGTCATATTTAGTCAAACTTTATCTGACCCTGAACATACTAGGGTCTTAAAGGAGGCCCAGAGGTATGCAACAGGGCTTCACGTGTCCAGTGATAGATACCCAGTAGGGGAAACTGCAGTCCGCTCCTCCGATCCTAATTGGAATTATAATGACCCTGAGCACATCTGGGGAAGAGATCATTTTCTAATCTGTGTGAAGGCAGGACTGAAAGCAGCCCAACAAAAAGTAATTAGCTATGCCCGGGTCTCAGCAATAACTCAGGAGCCCAATGAGAACCCCATTGCCTTTCTGGAAAGGCTAAAAGAGGCACTCCAAAAGTTTACCAATCTGGACTCTTACGAGGGACAGGTGATTTTAAAGGACCAATTCCTGTCCCAATGTGCATCAGATATCAGAATTAAGGTACAACAGCTACAACAGCAGGACTCCGCTGCTTCTTTAGATGAGATGGTCCAGACAGCCACCAATACCTTTTATAACAGAACAGGAGAAGGAGCCCAAGGCCAAGGAGAAGGAGAGAAAGAAAGAGACAAGGCATGCCCAGATGCTGGCTGCCCTCCAGGGAAGCCCTATGGCAAATCTCGAGTCCTTGAAGGACAGGCACAAGACAAATGCCTGATCTGTAGACAGGCGGGGCATTGGGCCAAAGAGTGTCTAAACCATGACAAGTCTCCTAAAACAGCTTGCCACAAATGCCATCAACTGGGACACTGGGTGGCACTCTGCCCTCGGGACCCAAGAGCCTCAAGGTCAAGCGCCAAGCCTACCCTCATGATGGTTCAAGAGGAGTGAAGCGGCCCGCTCCAGCCAGCCCGCCTGTCACAGATAACCATCACGGGGCTGGAGCAAAGGGTGCAACTGGATGTGGCAGGTAGGTCTGAAAATTTCTTGGTTGACACAGGGGCTACCTACTCTGTCTTGATCTCCTACTCCGGACCCTTCTCCTCCCAAACCTGTACCATTTTGGGTGCTAAAGATTCACCTGAGCACTTCTTTGTTGCTAAGATGGACAAATATTTTCCCACCAGTTTCTAGTGGTCCCTGAGTGTCCTACTCTCTTATTGGAAGAGATATACTCACGAAACTGGGGACCACCCTTGTGATGGGAAGTTTTTCAGCCCCTAGAGCCCTGCGGCTCCTGGTTACTACTGAAAAACCCACTACACCTTCAACAGAGAGGGACCAAAAACTATGGGAAGACAAAATTAACCCCCAAGTGTGGGAACAGTGGATTCCTGGACAAGCCCACCAAGCTGAACCAGTCATCATTGTCCTCCAAGATCCCACTCGGTTTCCTAACCGGAAACAATACCCTCTCAAAAGAGGCTCAAGAGGGACTACAGCCTTTAATAAATAAATTCCTTGCCTGTGGGCTATTGGTCCCCACCAGTTCACCATGTAACACCCCAGTCCTCTCAGTAAAGAAAAAGGACGAAACCTGGCAAATGGTTCGAGATCTCCGGATCATAAATGAAGCTGTAGTCCCCCTCCATCCCACAATACCCAATCCCTATGTAATCCTGGGAGAAATCCCACCCAGTGCCAAGTGGTTTACAGTCTTGGATCTCAAAGATGCATTTTTTTGCATACCGCTGGCTAAAGAATCCCAATATCTTTTTGCCTTTGAGTGGGAGGCCCCAGGAGTAAAACACCAACAGATGACTTGGACAGTATTACCTCAGGGGTTCAGAGATAGCCCCCACCTGTTTGGACAGGCCCTTAGCCGGGATCTCCTAGATCTGGACCTGGGACCTAATGGGAAAATATTACAATACGTAGATGACCTACTAATATGCTCTCCAGATGAGAAAAGTGCCCAACAACATGCAGTTCAGGTTCTAAACTGCTTAGCAGAAAATGGATATAAGGTCTCCTGTGCTAAGGCACAGATGGTCGAGACAAAGGTCACTTACCTGGGAATTCAGATTATACACGGGTCCAGGAGGCTGTCCTCTGATCGGGTACAAGAAATCCTCCAGTTGCCCTCCCCCATGACTCGAAAACAATTGCGAGCTTTCCTGGGGCTAACTGGATATTGTAGAATCTGGACACCCAACTATGGTCTAATTGCCCAGCCCTTATATGAAAGCTTAAAGGGACGAGATGATTCAATCCCACTGATATGGGGAACTCGGCAAAAGAAGGCAGAGGCTACACTAAAACAGACCTTAACTCGGGCACCTGCTTTGAGGTTGCCAGACCCAGAAAAAGCATTCCAACTTTATGTCCATGAAAGAGAGGGAATAGCCTTGGGAGTGTTAACTCAAAGGTTGGGATCTGAGCGCCAGCCTGTAGCTTACTTATCCAAAAAGCTTGATCCAACTACCCAAGGCTGCCTTCGAAATCTTGCAGCTATTGCAATCATGCTAGAAGATGCTTTAAAACTCTCCTTTGGGGGCAAACTAACTATTTTTACCAGCCACCAAGTAAAACAACTCTTAAATGGGAGAGGCCATTTATGGATGTCTAATCAAAGAATCCTTAGATATCAAGTAATGCTGATGGAAAATCCAGGCCTCACTATATCCCCTTGTGAGGTTCTTAACCCAACCACCCTCCTGCCTACCCCCGAGGGCTCTCTCCCCTTTCACTCTTGTCTAGAAACCTTGGACCACTGGACAAAACCCCGAGAAGGATTGTCAGAAGATCCTCTGACCAACCCTGAGGAAATCTGGTACACTGATGGAAGCAGCTTTGTCTTGGATGGAAAAAGAAGAGATGGATATGCAGTAGTCTCCAATTTTGAGACCATAGAGGCTAAGCCTCTGCCACCAGGTACTTCAGCCCGATTAGCTGAGCTCATAGCCCTGACTCGAGCTTTAGAGCTGGGAAAAGGAAAAAGAATAGCCATTTACACTGACTCCAAGTATGCCTTTCTGGTGCTACATGCACATGCAGCTATTTGGAAAGAAAGGGGCCACTTGACCACCCGAGGGTCCCCAATCAAATATGGTGATCAGATTCTTCGACTCTTGGAGGCAGTCCATCTGCCCACTGAGGTTTCAGTCTCCCACGGTAAAGGACACCAAAAAGGGAGCACAGAAGTGGCATGAGGGAACCAAGCAGCTGATCAGGCACCTAAGAGAGCAGCATTACAGAACCATGACCTAATAGGGGTTGCCCCCTTAGTTCCACAGACTAATTTGCCAGAAACTCCTTCATATACTGAAGGTGAGACTCTTAAAGCTAAAGCAAGGGCTTTCAAGAAGATCATATGGGGTGGTTCCAAACGGAGGGACTCCTTTTTCTGCCTGGGAACCTCCAATGGAGGTTGGTTAACTCCTTACATGCCACTACTCATTTAGGAGAAAAGGCCTTCCAAAGATTACTAGAAAGGTCCTTCAGAGGAACAGGCTTCCAAACAACTATAAGACAGGTGGTGTCTTCTTGTCCCGCTTGCCAATTAAACAACCCCCAAGGAGCTCGAAGACCCCAGCTGGCCCACCCCGTCCAACGACGTGGGACCTACCCAGGAGAGGACTGGCAGATGGACTTCACCCAGATGTCAGTTTCTCAAGGGTATAAATACCTATTAGTCATGATAGATACATTCACAGGATGGATTGGAGGCTTTCCCACCCAGACTGAGAAAGCTGAGGAGGTGGTAAAAAAACTGCTCCATGAAATCATTCCAAGATTTGGTCTGCCCAGGTCATTACAAAGTGACAATGGGACATCATTTACTTCTAAGGTCACCCAAGGGGTCTCAAAAGCATTGGGAATTACTTATTATCTCCATTGTGCCTGGAGGCCTCAATCTTCGAGAAAAATAGAGAGTGCCAATCAATTCTTGAAATCAGCAATAAAAAAGATAACCCAGGAGACCTCCCTGGGATGGAAGGAGGCTTTACCGATAGCCCTCCTCTGCACCCATATTGCCCCTAAGGAACAGCTGGGTCTTGGTCCTTATGAGATGCTATATGGGAGACCTCTCGTTTATGTCAATGACCTCTTCCTAGATCCGAGGCTCAGACCCTCCAGTCTTATACCATGGCCACTGGGCAATTCCAACAGGATATACGCTTGTGGGGTATGAACCAGGACCCAAAAGATTCTAAGGAGTCAACACTATATGCTCCAGGGACTCAAGTCCTAATTAAAGTCTGGAAAGATGGGTTCCCAAAAGCTCAACTCCAGCCCACATGGAAGGGCCCCTACCCTGTAATACTTTCTACCCGCAACAGTCAAGGTACCAGGACACGACTCCTGAATTCACTACTCACGAGTCAAGCCAGGGAAGAAGACAGAAGAGGACACTCAATACACCTGTGAGCCCCTGGGATATCTCAGATACCTCTTCAGGACTACCAATGAGTGCCATTCTAATGAGCACCCCCAAAATCTAGTTTCTGGGGATAAGATTTCTCAGGATAGCTCTAAAGAGCCCACGCAGCTTGACAGAGATTGTACTCCAAAACAGACAGGAGATAGATCTTCTGATCCCTGAACAAGGAGGGACTTGAGCCATCCTGGCGATGTGAATTTAAAAATGACTAATGCCCCTACTAGTCCTTGTTATGCTATATTGATGATGCTTATGATTATTCCATGTACTCTCAGGTGTCTAACCTGTTTTGTCTCTGCCCAGGTCAACCAGCTACAACATACAGTGCCAGTTCCACAAAGATGTAAAACTCCAGCCGACCATGGGAAATATCACACACCCTTAGATGGACTCTGCTATAAGGACTCTGAGGCTTGAGACTAGCAAGAGGGGGAGGCCCAACACCCCTCGCTGCCCCAGTTCAGCAGGAAGTAGCCAGAAAGACCTCGACGCCCCTATTCCCAAAGAATTGGGCCTCCCATCTCTTGAGGGGGGAATGTTAGGTAGGTAGAACAGGGAAGAGGAGTCCAATATGGCGGTGGCTACAAGACAAGGAAGGGAAAAGCCCGCGGAAATGAAACAAAAGAAGGTCCGAGGACCGGAGTGAGGACCTCAGGTAAAACAAACACCACTCCTGGCTGGCCCAACGTACATAGGACAGGCCCAGGGAGAGAGAAACATATAAATAGAGGAGCCAGAGCCAGCTCTCTCTCTCTCCTGCGTGCTGGGGCGCTCTTCTCCTCGTGTCTTTACATCGACATGCCCTCACGCCTCAAAGATGGATTTTCCTGCTATCTTCTAAATAAAAAGGAGCTGTAACACTGATTTGTCTAAGAGCTATAACACGGTCTATCCAAGACCTGAGAGCTGTGACTCACCAAGGGGACTTTAAATGTCTGTCACTCCAAATCTTCGTTGTGACGAGACAAAGAATCGAGGAACATACACTCGCGTGACAATTAGTGTCACATTTTTTTCCCCTTTCTTCCTATGTTGAATGCAGACATGATGCCTGGAGCTGCAGCAGCCATCCTGTAACCATAAGAAAGAGGCCAAGAGAAGTGAGGAGATACCAGTCGAAACCCTGATGCTGTCAGACAACAGAACCCAAGTCAGCAGCTGCCTGCCCAGAGCCCTGTGAGGGAAGGAAAATAAGCACCTATTTATTCAAGTCATTCTTCACTCAATTGTTCTGCTACATTCTTACATAATATGATAAGAAATTAAGAAATTATAGAAGAAAAATTCCCTGTGAAGAAAAACTTGTTTTCAAACTGAAAGGGCTCACTGAGTATCATATTCAAAACCAATACCCTTATACACCTGATATAAATTTGTCAATTTATACCTGAATTCTACAGAAAAAGAGAAAAAACTACAGTCTTACAGCAGAGAGAGCAGCTTCCTTAAAAGAGAAACAAACATCAAACAAACACTAGAGTTTTCATTTTTAGCTCTTGAATCTGGACACCAGAGAAGCAATGTCAACAGATAATCGACAGGAAATAACAAATCAGTTTTAAATACAGGGTGTTTTCCCCAGTCTCGAGTTCCCTGGGTAATTATTAGCCACCACTTGGGAATTTCAAATAGGAAACAGATAAAAACTGGCTTGAAGAGTTCAAAGAACAGACATCTTTACATCTATGTGCCATTTCGTCCTCCAGGATATCTTCCCGACCCAGGGATCAAACCTGTGTCTCTTACCTCTCCTGCATTGGCAGGTGGATTCTTTACCACTGTGCCACCTAGGAAGCCCCCTTTGTATCTATATCCACATTTAAAGAGAAAATGCTTTTCTTCATGCTTCAAACACTGTAAACAGATAAATGGCAAAAATTAAAATCTGGGCAACATTCAAAATCATAAGGTTAATAAAACTTGCCTCTTGTTGTGAAGATTAGTTGCATGCACATATCCACTGAGTGGGGAAGGAGGTGGTGGTAAGTGGGGGAAGGTGGGGGAAAGACAGACATTTGAAAAAGCAATAACAACACAATGTGCTAAGTGTCAACATTGGGAAGGAGCAGTTGCTTAGATCTGTGTGTTCAGGGAGGCTTCCAGGAGGCAGCAATGTTAAAAAGAAGCCTGCCAGACTAAGTGGACATTGCCCCAGTGAAAGGATGTGCAAGAGGATCTCAGAACAAGGGGAGAGTGGTTCCCAAACTTGACTGCAAACTGGAACCACCTAGGGATCTCTAAAAAGTACTGATGCCTGGCTCCCACCCCCATGCCCTCCGTGCTGTGCTGTCTCTCAGTCGTGTCCGACTCTGCGACCCCATGGACTGTAGCCCACCAGGCTCCTCTGTCCATGGGGATTCTCCAGGCAAGAATACTGAAGCATTTATTCTGGGTTGCCATGCCCTCCTCCAGGGGATCTTCCCAGCCCAGGAATCGAACCCAGATCTCCCACATTGCGGGCAGATTCTTTACTGTCTGAACCACCAGGGAAACCCAGGAATACTGGAGTGGGTAGCCCAGCCCTTCTCCAGGGGATCTTCCCGACCCAGGAATTGAATTTACCAGCTGAGCTACCAGGGAGGCACCCATGCCCTCCGCCTCCTGCCTTAACTCATCTGAGCTGTGATGTGGCAGCAAGCATTTTCAAAGCTCCCCAGGTGGTTCTAATGAGCAGCAAAGTTTGGGAACCACGGGCCTACACCAAGCTTGAGGCCAGAGCCTGTGGTTCTCTGTAGGTGGAACTAGGAATTGGAGGCAGAGAACAAACAGTGGGAATGGAGAGAAGTGGATGGGTTAAGATTTAGGATGTAGAGTGGACAGGAGTGAGTGATACTGGGTGGGGAGCAAGTGTAGAAGCTGCGGTCTCTGATGCCCAGGTTTCAGGCTTGGGTGACTGGGGGCACGTGGTCAGTTTTCTGAGATGCAGAACACAGCAGGAGAAAGGGGGTGCACGCAGGAAGATCTCCTGATCAGAGGTGATGCATGCTTATTACAAAGAGGTTTGGCTTAAAAAATCTTAACCCTGGCCGTGGTTATCATCATCACCATCTTCCTCATCATCTGAGTCTGAGAGGCTGCTTGAAGCCCTTGTGCTCACAAGGATTAAAGTAATGATGTCGCCCTCTGGTGTCACTATCTGTATTACAGGCACTCAGGCGTCAGTTGACACACATGCAGGAGATGGACCCAGGACCTGGGCCCAGGGAGGAACAGGGGCTGGAGGTGAGCAATCAGAGATGATCTTTTTTTACTGCTCAGGCTACAATCTCCCAGGGAGCCCCATGCTTGGCCCAACTTGAATAAGGTCTCCTTGGGATAAGCCGCTGTCCTTGCAAAGTGCTCACCTCATGGAAGGAGCATTGAGCAGGGGCTACTGAATGGGGAGTTTGCGGTGGGAGCTGCAGGCACGGCTCTGTCAGTACTGGCTGTCCGACCTGCTGTGAGCAGCTTACCCAGGCATCAGTGTCCTTACCATGACGAGGTGCTCCTGGAGGACTAACAGTGTATCTGTATTGATGATCACAACAGAGGACAAGACTGACCTTCTCTGCCTCAAAGGAAGAGACAAGTGGCAGTTCTCACGTTCTCCAGAAAGGCTGCCACATGCCAGTAAGGAGTAGAGGGCAAGTCTCCAGACAGGCTTCTGGAAGGAGGTAGCATTCCATCCGGGCCCTAAAGTGTCTGTGGCCAGACACCCCACCCTTGGGACATTCAGGAGAAACTTATCTCAGAGTAGGCCTGTAGTCGGAGAAGAAAGGGTATGGGCTCTGGAGTCAGACAGACCAGGCTTGACTGATGGTTCCCCCAGCTGCATGACCTTGGGCAAGCTGTTTAACCTTTCTGAGCATATAATCTCATGTATGAGACTGGGATATAATGAAATGACAACTGCAAACTCTTATTTAGCCCTGTGCACCAGGTACACTTTGCATGTATTAACTAATTTAATCCTCACAACAATCCTATGAGATAACTAGCCCCATTTGACAAACAAGGAGGAGGAGGAACAATGAGGTTATTTCACTGGTTCAGTCCTCAGGCACATGGGCACGTGGTGGGTGGACAGTTACTGCTGTGACCACAGAGATGATAGTCAATGGATTTTACTGGAACAGGTAAGCTTGTTGGCAGAGCTCAGGCTCCTGGGAAGGTCAGTGTTGAGGAAAGAATTTCAAGAGGCAGAAAGTGACATTCTCCAGCAAGCATTAAGCACAGTGCATGATGCTCTTATTTGTGACCACATCATGATACCCTGTGGTTCCTGGGACTTCCCGAATGGAAGGACCATTTGGCTAAAGAAAGGCATGGGCTCTTAGAACTGGCTTCTTCCTACCAGCCTCAGTGGGCCCCACTGTAGCAAAACACAGCTGGGTCTTAAAAATGAAAAACATTTCCTCTCCCAACTGCCCATGTAGCTAAGGGTGGTCATGTGACCTTGTTCCGGTCACATGATATAAGGGACATCTGCTGGGAGGGTGCTGAAAAAAGATTTCCCTCCCTAACAAAGGAGAAATGCCTGGAAGGGGAATTCTTTTCCTTCCTGCTCCCTTCCTGGAATGGGAATGCTGTCATGTAAAAAACTGCTACTTGGAGCTGTTGGAGCCATCTAACAGCCAAGAGGCAAAGGTCAAGGAAAAAAAAATTCCTAAAGAACTTTGAAACTGTTGCACTGTTTAGCATGGAATCACTGACCTCCTGACTTCTGGTTATGTGAGAAAATAAGCCCCCATTTGTTTAAGTCATTATTGCTTATAGCAAAAAGTTTTCTACCATTACACCCAAGCTGTTTCAATATATTCATTTGTTTGCCCAATCATTCATTTTATTTAACCAACAAATAGCATCTAGCGTACACAGTGTGTCAATCATTATGGAGGGAAAGGAAGATATGACCATAATGAAGACAGATAGGATTCCTGGCCTCATGAATTTCTTAGCATGGGTCAGGGTATTAACAAGAAGGAAAGCACAGGCATGCTACTGGAATATAGAACAAAGATAGTCAACCTGTGGAGTCATCAAGGAAATTCTTAAAGGATAGTGTATCATGAAGGGTTCAGTGCTGTAATAGAGCCTACCATGCAATGCCTTAAATAAGAGAGAAGTTTGTTTTGCTTTGTTTTTCTTTTTCATGCAACAACCCTGGGTTTTGCCAGCCATAACACAGGGCTGCCCTCTCTGGATTCAAACTGTCAGCTCCTGTTGTTACCATTTCCCACCCAGTAGGAAGAGGGGAGTGGAAATGGAAAGCAGCCAACTCCTTCTCTAAAGATGAGACCTTCAGGATGGCCATCATCAAAAAGTCTACAAATAACAAATACTGGAGAGAGTATGGAGAAAAGGGAACCCTCCTAAACTGCTGGTGAGAATGTAAATGAGTGCAGTCACTATGGAAAATAGTATAGAGATTCTATTTAGAAAACTAAAAATTGAACTACCATATTATCCAGCAATCCTAGTCCTGGGCATATATCCAGACAAAACTATAATTCAAAAAGATACATGCATTCCTATGTTCATAGCAGCACTATTCACAATAGCCAAGACATAAAAACAGCCTAACTGTCCATCAACAGATGAACGGATAAAGACGTTGTACAATATACAATGGAATACTACTCAGCCATAAGAAAGAATGAAATAATGCCACCTGCAGCAATATGGATGGACCTAGAGAGGCTCATACTAAGTGAAGTAAGGAAGACAGACAAATACCATATGACATTGCTTATCAGTGGAACCTAAAATACGGCACAGATGAACCTATATATGAACCAGAAATAGAATCAGGGACTTAGAGAAAAGGCCAGTGGTTGCCAAGGCAGAGACGGGTGGGAGAGGGCTGGACTGGGAGTTTGGGACTAGCAGATGCAAACTAGTATATATAGAATGGGTAAATGACAGAAGTCTAATTGTACAGCACTGGGAATTAAATTCAATATCCTGTGACAAACCATAACATACAAATATGAAGAATGTTCATATATGTATAATGAGTCACTTTGCTGTACAGCAGTAATTAGCACAACATTGTAACTCAACTATATCTCAATAAAAAATAAATTAGAAAAAAAAAGATGAGGACTTACCTGGTGGTGCTATGGATGGGAATCTGCCTGCTAGTGCAGGGGACACAGGTTCAATCACTGGTCCGGGAAGATTCCACATGCCGTGGAGTAACCAAGCCTGTGGGCCACAACTGTTGAAGCCCACCCTCCTAGAGCCTGTGCTCAGCAACAAGAGAAGCCACGGCAGTGAGAATCCCACACACCGAAACTAGAGCAGCCTCCACTCGCCATAACTAGAGAAAGCCTGTATGCAGCAATGAAGGCCCAGGACAACCAAAACTTAATTAGTTAATTAATTAAAATTTTAAAAAAGCAAGCTGTTTTAAAAAAAAAGCAGATGAGACTTTGAAGTTGTCTGTATATACATGTAAATCGCTTCTGTCACATCCTATTGGTCAGGTCTTAATCATGTGACCATCTCTGGCTTGGAAGGGAGGCTTGGAAATACAGTCCATTAGCTGGGAAGCCAGGTGACAATAGGTAACAACAGGGGAGGTTTTATTGCTAAAAGAAGCAAGGGGAAAGTGCTCCTGAGAAAGAATTAGCAGTAAAGGAATGAGGCTATTTTCCTCAACCCAGAGTGCCAGGGTCCAGCCCTCGTGGATCCAGGGTGATTCGAAGGTGGGGACGGAGTCGGCGTCTTTGGAAAAATACATATTTAATCACAGATATAGAGAGATTAGAAATGAATAGTGTAGTAGGAAGATTAGTGGAGAAAAAGAGGCTGAATAACTTGGATTACATGGAATAGCATCCATGCTCCAGATGGGAATTCAGCCAGAAAAACGGGAACAAGAAAGAAGCGACATGGGGGAATCAGTCTTTCTGGAAACTGATCCGATTTCTTTATTTTTCAGGTTTGTTTATATACCTTTTTGTTATACATAGGGGTGAATACTGAGTCACGCGGGGGTCAGCAGACCTGACCCTTGTCACAATCAGGTGCTTCATATAAAATTATACAAAGGTCTTATGAGTTTCATCATCTTTTAGCCATGAGGTCTGCTGACATTTTATGGCTCTTTCTGATACCGGTCAGTTAACCAGAAAACTTATTTTTCCAGGGGTGATTTTTTCTTAAATCAGGCACCACCCTCCAAATAAAGTTGCATTCCTATAGGGTGAGGGTGTAGTGAGTTACAATCAAGAAAGGAATTTACTTAACCTAAGGTTTAACATGATTAATCTTAAAGGTTAGTACTTAGTTTTCCTATATGCTAGTTATATTCATTATAAGGGCAGGAATATGAAGTTTTAGCAGCAAATATTGGCTCAACAAATGTAAACCCTTCACCAATGTTCCCCTTAAGATCTATTTTGTTTTAAGATAGTGATAAAGTTACATTTTTGCATAGCAAGGACACAGTGATTTATAGTGATTTATAACAAAGTACAGTGATCTATAACCAAAGAGAAGATTAACTCAAAAAGTCTAGAATTGCTAACATCAAAAAACTACTATATTTCCTTTTCTATATTCCAAATACATTGATTAATATATTCCCAGGTGCCTAAGGATATGGAGGCCTGATGGCAATCATTGACTCATCAATGAAAAAAGCCCTACGCTAATACTCCAAACTCTCTGTGCTGTTTATGGCTGAGGAGCTGTCACACAAGCTAGTCTGTCAGCAGAGAGGTTTGACCTGAGACATCCTTGTCACACCCAGGGCAGGGAATTAGCAATAATTATTGGCAGGACAAATGAAAAAACCCTTCACCAATATAATTCCTAATCATCCTACTAATACTATACTAATGATCTTCTAACTTCTGAAAAGAGTCTGTTTTTAGAAAGTTTTAAAACATCCCGTGCCTCTCACTGTTGGGAGGCTGTAAACAATCACATGTGGCCAGACGAGCCTGATCAGGCAGGCCAGAGAACCTCCAGAGTTCGTAAGTCGAAACACTCTTGTCACGCCCAGGAATTTTTATTAACTGGAGCTGCAAGTTAACTCCTTCTCTGAGAGAAATGGTTATGGGAGAGAGCTCCCCGTAAAGTACTCTGGTTTTGGGGTAGATGCTCGGGAACAGGGGGTTTCCTGAGGCTTGATCAAGCTTTCTTCCTCATGACTTTGCCATGGGCGGAGTTCCTCACGCTGGCCCCCAACACCAGAGAGCAATGGGGATTCATTGAGGGTTTCAAGCAGGAAGTGCGTGGTCAGATAGTGTTTTAAGAGGTCACTGTGGCAGAGGATGGAGTGGAGAGGGACAGATAGTACAGGGGTGGTAAGCTCTCTCTGCTCCTCCAGGATTTGGCTCTCCATCTCGGCTGGAAGCTTCTTGAAGGTAGAGACATGATGCTTTCTCCTAACTCTGGGATGATTGCAGGGAGTCTCTCCACTCCCAGTCCAGTTGAGAGACCCCCTGCAGGGCCCAGGACTCAGACCTTTCAGCAGAATCCCTGACCCTCTGTCACCTCCCCCTTTCCTCATTCATTCACCACTTCCTCACGACAGCACAATTGCCAGTACCAGGGCAGACACCAAGTCCCCTCTGTCTGCAACACCCAGGCTGCCTCTGGGATGACCCCAGTCACCTAACTAGCAACCCCCTCCTAGGCAAGCCTCGCCCACTTCCTCCTAGGCCTGCCATAGATGGGCAGATTTTGCAGAAGCCTGATGTTGGGAAATGAACTCGTTTGGTGTTAAGAGCTTCTGAGCTCTGTGTACACCAGCACCGCAGCAGATGTAAACACTCACAGCCTCTCTTCTCTGGCTAGATAAACTTCAGGCTTTTAGGGGGAGGCACCGCCCCATCACACTCACAGTGTTTAAAAAAGGTGTCAGCTGCAGCGTGTGCTCTTGGCAGACTGCAACTCTCCCTCTGCCAGCTGAAGCCCCAGATTCTGGGCCACTGATGCTCAGGCCAGGGGGGTGGGGGGCCCAGAGTTCATCTTCTAAAGGGGCCACATCTTGGGACCCTCTGGTTTGTGGACAAGGTGGGGCAAACTGTGAGGAATAAATCCTAAGATGCTGTGGAAACACTCAGCATCCTCCAAAAGCTCTGCCTGACCTACACAGACATGTTTTTTTAGTTTAAGTTTTAGATTCTGTGAAAATAAGAATGCTACTCCCATCACCCCTGACCGAGTGATGTTCTAGACTTTATTCATTATTTGTTATTCATGTATTCATCTGAGATTTATTGAGCACCTACTGTGTGCCAGTGTGCCAGATTTTACACTGCCCTGCCCACTCAAAGTTCCCTAAAATCCCATCACTGCCAATCCCATTAGTTTAAGGTTTTCACATCTATCTGTCAAGTATCTGTCTCTTTATTAGATATGTTCTACCTATTATAGATAAATGCTTCCATGGTGGCTCAGACGGTAAAGAATCTGCCTGCAATGTGGGAGATTCGGGTTTGATCCCTGAGTTGGGAAAATCCCCTGAAGAAGGAATGGGAACTCACTCCAGTATTCTTACCTGGAAAATTCCATGGACAGAGGAGCCTGGCAGGCTACAGTCCACGGGGTCACAGAGTCAGACACAACTGAACCACTAAGCTGCAGCATTATAGATAGATAGATAAATAGATGATATATGCAATATATACAGTTTACCATCCCTCACCCCTGAGTCATTTTAAATCTGGTTCATCATTTTCATTCAGTCCACATTTAGAGGGTACCTGCGATATGCTCGCTGCTCTCCTGGACAAAAGACATAAACTAGACACAGCCCAGGCCCTGAGGAGCTCCCCACCTGTGTGACAAGGAGGTGACCAAGAAGTGGCTTCATGAGAGGGGAGGCAGGCAAGCCAGTGCAGACTGTGTAGGACGAGGGACGCCATCAGGAAGCGGCCCCCTTCACAGGCCAGAGGACCCGAGGCCAGCCTACTCCTCTCGGGGGCTCCCCCTCTCTTCTCCAAATGAGGACTAGATCAGGACTCCTGTGTCTTTGAATTTCATGGACCAATAAAATATCAAAACACCTAACTGAGGGAACCATACAGCTCATCAGCATGGTATTCCACTGAGTAAGAAACGTAAAAGGAAACGAAAAACCAGGGAGGCAACTACCATCTGCCATCACCATTATTTCCTGAAAAAAAGGATATTTTAACCCCCAAAGCAAGAAGGGCATAGTTTCAGAATGAAGGCTGATTTTTCAAATGGGATTCATTCACCCAATAAACAGCTCACTGTGCTGTCCTTGTCCTCATCTTGCCCAGCCCAGGTGAACTTTGCGGTGAACAGATGACCTGCAGCCACGTGTGACCCGCTGAAGCCGTGACCAGGTGGTCCAAGCCCAGCCAGAGACATGGTCAGGCTACTGCCGAAGGCATCTCTGGGACACTGTTGAGGGGCACCTGGGCCATAGCACTTCCTGGAACCCCTTTCTTTCTCCCATCCCTTACCCCTGCAGCTTCCAAACTCCCTGAAGTACAATTCCTCTCCCATTCTAGTCTTCAGGAGTCCAGCTTCAAAACCACAATAGCACAAACCATGAGGGTAACTCTAATGGGTCCTTCTAGCTCAGAGTGATCTGACCTGGGGCTGTCCAAGGCCACTGTCTCACCATCACTGCTCAGCCACCCCCTTTGCCCACACCTGCTTCTCTCCCCTCCCTTCCCCAGGGGTTGATCCCATGTGCTCCTTAATAAACATCCTGCACTCTAAAGTCAGAACCAGAGTAGCCTCCTGGGGTACCCAACCTGTGCCACTGCTCAGCCCATCCAAACAGAACTGATGGGCAGCAATCTCCTCCACTTCCTGGTGGAGGAAACTTCCCATACAAATCCTCGAGGACCAAACTGGAATCTGGACGTATGCAGAGGAGCTAAAGGAATTCAGAATGTTTTCCTGTCTTGAGAAAGACCGGCTTTCACGACCATTGTTTAGTGATGGACTCCGCAGGCCAGCTCTGCGCGCCCCTCTGTCCAGGGTGGCCCCCACCCTCTCCTTCTACGAGGCCACCAGTACATAGCTGGAAAGCTACAAGAGCGCATGATTTAAGGGGGAAATAAAACTCTTAGATTTAACAGCTCCAAAACATAATCCTCACGTAAACACTGGAGGTGGTGGGATGCTGGCGGGGAGGAGAAATGGGTACTGTTTGGGGCTTCTCTGATGGGTGACACGCATCGGTGTCCTATCCTTGCACTCTGCTTGTACCTGAAACTCAACAAATTCTGACAGCCTGGAGGAGGAGGCAGAACCACCAACAGAGTAGGTTGCCCCAGCTTACATCCTTATTTCTACACATTCTGCCTCCAAAACCCTGGTCAGGGAAGCATAAGACAAACAAGCCCCGAACTGGAGTGTCTGCGGCTCTCCTGCCAAAAGACATCAGAGGCAGAGGTCGTTCAGCAAAAGGCAGTTGTCCAAACAGAGGATGGTGGCCCAATCCAGACAGGGAACAGGCCTCCCTCTGCCCCATGGCCTGGCTGGGGTGGGAGCCCTTGTGTCCTAAGCTGACTCTGGGAGGGCAGGAGGCCCAGGGTCCTACAGTATACACACCCACGGGAAGAGTAGGGGTCCCCGGAAGCTGGCTGGAGTCCAAGGAGACAGCACACACTTGGCACAGCAGGGCTGCCCATGCTGGTGACTGAGAACCCTCCAAGCGTTAAGGAGGGACATGCCCTGCCCTCCTGAGGCTGCCGGGTCTTGATGGTCTACACCCCCACGGGCGTGCACAGGTGCACGGATGTGCATGCGCTTACACATGCCAGTCACATACACATACAGTCACTCAGACAGCAGCTTCAGGCAGTGCCCGACACATCACACAGTCAGCGCGCAAGACTGGAGTCTGTGGGCTGCCCCTCGGGGTTTTCTGGAGCTCACAGGAGAGGCGGTGAGCCCTGTCCTTGTCCTAAGACAGTGGTTCTCAAAGTGAGGTCCCTGGGCCAGCAGCATTAACATCACCCGAGCACGTGTTAGACATGCTTTGCGTTCCGTCTTGGTCACAGAGCCCTGAGCAGGCCCGGGGGCCTCCCACAGGGCTGTGACTCCTTGTCACACCTTTTACATGTCAGCTCCTGTGCTAAGCAGACTTAATATACACTATCTCATTTAAAACTCACCAATACACTGTGAGATGCACACTGTATTGTTCCTATTTTTTCAGATGGGGAAGCTGAAGTTCGGAAAGGTTTAGGAGTCCTTGCCTGGAGTCCCCGAGGCTCCCAAGCCCGTGCCCCTAGTCACATTCTAGATGAAGCTCCGGCCCCGCTGAATGTAAACACCCTACTGAGGACTGTGCCCTCCATGCCAGGCCCCACCCCTGCCACCCCCTCAACTTTCCCTGGGTCTCTCCCTGCCTCAGCAGCCAGTCCTAAATCTTTCCTCAAGAGATGAAGCCTGGCCATCCATGCAGGAGGTGGGACAAAGGGCGGAGGCAAAGCCCCAGCTCGTGAGAAGACAGCACCTCTGCCAAGGCCCTCGCCGCCCTGCACCACACGGCCCCGCCCGGAGAGTAGCGGGACGGCCTCCCCGCCTGCACCCCAGCGCCTGGAGAGACAGCCTGCTGCACAACTGACCTGCGAGACCCAAACAGCTGCTTTGCACACATCTGATCCCTAATGTCTCCTGAACCACATTAGGAGGGACCTGGGTTCGAGTTTATCACCAGCTTACTACATGACCTGGGCTGGTCCCCACTTGGAATCTGTTTTTCCATTTCTCCAGTGAAGACGCAGGCTGATGATTTAGAAGGATGCTTCTTACTCTGAGACCACGTCTTGGATTCTAGATATCCACGTGACGTTGGAGAAGGCTGGCCAGGACATGGGAATCTGAAGTGCCTAGGACTCTGGACCCGGCTGTCTGCTCAGCCTAACTCATCTCTGTTTGAGACTTGGGAGTGACCCCCCAGCTCCCTGGGCGCACCTGGCTTGGCACCCACTCCTCCTGCTCCCCGCACTCAGAAAGGATTTGTGTGCTCCCACAGGGCACGAGGGCCTGGAGGGAGCCAAGGAGCCTTACCCCTTGTCCCAGACTCAGAGGCGGCCATGGGGGCCTGTGTCGTGATGACCGATATAAACATCTCGTCTGGCCTTGACAGCAACGCCACGGGCATCACAGCCTTCTCCATGCCCGGCTGGCAGCTGGCACTGTGGACCGCAGCCTACCTGGCCCTGGTGCTGGTGGCTGTGATGGGTAATGCCACAGTCATCTGGATCATTCTGGCCCATCAGAGGATGCGCACAGTCACCAACTACTTCATCGTCAACCTGGCCCTGGCCGACCTCTGCATGGCTGCCTTCAACGCTGCCTTCAACTTCGTCTACGCCAGCCACAACATCTGGTACTTTGGCCGTGCCTTCTGCTACTTCCAGAACCTCTTCCCCATCACAGCCATGTTCGTCAGTATCTACTCCATGACTGCCATTGCTGCTGACAGGCAAGAAGGGGCAGCGGGGTAGTGGGGCAGCTGGGGGGAGCCGGTTCACTGTGTTGGCTTCAGACAGGGCTGATACCACGTCCATAGTCACACAGCAAGTTAAGTGTAGAACCCAGGGAATTAATTGCCTCCTAACCTGTTCATGATCCTAAACTATGCATCTGGAATAGTTTCACAGAGGACTGTGGAGCTGAGACGAGAAAGGATAAGGTTAGACACGAGAAAGAACTTTGCCCTAGATGGCTGTTCAAGGCTTTAGGGGAAGAACAGTGTTTTAGGGACCTTCTGGAGTGTTCTTCTCTGGAGTTGACTTTTGTTTTGGATTCTTTCTTTTACAAGGAAATTGCTTATTTTGTTTCCTATTCCTAGATAGATTATGTGAGGGGAAAATTAAACACTGCATGCAGTTACCACATAATTACGATGGGGCCAATTACCTCCCAGGTGCTGTATCTCCGGGGCTGCAGACCAAGCCTCTGGAGGGGTTGGGGGGCAGGAGGGTGGAGGAGTGATCAATCGGCAGGTCTGAGTCACCTAAGACTTCTTCATTCACTCAGTAAGTATCTGAGGCACTGTCTCAGGCACTGGGGAATATACACCAGTGGGAAAAGCATGGCCTCATGGAACTTCCACCTTAAAGCTCAGGTTGGGGGGTGGGTAGTATGGGCTGTAGAGGGCAGGGTGGAAGCCAGGAGTCCAGACAGGCAGGAGGCGGTTGACTAGTAACTCAGGGGAGGGAAGATGGTGGCTCAGGTCAGGATGGTAATAATGGAGACTCGTCCATCCATTTCTTCATTCATTCTTATGTTCAGTGCCCACTATGTACAGATACTGTTCTGCACATTCAGGCAAAAACAGATAAAGATGCCTGCCCTGGTGAAAATTTAAATAGAAACACAAGACTAAATAAATTATGCATTGTATTTTGAGGTCATGAGGGCTATGGGAAAATATTAGAAAGGGGATAGGGGATTCGAGGTGCTAGGGTTTGTGTTTTGGGGTGGGGCAGGTAGTATATCAGGATGTCAGGATGTCAGGATCAGCGAAAGGGTGGGATTTGAGCTTTGTCTTATCGTCCTGGCCATGTCTGAAGGTTCAGATTAATCCCAGGGAGGAAGGTTGGGGGGGTCGTCTAGGACCAAGGTCATTTCTGCATACGTAGAGCACTTTCTCCACTGCAGACAGCTGGTGGGCAACTGCTTGGGCTTTGTGCAGAAGACCTTCGGGCTGTTAAGAGTTTCTGAACAGGAGAGGCTGGGCTGCTGAGGAACTCGGCAGGGCGGAGCTGCAGGACAATGCCCCAGATGGACTTCTGGTGTGGCCACACTGCCCTCTTGTGGCCTTCTGAGAGCATGTCCACGCTCAGAAGGAGGTGATGAGGTGGACAGAGGTTTAGGGTGCTAGTGTGCCATGTGTCGACAAGACCGTCACCAGCCCGGCAGCTCTCTGCAGGTCACCAGCGGGGTGCGGGGAATAGGCTGGAGAGTGTGCGCCTGGACTGGGAAGAGGAGGTGCAGGCTGGTCTGATGGGAGTGCACCCACGACTCACACCGCCCTCTGCTCACAGGTACATGGCCATCGTCCACCCCTTCCAGCCCCGGCTTTCAGCTCCTGGCACCAGAGCGGTCATTGCTGGCATCTGGCTGGTGGCCCTGGCCCTCGCCTTCCCCCAGTGCTTCTACTCCACCATCACCATGGATGAGGGCGCCACCAAGTGCGTGGTGGCCTGGCCTGAAGACAGCGGTGGCAAGATGCTCCTTCTGTAAGGCCTGGGGGTGAGGGAACATGGTGTGTGTGCATGCACCTGTGTGTGCGTGCATGCACATTCATGGTGTACACATGTGCAGTGTGTAAGTGTGAGTGCACAGGTATCTGTGAGTGGACGGGGGATAATGTGAGCACTGCTGCTGCTAAGTCGCTTCAGTCGTGTCCGACTCTGTGTGATCCCTTAGATGGCAGCCCACCAGGCTCCTTTGTCTCTGGGATTCTCCAGGCAAGAACACTGGAGTGGGTTGCCATTTCCTTCTCCAGTGCATGAAAGTGAAAAGTGAAAGTGAAGTCGCTCAGTCGTGTCCGACTCTTGGCGACCCCATAGACTGTAGGTAGGCTCCTCAGTCCATGGGATTTTCCAGGCAAGCGTACTGGAGTGGGTGCCATTGCCTTCTTCAATGTGAGCACCGTATCAACTCAAAGTGACACTTAGCACTCAGTAAACGTCAGGTCTGGTCTAAGCACTTTACACACATGAACTCATTTAATTCTCATAACAGTATGAGTATGTATTATTATTATTTCCATTTCTCAGATGAGGAAACCAAAGCACTAAAAAAAAAACTAAGGGCCTAGGACCACACAGCTATTAAGTGGTAAATCAAGGATTTAAATCCAGGCAGTCCTGCTTCAGAGCCCAGTCTCTGCTCCTCGTCTCCTTGCCTGCTCCACAGTAGGATAGATGGGGGTCAGGGTGTCTAGGAGGCGCCAGACATTTTGTAATTAGAAAGTCGAATTCTAAACTCAGGTTTTAGGGAAGGTATTTAGGGAAGAACCCATCTGCTCTCCTCTCTCCAGGTGGCAGCCCCTCTTGAAAGGGGCCCAGAAAGGCTGGCACACGTGGAGGAGAGAAGTGGCTTGGGAACACCTCAGTTTTCCTAGAAGAAGGTCACATGACAGGGCCAGGGGTCTTGGGTCCATCCACCAAATGCTCCTGCCTGGGTCTTGTTGGAGCGTGACTGCAGCACCACTCAGAAACCAGAAGGGGCAGCATGCATGTCCTTTACCCCAAAGGAAATAAAAGGGCCTCAGCACAGCCCTGGGTGTCCGCCATGGGGACTGGATGAGCACCATCAGCAGTGTTCCAGGCCACTTGCTCACAGCAGAAAGTGTGTCTGCTGATGTGAGCCGTGTTCCCAACAATGCTCACAGTCAGGAAGAGGTGATTCGATAGCTTGAACAGTGTGGCCCGTCTTCACTGCCCCATTCCCTGGTAGGGATGCTGGTGCAGGATAGAAACACATCAACTCCAGGAAATCTTTGTAGACAGACAGATGCAGATATAGATGATATACATAATCTAATACATGTGTATATACACACATATAATGCATGATTCTGGAAGAAAATATTCCAAATCGTTAACAGTGGCGCGGGTGGGATATGTAATTTTACTTCCTCCTTTGTGCTTAATGGGGCTTCCCTGGTAGCTCAGGGAGTGAAGAATCTGCCTGCAATGCAGGAGACCCCAGTTCGATTCCTGAGTTGGGAAGATCCCCTGGAGACAGGAAAGGCTACCCACTCCAGTATTCTGGCCTAGAGAATTCCATGGACTGTACAGTCCATACGGTCGCAAAGGGTCAGACACGACTGAGCCACTTTCACTTGTGCTTAATGTCATTATAAATTTTAAACAAATGTATTGGTTAACTTTTTCATTTCTATTTATTTCCTCGTTTGATAACTTGTCTGCCACTTGGAAGGACTCAGAGCTTACACTGGTGTCCCTTTTGCGGCAGGGGAAGCCCTCACTGGGCATATATGCTAGTCGGTTTGCCTTAAAAAAAAAAAAAAAAAAAAAATTAAACCAAGGTCTTGGGAGGCGGCCCCGGGGTGGCCTGTCAGGAAAACTCAGGGGCACTGCAAGGTCCTGGGGACTGAGCTCTGGCAGTCGCCAGGTGCCCAGGCCCTTGACTCTCCCTCCAGGTACCATCTCGTAGTGATCGCCCTCATTTACTTCCTGCCTCTCGTGGTGATGTTCGTCACCTACAGTGTCATCGGACTCACGCTCTGGAGACGCTCTGTCCCGGGGCACCAGGCTCATGGTGCCAACTTGCGCCACCTGCAGGCCAAGAAGAAGGTGAACTCCGGGGGCGGAGGGGGCGGGGTCAGGGCGGGGCCGGAAGTTTGGCCACGCCTCGGCATCGGCTATTCCGGGCCCACCCGCGAAAGGGCGCCACGGAGGGTAGACTCCGCCTGTACCTTGCGTTTGTCCCAAGTTTCTGGCCAGAGCCTTCATTCCTGCTTCCCCAGGCCGGCCGCCTTGCCTTTGGTCTTTGGGTTGTGACAGACACAGATTGCAGCGAGTGGGGGTCTTGCGGACCCATAGCTGGCAGGGTCTCTCCAAAGGATGGGGTTAGGAGCGAGAGCTCATCCACTCTCCAGGGAGGGGAGCTGCTTTGCTCAAAGAACGATCCAGGACGCCTTTTAGAGAAGGTGGCATTGAACTGGGCTTTGAGGAGTGAGAACTAAGAAGGAAAGACAGCAGTGTGAGCCTAGAGACCAGCCTGAGCAAAAGCCCTCAGGTAGAGGGCCCAGGAGTGCCTGGGTAGCAGGTGTTCTGGGGGACCTGATTATTGAGGGCTTCTCAGGCTGGCATGAGGGGTGCCCCACCCTCACCCTCAGGAAGACTGGTGGGTCTTGGGGCATCCGGGCTGCGGAGTGACCGGAGTGTCTCCTGGCCCAGTTCGTGAAGACCATGGTGCTGGTGGTGGTGACATTTGCCATCTGCTGGCTGCCCTACCACCTCTACTTCATGCTGGGCACCTTCCAGGAGGACATCTACTGCCACAAGTTCATCCAGCAGGTCTACCTGGCGCTCTTCTGGCTGGCCATGAGCTCCACCATGTACAATCCCATCATCTACTGCTGCCTCAACCACAGGTGAGCCCTCACCCCAGCCCCTCTCCTCAGCCTGGCTCCATCCGGAGCCCCCTGCACAGCTTCACCCACCCCCATGGGATTGCCATCCTCACAGGGATCCCCCAGCATAATCCTCGCTTGAGCCCCACCCCCTCCCCAAAGCTCTGCCCAATGCCCAGGCCACAGCTTTCACGTCCGGCTGCTCCTGCTCTTTCTTCTGGGGGCTGCACCTGGGACAAGGAGAAGAGAGGAGGGAGGGACAGAGAGACGGAGGGAGGGGCAGAGAGGCAGAAGGACAGCCAGAGAGGGAGGAAGGAAGGAGCCAGGTAAAGGAGGGAGGGACTTGGCTACTTCCCTAGTGGTCCAGTGGTTAAGACTTTGCCTGCCAATGCAGGGGGTGTGGGTTTGATCCCTGGTTGGGGAGCTAAGATCACACGTGCCTATCAGCCAAAAAAAAAAACCAAAATATAAAGCAATATTGTAAGAAATTCAATAAAGACAAAAGAAACAACAACAAGAAGGAGGGAGGTACTGATGTTTTTAAGAGCTTTCTACATTGAGGAGGCACTGAGGACTGTCTGTAGGCGAGAACAGTGCCGGCCACAGCGAATGAAACACAGCCTGAGGGCTGGGGCCGTGGCTGGAGGGGAAACGGGTTGCTCCCTGGAAGATCACAGGAGGGGCTTTCAGAGGCGCTAGGAAATGGCCTTGGCAGAGACTGCCAGGGAGGAAGGAGCCCAGTTCTCACTCCCTGCTGCTCTCGTACCTCTAGAGAAGTGGAGTCTCACTGAGGGACTGGCATGTGCTCTGGAGCATGTGCACAGGTGTGAGATGCTGGGCCAGGCGGAAGCCCCAGTGCCCAGGAGTCCTTGTAGAGCAGGCCACTCAGCCTCAGGATGGTGGGGCCAGGTGAGAGTCGGTGAGAGGTGAACTCTGAGTCCTGGCCTTAACAAGGCAGTGATGTGGGTGACATTGACCTTGGGCATCTTTTATCACCTCTCTGCACAGATATCCAGACCATTCATAAGGCCAATAGAGCCTTTGTTGCTCAGACATCCTACCCACCTGGGACAGGCCAGAAGGAAGTGAGAGACTGACTTTTATCTTTTGAATGTTTAATAGGCATCAGAACCCTCCATTGTCTCCTGACAGGCAAGTATACCCCATGGACTGTAGCCTACCAGGCTCCTCTGTCCATGGAATTCTCCAGGCAGGAATACTGGAGTGGGTTGCCATTCCCTTCTCCAGGCAGATTCATTGCAGGCAGATTCTTTACCATCTGAGCCACCAGGGCTACCCATGTAATGGGATGGAGGTATTTTCCCCATTTTACAGATAAAGAAACTGAGTCTCAGAAAGGAAAACTCTCCTAAATTCATACAAGATTTCCATGTGTTTCCAAGGTCTGTAATCTCATCCCCACATCACACATTTTTCTCCCATGCAGTTGTAGAAGTGAGAACTTAGAGACAGGGACTGTCACAGCAGGGAGGGCCCCCAGCCTTCTGTGTTTATGCACTGGTACCCAATGATACAGTCCATGGAAGTCAACACCCCAGGGCTCTATGAGTTCCTGAAACAACCTCTGATCGTTCAGGATTTGAAGACACCAGCTCTGCAGTAGGACTGTTCCTCCTGGTGCAATCTTCTTTTCTCTAGAAAACAATCTCCAGTGGCTTTGTGTGCCAGCTCTGTTCCAGGCCCTATGGGATACGCTGGTGAACAAAAACAGTGATCCCTTTCCTCAGGGAGCTGACCTTCTAGGGGGAGCAGGTGGAGATAGACAATAAGCAAAGCTAATGAGTCAGTGAGTCACAGTGTATATTAGGTGATAAATCCTATAGAAAAAAGAACTGGGTAAGGGAGGACAGGAAGTAATGAGGGAAGTAATGGGCATAAAGGTTGCAATTTTACAGGATGGTCAGGGTAGGGTTACTGAGGGGCCCTTTGAGCAGATTTGAGGACTGAATGGGCCCTGGTAGCTGTCTGGATAAGAGTTCCAGGCAGAGGGAACACCCAAGGTAAGGGGGAGAAGCCGAGAGAGGATTAGGCAGTTGCAGTAATCCCACCAGGCAAGAGATGGTGGGTTTAGATGCATGAGAAGTGGTCAGAATCTGCAGATTGCTAAGGTAGAGTCAACAGAATTCGATGGAGAGGAAGTCAAGGATGACTCCAGGTTCTCGGGTGGTCAGTTATCAGGAGCTGAGATGAGGACGACTGTCAGGGGTATGGGGGGAAGAGGATAGGGAGCTCAGGTTGGGATATGCTGAGGGTAGGTATAAGGGACAGTGGCCATGAAGCTCCCATAATAAAGCTGTTCATTGGGCTGCACCGTGGACTCTCTAGAGCTACAGGGGGAGGAACCAACGTCAGGTCCGTGCTTCTGCAACACAGAAGCTTGCGTCTCCTGGGAACAGACCACCCAGTTGTCTGCCTCTCTCTGCACCACACAGAGCCTCATCTATTTCTGCTCCTAACGGGACAGTGTCTACCTTCTGCCGGCTCTGTCTCACTTCTTCCACTCACTCTCTCCTTCCTCTGATCTCTCATTTACGTGGGGACCCTCTGTGCTGCCATGGGGAAGCTCACTTATTCTTTAAGCAAATGTCCCCAGACTTAGTAGTTCCATGGGCATAATTCCTTTCAAAGCAGTCCCCTTGGAGAGCATCCTTATTCCAGCCAACACTGCCAAAGCCCCAATTTCTTAAGATTCCTCTTTGCATACGCCTTTAGAAGCCAATTAACAAATCAAACAAGAAAATCTGTTGTGTTATAATTGTACTTGGTTTGTTTTTGTTTGTTTGTAATAACAAATGGTCTTGTCCAGCTTAATCCCCCACTTCAAACTTGGACTTGGCTCCAGATTACTTCTGGCTGTTTCCAAAATCCCAACCCACTAAAGAACGTGTCTCTGAGCTCTTTTTTTTTTTTTAATTCTTTATTTTATTTTTGGCTGCCCCGGGGTTTTTTTGCTGTGCGCCGGCTTTTCTCTAGGGGCGGTGTGCAGGCATCTCATTTCAGGGGCTTCTCTTGTTGTGGAGCGCCGGCTCTAGGGCGCTCGGGATTCAGTAGTTGTGGTCACGGGCTTAGCTGCACGGGCATGTGAGGTCTTAGTTCCTGGACCAGGGATCGAATCCTCGTCCCCTGCATTGGCAGGAGGATTCTCAACCACTGGACCACCAGAGAAGTCCTCCGGAGACCCTGAGCGCTTATGAGTGAATTTCCGAAGCAACGTTCCTCTGGAGGGGAGATCGGCTTCGGGAGGTGGGGCAGCCACAGGCCAGTTCCCATAACTTGGCCTCACTCCATTTCTCAAGATGACCCTCCACCCCTCAGGTTTCGCTCTGGATTCCGGCTTGCTTTCCGTTGCTGTCCATGGGTCACGCCAACCGAGGAGGACAAGATGGAGCTGACCCACACTCCATCCCTCTCCACGAGGGTCAACAGGTGTCACACTAAAGAGATTTTTTTCATGTCTGGGGATCTGGCCCCCTCTGAGGCGGTCAACGGGCAGGCTGAAAGCCCCCAGGCTGGAGTGTCTACTGAACCCTGAAGCCTAGTGCCTGGCTGCAGGGAGAGGCTCCGCACCCTTGAGAAGTAGCCAGTCGAAAGGACCACATCTGAAACTTTGGCCCATGCCTCACCCTTCAGTACATCCATGGGAAGACGAGGCGGGGCCAGGAACTCTGCAGTGGGTACTACCTCTCCCAGCTAGCCCTTCAGACAGTGCTTCAGGGATCCAATAATTCAAAGACAGGGTGAGCTAACACTTATCTAATCCAGGAGTTGCAAGGTCAAATGCCTTCCTGGGGCATGCAACATAATGAGTAAATTGAACCCAGTATGAAAGAAAAATTGTAGATATATTGATAAAAGATAACTGGCTTCCAGTGTTGGGGCAATAGGGAATGGTGGGGACTGTGGCAAACTGGAAGGCATAGGAATCCAAAGGGGACAGTAGCTGATCAGCTCTGGGCAAATGCTGCCATGCGACTGATCCTCTGCATCTTTCAAGAGAAGCCAGAAATCCAAATTTGTGAAACTTAACTTCCAGAATTGTTAAATTTAGCTCACATTTTTATACATGTTGTATGAACCAAACAAAACACACCCGTGGGCAGTACTCAACCAGGACACTGATTTATTATCAGGATAAAGACACAAGGAAAGAAGCTTCTTAATTTTGCAAAGCCCCTAACCTGTGAGCCAATCCAGGGCTTCTCTGCTTTAGCATCTAAGAAACCAGTTCCACCCCAGGGGAGTTGGTGGTTAAGGGTCAAAGGGAGCCTCAGCTGGGTGGTCTCAAGACAATGACCTTCACGTTGCCTTCCTCTTTCAGTTGCAAAGCTACTTTGCAGGGAGGCTGAGGATGATGGGAGGGATGCCTATACATCAGCAAGCCCAATACATGTTAAGTGCTTCATAAACAGTGTGTGTGCTCAGTCACTATGTCATGTCCAACTCTTTGTGACCCCATGGACTGTAGCCCACCAGGCTCCTGTCCATGGGATTCTCCAGGCAAGAATACTGGAGTGGGTTGCCGTGTCTTCCTCCAGGGGATCTTCCCGACCCAGGGATCAAACCTGTGTCTCCTGCATTGACAGGCAGATTCTTTACCACTGAGTCACCTGGGAAGCCCTCATAAACAGCAGCCGTGACTTTCATTACTACCATGGCAGCCGTCTGACATGAATGCCTCTGCAAGTCAGCAACACAGCCGTCACCCTTACTTCTGCTCAAGAGGCTGGCAGGCAGAGAACACCAGCCGTCCCATCCCCTAGAAAGCTCCAGGCCCAGCCGGGTCCACACCTCACTCTGCCTGCTGACTCACCCTTCCTGCCTTGGGCCCTTCCAGAAGAAGCACATAATGCTGTAAACACACACCTAGAGTTTAATGTTACCTGTGTTCTCCATAAAATCACTGTGCCATAGGCGCTGGCAGTGCCAATAAAGGGACCCTGGTCTCACCAAACCAAGTGAACATGCAGTCGGTCCTGGGGAAGACCACGCAGAGGTGTGCCCATGGCCGGGGAGACTCATGTGGCACTGCAGTCACAGGGCACCAGAATGTGGGCTAATGTGGGGTCCGTTGACCTGGGGGGAGGAATCCAAAATGGCAGCCACAGAGCGGAACAACACTCTCCAGGCTGAGGTGGGGCAGGGATGGAAGGGCTGGACAAGGGCCAGTTTCCCATAGAAGGGGTTAGTTTTCAAAGGGGGTGTGTGTGAGGTGGGCCGCGGGGGGAGAGCACCACAACCCTGCTACCCAGGGCTGCTGCAAGGCTTCACCTACTCGGGGCAGGGCGTCTCTTCATCTGTTCGCCTGGAGTTGGCAGACAGGATGATGAAGGCAGGACCTGCTCGGGAACAGTGGGAGCGGCGGGGGCCAGTGTTGCCCCGTCCTCTCGGGAAACCCAAACAGCCCCTGCAAGCCAAGCTTCTACTTTGTTCCAGCTACAGGTGAGGAAGGCAGGCTATTGGAAGACAGAAGCCTTTACCTTCTGAAAGAGGTCGAGGTGGGGGTGCAGGAATCCCTCCCCAAGGCAGGCCCCTGGGGCTGCAGCAGGGAGCCTGGAGGGCAGGTGCCAGAAGACACGGGGAGAGCACAGAAGACCTTGAGCCAAAAGAAGGCTGCAGGCTGAAGAACACAGCCTTCAGTTCAAACTCTGCCCCCGACCCAGAAGGCCACAAAACCCCCCAGGGTTTGGTTTTTGCCACATCCCCCAATATCCTCCCCACTCCCCAGTCATTAAGCATCACTCGGGTCTTTGAATTGGTACAAAGTTTACTAGGTCATACAACATGGCTCACAAAAGCGATGGGTAATTCCAATGAGCGTACTGTTTCTTGATTGGTTCCTTTTACCCGAATGGAGACAAGACACTTTCCCGCAGGACTGCCCACCTCCCCTCCCCAAGACAGACAGAAAGCAAGACTGTCACAATGTGGCTATGACCAGTTCCACGGACACATAATTCAGTGGCATTGCCATGCCCAGATGGGACACCAGACAGCAGCGGGTGCGGCGCCGGGAGGACGCGGCGGCCACTGCACCCATGGGAGGAGAAGTCCCGGCAGTGTCTGCTGGTGATAATACATTGCACGTGGGGGATGGGTCCCCAGGGACGGGCAGCGGAGGCCCTTAAGGCCTGTCAGATGGTGTGACTTTTCATCTTGGGCCAATAAATAACGGTTGGACGAATGCATAAATTAGAAATGGACGCCACTAAACTTCACACGTGGGGAACATACGACCGGGTTGAAATCAAATCATGCAGAGTGGTAGGGCAGGTGAGGAGGGACCTGGAGGGCAGGGAGATTATCAACAGCACACACTCTATTTTGTACCCTACGTTACGCGCCGTTAGTGGGCTTCTGGTTTCCTCCCTGCGGTGGTGCAGGCGGGTTCTGGCGCCGGAGTCTCCCAGCACAGCTCGCTGGGCAAAATAAGGGGTCGCTGCTTGAAGAGAGAAGTGCTGGAAGGGCAGCAGGCTGGGGGTCAGGGCTCTTAGCTGCTCATTTCTTGCCGGAGCCGAACGCCCACTGCTGTAATGAGGGCGGCTCCCTTGCCGCTGCCGTCTTCAGATAAGAGGAAGGACACGTTACACTTTGGTGACAGTTCCTTCACGGTTTGGTGCATGATTCTGGAGAAGCTGAAAAGGACAAAAGATAGAGATGGGTTGGTAGAGGAATAGGAGAGATGCAGGACCCACCTGAAGATGCTGAGGCAGCCAAAGGGAAGGAGGGACGTGAGAGGGGTGGGGTTGCTCTGAAGCAGCGGAGACTTATTGAGAATGGCTGGGAGGAAAGCAGGTTTCCTGCCAACCTAATTACAATTTGCAGCAGGGAGGCACGACGGAGAATCCAAAATGAGCTCCTCTGGACAACTTCTGAGGGCAATGGCATGAGTAACACACCCAGACAGCTCCCGTCCTCAGAGCCTGAGGATCTGAGAGGACCAAAATCCAAGAGGGTGTTGAGACCTGGGCGTGGACCACTGAGGCGCGCCAGACCAGGTCAGCTGTTCAGCTCAGCAGGCTTCATGGAAACAAACATCACCCATCCCTAGCTTGCAGCCCTCTGAGACCCCAGCCCATCAGCACCTGAAGCTGAGAGGGAGCCTTCCTTCCCACCCCCAAGTGAAGCATAATCTCTAAATGAGAAGTGTCTCTGGGTTCTTGCATTTTGTACTGCAAATGAGATAGGGCCAGGCTGAGAATGCTCAGGGCAGCGGGGCTCCTAGAGGTAATACTGCTTGCCCTCTGCTGAGTATCTCCTAGGTGTCCCACACTTGATATATGTAATGTCCAGTCTGCCAATGGTTATTATCCCACAAAGAGGAGACTTGACAGAGATGAAGCAATTGAGCACAGCTTCTAAAGGGTGCTGTCAGGATTAAATCCAAGCCTGTCCACGCTGGGCTCCAAAGACTAGCTCTAAACACAGTGACAAGGAGTACAGTGACAACGGTGAAGAAACAGCTGGGGATGGAGCCAGACAGCCTGTTCCATCCCAAGCCACGGCCGTGAGGTAAGCAGGCACCATCCATGCTGAGTCGGGTATGCCTGCTTTAAAGTAGGGTGACATTATGGCTGGTTTACTTGGGAACGGTCCCAGTGTAATTATTAGTAGCCCTCTCTCGGCTGGCCAAAGTACCTCTGTTTCAACAATAATACGGTCACTCCATAAGAGCCCAGCTTTGAGACATAAGGCGGGTCAAACAGCAGATGGGCCCACCCCTTCTCCTCCAGCATGGGATGTGGGACACCGGGCCTAAAGGAGGTTGATCCCGCCCGCCTCCGTGCTCCAAGCCCAGGGCCACGATTGCTCCTGCCTTCCAAGGCTTCTGACAGACTGATGTAGCAGATGAACAAGACAGTGGGGCCTCTCCCTTTTCTTCACTCCCTCTCCCGGCTTCTGAAAAACAGCTTCTCCACCGGCTGATGGGTAAGCCCGCGCCCACCCTGCTTTCCTGCTCCCCGCCCAGGAGGAAGGGCCCGGGAGGAGCAGCAAGCAGGAAATGTCAGGACCACAGGGTGAACTGGCCAAGTGAAGCCACTTCTCCTCCCTGTGCCCCCTTCCTCGTGCCAAACGAGCCCTGCCCCGACCGCACACCCTGCAGGCCGGCTGGGTTCCTGGTGAGGAATTTTACTGGGGGGCGGGAAATCACATCCTGATGTCCCGGAACCAAAAGGGGCCTCGCCCACGCGCCCACCCCCAATGGAAGCCCCACTCACTGCGGATGAAGCTTGTAGAGCGTGCCGTCCACGCCCACAGTCACGTTGAGGCGGTCCAGCCCCCTGTTTTCGCGGATCTTATCCACCACAGCAGCCATGCCTGCGCCACACAGCTGCGCCGCCCTCTTGGACACCACCCCACACACGGTCTTCACGAGGATACTGTCGTCGCAGGTGCTGTTCAGACCCAGCTGCTGGAGGATGGCCCGGACCTGCAGTAGCGCTAATCGGTCGCTGTGGGGGCGAAAGTCAGGAGGCCGGATGAAAGGGAACCCGCTGGAGAGCAGCAGGGGCCATCCCCAAATCACCAAGCTTATCCGTGAAAAGGGTCATGGGGTTTTCTCTTCCCTTCAAAATAATATATATTTTAAAAATGACCCTCCAAGTATTACAAGTCAAGTTGTAGAAAAACTGGCAACTCTAGAAAAATTAAAATTGGAAAATTAAACCTCTACAACCCCAACACTGGGGAAAACACTATTAAGGTTTAAATATATTACCTTCCAATCTAGTTTTCTTGACTATCATTAAACTGTGTTTGTTCTGTATGTAAATAGGCTTGTCATTTATTTATGTTTAAATTTTTATTTTATACTGGAGTATAGTTGATTAATTGGCTTCCCTTGTGGCTCAGCTGGTAAAGAATCCACCTGCAATGCAGGAAACCTGGGTTCGATCCCTGGATTGGGAAGATCCCCTGGTGAAGGGGATCCCACTCCAGCATTCTGGCCTGGAGAATTCCATGGACTGGACAGTCCATGGGGTCTCAAAGGGTCAGACATGACTGGGTGGCTTTCACTTTCACAGAGTTGATTAATAATATTGTGGACTTGCCCTTTATATATGGTTTTCTTTCTTGCTTTTTTCTTCATTTATCTGAGGGAGTTCCTACCTCCTTATCCAAGACCGGCACTGAAAAAGGCTGCCATAGTATTCCATTCTGGGAATGACCATAATTTATTTAGAGAAATTTAACTTGAAAATTTTTGCTACCAAAAAGTAACACTCTGATGACATTCCTGTTTATAAGTCTTTGTGTGCAACTCAGATTTTACCTTTAGGATACATTTCTGGGTCGAAGGGCTTTTGACCCAGAAGGCAAGTGCCTTTCTGAAAGCTGACTCTTGGTCTCCTGGGATATTTGTCTCCTCATGAAATTGAAAGAGTTGACCATGAAACAATGATGATGACGACAACAGTGACAAGAGCGGTGAGCCTTCTTTGAGGACCCACTATGTGACAGGTGTTTACATACATCACTTCATTCCTCTTCCTAACAGCCAACTGATCCACATTTGACTGTTCCCATTTTAAAGATGTGGCAGTTGAGGCAGAGCTCACAGCCAGTGACGTAGAGCAGGTCTCAGGGCCAGAACTACCGAAGCTCTTGCCCACCGTGCCATACTCGGTATCTTGTCATATAGAATGCAGATGTTTTCTTTGGTTTCCTGTTTTGTCTTTTAAGCTCGAGGACTGATATTGTTTTTAACTTACAGAAACCATGCAGCTAAAATTTGCAATTTTCTCTTTATTATTTCTCCCTTTGATATGACACGTGAAAAGACCTTCCCCAGCACTTCACACCCATCAGGATGGCTCTTATTAAAAGAAATAAAAACAGAAAATAAAATATTGTTGACGAGGATATAAAGTTGGAGCCCTTGTATATACTGTTGGTGGGATGTAAAATGGTACAGCCACTGTGGAAGAGTATAGCAGTTCCTCCGAGTAAATAAATAAAATAATTACGTGATCCATCAATTCCACTTCTGAGTATACACCCAAAAGAATCGAAAGCCGGGATGTGATCATGTGTTTGCACACTCATGTTCATAGCAGCATTATGCACAACAGCCAAAAAGTGGAAGCAACCCAAGCGTCCATGGATGGATGAATGGATAAGCACAATGTGGTGTATACAATACAAGGAATTATTCATATTTGGCCTTAAAAAAGGAAATTCTGACACATGCTACAACTTGGACGAACCTTAAAGATACTATGCTAAGTGCAGTAAGCCAGATGTGAAAGGACAGATGCTGTGTGATCCCACTTACATGAAGTCACTAGAGTCAAAGTCATAGATAGAAGGCAGAGCAGTGGTTGCCAGGGGCTGGAGGGAGGGGGATATGAGAGTTAGTATTTAATGGGTACGAATTTCAGTTTGGGAAGACGAAAAAGTTCTGGAGATGGATGGTGTAGATGGTCAGACAACAAAGTGAAGGTATTTAATGCTGCTGAACTGTCCACTTCCAAAATGGTCACAATGATAAAGTTAACACTATGTGTATCTACCACAATAAAAAGGGCTTCCCTTGTGGCTCAGCTGGTAAAGAATCTGCCAGCAATGCAGGAGACCTGGGTTTGATCCCTGCGTTGGGAAGATCCCCTGGAGAAGGGAACAGCTACCCACTCCAGTACTCTGGCCTGGAGAATGCCATGGACGGATGGGAGTTGTAAAGAAGTCCACGGGGTCACAAAGAGTCAGACTCGACCGAGCGACTTTCACTTCACGGTGATAAAAAAGTATTAACAAGAAATATTCACTGCTACTTTCTTCTCCTTTTCTGGCTGCTATTTTCCACACTTGGCTCATGGGTGAACTGAGAATGAAGAGAGGTGGGAAACTTGGTCCCCTATCACGGCCCCTCCCTCTCCCGAGGCTGTGAAATGCCACCACTCTGGGTGCCTCCAAGGACGGGGCCTCGGGGCTGCTGTCTATAGCAGCAAGCACTTTACTGCGTGGGTTCTGGTGGACAATGAGTTTCCCCTGCAGGTTACAGACCCAGGCTTGGGGGACAGTGAGGAGCAGGCCCTGGCCCAGTGCTGCTATCATGACCATGCTAAAATGCAGGAGGCTTCTGCACAAGCGCTTCGCTGAGCACTTTCCTACTTTCTCCCACAGTTCACTGTGCAAGATGGCAATGCTGGAGATGAAATGTTCACTCCAGGTGAGAAAAGCAGGAGGAAGACAGAAGCAGCTTGCTGGGACACTGTGGGTGGTGAGCCCTGCATCCCAAGCTGCCTTTCAGAGGAGAAGAGGGTGAGGTCAGACCGATGGCACTTGGCTCTTTTGGACTCAGTGCTCCTTCAATTCAGATATCGGCAATGCACCTTTCCTATCTTGAAATGTAACCTACTTACACACAGGACGATTTCAAACAAATCAATATAATGCCCTAAAATACAGAATGAATAAAAGGGAATGATTTACAGTAAAATTATGGAACTTCAACATGCAACTGCTCAGGGTATACTACTCCAGAAAAGAAGAAAACCCTCACAAACGGCCAAGATGTCCCCTAGATTGCCTACCACCCCTATCACGGCCCCCTGGCCAGGTCCACCTGTGACTTGAAGGCCCTGCCCACTCACCTCTCGATCTGAGAGAGATACTTGGTCTGAAAGAGGCCCCGGGTCTTCAGCGGCTCAGAGATCTGCCCCCGGAAGAGGAAGCCCCTCTTGGCGAAGTCGATCAAGATGTTCCGGACAATCTCACCCAGGTACATACCGCTGATCATCTTCTCATACCTGGAATGAGAGGAGGGAGGCTGGGCATCTCTAGGAGGCCTCTGGTCTCGCAGTAACCATGGGCACCTTCCTGTGCCTCACAGGGATCACCACCCCACGCACCCAGCCCTGTGCTCCCTGGCAGAGGCAAAGTGCAAGACCAGGAAGGACTGAGGAATCCCCAGCCCTCCCAGGATACCTACCACCAGCACTGCTTCATTGCTAGATCATTCTCTTCCTCACCCGACTCCCTCCCTCTGCCTGGTGAAATCCCACTCAAGCTCCTAGCTCTCAGTTCAACCATCACTGCTCCAAGGGGTCTATCCTCCCCACGGTTCACCTGCCTGTCTCAGCTTCCAGGCACCCTCCCTTCTTCCCAACACATGCGGGTCCTCCGCCTCTCGGCATCCCTGCAGTGAAAGCCTCGAGGGGACGGAGTGTGAGTACCTTGCTCAGTTTTGTGTCCCAGGGCCTAGCACAACACAGTGCTGCTCTCTGAAGCGCTCAATACCTAACTGGAGAGCTCGCAAGCGGCTTAAAGGGATAGGACAACACGGAGAGTGTTTCCACTCGATTTTTGAAAGGTTTTGCCACAACCCAGAGTGCTGGTCAAGCACCCACAGAGTGACAAAGCCACACGGGCTGGAGGACCCAGGCAGCCACCACACCCCTGGGGGCCACTTGTTTTGGGGGCTTTTAATTCCTGCCCTCTCCATGCTCAAGGGCCTCAAGAAATGACAAGGGATTTAACTGCTTCCGTGCACACACCCCATATCTCAGGGTCCCTAAGCTGGGAAGACTCCCCTGGAATCTGTATACTCCAGATCTGGGGTGCTCCACAGAGAAAAAAAAAAAAACAAGAAATAGCACAATTATCCTCAATTCTCACCTAGTCTTTCTCATTCCATCAAGGAGACATCTCCTTGGTGTGGAACAGTTTGGTGCTGATATGGTTCTATCCCCTTCCAACCCCTACAGATCTCCCTTTTAACAAAGAGGGTCTTCCTGTAGAGCGTTTGGTGGGCACAGTAAGTAGGACAGAAATAACGCTCTTCTTCACTGTATCCATTTTATGGTAATACTGCTTTTTCCTCCCTTATTAAACTCAAGAATACAAGCTGATTTAAAGAAAAACATGCAGCCTAGGTGGTATTTGGAAAAGACGTGAATCTTGAGGTTAGCCGGAGAATCACTTATGTTTGAGAGGTACTACCCCAGCTCTTCGTTCTGCTTCTGGGGACGTGACTTAGACCACCCCATCTTGGCTGTGGCAGAGGATGGCTTGATCCCTGGGAGCCTGAAACAAGATTTGTCTCTTTGCTGGGAAGGGGGAACACTGCCACCTTGGGGAGGGTCCCTGAAACCCAGGCTGCAAAGCTCCAAATAGCCACTAGGTGTTGCAAGAGGTCTGCTGTGGGAAGGCTAAAGGGCGGCAGGCCTCAGCCTCACCCCTGACCTGGAGCCCCCTACTCCCATCCCCACCCCCACTGGCAACATCCTAACTTCCCTTGCCCATTAACAACTGCAAGTCAAGGGTGTTCTGCTTCCACTAAACAAGTGAGCAGCCTGCTGACCAAGAGGTTTCTATTAGTCTATGGGGAGGAATCATAGAGCAACAGCAAGACCAGAATGTTCCAGAATAAACATGGTCAGTGAGAGGACTGGTGTGACCACTGCCACCCTGTACCCAGAGGAGGCACCTGGACAGAACATCAACCTGGGCCATCCTGTACCACCTGCAGCTGCCACCCCTAAGTTCTCTGTTCTTGGGACAAAAGAAAAGGTCAGGAGTTAACCTGAGGGACCATAGTCTCCAGGCTCTGTGCAAAGCCCCCTCCCACTAGAAACTTCCTTCACTGTAACAGGCAGGGGACTTCCCCGGCAGTCCAGTGGTTAGGACTCCATGCTTTCACTGCAGGGGGCCCAGGTTCAATCCCTAGTCAGAGAACTAAGCTCCCACAGGCTACATGACTCAGCCAAAAAATAGACAAACACAGGCAGAAACACAGCCACGTACCCTGCACCCCCGCCCACCACTGTCCTGTCTCCTCTACCAGGTGGAATTACCTTTGCTTCCCAGAGTTTAGAGAAAACTCATCCACCAGTTTGTCATAGATTGTTCTGATATCATCCAGACACCCGTTGTCCCCAAAGGCCCCCCACTCCATGTTGATACACATTTGTCCCTGGTTTCCTTCTAGCGTCTCGACGTTTTTCATTTCCTCCATGTAGCAGGCATTGCTGCCAGTCCCTGAAATACATAAAGTGGGGAATGAATGGCCATGTCTCCATGCTTGGTGGGGAGGGGGATTGCAACTAGGCCTGGCGCTCCACCGGGGCACGCTTCTGAGATGAACATTTACTTTCCCAATGTCTTCCAGGAAAATCTCAAAATATCATGGGAAAGTTAGAGTGAAAACTGCCCAGAGCATTTGATTAACTCACTTTATACCAAGGCACCAATACTAAGAGCCTCAAACGTTCACCTGTCCCAGCAGGGCTGCTGCTGCTGCTGCTGCTAAGTCGCTTCAGTCGTGTCCTACTCTGTCCAACCCCATAGATGGCACCCCACCAAGCTCCTCCGTCCAGGGGATTTTCCAGCAAGAATACTGGAGTGGGTTGCCATTTCCTTCTCCACCAAGTAGGGCTATGCTTACTTTAATACAAGACGGTGTTAGAGCAAAGGGATGCATCTTAAAAGTGGTGGAGGTTCATGCAGCATTCAGATTGAAAGGGTATTTCTCCAATTCTCTTCCCCCACCCCCCCAACACACTGGCCACAGATACAAACACACACACACACACTATTGGGCTTCCCAGGGGGTAAAGAGCCTGCCTGCCAAAGCAGGAGATCAGTCAGGAAGATTCCCTGGAGGAGGGCATGGCAATCCACTCCAATATTCTTGCTCGGAGAATTCCTTGGGCAGAGAAGCCTGGCAGGCAACAGTCCATGGGGTCGCAAAGAGTAGGACACAACTGAAGCGACTTAGCACACATGCATATATTACTATTAATACATGGAGGTGTTGTCTACTATCCAGCCACACATATCCATATATCTTATCACACTTGGTCATGGACTCTGCCTGAATAAACTCTCCTGTGTGTTCTACAATGAGGCCTCTGGTTGGTTCACCGAAGGACAGCGTCCTGAGCATGTCCAGGGTGCATTTCTAAAGCAATGGTTCCTCACCATTTTGGTGTCACAGATCTCTTTGAAATTCTGATGATTCTTCTGAGAAAGGAACTTCCCTGGTGGTCAGGGGCTAAGATTCTGTGCTCCCAATGCAGGGGTCCAGGGTTCAATCCCTGGCCTGGGAACTGGTAGCACTAGTGGTAAAGAACCCTCCTGTCACTGCAGGAGACGTAAAAGATAGGGGTTTGATCTCTGGGTCAGGAAGATCTCCTGGAGGAGGAAATGGCAACCCACTCCAGTATTCTTGCCTGGAGAATCCCATGGACAGAGGAGCCTGGCAAAGAGTCGGACACAACTGAATCAACTTAGCACACACACACTCCTGAGAAAAGGGACATCTCCCCAGGTGTACCCATACACTGTATACACATAGTCTCACAAATGGCTTCCAGGGGCTCAGGAGCCTCTGATTTCCATCCCTGATGTCCCAGAACAGGGCTACTCAGAGTGTGGTCCCTTAAGGACTAGGGTTAGAACCCAAACTGTTTGCTGTTCTCATCCAGGAGGATTTAGGTCCAGATGCTGGGAGGAAGTGTTCTAAAACTTTCATAACAGTTTTAATTGCCAGATATCAAACTTGTGGTTGTTGGCTTTGTCTCAGCGAATGGATGGGAAATTTAAAAACCAACCAAGCAACCAAGGAGTCCCTCACATAGATATTTTTCTATATACCTGAATCCCCTGAGGAGTTGTTAAGGTGGATTTCCTGATTCAGGAGGTGAAGGGTGAGTCCCAAGACCCTGCATTTCTAATACACTCTTAGATGATGCTGATGTTGCTGGTCCATGGACCACAACAAGATTCACAAGGCCCTAGAGCACCATGGACCCATCCTGGGTGGGATGCAGAGGTAGATGGATTTTCAACATCATTAAGGGACACAAAGACACCCCTACCAACTAGACGAGTGGGCTCAGGTTGTTTTATGCCCTTTAAAGAAACAAGTAGAATTTGCAGATGCTTCTGACTGTATAACTATAAGCAGATAGGGTAGGGGGTCCCCGGAGAAATACAAACAGGCATGATTTTCTTAACATTAGTGAAGCCATGTTGGCCTAATGCATTTTGTGATCTAAGTTTGGCCACAATTCTTGCTCTGCAACAGGTCTCAGTAATAATGATCTTAAGGGACAAAAGAACAAACTATCATCAGGGAAGAGAAGTAATAATAGCAAAAAAAATAAAGCAGTTGTAAAGATTCCTAGTTCTGTTTCATGTTAAAGATTAGCCTGAAGCACTTTCCTGAGCTGTTTTGCAGACTTTTAAACCCCCTGCAGGCACTCAACTGCCAGATCATCATGTATGGATGTGAGAGTTGGATCATAAAGAAAGCTGAGCGCCAAAGAATTAGCGCTTTTGAACTGTGGTGTTGCAGAAGACTTGAAAGTCCCTGGGACTGCAGGAAGATCAAACCAGTCAATCCTAAAGGAAATCAGTCCTGGGTATTCATTGGAGCAACTGATGCTGAAGCTGAAGCTCCAGTACTTTGGCCACCTGATGCAAAGAACTAACTCATTAGAAAAGATCCTGATGCTGGGAAAGATTGAAGGCCGAAGGAGAAGGGGACGACAAAGGATGAGATGGCTGGATGGCATCCCTGACTCAATAGATATGAGTTTGAGCAATCTCCAAGAGAGATAATGAAGGGCAGGGAAACCTGGTGTGTTGCAGTCCAAGGGGTCGCAAAGAGTTGGACACAACTGAGCAACTGAACTGACTGAAGGGATGGTGATGTTGACCTTTCTGACCCTTGTGACTTAAATCAAATGAAGCCTGGACTCTGTCAACCTTTGCCCCAACTCTATACTGAATTCTCCTTCGCCCAAGCCCAAGGTATTTCATGAATGTGCAAGTACCCTTAGCTTAAAACTTCCCCAATTTTTCTGTTGTAGGAGACACTGCTTTGGGAAAGATCCCCAGTGTTCTCCTTCTGATCTTTGGTTTGGCTGTGTCTTTTGGCTCAATGCCCACCAAGAAGCCAACCCAGTTTTGGATTAACATCACTGGATTACTTTTGCTTTCTCAGTTCCCTTTCAACCAGAGGGTAAAATTGAGAGAAGAGGCCCAGAAATGGAAGGGGTACAAAGAAAACCAAAATATGCAAACCATACTTCTTGCTGGGGGAGTTCTGCGCAGAGATCAATTGATGGCAAAGAGTGGTTTGAAGGCAGCAGAACCCCTCCTACACCTCCCCCACACCCCTGCCCTTACATCTGTGGGTCTGACTCAGGCAGGAAGCAGAGAAAGTGCCGAGTCACTCTAGCTTTGCATTTCATACCTAAGGCCATTCATAAGCAGAAAGGGGAAGGGACCAGGAGAAAGCAAGCTTTGCAAAAGAAAGAAAGAAACAAAGCCCCAAAGTCAGGCCTCAACCAACCTTCCCCTGGAGCTGCTCCTCTTCTTTTAAATCTCCACTGAAGCCAAAAGTGGATTAATAAAAGAAAAGGTCTTCCTGGCACCAGGAAGGCAGCCTGCTGGGGTCTTCTCCCAATCGCCCAGGTCTACGCAGCAGGGTGCTAACCCTCTCTGCCCAGGGAGGTCTGCAGGTGTTGACTAAGAAACCGGGCCTTTTCTCAGCATTCCTGAGACTAGGAGCAGGATCAGTTAAACAAATGGTTTTCTTGCAACCTAAATAAAGATGCTTCTGGAATTCTGTGCTCTCAAGGCCCAGATCCTTACTTGGATTATAAAGGAACAAGCTGAAAAGCCAAAAGATAATCCTTCTGCCTATAACCAAGCAGGACCCTACGGGGCTTTCCCTGGACAGACCCTACTCCCACACTGTCTGCTTTAGCTCCTCTCTGAAGTGCCTAGATAATACGTCTGAAGAACATTCCCTGAGTTGTGTTACAGATGCCAAAACCCTCACCAAATGGAAGATACTTGCTGACCTTGGGCACACAGCCCACAGGCCTGCTGGAGCCAAAGGATTGATAATGTTAACCCCTGTGACACCACCCTGCTGCCTCACCTCAACCAGTCAGAGAACTGTGCACGAGCTGATCACATTCTGGGACTCCCTCCCTCATGTGGCCTTCTTAGGGACCCCATGAACTTTAGCCCACCAGGCTTCTTTATTTGTCCATAGGATTCTCCAGGCAAGAATCCTGGAGTGGGTTGCCATGTTCTCCTTCATAGGATCTTCCCAACCTAGGGATCAAACCCCAGTCTCCTGAAATGCAGGTGGGTTCTTTACCATCTGAGCCACCAGGGAAGCCCGTTAAAATGGCTTCGCTGAAACCAACTGGGGAGTTTAGACTTTTTGAACACTGACTGTCCTGGATTCCTTGTATGGCGCCTTACAATAAATGCTGTACTTTTATCCTATGCTAATAAACTACCTCTTTTTCTATCAAAAAAAAAGTGGTTTTTCCTTCACCATAAACCAGTGTTGGTGGATTGGCTTTACTGGGTGAGCGGACCCAGGTTTTGGCTCAGTAACGTGCCTCCCTCTTCAGCAGCTGGCGGGCCACTGCTGCTGAAGGCCAAATGGCATCCAGACTGCCCTCTGGCCCTTCTCTGCAGTCAGGAAAAGAGTAGGCTCTGCTTCTTTCCCAGCCACAGACCTGGCCCTGCAACACCTGCCCAAGTCCCTCATACAAGCCCTCTGAGTTGCCCTGCTGAGCAGGTCAGCTCCAGGCCCTCCCACCCTGTCCACTGGGGCCATGAGAGCCACCAGGAGCCTCATTCCCGGAGAGTTCAGTTTCTGACTTTCTGCTCACCCTCATGGGGTGAGTTTTAGGAGGGGAAACCTCTGGAGAGCCCTGCAGCCTCAGTCTACAATGCAACTCTGGAGGTGTAAGGGGACAGTGCCGACAGATGTACGATGTCTCCCACCAAGCACCGAGATGCTGACTCAGGGCTCCACAAAACAGGAAAACCCAGCCTTCCCTGCCGCGGAAAAAGACCTTCCAGGACACCCACCTACAATGAGTCCAACCTCGCAGCTGGGCTCCTCATAAGCACAGGTCATCATGGTGCCCACCGTGTCATTGACCACAGCCACCACGTCCAGGTCAAATTCCTTTGGAAAGAAAAAGACAAGTTTAGCTTTAGGGGAAGGACACGCACTGCCCAGCTTGAGGTCTGCAGGTTCACTCTGCTGCATGCCAGTCAGAAAGCCGCTGGTGCGTCATCTGAAACTGTTTCCTTAACAGCCTGTGAAAGGTAACGAGATGCTCCTTCACTAAGCATCTGCTATTAAAGGTGCATCTGAAGCCTGAACTCGGAAGAAAGAATGCATTCTACCCACTTCCGAGATGGCACTGAGCACTAGAGAGGCAGCCCAGAGGGCACCGTGGGATGGGGAAAAGCCGAGGAATCACGGCCACGCAGCTCTTTGTCTTGGCAGGTAAAAATGATAGCCTTCAGAGGGCGTGACGGAAATACCAAATCCATGTCTCAGAATCTGTCCAGACAAGCAAGTACACAAAGGCACATACAAGCGTATTTTCTCCGTAACTCAGGAGAGCCAGGAGAAACAACTGGAATGCAGATCAAAGGGGACTATGGAAGGCCCGACGCAGACAAACCCTGGAATCCTGTGCAGCCAAGAAAGCGAGTGAGGTTGGCCTCTATATAGTAACATGAAAGACTCCTGGTTTCCTATTAAATGAAAAAAAAAAAAACCCAAGCAGCTGTAATATAGTATATATGGAATGACTCCCATTTTTTAAATGTGTGTTTATTTGTATACACATGGAAAGTACATTGGAAGAACACTAAAAGTTTGTGAAATGGGCAAAATGAGTCATCAGATTTCTTTTCAATGAAATATTAACTGTTGTTTAGCATATTCTTCTAGGATCAACCGGCTCCTCTTCATGCCTATTCATTTCAGCTTTTCTAACTGCCTGTGTATTTATCTGCTCTTCTGAACCAGAGAGACTTGAATGGACTGTTTTCTTTAACTTCTTACTGATTTCCTCATTAACTAAGGAGCTAATTTTTTATTTTACATTTTGTCAACGTCCTCCAGCCAAAGACCATACCCATAGAAACGCACCCACAGTAGATAAAGCTGGGCTTCCTGGCTGGTTGGCTGCAACACAGGCAAACACATCCCATGGGGTGACTCAGAATGTGTTAGAAAGCACAAGTCTAGGATTTGAGCCTGTGCTGGTGGTTTTAGGGAGGGTGCCAAGAAGTGGGGTTTGGCTCTGGACTGGGTGCTGTCAGGAGGCAGGGCCATCTCCGAGTGTGTGCCAAGTTCTGCTGTGATGACGGAGTGCTTCTTTCTCACCTGATTCCATCACTGTCGCAGGGGGGCTGTGACGGCAGCTGTGCCCCGCAACAGTGCCAGGCTGTGCCCCACAGTCAAGAGCTGATTTTCCCTTTTTCAAGCTAGAGGAGAGCCATGATTTTACATTCCTTAAACTATCCCTTAATAACACAAAACTGTTCTGATATTTTATTGCCATTGGGTGGGGGGAATGTTAGTACCCTTGTTGCATACTTCTGTATCGACTGAATTCTATACAACAAACAAGTACAACCTTTTTTTTTTCGGTGGTATAGAGTGACTGGTGGGATCTTAGTTCTGCAACCAGGTATCAAACCTGTGCCCCCTGCAGTGGAACTGTGGAGTCCTAACCACTGGGTCACCAGAGAATTCCCAATCAAGTACAATTTTTATAATCTGAAGAAAGGAGCAGTTCAGTGGTTAAGACTGGCAGTCCAGTGGTTAAGACTCTGAGCTTAGTGCTCGCTTCGGCAGCACATATTCTAAAAAAGACTCTGAGCTTACAATGCAAGGGCCGAGGGTTCGATTCCTGCTTGGGGAAATAAGATTCCACATGCTATGTGGTGCAGCCAAAAAATCAAAACATAACCTGAAAAAAAGTAGTAAGGATTTTTTAAAACATCCTTTTAATAGTTACCTCTCTCCTTTTTATCGCCTCCCTCAGTAAGGTTGCTACGTCGTGCCCCACGCAGTCGGTTGCCTTAAAACCTTTGGTCCAGGTGATTAAGATACCCTGCAACAAGAAGGGCCCCGCAGAGTCTCGTGTCATTAATCCTTCCAGGCAGAACACAAAATGCCACTCCCTCCTTCCAGAGTAAACACCTGCTAAGACAGTACAGTGAGATGACGCTGGAACGTCGGAGGCACAACGAGTAGAATATGAAGAGTCCTCCCAGGCCTGCCCCCTTCTCACAGTTCTCACAGTGGTCTGGTTTATAAGCGCCACTTCACAGATGGAGACTCTAAAGGAGATCAGCCCTGGGATTTCTTTGGAAGGAATGATGCTAAAGCTGAAACTCCAGTACTTTGGCCACCTCATGCGAAGAATTGACTCACTGGAAAAGACTCTGATGCTGGGAGGGATTGGGGGCAGGAGGAGAAGGGGACGACAGAGGATGAGATGGCTGGATGGCATCATGGACTCAATGGACGTGAGTCTGAGTGAACTCCGGGAGTTGGTGATGGACAGGGAGGCCTGGCGTGCTGAGATTCATGGCGTCGCAAAGAGTCGGACACGACTGAGTGACTGAACTGAACTGGGCATAGAAAGTTAATGGTGCTGCCCGTGGTGTCACCAACTAGTTCCCCTGAAGAACAGTTTGCCAAAAACAGAAGTGGAGAAATGCAAACTTTTAGTAACTCTGTTACTACCTAAAGTCAACTTTAGGCTTGATTGGACTGTAGTTTATATGCTTGCTTGCTGTGTACTCACTATGATGACGGTACAAGTGAACTGCTTTTAAAAACCACCAGACCTTTAAAAAACCACCCTTGAAAACTGCCAGAAACAAGTTTACATGGATCCACCTGTTGAGATCTCAAAGCCTTTAAGAGGGAAAAAGCCCTAAGTCAGCACTGTGACTGGATTAACTGGCTTCAGAGGCAGGTGGCCCTACCTAGCGTCTCAACTGCTGCCAGTCATACGCTGCAAACCCTGGCCTAAGACCTATGTCATGCGATGCTAGCACCACGGCTTCCTCCCTGGCCATACCCCTACCTGGGAAAACACGGGCACCCGCAACAACAGGACGGGGCCTGCCTGCACGACTCTGAACAGTCAGCTCCTTTCACATGGACTGTCCCCCGGCCCCACCAGGACCCCTAAGCGTGGTGCTGGAGCTGCTGGTCTAAGGGCTGGGATGCTCCACTAGACTGGGGGCTCCCTGAGGACAGGAACTGCCTGCCTAGTGTTCTCAGTCCTCAGCAGGTGCTCAAGCCCTGACCTTGAACCCTGTGTCATTCCATCTACTGAATAAACATTTATTAAGCGTCTTTTCTGCTAGCACACTGGGCTAGGGCCTGTGGGGAACACAGATCCTTGGCTCAAGGGTCAAATGACGTTGAAGAAAAGAATGACACAGAAGAGCACTAAAAACTGGGTAAAAAGTGCTACAACCAGGCAACATGAGAACAGGGAACACTAAGGAGGGTGAGATTCTTTTTGCCTGGAGGCCCAGAAGAGGTACATGCTTTAAATGATAAAAGAAGAATAGAGTCTGAAGATGTTTTGGAGGGTGTGGCGTAAGAGCTGGGTCAACCCTCTGTGACAGCTAAATTGTCCAGAATCGAGGGGTGACACACAGTCTGGAGGAGGCTTCAAGGGCTGACCCACACTGGCCAACAGTCGGTCAGTGCTGCCCGATGTCTGAGGCCTGGAAAGAAAGAGACTCACCGCATCTAAGCTCGTCTGCTTGCAGGGAAACGAAAATGTGAAGCCCAGAGGCATTTTAGGGCCCTTGATGCCCATGTAGTCCAGGAAGTCAGAGATGCAGGAAACGATGTGGTCAAACAGCTTTAGAAGAAAAGAAGGGATTACTCATGCACCTCTGGGTTCACACCCTCAGTGCGCGCGCGCGCGCACACACACACAGACACACACACACACACACACACACACAGACACACGCACACACAATGACACAGGCAGAGCAAGCTGCCCTCCCTCGGATCTTCAGAGGGGCCTGAGCATCCTCAGCCCAGGCGGGCTGAATGTACCTGACACTTTTGGGCTGCACGGACCCAGCTGCACTGCAGCACGTATCACATGGAGGCTCTGGGGTCCAGCAATGCTACTGGCCACGTATGTGACGCACACGTGCCTTGGCGAGGGAAAAGCAACACTATCTTACCTCCTCCCCAGTGCCCTGCATGATTTCAATGGGAATGGCATAGATCTTATTGTGCATTTCCACCGATCTCTTTTTCCCACTACGGATTTTCACCAGCAGGACGCGGAAATTCGTTCCTCCAAGATCCAGGGCCAAGAAGTCACCATTCTCTGTTGTAGTCAAGAACATCAAGAAGGTCAAGAAGAGTGAATTTCACCTCCTGGCAGCCAGTAAGTCCAAGACTTCAAACTTTCAAGGGAGGAAACCCCATATTAAACAGAGGGGAGAAACTGTTAAGTCTTTTCTCAGCATACAGCCCAGGCTCAGAGAGGTGGGCACAAACTCATGACCACCACAGTCTCCAAGTCACACCAGAAGACAAAAGGCCCCATGGATGAACCAACAGGACCAGCAAGGTCACAGTACAGGTTGGATGCTGAGCTCCAATGTGCCTGGATGTAAAACTCCCCAGGCCTCTGCGGGCCTCTCACACTCTCCACCTAGGAAGGAGGCGCTGGGTGTGTCCTTCTTCTGCCTTACTGTGTTTAGCAAAGGACCTACAAGCAATCTCAGTGCTTCAGAATCCGCCCAGCTCTGTTCTTTAAGCAATACTTTCTAATTCGGAGTCAGGGCTGTGGTTTTAAAGACAGCACCTGCCTGGGAGTCCAGACCAGGGGAGGTCAGCTGCCTCGAGTCTCACATGCAGCAAGCAAGTCGGTGGTAAAAATGGAAGAGAGGGACTTCACTGGTGGTCCAGTGGCTAACACTTCACTTTCTAACGCAGGGGATGTGAGTTCAGTTCCTGGTTGGGGAGCTAAGATTCCACATCCCTCATGGTCAAAAACACAAAACAGAAAACAGAAGCAACACTGTAACAAACTCAATAGACACTTTAGAAATGGTCTATATAAAAATAGAAAAGATATCTTTGAGAGGTTTGAGTGAGTTTCTAACTCTTGCCAAAATCATGCCACCCATCCCAGCGTCAATGCATCCCCTGGAGAAGACAACCTCCCGGCAGCCCCGCAGTGACTCGGCCGCTGGGATGAGAAGCGGGAGGCACGTGTGAGCCCCCAGCTCAGGTCCTCACCAGTCCCATCAGGAATGCTCCGGACGAAGGAGGGCAGCATCTTGACCACAGCCTTGTCATGCGTCTGCTTGCCCAGCCCCAATTCCATCTCAGCCCGCATCCTCTTTTTCACCTCCAGCAGCATTTCCTTGGTAAGACTGAAGTGGGCCAGGGTTTCTTCTATCTGCCGGTGCTGCTCAGCCAGGCGGTAGGCCACAGCAGTCACCATGGCGGCCCCCTTGCCACTGCCGCTCTCGGAGAGGAGGAAACGCACATCGCAGTCGGGTACCAAGCGCCGCAGAGTCTTGTGGAAACGCCGAGAATACCTGGGGCGCGGGGCGCACAGTATACAGACTGAGCCAGACTGTCGGGACCTCTAGGATCCCCTTCTTTTTCCACGTTTTAATTCCATCTTCTACACTCACTTTCCTCGTTACTCAAGTCATACAACACATCCACTGTAGACAAGTTAGCAAACGCAGACAGGTAAAAAAGGAAAACTGAAATTACCCATAATCACACACAAAAAGAGAGGGCTCTCATTATTATACAAATATCGAGGGCCTTCTCTGGTGGTCTAATGGTTAAGACCCCATGTTTCCAGTGCAGGGGGCACAGGTTTGATCCCCGATCAGGGAACTAGGATCCCACATACCAGGCAGCCAAAAAAAAAAAATTGTATCGAGTACAGAAAATTCAGGGTTCAAAAATCTGTCGTCCACCATGACAAGGAGATAATACAGTACACTGGTTAAGAAAGAGCCCAGTGTTTAAGTCAGACCAGAAGGGACTTCCTTGGAGGTCCAGTGGTTAAGACTTTGGCTTCCAATGCAAGGGGTACAGGTTAGATCCCTGGTCAGGGAGCTAAGATTCCACATGCCTCAGGGCTAAAAAACCAAACAAAACAGAAGCAGTGTTGGAACAACTTCAATAAAGACTTTAAAAATGGTCCACATAAAAAAATCTTTAAAAAAAGTCCCCACTTCCACACCAGGGGACCTGGGCCTGTTACTTAATCCTGGAGTCAATGCAGATGACAGCGTCTGGCTGACAATGATGAGGAAGGAACGCAACTGAGTTCATCAAATGCTTCAGTGAATAACTGGTGCTAAGCAGGGCCTCAATAAAGAACTGCTCTTGTTTTTCATTTTCACTTGGCCCTTTCCCTCAGTCCCCAAGAGCTGAGATATTTTTTAGTGGTTAGAAGAGGACTTTAGGACAGGACTCAGTAAGACACAGAATTTTCTCCAGGTTTGTGGTCTGTTGTAAGTATGGAAGGCTGGGAAACTGGGAATTTAGAACCCCAAAATGATAAGAATGGTCAATTCCAGGGGATGGGATCAAAAATGGCTTCTCTCTGGCATTTTTTGAATTATTTGAAGTTTCTATACCAAAAGTATGTTACTTTGTATTTTAATCTGTATTTAATCAGTTATTTTTTTTAATATGATGTTGTAAATGAAGAGTTCGAGAGATGGCTGGTGGTGATGGCTGCACAACAGTATGAATGAACTTAAATTTACTGACCTATACACTAAAAAAATGGTTGAGATGGTGAATTTTATATTATGTATATTTTATCACAACTAGAAAATTATTTTAATGTGATGTAAATGCCTAAGCTTTCTTGTGCAAAAATTAGCCAAGAAATTTTTTTTTAATGGCTAATTGCATTATCAAGAATTTTACAAATACTCTTGTGAACCTGGCAGATAACAACAGCTAACTAGCTCAAACCCTATCCCCTCAATAACACTGAATTATCTCAGTCTAAGTCAATCTTCATTTAACTGTTTCAAGACCTGGTATGAAGGCACAGTATCTGCAAAGCCACTTCACAGGCACATTATAAATACAATGGGAGGAATATCTGAGGTCATGTATTTAATTAAAAAAAACATCTTATAGGCAGTCATTTTTAAAACTCAATACAGGGACTTCCCTGGCAGTCCAGGGGTTAAGATTTCACCTTCCAAGGCAGGGGTGTGGGTTCAATCCCTGAATGGGGGGCCTAAGATCCTACATGCTTTGTGGCCAAAAAAACAGAAGCAACATTGTAATAAATTCAATGAAGACTTTTAAAATGATCCACATCAAAAAAAGCTTTAAAAAATTAATTAAAATAAACCAAAAAAAAAATTAATTAAAATAAACAAATAAAACTCAGTACATAAAGACTTAGAATTCACCTTCAGCTTTTTAAAAAAATACAAACCATGTTCTTGTGGCCAAAGGCGGCTTCTGACACGAAGGAGCCCAACAGACAAGAGGGCAGCACCTAAGTGGGGATTACTGACAACCTAACCTCTCATCGGCTTGCAGATGCAAAGTGCTGACAAGCTGCCTGTTTTTAAAAATTACTATCTGAGTGTTTGGGGAGCTTTAGAAACTCACAGGAGCTTCTAACACAGGGATGTGGGCAGCACATGTAGGACCCAAACTACAGTGACAATGACAGTCCCTGATTAAATGCAGACAAGTAAGAGAATTGACGATACAGACACATTCCACCCAGTGCTCCTGGCAGCTAGAGAAGTCTCTAACAAGACTTATGAAATGAGGAGAGATGCCAGAGCAGTGCAGAAGCAACACCAGTGGGAATCAGCTGAGAGCCAGATATTTCTCCAAGTGGGCAACTCTGACCCTTCTGTCCAGCTAGATATTGTCTTATCTGCCAAAAACTTTCACTGGGTGCAAAAGTCTGACCTCTGGAGACGGTCCTTAGCCAGGGCAGGTACTGAGTGCCAATTAGAGCAAAGGGGACTCACTGTGGGTGCGTCTTGTAAAGGGACCCGTCGACACCAACCGTGGTCCGCAGCCTGGGCGTGCCCTTGTTATCTCGGAGGCGGCTCAAGATGGCGCCCAGGGTCGCCGCCACCAGGTTGGCAGAGCGAAATGAGACGATGGTGCACACGTGCTGAACCGAAACACAGTCGTCATCAGACGGCTCCACTCCCAGGCGGGTCAGGATTTCTTTGGCATTGTGGAGGCCTTCCTTATTCCTGTGAAGTCAGAGGCCAAAAGTTGTTAGTTAAGGACTACAGCCGGCAGTGCACTGCTGTGAGCACTGGGGCTTGAAGGTCCTGGGGAGGTGAACTGACCATTCATCATGTGTGTATGGCAAGGGAGAAATGCCCGAGACGGGGTCTCCTCCGTAAGAAGTCAGAAAGCAGCAGAAGGAAAAACTGTGATGGTTAAGTTATGTCAGGCACATGGAGAAGAGAGGTCAGCCCACATGGGCTCTGAACTGGTGGAGAAATAGCTGCTTCCATCCCAGGCCTCAGTGCTTCAGAGATGTGAGGGAATCTCCTGGTCTGGGTCTGTAGTATGCCCCTGGATTCTTACACATTCTTCCACGATTTTTTCAGTCAGAGTTTCATTTCCTGCATTTTTGTTATTTAGTTGCTAAGTCATGTCCAGCTCTTCTGCTACCCCATGGACTGTGGCCTGCCAGGCTTCTCTGCCCATGGGATTGCCCAGGCAAGAATACTGGAGTGGGCTGCCATTTCCTTCTCCAAGGGGATCTTCATCACCCAGGGATCGAACCCACATCTCCTGCTTGGCAGGTGGATTCTTTACCACTGAGCCACCTGGGAAGTGCATAATTTGCTGCATATATGCTTTGTATAGCTTTTGTTGGATTTAAAGTATATCCTGGAGGGTATAGCTTTAATACTATTGTAGATGTTGTCTTAAATAAAAAATACATATACACACGTATTTTAAATGTACCGTATTAAAATGTTAACAATGGGAAACATTGGGTAAGAGGTATATACTATCTTTGAAGTTTTTCTGCAATTCTAAAACTAGTCTAAAAGATTTTAAAATATGTACATATTTTAATTACTGTCAATACATAGAAATATAATTAACTTTTATATCTTATCTCTAGATATCATTCCTAATCTCTTCTGTTATTCTAATCACTTGTCTAGATATGTTGGTATTCCATACAAATACATCTGCAATTAATGACAGTTTTACTTCTCTTTTGGATTCTTATGGCTTTAATTTCTTTTCTTTTTTTCTTTCGTAAAAAAATATTGGAGCTAAGGCTCCAGGACAATGCTGAATAGAAACAGGTGATACTAACACAGGACGCTTAACTCGGTGCTCTATGACAACCGAGAGGGGTAGGAAGGGGTGGGAGAGAGGTTCAAGAAGGAGGGGACATAGGCATACTTATGGCTGATTCATGTTGCTGTACAGCAGAAACCACTACAACATTCTAAAGCAATTATCCTCCAATGAAACAACAACAAAAAAGAATCAGGTGATACTATCTTGGTCCTGAATTTAAAGAGAATGCTTCCAATATATCTTCACTGGTAAGAGGTTTTTAATAGATTTTTTTCTCTTTTTTTTTGAGATAGGCTTTATTACAACATAGATGCCTTCTTGAGCTAGTTCAAGTGGGTTTTGTTTCTTGGTAACCAAAGAGCCAACACCATAAACAGGCCCAGAGGAAGGCAGGCATTTCCTGACTTTGTCAGTGATTCTGAGATAAGCCACACATTTCTTGCTCCCTCCCCTCCCAACAGCTGAGCAGGGACCTGAGAAGGGAGACTGTTGGAAACTCAGTAGTGTGGTTCCCTAATGACTGTAGTGCTGCAGGTCCTGAAGGAGAGGTCCTAGGACAAAGGTCAGGACTCGAAAAGAGCAGGTTCAGATAAACCCCTTTCCATTTACATCAGCATCTTCTCCCTGGAGCCAGAGCAATGATGCCACTGGCTCTGAATTTCGAGGACCACAGCATGGGCAGTAGGATGACTGCCTCATGCAGAGATGAAAGGGCATTTCTAGCATCAAGCTAACCCTGTCTTTAAGCAGGTGGCCTCACGTGGCTATGTGGAGTCTCCTGAACCAGGAATAGAACCTGGTGGCAAAGGGAACCAGCCACAGGACAGGTGCCCTTCAGACATTCGGCTACATCAAGCTGCCTGGCATCAAGCCACCCAAGGCCTGCAAATAACAGGCCTTGGGTGGACTTGAGACAGAGAAGACTGGGTTTCTTATGTTGAGGTCAAAAGATAGAAGCCAGGTTGCTGGCTGGACTCTGTCCTTCTATGTCTATCTGTCCTATCTCATCTATTAACCAATGCTTCTCAAACTTGTGCCAAGGAACATGTGTGGCTGTGAACAAGTGAAAGAATGGGGAGGCTGGGGCGTGGGAGACAGAGAGGGGCATGGGGTAGGAAGAGTGGGGAGGGTGCTTCAGGCACAAAAGGATTTTGGGAAATGACCAGTTAACCAAAGTGAACTAGGCTTTCTTTTATATGCTAATGAACACTTCAGTTCAGTTCAGTTCGGTCACTCAGTCGTGTCCGACTCTTTGCGACCCCATGAATCACGCAGCACGCCAGGCCTCCCTGTCCATTACCAAATTCCGGAGTTCACTCAAACTCATGTCCATCAAGTCAGTGATGCCATCCAGCTATCTCATCCTCTGTCGTCCCCTTCTCCTCCTGCCCCCAATCCCTCCCTGCATCAGGGTCTTTTCCAATGAGTCAACTCATCGCATGAGGTGGCCAAAGTACTGGAGTTTCAGCTTTAGCATCAGTCCTTATAAAGAACGCCCAGGACTGATTTCCTTTAGAATGGACTGGTTGGATCTCCTTGCAGTCCAAGGGACTCGCAAGAGTCTTCTCCAACACCACAGTTCAAAAGCATCAATTCTTTGGCACTCAGCTTTCTGCACAGTCCAACTCTCACAGCCATACATGACCACTGGAAAAACCATAGCCTTGACTAGACAGACCTTTGTTGGCAAAGTAATACCTCTGCTTTTTAATAAGCTGTCTAGGTTGGTCATAACTTTCCTTCCAAGGAGTAAGTGTCTTTTAATTTCATGGCTGCAGTCACCATCTGCAGTGATTTTGGAGCCCCCAAAAATAAAGTCTGACACTGTTTTCCACTATTTCCCCATCTATTTGCCATGAAGTGATGGGACCAGATGCCATGATCTTCGTTTTCTGAATGTTGAGCTTTAAGCCAAGTTTTTCACTCTTCTCTTTCACTTTCATCAAGAGGCTTTTTAGTTCCTCTTCACTTTCTGCCATAAGGGTGGTGTCATCTGCATATCTGAGGTTATTGATATTTCTCCTGGCAATCTTGATTCCAGCTTGTGCTTCCTCCAGCCCAGCGTTTCTCACGGTGTATTCTGCATGTAAGTTAAATAAGCAGGGTGACAATATACAGCCTTGACGTACTCCTTTTCCTAGTTGGAACCAGTCTGTTGTTACACATCCAGTTCTAACTGTTGCTTCCTGACCTGCATACAGGTTTCTCAAGAGGCAGGTCAGGTGGTCTGGTATGCCCATCTCTTTCAGAATTTTCCACAGTTTATTGTGATCCACACAGTCAAAGGCTTTGGCATAGACAATAAAGCAGAAATAGATGTTTTTCTGGAACTCTCTTGCTTTTTCCATGATCCAGCAGATGTTGGCAATTTGATCTCCGGTTCCTCTGCCTTTTCTAAAACCAGCTTGAACATCTGGAATTTCACGGTTCATGTATTGCTGAAGCCTGGCTTGGAGAATTTTGAGTATTACTTTACCAGCGTGTGAGATAAGTGCAATTGTGCGGTAGTTTGAACATTCTTTGGCATTGCCTTTCTTTGGGACTGGGATGAAAACTGACCTTTTCCAGTCCTGTGGCCACTGCTGAGTTTTCCAAATTTGCTGGCATATTGAGTGCAGCACTTTTACAGCATCATCTTTCAGGATTTGAAATAGCTCCACTGGAATTCCATCACCTCCACTAGCTTTGTTGGTAGTGATGCTTCCTAAGGCCCACTTGACTTCACTTTCCAGGATGTCTGGCTCTAGGTGAGTGATCACACCATCGTGATTACTTAGACTTCTCTAAATATCTCCCAGTCCTAGTGGCCACAAAACCCTTTCTTCGGGGGAACACCTAATGATCTTGAGGTCAGTAGGGTTCCCTGGAACACTGTCTGGAGAAGACCCTGATATCCCAAGGAGGGATTAACCCAAGCCTGAGCTCAATCAGTTCCTGTTCACCTCCAGGATCAGCTGTATGTGGGGCTGCGGGAGAGTGAAGGAGAAGGGGATCTTTGGTAATCACACCATTCAAGGAGCATTTGCCCCTAACTAGATGACTTTTTAATGTGCAGCCACCAGGTGCCCGCAGGGAGAGCAGCCCTGGGTGGGTCAGCCAAGTGAGAGGGGAGACCGGCCCAGAAAGCCCTAATACTCCTCAGGAGAAGCCCAGCAAACCAGGACTCAAGCAGGTAACAAGAGACCCATCGTTCTTCTCTGCCCCATGCCCCCCGGAAAGGCGTGAGGGGAGGCACCTACTTTTCGATGGCCGACACGTCACTGGTGTTAAACTTCCCTCTGGTGAGCAGCTCGGGAGTGATCCGCCCTTCAAATAAGAGGCCCTCCTTGGCCATCTTGACCAGGATCAGTCGGACCAGCTCGCCCAGGTACATGCCACTGACCATCTTCTCGAACCTGCAGGAGAAAAGCACCAGGCACTTGTCAGTGCCTCCTACGTGCTCACCACTGTGGCATCTCATGAGTGGTGGGAGAGACGTGAAAGGAGAGGAAAACATGCCTCAATTCTCACAAGCGCACAGTCTCACTGGCAGGCAAGACCACGCAGTTTGTGTGAGTAAACAATGAACAGACAAGCGGGCGAACAGGGTCATCCAGACCCCACACCCATTCCCAGGGAAGGAAACAGAAGGAGAGCGCCAAGGGCAGGGGCAGTCAGGGAAGGCTGCCTGGAGGTGGAGGGAGCATCAGGATTTAGACGGAAGGTAATGAGGAGGGACCTAGACAGGAATGAGTAGGATATGATCATCTTGTGCGAAACTTTACACCTTACTTTTTATTTTTATTATTTTTGGGCCATGCCACCTGGCTTACAGGATCTTAGCTTGCCTGGATCTTAGCTCTTCGACCAGGGATCGAACCTATGCCCTAGCAGTGTAAGCACTGAGTCCTAACCACTGGACTGCCAGGGAATTCCAATTACTGTACTTTTCAAAGGGCTTTCATCTTTATCCCTCTATCAGGAAGCTCTCCAATTCCTGTGGCAAGGTGGTCAGGAAGTATTCTCTCCATTTCCCAGCTCAGAAAGTGTAGACGTCTTCTCTGAGGGGAGATGACAAGGCTAAAATGCAGCCATTCCCCATGGGACCTTTGTCACTGGTCACCTTCCTGGCACCCATGTTCTCCTTCTCCAGCGGAGAGACAAAGAAAAAAGGTCTCCAGGAAAGTGCTTTGTGCAACTCACTCCTTCCCCACTGACCTGCCCTTACACTCCAGGAGAGGGCTCCCCGAGTAGCTTAAAACCAACCAGCTCCTCCTACCGCTCCGGCCACATTCAGCCACAGGCCAATCACAGTGGCTCGGCCCTCCTGCCTCCCCTGGGAGGTGTGGTGGGCGGTGTGAGTGCTGTGACTGCAGCAGCCATTTTGAGCCCAACACTGCAGGGGAGAGGGAGCCAGGAACTACGGCTCGAAGCCATATCTGAGCCAGAGCCAGGTCCTGAGTCCTGACTGATGAGAGGCCAGGAGGAAGCCCAGAGCAAGACAGATCAGAGGCAGGTCCACATCCAGGCAGCTGGCCTCTCCTCTGAGGGCGCCCAGCTGGCAACCCAGGGCTGGCTATGACACAGCAAAACAATCTGCTCCATTCAGAGCTGGCGCGGGAGCCAGGGATGCTGCCGGGACCTGAGCACACGGCCCCTCAACCCGCCCCCAAATCAAGGAGTGGAGAAACACTAGGTCCCATTGTTCAGACAGGACCAGACAGGACTGCCCTGGCCCCAGTTGCATTGAGGATCCCTGGCAGGAGGGCACCCTGCTGAGTCCTAGCTGCCCCACCCAGCTCCTGGCCCAGGCACCTGTGGGAACAGCTTTAGTGCCACCCAAACTGGAATCTCAGAGCAGACAGGAGCCAGACTGCCTGAATTGAACTCCAGCCCTACCACTTTATTATGCTACTTACCTCTTTGGGCCTCAGTTTCTTTACCTGCATAATGGGGAGCACACAGGGCCCACCTCTAAGGTTGTTGTATGAAAGATAGAGGTGGATATAGGTAAAATGCTCCAGTGCCTGACTAATACTGAGCCATGGCCCTTGCTACGTCTCCTGCCTAATTAAGCACTTTATGTGTATTAACTTATTTCATCCTTATTATAAAGCCTATGAGATAGATATCATCATTATCCCCATTCCACAGATGAGAAAACTGAGGTACAGAAAGGTTATATAACTTGCCCACAGTCATAGGGCTGATGAGTGGCAAATTATTTTCAATCCAGTTAAATCCAGCCTCAGATTCCATGCTCTAAGCACTGTGCTCTTCTGTCTCTCCCATGGACAGTATCATTAAAAGTCACCTGTATTACTGTCATCCTGGCAGCCATCAGCCCCAGCCCAACCCAGCCTCTGCTCGTCTACCTCCAGCTCACTCCTCTAGGCAGCCTGCCCCTGCTATTGGGCAAATTTGACAGCAAGAAGGTTCTTCCCCCTTAAGGTGGACTACAGTCAGCCTTGTGCACCTCCCTACCATTGCTTCTTCTTCTTTTTTAATTTATTTTTGGGTGCGCCAGGTCTTCATTGCTGTGCCCAGGCTTTCTCTAGTTGTGGGGAACAGGGGCTACTCTCTAGTTGCAGAGCATGGGCTCTAATGCTATCGGGGTTCAGCAGTTGTGGGGCACAGGCTTCATTGCCCCACAGAATGTGGGATCTTCCCAGACCAGGGATCAAACCATGCCTCCTGCATTGGCAGGTGGATTTGTAAACCACCAGACCAGCAGGGAAGTCCCACCCATTGCTTCTTGTTCTGCCTTCTGGAGACACTCAGAATGACCTGCTCCCTTTTCTATATGATGGTCTCTTAGACACATAGACACTGCCATCCTCCTTTTCAGATAAAGGAAGCCTGAGGCCAAGAATCTGTCCTTTCCCAGCCCCTAGAGTCCCCGCTGGAGCAGCAGAACAAGGAAACAGCCCTTCTCACAAGCCTCCGGCGAAAGCCAGCAAGCCGTGATCTGCTGCTCAGCAGTCAGATACCTACGACCACAGGCCAGTGGGTGGCACCATGGTGTTGCAGCCTCGCTGCATGCTGGTGGGCACAGGCAGGGCTGTGGCCCACAGGGCCTGGGGGAGCCTGGGAAAGGTGGGCAGGGGATTGGATGCTGACAGGGAATGCCCTTGGCAGCCAGGGTCTGCTCCGACGGGCAGCCCAGGGTCAGAGAAGGAAGGTGAGGTCTGTGGGCACCTAAAGAGGGTTAGAACTGCTGAGAGAGTCTATGGAGCAGGCAGAGCAACAGTAACGAAGGTGTTCGGGGGATGACTTGAAAAGAGGTGCAATTACTCCACCACCATCCAGGCCAAAGACTTCTCCAGGCCAGACCTCCCTGCTGTCACAATCACGGCTGCTGCTGCTGCTTTGGGGGGCGGTGTCTCCTTCACTATGAAAGATGTGAGAGGGAATCACAGGGGAATGGGATTCAGAATTCCTAACAAAGCAGAAAATAAAAGAAAACAGAAGAGCAAAAGGCCTAAGAAGACAAGAAGAGGAGAAGGAAAATTAGAAATGAAAGAAGCTGGGGCTTCATCTACAGTAGGAGACAGGTGTGGAACCAGGACAGAGGGCAGCAGGGAGGAAGGAAGGCCATGGCCGACCCCTTTTAGAGGGATAAACCTTCTAACCTGGGGGCTGGGGGAGCGGTCCTGAAGCAGCTGTCAGCAACGAAGGCAGGAGGCATAGGGCCGCGGTACTGATACCCTTCCTGTCAGCTGTATACGGTCAGTACTCAGTAAATGTAAACTTCAATCTAAACAAATGAGTGGATGCACAGTGGTCTAGAGCCCCCCTGGGCACAGAGCCTTTAGACAGAGCTAGCTAGATACACCTCTGTTTTCAGCCCTGGTTAAAAACTAGAATCACTTGCAGGCTCTTGAAGACAGGGCTCAGCCTAGGCCAAGTAGGACTGGGAGGGAAGGTGGGTAGGGTGGGAAAATACCTAGGCAATAATATGTTTTTTAAAGGTCTCTACGTAATTCTTCTTTATTTTTTCTGGCCATGCCACGCAGCTTGTGGGATCTTAGTTCCCTGAACAGGGATTGAACCTAGACCCTTGGCAGTGAAAGTGCAGAGTCCTAACCACTGGACCACCAGGGAATTCCCCTTTTAAAAAAGAAAAAAATGTTTTAATGTAATTCTAGTGAAAAACATTCCTCTAGGGGACTTCCTGGGGAATTCTTCTAGGGAATTAAGATCCCCCATGCCGTGTAGCACAGCCAAAAAAAAGAAAAACATTCCTTTAGACCATTCATGATAATGTTTGCTCATAAATGATGAAATGCCTCTTAAGACACTCTGGAAGTTCACTATGAAAAACATGTACTTTCCAGCAGGACAGAAAACCACAAACTTAAGCCAAATGAAACCTCAAATTAAACCCGCTTTGCCCTGTCCCAGGGTCCTCGTGCCTTAATTTCCCCATCAGTCAAATGGAGCAAACACCTTTCCCTGGTACAAGGAAAATAAAACAGCTTTGAAGAACCTGACATTACACAGAAGACACAGGGAAGACCCCCAAAATCAGGCAGATCCCTAGGAGACCAGCTACATTAACTTTGGCAAAAAACCCTCTGACCAATAGCCTATTTCTAGAAATATATGATACAACTCACAATCTGTCATCTCTTCGGAACTGTGCTTACCAAGACACCTACAGCAGGGAAGATGGAGATGGATCTTATCCCACCTGTCTCACTCTTTCATATACGCACGTATTTCCCACCCATTTCCCAGCCACACTTCTTATCCACTACTCATCCTCCAACCCCCATCCATCCATCCATCCATCCATCCACTTATCTTTGCGTGTCCATCTTCTATCCATCCACTATTTCAAATATGTTTATTGAAAGTCAACTGTGAGGCCAGTTCACATTTCAGCCTGAGGATACAGTTCAACTCTTTAGAGAAATTCAGAACTACATCAAAATGGATGACAGACAATCCAGGTTTCCACCTAAGCCACGTAGGATCCCTACATTAAGGCTAAGGAAATGGCCAAGGCCCTGGGCCTTATCTGCTCAGTTATCACAGGTAACTGCCCAACCTGCTGTGCTGAGAGGGGTGACTTCAGACTCAGTGATTGACAGTAACTACAGGTACATCATTTCTTATCTGAAACCCCTGGGGTCACATATGCTTGGGAACGTGGACATTTGAGGATCTCAGAGAGGTAGTACGGTACACATGCCACATAGTACAGAATAGCCCCAGGGGTGCCTGAGGCAGGGCTATAATCAAGCATGGATCTCCAGTGACATGTATAAACACGCGAGTAAATAGCTTCAAGGCAGCTGGGGTCAGGTTTTAGAATTGGGGTTTAGGTCAATGGATTGAGGGGAAAAAACCTTTGGCTGTCAGAGCTGGGGCTCCTTATTACCCAGCTGGTGTTTCAGCATGCAGAGCAGATGTTCAATGCTGGGTCTAAGAACTCAGGATTCTCCCAGTGAGAGACCTCATTTATTCACCACCACCAGTCCCAGTGGAGGGAGGTTGGCCATTTATGCAATTCCATTAACTCAGGTGGAAAGCCTATTAGCCAGCCTGGGGGGCTGAGATCTTTTGGGTGACAGATTTCAAAATGACAAACTCCATGACAGTGTCTCTCTGGCAAAGGATAAGGGCAGTTAAGCTCACAGGGTCAATGAACATCTCCCAGCGTGCTGATAGCACCCAACTCCAGAATAAGGCTGCTGGGAGGTCAGTCAAAGAGGGTGGCATGCAAGCATCACAGAGAAATATGAATATGCACTTCAGGAAACAAGGAGCTCACAGGAAGCAATGCCCACACCAGCCTAAATAATATCACTCACACTTCTGTGGCCAGAGCTCTCCAAGGACAAGACTAACTTGCCAGAGAAGTCTGATGCAATGTTCTCTATCAGCTGTGACCCATCTGGCTTATACATGACATGGAAGAAGGTCTCCCCACAGTCTGCACGACTCACATGGCTCCCGACCACTCCCCTGCATGACAGGTATTTGCAGATGTGACTTCCCTCCTCAAATGGACCTTAAGTTCCGGAAGGGAAGGTGCTACTCTGTATGCCTGGAGCCAAGCACTGAGCTGGCACATCTCAGGTGCTCCAGGAGTGTGTGCAGAATGAATGGACACTTGCTCACTCTCCCTGCTCGCCAGACACCATGCTGAGTGGCCTCTCCCACCCTCAGCAGCAAACCCTACTGAGGACATCATACGGAAATGTTTTTAAATCTTAGCTTCAGGCTAATGCTTCTGTGCTTTTAATTTTTAAAACGTTTACAAGAACACAATCACAGTGTAATTAAACAGAAATTTGGGGGTGGAGTCGAGGGGGGTAAACTGGGAGATTGAGATGGATGTATACATGTTATTACTATCCATAAAACAGATAACTAATAAGAACCTGACCTATATGGGAATAGAATCTAAAAAAGAGTGGATAAATGTATCAGTATAAGCGATTTGCTTTGTTGTACAGCAGAAACCAACACATTGTAAATCAATTATACTTCAATAAAAATTAATAAGGAGAAAATAATTTAAAATACGCTTTCAATGCTGCACACACCACAGCTGTGTGTGTCTCAAAAAAAGTGAGCTAATATACACTTGATGGGTGATCCTTTTGTGATCACCTGGCTTCCTGCCCCTCTCATCATCCACCCCAAATCTCCCCTTAAGTGTCCTGTAGGTCCTCTATATGACTATTAAGAAAAGGTGGGACTCACAGCTGCTTCCCGGGGTTGAGCGACCCCCGGTCTATCTCCCGGTCGAACTCAGTGCGGATGTCCTCCAGGGCCCCGTCGTCCCCGAAGGCCCCCCACTCAGTGTTGATGCACATCCTCCCCTCGTCGCCCTCCACCAGGTCGATGTGCCTCAGCTCCTCCATGTAGCACGCGTTGGTGCCGGTACCTTGGAGAGAGAGACGAGATCAGAAGCTGTGACCACACCACGTCACGAGAGAGACGGCAGCACCTGCTGGAAACACCGGCTTCAGGAAGGGACAAGGACAGGGCGGGCGTTACCAATGATGAGGCCGACTTCACACAGCTGGTCGTCATAGCCACAGGTCATCATGGTCCCCACCGTGTCGTTCACCACAGCCACAATGTTGGCATCATAGTCCTGGAGGGAGAGAAGAGGGGTCACTCCCCATTCACACGTGGAGCAGCGATCACCTGCCTTTACGATGGCCTGGCTGGAGGGCTCCCACTTCATAGCCTCCGCTGCTTTCATCACTGCGGGCACTCAGATTCACCAGACTCAAGCCCAGTGATCACATTATGGAGACAAAAAGGCGCCCTTCGTTATTTGGCTTACGATTCTTTTCAGTGTGGAGTTCACTTACAGAGCCACAGCCCTGTGTAAACCATCCCAATGCATCCATGTGCCTTCTGCATTTGCTGCAACCCTGGCACGCTGCACTCAATCACGCCAGCTCCCTGCACAGCTGCCCTCATGTCAAAAGGAGGCTAACCCCTGCCCAAGAGCTCGGCTCTTTGGTAGCACCTCGGACAGCTCTGCTTTGAACCAGCCCCAACCTTCCAGAGTGTGAGCTCTCACTGCTCACCTGCCTCGGTCTTCAAAGACCCGTACCCACCATACCACCGCCACAGGCCATGCACTACCGTCCCCCGAAAGAACCTTAGTCACACAGCCTTCTCCCCACACTCCCCACCTCTAGGTGGTCAAGGCAAGTGGCTAGTGAGAAGTTACCCCACGCTTTTTGATGGCTTTGTCAAGCAGCTTCACCACATCAGTTCCCTCCACGCCGCTTGCTTTAAATCTCTTTGTCCAGGTGATGAGGATGGCCTGTACAGGAGAGCACAGAGGGGTCAGAAGAGGGCTAGAAGGCCTCCACAACCTCCAGGTCCCTGGAGAGTCTGCTCAAGGACAGTGACTAAGCCGAGGCCCAGGGAGGGGAGACACATCACATCAGGTAAGAGACCCAGACTCTTATCTCCTGCTTATCTATCCACACAATGGAGTTCTCTGGTGGCTGCCACAGGGAAAAATACCCTGCAGCTCACACTCAAACACTGTCAGTGGCTGGCTAGTGTGGTGGTGTCACACAGCATGCAGATCTAACTGGTGTCAACTGCACAGCCCGACTTCATTTAGAAAGAGAAATGCTGTTATTACCTGATCACCCTTCTGTATTTTCAAACCAGACCTTGGTTTCCATGGCCCATGGCCCCAAGGAACTTTCATCAGAGCCAAATTTCGAAGAGAAACAAAATGCTAAGATAATTCTTGGCTACTGTGCTTCTAAGAGCCAAGTCCTGAGCTTAAAGGATAACACTAACTGATTCATGCCTCTTCCACAAGTTTGGAATATAAATCCCATTTGTAAGCGATGACTCTACAGTATAATCCATTTCTGTGTGTATATTTCTAGAGAAACACTAAGGACATATATCCAGTGGTTATTCACTTGAGACTATACAAGCATAGGAATTTTATGTTTTGCTTTACACCTTTATATTATTTCAATAGTTTTACATATTGCTTCTGTATCTTTTTCTTTAAATCAAGGATCCAAGAAAAGAATATTGTTCTATGTGACTATTTTCCAAGTGCAGGAAGTCATTATAAATGCGGCTTGGTTGAGAAGAGCTACTGTTTAGGCCCCGTTGTCTCCAGGGTGACACAGGGATGGGAAATGTCTACATTGGGCTTCCCTGCACTCCAAAAGCCAGGTAGCCTCCATGCAGGATGCATCAGGAAGGGCAGGCAGCAGCCTGCAGCTGACCGGGCATTCCAAAAGCCCCCAGACACTGTTATCACCCCTTTGACGCTCAGGCCCCCCAAAGCCTTGGAAAACACGGTGCTGTGGAAAGAACATGGATTGGAAATCAGGACATCAATCCTATCCCCACCACTTCTGTCCATTTCCTCGTGGGCAGTCTTCCCAACTCCTCTTATGGTGACTCTGTTCATCTGTCAAAAAAGGCAGCTGGTCTAGACACTCTTAAAGGTCCCAGGCAGCCTTGAGAGTGGGCTCAGGCCTCCAGATGGGTAATTAGATCCTGGGATCCACTGGCTTCCTAGCAGGCAGAGTGCCCGGCTGAGCAAGCCCTCCCCAGAGAAGGGTCAAGGCTGGCAGGTGGGGGCCACACTTTTGGCTCTTTCTCTGCCAGGCACCATCTGCTCTGCTCTGCTCTGTGGGGCTCTTGTGCCCCCGAGGACGTTCCCTATCCACTTCTGCAATGCCTTCATTCTTGGAAGACAGCACCTCTGCCAGGCAGGCCATATCTGTGTGCAGCTTTCTCCCAGGGCCTAGCCCAACCCACAAGGATGGCACTCAGTCCACGGCCACTGATGAACAAGCAAACAGCCAGCAGCCACTTCATTCCCGGCCCATCTCCTGCCTCTTTCGGCGGGAACAGGGAAGTCTCACCCTGTCTTCTGCCCAGGGAGCGTGGCTGTCAAGCCTCAGCTCTCAAAAGCCAAGGGAAAATAGTACTGACAACGGTCCTTGTGAAAGGCCACTAACCCTACTTTCTTTTCTTTCACTTGCTTGAGTTTAAGAAATGGTTTTCTCTACCAAATGGCCACATGATTTGTAATGAAAAATACACATATAACTAAAGCAACCAAAAAATAAACATGATTATCATGACCTTACATTCATTCTACAAATGCTTCTTAAAGAAAAAAAATCCAAGACACGCAGACCATCCAGAGAAAGGAAAAGGGTTCCTTAGCATTTCCTCTCTGGGGTGTCTGAGAAGCCTAATAATCCCAGAATGTCTTACCTCGTCTATTCTGGATTGCCGACAAGGGAAAGAAAATGTGAATCCCACAGGTAATTTCTTGTCCTTGATTTTTTTTTTCTCCATGAAGTCTCCCAGGCACTCAGCGACGTGATCAAAAAGCTGGAGGAAGCACAAGAGAGCAGTTGGGAAGGAGAAAGAGGACTTAGCATTTCAGGAAAAATGTGAAGGATTCTCCGCCCAACACAGAAAGGAGCCTGGCTACCCTAGCTGCCCATCCCCAAGGCACCTGGTCACCAGGTGGGGCTTTCCCTAGAGGTTCAGTGGTTAAGACTCCCCATGCTTCCACTGCAAGGGATGTGGGTTCGATCCCTTGTTAAGGAACTAAGATCATGTATGATGTGCAGCACAGTAAAAAAAAAAAAAAAAAAAAGGAAAAAAGAAGCCAAGAAGTGCATGACTGGCAAAGAAGAGTCCCTTGAAAATAGCCTGCCTTGTGGGCCAGCACGGTTAAGCCTTCACGTGGCCTCTTGTGTATCACCTGGGTACTAAGATGTATCATCTGAGTATTTAGAAAATGTGAAAATAAGAGAAAGACAGTTCATCCTGCACAACACACAGGCCATGGACCGCCAGCAGCCACCCAGGCAGCGTGGCCATCTGGCCCCTTCTCTCTAACTCCATCTCTCTCTCCCTCCCTCTCAGTTCCAGAAGCTCTGTAAGGCAATTCCCCAGCCTCCAGGCCACTTGAGTGATCTCACAGTCTCCGAGTTATCCACTTTTTACTTTAACTCACGTTCCATATGCATGCAAAAAAAAAGTGCTCGCGTCCTAAGTGTAGGGTTCATTGGATTCTCACAGGTGCACCCAGACACCCTCCCGTGCAGTCACTGCTGCCACGCAAACTCACAAGGCCAATCGCAAGCCACTCAGCCTTCCAACGCCCTCTGCATGGCTGTCTACTATGTATAAAAGGAACAGCAGCGTGCACTCCGTGGCGTCTGTCTTCTTCTCCTCTACACTATGTGTGTGGGCCATCCACGTAGTTGTGTGAGAACCAGTGCTGGTTCTCATTGCTGCATAGCATTCTATGGTGTGAATATACTACGATTTATTTAGTGAACTGCAATTTAAGTTCTACGACACGCTGTAGAACTTGCTGGCTCTACAACAAGTTGCCAGAATATGCATATGTCTCTTAGGATCCACTAGAAAGAAGTCAGAACACTGTTTCCCTAGCCTCTGTGTGAATGCTGTCAATGACGGCAAGCTCATCACCTCCTAGGCAACTTCTTGGATTTATCCAATACCTCCCTCTTTCTCTAAAGTATATCCAGAACTGAATATAGTATTTCACATGTGCTCCGATTAAAAAAAAAAGCTTAGTTGAACTAAGAACCTCCCTTTCTCTTAGCTCTCTACCTCCATTAATATAACCAAACCATATATATGCTCTTTTGGCAACCATGCCACAGTCTAGGTAACCCCTCTTTTTTTTTCACGTGCCTGTCATCTAACACTAGGCCTCCCATGTACATGGGATTGACACAGCTAATGGAGCTTCTTGAAGCCCAGAGAATGCAGCCTTTGCAGGGCTGAACCGCACAGTCACAGGAAGCAAACTCAGCCAAGGCAAGGCCAACTGCCTGAAGGCTTTCTCTGCAGGGTCCTTCCCCTCCCCATATTAAACTTATAGTTCTATTCAGGTTTGATTTTAACAAATGTGTCAAGGAGAGAGCCCCACAGGAAAGAGTGGAGTCCATGGGGGTAGATCCCTCCCCAACGCCTGAGGAGGGGGCAGGTCCCCTCCACTCTCCTTCTCTTCCCTCCTCATCTAAAGGGATTTGGGGGGAGACCTATACAGGGGAGGGGGCTGGTCCCCAGGCCGTGGGGGTGGTGTCTGGGATAAAGTGCTATGGAGGAACAAGAACCCAGACCAGGGAGGAGTCTGGGAATGGCACAAGGACCATTTGCCAGAATACACAGCCTTCTGATTCCAGATTGAATTTACAGATAAAACAGAACCAGACCACAAGCAGCACCCACTTCCTCTCCCCACTAGGGCTGTAGTTTGAAGGGAGAAGAGACAGTTTCACCAAAACCACGGTCTATCACTCCGGGCCACTCTGTCGGAGCTCCCTGACAGACTGAGGGGACAGAGGAAACCAAAATAAAATGTTGGATAAATTGTGTAGGAGGAATCCAGGAAGGGCCCAGCCAGAGCTGGGCCAGGCATCACGGCTGCCCCCACAGCCACTCTGTAGAGTCTCCTTGAGACGAGGCCAGAAGTCAATATTCCCATCCCCATCTTTCCCCAGACGTCCCTGACCCAGCTCTGCAGTCTGATCTTCCTGCCAAAGGAAAGGAAAAACTTGTCAGTTCTGACTTGGGAGCCTCTGTCCCTGAGTCACTATTACTGAGGCCACGGTGACAGCGGCAACTCTGGCCAAGGAGACACATGACCACCTTCCCTGGGAGAACCCAGCTAAGCTTCCTGCGACCTACATTTCTGAGCGACGTAAACCCATTACGAAGCCCGACAGCTTGCCCCACGTCATCTGCCGGAAGAAGCTCCCTCAGGGGAGCAGGCTGGGCAGAAGGCAGGCAGGCTGCGGGCAGGAAGAGGCAGGGAAGTGAGTTACACAGGGCTGTGGCGCTGGAAGCAGTCTCTGGATTGAAGTCACACACCCACCCCTTTGCACTCTGCTAAAAAGGAAATGCCATTTGCGGAATGAACCAAGGAAGGGGTGACAAGCCTGCTCAGAATAGACAGGAAGCTTCCCCCAGGCTAACTCATGTCTAACCAACCAGAAAGGGAAGTTACCCAGCCTCTCTGCACTCAAAATTTTAATGATTAAAAAACATTTTTTTTCTTTCCTGAAAACACGCACATTTATTTAATTTAAATAAATTTAAGTCATTTATTTAGTATTCAAAACTCCCCAAGCTAAATAAGTGATGTCTTAAGAAGATCACAATTATGTTTCTGAAATTATTAACGCTTAAAACTGTGCTGAAACTTTCAAGATACTTTGTGTTTCTGTGTGTGTTATGTGTGTGTGTGTAGAGCAAGAGAGAAAAAAGGGTAAAACAAATAGTTAATTGGGATATCTGGATAAAGGATATAAAAAGCTCTTTGTGCTTATCTTAAAGTTTTTCCTGAAAGTTTAAAATTATTTAGAGTAAAAGGTTTTAAAATCTATCAAAAATTCCTGCCTATGTTTGAACATGAGATCACAGCCCCAAGAATTCAGCACAGTTCACAGGCTGTGAGTTTGAGCTGCTTCATGGGCAAAATGGGGCCCTTTGTGGACTAGGGTATTCTATAGGTCAACAAGAGATATCAGAAAAATGGGCCACCAATATTTATTGCTAACCTCACACCAAACTTCTAGACGAGAGGTTGCCGCTTCATCCCTATTTTTCAACTGCCAACCCTCTCCTCCCTCAATCACTTGAACTTTCCTCCTTGCCCACACATTTCTACACTATCAAAAAATTTTAGTAAAAATACTAATTAATTTATTAATTAATTAAAAACAAAGACCCAGTCTAAGAGTGCCCCACATTGCTAAAACTGTCACATCTGGAGCCAGACTGCCCAGGTTCAAATCCCAGCTTTATCACTTCTGTGCTGTGTGACCCAAGGGGCTGATCACTTAACAGCTGAACCTCAATTTTCTCATCTGTGAAACAGGAATAATACCTACCCACAGAGCTGTAATGATGATTAAATGAGTTAATCTGTATAAGGGGCTTATATCAGTGACATACATAACAAGTTCTATGCAAGTATTTGCTCTAATAATATAACATTATCATTATCCTCATCAACATCAACATCTTTTCTTTGCAAACTGCTTGAAAGGGGCAGCTGCAGAAACAGCTGGAAACAAAGTAATTTTGGAGCTGGGAAGAAGGGGACAGAGGCTGGGATAGACAAGGTCCTGGGGGCAGCAATTAGAAGAGTCATTAGCTTCGGAACTCTGAAACAATAAATATTCATGATGTGTGAGAAAGCATGATACACAACTGTATGATCTTAAATACATAAAAATGGATGCTTAGCTGTGTAAATACACAAATGAAACCTAGAAGGACACATCAAACGGTCAACTGCTCATGATTTTGGATGACTGTGTCTTCTGCTTCTTGTGTTTTTTGGTTTCCTAGTATGCACATGTTAACTTTTAAGAAATAAATGTTTTTCTAAAAATCTTTAAAAAAAAAAGTCACGGCAGAAGTGATGCAGCAAGCGTGCACCTGAAGGAGGGCATCCCCTCAATGTACAAACCCTGCTCCTAAAAAGTCAAGCCAAGACTCACAGGAATGTCCATGGCATGGGGGGCAAGTCCCAAAGGTGAAGGCAGGAGGCAGAGGTGGCTCCTCCCAAGGGCCATGGGGAAGAGTGACTAATCAGTGTTTGTTGGCAAATAGAAGGAGCAAAATGCCAACTGGAGGCTGCTGGCCACCTGCAGAAAGGAGCAATGTGGCGAGCACTGGGCAGGCTGAGGAGACCCACTCGCTGGCAGCCTTCATGCACACACCTTCATGCACACACTGAATGAATGAGCCAATCTCTGCAGCCCTGTTATGGAGGGACAGCAGAGAGACCTCCGGGCAGGGGCATCCTATGAGCGATGCACCCGTTTCAGTGGCTGATAAAAAAGTGGCCTAAGGACAGTGTCCCCATCAATGCTCACAGTCTGAAAATCTCTGAACACAACCCCTGCCCCTCCTCAGCAGCAGGTGAAAGACCAGGATTAGCCCTTTTCTCTGGTAGAAGGAAAAGGTGGAGTTTGCATTAGGTCCCAGCCACAGGAATTTAGGAACAAAGAGGAGTCAAGAGAAGGCGCTGGGCTTCATCCCGAAGTCCAGCCCAGAGCCATTAGGTTTTCTGCAGAACTTAGTCATGAACCTTGCTGTGAACACACCCTCCCTAAAACAAATATTTGGCAAGCTCTGAATAATACACATCCTGACAACAGCCATGACTTAGGAGGCGAGCTCTAAACGGGAGGGGAGGGGTCAGAACATCTGCAGGAGAGGGGGAGGAGCAGAACAGGACCAGAAATGCCTGCAAGCCTGCCAAGGGCTGCCCACAACCTGATCACAGGGTCCTCAGTGAGCCTGCAGCCTACCACCCACCACAGCCAGATGGGGAAGCAGGAGGGTGGTCAGGCCCTTCTGAGCATGTGCATGGCCTCAGCCAGCAAACGAAGGCAGCCCTTCCATTGGCAGGGGTTACAAGTGTGAGAGGAAGGGATGGTGACTTTCCAGGCAAGGTCCTGCCCTCGCTGCTTTCCGTGCCAAGGTCTCTAGGAGACTATTCAGTTGGGAAGCCAGGAGCCCTTTAGAATAGTCCTGGGGCTCTGAACTCAGATTCCTGCTGTCCCACAAGGTGACAGCCACAACTGACGAGGCCGAGGCCTTGGGGGAACTGGGTGAGGAGGACAATGACTTGGGAGAAGGGCTTTCACCCAAGGGCTCTGCGCTCCCTCTTCTGGGGAACCACCCCAGGATCCTTAGGGAATGAATGCATTTACCCGTTGGGCCTCCTCTTTACACCCCTCACCTGAAAGGCCCAGCAGCTGAAAGGACCAATAGCCCCCTCCCATCCTCCAGCTCATTCACACAGTGAGGATTCCACCCGGGAGTCCTTCTCTATGTATGCCTATGATGGACTCACCCAGGGGCTCAGCCCACCGCTGCTCTGGGGCTGGTTCCTGGGGGTACCCTGCAGCCTGATGCTTAGGCCACAGGGGCTAGTCAGAAGGGAAGTAGAGACCCACCTGGCTTCCACTGCCATGCATGATGTTCTCCGGGGTGTCATAAACCTCAGACTCCATATGAACAGCCTGGTTCTGCTCATGATTCACCTGCACCCGCAGAATTCGAAAGGAAGATCCACCAAGATCCAGGGCGATGAAATCTCCCTTTTCTGTTAGGGAGACAATAACATCACATCAGATTCAACTGCCTGGGAAGGCTGCACGCTTCACCCACTTCTCAGCAGGGTCTGGCCCCACTTCACTGTGCTTTCGGCCACAAAACAGGAGTCATGTAGACCCCATCACACTACAGCCCCACCTGGAAGAGTGGGCAAGAGAAGCCCTCTCCTAGCCAGGTGTCCCTAGGCAGACAGCTTCACACAGTTCCGCTCAGTCCCAATTGCAGAATGAAAGTATGGACTTCATTAAAATACCAACCATCGTTCTCCAAGTCTTTACCCCTTCTCACAAATGGCTATGCTATCCATAAGGTAAAAATAAAAGCATTTCAACTCAGCGCAAACCCTGCATCTGAGGTCTATTCCATGCCTTGAGTTCCTTCCCCATCAGCTGAGACACCAATTCCAGCTAGTCCATACCTCCACTGATTCCCCAGGGGATTTTTTTTTTTAATTGTAGTAAAATATACATAACATAAAATTTTCCACTGCAACCATTTCTCAGTGTACAGCCCACTGACATTAAAAATGTTCACAATGTTACACAACTACCACCACCATCCTCAGAAATTTCCATCATCCCAAACAGAACCTCTATAACCATTAAGCAGTAATTCCTCATTTCCCCTGTCCCCAGCCCCAGGCAAAAACTATTCTACTTTTTACTTCTATGAATTGGCCTATTCTAGATATTTCTCATGAACAAAATCATATAGTATCTGTCCTTTAGTGTCTGGCCTATTTCGCATTGTATCAAGTCTCCAGGGTTGATCCATGTTATAGCCTATATCAGTGGTTCACTCTGTTTTCAGGCTGGGTGATATTTCCTTGTGTGTGTATCCATTCATCAGGTACTGGACACTCCTGTTGTTTCTGCCCAGGGGATGTTTTTAACAGAAGTCCCTCCTGGTCACACAAGAGTAAACTGGCTTGAACCAGTTTTATTCCTCACGACCAATGTGAGGGTGGACCTCAGTGGGTTAGAGAAAGACAACAGGCCTGTGTGTCAAGACCACCACAGAGCACCAGTGGAGGTGGCTGTGATGAGAAACCAAGCCACTAAGCCTCCACCCAGCATCCTCTATCCCAGGTCCCCTCCCAAATCAATGAAAATCTGTTCATTTTACTTCTGATGCTACATTATCACTGTCTCACCATCACCTTACTTTCTTGATGATGACTTTTGAAGCATAAGAGTTTATAATTTTGATAAAGTGCGACTTATCTTTTTTCTTCTGTGGCTAATGCTTTTGGGGTCATATCTAAAAATCCATTGCCAAATTCAAGGTCACAAAGATTCGTACCTATGCTTCCTTCTAAGAGTTTTACAGTTTTAGTTCTTACATTGAGGTATTTGGTCCATTTTGAGTTAATCTGTGTATATGGTCTGAAGTGGAGGTTCAGCTTCCTTCTTTGGCACATGGACGGTTGTTGCTTAGTTGCTGAGTCGTGTTTTTTGTGATCCAATGGACTATAAGCCCCCAAGTTCCTCTGTCCATGGATTTCCCAGGCAAGAATACTGGAGTGGGTTGCCATTTCCTTCTCCAGAGGATCCTCCCGACCCAGGGATGGAACGCATGTCTCCTATGTCTCCTGCACTGACAGGCAGATTCTTTACCAGGCAGGCACTGTCAAATAGCAACACCATTTGCTAAACAGACTATTCTTTCCCTCACTGAAAAGTCTTGACACCCTTGTAAAAAATCAAGTGACCATAAATATGGATTTATTTCTGAACTCCCAATTCCTTTTTTCCTCCCGTTTTGAGATGTAATTGACATAGTGAACACTCAATTCTGATTCATTGATCTGTACATCTGTCCTAACAGCAGCACCACACTGACCTGACTGCTTCCGAAAATTTGAAACTGGGAAGTGAAAGTCCTCCAACCCTGTTCTTTTGCAACACTGTTTTCACTATTTTGAGCCCCTTGAAGTTTTTATTTTTTTTAAGTAATGGATTGTTGGTTTTTTTTTAACTTCTTTTTTTATAAACTGACACCCTCTTTGTATTTGATTCCAACAAACTTTAGGTTCTGACACACTGCTCTATTTCTGGAACTTAGAATGGTTGTTTGGCATATAATATGAACACAACCAATATTAATAGCTGAATTAATAAGGGTGGCAAAGGAATCGAGGAATAAACCAAAGACATTTACAACTGAATTTCTGTTCTTATCCTCTCAAGCTCTTTGAGGGAAAAACTACAACTCAGGATTCTTTACATCTGCCCTTGGTACCCAGGGTAGTTCAGTAAGTGCTTGGTAGCTGCTTGATCACAAGGGTTGGTGGCCCATTCATTCATTCAAGGAAGTTTGGCTTCTTGTTCATTACACAGGAAGCAGTTATACCACTGATTGGTTGTTTGTTTTCTTAGCAACAGCTTTATGGGAAATAATTAAAATATCACATTTGATTTTATTTTTATTATTTGGCCGTGCCACATGGCTCAAGGGGGCATGGGCATCAAACCCATGCCCCCTGCAATAAAAGAGTGAAGTCCTAACTGCACCACTGGGCTACCAAGGAAGTCTGCACCTATCACATTCTAAAGTGTACAGTTTGGTGAGTTTTAGTATATTTACATCACCACTATCTAATTACAGAAATTTTTCATCATCCACAAAAGAAACTCTATACCCATTTGCAGTCACTCCCCATTTCCTCCCAAACCACCTCATCCACTAACAGCCACTAATTCACTGTCTGTCTCAAGAGATTTCCCTATTCTGGACATTTCATTATAGTGGATACATACAATACGTGGTCCCCTGTGGCTGACTTCTTTCATGTACCATAATGCTTTCAAGGTTCACCTGCATTGAAGCATATACCAGTACCTCATTCCTTTCTGTGACAAGTTGCATTCCACAGTATGGATATACCACATGATGTTGCTGTTTTAAAACTGCTTCTGTGATCACAACAAACTGTGGAAAATTCTTAAAGAGACTGGAATATCAGATCACCCTACCTGCCTCCTGAGAAACCTGTATGCAAGTCAAGAAGTAACAGTTAGGACCAGGCATGGAACAATGGACTGGTTCAAAATTGGGAAAGGAGTATGTCAAGGTTACTTGTCACCCTGCTTATTTAACTTGAATGCAGAGTACATCAAGCAAAATGCCAGGCTGGATGAATCACAAGCTGGAAACAAGATTGCCAGGAGAAATGTCAATAATCTCAGATATGCACATGATACCACCCTAAATGGTACAAAGCAAAGAAGAACTAAAAAGCCTCTTGATGAAGGTGAAAGAGCAGAGTGAAAAAGTTGGCTTAAAACCCAACGTTCAAAAAACTAAGATCACAGCATCCAGCCCCAACACTTCATGGCAAATAGATACAGAAAAAATGGAAACCAAGACAGACTTTATTTTCTTGGGCTTCAAAATCACTGCAGATGGTGACTGCACCCATGAAATTAAGAGGCTAGCTCCTTGAAAGAAAAGCTATGACAAACCTAGACAGTATATTAAAAAGCAGAGACATCGCTTTGCCAACAAATGTCTGTATAGTTCAAGCTATGGTTTTTACAGTAGTCATGTACAAGATGTGAGAGCTGGACCATAAAGAAGGCTGAGCACTGAAGAATTTTTGCTTTCGAACTGTGGTGCTGGAGAAGACTCTTTGATCCCTTGGACATCAAGGAGATCAAGCCAGTCAGTCCTAAAGGAAATCAACCCTGAATGTTCAGGAAGGACTGATGCTGAAGCGCCAACATTTTGGCCACTTGATGTGAAGAGCCAACCCATTGGAAAAGACCCTGATGCTGGGAAAGACTGAGTGCAGGAGGAGAAGGGGGCGACAGAGGACGAGATGGTTGGATGGCATCAGAGACTCAATGACATGAGCTTGAGCAATCTCTGGGAGATAGTGAAGGACAGGGAAGTCTGGCGTGCTGCAGTCCGTCAGTCAGAGTTGGACACAACTTAGCAACTGAGCAACAATGGTCCAAAGGAAAGAGGCCAAGTGGGAATGCTAGGAAGAAGGTGTCTCAGCTTTGTGAGAAATTCTGACCCTGATGTCATAGGTCATTCAAATTAGTTTTGGGTTTTCCCTGAGTTCTCATCAGAATCCTAATCCCTATAGTGCTTACACTACTACTGGGTAAAAAAAATAAATGTGATATGAGAGGGTTCCTTCTCAGGAGAATGAATTACTAGAACATCAGAAACACTTAACTTTACTATCATTCATTGAGCCTTTCTGTTCTCCAATTGCTAAGTACTTCTTCTGGCTCATTTTACTTCTAACCCCTCTCCACTCTATGAAGTAGGTACTATTATGATCCCCATTCTGCAGATGAGCAAGTAAAGTCTAGGAGGGGTTAGGGAACTTGCCCAAGCACACAGCCAGTAATTGACAGAGCCAGAATTTGAATCCAAAGCCCAAATTCATAGCCATTGGATACAACTGCCTCTTGGACAGACCTCAGGAACAAGGATCCCCAGAGAGGGCATTAGAGTGAGATCAGCACATTAGGAATGGCTACATCTCTCTATAAACCACTTGTGTACAGGGAAACAACACACGCAAAAGCGAACACTGTGCTAGGATGAAAATATGGGAGCTTTTCCTTCCTAACATTTTTATTTAATTAATTCATTTACTGTTCAGTCAGTAAAGAATTTGCCTGTAGTGTAGGAGACCCAGGTTCGATCCCTGAGTTGGGAAGATCCCCTGGAGAAGGAAATGGCAACCCACTCCAGTATCCTTGCTTGGAAAATCTCATGGATAGAGGAACCTGGTGGATTGCAGTCCATGGGGTCGCAAAGAGTCGGGCACGACTGAGGGACTAACACACACACACACACACACACACACACACACACACACTGTTTTAATTTTTTAAAAAAAGTTATTTATTTCACATTTTGCACTGGCTTTCATCATAACTTTAAAAAATAGCTTGAGAAATCTTGATAAATCAGTCAGGTCAAAAGTCTCATCTTCAGTTGAATCAAGGGACTAAGTAAAAGCAGGCTCTTGTGCTCAAGTTCCACGTGATGGTGGGGGATCTCTTGCTTATTGGTGTCATTGTCAACACACAACAGGAAGGAATCAGGTTTCAGGCAGCACCCCTGAAGCCCCAGCTCTCAAGTTTTCAAGCAGGATAAGTTTAAACGATCTCATCTGCCTCTAGGTCAGGGAAGAACCTGGTCTTAGGGTGCATGGGGCTGGCCCACACTTCTGCAGCTCTGTAAGACTCCTGCCCCGTCCCAGCCTCCCACCACAGTCTGTCCACCCCATTTCTCCTTTTTTTTTTTTTTTAACAAACACAGGTCAATAGGGTTTCAGGGAGTTAGGGGCAGAGAAGGAGAAAAGATAGCCTTGAGATGATTTGTGAAGGGGCCTTTCCCTGAAGGCATTTTACAAGAGGTCGCTGTTAAGCCCAATGCAGCCCCTGATCCTTTCCTGAGCAGTGACCCTGATTCCAGGGTGTGTTTGTGCTTGCTAAAAGAAATGGCAGTTGGCATCTCTTCTGTAAATCACATTTGCAGCTCAGGAAATATGGGACAAATATTAACTCGCCTCCTCAATCTATGGATAAGGTAGCTCCAACCAAACCTGCTGAATGACTTGCTCATGGTCACACCTGCGGCAAGGCCAGGGCCCTTCCCTTTCCTTAGTCACTCATATACTTGCAAATACTGGGATGCTCATTCATACATACACACATACACACACACACACACACACACATATACACATAAAGTTTTATCTTCCTCATCTGGGTGATGAGCAATTTGAAGGCAAGGGCAATTTAGCATGCTTACTTCCTTCTCCCCAGTACTGAGTCCCACATACAGTAGGCAAATCAGAAAGTGTTTGCAGCTAGTTCAGTTAGAACACCTGGGTCTGTTCAGCGCTATCCTCTGCCAGGCAAAGGACACCAAGGAATGACTTCTGGGAAAGTGTCCAGAAAGCTTTGTTTGCTGTCTGGTGTCTCTTTAGATAACCACCCTTCCCGTTTTGTCATCTGAATTGGGGGTGGGGTTGACCACCTATTCCATGTGACCCAAGAGCATCCAGAGTTCCCAGCTTTGGCCAACGTGATTGGTTCAGGGTGGGTACGTGACCCACATCAGCCAATCACCACCTTCTCCAAGACCACCCCAGGACCTCTAGTTTGGAGATGAGGTGTCAGCTACGGCTGCTGGGGCTACCTCTGCCCCCATAAGGGAGAGGCAGCCTACGAATGAAGCCTTGGTTAAGAGACAGATGAGGCCTTGGTTACAGGAGCCAACTTACAACTACATTTTCCATTATGTGAACCTAGAATTCCCTTTCTTGCTTATACAACTTTGAGTTAGATTTCTTTCAGTTATAAGCAGAGGCTGCTGGGTTCAATATTCTTTACTAGGCAATGGGTGCTCCAAATACCAACTTGCCCTCCATAAAGGATGTATCCTCCCCTTTATCTCAGTTGGTCCCCCCCATTCAGAGCTGTGGTGTTCAATCACCCAGCTGCAGAGGAACCAGAGCTGTAGTCTGTGGGCTCATCCACATTATGAGGGGTATTGGGGTGGGGGTAAGACAGCCTGCCTTTGCTTCCTCCCTTTTTTTGTCTCCTCCCTCCCATAACATCACCGGGATGCTGGTGAATTCTGAAAAGCTCTGACATTTCCCTCCAGGGCGAGACCTCTGCCTTTAGGTCTGATGGGTAGGGGCCTTTGGCCACATCAGATGGGAAGGGCCTTCCAAAGCTGGGAAATTCTTCCAAAGAATTCCTCATTGTTGTTTAGTTGCTAAGCTGTGCCTGATTCTTTTGTGACCCCATGGACTGTACCCTGCCAGGCTCCTCTTGCCATAGGATTTCCCAGGCAAGAATCCTGGAATGGGTTGCCATTTCCTTCTCCAGGGGATCTTCCTGACCCAGGGATCGAACCCACGTCTCCTGCATTGGCAGGCAGATTCTTTACCACGGAGCCACCAGGGACGCTCATTAAGAATTCTTAGAAAGTCATTTATTAAGTTATAATGATGACCAGCAGAACAATGACTCTCTGTAACTCTCATGGTAGTTTGCAGTTTCCAAAGCACTTTGATCCTTCTGACAGCCTTGTGAGGCAGGCACAGCAGGACTGCCACACCCATTTTACAGATGAGGAAATGGAGGCTTATAGCAGTTAAGTGACTTCTCCAAGATCACACAGGTAATAAGCAGCAGAGCCGGAGATTAATCCAGTGGTCTGAAACTCTATTTTCCCCTTCAGTTTCAAGTTCAGTCTCCTTGCCGCAGCTGACTTCCTTTCTTACTTCCTCTTCAAATCTTTGGCTTCAACCTTCCTGCCTGCCACTGCCGAGACTTCATCCTACATTTCCCATTTCCACTGAAGCCAAGAACTGCTCTTCTATAGAAGGCTCATTAAACAAAGCATCTGAAGGGCCCCTGGCAACTCTCCACTTTCTAATGACAGCCATTATTACCAGCAAATAATGGAAAACAAACACTGAAACAGATGTCTCTCTTCAGTCCAGACCTGTGCTGGAATACAGGGCAAACAAAACTCAGCGTTCATGAAATGCCTCCCGTTGCCTGCTCCATGAATTAATCCTGTACACGAGACACAAAGCCTCCTGTCTGCAATCCTGCTAGCCAATGAGAGTTTACACCTTCATCAGAAACCCAACTGGAATGCTAGGCATTTCGGAGATTTCATCAAACGAGAGCATTTCTGAGATAATCCAACCATCTTCCCACATAAGGACAGAGAAAGGTAAGTAAACAGCCCAAATGCAGTGAGAAAAGGAAACATTTTCCTTCCTTTGGCTGGAAAGCAGTGTATCTTAAGCCCCACCAATTTAACTGTGAGTGTGCTAAGTCGCTCCAGTCATGCCTGACTCTGTGACCCTACGGACTATAGCCTGCCAGACTCCTCTGTCAGTGGGATTCTCCAGGCAAGAATACTGGAGTAGGTTGCCATGCCCTCCCTCCAGGGGATCTTCCTGACCTCGGGATCTTACATCTCCTGCACTGGCAGGTGTGTTCTTTACCACCAGCGCCACCTGGGAAGTCCAGGAAGAAGTGTGTTAGTCGTCCAGTCGTGTCTGACTCTGCAACCCCATGGACGGTAGCCTTCCAGGCTCCTCTATCCATGGGATTTCCCAGGCAAGAATACTGGACTGGGTTACCATTCCCTTCTCCAGGGGTTCTTCCTGCCCCAGGGATCAAACCTGGGTCTCCCGTATTACAGGCAGATTCTTTACCACCTGAGCCACCAGGGGAAGCCCAGGACCACACCTCAAATCAAACATTCTAAACTTATCCTCTGGGTGAAGAGCACACTAAGGAACCAAAAGGCAGAAACAAGGAAATCTTCAACTCAATTTACCCTCAAGAAGCCTACAATCTAATTGATATTTACAATATCCTGAGTGATAAATGACAAGATGAGAAAAAAAGGGGAAGTTTCCCAAGTGAGAATCAAAGTCGGGCAGGCCTTCTGACAGAAGCTGGATACAGATGGGCAGCTATCCCCAGAAACTGGGCACCTTTGAACAGGGTTTCTGTTTAGCCAAGTCACCAGCATAAAAAGGCTTCAGTATCTTCCTCCTTTATGTATTATTCATATCTTTCCCATTGCAAAAAGGATATGCAGCAGCTAAAAGCCACTTTAGGGTTTTGCATCTTTTTTTAACCTAATGTATAGATTACTTGAGAACAATTAATGAAAAAGCACTGCCCATTAAAATCGTCAAAAGGGGGGAAATTAACAAAAATGGGCTGATAACATTTTCAAAAAAAATCAATACAGTTTCAAAAGCCAACAGTTTTCAGTAATCCAGTCATCAGGGTCAAGGTCAGCAGGAAAGGAAAGGTTTGCTTCTCCCTCTGACTTGGAAGTCACATCACCGCTTGACGGGCAGGGGCACCTCTCCACTGCAGTGACTCCAATTTATCCTTTGGTGGTTTGGGATTACCACTAATTCTGTCACTGACTAATTATACAGGTGAAGCAGTAATTAACATCTCAAAAAGAGACTAGCACCATGGTTTACTATGAAGGAGACCCACATTCTGGCTCCTCCAAGGGACCTCGTGGTTGGAGGCACTTCCATCAAAAAGTGGCAAGGACTGGACTGGTGCCCAAGGCCTTGGCATCAATATCAGTGTCTATGTGGGGCTGGACGGACCATTCCAGGAGGAGTGTGGGCCCCTGGACACCTGACTTGAGCCCACCCATGAATATTAGGAACAATCAGAGAGAGAAGAGCTACACAGTATTTTATGGTTGCACAGTATCCCCACCAAAAGGCACAGAAGTCCTAACCCTGGGTACCTGTAAATGTGGCCTTATTTGGAAAAGGGTCTTTTTAGATGATGTAATCAGATGAAGAGGCGGTCATGAGTGTGGGTTCTAGTCTGACTGGCATCCTTATTAGAGGAAAATGCCACATGATGACAGAGGCTGAGAGTGGAGAGATGCAGGTGCGTGTCAAGGAACGTCAGGGACTGCCAGCCACCCCCAGAAGCCAGCAAGGGGCAAGGAAAGACTTAACCCAGCGTCTCGGAAGGAGCACGGCCCCACCAACACCTTGATTTTGGACTTCAAGCTTCCAGAACTGTGAGACAATCACTCTCATTTAAAGCCACGCGGTTCATGGGACTTCATTACAGCAGCCTTGGAAACTAACACAGAGCAGAAGAAACAGTCCCCAGGGAGAGGCGGAGCTGGGGAAGGGCTAGCCATGCAGGCCAGGGGAGCCAGGGCCTCAGGGTGGGTCCTGAGGGCTCAGGGCTTTGGCGTCTCCCCTTCCTCCTCCTCCTCCTCTCAGCACGGCTCTGTGCTCCCGAGGGGCCCTGAACGTTCGGGCCCACTCACTTCTCTTCACACTGGACACGAGAGAGGCTCAGAAGGAGGCATGGGGCCCAGGCTGCTGGCTCCAGTTCCACAAACTCTAGGACAGCATTTCCCAACACGGGCGTAATCACCACCTACATCATCACATTTAAGACACCACTGATTGTGGACACATCGTCATTTTATGTCATGCGAAGAGAGAAAAAAATGCTGCTCACAGTAATTTAAAGAGGCAACTACTGCACAGTGCACTGCTGATTTCAGAGGACTCAACAACAAAGACAGAAATAGGGTCTCGAAATAGATGAAATATAGTAGTAAATACTGGGGGAAAGAGCAAACAGGTTTGGGGAAAAGGCAGGTAGCCGGGTTTAATAGTCTTCTCTCCTGCAGGACTGCTCAGGGCCTTTAGCACCCTGGTATCTGCTTCCAATCTCTTGTTTTCTTTTCTTTTTGATATTCCATGCCACGTAACATATGGTATCTTAGTTCCGACCAGGGATCAAATCCACGCCCCCTGCGCTGGATCCTAACACAGGGTCCTAACCTCGGGACTACCAAGTCCCTGCTCTGGATCTCTAAGGGGAATCTTTGGAAATATTGTTTTTCCCAAATAAGAATGCATGTGGAGCCCTGTTTTCAAATGGCTAGATTACTACTGTATCTGGATCACACTTTGAGTCCCTCAGCCCTAAAAATGTGAAGGTATGAGGCAGGGCACCTCCTGCTGACACACGGGCCACGGAAGGGAAGCTGGCTTGCAGGCAGCTTTCAGGAGGAAAGGGAAGGAGCCTCTCATGGGACATGCCAGCACGGGGCCAGTCACACAAGATCAGGGGTCCCCCAAGCATCAGGCATCCTTCTGAGTTATCTCAGCAAAGCCAGAGTGGGGGCCCTGGGGGCCGCGCCTCTATCTTATCTCCCTTTCCCCCTTCTCTCAGCGGACAGCATGCAGAGCCACATGCAGAATTCAGCTAACCTGGTAAAGACACAAATGCTTCTGGACACGGGTGCCATTCGGGGTTGGGAAAAGTAGGAGCAAGCTACAAAGCCAGAGATATGAGAAAAATACCCAGGGGACACTGTGGTCTGGTCACTCTGATGGCCAGCGTCTCCTCGGTAGTCATAAAAGAGCCTAAACTGCTGGTGAGCAAGACCTCAAGGAAAACAAAAGGATAAAAGTGGGGTAGATTTTTAAAAGTCGGGAAACATGAGAAATACAAGTACCAGTGTGTGTGCGTGAAGTCAACCCCACCTGTGGCCATAAGGCACACAAGAGCACCCGCCCTTCCATGGTGTCCCAGTCTGTTTAGGACTTTAAAGGCCGGCTGCTGGCACAAAAGGACCTTCCCACCGCGCCCAGTCACTCCAACACGCAGTGCACCTGCCCGTCTTTCATAAACATCAGCTGAAACAGCTGCAGTTTTCCTGATGGCCATTTTGAAGGCTGCATATCAGATGCCTCAAATCACGGCTTTCAATGAGTCTCCAGAGCAGGGAAGAAATAGCAGGAGAGCGTAAGAGCCATACTCTCGGAGTGTGTACTCACAACCCCAAGAGAAATTTAACTTTCATAATCTCTCTCCCTCCCTTGCACATGGCAGGTGAACCCCAGCCTAGAGGACAGAACCCAGCTCAAGGCGGGATTCCTGGGCATGTGCTAAGCTGGGGTAGGCACAACACCCACTACTGGGTCAGCCAGACAGAACGACTTCCACTGAGCAGGCCAAGGCCAGGCTATGCGCTCTCAGCTTCCACTCTGCCAAGCGGAGGGACTGAGGCCACTCCCCTAGGGCAGGGCAACGACAATGCTCAGGAAGCCCCCAAATGCCCACTGTGGAACATGAGCCACACGATGCAGACCAAGAGGGTAATTTCCCTTTTCCAATCCTACTCCCCTCACCATTTCTCTGCTTGAGGGGCTACCCTGACTTAGCATCTATGAAATTTGTTCAAATGGGGACCTGAATCTCCCCTCTGGGCCTGAGATCCACCTGGCCACTAGGGTTGCTGCTTATCTGGGATAGTACAGGGAGGCCCTGGTGCCCTGATGAAGAGATTCTCCTAACATGAACTCTTGGCTTGTTCTGGAACCTTTCCTGTCCTGGAGATGTAAGAATAATTCATACAGCATCAGAAAGATCCATGAACGCTATGCTCTCTTTCCACAAGTCACTAGACAGTCAGGACAATCAGGGGAGGTCAGCCTGGTCCAAACATGGTCCCCTATCACACGACAGAATCCCAACAAACATAAATTGGATGGATGGATGGATGGTGAACGGATGGAATGGTGAATGGATGAATGGAAGAACAGATGGATGGAATGGTGAATGGATGGATGGATAGGTGAATGGATGGAATGGTGAATGGATGGATGGGAGAACAGATGGATGGAATGGTGAATGGATGGATAACTGGATGAGTAAGTAAATGAATAAATGAACAAATGAATGAAAGTTGGAAGGATGGTTTCACAGAGCATTCAGCCCTGAGAGCCCATTCTCTGGGTGTGAGACTCACCTGAGCCATCGGGAATAGACCTTACAAACGTAGGCAACATCTTGACTGTGGCTGTTGGATTAAAATCCCGGGAGAGGCCATTCTTCATCTCCTTTTTGAAACGATTCATGATATCTAACAGAGTTTCATCAGAGAGCCGCATGGCATAGAGATACTTGTCAATCTAGAGGAAGGATGAGAAGAAAAGAAAGTGAGGCCAAGGGTGAGGGAAGTCGTTTCAGCTCCAGTCTGGTTGGAGGAGGACAGGGATGGCAGGGTGAGGTACCCATCTGCTGCTGCTACTGCTAAGTCGCTTCAGTTGTGTCCAACTCTGTGCGAGCCCATAGATGGCAGCCAACCAGGCTCCTCTGTCCCTGGGATTCTCCAGGCAAGAACACTAGAGTGAGAGGTACCCATCTAAGATCATACAGATCCATGGGCCCTGGAGCACACATGCTGATCCATCCTTGAGCTGCCATCAACCATGCTGCCCAGAGCAGGTTTGCAAATGCTCTGAGCCCTGGTCCCTCTCCTGTAAAATGAACGAGACACCTCCAAGGTCCCTACCAACCCTCAAATATTACATGGAAACTGTCCTTTGATCCCCAAGCACATGCCAGAGGCACATTAAGCCTCCATGTGACTCCTTCCCTCTGGCTCATCCTCACATGGATGGCAGTGCCCCAGAACAAGGGCTCCAAAGCCATCACCTGGGGCTCAAATCCCAGCTCCATCGCTTAACAGCTGTGTGAATTTCCAGTTTCCTCAACTGAAAAACTGAGATGATAAACAGAACCTCCTTCACGGAATGTTACAAGATCAAAGGAGACAGAGAAGCCCTTGGAACACAGAGAAGTGCTCAATAAACATCAGCAATTTCTTACTAGGCTCGTGAGGCAGTGGTGCTGGTGGGTTTCCTTGGGCATGACTTCTAGGTGAAAGGAAATGGCTAGTGAAGGGCCGGAGCCCTTCAGGACAAGCCGCTTCAGGCCCAGGGCACAGAGACCTTAACCTCACTATCCCGAAAAGGTCTGGAAGAGCCCAAGTTCCCATGCCTGTGTGCCAGAGCCCATGTGCCCACTCTTCCAGATCAGACCACCCCTGACTCAACCAGGACCAAACCAACCTGCCCCTCTTCCTGGGCTACCTGCTCTCCTCCAGGATCCCAGGATCCCAACCTTAGGCCTCCTTGTCATCATTTGTTTTTCTTTCTTCATAGTACCTTCCCAAAGACTCTCCCCAAAAGTATTAACTGGGCGCCTACTACATGTCTGGCTCTGGGTTAGACACCTGTCCTCATGGAGTTCACTGGAAGTCTCTCTGTCTCCTGGCTTATTCTTTCTGCCACGTCCTGCTTTAGGAAGCCCTGATAACCAAGTGCCTGGATTCCTGACTCCTGACCCATTCACTGCAATGGTTTTCAGTCTTCAATTTCTCTCCCTTTCTAACCTATCTTCTATACCATGACCACATTTTGCCTTTTGCGGGGCGGGAGGCAGGGGGCTTGTCCAGGATATTTCACTTTCTTAAACTGGGACCCTGATCACTTCACTCCCCTGCTCAAAACCTTGCAATGTCTCCCATGTCCAAGGCCCCTACACTCTGCAGGTGCAGCTCTGGGCTCTCTGACCTCCATCCAAACCTCTCCTGCCATTCCTGGGAAGTGCCTGGGCTCTCCTGTCAAACCACCCTTCCTTCTCTTCCCACTCAAATCTCACCTCCCCTACAAGGTTCAGTCAAATGTCACTTCCTCCAGCAGACGTCTGAGACCCTCAGGGTACAGATAATGACTCCCTCAGCACTTATCTCTCCACATGGTCCAGCCTGGCTCACTGCCTGCTACACCTGTCATGGGGACAGTGTCTGCTCCATTCACCTTGACCTCCCAGTGACTCACAGGAGCCTCACACATAGCAAGCTCCCGGTCGATGAAGAGGCTGATTTATGACTCAATGAGGCTGCTGAAAAGGCCTTTGATGCTGATTGGCTTCTGAGAATGGGATCTCATGCTTACATTTCAGGGTGGCTGGAAACACTCGACTCAAGGACACAGAGTAATTTCTGCATATCTTGCTCTCAGGCAGCCTTCTTGCTCTGGATTCCCGCCTCCTGCTGCTCCCAGCCCTGCCTGTCTGTCTCACAGACAAGGCAGGAGTCCTCCAGCGTCCTCTGCGGCCTGTGCCCTGCCCCCACCCCCATCTCTTCCACCACAACCACCTTTTCCTTTCCCCTTCGTAATGAAGAGAAGGGCAATCAGAGACCGCTGAGAGCTGGAATAGAAATGGCCAGGACACAGCCCCAGGAGACGTGCTCTGTTCTACCCCCAAGGCTGGCAGCGCCCATCGGCAGCTCTTGCTGCAAGTCACGGCGACCACGAGCTGGTCGGAAGAAGCAGTCGCTCATGCGTGAGCCACAGAAGCGCACGGTGGGCGGAGGGGGTGGGGCCAGCTACTGAGTGCAAGAGCGCATCAGGGCACAAGCGAGAGCAAAGGCCAAGGACGAGGCAGGTAGGGTGGTCTGTGTGATGATGGAGCGCACAGTGCAAGAATGGAGCAGCTGGAAAGGTTGTCAGGAGCAAAGGCGTGCGGGGCCTGATGAGACAGGTGGACAAATTCACTCTAAAGGTGACTCGACTGAGTATTCAACAGTGAGATGTGTCTCGGAAAGATCAAGCTGTGTGCTGCGAAGGGGATGCGTGAGCAGGAGCAGAGAAGAGACAGTCACGGCGCTCCTCTGGCATCTGGACGTGTTTTCCCTACCACACTCCTCACCCTCCTTACGTTCATCTGTCTACTGACACGCCTGTCTCCTCTGATAACTCATGAGTTTCCCAGGGAAAGGAAACATGTCGAGTAGACCTTTGGAACTACCCGGTTGCCTGGAACAAAGGAGGAATTCAACGAATGCTGGGTGCAAGAATACTTTATATCAGGGTTTATAGTATATCAAGTGCTTTTGTATCCAATATGTCATTTTATCTTCAAAATAACCCTCTCAGGGGGACATTCTTAATCCCCATTTTCCAGCTGTAGAAATTGAGGCTTCAAGAAGCTAAGTGGAACCTACCACCGCTCCCACCCCTTGGGGAAGGCCAGTCCCCTCTACTGTGCAGGCATCAAGGCCAAGCAAAACTGCTGAGACTTTCTAGCTGGTCAGGGAGAAACTTCTAGAAAGAGCAGGGCTCCACAGCCAGCCTGCCTCCTGACTCAAGGTGCAGCTCAGCACAGGGACAGTGATCCCAGAAGCCCGATGTTTTAGGACAGCCCATCAAAGCCAAATAGAGCCAAGAAGCTCACACAGGAAAGCAGGCTAGGGAAACAGATGTCAGACAACCTGGCCCTCAAGTGTTGAAGGAAGAAGGGCTTTCCCTCTCTGGTTCATGTTCATGAATCATCACATGGTACAACTCCTCTCAGCAGAGATGTGGAAATCGGGGCCAGAAAAAGGGTACGGCACAGGGCAGGGCTGGAACTGACTCTGAAGCCCCTAGGATCTCAGGTGGCACCTTCCTGGTCCTTAGAAGCTCAGGAGGGGCCTTTGAACCCGAGGCTGGACTGCAGTACCCCCCACCCTCCCCCAGGCAGGCACCTGGTGCAGGGCTCAGCAGACTCGCATCATACGGACTGTGGCCCTTTTAGCAGCCCAGGAAGCACTGGAGCCACATCAAGAGACACTTGCAGGATGCTCCGTGGGAACCAGAGTGCCCAGAAGCTCACCAAACAAGGGGCCTCTTTCCTCTTGTTCATCAGATGAGCCCTGCCTGGCAGCTGGCTGGGCTGCCCTCTGTCCCACCTGGGAAAGAAGCTGGGAATGGGCAGTGGGTGGAGGGAGGTAGAAAGGAAGGGGGTTCTCCTGTTTGCTCCAGAGCTCTGCAAGAACCCCAGGGCAAGAGCTGTTTTTCTTATAGAAGGTGGGCCCAGAAGCCCAGGAGGGGAAAATGAGAGAGGCAGGGCTGGAGAAGGGCAACTTCTGGCTTTGGGAGATTTGGCCAAAGTTGTGGTCCTCTCAGTTTTTCTATTTCTGCCCCCTCTCCAAACAGCTTCAGATCTTTTCCTCCCCACTCTCTCTCCCTACCTCTCATATTTCCACAGTCTTTCCTCTTTCCTTAGGATACCGCCTCCAAACTCTGCTGCTCTGGCCAAACGCTGGTGTCCAACGCATCCCACACATGCCTTAAACTCCTAGCCCTACATTTTGGTGACAGGAAGGCACAGCACCTCTTCTGGTGGCTTCAAGCTGCAAGCCATCTATCATAGGCTGTCTATCACAGACACAGACAGAGGCTCCCAGGAGTCTGTGATAGGAATTCCTTGGGCTCTGGAGAGCTCACGTTCACACTTGGTGTCTGACATGAGCACGCAGGACTCGGTCAGACTGGGAAGGAGATGGGGGCAGGGGTGCCAAGGTCCCAGACACCACACGCTGCGCTGGATCCCGCAGACTCAGCTCAGAGGCAGGGGGGGACATCAGAAGAGAACACAGCTTCACCAAGCACCGCAGAGCCACTCAGCCAGCAGAAGTACCCAGTGGCCCCACACTGGTCTAAACTCAAAAGTATCTGTGCCCGAAGCCACCTCCTGCTCCCAAACATGCATTTAAAAAAAAAACAATTCAAGACTGGACATGCCCAAGTGAATAGGCCAATTGTGGCAGGAGGCACCGTAACTACTGGTGATTCGGGCACTCTGACCCCTCATGGCAAGGGGCACAGCCATGGAAAATTTTTCACTCCCTCTCTCAGCAGAGCAACAGATGTGCCTGAAGTGGCTCAGCACCGGCCTGTGAAGTGAACGTCCCAAGTGAGGTGTTTTACTCACAGAGGAAACTGGGGAACAGGCAGTGAAGGGTTAAGAAGGACTCTTGCTTAAGGGCAGAGCAGAGATTTCAACATCAGATGCACTTCTCTTTCTTAAGGGGACTGACTCAGGAAAGAATGGGTCCAGGGTGATAAATATTACTTTAATGAGCGCTCATGTTTGCAGAGGACTCTGCCATTTACACACATGACTTTCACATATTATCCCATCTGGATGTCATAGAAAGGGAAGAAACAAGCTTGTGGATGTCAGGTGCCTGGCATGAAGTGGGGGTTCAGTGTGTTGGTTCCCTTTCTCCCAGCACAATACAGCAGTGAAGCAGGCAGGAAAGATATCATTATCTCCATTTTATAGCTGAGGAAATGGAGACCCATGACTCACACACAGTCACGTGGTTTATAAGTGGCAGCTGGACCTAGACTCCAGGTCTTCCAAACCCCTCTCTGGGAGCTCCTCCTTATGGATTTCTGTTCTTTCTCACATGTGGGAAGCACCCAGGGCTGTGGATGAAGAGAACCGAGTTCCATACCTGCCATTTATTAGCTGTGTGACTTTGGACAAGTTACTTAATCTCTCTGATTCTTGTTTTCCTCTTTCAAATGGGAATAATAATATTTTTGCTTCCCAGGTGGCATGGTGGTAAAGAATCCACCTGCCAAGGCAGGAGACATAAGAGACACAGGTTCGATCCCTGGGTCTGGAAGATCCCCTGCATTAGGAAATGGCAACCCACTCTGGTATTTTTGCCTGGAAAATTCCATGGACAGAGGAACATGGCAGGCTACAGTCCATGGGATTGCAGAGTCGGACGCGGCTGAGCACACATGCAATACTTTCGCCTCAGAAAGCTACTGGGAGAATTTTAATAATGTGTCAAAAACTCTTCCCATCCTTCCACTGAAATGACCAAAAGGGAATCCATCTCTCTCACTCACCTGTCTAGCTCATAATCACATGCCGCTAATTCCTTTTACCTAAATATCTAGAGAAATGCATTGATTACCAGATATTACTAACCCATCTTGTAAAAAAGAAAACGAAAGGCAGGTGGTCATTTGCCTGAAACAATAGCAAATGAAAGATTCTCACAAAAGTCCTCTGAAACTTTTGGGTTGTTTTATTCTTTTCTAACAGTAAGTTATATATACTTACTATTAAAGAACACAAACAAGGCATAAAAGTACTAATAAAAAGTCTGAGTTCTTCCCTCAGTCTCCCCAGAGAAGTCCTTGCTAATACAGCTTTATGTTCTAGGGCAGCTTTCCTACTTAAACATCCATGCGTACAGAGCTTGGTTTTTTTATATTTTGTTACAAAAATGGAACCATATTACAAACAGTTTCTCCCTTGAAACCTTAACTCCATTCCTGTTTCTCCTGGGAACTTTCTCTAAGACACACTAACAGCCAACTTAGATTTTAAGAAACTGCCTGGCTCGAGGATATGGCATGGACTGAGCACTGTAGACACCTAGGTCGGACTCCAGCTTTGCCGTTTTGCAGGCACCTCAGTCTTTCCATCTATAATGTGGCTGTGTTCACCTGACTTTGACCTACAAAGGCCTTCTACTTTGCACGGCGCTTTCATGTGCTGATCCTTAAGCTATCCTGTCCAGAGAAGCAGGGCAGGTGCCATCACATCCAATGCCCTTAGGAAAAATCAGAGTCGAGAGGTTATTCAACTGGCCACGGTGACCACCTGGTGACTCAGACCGTAAAGAATCTGCCTGTAATGCAGGAGACCTGGGTTCGATCCCTGGGTCGGGAAGATCCCCTGGAGAAGGGAATGGCTACCCACTCAGTATTCTTGCCTGGAGAATTCCACGGACAGAGGAGCCTGGAGGGCTACAGTCCATGGGGTCACAAAGAATCGGATATGACTGAGCGACGAACACTTTCGAGGTGATCAATGGTCAGCGAGAAAGCTGGAGTGGACACCAAGTTCCTGGTTCTGTGCTCCTTCCTCGGTACCCTTCTTGCTCAGCCCAGGGCGAACCCAGCCCCAGGGTCAGAGAGCAGGGAGATGTGGGAAAATGGTGGCATTAATGCCACCACTCCATCCACTACAGAAGCAGTATACAGGCTCCCTTGCCTGACAAAAGCACACCCTGCAGCCTGGTTATTCTGGAGGCCTCATTCACCCCCCAGCAGCCACCAGCGATCTGAATTGCTCATTTCACTTTCCCTTTCACACCATCCTGGGAAGGATGCTCAAAGACCATAGTAAACCCAAAGGTCCTGGCCTAACGGCACCCTCCGCCATGGTGGGTACCATCCCAAGCCCCTCTCTGGCAGGTCCAACCCCCTTCCTGCCTGCCCAGCCCCACCTCACCAATGAGGGCGGTGGCCCAGGAAACCCACCTTTCTATCCTACTTCTGGCAGCTAGTCCCTGAGCAGGCAGGGCACTGGCCACAAAGACAGACATTTTGGACGCCCCGAGTTCCCTACCAGAATCACCCATCCGGGGCACCCTCCTGCCTTCTGCCCCACTGATGGTCCTTCCTGACAGATCCGCTTCCACTTGACTGGCTTGGCCCGTCAGTGCCACTCAACACCCCGCTCCTTTCTCCACGCGCACTCCTCCAAAGGGCCAGGTGATCCGCCCGCCCAGCACCAGCTGCCGCTCTTCTCAGCATCCCCTTGGCCCTTGTGCTCAGTGTGGAGGAAGCAACCTGCCTGGGGACAGCGGCAGTGAGTCTTCCCCGGGGCACCGCAGCAACATGTGCACGGTGTGTGCCTCCCGCCAGACCGGGAGTGCCAGGGGTGCAGGGGCCACACTTCCAGGCTGGTGTCCCCACCCCCTCAGGTGGCTTCTCAGCTAGGCTGAGTGGCTGCTCTCCTGGGTGAACAGAAGCCTCCAGTGACACCTAACCCAGGAGGTCATCTCAGAAGGGTTTGCTAGCTCAGATAGAGCAGGAGTCCTCTTCCCTGAATGACACAGGCCTTCTCCAGCCCCAGCCCCTTACTTCAGCCTCACGGTGACTTGTGTGGATCCAACAGCCCCTCTGTGAGGGAGGGACTGCTCCAGGCGCTCTCCAATCCCCCTACCCCTCACAACATCTGCACCCTGGGGTCCAGGGGGGACACAAAAGCTCTACAGATGATCAGGGGTCTCCACTATTCAAGGTGACCAGAGGCTGCTGAATACCTGAGAGAGGAAACGTGTTTGGGAAAATAAATTACATTTTAGAGGCTTCTGAGACAGAGCTGTGTGTGCAAACATCCCCAAGCCATCAGGGTCCCTTTGGCAGGTTTAAACACTGTCCTCAGAGGCTCCCTTTCTCAGGCCCTTTCCAAGGTTCAGATACAGCTCTGGGTCCTTTGTACTTCTGAATGGTTAGTTCCATTTCAGTGGGCATGGACTGAGCATTTATTAAGCACCATGTACTATTCATACAACACTTCTGTTTAATCACAACAAATCAGGAGGAAAATGGGATCCCCATTCTTGATGAGGAAACTGAGGTTCTGGGAACCGAGATAACAGTAAGTGGCACTGGAGCCCCTGCTGAACACTTCAACCTGCCCTGATCTAAGCAGCACACTTGCAGGGTGGGTGTTGTCAGCCTCGTTTTACATGGGAGGAACCTGGGGTCAAGCAGCCAAGGGAAAGGCCCAAACATCCAGCCTCTAGGATATCTAGGGCAGCTCTGGGTTCAGACCCCAACCCAGTGCTCCCCAGACTCCTCTTGCTAGGATGACCGCCAAAGGTCATGCCCGAAGTCCTCCTGGTGACCTTGGCTCCTGCTATGAGGCACTTTCTGCTGGTGAGAGACCAAGCCCTTGCCCAGGATGAGAACACAGCTGTCATACTGAACTAGCTAAAAATAAAGGAGGTACCCAGTCCCTGAAGGTGAACAGAACAGCCCTGGAATGTGGCAGGACAAGAACAACAGGCTTCATTCTGGGCCTTGTGGTCAATGGCTTGGGCTAGAGCCAGGCTCCAGACTCACAGTTTCCAATGTTTCAGGTGCCTCCAGGCAAGGGAAGAGAAGATCCGAAGTATAGACAGCTTTGCTTTCACCATGAGACATCCAGACCCCAGAGTCATGGTTCCAAAGTACTGCAGTGGTGGGGGCAGAACAGTCTGGAAAGCAAAGGATCTCAGGCCTCCTCCAGCTGCACGGATTCCTCCTATAACCCTGGACACATCACTTCCATCTGTGTTTTTCCTATCAGTAAAAGAGCATCATTGAAAACTACCCTCTTGTCACATACAGTGGGCACTGGAGCTCCATGACACCATGGATTCCTCAGAATACAAGATTTCAGAATCCTATGGAGGCCAAGCAGAATGGGACCCAGGATTCCTGCCCAGCTCGGGGGTCTGGCCACCTGCCCTCTGTTATCCAGGAAGCTGCAGGTGCCTACAGGTGTGCTCTGGATGAACAATGATAACATCTGGCATTTATGTAATTCAGGACACTTTCCAAGTGTTTCCATACCCATTCTCTGATTTAATAAATAGGCAGTGAGACACAAATCACCTCATCTGACAGAGAAGGGAACTGAGACCCAAAGGGCTTGATGCCTAACAATACTGCTTCAGCCACAGGGATCCTTAAGAGAGAAAGGATTCCAGCCTCCTGGTTTTACAGATGAGGAAATCGAGCCCCAAGGACCCCAGGAAACTACTGCTTTAAATGCAGAGTGCCTCTGTCCAAACCTCTGAGCCATAAAATTCACTTCTAGCAGAGTGCTTCCAGCAGGAATATAATGCAAGGCACATATGTAATTTAAAATTTTCTAGTACCTACATTTTTTGAAAAGGTGACATTAATTCTAATAACATTTTATTTAACCCAATATATCCAAACTATTATTCCCAGATGTAATTAATGTCTTTTAAATCATTGATGAGCTGTTTATATATCTTCTTTGTCATACAAAGTCTTCAAAACCCTGTATTTTATGTTCAACAGCATATCTCAAACCAGACTTGCCACATTTTAAGTGCTCAATAGCCAAACATGTGGAGAAGGCAATGGCAACCCACTCTAGTGTTCTTGCCTGGAAAATCCCATGGGCGGAGGAGCCTGGTGGGCTGCCGTCTATGGGGTCGCACAGAGTCGGACACGACTGAGCAACTTAGCAGCAGCAGCCACACATGGCTAGTGGCTCTTGTTCTGGACAGCAAGGCTCTAGCACTCCAGCCACATCCCCATCATGGGAGCCTTGAGTGACAATTTCTGCTGGGAGGCCACTGCCATGCACTGCTGTGGAAGCCTCAAGCCCTGGACCACAGTCCTGGATCTGCATGCGCAGTGACAGCCACCCACTAGTGTCAGGCAGACCTGTGCCCTTTCCCAGGTCTTCTGCTCTCTGGCTAACAAAGATCATGTCAATTCCACTTCCTGAGGCTTCCCTGCCCCCACATGTAAGAGGTAGGAAGAAATGCCTACATTCAAGCTTGCCAGAAGGACTCCACTAAATCAAGCATGTAAAAGTATTTTGAAAATGAAACAGAACTTTGCAAATGTGAGGCAGTGTCTTTGTTACAGTGATGGCCTGGCGTCTCCTACTTGATTCATCGCACCCACCCAGGCAGGGTTCTGGAAGGCACTGGGGGACATCAGAGAAATGAGGTCAGCTTGAATAACAAGGCTGCAGGCGAACCCCACGCATCAGTCAATCAAGGAAAGCAGCTGCTTACAGAAGGGCCAGGCAGATGTTGGGAGAGAAAGCTAGATTGATAATGCCTTACAGGGAGCATAGGGAGGTCTTGCAAGGTGAGTGCTGGCCTCCCCAAATGTCCTCTTTTAAATGCAAACAGGATGGAGGGAGGGGGACAAATGGACAAGGGTACAGAGAGAAATTTGAAAACCAGAGAACATCCCTAACGTTCACTGTAAAAGACTTTATTGGGTCAATTTCCTTCCCAGGTGGAAGGAGTTGGTCAACACTGAGCAGCATGGGGGTGGAGGGGTGGGGCGTGGAGAGGTAGGGGGCGGAGGGTGGGGATGGACAGGCACAAACCAGGGTGCTGGTGCTGGGGTGGGGAGGAAGGGGAGACGGGAGTCAGGGGGACTTTGAGGATTCTGTGCCCAGCTCTGCCTTGTCCCCAGCTCTTTCCTCCTTTGAATCTGTTTCCCTCAACAGCAAAACGAGAGTTGGGTGTGTTACAGTAGAAAGAAGACGGGTTTCTGAGTTAGGGGACCTGACGGTGTTTCTGTCTCTATCACTCACGAGCCATGTGGTCAGCAAGTCCCTCCACCACATGGGGCCTCAGTTTTCTCATTTCCTTCCTCAGGGGGACAGAAGCAGGATCTCTTCCACCAATTCCACTTCTACACACATACCCAAGAGAAATGAAAGTATGTCCACACAGGGAAAACTGCTCACAGCCGCATTATCACAACAGCCTCAAGGTGGAAACAACACAAACATCCTGAACTAACAAATGTGTAAACAAAACGTGGGAGATAAGCACACATGAACACTATTCAGCAATAAAAAGAACGAGTACACGTACTTAGGAGTATATACGTATGAATGAACCATGAAAACATGCTAAGCAAAAGAAACCACACACAAAGGTCACATTATTATACAATTCTGTTCATATGAAATGTTCAGAAGAAGTAAATTCATTTAAAAAAGAAATAGATTAGTAGATACCAAGGTGTAGGGAGCAATGGGGAGTGACTGCTTAACAGGTACAGAGTTTCTCCTGGGGTTGATGAAAATGTTCTGCAATGAGACGGTGGTGACAGTTACCCAAGCTCATGAATGTATTAGACGCAACAGACGTGCACTCTTTACAACGTTAAGGTTTGTGGTATGTGAATTATATCTCAATGTTAAAAAAAAGCAGGGGCTCTGCCAGCAGACTGAATGGGTCTGCATGCTGACTCTTCTGTTTATACCTGAGGCTCAGGGTTCTCATCCAAAAGCAGTGATCATAAGAGATCCCCACTAACAGGGGAGCTGGGGGCATGTAATGCCTTCGGTGCAGCAAACAGGACAGGCATCACACGTTGGCTTCGGTTAGTACTGTCACTACTGACGGTTAAATAAAAACCATTTTAGGAAAGACAGGCCCCTAGTAGGCATTCAGTGCAACCTTCCCTCCAAGGTCCCCTCAACGCCTCAGCGCCTGCAAGCCGGTAACAGAGTGGAATTGGATGAACATGATCCGACATTTTCTGCCTCTCACAGGGCTCACAAGATCTGTTGCAAAGGGCTGGGCTGCAGACTCCACATTTCAGTTTCCCTGCCGCGGGGGACACAGCCACCCTCTCCTTTTAGGGAAGACAGTCTGAGAGAGGCTGCCGGCTTTGAGCGTTCTCTAACAGAGAAATGTTTACGGGGCTGATAAGCCAGCCCTGCCCACCCAGATCCACCCAGGAAGAGAGAGGACGCACGGGCAAAAGCACGCTTGTGTGTTTCAACTCCCAGGAAAGTTTACAGGATTCACGCTAGAGCACAGGGGACACAGAGAGCCCTCACAAGCTTGTCTCTGTACCCACCACCCCCACCCCCTCCACATGCACCGTGGAAACAGCCAAGGAGGCGGGCACTGCTCACAGTGAGTTTTCAGCCTCAGTCAGTAACACTCTGGCAGCAACGGCTCCCTTCGTAAGGCAAACTAGGAAATGGCTATTTTTAAACCAAGCTCAAATGCTGTCACGTGCGTGGAAGTGTCTGGGAAGAAACAGTCTGTTTAAAAATTGTCTATTAAAAATCGTAAACGTTTTACTGCACCAAGGGTTGGCTGTGGAACCACAGGAACCTGTACAAAACTTTTTTTTGTTGTTTTTTCTATTTTTCTAAACTTTTCATTTTTATAGGGGTATAGCCAATTAACAATGTTGTGATAGTTTCAGGTGCTCAGCTATACATATACATGTTCTCCCACAAACTCCGCTCCCATCCAGGCTGCCACGTAACACTGAGCAGAGCTCCTTGTGCTATACATAGTAGGTCCTTGCTGGTTGGCCATTTTAAACATAGCAGTGTGTACATGTCCAACCCAAAGTCCCTAGCTATCCCTTCCCCACTTCCTCCCCCTGGCAACCATAAGTTCAGAACCTGTACAAAACTTCTAACTGGAAGCCTGATCACGAAGGCAATCTAGCAAACATCAACCATGGGAAGATACACACACTCTTCTGCCAAGAAATTTCAGCCCTAGAAACACAGCCTAAAGCAACTTCTTTGTGGACAGAAGATCCCTATGGCACTGCAATTTAAATAATCAGAAATTCAAAAGCACACCAAAAGAACTGATAAATTAGTTTAGTGTGTTCACACAATGTAAGAGCATACCACAGTTTAAATTGATGAAAGGGAGGTACACGGATCAACATGGAAGAGTCTTAAATATACAACGGTGAGTTTTTAAAGAAAGCCAGTTGCAGAAAGATACAAACAGAATAACACCATTTACAAAAGGTTCAAGCCATATAAAGTAACAGCACACACTGCTTCATAGATACATGATATGCAGTAAAAAAATATTAAACATGCAGGAAATGATAAACACCAAATTCAGGACAGAGGTCACCTCTGGGAGGAGAAATGAATGGGACTGAAGATGGGCATAGAAACGGTTTCAGTTGTGTCTGTAATAAAATTGCAACTGTGTCTGTTACTTTTCAAGCTATGCAGTGGATACACAAGTGTTTGTTATATTAGCTTCAATGCTTTTTATGCACCTCGAATATTTCACAATAAAAAATTAACTCTTATGTGCTGATTTGGTGGGGGGAGAGAATTAAAATACAGATCCCAAGTTAAATCACTAAAAACAATAGCCCTTTGGAACCCATTCCAGGCTTTCTAAGACCTTGAGAAAGTTACTTATCTCCTCTGGGCCTCCAGCCAGTCCCTGTTTCTAAAAGGGGAATAAAATCTCTGCCTTCTGTCCATACACTCAAGGCAGCAGAATGTGCAGGGAAGGAGCAGTGAGGGGGACGGATAACACTTCCTGCCATGACAACCTCACTGAGGTTTCTGAAAGATCAGATGAAAGCACACACATACCCCTGTGGCTGTCAGTATGTCCTTGTGTATTGTTAGATATAGACAGACATATATACCTACACACCCAATTGGTATCTGATAGGAAATGGCACCCCACTCCAGTACTCTTGCCTGGAAAATCCCATGGACAGAGGAGCCTGGTGGGCTGCAGTCCATGGGTTCACTAAGAGTCGGACACGACTGAGCGACTTCACTCTCACTTTTCACTTTCATGCATTGGAGAAGGAAATGGCAACCCACTCCAGTGCTCTTGCCTGGAGAATCCCAGGGACGGCGGAGCCTGGTGGGCTTCCGTCTATGGGGTTGCACAGAGTCGGACACGACTGAAGCGACTTAGCAGCAGCAGCGGCAGGATTTCCCAGGTGGTGCTAGTGGTAAAGAACCCGCCAGTCAATGCAGGAGACGTTAAGAGACAGGCTTGATCCCTGGGTTGGGAAGATCTCCTGGAGGAGGGCATGGCAACACACTCTAATATTCTTGACTGGAGAATCCCACGGACAGAGGAGCCTGGAGGGCTATGGTTCACAGCGTCACAAAGAGTCGGACACAACTGAAGCGACTTAGCACCCACGCACATGGCACCCAGAAGGTGTTTTAAAAAGAGAACCATTTAAAAAAAGAGAAGGCAAACTACATTTTGGTAACTATCCATTTGACTCACCCTTACAAAGTTTCTAAGTATAACATTCCCATTTGTACATTTAGAGTCTAGCTTTCCCCCTGCCCCGCCCCCTACAGCCCATGTGTAGTCTTAGCTCCCTGACCAGGGATCAAACCAGGGCCCTTGGCAGTGAAAGTATGCAGTACTAATCAAAGGACTGTCAGGGAGTTCCCTAGCGCCTGACTTTAAGCAGCTCCTAGGCTAGTGACTTCCCACCCAAAGATCTGACTATGGCCCCAAGAGCTCTCAAAGCATTCTATGCTTTGCACTTATCATAAGATAGCAGATAATTATTCATACTCTATGAGAAAACAGGGACTATTTTGTCCAGGTTTATAGTCATCACTCCAGCCTAGTATAGTACTCTGCACATAATAAAGGACTCAAACATTTTCTGAAGAAATGATCGTGCTCAAATCAATTAAGCAGGTGCCAGCGGTCTAGCCAGGACTACTTCCTGGGCGCAGAGGTGTATGCTGGCCTCTCCAGCATCTCCCCTAGGACCTCCTCAGGCATGTTCAGAGCTGACTCCAGTGGCTAATTCTACCAGGCAGGAACCCCTGACTGCAGGCACACAGTCCTTCTAGGAGAAAGCTGCCCATGCTTTCTCCAGAAAACAGGAGTGTGGGAGGACTGCATGGCATGGCCAGATGTGAAAGTCCCTCATACCCACCCGCACTCCCAGTTTATTCCCTCAAGACAATCCCAAACTGTGAAACCAAAGGAAGTGTTGGGGATTTTCTGGGTAGAGAACTCCACGGAACTTCCAAAGGGTAGAGGGGACAGGGGCTGTGTAACGAAGATTCCCCAGGGAGTGAGGCTCTTCCTGAGTATTTGCATAACACCAGATCAAAAGGTGCCTGTGATGGTTTCCTATCATTTCTGTCTCACTCCCCGCACCCCACCCCCAATCAATAAGGAAACAGGCATTTTTTAAATGCTTGCTTTTGCCACTGGGACACAGGGGCCCCAGGGAACTAGAACTCGGTAGCCCTGTAACTGCTAAGCATACTCTCCTCTGTCTTCACGAACCAAGTACTCGAGGACTTTGGACAAATCACACTTGTTGCTCACCTGCTTATGGAGATTCCATCAGATCATGGGGATCCCTCCTAGGGAAAATCCACGGGCATTTGTTCACCATTCTGACATCCCTGGAGGAAAGAAGTCTAGCCTTTCTTTAGAGGCCAAGTTCTAACCTTGCGGGGCCCATCTTCCTTTTCTGAAGGAATACAGCACTATGTAGTCCTTCACCTTTCTTCAGGCTCTTAATGGCTAACCCAACTGGAGGAAGCAGGCGAGAGAAGAGGCATGTGAAAAGCTGCTTGGAGGTCAAAAGACACAGGCTCTAGCTGCAGAATTAACAGGTGGCTAGAATTCTGATGAATGGAATGCACACGAGCATCCTTTTCCTCCCAAAAGCAATAGAAGAGTAAAAGGGATATCTGTGTTTTGTACTCTTGTACTTCAGTCTAATGCCAGGGCACCCTTTTCACTGCACCCCATCATCTAACACTATGCATACACAGTCTGGAAAATGGTGATCCATGCTGGGAAGCCAGATGCTTGGCGCATTTCAACACAGGATGTATTTATGAGGTTGAATTACTGATGTCCCATAAGCAATGGGGAGAGAAAAGATACCCTTTCATGATCACTTTTGTATCCCAAGCAATCCCATAAACCTTTGCTGGCACCATCCCCATGTTCCCCTTCCCCACCCCCAAGATAGAGGGCAAGGAGATGGATGAAGATTAGTGGGGGCTGCCAGAGCTGTCTCCAGTGCTCCAGAGGCCACCTAGGGCTGGAGGGCTGAATCATCATGGCTTGTCTTCACTGGGTCCTCATCGGGTTGCAAGTAGGGCCCAGTTCCGCAGGAAGAACAGGGCTTGGAGTCCTGCCAGTGGAGGGCTTACCCTGGATCCCTATGGTAAGTGGTCTCTAATAATCCGGAGTCTCAGGAGAACAGACTCAGTCTCTCAGGATCTGCACAAGTAGGGGCTGGGAAAACTGACTAGGCTATCAGAACAAGTGCCCACTCTGTGTTCAGGAGGCCCAGGAAGCTTCCTGAGGATCACACACACAATGGAAGAGCCACAGAGCCCATCATGAAGGTCCCTCTGGCAGGAATCCACATCCTCTCCCCATAGAAAGCAGCCTGAGAACTCCTCCGTGAGATGCAAGAATGCCAGCTTACTTTTAAGACTCTCCTTGACCAATAATATTATTTGGTGGAAGCTTTGGCCTCAAGACCCTCCTCCAGCAAGGTTCTGAGGCCAGAGGAAGGCAGAGAAGGAATTTCAGAATGCCAGTCTCAGAGGAGGAGGGATTTGAGGATCAAGTGATTCAGAAATCACACAGTTAGATGTGTACAGGAGCCTGGTGGATAGACTGTGAGTCAGGCCACCACAAGGAGTGGAGGGCTCTGGCTACACTAGAAACTGCCCACATGATAAAATGGGTCCCACCAAGGCAGTCCAAACCTCAACTCAACTTGGCCCCTGGCAGCCACAGATGATGGTGGGTGTGGATGCTGGAGGCTTACAAGGTTATCTGGGTCCCCACCTTGGTGATCGGCCGTCTTGAGCTACAGAGGGCACCACGTGCAGGGAGAGGACAGTGAACCCATCTATGTCTTCAACTCCCCACTGTGAAATGGGAAGAACATCAATGATACACAACACCACTGCAGACAACTGGTGAAATGTACACGTTGGCATGCACAGCTCCCAGAGCTCAGTGGCCAGGAGGCTGCAGGGTGCTCCTCGGGAGTGGAGTCCCATGGTTTCACAGCTCCAGTCACTGCCACTTGTAGCCATGAGGGACCCTGGCTGGTTCCCAGGCCTGTCTCCTAACTACTCAACTCTGGTCCCTACTGGGCGCAGGATCCAAGATCCAAGCAGCATCCTCCATCATTTCTGTCTCAGCACCTCCCCCTAAGCTGACTTCAAGGAGGAGCCTCGGTCAAGTTCCTAGTGGAGAGAGGCAGAAACATGGGTCACACCCTGGCTTTCCCCCTAACTCCTCGGGTGACCTTGATGAGGTGACCTCACTACCCTCAGCAGGCCTGTTTCCTCTTGTGCCAGAGTGATTAGGAAGAGAAGAGCATTGAACTTCCGGTGGCTACAGCTCTGTGGCTCCTGCCTCTCACCTGTAGGTAGCGCTCCCTTGTTGGAACTCCAAAGTCAGGTTGACTTTGCTCTCCAGCCCGCTTTATCCCAGCAATAATGTCACTCACTTTGGGTGTGGGTCAGGAGCATCTGCCAGGCTCGGCAATGATAAAATGGGCGTCTTTCCCTACAGTTTAGGCTGTTTCTTAAAAACTTGGTGCCAAAGCTGGTAGAAGGGAGAGATACACCTTTCACACCTGCCAGCTGACAGTTTGTTATGTTAGAAGTCAGGGAAGGGAGAGGTGTCCTTGTGCAAGAACACACACGCCACAAGCATACAAGTCAAGACCTCCATCCGACTCAAAAGAGCAGTCTCTTATTTGAGCTCCCTTGGGCTGGTGGGAAATTACAGCTTAAGAGAGCGGTCACGTAGAGCGATTAAAAAAAAATTCCATTCAGACGTACCGCTCCAGACCTGAGGCCTATGAGCAAAGTTTCCGGTGGCCTCTGCGCCCCTCCCCGTTTCAGGAAACCATGCGGGTCGTTCGGTCCTCAGATTAAGGGAGCAGCCGCAATAGCTGGGAGAGCTTGGGGTGACAGTTTTCCCGGACCCCTGACGCCCTCCGCCAGGAACCCCAAATATGGGATGCCTGGCCTCCAGCCAGCACCCCCGCCTGCCGCGCACTCACTCCCCAGCATCTCTGTGATCACTCCGCCCACGGCGCTAGGACCGTACCAAACAGGCCCTACGGACCAGCCCACCAGTCCCCACATGGCCACCTCCCCGCATGGCCCGGGGGCCCATTTGACTTCCACAGCCCGTTTCAAGGACACTGCAGCAGGCGGCCCAGTCTCGAGGGTCTTTCCTCAACACATACACAGACGGCCCCAGGAAGAATCGAAAGGCGAAGACTTCCCCACCGCCCGACAATCCAACCAATGCTGGCCTGAGGGAGGCTGGGCGCGGGAGGATGGAGGCGGCTGCGGCGGCGAGCGGATGCCGGAATGCAAGGCTGCGGGCAGAGCGCCGGGCGGCGGCAGCGGCCCCGGCTCACCTTTTTGACTTGGTCATCCTTCAGTTCGGTGAAGTAATAAGCTAGGAGCTGCGCGGCGATCATGCTGGCGGTCGGGGGCTCGGGGCGACAGGCGGGCGGCCGGCGTCTGTCCTCCGCAGCCCGGGCGAACAGTGGTCCTCTGGCGGCTGCTCCGCGGCTCCTCCTCCTCCTCCCGCGGCTCCTCCCCCACGACCCGGAGCGCGGCGCCGGCTCACGCGCTCCCCGTCTGCGCGCTCCCGTCCGCGCGAGGGTGACAGTCGCCAGCCGGCCCACCTCCTCGGCGCCCATTGGCTGCCGCGCGCCTCGGCTGCGCCGGGCGGCGGCGGGCGGGCCAGGACCTGGGGGGCGCGGTGGCCGCTCCTCCCAGCGTCTGAAAGAGGGCGGGCGACGCTGCGAAATCCCCCACGGCCAGGCATCTCCCGGCACGTCCCCCACGTAGGGAGCCGGCGCAGGGGCGGGAGGTTTTGTCGCGCGCGCACCGCCACGCGTGGCGGCGCCCTGCTTGGGCGGGGCGCAGGCGGGGAGGCGGCATCGCCCGGCCCGGCTGGCTGGGGAACTGGGCAGGCGGGGGGCGGGGACGCAGTCCCCCTTCTCGGAAATTAGGGTTAGCCCCTGTTAGTTCCAAGGAAGGGGAGACGCCCTAAGGGGACTCGAAGAAGTCGCCTTGAAAAGCGAGCGGGGCCTGTGGCGGCGAATGCGAGAGGCTTGGGGGGCTTGGCGGTCCTCGCCCTGGGGCCCCACGCCTGCCAGCTCTCGCGGGCCCAAGGGGCCGAGCGCGGAGCCCCACCTAGGTCCTCACCGACGGGGCATCACCCCACTCCACCCTGGCCCGCCCGTGCTGCAGCGCCTCCAGGCCTGATCCTCCGGCTGGAGGATTTGTATTGCTAAACCAAGAGCGACGCCCCACAGCGTCCGTCCCTGAGTCACCGGTTCTTTGAGCCGTCTTCCCCAAGGGCGCACGCCGCATGCCGCTGGGCGGGACTTGAGCTGCAGGCACTGGCCCCAACCCCTGGGCTCCGGAGCGCCCAGGCCCAGGCTCGGTGGAGTTTGGGGGACAGTTTAGGCGCCCCTCTTAGATGCCGCCTTTTTCACATCCTGGAGGAAGTTAGCTGGGTTGGGAGGAATCCCCGGAAAACTATTCAGTTCTGAAATACGGAAGGGAGGTGCGGAATCAGAGGTGTTTATGCTGCTACTAGGACTGATGGCAGCCATAGGATTCTTAGATTACTTGCTTCTGTGTGCCAGACACCACCAGGCGCTTTACTGCCTTATGAGAGGACGTGAACTGAACTCAGAATACCAAGAAGAGGTTCCTGATTCAGCGGGTAAGCAAGTGGGGGCTCACTGAGGCCATGTGTCTTACTACACAACCAGAAAGCTGTCGATCTAGGATTAGACTTTGAGTCTGTGTGTTTTCAAACCAGTGCTCACCCTGGGTTTTATGTCCTCCCAGTGGTAGGTAGCCGCTCTGCCTAAACAGGCCATGGTACTGGAACCAAGGCAGCAGAGATGGCCAGTGTCCAGCCCGATAACCTCTACCTGAGCCCTGGATCCTGGGAGCCCCTGGCCAGGCCTAAGAAAGGTACAGTGGAGTCAGGAGGGGATGGTTTAGGACCAGAACACTTCTCAGGAACCTCAGGGGCATGATTTTTGCCATCATCAATTGAAGAGGATCTCAGTTTTGGCCCTGGAGCCCAGAGCTGTCAGTCCAGAGCATAGCCCTCACCCCCTTGCTTTATGGCTGAGGCATCCAAAGTCACCTCTCTGAGCCTGCTTTCTCATCTTATAACATGGAGATACTAATGGCACCTACCTCCCTTGGTTGCTGTGAAATAGTACAAATAGAACACCTGCTTATAATATGCAAATAATAAATGGTGGGTATTACAAGATTGACTTGGAAGCTGATGAGGTTTACACTTTGAGGCTTCTTGCTCACATTTCCCTGAGTCTAGGCCCTGAGATGGAGAAGGCAATGGCAACCCACTCCAGTACTCTTGCCTGGAAAATCCCATGGGCGGAGGAGCCTGGTAGGCTGCAGTCCATGGGGTCGCTAAGAGTCAGACACGACTTCACTTTTCACTTTTCACTTTTCACTTTCATGCATTGGAGAAGGAAATGGCAACCCATTCCAGTGTTCTTGCCTGGAGAATCCCAGGGACAGCAGAGCCTGGTGGGCTGCCGTCTATGGGGTTGCACAGAGTCAGACACGACTGAGGTGACTTAGCAGCAGCAGCAGGCCCTGAGAGGACCCATCAACTTTATTTTGTAATTTTGAGTTATTTTCCAAAGAGGCTCCCCCAAATTGTTTAAGCTACAAGCCTCACAAAACTTGGCTCTGCCTCCTAGACATGTGCGCAGTTGCTCAGTCCTTTTTGACTCTTCGCAACTCTTTGGACTGTAATCCTCTGTACATGGTATTCTCCAGGCTAGAATGCTGGAGTACGTTGCCATTTCCTCCTCCAGGAGATCTTCCTGACCCAGGGATCAAACCCACATCTCATGTGTATCCTGCATTGCAGGCAGATTCTCTACCTGCTGAGCCATCAGGAAAGCCTCACCCCCTGGACAGTATCCTTATAAGCCAGGAACAGAGAGGTCTCTTGGCAGCCATCAAACATTTCACCACCTGCAATTCCATAAAGCAAAATTGGGAGGATGAGAACAATTTGGTTGTTCTCAAGTGCCATTCAAGTCTTGCAAATGTAATTCTGCCAGACTCACAAGGACCAAGAATTGTGCTTTGTTAATTGCTCTGTCTCATACTCAGCCCAGGGCCTGGCACTCAAAGATGGAATGAGTCCAGGGCAGTGATCAGGAGTACACATACCCTTTTACCCAGGCCCAGCCAGCATCATCACCAAGCCCCCACTACAACTGAGATGTTTATCTGAGCCAAAGCAAGAGGAAAACTAACCCTTCCACTGGCCAGGCTACCCTGAGATGTTCTGTTTGCAGGCAGGGAGGCTGCCAGTACTTTCTCTTCGCTGCCTTTGAGAGAGAATCTGCTTCTTAAGAGGACTCACTCCTCCCCACCCCCAGAACGCGGCCAGGTCCCAAGGCCTATCAAGGTTTCCTGAGAAATATCTCTAGGCCTGCCTCACTGCTTTTTCCCAACCCTCAGTCCTCATCAGCCCATGCCAGAAATATTACAAGTCTTCTAGCTGCCCTTCCTGGCTCCTGGCTTCCTGCCATCCAAGTCATTCTGAGGTCTGAGCCACATTATTCCTGCGAAAAAGCAGCCTAATCACATCATAACCATGCCCTAAATCCCTTGATGGCCCCCCTCCTTCCTGATGGAGCCAATTCAAACATCTCTGCCTGGTGTCTGAGGCCTTACGTAATCTGACTCCACTCTTCCCCACTTATCTTTTCTCCACCCCAAGGAGGCCACTTCCCCCTGTCCTTGGCCCACACCAGGTCCATCCTGTTTGAGCCCCGGCACTATTTCCTTGCTTGCTCAGCCTTCTCCACTCACCTCCACCTGACCAGCGTCCCTCTCACCGGAAACCCAGCTCTCCCACCCTCCCCATAAAGCCTTCCCTGACCATGGCTACTCACGGAAGTTTCCCAGGCCTCAGCGCTTCCACAGGACAAACTCGGACTGTGCTTAGAGTCCATCTAGGTCTAGACCAAGGCTCTTCTTTACAGAGTAAGAACGTGAGGGGCAGTAGGCGGACCATCTTGCCCAGCGTCAGGTCGCGGTAGAGTTTGGAGCTGGGACGCAAACCCAGTCTTGATGCCCAGCCAGCGTCCTGTGCATCCTTTCCCACCACCTCACTGTAAGCCTGGCCCGCAGATAAGTAACGCTGAGTCATGACAGTCCGCCTGATATTGTTGGCTGTCTTCTGGGGGTGGGTGGCCTTATCTGTCCCAATCAGACAGCTTCCTGAGGCCGGGGCCCATGCTGCACAGCTGTGTCCCATACTAGGCTCAGAATTTCCCCCTTATGTCATGCCATTTATCACCTCTTGTACTTCTTTATTATTCTGCCTCTTTTTTGGTTGCTGTCACAGATCTCTTGGACGCCAGCAAAGTCCCTTTGCTGAGGAAGAGCAGCAAAGATCTGGACCATAGGAAACCTAGTTCCACAGGTCTCCCCTCTAGATGCCCCGCCTCCTCCTGGATGTCTGCTGGGTTTCTCTGTTCAAGTGGGGGTGGGGGTAGAGGATCAGACTGCTGGACTATCAAGCCATGAAACACCCCTGCTGGTAAGAAAGTGAGGGCTGCAGCAAAGTCAGAATGAAACCATTCGCATCAGCCCCATGGGCACTAGGAACTTTACTCCAGAAATTCTCTGCAGAGGAACAAAGCTGTACCCCAACATCTGGCAGCACACTTGTAACAGCAATGCTTGGATAATGTTGACAGTTTACAGAGTAGTTTCTCATTTATTGTCTCATTTCTCCTGATAACAGGCTGGTGAGGTTAGAAGGGCAAATATCATTATCCCCCCTTAATCAATGAGGGTCATGGGGTTTATAGAACTTGTTTAAGGTCCCAAAGAGAAAGAGAAAGCGAAGAAAGAAAACCCACACTAGGGCAGCATCTTGGAATACTGACAGTGGGGGCCCTGTCATGCATGCAGAACACATTCTGAAAAGCACCACCAGGAGGGGAGACTGACCCAGTGTTTCTGTTAGTTAGATCTGTGGTGTTTAACCTGGGTGCATAAAAGAATCACCTGGAGGGAATTCCCTGGTGGTGAAAGCGGTTAGGACTCAACCCTTTCACTACTGTGGGCCCTGGTTCGATCCCTGGTTGGGGAACGTTAAGATCCCTCAAGCCAGGCAGTGCAGCAAAAAATAATAATAATCACCTGGAGAGCTTCTATAAATGCTAATGTCCCAGCTCTAATCCCAGAGATGATGGCTGAATTGATCTGGGGTGCAGTCCAAACAGCCTTTTAAAGGTTCCCTAGGTGAATGCCAGAGACTGTCAGGAATGCGAATGACTGATTTAGACCCTAACTTTCTAAGGGGACATCTGGAGGAAATGTCTGAAATGAATTGACCGGTAATACTTTTAGCAGGCTCCCTCAGACACTGCCGGCCGTGGTTCCCCCCAGGGTCCTAGTGATCCTGTCAATCTGGAGAACACTGGGATGAAAGTTCATTGTGACTTTCTCATCAACTTTGCACAGTTCTGCTTCTTGCGTGAGAAGGGTAAGGAGTGGCTGGGGTCGTAAAATCACCTCAGCTTGCCTCCCTTCCTCCTTCATTTGCCTAAAGTGCTGCCTTCCAACAACCTCAAAACAGAGGTTACAAATTGGCAACTGCCAGGCTGAAACATTGTATTGGACCCACCTCGTGTTTTAGGTGCTTCCCTGGTGGCTCAGAGGTAAAGAGTCCGCCTGCCAATGCAGGAGACACAGGTTCAATCCCTGGGTCAACGAGATTCCCTGGAGAAGGATATGGCAACCCATTCTGGTATTCTTGCTTGGGAAATCCTATGGACAGAGGAGCCTGGTGGGCTGCAGTCCAAGGGGTGCAAAGAGTTGGACATGACTAAGCACACGTGCACAATGTTTTATATGTATGGGTCAACCCTTGAAAATTAGGAGATGTCACCTTATTTTTAAAAAATTTTTAGGCTGTACTGCCTGGCTTGAGGGATCGTAATTCTCCCACCAGGGATTGAACCCTATGTTGAACATGCCCTATGTTGAAAGCATGGTCTGCCCACCCACTGGACCAGCAGAGAAGTCCCAGATGTCACTTTAAAATCCAGGTTTCTGGCATCTAAAGTCTAGTCTCACAGAGCCCGTGTTATTACTGGCAACAATCAGCTGGCACTGACCACTACTGCCCCCTTCAGACAAGGCTGAGGTACTGCAGCTTGCCCCAGACCCCACCTGTCCACCTGCTTCACTGGTACACACAGTTGACTGGCCCCAGTAGGCATTTCAACTTTCAGCTGATAACTGGAATTTATAGACCCAAGGCCTCAGGTATCAGAGCCGGGACTGAGATGAAGTAAGAGAGGCTGCACCCTGCATGTGTGCATGCATGCTCAGTCGCTCTGTCATCTCCAACTCTTTACTCCTAGCGCCTCTTTTGCTTCACCCAAGTCCCAACCCTCTCAGGTGTCATCCAGGTCCCTGCATGCCTGCTTTCTGTTCACCTCTGACTTGTTTACCTGGTTCTGAAAGGGCCTGAAACCACCACTGCCACTCCAAGACACCTTGTTCCGCTTCTGTCCCCAAAAGGCTTCTATTCTCCTTTAAGGATGATTCCCTCAGGGATGCCAAGGGAAGCCCAATCCAGTCTTGTCAATCCCTGAACACCCCATCCTCCTCCCATTACCTCTGAACCTGACGAGCCTCCTGTGCTTAAAGAATAATGGCCTGGAGGAAGAAGGGTTAACCAGACTGCTGAGGCCTGCCTGGCCTCAGGCCTGCTCCTTATCTGAGGCCAGCTCCTTCCCCAAAGGACACCCATATCGTGTTGGAACAGAGCAATCTTAAATCACCCTGCTGGCTACCCCAAGTTTCCTGGGCTATTTCTCCCCAGTGCCCCCACACAAACCACCTTCATGGGTCCAAAAAAATTTCTCAATCCTGCCTCTTGGAATTAGCTCCAAAATATAGAGGAAAATGCTCACATAGGAGAGTCCATGTCAACACCTAGGCAGGGTCCCCAGCCTGTGGGACTATGCAGGCCAGCAAATTAAACACAAACAAAACCTAGGCACTGGCTTTTTGTTTTGCTGATTTTTTTTTCATTGTAATTTTCATCTCCTCTCACCATAATATCCTAAAGGAAAATATATTTTAGCCCAGAGAAGTAAAAATAAGGGCTGCTTTTTAAATCAAATACTTTGGTTTTATAATAATGTTTACTGCTGTTTAGATGGTAAAGAATCCACCTGCAGTGTGGGAGACCTGGGTTCAAACCCTGGGTCAGGAAGATCTCTGCAGAAGGGAATGGCAACCCACCCCAGTATTATTGCCTGGAAAATCCCATGGGCAGAGGAGCCTGGTGGGCTACAGCCCCTGGGGTCACAAAGAGTCAGACACAACTGAGTGACTAACACGCACACAGTTGCTAAGTCATGTCTGACTCTTTACAACCTGTGGACTGTGGCCCAGCAGGCTCCTCTGTACATGGGATTCTCCCAGGCAAGAATACTGGAATGGGTTGCCATTTCCTTCTCCAGGGGATCTTCCCAACCCAGGAATCCAACCTGTATCTCCTGCTTGGCAGGCAGATTCTTTACCACTAAACCACCTGGGAAGCCCCCTTTATAATAATAGTGTTTAGGCAGGATTTACTACATACCAGGTATTGTTCTAAAATCTTTACATATGTTTACATGCTTGATCCACAGAACAATCCAATGAGGTAAAAACCAATTTTATCCCCATCTTATAGGTGCAAACAGCAAGTCACAGGGAGATTAAGTGACTTCTCCAAGATTACAGGGCTACTGATGGAAGAGCTGGGATCCAAGCCCAGGCAGTCTGACTCAAGACCACCCTGCTGCTCTAAGAAAGTGAAATATTCATTTCACCATATTGTCCTTATTTCTCTTATTTCACCCAAGCCTAGTGATGGCTCAGTCACAGCTGGGTCCAAGCACTTGAGTTGGGGAGCCTGTCTCCCCTAGTGTACTGAGGCATTTTTGGTTAGATGTATGAAACATAGCACGTGGAGCCTGGCTCTGCAGAACCATCCTATAAAGGGCATTTTCAGACCAAGTGCTGAGGCCAGTCCAGTGACAGAGGGGCCTGTAGCGGGGGTAGGAAAGCAGCGGCCCCTTCCAGTGCGGTGGGGGTGGGGCATCTACTTTGGTCAAAGGAGCTGGGTGTTCCCTGCTCTCTGAGTCTCCTGTGGATGCATCCCAGCCTGCCCTACCCAAAGAATCACTCTTGTTTGTCAAGAGCTGCAGTCCCCACCAATCCTGAGCTCCAGGTTCATATTTCCAGCTGCCTGTAAATACCCAGTCCTAGCTCCCACAGGCACCTGAAACTCAATTTGTCTCCCATCACTGTCATTTCTTCTTAAATTTATTTTCTTCTTGGTTCCTCTCCTTGTCATTTATTCACTCAACAAATACTTGTGAAGCACTTAAGGTGCCCTGCACTTCTAGCTCACTAGAAATGTATAGGTGAGCAAGACAGAGTCTCTGCCTACATTCTGTGGGGAGAGACAGTAAACAAATCGCAAATTAGAGGCACCTTATGTCAGGTGGTAGGAGGGAAAACAAAGCCAAGTGCTACCCACACAACTACCTCCTACAATTTCTATTTCCCCGTGTCCTTGAGTCCCCCAAAACTGAGTTCCCCTGCCAAGTTTATGATTAACCTCTCTATGCAAAAGCTTATTCCCTTTCCTCTCCCATCCCTGTTCCCCTCAGGCTTGAGGAATATCCAAGAAAAGGGGGTCTGAAATTGAACGGGACCCTGTAGGGTCTTCCCAGGCAGAAATCCTTCCATGCTCCCCGTTCCCCATCTGCCTTCTTGTTTGGCCTTCCCTGAGCCCCCCAAAGTATTTCAGTTCAGTTCAGTTCAGTCGCTCAGTTGTGTCTGACTCTGCGACCCCATGGACTGCAGCACATCAGGCCTCCCTGTCCGTCACCAACTCCTGGAGTTAATGATTAGAATAATGGTCCCAGGCCTCCTGAAGTGACCAAGATAACATCTGAAGCGTGTGTGTATCTTTGAGTAGTTCTGCAGAAAGATCCCCACTCAGAGGAGGGCGGTAACTTGCTGACCCCCAGCATGTAGACCCCAGAGTGATTGGAACTAAAAGACTGATGAACAGGACTCCTGAAAACATCTATTAATTCACCACCAACCAATCAGAAGAATGTCTGCTAACCTATCACACACCCTGCGACCCTTACCCCTAATGCTCCCTTTAAAAAAGCCCTTGCCTGGAAAAAAAAAAAACAACAACCCTTGCCTGAAAGTCTGTAGTGCATGAGCTGCCCCTGGGTGCCCCACAGTAAATACTGTACAGACTGTACTTCGGCAATTTGTTCACTACCACCCACCCGGTATCTGTAGACTGATTTTGCTACACATCAGATGGTAGGACCCAAGTTCCATCGGTAACAAAAAGAAAGTGAGAGCATCTCATGGAAGCTTCCCAGAGCCATTCCTGCGCAGCTTCCCCTCTGCCGTCCCGCCTCCTTTCCTCCTGCTGGCTGAACTACAGACGGACTGGCTGGAGATCCAGGAACTGTCTTGGATTAAGAGATAACCTTGAGAATGGCAGCCATAGAAAACAAAGCAACAAAATAAAATAGAGCTTGTTTCCCTCTCACCCAGGGACCCCATATCAGCCCTACACTGGCAGCCTCCAGATTTCCAGAGCTTGAGAGAGAAAAACTAAATTATAATAGAAAACCGTAGAGAATCTGAGTATCGTTTTAGATAGGATGGATAAGGGAAGCCTCTCTGAGTATGTGACATTTGAGCAGAGACCAGAATAAAAGGAGGGAGTATGCCATGCCTGCGCTTTCTCTTCTCTCTTGGGAAAAGAATGTTCCAGACAGAACCAACTCCCTGCCACCCAGGCTGGAAACCTGAACACCATCCTTGAGCTCTTTCCCCTCCCAAATGCCCCACATCTAATCTGTCACCAAACCCCATCAAGTCTACTTATACTTAGGTCTTGAGAACAAACACAACACAAATCAAACCTACGGATTCTCTTGAATCCATCTTCTCCTTCTGATTCATTCTGCTGGAGCAGGACTGGAGCGGGTTGAATGGCACCCGCCTCCCTCCAAGGCATGGCCTGATCCCCACAACCTGTGAATGTGACCTTATTTGGAAGAAAGGTCTTTGCATGTGTAATTAAATTAAAGATCTCAAGATTATCCTGGATTACTGATAGGCCCTAAATCCCATGACTGTCCTCATTGAGAGGCAGAAGACAAGACATACAAAGGAGAAAGGAAAGTGCCATATGAGGGCAGAGGCAGATGCCACGTGAAACCCAGCCAAAGGGTGCCGAGAGCCCCCCGCAGTGGAAGAAGTTCTCTAGAGCCCGTGGTAGGAACCTGGCCCTGCTGACACCTTGATTTTGGTCTTCTGGCCCCCCAGAAGGGTGAGACAATATATTCCTGTTTATTTAAGCCACCAAGATTGTGGCAATTTGTTCTTGTGGCCCTAGGAAATGAATACATTTCTTTTAGCACAGTATCTACTCTCTCTTGGCTCCAGGCTACAGAGCTTATCTGTTTAGAAATCCCTATAGTAAAAAAGCTTTGATCATGCATCTCAATGTAGTAAAAACGTTTTACAACTGTTAGTGCAAACTACTATATGTATGCATATCCATACTAATAAGTATGTTGTCAAACACGCCTAAATGTCTATGCTAGACACGAAAATGGATGAGACAGATGAGAGTTTAAACGATACAGCTACTTTAGAACTGTTTGGTTGCTTCTGATAAAGCCTCGTAGACACCGACCCCGTGACCCAGCAATACCTTTCCTGGGTATTTACCCAAGAGAAATTAGGGTATATGTCCCTACAAAGATTTGTATACAAAAATTCATAACACGTTATCAGTAATAGCCAAAACTAGAAGCCACTCAAATGTCAATGAGCAAGAGAGGGGATAAACAAATTGTAGTATATCCAGACATACTTTATACTTCTCAGGTATAAAAAACAAATGCTTTTTTAGGGGTAACAATATTATTGAGATATAATTGACTACCGTATATGCACATTTAAAGTATAAAATTCAATGATTTTTAGTACAGTTGCAGAGTTGTGAGATCCTCACCACAGTCAATTTTAGAACATTTTCGTCATCCCCTAAAGAAACCCCATAGCCATTACCTGTCCCTTCCCGTCAAAAGTCCACACTCCCCAGCCCCGAGCAACCTCTGATCTGCTTTCTGTCTCTACAGATTTGCCTATTCTGGACATTTTGTATAAATGGACTCATACAATCTTTGGTGACTGGCTTCTTTTATTTACCATAATTTTCTCATCATTCTTAAATTTTCTAGAGTATAGTTGCTTTACAATGCTGTGTTAGTTTCTGCTGTACCACAAAGTGAATCAGCTCTATCTATACATACCTCCCCTCTTGTTTGGATTTCCTTCCCGTTTAGGTCCCGACAGAGCGGTGAGTAGAGTTCTCTGTGCTATATGGCGGGTTCTCATTCGTTACCTATTTTATACACAGTGGTGTGTATAGTCCCCTTCTCCCACTTCATCCCAACCCCCTTCCAACCCTGGTATACATGTGCCCATTCTCTATGTCTGTGTCTCTATTTCTGTTTTGAAAATAGGTTCTTCTGTACTAGCATGTTTTTAAGGTTCGAAGGAAATGGCAGCCCACTCCAGTGTTCTTGCCTGGAGAATCCCAGGGACGGGGGAGCCTGGTGGGCTGCCGTCTATGGGGTCGCACAGAGTCGGACACGCCTGAAGCGACTTAGCAGCAGCAGCAGCATGTTGTAGTACATACCTGAACTTCAGTCTTTTAAATATCTGAATAATATTCTGTTGTGCAGCTGTATCACAGTTTGTTTATTCACTCATCATTAATAGGCAGCTGGTTGTCTCCACTCCAGGGATTCTTTTGGTATTGTATTAGTTAGCTAGGGCTGCCATAACAAAATATCACTGGCTGGATGTTAAGCTTAAACAACTGAAATTCACCCTCTCACAATTTTAGAAGCTTTCCAAATTTTAGAATTTTCCAAGACCACAGTGTTAGTCGGTTTGGTTTCTTCCGGGGCCTTTCTCGTTGCCTTGCAGATGGCTGCTTCCTGATATGGTCTTCTCTCTCGTGCACAGACCCCTGATGTCTCTTTGTGTATCCAGACTTCATCGTCGTAGAAATACCAGTCAGGGTGGATGAGAGTCCACCCCGAAGAGCTCATTTTAGCTTACTGAAGACTCTATCTCCAAATATGATTATATTCTGAGGTACTGGGGGCTAAGACTTCAACACATAAATATTGTGGAGACATAATTCAGTCTTGCCTGGAGAATCCCAGGGATGGGGGAGCCTGGTGGGCTGCCGTCTATGGGGTCGCACAGAGTCGGACACGACTGAAGAGACTTAGCAGCAAGTAGCAGCGGCGTTCAGTCCACAGTGAAAGTGAAGTCGCTCAGTCGTGTCCGACTCTTTGCGACCCCAGGGACTGTAGCCCACCAGACTCCTCCGTCCCTGGGATTTTCCAGGCAAGATACTGGAGTGGGTTGCCATTTCCTTCTCCAGGAGACCTTCCCGACCCAGGGATTGAACCCGGGTCTCCCGCATTGTAGGCAGACGCTTTATCGTCTGAGCCACCAGGGAAGTTGCAATTCAGTCCATAACAGGTATCAAATTAAGAAAGCACCACCAGACCAAGGTCACCAAGATTCATACCTATGTTTTCTTGTAAGAGTTTTATAATTTTAGCTATTGCATTTAGGTCTTTTGAGTTAAGTTTTGCATATGGCTTGCTGGACATGAGTTTGAGCAGGCTCTGGGAGTTGGTGATGGACAGGGAAGCCTGGTGTGCTGCATTCCATGGGGTTACAAAGAGTCAGACACTAATGAGCGACCAAACTGAACTGAACTGCTTATGGAATGAGGTAGGGATTCAACCTCATGCTTTCACATGTGGCTATCCAACAGTCCCAGCACCATTTGTTGAAGAGACTGTTCTTAACCCCCATTGAATTGTTTTGATATCCCTGTCAAAAATCAAATGATTGTAAGGTGTTGGGGTTTATTCCTGGACTTTTCATTCTATTCCATTGATTTATATGTCCATCCTTACACCAGTACCACACTGTCTTTATAAGCTTTGAAAATAGGAAATATGAGTCCTTCAACTTTCTTCTTTTTATGAAAGATGTTTTGGCTATTCTGAGTCCCTTCCATTTCCATATGAATTTTAGGATTCACTTGTCAATTTCTGCAAAGAAGCCAGCTGGGATTTTGATAGGGTTTGTGTTGAATCTATACATCAATTTGAGGAGTATTGCTATCTGAACAGTATTAAGGCTTTCAATATACATGAACATGGCATGACTTTCCATTTATTTAGATCTTCTTTAATTTCTTTCAACATGTTTTGTAGTTTTCATAGTATAAGTCTTACACTTTTTTAAAGTTTACTCCTAAGTGTTTTGTTCTTTTTGGTGCTATTATAAATGAAATCATTTTCTTAATTTCATTTTGGATTTTCTTTGTAAATGTATAGAAATCCACTGATTTTTGTGTATGGATTTTCTATCCTTGCTGGATGTGTTCATTAATTCTAACAGTTTTGGTGTGTGTGTGTGTGTGTGTGTGTGTGTGTACCTAGGATCTTCTATATACAAAATCATGTAGGAATGAATATATGCAGCAATATAAAAACATTAAACCCAGGTACCAAAGAACACATATGTATGATTATATTTACATGAGGTTCAAGAACAAGAAACCCAACCTATGGTGCTAGAAATCAAAACAAAGATAAATTCAAAGATGGGGAAGCAGTGACTGGAAAGGGGCATGAGGAGATTTTGGGGAGTGATGGAAATGTTCTATATTTTGAACTTCATGATGGTTATATAGGTGCATATGAGTATGAGTTATAGCCCCTCAGTCACGTCCAGCTCTTTGTGAGGACCCCATGGACTGTAGCCCGCCAGACTCCTGTGTCCATGGGATTTCCCAGGCAAGAATACTGGAGTGGGTTGTCATTCCTTTCTCCAGGGGATCTTCCCTCCTTGGGGATCAAACCCGGGTCTCCTGCATTGCAGGCAGATTCTTTACCAGCTGAGCCACCTGGAAGCCCATACAGGTGCATGAGTGAAAGTGGCTCAGTCGTCTCAGACTCTTCGAAACCCCATGGACTATACACTCCATGAAATTCTCCGGACCAGAATACTGGAGTGGGTAGCCTTCCCTTCTCCAAGGGATCTTCCCAACCCAGGGATCAAACCGGGGTCTCCTGCATTGCAGGCGAATTCTTCTCCAACTGAGCTGTGAGGGAAGCACATACAGGTGCATACATGTGTTCAAACATATTGATCTAACACTTAGGATTTATGCATTTGACTGCTAGTCAATTATACTTTAACAAAAATAAAGAGATAAAGACGAAATAAACCGTTTTAAAAGGCTATAGCCTAATGTATCACTAGCTAATTATTTCAAGGCCTTCTATGTAAATAGAGACTAGCTCATCATTAGTGATATACGAAGTAGAGACAGAATTCAAATAGCCTTGCTCACTTTAATTCTTTTGACTGGTTAGTTATTATATTTGATCAGACCTTTTGTTTATTTTAACCCCAAGGTGTGATTGATGAGTAGCTTGTATTAGAGATAGGAAAGCAATCAGCATTCTTATTTCTCACTGTTCATTAGCTTTAATCCAGTTTCTATGTAGAAATCTTTCTCAGCCACTTGCGTGTTTTGTAAGGGTCAGCCTAGTTAAAGCCAGATAACGTCATGCATAAAACGTCAACTAGTTTAAGTTTGGGATTATATAAAAATAAAACATTACCCAGAAAACTGAAAAACAAAACATATGAAAAAAACAAAAATAAAGAACAAAAAGTCTTCAACCAAGCAGTTTGAAGATATAAAGCCTCATAATATGCTTAAAATGGTTCAGGAAACAAAGCAACGGGCTGTTAACAACCACGTCTCATGGTGAAAGACCCTAGATGCAAGATGATACTACTAACCATCTGAAAGTCTAACCAAGCAAGGTTACCATCAAGAAATTGGTTACAATGGAACTTGTAACAATGGGACTTTGTAATATTTTCTCCCTACTCTGAGTGGATTATCTTGCACACACACCTCTGGGGATCTCTCTAGACGTATCCCCACATCCCCATGTCTGAGTTTCCTGGATGCCCAAGGCTCATGCTCCTTGACACTGCCAGATAGAATACAGTGTAATCACATGATGCTTCAGCCTAAAGATCTTTTGGACCCAGTCATTGCTGCTGCTGCTGCTGCTAAGTCGCTTCAGTCGTGTCTGACTCTGTGCGACCCCATAGACGGCATCCCACCAGGCTCCCCCATCCCTGGGATTCTCCAGGCAAGAACACTGGAGTGGGTTGCCATTTCCTTCTCCAATGCAGGAAAGTGAAAAGTGAGAGTGAAGTCGCTCAGTCGTGTCCGACTCTTTGCGACTCCATGGACTGCAGCCTCCCAGGCTCCTCTGTCCATGGGATTTTCCAGGCCAGAGGACTGGAGTGGGGTGCCATTGCCTTCTCACCCAGTCGCTAGAGTTCCTTAACCAGACACCCAGTGCCTTCCCCACCCGACTTCATCAGCCTCCCCTTGTGTCTTCCACACCAGTATCACACCAGACAGCCTCTCCAGGCTCCTTTCCATCGGTTACAGGCTCTGCTCTCTCTGCTGGGCATGTATAACCTGCCCTTACAAATTCCTTCCTCAATCAAGACCCTCTGCAGATCTCACCTCTTCTATCCAGCCTTCCTTCTCTTCCCAAGACACGACCAAGTCCTCTGACATCTGGCTCTTAAGTCACATGTCACCCTATGTTGTAACTTTTTTCTGTGGAGCTTCACTTCTCAACCGTAAATCCTCAAACACTGGCGACTCATTTATTTTGGAAAGGAGAAAAATAGAGCTGTACAATCAGTGAATAAAGGTCAGGGCAGAGGTGGCTATGAATGCCAACCCAGCCTTGAGCCTCACATAGGACCAGATAGTGGACCCAGATGCAGGAGAAATCGAGAGTTATTCTGCTTTTCTTCCAGCAAATTGACTCTTCAGGGCTCTAATTTACCAGCTTTGCATGAAGCAATCCACCTCAGATCTACTCTGTTGCAATTTTTTTTTTTTTTTTTTGGCTGCACCAGCATGACTTGCAGCATCTCAGTTCCCCAACCAGGGACTGAACCCAGGGCATGACAGTGAAAGCCCAGAATCATAACTACTAGGCCACCAGGGAACTCCCTGTTGCAATTTTAAAGACACTGTAAAGTGCCAGCTTAGGGAATGAGGGGAGGTGTCCACCTCAAATGGAACAGAACATTCTGTTTTGGGAGCACATGGGTGATTCCAGTAGGGAAGATGTGAGACCTGTTCATCCTCTGGGGTGGAGGAGTGGGCATCAGTTTCCTGACAAGCCTGTTCCAGCACACTGGAAGAGACAAGAGAGGCATAAGACCCTTCCATTCCATCTCCCAGAGTCTCCCGCAGTCAGGATGCCAGACAGCTTCAAGGCTGCAGAGCGCCGTGTTTTGCTCTGATGCTTAGCATTTTGCTTCTAAGAAAGGGCTCAGATGTCGTATATTAACGTATATATGTGGAATCTATGAAAATGGTATAGATGGTCTTATTTGCAAAATGATGATAGAGACACAGACATAGAGAACAAATGTATGGACACCAAGAAGGGAAGGGGGTGGGTGGCATGAATTAGAAGATTGGGATTGACATATATACCCTATTGATGGGGCTTCCCTGGTGGCTCAGACGGTAAAGCGTCGGCCTGCAATGCGGGAGACCTGGGTTCGATTCCTGGGTCAGGAAGATCCCCTGGAGAAGGAAATGGCAATCCACTCCAGCACTCTTGCCTGGAAAATCCCATGGACGGAGGAGCCTGATAGGCTACAGTCCATGGGGTCGCAAAGAGTCGGACACGACTGAGCGACTTCACTTCACTTCACTCCACTTCACTCTATTGATACTATGTATATGAGAACCTACTGTATAGTTCAGGGAGCCCTAATTCAGTGCTTTGTGGTGACCTAAATGGGAAGGAAATCCAAAATGGGTGGATATATTTATATGCATGGCTGATTAACACAACAGTGTAAAGCAGCTATACTCCAGTAAAACTTAATAATATTCAAAAAAGGTTAAGAAGGGAGCCTAGGAACAAAGTCTTCTCCAAAAGCCTCTGCCCTGGGGGGTGATCTGGGCCCTCCCCCAGAATCCACTGCAGGGCTTCTCAGTAAAACCATGTTCAGAATTTCCAAAGGGAATTGCCATATGCTGAGTTTCTTCTACAGAAAACATTACAGAAGGAAATGGAAATAACATTGAGGTCTCTTACCTTACTTTCAGTGAGCGGGGGCCGGATTGAATTTTCAGTTTCTGTACCCTTAAAGACAGGACAAGATAAGGTGTTATAGAGGCATGCAATTTGCATTCACAGCACATTGGTGCTTATAATTAACCAACTATGCTCAGAAAGTGAGAGTAATTACACATAACCTTGAAATACCTAAGCATATCCTATAGCGGCAAATGAGCCTCTGAATGAAATGCAGCCAAGCTCAGAAATCTTCGATTCATGAATGTATTCACATCAGCCTTTATTAGGTATTTACAAATGCGCTAGGCACTGTGCTAGGAGGTGGCGATGCAAAGGTGAAAACCAGCAGTGGCTCTGCCCTCAGGGAGCCACAGTCCACGAGAGAGGACAGACGTGCTCAGCAATAATGAAAGCACAGCTGGCTAAGCTAGCTGCTAGAGAGGTGGGTAGGGAAGCCGTGGGAACACAGGAATCTGTCTCTGCTGAACCACTGGCCCCACCGCATCCCCAAGACTGCAGGGTGAGATGCTTCCTGGATGAGTGTGGAGGAACTGTGGGCATTAAACAGTGACCATTTGCTGAGTTAGCACCCCGCCCTTCCATAGCCCTCTAACAATTTACCCTGTCAAACAGATGTGGGGAGCTGCTGCCAATCAAGTCCTTCATTGGAAGGACTGATATTGAAGCTGAAACTCCAATACTCTGGCCACCTGATGCAAAGAGCTGACTCATTGGAAAAGACCCTGATGCTGGGAAAGATTGAGGGCAGGAGGAGAAGAGGACGACAGAGGATGAGATGGTTGGATGGCATCACTGACTCAATGGACATGAGTTTCGGTAAACTCTGGGAGTTGGTGATGGACAGGGAGGCCTGGCGTGCTGCGGTCCATGGGGTCGCAGAGTTAGACACGACTGAGCGACTGAACTGAACTGCCAAACAAGAGACAGGCTCATGTGAATTTCTTCCTCATGGCAGCTGAGGTGATAAGGAGGATATAAATAGTAAATTGTTTGAAAAAAAAACCAGCCAGAACAGTTCACCTCTCTGTATCTATGCTCTAGTGCTGTCTCCTCCCACAGTGACTCCGGGACTGGCTATGTGACAGTAGCAACAGGATGCGAGCACTTGAAAAATGGCTTGTGCTGGGGCCTGCTCTCTCTTGCTGCTGTTGGGACTCTTGCTAACCCCACTCTCAGTGGGTGAGAGGGAACGGAATCCAGCGTGACAGAGCACAAGAGGAAATCCTCCTTTCGAGGAAGGAGACCGAGGTTTCTAGAAGGTTGCATGGCAGCCGGCAGACATGCAGCCAGTCCCTGTGAGAACCAGCAGGAAAATCGGAATCCCTCTGAAAGGCAACCCGTATCGGTCCCACTCTGTGCTGAATGAACCATATAATTTTTGGCCCTTTGTTAGATGAAGAGTAGGAATTCAGTATTCAAAGCACAACATTCCTAAGCTTGAAACAACTGGAAACAGAACTGTCCTGAGGAAGTCGTGGTTTGAGTGGCATGCCTTACCCTGAGCCTTAAGTTTGATGTGAAGGTAGAAAGAGCACAGGTTTTGGGTCAGAGAGACCTGAATTTATATCCTGGATCTGCCACTGACTAGCTGTGCAAAATTAGGCAAGTAATTTAACCTCTCCAAGCCTCAGTTTCTCCATCTCTAAAATGGGAATAATACCTGCTTGGTTGAGCCTTTGTGAAAATTAAAGGAATGTAAACTGAAGTGGCTGGCATGGGGCACTGCTCCTGACATGGCAGCAGCTGCAGAAAAGATCATGGATTTACACAGAAGCACAGAGCAACAACATCAACTTACCCCAACTCACCTCCCGGGCTACTTGAGAGCTCAAAGCAGCCTCCAAATCGGCAGTTTTCAGCTTGTGTCTGAGACCCTAGAGCCCGTGTTCCTCTCTCTGGGCCCCCGAGTACCATGGAGGACCAATCCTAGACCCACAGATTGCCCTCAAATTCCAAGTGCCAGTGGCCAAGCCTGCTGACTGCCACCTGGCGCCTCTGACACCCGCTGCTTCGTGCCCCCTCTCCAAGGCTGGCCTGGCCTGTTTTAAACACTCAGTGGTATTCTGCCTGGAGCTGGCAAAACCAGGCAGGAGCACAGGAAAGGGACAATGGGGACCAGCAGAGGTGGCAACGACACCCCAGACAAACCTAGTTGGGAGGTCCTCCTCCTCCTCTGAGCAGGAAAACTTGTCTCGTTCTCACTGTGGAGTAAAGGAAGTAAGGGAAGGAAAAGAAGCTGAAGACCAGGGACCCACAGAGTCTCTGACTGTAACCAGACAGGTGCCTCAGATTCCACAGAAGAGACAGGCTGAGCTTCCACTTGGGAGTTAGAAATGAGATTGAATCCAATTCTCTCAATGCCCTGCGAGGCAGGAAGGATGTGTCTGGGCTACACTTTGCAAAGTCCATCTCAGAGATGATGAAGGGCGGATTTTAAACCAGTCTGGCAGGACTGAGGGAAAGAGCCCCCACCTCACCCCACTCCTGTGTGCCCAAGCCCCTCACCTGGAGGCTAAAGCAGCTCACAAGCTCGTACACCCTCCCCACTTTCAAACACTATTTGGGAATTAATTTGACACCCAGGAGTGCTGGGGCCACAGGAGTGTTTAAGATGTAAGATGCTGGTGTGAGAGAGTTCTGTCCCCAAGACTTTAGCTCTGCCATTGTCCGACTGTCTGTTGGGCTTAAAATCCCGCGGTGCCTCTAGGTCCATAACTTTGAAAAGGAGCAAGTGTGTCCTTGCCCAGAGGGGCCATCTGCAGCACAAGTTAACTTAAAATGAGCCAGCCCACTCAGAACATTGTCCTGTAAACATCTTCCAGGATCTGTTTCAACATCCAGAGGAGCAGCAAAGCTGTCTGTAAGAGGCAAGAATGGGCTTCAGCTTTTACATGGCAACATAGAAAACAGCCCTGGAAGTCTTCTCTTAGATAGAAAAAGTCACAGTCTTGTTTACATCACACATCTGTGAATTTGCAGATGACTATCTAGGAAGCAATTAAACAGAGGGGTTACATGAATAATCCTCTGGGCTCGCCTTGGTCAGGACATTTCTGGCTCAGGTGAAAATTAAACTGCACAGAGAAAGGCTGGATCTGAGGGGCTCCTAACTTGTTCCATAATAAGTCCCTGCAGGGCTCTTGGTCTGGGGCTTCCATTGTAAAATGGATCCTAATGTAACTCCTGCCAGAGAGGGTGGGCTGAGCAGGAAGGGGTGCATGTGACCTTGTGAAGTCAGAGAAAAGCTAGAGGAGCTCTTACCCATCCTCGCTGGCAGGTCTGCCCCATGGTGGGGGGGACACTTGCTGTCCGGAGGTCCTTTCCTCTCTTCCACTCTCAGCAGCAGGGGCGGTGACACCTGGAGAAAAGCAAAGCCCAGAGGATGTAGCGTCAGGGGCTTGTCACCTCATTCTTGTCCTCCCCAGCTGGGATGCTAAACAGGCAGATACGGAGGACTAGGGGCAAAGTGTAGGCCCGTGTCTCCAAAGGTAAACTGTCATGAGGTTTCAGGCAGGTTATCATCCCAGAAGAAATTCCCAGGAACCTAGTCTGCAGGTGGTGCCTCATCCCAGCCTCAGCCTCCTCTCCTTAGAAAGAGGTCTGGTCTTGGGTGCTCCTTTGGGGAAGGAACCAAGTAGGAACGGAAATTAGCCAAGACAACTCCAATGTTTCAGAAGCGTGATCTTCATCACAGTATCATTCTTCTCCCATGTCTAAAACGGGGTAGGGACTTCCCTGGTGGTCTGGTGGTTAAGACGTCACCTTCCAATGTAAGGGGTGCAGATTCAATCCCTGGCTGGAGAGCTAAGATCCCACATGCCTAGTGGCCAAAAAACCAAAATGTAAAACAGGAGCAGTGTTGTAACAAATTTAACAAAGACTTTAAAAATAGTCCATATTAAGAAAAAAATCTTAAAAGAAATAAACAAACAGGGTAGGGAGTATCTCTGGGCTTCCCTGGTTGCTCAGCTGGTAAAGAATCCACCTGCCATGTGGGAGACCTGGGTTTAGGAAGATCTCCCGAAGAAGGGAGCGGTTACCCATTCCAGTGTTCTGGCCTGGAGAATTCCATGGATTGTACAGTCCATGGGGTCGCAAAGAGTCGGACATGACTGAGCAACTTTCACAGGGAGTATCTCTGTGTAAAAAAAATAATTTTCTAATTACAAAAGCAATGTACATTCATTGCAACAAAAGTCAGAAAATACAGACAAGTAGTTTAAAATTTTAGATCAGCTTCATTCCTACAGAAACAAGCTCTATTAACATTGTGGCACCTGCCCCTTCCTTATATTTTTCTCCAGATAACTACATACCCATATGAATACAAAGATGGAATCATGCTATAATATACTTTTAAAATCTACTTTTTTCCATGGAATACTATATTATGAAAATCTTTTCATGTCAATTAACCAAGATCTCAGTGGCTTCTTGCCTGCCAATGCAGGAGATGTGGGTTCGATTCCTGGGTCAGGAAGATCCCCTGGAGAAGGAAATGGCAACCCACTCCAATATTCTCGCCTGGGAAATCCCATAGACAGAGGAGCTTGCTGGACTACAGTCCGTGGGGTCACAAAAGAGTAGGACATGACTGAGCAACTAAACAACAACCATAATCAAGATCTCATCATTTTTTGTTGGTTACACTGAGTAGAGATTTAGAATTTGTATACAGAAAGGCTAATGCAAGAATCCTTATTCAATAGCCTAAAGTCGAAATTCATAGCAATATTATTGTCTCTACTTATCATGAACAGCTTACAAATATAATGTGATTTGCCTAACAATTAGGGTGCTGCAGCAAATCCAAAGCCTCCCTACAATTTGAGGTCTTTTCAGTTCTCAGAGGGTAAGCCAAGAGTCCAAGCTCCTAAACACTGGCATAAGCTGGGCATGCAGCCACTGAATCCCAACAGTTCAGGGTGTGTGAATTCTGCCAGAATTGGTCTTGGCAGTATATCTGGGGCACCTCTGACACCCCAAAGCCTCCCTGGCCCAGCTCAGAGGCATAAACAAAACTTGTGGGGTTGCTTTGTTATTTGTTTACCTAAACAAAATTTCATTTAAAGTTCACGCTTAATTCCTTTATCCTGAGAATTTCTGGAAGAGAAAAGACACAGACTTGGCTATCAAATATCCTTCAGAGAATTTAGAAATATCAGTCCTTTGACATTTACTTGATAACTGCACCCACCCCCCGAACTCTTCCATCAGAGGATAAGCTCCCAAGATATGGGGACTTTGTGCATTCCCTGGTTCTAGGCACATAGTAGGTGTCGAACATAGCCTACAGGTTGGGCTACTTGGTTTGGAGCCCTATTCAGCCACATAATAGCCTTGACTCTGGAAAAGTTACTTGGCCTATCTGAGTCTCAGTTTCCTCAACTGTAAAATGGGGAGAATAATAATAGAGCCACACTGGAATGAGGTACATAAACTTAGAAGCTTGGTATCTAGTGTATATTCAAGATATGTTAGTTAACCATCATTCCTGTTGATTGATAAGCAAATTTACAGACATTCAAAACAGCTGCGAAAGAAGAAAGGGCTTTTATTGAGAGCCAGAAAAGGCTTATAATTAGGGGACACAGCCTATTCAGAGATGGTTTAACAAAGTAAGTCCACAGGGAACACCAGACAGTTTGTTGGGGTGACTGAAGATGCTATCAGGACTTTTATTTACAACTTTTTAAATCTCACTCTGTAACTTTTTTAGGCTAGTCTTTATAATGTGTACATTATTTTAGTACTTTACTAAATGTATATAATTTTTTTAATTGAGATAAATTCATGTACCAAAAGATTCACATTTCAAAGTATGTGTGTACTTTGGTGGTTTTAGTGTATGCATAAGGTTGTGCAAACATTACCACTATCTAATTCCAGAATATTTTCATCACCCTCAAAGAAACTCTGTAGGGAATTCCCTGGCTGTCCAGTAGTTAGGACTCCATGATTTCACTGCTGAGGGCACAGGTTCCATGTCTGGTCAGGGAACTAAGATCCCAAGAGAAGAGTGGTGCAGCCAAAAAGAAAGAAAGAAACCTTGTGCCCATCAGCAGGTACTCCCCACTCACTCTTCCCACCCTAGTCTCTGGCAACCACTAAGCTACTTTCTTCTCTGTGGATTTGCCTATTTTGAACATTCCACATATGTGAAATCATATGTGTATACAATCTCGAAATAATTAAAATACGTGCATTTGGGAATGTGCCTGCAAAAGTATGTTACCAGTAGAGTGCATGACCAAAAAAGTTTGGAGACATCTGGCTGGGAGTGTAAAGCCAGCTTAGTTTTATCCCTGGTTCCTCTTAGTTTGCTCCACAGGCACTCAGTTCAGTTCAGTCGCTCAGTCATGTCCAACTCTTTGCGACCCCATGAATCGCAGCACGCCAGGCCTCCCTGTCCATCACCATCTCCCGGAGTTCACTCAGACTCACGTCCATCGAGTCCGTGATGCCATCCAGCCATCTCATCCTGGGTCGTCCCCTTCTCCTCCTGCCCCCAATCCCTCCCAGCATCAGAGTCTTTTCCAGTGAGTCAACTCTTCGCACGAGGTGGCCAAAGTACTGGAGCTTCAGCTTTAGCATCATTCCTTCCAAAGAAATCCCAGGGTTGATCTCCTTCAGAATGGACTGGTTGGATCTCCTTGCAGTCCAAGGGACTCTCAAAGTCTTCTCCAAAACCTCAGTTCAAATGCATCAATTCTTTGGCGCTCAGCCTTCTTCACAGTCCAACTCACATCCATACACGACCACAGGAAAAACCATAGCCTTGACTAGACAGACCTTAGTTGGCAAAGTAATGTCTCTGCTTTCGAATATACTATCTAGGTTGGTCATAACTTTTCTTCCAAGGAGTAAGCGTCTTTTAATTTCATGGCTGCAGTCACCATCTGCAGTGATTTTGGAGCCCCAAAAAATAAAGTCTGACACTGTTTCCACTGTTTCCCCATCTATTTCCCATGAAGTGATGGGACCAGATGCCATGATCTTCGTTTTCTGAATGTTGAGCTTTAAGCCAACTTTTTCACTCTCCTCTTTCATTTTCATCAAGAGGCTTTTTAGTTCCTCTTCACTTTCTGCCATAAGGGTGGTGTCATCTGCATATCTGAGATGATTGATATTTCTCCCGGCAATCTTGATTCCAGCTTGTGTTTCTTCCAGTCCAGCGTTTCTCATGATGTACTCTGCATAGAAGTTAAATAAGCAGGGTGACAATATACAGCCTTGACGCACTCCTTTTCCTATTTGGAACCAGTCTGTTGTTCCATGTCCAGTTCTAACTGTTGCTTCCTGACCTGCATACAGATTTCTCAAGAGGCAGGTCAGGTGGTCTGGTATTCCCATCCCTTTCAGAATTTTCCACAGTTTATTGTGATCCACACAGTCAAAAGCTTTGGCATAGTCAATAAAGCAGAAATAGATTTTTTCTGGAACTCTCTTGCTTCTTCCATGTACCAGTGGATGTTGGCAATTTGATCTCTGGTTCCTCTGCCTTTTCTAAAACCAGCTTGAACATCAGGGAGTTCACGGTTCATGTATTGCTGAAGTCTGGCTTGGAGAATTTGGGGCATTACTTTACTAGCATGTGAGATGAGTGCAATTGTGTGGTAGTAGGCACTAACTAAAGGTAATAGGCTCTATCAATCTAGTGCTAATGAAATTCCAATCACTGGCACAGTCCAAAGAAAATATGACCTATGGGCAACAAACATTTTGCTTTGTAATTTATGATTTAATTCAATTTTTATAAAAAGAATGCTAGATAGACTAACAAAATAGCAATGCAGCCTAGGACCTGGGCTCAATCCTTGCTCTGCTACGCACTGAACTTCTCTATGTTTCCTTGTCTATAAAGTGGAGGTCGTAATAGGTGAGAACGAATGACCCTTGTCTACTTTCTTTTTGGATGCACCACACGCCTTGCAGAATCTCAGCTCTCTCACGGGTGTGCATGCTCAGTTGTGTCTGACTCTGCAGCCACATGAACTGTAGCCTGCCAGGTTCCTCTGTCCGTGGAATCGTCCAGACAAGAATACTGTAGTGGGCTACCATTTCCTCCTCCAGGGGATCTTCCCAACGCCCGAATCAAACCCAAGTGTCCTGTGTCTCCTGCATTGGCAGATGGATTATTTACCTGGGAAGCCTCCGAGCTCTCTCACCAGGGATTGAATTCGGGCCATGGCAGTGAATGCCCGAAATCCCAACCACTAAACCACCAGGGTACACCCTATTTGCACTAGAACATGGCCTTAGTTAGTGCTCTAACTCTGTTCCCCTACTTATCTGGTAAGGGTACTATATAAGCAATATCTCCTAGGATAAAGATTATCCCTGACTGGTAGATTGCTCTTGGTTGGACGAACTATAAACACTAGATAGAATGCCATAGCTTTGGGCTTTCCTCAGAGAGGTGATTCTTGTCCTGTGCCCACAGGGACCCTGGAAGATGTCCCCATGGAATTGTTACAAGAGAATTTGTCTCCTGTGGGGAAGGGAGATATTAAGCTGAAACGAATCCTGCTGCCTGATGAGATTTTGTCTCCTCCTATCTGTGAACTGCTACACAGACTCCTTCAGAAAAGAAGCTCTCGGACTTGTCCTGCAGGCAAGTTGTGGCTCTTGTCTTATAGTCTTGCATGCAGAATGGGGCCAAGTGTGGCCTGTGGCAATCTTTGAATCTGGAGGTTTAGAGGAGTCTAGGAACTTTCCTGATGTGCATTGCAGATTAAGTAATGTGAAAAGCCTGGCATACATAAGTCCTTAATAAGCAACAACTATTAGTACTAAATAAATATGGCCATTATTATTATTAATGTTATATTTACACTTACCAACTCAGAGCGGGCAACAGATTATTCTAACCCAGAGAAGCCCAGGTGTGGGTATCAAGCTGCCAGATATAGCCCTATTATGAAGCATGAGAAAACACCTCTCTGTAATTCTCAAAGGTGAAATTATAAAGATGTCCATTCACTGAGTATTTATTTGTACTAGATGTTAGGAGCACTGTAGTGAAAAAGATTGACACAGTCCCTGCCCTTGCAGAGTTTATAACAATTAAAGAGCAATGATAGTGTTAGGTAGGTAGAATAGGAAAAAGGAGTCCAGAATGGCAGTGGCTAAAAGACAAAGAAGGGAAAAGCCAGTGAAAATAGAACACAGGAAGGTCTGAGGACCCGATTGAGGACCTCAGGGAAAACAAGCAGCCCTCCTGGCGAGCCCAGTTTGCATAGGGCAGGCTCAGGGGAAGGAGAACAAACTAAAATATAGGAGCCAAAAGTGGGCTTCTCTTCTCTTAACATCTTTTGGGTCGGCCGACCCTCATGCCTTGAGGATGTATTTTCCTTTGCTTGCCAAATAAAACTGAGCTGTAACACTGATCTGTCCGTCACTTCAAATTTTTGCCGCGGTGAAACAGAACCGAGGAAATTACCAACTTCCCGGACATCTATGGTGCCGTTTCTTGGATTTAACCTGGCTGAAACAAGCTCAGCTTGGTCCCCGCAAGGCAGAGGCCCAAACACAGCAGAAGCCCAAATCAGCAAAAGCTCCTGTGGTGGAAGCTGAATGCAAAGAAACCTCAGTGCAGTGGAAGTGACAGGAAGCCCAGCATGCTGGAAACCAGGACAACCAAAACAAATTGGCAGAAAGCTCATGCAGCTCAGTCCTAGATTCTAGAAGACCTCTGGTTGGGGTAGAAGTCCTCGTCCCTGTGGCTTGAAGGACATATGGCTAACAAAATCTTAATTCCTTTACAATCTCCTGTTGCTTGTCTCCTTGAACCCCCCTGCAAACAGGCAAGTGGCAGTGGGTGCAACTGAGGGGCTCTGGAGAGGCTACTCCCCACTGTGTCTCAAAGGCTCCACTATCCTCTGTGCTCTTGGAGCTGTTGCCCAAGCAGGTAGGGGTTCTTCTGATCTTAATCTTCTTTGTGCCAAGGATCAGGCCAATGAAAACTGTGAGCACAGGTCAGGTATTTAGTAGATTTTCCAGCAGGTTATGAAGGGGATTCCTAGGCACATTTTCCCACTGCTTTTTCCTCCCATCATTCATGTCCTCTCTCCTGAGACCTGAGCCTGGCCAAAACCCATGGTGCCTGGTTTTAAGACCTAATGAAGCTCAGGCTCTTGATGTCTCCTTGCAAAAAAATTCAGTGAGAGACACAGCGATAGGTAAGAGGTGGGTTTGTTCGGATTTAGAGAGAAGTACAGTGCACAGGGTGTGGGCTGTCAAAGAGGGTACATGTGGTGGCCGTGGAATGTGGTATGGTTAGTTTTTCCAAGCTGGGTGATTTCGTATGCTAATGAGTGGGCGGACCATCCCAACAATTGGGGAACCACCAACTTCTTGGTCTTTAGACAGTGCCTTGGAACTGTCCTGGCACCTCTGGGTGGGTCATTTAGCTTGCAGATTGAGGATCAAGGTTTAGTTGAATTTGATTTGTCATCTTGAACCCATTTGATTTTAATCAGTTTATGTTATGCCCTTGGGCCATGTCATTCTTTCAAAAGTTGTGCCTTGCCCTCTTCCCTCCTGTTACATGCTCTTTTCCTGAGCCCACAGTGTTGTCTGGGCTCACAATGTTGCCTCTACAATCTTCTGGATGGACAAACAGAAGATAGCTAGCCCTTGCAAGAGAAATACTGTGTAATATCCAATCGTTCTAGATATTCAGGCCTTCATCTTCCATGTTTCCTATAGCATGTACAACAACAGCATTTCTCAGTGAACCCGCTAGGGTGGGTGACAGGCACACAATGCCTGCTAGAAGTCCATCTGGTGGTGGCATCCCTTCAAGGGCAATTGGGCTTCAAGGGATAATGTTTGCCACTTTGGGAGTTAGCCCTGCAGGCTGTTTGGGCCCAGACCCTTACAATCCTTCTCCTAAAGTTACAAACATACCCCCAGATCAAATCTCCACTCCACTTTTACGGAACATCTGGTTTGTTGCCTCTTATCAATTTGTTCTTAAGCCGCTTACTAACTCCTACAACCAGGACCCTCCCCTCTGGTAGGTAACATTGCTCCATCCCACTTATTATTAAAATACTCTTAATGCCTCTAACAGGACCAGATAACCCACTCCTTTGTCACTACTTCTGTTATTACCTGGAGTGGGTCTATGACAATGAAATGTTTACCACTGAAAACACCCCAAACTGCTCTTATGGAAGACTAGGAGAGGAAATCAGTGGTTTACATTCCCTCAGAGCAATAAGAGGATAAGTCTTACGGCGGTTTCACCAGGTTCTCAGTCTCAGGGCACAGACTTGGATTGCTTTACATCATGGTATCTATTCCCATCCACAGTGGACAAACCAGCAATGAGTTAAGATTCAGTTCAGTTCAGTTCAGTCGCTCAGTCGTGTCCCCTTAATTCTACCCAGCACTGGTCACGCTGGAGACCTTGGGGATGCCCAACTCCAGTCTGGGGTCCCCAGGAAGTCGATCTGCTTCGAACTGCCTAGGGATCTGGTCCTTGGAAGGTTGCCATGACTCAACCTGCTTGGGGATCCGCCTGTCCAGGAGTCCCAGGAGGTTGACATGCCTCGACCTGCCCAGAGACCCAATTCTCGGAAGGCTGACTGGCCTCGACCTGCCCAGGGATTCGATCTCCAGCAGGCTGTCAGGTCTCAGCCTACCTGGGAACCTGCACCCCGACCTGGGGACGCCTGGCTCTCAGGTTACAACAGTACTGGGTAGGATAATCTTTAGAAAGACTCACCCCTAATGAAGCCCACCCATAAAAATAGAAGGAAGCCTATTAACTTTTTTTCTTTTTTCTTTTCCTGCCTGTCGTCACTGTCTTTCAGATGGGAAATAACCAATCCACTTCCCAACAGACGCCCTTGAGATGCATCCTCAATAACTGGAAGCTGTTCAATCCTCTAACCTCAAGGAGAAGTTGCTTAAAATTCTTCTGTGCCACTGTGTGGCCACAGTATCCTCTGGGGGACAAGGAGCACTGGCCTGAGGATGAGAGCTTAAATTACAATACCCTCCTGCAGCTAGACTTATTCTGCAAAAGACAAGAGAAATGGGCAGAGATCCCCATGTCCAAATTTTCTTCCAACTAAGAGATATGAAGGAACTCTGTCTTAAGTATGGGGTTGTTGTCTGCCCTAAAAGTGAGCCTACCAGGCAAATGGTGTGAGGCGCAGACAACCAAGAGAAGGAAGCGCCTCGTCAAGGCTCACCTCCCACGGCTCCCGAGTTACCTGGCACTCCTTCCTTGTATCCAAACGTGCCCCCATATCCAGGAGCACCCCTTCCACGAAAGCCAACTTGAGTGTGGCCCTTAGTTGAAACTGGAGAATTCAGACAAACCAGGGTCATAAGCCCTTCTCATTCTTAGAACTAAGACAGATCAAACAAGACTTGGGAAGCTATACAGATAACCCAAGCATATATATAGATACATTCCAACACATTACCTTGGCCTTTGACTTAACATGGAAGGGTATCACGGTCATATTTAGTAAAACTTTATCTAACCCTGAGCATGCTAGGGTCTTAAACGAAGCCCGAAGGTATGCTATGGGGCTTCACATGTCAAGAGATGAATACCCAGTGGGGGAAACTGCAGTACCTCTCTCAGATCCTAATTGATTAGAATGACCCTGAAACATCTGGGAAAGGGATCATTCTGTAATCTGTGTAAAGACAGGACTGAAAGCAGCCCAGCAGAAAGTAATCAGCTATGCCTGGGGCTCAGCAATAACTCAGGAGCCCAGTTAGAACCCCATTGCCTTTCTGGAAAGGCTGAACGAGACCCTTCAGGAGTTTGCCAATCTGGACTTAGACTGTTATGACAGACAGGTGGTTTTAAAGGACAAATTCCTGTCCCAGTGTTCATCAGACATCAGGATAAAGTTACAACAGCTACAGTAGCAGGACCCTGCTGCTGCTTTAGATGAGATCATCCAGACAGCCACCAATACCTTTTATAACAGAGAACACGAGAGGGAGGCCAAGGCCCAGGAGAGGGAGAGAAGGGAAGGGACAAAGCATGCTGGACGCCCTCCAGGGAAGCCCTACGGCAAACCCTGAGTCCTTAAAGGACAAAGCACAAGGCAAATGCCTAATCTGTACACAGGCAGGACATTGGGCCTAAGTGTCCAAACCGTGACAAGTCTCCTAAAACATGCTACCAATGCCATCAGTCGGAACACTGGGTGGCACTCTGCCCTCAGGACCCAAGAGCCTCAAGGTCAAGCACCAAGCCTTCCCTCACGATGGTTCAGCAGGACTGAAGCGGCCCGCTCCAGCCAGCCTGCCTGTCACAGGTAACCATCGTGCGGCTGGAGCCAAGGGTGCAACTGGATGTGGCAGGTAGGTCCAAGAATTTCTTGATTGACACAGGGTCTACCTACTCTGTCCTGACCTTCTACTCTGGAGCCTTCTCCTCCCAAAGCTGTACCATTTTGGGTGCTACAGGAAAAACAGTTACAAAAAGATTCACCCAAGCACTTCTTTGTTCCTGGGATGGACAAATATTTTCCCACCAGTGTCTGGTGTTCCCTGAGTGTCCTATTCCCTTATTGGGAAGAGATCTTTCTCTGCTTCAGAATCTTGCAGCTATTGCAGTCCTGATAGAAGATGCTTTAAAACTCTCTCTTGCAGGCAAACTATTTTTATCAGCCACCAAGTGAAACAACTCCTGAGTGGGAGAGGCCATATATGGATGTCTGATCAAAGAATCCTCAGATATCAAGTAGTTCTGATAGCAAGTCCAGGCCTGAGTATAACCCTTTGTGAGGTTCTTAACCCAGCCACCCTCTTGCCTATCCCTGAGGCCTCTCTCCCCTTTCATTCTTGCCTAGAAACCTTGGACCACTGAACAAAACCCCAAGAGGAATTGTCAGAAGATCCTCTGAAGATCCTTTGATCCTAAGGAAATCTGGTACGCTGATGGAAGCAGCTTTGTCTTGGATGGAAAAAGAAGAGCCAGGTATGCAGTAGTCTCCAATTTTGAGACCATAGAGGCTAAGCCTCTGCCACCAGGTACTTCAACCCAATTAGCTGAGCTCATAGCCCTGACTCGAGCTTTAGAGCTGGGAAAAGGAAAAGAGTAGCCATTTACACTGACTTCAAGTATGCCTTCCTAGTGCTACATGCACATGCTGCTATTTGGAAAGAAAGAGGCCACTTGACCATCTGAGGGTCCCCAATCAAATATGATGATCAAATCCTTAGGCTCTTGGAGGCAGTCCATCTGCCCACTGAAGTTTCAGTCTCCCACTGTAAATGACACCAAAAAGGGAGCATGGAAGTGGCACAAGGGAACCAAGCAGCTGATCAGGCAGCTAGGAGAGCAGCATTATAGAACCATGACCTAACAGGGGTTGCCACCTTAGTTCCACAGACTAATTTGCCAGAAACTCCTTCATATACTGAAGGTGAGACTCTTAAAGCTAAGAGTGAGGGCTTTCAAGAAGATCATACAGGGTGGTTCCAAAAGAAGGGACTTCTTTTTCTGCCTGGGAACCTCCAATGGAGGTTGGTTTACTCCTTACATGCCATGACTAATTTAGGGGAAAAGGTCCTCCAAAGACTACTAGAAAGGTCCTTCAGAGAAACAGGCCTTCAAACAACTATAAGGCAAGTTGTCTCCTCTTGTCCCACTTGCCGATTAAACAACCCCCAAGGAGCTCGAAGACCCCAGCTGGCCTAGTCCGTCCAATGATGAGGGACCTACCCAGGAGAGGACTGGCAGATGGACTTCACCCAGATGCCAGTTTCTCAAGGTTATAAACCCCTACTAGTCATGATAGATACATTCACAGGATGGATTGAAGGCTTTCCCACCTGGACTGAGAAGGCTGAGGAGGTGGTAAAAAAAAAAAACTGTTTCATGAAATCATTCTGAGATTTGGTCTGCCCAGGTCATTACAAAGTGACAATGGGACATCATTTACTTCTAAGGTCACCCAAGGGGTCTCTAAAGCATTGGGCATTACTTACTATCTCCATTGTGCCTGGAGGCCTCAGTCTTCAGGAAAAGTAGAGAGAGTCAACAAATTCTTAAAATCAGCAATAAAAAAGATAACCCAGGAGACCTCCCTGGCATGGAAGGAGGCTTACCAATAGCTCTCCTCCACACCGATATTGAAAGGAACAGGTTGGTCTTAGTTCTGATGAGATGCTATATGGGAGACCTTTTTGTTTATGTCAGTGACCTCTTCCTAGATCCAGAGGCTCAGACCCTCCGGTCTTATACCATGGCCATTGGGCAATTCCAACAGGATATACGCTTGTGGGGTGTCAACCAGGACCCGAAAGATTCTAAACAGTCACCACTATATGCTCCAGGGACTCAAGTCCTAATTTAAGTCTGGAAAGATGTGTCCCCAAAGGCTTAAACTCCAGCCCACATGGAAGGGCCCCTACCCTGTAATACTTTCTACTCCTATAGCAGTTAAGGTACCAGGACACGACTCCTGGATTCACTACTCACGAGTCAAACCATGGAAGAAAACAGAAGAGGATACTCAATATACCTGTGAACTCCTGGTAGCTCTCAGATACCTATTCAGGACTACAAATGAGTGCCATTCTAATGAACAACCCTAAAATTAAGTTTCTAGGGGTAAGATTTCTCAGGGTAGCTCTTAAGAGCCAACACAGCTTGGCAGGGGTTGTACTCCAAAATAGACAGGAGATGCATCACCAATGCGATGGACATGAGTTTGAGTAGGCTCTGGGAGTTGGTGATGGACAGGGAAGCATGGCATGCTGCAGTCCATGGGGTCACAAAGAGTTGGACACGACTGAGCAACTGAACTGAGATCTCTTGATCCCTGAACAAGGAGGGACTTGAGACATCTTGAATGAGACGTGTTGTTTCTGGGTAAATACCTCCAACTAAGTTAAAGAAAGTCTCAGAGTCCTCAAGAAAAACCTTCAGATTCCTATAGGATCTCAAAGAATGAGCTAGAGAATTCTCAGGGTGACTACAATCTCTCTTTGGGAGATACTTCTCATGGCGAGAGGGAATTTGGAGTTGGCTAATGCGAGTTCAGAAAAACATCTATTTCTGCTTTATTGACTACGCCAAAGCCTTTGACTGTGTGGATCACAATAAACTGTGGAAAATTCTGAAAGAGATGGGAATACCAGATCACCTGACGTGCCTCTTGAGAAACATATATGCAGGTCAGGAAGCAACAGTTAGAACTGGACATGGAACAAGAGACTGGTTCCAAATAGGAAAAGGAGTACGTCAAGGCTGTATATTGTCACCCTGCTTATTTAACTTATATGCAGAGTACATCATGAGAAACGCTGGGCTGGAGGAAGCACAAGCTGGAATGAAGATTGCTGGGAGAAATATCAATCACCTCAGATATGCAGATGACACCATCCTTATGGCAGAAAGTGAAGAGGAACTAAAAAGCCTCTTGATGAAAGTGAAAGAGGAGAGTGAAAAAGTTGGCTTAAAGCTCAACATTCAGAAAATGAAGATCATGGCATCTGGTCCCATCACTTCATGGGAAATAGATGGGGAAACAGTGGAAACAGTGTCAGACTTTATTTTTTTGGGCTCCAAAATCACTGCAAATGGTGATTGCAGCCATGAAATTAAAAGACATTTACTCCTTGGAAGGAAAGTTATGACCAACCTAGATAGCATATTAAAAAGCAGAGACATTACTTTGCCAACAAAGGTCTGTCTAGTCAAGGCTATGGTTTGGCTGTGAGAGTTGGACTGTGAAGAAAGCTGAGCACCAAAGAATTGATGCTTTTGAACTGTGGTGTTAGACAAAACTCTTGAGTCCCTTGGACTGCAAGGAGATCCAACCAGTCCATCCTAAAGGAGATCAGTCCTGGGTGTTCATTGGAAGGACTGATGCTGAAGCTGAAACTCCAATACTTTGGCCACCTCATGCAAAGAGTTGACTCGTTGGAAAAGACCCTGATGCAGGGAGGGATTGGGGGCAGGAGGAGAAGGGGATGACAGAGGTTGAGATGGCTGGATGGCATCATTGACTTGATGGACATGAGTTTGGGTAAACTCCAGGAATTGGTGATGGACAGGGAGGCCTGGCGTGGTGCAGTTCATGGGTTCGCAGAGTTGGACACGACTGAGTGACTGAACTGAATGCCTCTACTAATCCTTATCACCATACTGATGCTGCATGTGATTGCCCCATATATTATCAATTGTTTAACCCATTTTGTCTCTGCCCAGGTCAACAAGCTAAAACATGCAGTGCCAGTTCAACAAGGATATATAAAACTACACCCAACCACAGAAAATATCACTCACCCTTAGATGGACACTGCTATAAGGACTCTGAGGCTTGAGACTAGCAAGAGGGGGAGTCCTAATGCCCCTTGCCATCCCAGCTCTGCAGGAAGTAGCCAGAGAGATCTCAATGTCCCAATTCCCAAAGAATTAGGCCTCCCATCTCTTGAGGGGAATGTTAGGTAGTTAGAATAGGAAAAAGGAGTCCAGAATGGTGATAGCTAAAGACAAAGAAGGGAAAAGCCCCCAAAAATAGAACAAAGGAAGGTCGGAGGACCAACTTCAGTGAAACAAACAGCCCTCCTGGCTAGCCCAATTTACATAGGGCAGGCTCAGGGGGAGCAGGAAAAAACATATTAAAAAAAAGAGCCAAAATTGGGCTTCTCTTCTCTTCACATCTTTTGGGTCAGCCCACCCTCACGCTTTGAGGATGTATTTTCCTTTGCATGCCAAGTAAAATTGAGCTGTAACACCGCTCTGTCTGTCGATTCAAATTTTTGCTGCGGCGAGACAGAACTGAAGAAATTACAAACTCCCCCAACAGTAGTGCGCTGTGATGGGGAAGAACTATATTTTAGGAATCCAAGGAGACTTCTCAGAGTAAGAACACCAACCTCTGGCCCATGGCACGGAATCCTAGGTTGAATAAAAACTGAACCCCTGGCACTCATCTTCTCCCTTTCATCACTGTACACATGGCAGATTGTTGCAACTGTGGATGGGTTTCTTTGTATCCATGCCCTTGGGTAGCTCCCATACACAAAGACCCAGGTTTCACCAATGGCTTGCCTTGGGCAATTGGCCAATAGCAACTGTGCCACAGGAAAAGTCTTGAAAAGTGCCTACACATAAGGGGCTTTCTCTTCTTGCTCTTGGGAGCCCTGGCACTGCTGTCATGGGAAGAAGCCCCTGCTGGCCTACTGGCTAATGAGGAGCTACAGTGGGGCAGAAATAGCCATCCCAATTGAGTATCTGTGGCTGGCCAGCCCCCAGCCAACCAGGGAGTTGACAGAAATGCAGGAGTGAGTCTGACCAAGACCAGCCACATGTGCCTCAGATCTGCAGTACCACTGTGATAATGTGATTTACAATAAGAAATATACATTTGGTCGTTGTCTCTGTTCCTGGCACATAGTTCCTAAAACCCTTGTAATTTCCTAAGTGATAAAAATAATGAGAGACTCTTGTTACAATATTTGGTCTTTTGTCCTCAGATAGCTTCAATTCCAGGAACAACTCAAGTGATGAAGGGGAGTGCCTTATTATTCACAAGCCCCTTTCAAGTTTATGTTAATGAGGATGGGGCTAGTTGCCAGGGGGAAACAACCCTGCGATTTGAGGGTTGGAATTTCAGGCCCCTCTCCGTCCCACTGCCACACCACCCATGGGGAAGGGACAGGGGCTAGAAGATGAATTAATATCAGTGATTTAATCAGTCCTGTCTGTGTATTGAAGACTCCCTGCAAACCTAAAAGGATGGGGGTTCAGAGAGCTTCCAGGTTGATGAACACATGGAGGTTCTGTGAGGAAGGTGTACCTGGAGAGGGCATGGAAGCTGGATTCCCCTTCCCACATATCCTGCCCTATGTATCTTTTCCATTTCGTTGTTCCTGAGGAATACTCTTATACATTTTTTTCTTTTGGCCATGCCACACAGCTTGAGGGATCTTAGTTTCCTGACCAGGGATTGAACCTGCACCCTCAGCAGTGAAAGCACAGAGTCCTAACCACTGGACCACCAGGGTATTCCCAAGTTATATCCTTTTATAATAAGCTGGTCGTCTAATAAGTAAACCGTTTCCCTGAGTTCTGTGAGCTGCTCTAGCAACTTAAACTTGAAGAGAGGACTGTGGGAAATTCTGATCTACAGAGTCAATTGGTCAGAAGCACAGATGACAGCCTGGATTTGTGACTGGCATTGAAGTGGGGGTGGAGAGGTAGCCTTGTGGAATTGAACCCTTAGCCCATGGAGTTGGTAGATGGTGTCAGAATTAAGTTGTAGGATGGTCTATAATTCTGGTGTCATGGAATTGTTTGGTTTGGGAGAGAAACCCCACCCACCTGGTGGCCAGAAGCGTTTGGAGTGAGCAGAAGATACACAAATGAAACGGATCTTCTTTTACAGCCACTCAGCTCAGCCCAGCCTACATTGCTGTAACACAGAATCTCAAGCTTATTGTTGTAAGCCACAAAGTTGTTTTTTTTTTTTTAATTTCTTGGCCATGCCACATAACATGCAGGATCTTAGTTCCTGGACCAGGGATTGAACCTGTGCCCCCCTCAGTGGAAGCATGGAGTCTTAACCACAGGACCTCCAGGGAAGTCCCTAGGGGTGTTTTTATAACATCGCAATAAATAACTGAGCCTCCCAGGAGCATCTATTGTAGGAGAGTGCTGAGCCAGGAGTCAGGGAGCTGCCTCCCTCTAGTCTGGTTCCACCAACTGCTACCTAAATGGTCTCGGGGAAGATGCTCAACCCCTCCAGGCCTCAGAGTGTCACCTGATCACAACTGCTCTCCTGTCTACTTCAGTAGGTCATTGTGAAGATCTCATCCAACTGCTTGTATCCCTCAAGGGAGCTATTAGCATGGCCTGAAAGGCAGCTGGCTGTAAAGAAACTTTGCCTTCCAATAATTAATAATGCTATAAGAAGAAAGAGTTGCATTTGCACTTCTTATACATTTTTTCCTTTGATCCTGATAACACCTTTTGCAAGGGGGAGAATACGACCGACACTCAGTTGTAAGAAGATGAGGACATTCAGAGAGGTGCCGTAACTTGTTCAAGGTCACACAGCAGGACACAGGGAAACAAGCACAGGGGAAGATCTCACAGACTCCCGAGACCTTGTCCCCCTCCACAAGCTGCCTGTCCTCCAGAGTCTCTGTCATGTCATCCACGCCTCCTCACGCCTCATCCTCCTGAAGGCTGGAGTGGAGTGAATCACACACTCCCCAGGTCCAGCCCCTCCCCAAGGAGTCTGCAGGAGCTAAGTTGCCCACTAGCATTCAAAGTAGTTCATCAACACATTCTACATGCACTCTTTCTGATACCCAGGCAGCTTCCCAAGTCTAGTTCAAACACTACCCTGGATCACCAAAGCAACCTACCAGACAATAAACGTCCATCTTTCCCATTGGTATTTGTTTCTTAAAGCCACCACGGGTCTGTCACATGACCGAGAAGATTATGCTCTCATCCTCTTCTTTGCTGGCTTCCTATCTGCTGTTACCCAGGAGATGGGAATGAAGGGAGAAAGCAACCTCGGGACTGGCCCAGGGCACTCAGTGTGAAGGTCACTCAAAGCAGTGTTTCTTTTTGTTAGGAAACTGCTTTGGCCCAGAGCTCATGTGGAAATTGGTGGCATTTCCACTGGCCCACTGTGGTTCTATCAGCACACACACCCTCCTTCCTTCTAGGAGCTGGCATTACCCCATAAGCCCATTAGTCCTCTTTCTGGGACTCACCCAGTCTCTCTTCAATTCCCTCCTCAGAATTTAGAGCATCTGTGTGAATTGAGAGTTGCCCTTCCCAAAAAACCTGGCACAGTCAACATCTTAACACAACTTCCAAACAGATGCTTCATTTCTTGAGTCATTTACCTGAATTTAAGTAATTAAATTTAAGTCAATTTAAGTCATTTACCTGAATTTAATAACAACAACAAATCCACAATTCATTTGCACATATCAGTGATCGGATTCCTTGTTGGTTTCCAGATATGCTTTCTTGGTATCATCTGAGACTTTATGAGAAAGCATGAATCTTCTAATCAATTGACTTCAAATCTTTCCCTTAAACAACTCTTTCCCTTAAACAACTCACTTGGAGGTGATTGTAACTAGCAGTTATTGAGAGCATATTATTTCTCAGGCACTGCTACAAATAAGTCAAGACCCTAATTCACAAGAACATATCATAAGTAATATTATCCCATTTTACAGATGAAGAAAATGAGGCTCAAAGAGGTCAAGTAACTTCCCAAGGTCACACAGCAAGTAAGTAGCAGAGCTGAGATTGGAGATCAGATTGGCTCCAGCTCCTGCACTTTTCACTTCTGTACTACACTCTCCCTCAACAGTAGAGCATCAGCTCAAACACTGACATTAATAAGAAGGGCAAATGTTACTCGGGAGAGAGAGATCCTTTACAGTTTATTAAGCTATGATGAATACCAGTACAGCTTTTACCTTAAAAAAAAAAAATCACACTGTTAGCCCAGTTATTTAAAACCAAAAGACTTAACTGAAGTGAGTTTGGGTCCAGTTGAAAAATCACTGTGTAGGGCTTCCCTGGTGGTTCAGGAATTAAGAATCTGCCTGCCAATGCAGGGGACATGGGTTCGATCCCTGGTCCAGGAAGATTCCACGGGCTGTGGAACAGCTAACCCCTTGTGCCACAGCCACTGAAGCCCCCCCGCACCTAGAGCCCATACTCTGCAACAAGAGAAGCCGCTGCTGTGAGAGGCCGGTGCACTGCAGCGAAGAGTAGCCCCTACCTGCGGCAGCTAGAGAAAAGCCTGTGCAAGCAGTGAAGACCCAGTCAGTGCAGTCAGAAATAAATACATATATCGCTGTGTAAACTTGGGAAAGTATTTGCCCCTCTCTGGGCTTCTTCAGTCAAGTAAGTAAGTGTTAGTCTCTCAGTCGTGTCCGACTCTTTGCAACCCCATGGATTGTAGCCTGCCAGCCTCCTCTGTCCATGGAATTCTCCTGGCAAGAATACTGGAGTGGGTTGCCGTTCTCTTCTCCAGGGGATCTTTCTGACCCAGGGAACGAACCTGCAACTCCTGCCTTGCTGGCAGATTCTTTATTGTCTGAGCCACCAGGGAAGCCCTTAGTCGAGTATGTGGGTTTGAACTCCAGGATCTACCCTTTGAGATCATAGTATCTCTTTACTCATCCTGTTTTACACAGGACAGGAAGCTGTCTAATGCAAAGGTCAGGGAGGGCGTGGCTCCGGGTAGAGTCAGACCACCAGGTTTTGGCCGCCCACTCACTTGCCTTGGGATGACTTGAGACACCTCTGCTGGCTCTTCTCTTGGTCTCACTTTCATTTTTCCAAAAGGACAACATATGCTGCCTTGCAACCCAACTGTAGATTCTTGGCACAAAGCAAGTGTGGGTGGGTGTTTGGCTCTTTTCTTCCTTCAGAACAATGCACTGGGTAACAGTTCTTCGGTTGGTTGGTTGGAGTCCTTAGGACAGAAAGGGACAAAAGATTCATTTGTCACTGTATGAAGGCTCACCAAAGGACGGGAAGGCGTAGAGGCTGCTCCAGCATCCTGAGGACGGAAGGACACAGGCCTTGTTTCCAACGAAGGGGATGCTACTATGGCCTTATGGGCAGGGGCTGGGGACCTTGGTGCCCTTGACATTCAGAGGTCAAGGTTATAGTTGTGCTTTATGGTTATAAAGTTCTTTGTCCCACTGGGATCTCACAGAAGCTTTGGGTGGGGAGGACAGGAATGGTGACCATGGTGAAGAGGATGTGAGGACGGTAATGGCAGTGGAAACCCATGTGCACTGAGCCCTCACTGTGCCAGGTACTATGCTAAAGATTTCCTGTGTATCGACTCCAGAGGCTTCCCAACAGCCTCAGGAAGTAGAAACCTTTTCCTTATGCCTAGGGAAGCTGAAGCTTAGAGAAGCTGAGTCAGATGCTCATGGAAACACAGCAGGAAAAAGCAGAGCTGGCTTTTGAACGCAGATCTCTCCCTTCCTGGGGCTTGAACTCTGCATTTTATGGGTGCAGTAGCAGAGGCTTAGAGCTAGCAAGTAGCTCAGAATTAGTAAAACCAACTCAGGTTTTTAAATCTGGGAAGAAATGAAATGCTCAGGTTGGTGGAAAAAATAGAGAAGGTAAACCTCATCTGGGCTTTCCTGGTGGCTCAGGGGTAAAGAATCTGCCTGCAATGCAAGAGCTGCAGGAGATGCAGGTTCGATCCCTGGATTGGGAAGACTCCCTGGAGAAGGGAATGACAACCCACGCCAGTATTTTTGCCTGGAGAATCCCATGACCAGAAGAGCCTGGGGGGCTACATGTCCATCGGGTTGCAAAGAGTCAGACACTACTGAAGCGACTTAGCAGGCACACACACACAAACCTCATCTGTTGGCGCCAGGCTGAGCTGAGGTAGACCTGAGCCAAAAGTCCTAGTTACTGTCTCAGGTCACCTCCTTCTTTCCTCCTTCCATCAATAGGCTCTTCTTTTCTGGACAAAACCCCTGTTCTTCCACCTTCTTTCACAATCCTCAGTAATCTACTACTGTCCCTTCACCTCTTTTTGCTTAAATCCTGCCCTCATGGAGCTTAGAGTCTCTGGAAGAGAGGTAAATTAATTAAGAAATCACATGAAGGAATTCCCTGGCTCCGTTGGTTAGAACTCTGCACTTTCACTGCTGAGGGCAAGGGTTCAATCCCTGGTTGAGGAACTAAGATCCCACATGCCACACCGTGGGGCCAAAACAAAAGAAAATTTAAAAAAATTTAAATGGCTTTCTTTGAATGGAGTATAGCCTTTCAAAATGGTACATCGCTATTTTGTACACCTGTAACATATAATACTGTACATCAATAATACTTCAGTAGTATAATTGTAAAGAATAAATAATAGAGCAACTTAGAAAAGAAGTCAGAAATTCCCCGGCAATCCAGTGATTAGAACTTGGCGCTTTCAGGGCTGAGGCGTGGATTCAGTCCCTGGTCAGAGAACTAAAATCCCATAAACTGAGCAGCATGGCCAAAAATAAAAATAGAAAGTTTTTTAAAAGTCACACATTACTAACTTTGGATCTGGGACACATTGGTCTGGGTCAGAGTTTTCTTTTTTCAAAAAAGAAAAAAAAGATTTTTTTGTTGTGGACCATTTTAAAATTGTTTATTGAATTTGATACAATATTGCTTCTGTTTAACATTTTTGTTTTTTTTGCATATGGGATCCTAGCTGTCTGACCAGGTATTGAACTCGAATCCCCTGCATTGGAGGGTGAAGTCTTAACCACCAGACCACAAGGGAAGTCCTCAGAGTTTTCTCTGAGGCCTCTGAGCCAGTGAGAAGTGAATCTTGATGAAAGAATAGGAGAGAAGGATGAAGGAGGAGGGTGTGCCCTAAAACTGATTATTAATCTATCTGTCCAGATTTGGGTCTTACTGAGAGTGGACTGGCTTGGGCCTCTAGGGTTCTCAAATGGTTCTCAAATTCTTCTCCCTGGACCAGTGGTAGCAGCATTGTCTGGGAACTTGTTTAAAATGTGCATTCTCAGGCCCTGTTGCAGAACTATATAACTGAAAACTTTGAGGATAGAGCCAACCATCTGTGTTCGACAAGTCCTCATGCCATTCTGCAACTGATGAAGTGGAGAGCTATGTTCCAGATACCGACAGTCAAGTGGATTCACCCACTAAAAGTATGATAGGTTCTGGTTCTCTCCCACTTTCTCACGTGTTCCCTATGGAAGAGGAATTCACAGATAATCTTCTGCGAGTAGGCCTGATAGGCATCTGCAGCTGTAGAGAGAAATGCAACAAGTGATTTGATGGTGTTGAGAATGGGGGATAAAATACGAACATTTTAGCAAGTCTGAGGTCCATTGCCCCAGACATGAGACTCCAGGAGGTAAAATCAGATTCTTTGAAAACTGGAAAGAACTTGGCATATCATATCCTATTCTTAACCCCATTCAAGACAAGATCTGGGTAGGTGATACCCCACCCTTTAAAGCAGCCTTTTCCATTGATGGCTAATCATGTCTGGGATGAAATCTGCCTCCTTTTCTTTTTTCTTTAAAAAAATAAACAAGATTTATTTTTATTTTTGGCTGTGTTGGATCTTTGTTGCTGTCTGCAGGTTTTCTCTAGTTGTGGCAAGTGGGGGCTACTCTTCACTGTGATGCACAGGCTTCTCATTGTGGTGGCTTCTCTTATTGCGGAGCTTGGGCTCCAGGCCACACATGAGCTTCAGTAGTTGCAGCCCTCAAACTCTAGAGCTTGGGCTCAGAAGTTGCAGCACACAGGCTTAGCTGCCTCACAGCATGTGAGAACTTCCTAGAGCAGGGATCAAACCCATGTTCCCTGCATCCGCAGGTAGATTCTTAACCACTGGACCAGCAGGGAAGCCCCCAAATCTGCCTCCTTTTGACTTCCTTTCATCAACCTTAGTTCTCTGGATTCTTGCAAAGAAGTCTTCTTTCCTATGACCTCCCAAGGATGATAATCTTGTTTATCTAAAGTTCTTAGTGAAGATACAATAATTGACCAACTGAAATATAAGAGAAGATCCCAGAGTTATAAATGCTTTTATTAAAGCAAGCGTGAACACGATAGAGACAATTACAAGTACATGTGCCTTTCAGCTGGGCTGACTGACATGAAGGTGGCTTTGCAGACTGGCTCACATTCTGGAGAATGTTCAACAAAGGTTACAAGGATCTGACTCCTAACTCTGGCCCAAGCTTCCCATGACACCTAGCATGTGGTTTATTTCAAGTCCTGCGTTCATGACTTGGCTGGCTAGGAAGAAGTTTTTGGACTGTATATGTAAACTATCAATGCTTATGGGTATTAACTACACAACAGCCAGGATCTACTTAGTTTCTGGAATAAACATCCCTCAGAACATGTTTCTGGTGTCAATCTGAGGTTCTCAATCACATTCTACCAATTGTATATTCATTCACACATTCATTTAACCATTCTGCACGTCCAGTCCAGTCTAGCCTCCTCAGTCAACTTGCAGTTGGGCACTACCCAATTTCTTCTCCAAACTGAAAAACCTAAGAGAACTTTAGGCAAGTTCTGCTCCAAAGTTGATGCTAATAAAAGAGCTGGGGAAACAGAAACGTGACAGTGTGTGAAAGAGGAACTTAAATGATCAGCCCAGGGAGAGCCAGACAGAAACCTAGACTACAACACAGGGATCAGCCTCCCAGCTTGGTCATCCCACCAACACTCAGCACCTCCCAGGCCTGGGAAGGCTCTCCAAACACCACTATCTGAAGATGATGTCAGTCCTTGAGTGAGGATATAAAATAAATCTTCAACCAAAATAAAGCATCAAAAGAAACTTACTATGAAATGGGGCTCTGACATTTCTTGCATAAAGATGGTCTTTGGAGAATCATATCGAGATAAAAGCTCCCTCCTCTGAGGCTGGAATCACAGCTTCTCTATGCTCTTGATGATGCCGGACAAAACTGTGACTACAGGCTCTCACACTGGCTTCCCACCGAACACCATAGAGTCGGCTCATTTGCCCACCACCTCGTAATAACTGGAGCCAAATCTCTGTTTCATTTTTCCGAAAGAAAAAGACTACATCCCACCACAACAGTTCATTGAATTCAAGCCTCTACCCAGAGGAAGCTAAAGGCTTCGTAATCTCAAGTAAAAAATGCCAGCTATGTGCTCCCACAGGCTTCTAGTCCCCTGGAGGCACAGGGCACCAGGGCTATCACAATAACCTCCCAGCCCATTCACAATTCAATTCTCCTTTGTACAAAACTCCAGACACTCTCCAACCATTCAGATCCAAGCTTCAGTCCCAGGACAGTCCATCCTGTGTTCCCCCAAAAGCATTCCCTGGCTTCACTAACAGACTCAGAAATCTAGATAGACTAGAATATAGGGCCCAGAGACTGACCACATTGCTCCAGCCTTCTCTGAGAGGACAGATGGATCTCCAGTTTCAGCCAGTACCTGCTGCAGTTTCAGCCAGTACCTGCAGCCTTCTGTGTATCAGACACAAGAGGGAAAGGGCATGGGTGAGTGGTGGGGAGTGGGAGGGCGGAATAGACTCTGAGGCACTTGAAGAGCTGGTAGAACAGGTTCAGTTCCGTCAGCTCAGTCGTGTCTGACTCTTTGCGACCCCATGAATCGCAGCACGCCAGGCCTCCCTGTCCATCACCAACTCCCAGAGTCTACTCAAACTCATGTCCATCAAGTCAGTGATGCCATCAGCCATCTCATCCTCTGTCGTCCCCTTCTCCTCCTGCCCCCAATCCCTCCCAGCATCAGGGTCTTTTACAATGAGTCTACACTTCGCATGGGGTGGCCAAAGTATTGGAGTTTCAGCCTCAGCATCAGTCCTTCCAATGAACACCCAGGACTGGTATCCTTTAGGATGGACTGGTTGGATCTCCTTGCAGTCCAAGGGACTCGCAAGAGTCTTCTCCAACATCACAGTTCAAAAGCATCAATTCTTCAGGGCTCAGCTTTCTTCACAGTCCAACTCTCACATTCATATATGACCACAGGAAAAACCATAGCCTTGACTAGACGGACCTTTGTTGGCAAAGTAATAACTCTGCTTTTTAATATGCTGTCTAGGTTGGTCATAACTTTCCCTCCAAGGAGTAAGCGTCTTTTACTTTCATGGCTGCAGTCACCATCTGCAGTGATTTTGCAGCCCCCAAAAGTAAAGTCTGACACTGTTTCCACTGTTTCCCCATCTACTTCCCATGAAGTGATGGGACTGGATGCCATGATCTTCATTTTCTGAATGTTGAGCTTTAAGCCAACTTTTTCACTCTCCTCTTTCACTTTCATCAAGAGGCTTTTTAGTTCCTCTTCACTTTCTGCCATAAGGGCGGTGTCATCTGCATATCTGAGATGATTGATATTTCTCCCAGCAATCTTGATTCCAGCTTTTGCTTAAGCATTTCTCATGATGTACTCTGCATATAAGTTAAACAAGCAGAGTGACAATATACAGCCTTGACGTACTCCTTTTCCTATTTGGAACCAGTCTGTTGTTCCATGTCCAGTTCTAACTGTTGCTTCCTGACCTGCATACAGGTTTCTCAAGAGGCAGGTCAGGTGGTCTGGTATGCCCATCTCTTTCAGAATTTCCCACGGTTTATTGTGATCCACACAGTCAAAGGCTTTGGCATAGACAATAAAGCAGAATAGATGCTTTTCTGGAACTCTCTTGCTTTTTCCATGATCCAGCGGGTGATGGCAATTTGGTCTCTGGTTCCTCTGCCTTTCCTAAAACCAGCTTGAACATCTGGAAGTTCACGGTTCACGTATTGCTGAAGCTTGGCTTGGAGAATTTTGAGCATTACTCTACTAGCGTGTGAGATGAATGCAATTGTGCAGTAGTTTGAGCATTCTTTTGCATTGCCTTTCTTTGGGATTGGAATGAAAACTGACCTTTTCCAGTCCTGTGGCCACTGCTGAGTTTTCCAAATTTGCTGGCATATTGAGTACAGCACTTTCACAGCATCATCTTTCAGGATTTGAAATAGCTTAACTGGAATTCCATCATCTCCACTAACTTTGTTCATAGTGATGCTTTCTAAGGCCCACCTGACTTCACATTCCAGGATGTCTGGCTCTAGGTGAATGATCACACCATCATGATTATCTGGGTCATGAAGATCTTTTTTTACAGTTCTTCTGTGTATTCTTGCCACCTCTTCTTAATATCTTCTGCTTCTCTTAGGTCCATACCATTTCTGTCCTTTATTGAGCCCATCTTTGCATGAAATGTTCCCTTGGTATCTCTAATTTTCTTGAAGAGATCTCTGGTCTTTCCCATTCTGGTGTTTTCCTCTATTTCTTTGCATTGATTGCAGAGGAAGGCTTTCTTATCTCTCCTTGCTATCCTTTGGAACTCTGCATTCAAATGGGAATATCTTTCCTTTTCTCCTTTGCTTTTCACTTCTCTTCTTTATTTTTTATTTTTATTTATTTATTTATTTTTTAATTTTAAAATCTTTAATTCTTACATGTGTTCCCAAACATGAGCCCCCCTCCCACCTCCCTCCCCATAACATCTCAGTGGGTCATCCCCATGCACCAACCCCAAGCATGCTGTATCCTGCGTCAGACATAGACTGGCGATTCAATTCTTACATGATAGTATACATGATAGAATGCCATTCTCCAAAATCATCCCACCCTCTCCCTCTCCCTCTCCCTCTGAGTCCAAAAGTCCATTATACACAGCTGTGTCTTTTTTCCTGTCTTGCATACAGGGTCGTCATTGCCATCCTTCTAAATTCCATATATATGTGTTAGTATACTGTATTGGTGTTTTTCTTTCTGGCTTACTTCACTCTGTATAATTGGCTCCAGTTTCATCCATCTCATCAGAACTGATTCAAATGAATTCTTTTTAATGGCTGAGTAATACTCCATTGTGTATATGTACCACAGCTTTCTTATCCATTCATCTGCTGATGGACATCTAGGTTGTTTCCATGTCCTGGCTATTATAAACAGTGCTGCGATGAACATTGGGGTACATGTGTCTCTTTCAATTCTGGTTTCCTCAGTGTGTATGCCCAGCAGTGGGATTGCTGGGTCATAAGGCAGTTCTATTTGCAATTTTTTAAGGAATCTCCACACTGTTCTCCATAGTGGCTGTACTAGTTTGCATTCCCACCAACAGTGTAGGAGGGTTCCCTTTTCTCCACACCCTCTCCAGCATTTATTGCTTGCAGATTTTTGGATCGCAGCCATTCTGACTGGTGTGAAGTGGTACCTCATTGTGGTTTTGATTTGCATTTCTCTGATAATGAGTGATGTTGAGCATCTTTTCACGTGTTTGTTAGCCATCCGTATGTCTTCTTTGGAGAAATGTCTATTTAGTTCTTTGGCCCATTTTTTGATTGGGTCATTTATTTTTCTGGAATTGAGCTGCATAAGTTGCTTGTATATTTTTGAGATTAGTTGTTTGTCAGTTGCTTCATTTGCTATTATTTTCTCCCATTCAGAAGGCTGTCTTTTCACCTTGCTTATAGTTTCCTTTGTTGTGCAGAAGCTTTTAATTTTAATTAGATCCCATTTGTTTATTTTTGCTTTTATTTCCAGAATTCTGGGAGGTGGATCATAGAGGATCCTGCTGTGATTTATGTCGGAGAGTGTTTTGCCTATGTTCTCCTCTAGGAGTTTTATAGTTTCTGGTCTTACATTTAGATCTTTAATCCATTTTGAGTTTATTTTTGTGTGCGGTGTTAGAAAATGATCTAGTTTCATTCTTTTACAAGTGGTTGACCAGTTTTCCCAGCACCACTTGTTAAAGAGATTGTCTTTACTCCATTGTATATTCTTGCCTCCTTTGTCAAAGATAAGCTGTCCATATGTGTGTGGATTTATCTCTGGGCTTTCTATTTTGTTCCATTGATCTATATATCTGTCTTTGTGCCAGTACCATACTGTTTTGATGACTGTGGCTTTGTAGTAGAGCCTGAAGTCAGGCAAGTTGATTCCTCCAGTTCCATTCTTCTTTCTCAAGATTGCTTTGGCAATTAGAGGTTTTTTGTATTTCCATACAAATCTTGAAATTATTTGTTCTAGTTCTGTGAAAAATATGGCTGGTAGCTTGATAGGGATTGCATTGAATTTGTAAATTGCTTTGGGTAGTATATTCATTTTCACTATATTGATTCTTCCAATCCATGAACATGGTATATTTCTCCATCTATTAGTGTCCTCTTTGATTTCTTTCCTCAGTGTTTTATAGTTTTCTATATATAGGTCTTTAGTTTCTTTGGGTAGATATATTCCTAAGTATTTTATTCTTTTCGTTGCAATGGTGAATGGAATTGTTTCCTTAATTTCTTTTTCTACTTTCTCATTATTAGTGTCTAGGAATGCAAGGGATTTCTGTGTGTTGATTTTATATCCTGCAACTTTACTATATTCATTGATGAGCTCTAGTAATTTTCTGGTGGAGTCTTTAGGGTTTTCCATGTAGAGGATCATGTCGTCTGCAAACAGTGAGAGTTTTACTTCTTCTTTTCCAATTTGGATTCCTTTTATTTCTTTTTCTGCTCTGATTGCTGTGGCCAAAACTTCCAGAACTATGTTGAATAGTAGCGGTGAAAGTGGACACCCTTGTCTTGTTCCTGACTTTAGGGGAAATGCTTTCAATTTTTCACCATTGAGGATAATGTTTGCTGTGGGTTTGTCATATATAGCTTTTATTATGTTGAGGTATGTTCCTTCTATTCCTGCTTTCTGGAGAGTTTTTATCATAAATGGATGTTGAATTTTGTCAAAGGCCTTCTCTGCATCTATTGAGATAATCATATGGTTTTTATTTTTCAATTTGTTAATGTGGTGAATTACATTGATTGATTTGCAGATATTGAAGAATCCTTGCATCCCTGGGATAAAGCCCACTTGGTCATGGTGTATGATCTTTTTAATGTGTTGTTGGATTCTGATTGCTAGAATTTTATTGAGGATTTTTGCATCTATGTTCATCAGTGATATTGGCCTGTAGTTTTCTTTTTTTGTGACATCTTTGTCAGGTTTTGGTATTAGGGTGATGGTGGCCTCATAGAATGAGTTTGGAAGTTTACCTTCCTCTGCAATTTTCTGGAAGAGTTTGAGTAGGATAGGGGTTAGCTCTTCTCGAAATTTTTGGTAGAATTCAGCTGTGAAGCCGTCTGGACCTGGGCTTTTGTTTGCTGGAAGATTTCTGATTACAGTTTCAATTTCTGTGATTGTGATGGGTCTGTTAAGATTTTCTATTTCTTCCTGGTTCAGTTTTGGAAAATTGTACTTTTCTAAGAATTTGTCCATTTCTTCCACGTTGTCCATTTTATTGGCATACAACTGCTGATAGTAGTCTCTTATGATCCTTTGTATTTCTGTGTTGTCTGTTGTGATCTCTCCATTTTCCTTTCTAATTTTATTGATTTGATTTTTCTCTCTTTGCTTCTTGATGAGTCTGGCTAGTGGTTTGTCAATTTTATTTATTCTTTCAAAGAACCAGCTTTTGGCTTTGTTGATTTTTGCTATGGTCTCTTTTGTTTCTTTAGCATTTATTTCTGCCTTAATTTTTAAGATTTCTTTCCTTCTACTAACTCTGGGGTTCTCCAATTCTTCCTTTTCTAGTTGCTTTAGTTGTAGAGTTAGGTTATTTATTTGACTTTTTTCTTGTTTCTTGAGGTATGCCTGTATTGCTATGAACTTTCCTCTTAGCACTGCTTTTATAGTGTCCCACAGGTTTTGGGTTGTTGTGTTTTCATTTTCATTAGTTTCTATGCATATTTTGATTTCTTTTTTGATTTCTTCTGTGATTTGTTGGTTATTCAGAAGTGTGTTGTTCAACCTCCATATGTTGGAATTTTTAGTAGTTTTTCTCCTGTAATTGAGATCTAATCTTAATGCATTATGGTCAGAAAAGATGCTTGGAATGATTTCGATTTTTTTGAATTTATCAAGTTTAGATTTATGGCCCAGGATGTGATCTATCCTGGAGAAGGTTCCATGAGCACTTGAAAAAAAGGTGAAATTCGTTGTTTTGGGGTGAAATGTCCTATAGATATCAATTAGGTCTAACTGATCTAATGTATCATTTAAAGTTTGCGTTTCTTTGTTAATTTTCTGTTCAGTTGATCTGCCCATAGGTGTGAGTGGGGTATTAAAGTCTCCCACTATTATTGTGTTATTGTTGATTTCCCCTTTCATACTTGTTAGCATTTGTCTTACATATTGCGGTGCTCCTATATTGGGTGCATATATATTTATAATTGTTATATCTTCTTCTTGGATTGATCCTTTGATCATTATGTAGTGGCCTTCTTTGTCTCTTTTCACAGCCTTTGTTTTAAAGTCTATTTTATCGGATATGAGTATTGCCACTCCTGCTTTCTTTTGGTCTCTATTTGCGTGGTATATCTTTTTCCAGCCCTTCACTTTCAGTCTGTATGTGTCCCTTGTTTTGAGGTGGGTCTCTTGTAAGCAGCATATAGAGGGGTCTTGTTTTTGTATCCATTCGGCCAGTCTTTGCCTTTTGGTTGGGGCGTTCAACCCATTTACGTTTAAGGTAATTATTGATAAGTATGATCCAGTTACCATTTACTTTATTGTTTTGGGTTTGGGTTTATACACCCTTTTTGTGTTTCCTGTCTAGAGAATATCCTTTAGAATTTGTTGGAGAGCTGGTTTGGTGGTGCTGAATTCTCTCAGCTTTTGCTTGTCTGTAAAGCTTTTGATTTCTCCTTCGTATTTGAATGAGATCCTTGCTGGGTACAGTAATCTGGGCTGTAGGTTATTGTCTTTCATCACTTTAAGTATGTCTTGCCATTCCCTCCTGGCCTGAAGAGTTTCTATTGAAAGATCAGCTGTTATCCTTATGGGAATCCCCTTGTGTGTTATTTGTTGTTTTTCCCTTGCTGCTTTTAATATTTGTTCTTTGTGTTTGATCTTTGTTAATTTGATTAATATGTGTCTTGGGGTGTTTCGCCTTGGGTTTATCCTATTTGGGACTCTCTGTGTTTCTTGGACTTGGGTGATTATTTCCTTCCCCATTTTAGGGAAGTTTTCAACTATTATCTCCTCAAGGATTTTCTCATGATCTTTCTTTCTGTCTTCTTCTTCTGGGACTCCTATAATTCGAATGTTGGAGTGTTTCATATTGTCCTGGAGGTCTCTGAGATTGTCCTCATTTCTTTTAATTTGTTTTTCTTGTTTCCTCTCTGATTCATTTATTTCTACAATTCTATCTTCTATTTCACTAATCCTATCTTCTGCCTCCATTATTCTACTATTTGTTGCCTCCAGAGTGTTTCTGATCTCATTTATTGCGTTATTCATTATATTTTGACTCTTTTTTATTTCTTCTAGGCCCTTGTTAAACCTTTCTTGCATCTTCTCAATCCTTGTCTCTAGGCTATTTATCTGTGATTCCATTTTGATTTCAAGATTTTGGATCATTTTCACTATCAATATTCGGAATTCCTTCTCAGGTAGATTCCCTACTTCTTCCTCTTTTGTTTGGTTTGGTGGGCAACTCTCCTGTTCCTTTACCTGCTGAGTATTCCTCTGTCTCTTCATCTTGGTTATATTGCTGCGTTTGGGGTGGCCTTTTTTATATTCTGGTAATTTGTGGAGTTCCCTTTATTATGGAGCTTCCTCACTGTGGGTGGGGTTCTATCAGTGGCTTGTCAAGGTTTCCTGGTTAGGGAGGCTTGTGTTGGAGTTCTGGTGGGTGGAGCTGGGTTTCTTCTCTCTGGAGTGCAGTGGAGTGACCAGTAATGGGTTATGAGACATCAAAGGTTTTGGAATAATTTTGAGCTGCCTGTATATTGAAGCTCAGGGGAGTGTTCCTGTGTTGCTGGAGAATTTGAGTGGTATGTCTTGTTTTGGAACTTGTTGGCCCTTGGGTGGAGCTTGGTTTCAGTGTAGGTATGAAGGCATTTGATGAGCTCCTATTGCTTAATGTTCCCTGAATTCAAGAGTTCTCTAATGTTTTCAGGCTTTGGATTTAAGCCTCCTGCTTCTGGTTTTCAGTTTTACTTTTACAGTAGCCTCTAGACTTCTCCATCTATACAGCACCAATGGTAAAACATCTAGGTTAAAGATGAAAAGTTTCTCCACATTGAGGGACACTCAGAGAGGTTCACTGAGTTACAAGGAGAAGAGAAGATGGAGTGGGTAGTTAGAGATAACTGGAATGAGATGCGGTGAGATTGAAAGAGGAGAGAGCAAGCTAGCCAGTAGTCAGTTCCTAATGTGAGCTCTATAGTCTGGACCGCTCAGAGGTATTTACGGAGTTATACGGGGAAGAGGAGAGGGAGGAAGTAGACAGAGGTGACCAGGAGGATAAGAGAGAGGAATGAGAAGGAGAGAGACAAATCCTGCCAGTAAACAGTTCCTTAGGTGTTCTCTACCGTCTGGAACACACAGAGATTCACAGAGTTGGATAGAGAAGAGATGGGGGAGAAAAGAGACAGAGGCCACCTGGTGGAGAAAAAGGAGAGTCCAAAGGAGAAGGGAGTGGTCAAGCCAGTAATCTCGCTCTCAGGTAAACTTGGGTAGTGAAGTTTGGGTTTTTAAATGTACAAAATTGACAACAAAAACCCTAAGAGCAAAGATTAAAAATCTAGAGTAGAGGTTGGATTTTCAAAAATACAATATTAAAGAAAAGAAGCAGAAGGAAAAAGGAGGAAAGAAAGATAGAAAAAAAAACAAAACAAGAATTATTTAAAAACAAACAAACAAACAAACAAAACAAAACAAAACAAAAACAAAAAACCACCAAGAACCATCCAAAGGCTATATATTGTGTTTGCCTTAAAAAAAAAAAATTTTTTTTAATAGTAATAGTAGGTTATAGTAATAAAAATTAGAGGAGAAATGACTTAACAATTAAAAAAAAAGTTAGAAAAAAAAAAGAAAAAAAAAAAAGGAATGATTTTAAAAATAGTAAAAATATATCTGGCCCTTCTCTGATGTTTTGGGCCATGTGGGATCACTTCCAAGGTGGTTCCCTCTGTTTAACTTCTTCCGTTTGCTGGTTTTTTAGACTCACTAGTTCAGTCGCGCTGTGGAGGGGGGAGGGGGGATGCTGCAAACAAATAGCACTGTCGTGTGCACACAGTGTCTCCGCCCCGCTTGACCTGTCCCTTCTCGCGGCGCACAAACCGCTCCGGCTCTACGATGCTCAGCCGGGAACCGTCTGGGGCCGGGCCTAGGCTGCGTGCACTTCCCCGGTCCAAGCCGCTCAGGTTCGGCGCTCAGGCAGCCCTCAGAGGCACAGATTCGGCTGGGACTGTGCTTTGTGCCCTTCCCAGGTCCGAGTAGCTCAGGAGTCTGGCGAGCGCGATCACCGCGGCTTGTCACCTTTTCTGCCGCTGCTGCTCAGCTTTCTGGGTGGACCGCTGGCGTCCCCCGTGGGGCAGACTGTGACTGTCCAGCACCCCCAGAAGTCTTAGCAAAGAAGCCTGCTTGCAGTTAGGTAAGTAAAGTCTCTCCGGGTCTGCAATTGCCCCTTTCCAGCCCTTACGGCTCTGGCTGCCTGTCCCTGCCGGGGGATGGTCTGCCGCCGGCTTTTTCCGTTCCGTCCTTTGTTCTGTGCTCGGTCCTGGCGGTGTCTTATGTTTGAGTTTTTTGCGTGGTAGCTATCCCACAGTCTGGTTTGCTAGCCCAAGTTAGATCGTTCTGGTTGCGCGTGGGGCGTTCCTGCCCGATTCTTACAAAGCACTGCAGCCCACGCCTACCACGCTTCCCTGCCCTGCCCCCACTTCCCAATGGCGGATGCAGGCGTCTGTGCTGCTTTTCCGCTGGGGGAGTTACTGTTGGGCTTGTAATCTCTTGGTTTTAATTATTTCTTTAATTTTCCTTCCTGTTATGTTGCCCTCTATGTTTCCAAGGCTCTCCACAGACTCGGCAGGGAGAGTGTTTCCTGGTGTTTGGAAACCTCTCTTCTTAAAATTCCCTTCCCGGGACGGGCTTCCCTTCCCGGAACGGAGCTCCCTCCCCACCTCCTTTGTCTCCTTTTTCGTCTTTTATATTTTTTCCTACCTGTTTTTGAAGACAATGGTCTGCTTTTCTGGTTGCCTGATGTCCTCTGCCAGCTACAGAAGATGTTTTGTGGAGTTTGCTCGGCGTTGAAATGTTCTTTTGAGGAATTTGTGAGGGAGAAAGTGGTCTTCCCGTCCTATTCCTCCGCCATCTTTCTGGATCTCTCCTCCACTTCTCTTCTTTTCACAGCTATTTGTAAGGCCTCCTCAGACAGCCATTTTGCTTTTTTGCATTTCTTTCCCATGGGGATGGTCTTGATCCCTGTCTCCTGTACAATGTCACGAACCTCTGTCCATAGTTCATCAGGCACTCTATCTATCAGATCTAGGCCCTTAAATCTATTTCTCACTTCCACTGTATAATCATAAGGGATTTGATTTAGGTCATACCTGAGTGGTCTAGTGGTTTTCCCTACTTTCTTCAATTTATGTCTGAATTTGGCAATAAGGAGTTCATGATCTGAGCCACAGTCAGCTCCTGGTCTTGTTTTTGCTGACTGTATAGATCTTCTCCATCTTTGGCTGCAAAGAATATAATCAATCTGCTTTCGGTGTTGACCATCTGGTGATGTCCATGTGCAGAGTTGTTTCCTGTGTTGTTGGAAGAGGGTGTTTGCTATGACCAGTGCATTTTCTTGGCAAAACTCTATTAGCCTTTGCCCTGCTTCATTCCGTATTCCAAGGCCAAATTTGCCTGTTACTCCAGGTGTTTCTTGACTTCCTACTTTTGCATTCCAGTCCCTTATAATGAAAAGGACGTCTCTTTTGGGTGTTAGTTCTGAAAAGCTAACGGCACAGGCTGAGAGGAGCTATCTCATGCCCAAGATCAGGGGCGGTGGCCAAGAGGAGCAACCCCACATCCAAGGAGCAGCAGCTGCACAGGTTCAGGAGGCCCGAGAGGAGCTACTCCACATTCAAGGTCAGGAGGGGTGACCTCATCCAAGGTAAGCAGCAGTGGCTGCGCTTTGCTGGAACAGCCATGAAGAGATACCCCACATCCAAGGTAAGAGAAATCTAAGTGAGAGGGCATCAGAGGGCAGACACACTGAAACCATAATCACAGAAAACTAGCCAATATGATCACATGGATCACAGCCTTTTCTAACTCAATGAAACTAAGCCATCCCTGTGGGGCCACCCAAGATGGACGGCTCATGATGGAGAGGTCTGATAGAATGCGGTCCACTGGAGAAGGAAATGGCAAACCACTTCAGTATTCTTGCCTTGAGAACCCCATGAACAGTATGAAAAGGCAAAGTGATAGAACAGATTAAGCATGCACATATCTAAAAATGAGCCACGCAGCCACCTGAGCAGTGAGCTTTGCACTAAGTGCTTTAGGTGTCAGAGGAACTGCTGGGTGGTTCCAAGAAGATAGATTTGACCTGGGACATGGGTCAAACATATCAGTTTCTCTGGGAAATGTCAACCTCCTTTCCTCTGCTCCTTCAGATTTATTTTTGTGCCCAGCACTATCCCCTGTCCCTCCATAGTTCACTGTAAAACATACTGTGTTTTTATCAGCAGTGGGGTAGCTGTGAGTGTTATTTCATTTAAGCTTATAAGGAGCTACCAAAAAAATAAAAAGACATAAATCATAATAGTTATCCATGATGTATTGTTAAGCCAAAAAAGCTAGATATAGGGTAATATGTAGGCTTGTTGTTCAGTCATTCAGTCATGACTGCCTCTTTGCGACCCTGTGGATTGCAGTATGTCAGGCTTTCCTGTCCTTCACCATCTCCCAGAGTTTGCTCAAACTCATGTCCACTGATTCGATGATGCCATCCAACCATCTCATCCTCTGCCTCCTTTTCCTCCTGCCCTCATTCTTCCCCATCCACCAAAAAAACAAGATGGAAAGAATATGGAGAAAAGGGAATCTTTGTGCATTTTTGATGGGAATATAAATCAGTTCAGCTACTAAGAAAAACAATATGGAGATTCCTCAAAAAATTGAAAATAGGAATGTTACATGAATCAGCAATTCTCCTCCTGGGCAGTTATCTGAAGGAGATGAAATCACTATCTTGAAAAGATCATCTGTACTTTCATATTCATTGCAGCATTATTTACAACAGCCAAGGCATAGAAATTAAGAACCCATCAGTTGATGAATGGATAAGGAAAATGTGGTATTCATGTATATTGAATGGAATTTTATTCAGCCATTAAAAAGAAAGAAACCCTGCCATTTGTGACAACATGAATGGACCTTGAGGGCATTATGCTAAGCTAAATAAATCAGATAGAGAGAGACAAGTACAATATGACCTCACTTATGTGTAGCATCTTAAAAACTCATAGATACCACCTTTGTGTGGTTACAAAACATGAGGCATAAGGGATGGGCAAAATAGGTGAAGGTGATCAACTTCCAGTTAGGATATAAATAATTCCTGGGGATGTCATGTGCAACATGATGACTATAGTTAAGAATGTCGTATTGTATATTTGAAAGGTACGAAGACTAAATTTTTAAAGTTCTCATCACAAGAAAAAACTGTTAACTCTGTGTGGGATAGAATTTTAACTAAACTTATTGTGGTAATCATTTTACGATATGTACATATATAGAGTCATGTAATACATCTGAAACTAATACAACACTATTATGTCAATAAATTTTTTATAAATATCAATTTGTTTTATGTTGCCATAAAGACATTCTATTTTCACTACCCAATAAAACTAGAAATCAATATAAAAATAACAAAAAACATTTTCTCTTAACCCATCCTAATGGTAATTTATTGGCACTACCCTTTGCAAGTCCTGTGATAAGCATTTTTTTCATATAACATTTTGTAAAAAAAAAGAAAACAAAAAGAAGGAAAGGAAGAAAGAAAGGAAGAGAGAAAGGAGGAAAAAGAATTCACTGAGTAGAGATAAGGCAAATTAGGTAAAATTTACAAAAGAAAACAGAAGGGTAAATCTTCTTGGCTTTGGGTTAAGAAGTGGTTTTCGAGACATAACATCAAAAGCAGAACAGAAGAAATAATAAAATCATTTATGTTATTTGCTTCAAAGGACACTATCAAGAAAATGAAAAGATAACTCACCAAAATGAGAGAAATTCTTTGTCAACCATACATCTGAATAATAGAACACTTAAAACTCAACAACAAAGAGAGAAATAATCTTTTTTTTTTTAAATGGGGTAAGGATTTTAGCAGACATGACTCCAAAGAAGATAGATAAATAGCCCAAGAGCACATAATAAGATGCTCAGTATCATTAGTCACTAGGGAAATGAAAACCTAAACCATAGTGAGGTATTGCTTCATACCAACTAGGATGGCTATAAACAAAAAGATGGACACTAACAAGTGTTGGTGAGGACGTGGTGGTGTAAGGCCACACCACACACACGCACAGCTTGCTGTCTAGACAGATACTAACAAGTGTTGGTGAGGACGTGGCGGTGTGATGCCACACCACACACATGCACAGCTTGCTGTCTTGGGAATGTGAATGATGTAGTTGCTTTGGGAAACAATTCGAAAGTTCCTCAAAAAGTTAAAGCACAGAATTATCATTTGGCCAAGCAGTTGCACCCTAGATATATGTCTGAGAGATTCAAAATCATATGTTCACACAAGAACTTATTTTAAAATGTTCATAGTAGTATTATTTCTAATAGTCAAAGGTAGGAACAAGCATATGTCCATCAACTTATGAACTGATAAACAAAATTATTTGGCATTTAACAGGAATGGGTTCTGATACATGCTATAGTATGGATAAATACCTTGAAAACATTATGTTGAGAGAAGTCAGACCCACGAGGGCACATATTGTGTGATTCCATGATATGAAATTTTCAAAATAGGCAAATCCACAGAGAGTAGTTTTTAGGGTGATGGAAATGTTCTGGGATTAGATAGTGGTGATGGTCTCACAACTTGTTAATAGTGTAAAAACCACTGATTTTTACACTTTAAACTGGTGCATTTTATGTCATATGAATTACATAAATCTAAAAAATTATGCAAATATATTTGAAAAATAGGACCAAATGGATAAATTCTTGGAAAACTATAATCTACAAACTTGATTCAAGAAAAAATGGCAAGCCTAGATAGTCTGATTATTCAAAATAATTGAAGAAGTAGTTAAAATGGCTTTATAGGTGGGTTTCACAAAACCTTCAATTAACTCTTCCAGAAAATAAAAACTCTTTCTATGAGACTAGTATAACCTTACAAAACAAGACAATGACAATATGAAAAAGAAAGATTATAAGCTCATTCCACTTGGAAAGATGCATGATTTCTAAATAAAATCATCATCCAGGAGATGATGGACAGGGAAGTCTGGCGTGCTGCCTTCCATGTGGTTGCAAAGAGTCGGACATGACTGAGCAACTGAACAACAACAATAAATGCTTCCATTTATATAAAATTCTAGCAAATTCAGAAGAAATTATTTAAAAACAAAGCAAATCAGTACTCAAATGTGGATGAGGAAGAGAGGGATAGGAAAGAGAGATTACAAAATGTCACAAGGAAAGTTTTGTTGGTAATGGATAATGTTCATTGTCTAAATTTTAGTAATGGGTCATCAGATTATATCAAATTATACATTTTAAATAGATGCAGTTTACTTATGTCAAGAAAAAGCACTTGTAACTTGACTCTAGGAGAGCAGAATGATTTCATTTTAGGGAGAAAAGTCCTTTTTATTCAAACACCTCAATGGGTCTTTTTGGTTGGGAAAGGTGAGGTTCCTTGGGCTGTCCTAGAAGTGGGTGGAGACCACAGGAGAAATCACTTACTCTGTTTAAAAAAAAAATTATAGAAAGTTTTCACTTTATGGAGGAGTCCAGGATTAAGAAAAGGGGAGAAAGAAGTCTCCAGAGAAAGTGGGAAGAATCCATGAAACATGTAGCCAGCAGAGCCTATGAAGAAAGATGGCTGGTGAGAAATTCTCTAGGGCAGAGATGGTGATAGAACTTTGATATTCATATTTAATTTTTCCTGGGATTTCCCTGGTGGTCCTGTGGTTAGGACTCAGTGCTCTTGCTGCCAGGGTCAGGGTTCAGCCCCTGGTCAGGGAACTAAGATCCTGCAAGCTGTGTGTTATAGCCAAATAATTAATTAGTTCAGTTCAGCTTAGTTGCTCAATCGTGTCCAACTCTTTGCGACCCCATGGATTGCAGCCAGTCCTCCCTGTCCATCACCAACTTCTAGACTTTACGGGCATGTCCATCGAGTCAGTTAGGCCATCCAACCATCTCATCCTCTGTTGTCCCCTTCTCCTCCTGCCTTCAATCTTTCCCAGCATCAGGGTCTTTTCCAATGAGCCAGTTCTTTGCATCAGGTGGCTAAAGTATTGGAGTTTCAGCTTTAACATCAGTCCTTCCAATGAATATTCAGGACTGATTTCCTTTAGGATTGACTAGTTGGATCTCCTTGCAGTCCAAGACACTCTGAAGAGTCTTCTCCAACACCACAGTTCAAAAGCATCAATTCTTCGGTGCTCAGTTTTCTTTATAGTCTAACTCTCACATCCATACATGACTACTGGAAAAACCATAGCTTTGACTAGGCACACCTTTGTTGGGAAACTAATAGCTCTGCTTTTTAATATGCTGTCTAGGTTGGTCATAACTTTCCTTCCAAAGAACAAGTGTCTTTTAATTCTATGGCTGCAGTCACCATCTACAGTGATTTTGGAGCCCCCCCAAATAAAGTCAGCCACTGTTTCTGCTGTCTCCCCATCTATTTGCCATGAAGTGATGGGACCGGATGTCATGATCTTAATGATCATCTGAGTTAAATTCATCTATTCCAGTCCATTTTAGTTCACTGATTCCTAGAATGTCGATGTTCACTCTTGCCATCTCCTGTTTGACCACTTCCAGTTTGCCTTGATTCTTGGACTTAACATTCCAGGTTCCTATGCAATATTGTTTTTTATAGCATCAGACTTTACTTCCATCACCAGTCACATCCACAGCTGGGTGTTGTTTTTGCTTTGGCTCTCTCTCTTCGTTCTGTCTGGAGTTATTTCTCCACTGATCTCCAGTAGCATATTTGGAAACTACCGACCTGGGGAGTTCCTCTTTCAGTGTCCTATCTTTTTTGCCTTTTCATGCTGTTCACAGGGTTCTCAAGGCAAGAATACTGAAGTGGTTTGCCATTCCCTTCTCCAGTGGAGCATGTTTTGTCAGAACACTCCACCATGACCCATCCATCGTGGGTGGCCCTACATGGCATGGCTCATCGTTTCATTGAGTTAGACAAGGCTATGGTCCATGTGATCAGTTTGGTTAGTTTTCTGTGATTGTGGTTTTCATCCTGTCTTCCCTCTGATGGAGAAGGGTAAGAGGCTCATGGAAGCTTCCTGATGGGAGAGACTCACTGAGGGGGAAACTGGGTCTTGTTCTGATGGGCAGGGCCATGCTCAGTAAATCTTTAATACAATTTTCTTTTGATGGGTGAGGCTGTGTTCCCTCCCTGTTGTTTGATCTAAGGCCAAACTGTGATGGAGGTGATGAAGATAATGGTGACTTCTTTCAAAAGGCCCCATGCGCGCATTGCTGCACTCAGTGCCCCCGGACCTGCAGCAGGCCATCGTTGACCCATGCCTCTGCCGGAGACTCCTGGACATTCACGGGCAAGTCTGGGTCAGTCTCTTGTGGGGTCACTGCTCCTTTCTCCTGGGCCCTAGTGTGCACAAGGTTCTATTTGTGCCCTCCAAGAGTCTGTTTATCCAGTCCTGTGTAAGTTCTGGCAGCTCCATGGTGGGATTAATGGTGACCTCCTCCAAGGGGGCTTATACCATACCCAGGTCTGCTGCACCCAGAGTCTCTGCCCCCGAGGTAGGCCACTACTGCCCTGTACCTTTGCAGAAGACACTCAAACACAGTCCTGTCTCAGTCTCTGTAGGGTTTCTGGGTCCTGGTGGGCACAAGGTTTGTTTGAGCCCTCCTAGTGTCTCTGGTGGGTAAGGGGTTTGATCCTAAATGGGATTTCACCCCTCCTGTCTTCCTGGGGCTTCTCCTTTGCCCTTGGGCATGGGTTATCTTTTTTTGGTGGGACCCACCATTCTCCAGTCGATGGTTGTTCAGCAACAAGTTGTAGTTTTGGAGTTCTCGCAGGAGAAAATGAGCACATGTCCTTCTAGTCTGCCATCTTATGCCATCAATTAATTAATTAATTATTTCCTATTCTGTGATGGAGTCCCCCTCCACAGGCCCCAAATATTTAGCTAAGTGTGTTCCAGTCACTGGCCTTGAGTTAATGGTGTTTTGGGGAATCAAAAAGGGACAGTCCCACAGATTAGGCAAAACACAGAGAGAGGCAGCCGCTGTAGGAATTGTGAGATCAGCTGAGATGAGTGGGGAGCAAACTGGAGGCAGGAATTAGAGAAGTAATGGGAAGATATAAGCATTCCCATTATGCTGAAATACTAGGGCTGGGGGACAGAGCTTTCTGCAGTATCTGGAAATAAGTATAGAGAAATAAGCCATTTCATTCAAGTATTAAAGGAAACACTGACTGACTCCAGGGACTAGTGAACTTGGGGATATCCAGTTAAACTTAGAACATACCTTGTGAAAGGCCACTTGAGACCATGTGAGCCACCACACAGATGACGCAATAGGAACTGGGTCACATTCAGATCAGGACGTGAACTGCAGACCTTGCAGCTGTCCCTTGTGCTGTTAATCCATCCCTGCTCTCGAGGTCAATCCCTCAAGCCATTCTGATTCCCGAGGTTGTCAGTAACCTACCTTTCGTCCTATCTCTCTCTCTCATTAGAAAAACAAAAAATGAAAGGAAAAAAAAAAACTGGAAGAGTTTTTGTATTTTCACTTTCTCCCAAGCTTCATTCCTTCCCTGACTGGAGCAGAAAATAACCCAAGTCTTTTACTCTGCTGCTGCTGCTGCTGCTAAGTCGCTTCAGTCGTGTCCGACTCTGTGCGACCCCATAGATGGCAGCCCACCAGGCTCCCCCGTCCCTGGGATACTCCAGGCAAGAACACTGGAGTGGGTTGCCATTTCCGGCTCCAATGCATGAAACTGAAAAGTGAAAGTGAAGTCGCTCAGTCATGTTTGACTCTTATCTTGTCCTACTTTTACTTTAATCACCTCTTATTTCACCCTAAATATGAGGTACCAGATTCCTCTATTATTTATTTTCCAAATTCTCCCAAATCCCCTGCTTTCTATAATAAAATATGGTTCACTAGGAATTTCAACTGCAAAATGGCAAGAGAGGGAATAACAAGACAGTAGAGATGGAAGGAAGGGGTTGTGAGAAATGCATTTGCTTCAACTGCCAGTCTTGGAGAAGGCAATGGCACCCCACTCCAGTACTCTTGCTTGGAAAATCCCATGGACGGAGGAGCCTGGTAGGCTGCAGTCCATGGTGTAGTTAAGAGTTGGACATGACTGAGCGACTTCACTTTCACTTTTCACTTTCTTGCATTGGAGAAGGAAATGGCAACTCACTCCACTGTTCTTGCCTGGAGAATCCCAGGGATTGGCGAGCCTGGTGGGCTGCTGTTTATGGGGTCGCACAGAGTCAGACACGGCTGAAGCGACCTAGCAGCAGCAGCCATTTATATGTCCAGACAATGGGCTTTGAAGGACCTTAATGCTGACATTTGAGTTGATCACACCCCTGACAAGATGCCCGTAACGACCATAACACAACCACCTCACACGTGTACAAATGGCTTATAGCTTATCCACAAGTCCACATGTTCAGCTTGTGTTGCTCACACAGCTGTGTTAGGCTGTTATATTATTCTCCTTTCTCACATGAGGAAGTTGAAGCTCGGAAAGTTTAAATAGCATGCCTAGTTCTTCTGAATCCAAACCACACTGCCTCTTTGCCATCTAATATGCTATCCCTAAGTAAGCACCAGTTCTATTTTGATCAGAGAGTATTAACCTGGACCCCATGGTGAGGGATGGAGGTGGAGGGTGCAATGACTCTCAAAGCAAGGAGTTCATAAACTTCTTTGGGAAAGGGTTTCAACTTTATGTTAATCATTTCTAATTAAAAGTTAGCCTTTTCTTCCATTACGAATATGGGCAACAGCTGCGCCTGTAACTTTCCAGTGAAAACCACGGACATTTTCATATACGAGCTATTGTTGCAAATGTCTCAAAATACTGTTTACACTCATCGGGAAGACTACGATTGTTATTAGGTTTGTCATAGAATGCATTAACAATAAGCATGTCCATTAATACACTGCCCCTGTAATATTCTAATAACTGTAATTCACTACCACTGACTTCCTTTGTAATCCTAGGTATTTAATGCATTTAAAAACATTCTGAGAAAGGGTCCATAGATTTCTCATGATTGCCAAAGGGGTTTATGGTCACGTTCACACACATGCTTGCGCACACACAGGCTGAGTTCCTTAGTTCCTTGCCTAAAGGATACAGCACATGGCCATGAACTGCGTGTTCGCCTTATTCCCGTTTACCGTATTGTATCACCTACATTCATATACCTTTCCTTCCCTGGTAGCCTGTGAGTCCTCACGAAGCAGGCGTGGTACCTTCTATTTCGTTGACTCCTCAGTGCCTAGAACAGGGCTCAGCACTTGTTGAGCTATCATTTATAGAGTATCTATTTTGTGTAAGGCTCAGGTCCCATTGGGTGGGGTAGAAGAATGGAGTGATTCAAAGGAGAGCAAAAATTCATTCACATGCTTGTTTGAGCATCCATTCATTTGTTCATTTAGAGAACTGTCCAATGGTCCTCAACGCCAGCCACTGTGGCAGGCTCTGGGGACAACAGGAAAAATGAAACCCAACTCCTTATTCTCATGGAGCACCCATTCCATCTCATGGAAAGGAGAGAAAACAGGATTTCTGAAGAGAGAAAGTGGGAATGACCCCATTAGTTCTGGGGTCATAGTCATGGGGAATCTCTAGTTCTTACCACTATATTCATCAGTTGTTTCTGGACAAAAGGGTCCTAGGAAAGTCACCACGAGGTAGAAAACGTAGACAACAATGTCTTTCCTAACAGGACAGCCTGTGGGGTTGCGTGAGGACAGTTTACCTTGTTGTGTGGTTGCTGGTCCTGCCTAGTAAACTGTGAGAAGTTAGCCCTCCATTGCCCCGGGTGTTTCTGGGGCCGGCCTGTCTGAAAACAGCAAAAAGGCTATCTGCCCTCTCTGCAGTTCTGTTTTGGTTCAAGGATTCTATGATGCTATCAGTTAGTCAGAATGTTGCCTAGATACCTTGGGGCTTCTCTTCCTCGCAAGAAACCAACCCGAGAGACAAGTAGGCCAGGTGATTTCGAACCTGCCAAACGTGTGCTGAAAGACCAGGTGGTGGGAGAATGTGGTGGTACAAATCCCTGAATCTCTGGGCCAGGTCATCCATCCAGGCAGGATGGCAAAGGGAGAAACCCCAGCAGAATCAGGAGAGAAAGGGACTTGGAGCCGGGGGTATCTTAGGAATAGCAGAACTGGGGAAAGGATAATAAGGACAACAAGGTCTGGGGCTAACTAAGCAAAATCTGTTAAGGTGAAACATTTCCCCAAGGAGGCATAACCTCAAAATACAAAAATATAATTTTAACAAACCCACACAATATCCTTGAGGAGAGGTATAATGCCAATGCAAAAAAAAAAAAGTTCATTTTGGTAATTAGAACCTGTAAACCCACAACAGTATCTCCATACCTATTTCATAAATGTGTGAAAAAATACTTCCTAGGGAACTCGCTCATCTGTTCCCAGCCTCAACTAGACTCTCTCTTACCCTCCCTCCAGCCTCCTCCGTTCTATCTGTTTGAATGTCTTGCTTTAGCAAATGGAGACAATTAGCACCATTAAGTACAAGAAATAAATCAACGTGGATGATCCGGAATATCAAATATCATTCTATTCAGTTTGTTACCCATGATAATGGCCTACATTTTTTCTACGAAAAATTTCTTGGAAGACTTTATTTCAATCATGCCTCTATCTAGGAAATATTTAATAGGAACGGCACAGTGCTGGGTCCCCTGGGCCAGAACAAAAATGTATCTAACAAAGCACTTAGAATCTACCAGGCCTGATAAGAGACGTGTACAGATAACTCTGTGACAAGGTAGAAGGTTACAGGTGGTTTAGAGAATGGGAGCAGGGAATTAAATGAATAGAAAGAGAAAGAGAGAGGACATCCAGGGGGGAAAAGGTCAAGGACAGGCCAGTTCCTCTTAGTTCGGGAGGGCAGAATAGAGACAGATGGAGCATGTAGGAGGGGCCAAGTTCCAGAGAGGTAGGGGTCAGTTTGGAAGACAAAACTTCTTCTGGTCAACTCCTGCTGTTCAAAAGCAAGAGCTGTAGGGTCATAGGGTAAACGCCCTGGTCACAGGAAGTATTCATTCAAATCAAATTCAGATAATTTGTTAAAGATATTATAGACAATAGTCCATATATTTTCTCCTTGTTGGTAAGGAGTTTAAAGGAGAGAGTTTAAACCACAACTTCTGACTCTATGTGTCTCTTCTTCCACCAACAGAGCATGGAGTTCCCAAGTGATGAAATCATTTCATTCCCAGATGAACTATTAAAACTTCATTCAAAGATTCTTGGGAAATCAAATATTTTTTCTTTTACTGGATTTCATATACCTGATAGTCCTTTAAAAAGCTATCATCAGCAGTGGCACAAGCCACCTGTACAATGATTAACAGGTGCCCCGAACAGCACCCTCCCTGTCACTCACATGTATTGAGAAACAAATCCTACAGGGCGCTGATATAACTCACTTTAAGCATGAAGAGTTTCCTATGGAGATCCCTGGCAATCATCCTGGGATTTCGATTTCATCCTGGGGCTGAATACTCCAAAGTTTTGTTCTCACTTCATGCTTGAAGTCAACACGACAAGTTAGATTAGATCTCCAGGTAATTACGTGAGCCCCTATCCCTCTGAAATGTGCATTCCCAGTAGATGGCCCAATCTGCTACAAGCCATGACGGAAGCATCCCCCTAAGGAATTCAGCCAGCCAGGCCACCTGGGCTGAGTGTGTATTTGCTTCCAAGTCCAGCAGCCACAGGACACTAAGCCACAGAAAATTAACAGCTTAGGTCTCAAATGAGAAATTTGCTGAAATGGAATCTCTCGGGACCAATGCTTTGGTTTTACAAGTTGGCTCATCTTTGGTACAAAGATGGCAAATAGAGCGTCATTTCATGCTGCTGAAAGCCAGTAACGAAATTCTAAGAGTACGCAAGAACCTGGGGTTCTCGTTTGGCCATCCAGAAGGCGAAGCTAGCCAGAAGCTTGCGTGTTGGTCTCTGATTAACTCGTCTGCCACAGGAAAGGCTGGTCAGTAGCCAAAGAACACCAGGCCCAACCCCAGGGGGCTCCTAGTGCTCCCTCTGTGCCTGCTGTAACCTCTTGGCCACAGCAGTGATCAGAGCTGCTCCCTTTCCGCTCCCATCTTCTGACAGCATGAACATCACATCACATTGAGGAGCTAGTTCTTTCACAGTTTCCCGCAGAATCCGAGAAAAGCTATAGAAAAAGAGAAAGGGGAAACATCGTTGGCATTTAACTGTAGCATGTACCAGTAGTTCGTGCCTTTTTATGAGTAATGCTCCACTGTATAGATGCACCACGTTTTGTTTATCCATCCATCAGCTGATGGTGAGAATGTAAACTTGCATAGCCATTACAGAAAACAGGATGGAGGGTCTTCAAAAACTTAAAAGTAGAACCAGCACATGGTCCACTAATTTCCACTTCTGGATATTCATCCAAAGAAAACAAAACGCTAAATAGAAAAGATACACGTATTCCTATGGTCATTGTAGCATTATTTACAATAGCCAAAATACGGGAGCAACCCAAGTGCCCATCAATAGATGAATGGATCAAGAAATATGATATGATACATACACACACATATACACACAATGGCATATTAGTCATAAAAAGGATGAAATCTTGCCATTTGCAAAAAGATGCATGGATCTAGAGGGGATTATGCTAAGTGAAGTAAGTCAAACAAAGAAAGACATACAGCACGATTTCACTTATATGTGAAACAAAAAAACAAAACGAAACAAATGAACAAACGAAACAAAACAGAAACAGCTACGGACACAGAGAACAAACAAACGACTACAGGTGGTCAGAAGGGAGGGGCCTAGAGGATCAGGCCAAACAGGTAAAGGGTACTAAAAGGTACAAACCTTCAGTTATAATGCAAGTAAGTTAGGGGGATGTAATGTACAGCATGGAAAATATAGTCAATAAGATTGCAATAACTTTAAACAGTGACAGATGGTTACTAGACTTACGGTGGTGATCAATTTGCAATGTATATAAATATCAAATAACTATGTTATATACCTAAGACTAATAGAATATTGCATGTCAACTATACTTCAGTTAGAAAAAAAGATGGCAAGTTGTTCCCTTAACGACATTAAGGCTTTCAATCCGCTAGCATAGGATATCTTTCCATTTATTTAGGTCTTTCTTAATTTCAACAATGTTTTATAGTTTTCAGTGTACAAGTCTTATACCTCTTTTGTTAATTTATTGTTAAGTATTTTATTCTTTTTGATGCTATTGAAATGGAATTGTTTTCTTAATTTCATTTTCAGATTACTCACTGTTAACGCATAGAGATGCAGTTGATTTTTATATACTGATCTTACATCCTGAAACTTGACTGAATTTGTTTCTTAGTTTCAATAGTTTTTTGTGGATTCCTTAGGATTTCTATATACAAAATCATATCATCTGCAAACAAAGATAGTTATAGTTTTGCTTTTCCAATATGGATGCCTTTTAGTTCTTTTTCTTGCCTAACTGCCTGTCTAGACTTACACTTGATTCTCCCTTTGAGGTCACATAATTTTTTGACCTGGATCCTATAAGCCTCTCCCTTAAATAAAGACTTGACTGAGAGACAAAAACCACACAATCATCTGTAGGCAGTGTTAGAAGCAGTACAATGTTGAAGAACAGCGGCAAGAGTGGACATCCTTGTCTTGTTCCTAATTTTACGGTGAAATCATCCATCCAGTGCTTCCCCAGTAAGTATGGCATTAGCTGTGCATTTTTCACAGATGCTTTTATCAGGTTGAAGGAGTTCCTTTATTCTTAGTTTGTTGAGTGCTCTTATCATAAAAGGTGCTCAGTTCAGTTCAGTCACTCAGTCGTGTTGACTCTTTGTGACCCCATGGACTGCAGCATGCCAGGCCTCTCTGTCCATCACTAACTCCTGGAGTTTACTCAAACATGTCCATTGAGTCAGTGATGCCATCCAACCATCTCATCCTCTGCTGTCCCCTTCTCTTTCTGCCTTCAATCTTTCCCAGCATCACAGTTTTTTCAAATGAGTAAGCTCTTCAAATCAGGTGGCCAAAGTATTGGAGTTTCAACTTCAGTATCAGTCCTTCCAATGAATATTCAGGACTGATTTCATTTAGGATGGACTGGTTTGATCTCCTTGCAGTCCAAGGGACTCTCAAGAAGTCTTCTCCAATACCACAGTTTAAAAGCATCAATTCTTTGGTGCTCAGCTTTCTTTATAGTCCAACTCTCAGATCCATACATGACTGCTGGAAAAAACACAGCTTTGACTAGACAGACCTTTGTTGGCAAAGTAATCTCTCTGCTTTTTAATATGCTATCTAGGTTGGTCATAACTTTCCTTCCAAGGAGTAAGCGTCTTTTAATTTCATGGCTGCAGTCACCATCTGCAGTGATTCTGGAGCCCCCAAAAATAAAAATCTGAAACTGTTTCCACTGTTTCCCCATTTATTTGCCATGAAGTGATAGGACCAGATGACATGATCTTAGTTTTCTGAAAGTTGAGCTTTAAGCCAACTTTTTCACTCTCCTCTTCCACTTTCATCAAGAGGCTCTTTATTTCTTCTTCACTTTCTGCCATAAGTGTGGTGTCATCTGCATATCTGAGGTTACTGATATTTCTCCCAGCAATCTTGATTCCAACTGGTGCTTCATCCAGCCCAGCAATTCGCATGATGTACTCTGCATATAAGTTAAATAAGCAGGGTGACAATATACAGCCTTGACGTACTCCTTTTTCTATTTGGAACCAGTCTGTTGTGCTAGATTTTATCAAAAGTTTTGTCTGAACCTATTGAAATGAACATATGGTTTTTGTCCTTTGGTCAGGTCTTGGTTCAAAGGAAGAGGCTTGGAGGAATCACAGCAAAAATATGTGACCTCAAGGGGAGAATCAAGAAAAGATATCAGTCAGTTATCCTGGATAATTAGTCAGCATCATAGGAAGGGCTAAGCATCAAGGACTACAGTACTAATATGTTTATCTAAATATTTCAGCATGATTAGAATTTTTTACAAGCTGGCTAATACCTTTCTTCATCTACCAAGATAAAATGTAACACATTAAATAAAAATAAAAGCTGTCATCATTGCCGTCTTTGTAATCTGTCACAGTCTACAGACACTGTTTAACTTAATTCTCCTGACAACCTATGAGGTAGGTACGATTTTTATCATCCTTTTACAGATAAAGAACTAGGGTCAAAGAGGGTAAGAAACTGGCCTTGGGCCTCCCAGCTTCTAAGCAGTGGAGCCAGGATTCACATTCACTCTTCATCCTTCTGCCTGCTGATTCTGAGCTCATACTTGACACACTCTCTGTGATGTGCAAAATACTCAGTTCTCATTGCTCCCTTTGAGGTCAGGTTGGACTGTGTTAATGATAACCACTTGTATTCACTGCGTGTGTGCTAAGTTGCTTCAGTCATATCTGATTCTTTGTGACCCTATGGACTGTAGCCCGCCAGGCTCCTCTGTCCATGGGATTCTCCAGGCAAGAATACTGGAGTGGGTTGCCGTGCCCTCCTCCAGGGATCTTTCTGACCCACAGATCGAACCCATGTCTCTTATGTCTCCTGCACTGGCAGGTGGGTTCCACTAGCGCCACCCGAGGACTGTGTAAAGCCCTTTACATGTATGGACTCACCCAATCCTTGAGATTATTTCTGCCTGCCTGATACAGATGAAGAGCCTGGGGTTTAGGGAGAGTGGTGAACACTCCCACATCATAGCACTAGGAAGCAGAGCCACTTGGTCCGTCAGCCCCAAACGGCTCCACATTCAGCCTCAGCCCCCAGCCCTGAGTCTCTGGAGCACTCACTGTGGGTGCAGCTTGTACAGGGTGCCGTCCACACCCACGGTGATCCTCATGTGCTCAAGTCCCTGGTCTTCCCTCCTCTTCTCCACGATGGCAGCCAGGCCAGCACCATAAAGCTGGGCCGCCCGCCGGGACACAGCACCGCACACCTCCTTCACCACGATGCTATCCTCACATGTGCTGTCCAGGCCGAGCTGCTGCAGGATCCTCCTGACCTGGAGGAGGGCCAGCCGGTCGCTGCCAGCAAGCAGAGCAGGATGTCAAGAGCTATTGCTGGGGCCGTGGAACCTGCTCCTCAGGACTCACAGTCCCCCATCCCTAGGTGCCTGAGTAGAAGAAATGGTCCCAGAAAAGCCAAGGTTGGAGCAGGATACCTTAGAAGCTGAGATTCGAGAAGGCCTGTCACCCCCAGGAAGTCCCATCATCTTTAAAGTATGAGCACATCATCTTTTCAGAATCAAAAGTGGATCTTTTTTTATTATTTACTTGGCTGCACCAGGTTTTAGTTGCAGCATGTGGGATTTAGTTTCCTGACCAGGGATGGAACCCAGGCCCCTGGCACTGGGAGCATAGAGGCTTAGCCACCAGACCACCAGGGAAGTCCCAGAAGAGGATCATTTTTTAACCTAACCTAACTCTTCTGTAACCATTTAGGAATCTAGGGGCCCAGACAGGCTTCTGGCTCCTCAGCTGGGTGCTGTAGTACTGATGTAGCTAGAGAGAGGGAGTAGCCCCAGGAGGCAACCCTCTGCCCAGCCAGGCCCTTACTCTCTATTTTTAGATTTCAAATCTGCTGGAGCCTGGTGAGATAGCAGCATGTCCCAGTATAGGGCTTTTACATGGAGCAAGTGAAACTGATCATGAGTCACCTTTCAATCTGAGACAAGAACTTGGTTTCAAAGATGCCCCTGGTCCGGAGACGTTCTGAAATCTGGCCGCGGAAGAGGAGACCCTGCTTGGTCAAGTCGATCAGGATCTGCCGCACGATTTCCCCCAGGTACATCCCACTGGTCATTTTCTCGTATCTGTTGAGAGAAAGAGTGACAAGGTGCATGAGAGCAGGAAAATCAGTGCTGGTGAGTGGTTCCCAAGAGGATCACATGTCAGAGCATGGAAGGCGTGCCACTGGCATCCACTAGCTGCCTGGGTCACAGTGGGGTGGAGTGGGCATCAGGCCCAGAGAAGTACATGCAGGAGACAGTATATGTGCGAAGGCCAGGCTTTGGAGGCATGCTGAGCAGAAGTCAATTTCCAGCTCTGCCCCACATTAGCTGCATGACCTGAGTAAGGACTATAAGCCATCATCTATGAAACTGGGAGCAAAGCACTGACCCCGCAAGACTGTTGGAAGCCAAGCATCTGGTGCACAGTAGACACTAAGCTAAGCTAAGTCCCTTTTCTGCCCCCAAAGCTAGTTTACATTGGCTTTGTACTTGAAGAAATCTTCTCCACTAGAGCTTCTGCTTCATGAGATAACACATTTGAACCGTATACACACGCAACGTATGGTCCAAAATGTGAGCTCCCTTCCCTCTTCCTACCAGCCTGTGAGCTCCATGATGGAAGGTGCAAGGGAAAAAGAAGCTCTACAGTCAACAGGCACTGACCAGGCACTCTGCCCAGGTGTGTGAGACAGTAGTGATAACAGTGAGGTGAAGTTGGGCTCCCACTGCCTGCAGGGTCAGATGAAAATCTGAGTGCGCCTGCGACTTACATGCTGGACTTGCATTCTCTTAACTGCTCAGGATTTCATCAGTCTAAGGAACCAACACTTGGACAAACAATGGGGACAGCAAAGTAAATCCAAGTATGTTGCCCCCTAACACTCTTCACTCCAGAAATGAGAACCTCCAATGGATTCAGACACAAAACTTGGATGCCCCAACTTGGAATTCAGGTCCCTTGTGATTTGGGCCCCTGGTTCAGCTGGGCTTATGGTAACTTGCCTGCCTCCCAGCTACAAAGACTAGTGCCAAAGATGTGGGACCACCAGGGCTGGTCTTGGTCTTGTCAAGCCTCTTCCTACTGAGTGTTCTCAGTTGAATAGTCATCAAGGCGTCTACGACCCAGGCATCCCATCACATTTCCTAGCTCAACTTTTCCACTTGGATATTGTCTCTCAGTAAATCTATATTTTCATCTTATTTCATATAGAAAGACACTGAGCTTAGTCGTGACAAAGACCATATGGCCTGAGAGTAAAACATTACTCTCTGATCCTTTGCAGAAAAAGTATGCCAACCCCTATGGAAACAGATGGGCCCAGGCTAATAATCAGTTCCCCCCATGCTAGCTCTACCCCTTTCTCTCCCACTAAAGAAGCTATATGAGAATGCAAGTGAAAATGTACTCGGTTTTGTGTTTGTTCTTTTTTAACCATTCATTGTTTTCAGTGTTTTTAGTATGGTTAACAATTGGAATAACCCTTACAAGTGATTGTGACCCATGCTGGGACATGACGTCATGGCTGAGAACCAGGATTCCTATCCTTCACTTGCAGTTACTTCCCCAACCCCAGAACCACAGAGGTCAGCAACCTGCCAGCCTGCTCTTAAAAGACTAAGGATGTTGACCTCTAAACAGGACTTACTAGAAACCCATCTTGAGAGGCCCACCATGCCCCTGCCCTGTGACATCAAGGCCACAGTGAACAGACTTCCTGACAACCTTGGCCTCATTTCCAAAGCCACCACTAGACCTTATGGTAACCTTATGGTAACCTTATGGTAACCTTATGGTAATTAGAAAAAGGCACACTGTCTGTTTGTTGGGAACTTGTCATAAATTTTGCTGCTGCTGTGTCCATGCTCTAGTCATGTCAGACTCTTTGTGACCCCATGGGCTGTAACCTGCCAGGCTCCTCTGTCCATGGGGTTTCCCAGGCAAGAATACTGGAGTGGGTTGCCATTTCCTTCTCTAGGGAATCTTCCTGACCCAGGGATAGAACCTGTGCCTCTCAGGTCTCTTGCATTGCACGAGGATTCTTTACCACTGGGCCACCTTTGCTTTTGTTCAAATTAGACACTTCACTGACATCTGATGAAGAGTTGTCATACATGTACAAACTATACAAATAGCTGTTATATGAAAAGGGCACCCCCATTGATCTGCTGAAGATGGACGACCTACAGAAATGTACACACACCCCCTTCTCACCTCTGTTTGCCAGGATTCAAGGACCCCTCATCCACCTCCTTGTCATATTGGGTCTGGATATCATCGAGGCAGCCATTATCTCCAAATCCTCCCCACTCGGTATTAATGCACATCTTCCCTTCATCCCCTTCCACCAGTTCAATGTTTCTCATCTCCTCCATGTAGCACATGTTGCTGCCTGTTCCTAGAAGGAATCATGAAGGGACTTCAGTCTTCAGAAGACACCACTAGGTCTTAAAGGGCCAGCAGGGTACAGTAGATAGGAATTTAGGTTTGGAGTCAGACACAACTGGGTGTGGACTTCAGCCTTATATTTATAGTTGGGTGACTGCAGGCGAGTATTACGTCTTTCATAGATCCAATTTCTTCATCTGTAAAAAGGAGCTAACACCTGCCTTATAGATTTGTTATCAAGAAAAAAAAATGAGACGATGTCTGTAAGTTTCCTCCACATAGAATTCATACCTGTGCTACCATTATCCTCCTCCTCACCCTCCTCATTATTGATAAGCCATAGGCACACAAAGTGAGCTCCAAGTAGTCACACAGTTAGCAGAGCTGGAAGGGACCACGAGGAACCATCTAGTCTTGGATAAGCAGACACCTGGTATCTGAAAGCCACCCTCTTCTCCTTTGTCCATGACCTGGTCTCAGAACTATTCTCAAGACAACAGTCCAGGCAATTATCATCTTCAGTCAAACAAGTCTCACCTCTTTGACCTCCCAGATCTAGCCCAACCCTTCCTATAGATGAGGAAGCTCAAGACCAGACAGAATAAGCAACCTGCCCAAGGTCACAAAGCAGGTAAGGTTTAGAGTGAGATGAAACCTCTCCTTGGCACTGAAGACATCTCAATATATCCCCGTCTCCTTGTGCTATGCACTACTTACCCTCAGGAAACCCAGACAACCAGCTGGAACAACTTTTTCAGATTCTGTGATTACTTAACAAGTGCCTGACACTTGGAATGCCCACCACCCCTGTCTCCACCTGTTCAAATGCCACCTGTCCCCTCACCACTTACAGTCATTCCCCTGGAATCTGCCCTTGCCCTTAATCACCGCCAGACTTTTCCAGAAGACTCCTAAAATGCCTATATCATACCTTGGGCCACTCCCTGCTCCTCTCCTAGGTTTCGTTCCAACTCTTCCCCATCCTGTGCACCTTTTGACAGCCAGAAGAGGTCAGAGAACAGAAGAGGTACAAGTTGGTGCTGGAATGAAAATCTAGCTCTCTCAGTTCCAGGCCAACCAACATGATCCAACTGTGGTCTCCCTCCACCCAGTAAAATCTGCCCCAAGGCCCAAATGTGAAAGTTCCCTCTTTCTATGTTATTCTCCTTCCTCAACAGAAAGGACAACCTTGGCTTAGAACCCTTAGGGAAAAAGATATTAAGTAAAGACTTGGGAATTAGGAGACCTGAGATCCCAATCTTAACTTCATCTTAGCCATGGACAAAGCTGGCTTCAGAGCCCCTATGTAATGGAACAATGGCCCCCTGCCCCTCAGTATGTTAAAAGGTAACTTCCAAAAGATCAGATGGGAGCAGGCCAATGGGACAGGCCTGATCACTTACCCGCAATCAGGCCAACCTCACAATTACTATCTTCGTAGCCACAGGTCATCATGGTTCCCACTGTGTCATTCACAACTGCAACTATGTCCAGGTCAAATTCCTGCAAAGGAAGAGAGCTCTACTGTAAGGAGGATGTGCAGGCCAAACAGTCTCAAGAGGGGATATCAGACTGAGGTGGGCAGAGGCCAGAGTCACAGGGCTGTTGTCTGAGGACAGAGCACAGGGGCCTTGGGGAAGGTCAGGTCAGGTATGAGCTTCAACACCATATCATACATTTCTCCTCTTGATGGCCTCCCTGAGCATATCCACCACATCTTCCCCTTCACAGTCAGTAGCTTTGAAGCCTTTGGTCCACTCAATGAGTGTTCCCTGAAAGAAAGGAAGGCAAATTCATTTGAGTAATAGTTTGCTGGAACCACTGCACAACCTCAGCATCAAATAGATGCAAGAGACCACAGCTGACTGCTGGTCAAATGCTTTTGACTGTGCTTCCATTTGGATTCCTAACACTGGACCCAGAGGCACCATGAAGCATGATGCTCAGGCAAGGTCTACTGCTGAGTGGAATAATTACAGAAATTTACATCAACTCACGTTCCCTGGCCGTGACTACACAGAACAAACACCACTTCTGATTTATCCAATCAATCACATCTTCATGATCAAAGATAAAGCTACAAAATATTCATCAAAGCATTGTTTCACAGGAAAAATGGGTGGCTAAGGCAGCAAAGAATCTGCCTGCAATGCAAGAGATGTGGGTTTGATCCCTGGGTTGGGAGGATCCCCTGGAGAAGGGAATGGCTACCCACTCCAGTATTCTTGCCTGGAAAATTCCATGGACGGAGGAGCCTGGCAGGCTACAGTCCATGGGGTCGCAAAGAGTCAGACACAACTAAGCAACTCACAAACACACACACACACACACGCACACATTCTGTCTTTCCAACAATATGGATCTATCATTGTATATCAATATAGGAAATGCTCTATAGCCACAAAAATATAATGCTTTAAGAGAATGTTAGCCATTAGAGGAAGATGTTTACCATACACTGTTAAGTGAACTCACATTAAACAAATACAGATGATGAATTATTCAATTATTCTTTTAAAAACCACACACGCACACACACACTCAAATCTGGAAAAAGGTCTGGAGCAATGCACACACCAGAGGGTTGACGATGGTTCTCTTTAGGTGTAAGATTATAGGTACCTTTCAGTCTCTCCTTTTTGCTTGTCCATGTTTTCCGATTTTCCTAAAATCAATATGTCTAACTTTTTATACTACCAAGAAAAAGTATTTCTAATTTTTAAAAAAGATGGTTACACTGTTAGCCAGAAGCAAGAGTTATCTAGCCTCAAACTCCATATCCTAGAGCTGGGGGTGGGTGAATGCAGGGAAAGCTGGGGTGTCTAGGCCAGAAGAGCAGCTGGAATAGGTGAGATGGCCAGAAACTCTAATGGCAGCACCCCAACTCCAGGAGATTAACGGCCACCTCACCCTGAGGCCCTCAGCTCCGGGCTCCCCCTTCTCTGCACAGTCCTTGGGAAGCTAGGGTTCCTTGCTCCTTTCCTGGTGAATATATGTAGAACCTTAGAGATTCAACCCCAGTTGACAAATCTTTCTAATTAGTTACAATTATCCCAAATCATATTTTTTAAAAGTCTCTGTTTCTTGAAAAACTCCTGGTTACCAGAAGGAAGAGCGGTGAGGAGAGGGGCAAAACAGGTGAAAGGGATTTAAAGATATAAATTACTAGGTATAAAATAAATAAGTTACAAGGATGTAATGTACAGCAAGAGAATATAGTCAGTATTTTATAATAATTTTGTATGGAGTACAACCTATAAAAATAACAAATTACTATGTTATATACCTGAAACTAATATAGTATTGTAAATCAAATACATTTCATTTATTTTTAAAGAAAGTTTTTTTTCTCCTCAGCCATTGGTGTCTTTGCTCCAAGCCTCTCCATTGGTCTCCCTTCCTTCTTAGTTATGTCTTCGTGAACTTGTCAGAACTGCTGGGAGGGAGGTCTGGAGGCCCAGTGCCCCGAGTCAGGAGGAGGCACCAGTGTCCTGGTGCCTGTGGACCACTCAGGACCATGGACAGCTGCACGTGGCTATTCCCCCCCTCCACCCCCAACTCCATTTCTATGTGTATTAATTTTTAACAGCAGCAGTAATACAAGAATGCATTACCTTTGCAAAAACTCAGTTTTATTGATAACAACAAAGTCTCCTTTAACTCCCCATTCCCCTAAACCTGGGAGGTAACCTCTATTGAAAGTTAAGTTATATCGCTCAGTCGTGTCCAACTCTTTGCAACCCCATGGACTGTAGCCCGCCAGGCTCCCTTGTCCATGGGATTTCCCAGGTAAGAATACTGGAGTGGGTTGCCATTTCCTTCTCCAGGGGATCTTCCTGACCCAGGGATAGAAACCATGTCTCCTGCACTGTCAGGCAGATTCTTTTCACTGAGCCACCTGTGAAGCCCTTGTTTTTCTCACTCAGGAATATATCTTTTATACCATTCCTGGTCAGTTAACATGGAAAATATTCCTCAAGTATAATTGCAGAGAAATTTTAAAATCCACGAAACATACCTATGAGTACTATTTTAATCCCTGCTTTTCAAATAAGGAAGTAAAAGGTGCAGAGAGGTTAAGTAATTCACCCAAGGTCATACAGCCAGTAAGTGTGGAGAAGCCAAGATTCAAACTGAGGCAGTGTGGTTCCAGACCCATGCTCTCAAACTCTTTCACTCTGCTGGCCTCCTGACTGGGTAGGTGATGTCTGTGAAGCATTTAGGACAGCATCAGGCACCAAACAAGCACTACATACGTGTTTGTTCAATAAAAATCCAGTAATCTCATATGAGTGATAGTCTATATTTAGTCATTTTCCATTTTAGGGGAAATGAAAATTTATTTCCATTTTTTATTTAGTCATTTTCCATTGCCAGGCATTTGGGTTATTTCTAATTTTTCATTATTAAAGAGGGATGGTGTAGTGAACATCCTTGTTCATTAATCTTGAGGAAATGGACCTTACGGCTGTTAGCCTTCTCGCATTTTTAATTTTGAGAGATCTAGCCCTATTACCAGATAATTTCACCTTCTGAACGCCTCTCTTCCTGTTCTCTGAATGATTAGGAGTGAGAGGTAAGCCTGGTGAGTGGGTTTTCATGGCATTCTCAGAGTCCTGGAGAGTTCTGTTTCAGTTCTGGTTTTGCAGCTGCTGATTGGATGAGACTGTATGCCTCAATTTCCTCATATGAAAAACAGGATAGAAAATAAAATTAAATGCACAGAACAAGGGTAGGTACTATTTCTTTTTTTTTTTTGTCATATATATATATATATATATATATATATATATGTAAGTATACTGTGCATTATAGCCGAAATGGTCCAAAAACAATGGGTTCCAGGTCCTGAGGGCAAAGTGCAAGAACCTGGGCTCTCAGGCCAGTGTCCTGGACTGACCCCTCCACCACTGTTTATAGACATGGTAACCTGGACAACTTAACTTCTCTGTCCCTCTGTTTTTCTTAACTACAAAATGGTGATTAAAAATAGCATGTAAACCTACAATAAAATATCATTCAGCTTTAAAAAGGAATGGAATTCTATGTGAATCACCCTTGAGAACATTATGCCAGATGGAATAAGCCAGTCACAAAATGACAAATACTGTTATGATTCTGCTTAGATGAGGTACCTAAGATAGTCAAATTCACAGAGACAGAAAGTAAAGTAAAGGCTATCAGGGGCTAGGAGAAGGGCACATGGAGAGAGATTGTTTAATGAGTACAGAGTTTCAGTTTGGGAAGATGAAAGACTTCGGAAGATGGATAGTGGTGATAGTTCACAGCAACGTGATGTACTTAATGCCTCAGCACAGCTGGACTTTTTAAATGTAAATCAGTACACTTTTAAGTACCGATGTACATTTAAAAACAGCCAAAATGGTAAACGTCATATAAATTTTACCACAATAAAAGATGGAAAAATAAACAAAACAAAAATAATGTGTACATCATGGAGACACCGACTGGATCAAACAGTCTTAAATCTTCGGTGCCATTCTTATTATCGTCATGAGCTCTCTGGCTGGCTTGCCGTGCTGACCAGGGTTCTCTCTGTAAACTGAAAGTGGTGTTCTGCTTTTACACCAGATCAGCTAGCTTGACTGACATAAGCCTCTTAGAGAGCAAGAGAGAGTACTCTGTTCTCCTTGAGCAGGTGAATGGTACTTTTGTCCAAGGAAAGTCATGTGATATGCGTTTCTAAGTTATTATGAACAATTTATTAAAATCATCATCCATGAAGTTCTTCAGTGTCAGCAAAATATGTGTCAATATGATCAATGTCTCCTGAGAGTCTAACATCAGGAAAGAAATGCATTTCTTCAGAAGCACTGGTAAGCTTTTGTTCATCAGACAATAAAAGCCTTACAACCTTCTGTGTTTCCCTGTTTACACTGACCACCCGGGAAGACACATGTAATATTACAGGCTAAGAGTTTTATAAATTGCCTTAACTGGTCATTCCCTCTTATCTCTTGATAATATGACTTGACTTCTAACAGTAATTTTATCCATGTGTCTCTTTATACGACCCTAAAGCATCTTGCAAACTTCAATCCATAATACAGTAATAGTGGAAATGGAACACAGTAAATAGAAAAAATTAAATAGTCTAAATTCTTGATCATGTCTCCCCAGCTGCCCTGAACCCGAGACCCCTAAATAAAGTGAACAGTGACTCGGAGCTGCCTTGAGACTCCCCAGGTGCAGGAGGGAGGCCCGCCAGGCTGGACCGTCTTACCTTGTCAATGCTCGCCTGCCTGCAGGGAAATGAGAACGTGAAGCCCAAAGGCAGCTGGGCTCCCTTGAGGCCCATGTAGTCCAGGAAGTCGGCGATGCACTGCACGATGTGGTCAAACAGCTGCAGGGAGAGAGGGCAGCAGTTCTGCTGGACTGCACTGCACGGGGGGGACGGCAGGCTGGCCCCTCGGAGGGTGAACCCCCGGCCGGCATTTACCTCCTCGCCCGTGCCCTGCATGATCTCCAGGGGGATGGCAAAGATCTTGTTGTACATCCGCACCGACCGTCGTCCACTTCTGATCTTTACCAGGAGGACCCGGAAGTTGGTTCCTCCCAGATCCAGGGCGAGGAACTTTCCTTTCTCTGTGGTAGAGGAAGTGAGTGTGGCATTCCACCAGCATGCACTAAGCAGGGCCTCGTGTGCAGGCATTGGGAGGAAGAAGAGATGCCGAAAGAGAACAGACCTAGAGCCTGTTGGCCTGAGGTTCAGGGGCCAAAGGGACGTGGTGGTCAGCAAGCATGGTGTCAGAGCCCTGGGCAGGCATCCTGAGACCATCTGAGGCCAGCTTGCTCTCCTTGGTGTCTGCTAACGGCCACACATGATACTTATACTCAAGGAACCGCTGAGGGTGAATCCAGGTCAGGGTACCTGACTACAGTGGACTCAGGAAGGTGCTTCCATTCTGTCTGTAGGGCCTAGAGGAACTGCTCATCCCAAGCCTGAAATGACTCTCTGTCCCACTCTTCCCATCCCTGGATTCCCACACCCCCACCAGACTGATAAGAAACCGTATCAAGTCCAACACCCATTACTATCCAGGGCAGTGCCTCTTGCTTCTCTGACATCTCAGAGCATCACAGTCTGTTCTGTGTGATCCCTCCTCTCGCTGACTGCCTCATTCACTCTGTTCTCATCACACTGGTCATTTTACTGCTCCTTGAGTTTGCCAAAGCCCTCACCCCCGGCCAGTTCTCTTACCCCTGACTCTGCTCCATTTGTCTTCATAGCCCTTCATGGCATGGCATCATCTGGTGTTTATCTGTTTACTGTCTGTCAGCCCAACAGAACAAAGGTTCCATAAAGGCAGGGACTCTGTTTCCTTAACTGCTCTGTCACTGTGCCTACAGCAGAGCCTGACCTATAGCAGGCACTTAATGAAACTTTGAGGAATGGAGGCAAAAGAAAAAAAGAGATGAAAGAATGAATAATTGAATAGTGTCTTTTCCTGCTCTCATTTTCTCCCCCAAGTAGACTCCAAGGATACTGGCCCTGGAAAAGATCTTTGTTGTTGAGAGACTCCAAGTACAGCTGTGTAACCCTAAGTATGTGACCTAACTTCTCTGAGTCTCAGTTTTGTCATCCATAAAATGGGAATCATTCTCTCTTTACATAACATACAGAGTAGTTGTGAGCACAAAATGAAACTAAAGAGTCAAAAGCAAATTAAAGAGATGAAGCATTTTACAAAGATCAGGATATCTCGGTGAGATTCACGAGATGCAAAGAGATAAGAGTTACTTGTCTAAAGAACTGACTTCACTGTTGCATAGCTCCTGTCAGCTGAGCACAGAGGACCAGGAAAAAAGATCAAGTATCAGAAAACTCAGGGGCAGAAAAGGAAGAGAGGGGAGAGGAAGAGAGCCAAGCCCCAGGAGAGAAAAAAGCCAGAGGAAAGGGGAGAAGACAAGCCAGAGACGCCACGTGTCCAGACGGTAGCTCCCGGGGACAGCAGCGGGGTCTTCACACACATGGAACCTAACTCAGGTATTCTTCACTGCCAGCGCCCTGGATCAACCAAAGAACAGATTCAGCAGAGTACTCTCCCTCCCTCCATTCTAGACACGAACCCAAGGCTTTTGAAACAAAGATCCTAACTGGGTTTAAGGGGCTTGGATGGAGCTCCGGGTGGCCCATCAGAGAAGGGAGCGGCGCAGGGCCCACCTGTGCCATCTGGCATCCCAAAGACGTAGGTGGGCAGCATCTTGACTGTGGCCAGCGGGTGGGTATCCTTCTTCAGCCCGTACTCGAACTCAACCCGCATCTTGTTCCGAATGCCCACAAGCTGTTCTTGGGTCAGCCGGAACAGAGCCAGCACCTTATCAATCTGCTTCCGCTGGGCCTGCACCCGGGAGGCCACGGCGGTCACCATGGCAGCCCCCTTGGTGCTGCCACTCTCTGACAGGAGGAAGCGGACGTCACAGTTCGGGACCAGTTTCCTCACCACCTTGTGCAGGCGCTTCGGGTATCTGAAGGCAGGGGTGGTGGCAAAATATGTAAAAACCATAAAGGCCCGGGCCCAGCCAGTAGCAACAGATACAGGTGGAGCAGTGGGCAGCATCCTGGGGAGCCCTGCTGGGCCAAGGCTCACCCCTTTAGTTGCTGGACGGAGGGAGATGATGGGGGTGACTAGGGTAGGGTCCAGGTCATCTGAGGGAGTGGAAGGGACCCTTGGAAGCCTCAAAGAAGTGGTTATTTCATCACCAATATTACAACTAGTAGGGCATATCCACACATAATATACGGGCTTCCATGGTGACTCAGCAGTAAAGAATCTGCCTGCAATGCGGGAGCTGCAGGAGAGGCAGGTTCGATTCCCAGGCCAGGAAGATCCCCTAGAGGCGGGCATGGCAACCCACCCCAGTATTCTTGCCTGGAGAATCCCATGGACAGGGGAGCCTGGCGGGCTACAATCCACAGGGTCTCAAAGAGTCAGACACAACTGAAGCAATTTAGCATGCATACACATATACAATCAATACATATATTGATTGAACATAGGGAAAGGTCTTTTTTCCCCAGCTCTTCCCAGGTGTACATGCCTGACTTTCAGTTACACCTCTGTTAGTCAGAGGGGCTTTCATTCTCCCTTCTGTGTTTTCCTACTGGTATCCTTCATGTGAACATGGCAACCTCTGCCATCCAGTTATTGCCCCATTTGTAACTGGACATATCTTACTTTCCTATCTTAACGTAGTGAGCATTCAATAATAATGGATAGACAGATGAATATAGGGATAGATAGATGGATAAGCACATGGGTGGATGGCCTTGCTAGTCAGGCTATTGGCTTTAGCAAAATATTCCTTTAAGAATGACCCCCTAAAGCAGCCCTGCCAGCTAGATGAATGTAATCTCTGAATTCACCCTTTGCTGTATAATCTCAGAACCATAGAATATGGTTGGTTCTGGAAACCCAGAGAAGCAGCCTAGTTTAGAAAGAAACCCGGACTCTGCTCCAGGGGAGACTGTCGCGGAGCGTGTGGGCCAGAGGCCAGCACTCACTGGGGGTGGATCTTGTACAGCGTGCCGTCCATGCCCACTGTGGTCCGGAGCCGCACCAGCTTCTTGTTCTCCCGGAGGCGTGTCAGGATGGCTGCCAGGGCGGCTGCGCAGAGATTGGCTGAGCGGAAGGAGACGATGGTACAGACGTGCTGGACCGCAATGCAATCTGCATCCGAAGGCTCCAGGCCCAGATCTGTCAGGATCTCTCTCGTATTGGCTAGGCCTTCTTTGTACCTGGCCAGGGGACAGGAATGAGAGGACCACACTGCCCCATCCCATGGGAATCCCCCTCAGAGAGAGTGTTCCTACCTCTCGGGACTGTGAACATAAACAGGCTGGCACATCGTCATATAATAATGATGATTTCAACAATGATCATGGCGGCCACCACTTATTGCTCACTCACTATGTGCCAGGTGCTAGTCTAAGGACTTGACATGTGTGTTAACTTAGTCCTCACAACAAACCTGGGGGGAGGATAGTCATTATCCTACTGAGCTGAAGAGGGATCTGAGGCACAGACAGGGTAGGGTAACCTGTCCATAGGCACATAGCTGGTGAGTGCAAGGGTCGAAATTTGAACTTAGGCAGTTAGATTAAGGAGCCCACCCTTGTAAGCACCCTGTACTGCACTGCCTTTCATAGAAACTCAGTCCCTGCCAAGCTCTGCATAAACACAGACTCTGGAAGTCAAGTGTCACCCTGCTGAGCTCAGAATCTAAGCTGATTGCAAAGCTCAGGGCAGTGCCAGGGTTTCTAACAGGATCTCGAGTCAACCGGGGCCAGTCACCCTCAGCAGTCAGCTCCCTACTGCAGACCTTTGTGTGAGCTTTTCCCTCTAATCGCCAAAGCCAAAGCCTAATGCAGTCCCTGACAGCAGCAGGTAGAGAAAATTATTGCTGTAGTGGGAATTCTTAACTTGGATTCCATGCTAGGGCCTTAATGGTTCCAAGGATACCCTGATATAATGAGCAAAGTTGTGTGCAAGTTTGCATTTTGCAGGTAAAAGGTCCAGAACTTAGACTCTCAAAGGGGTCTGCAACCTGAAAAAAGTTATGTCCCAGTTTAGGGAGGAAAAAGGCAACAAAACGTAAGAAGGGGGTAAACCTCCAACAGCAGAATCCCTGGTTACTGATACCAACCAGAAGCCACATGTGAGGCACAACAGGCACTGCTAATCCACCTGAAGCTGTGCACAAGTCTGAAATCGTCCCGGTGAAGAAGGAAGACCTGGTTCCTCCTATGCACCACTCCCACGAGCACACCATGCCTTGGCTGCCCACCCTACCCTCTTCAGAGTCAAGGTGGGAGGGACCCTGCCAGGAGCTCACCTCTCCATGGCAGCTACATGTCGTGTTTCAATCTTGCCCTTAATGTGAAGCGCAGAGGATTTCTCGCCGCCAAACAGGAGGCCTGCCTTGGCCATCTTCAGCAAGATAAGCCTGACGAGTTCACCCAAGTACAGGCCGCTGATCATCTTTTCAAACCTACAATTTGGTGAACAGATAAGTGGCAGCAATGCCTTTGGTTATGCAGCATTCCTTTCCCAAGCCCATGAGCCATGGCCCATGGTCAGGAACACAAGGAGTGGAAAGGCCTCTTTCTGGGTCAGAAGGCCTCAGTCCTTGCCCCACCTTGAGGTGCCCTTCAGAGCCCGCTGCAGCTCTTTGAGCTGCATTATCCCCACTTATAAAAGAGGAACACTGAACTAGAGAAAACCTATGATTCTTTTCTGATCACAAAGTACTTGAGTCCAAGAATCTTTATCTCAAATCACAGTTGACTGTGGGGGTGCCAGTCTCAGATATAAGGAATCTCAACTTCGGAGAATTTAGGTACTTTCCCAAGATCACTAACCACAGCATGACAAATACAAATTTGAAATGTTTTCCAACTCCTACATGTTTCTGCCCAAAAGAAAAAGATGTTGTGTCTGTCAGATGGGCTTAGATAGCCTCAGAGAGGTTCTACAATAATGAGTAAAATAGATAACCAACAAGGATCTACTGTACAGAACAGGGAACTTTATCAATAGTCTGTAATAATCTATATGGGAAAAAATCTGGAAAATAATGAATATATGTATATGCATAACTGAATCACTTTGTTGTACACCTGAAACTAATACTATAAATCAACCATACTCCAATAAAATTTTTAAACATAATAATAAAATAAAATCTATAGACATGCACACACAATAATATGGGTGAAATGTTCCACCAGGTTACCCACATCTGGACTTTCAGTCTGCATACAACAAGCAATTACTAACTGTTTCCCAAGTAAACTATTCAATATAATTTTTATTCTGCAAACATAATAAAATACAAAATCAAGGACAACCAGTTTCCTAATCAACTTTATCTATTTCATTATAAAAAAGTCTTAAAACATTGCAAAAATAGAAGACAACAGAAAGAAATCCCAGCTGAGCTTGGGACAGTGGAATTATGTTAAGTGAAATGAATAGTGTGAGGATGCTAAAGTCCTCACAATGGACCCAGTTCCTTAGGCTGTGACTGTTCTGTGTCACCAGCAGAATGGGTGTGTGCTGGGGAACGAGTACATCAGAAGCAGAAATTTGTTCCTCGGATATTCATTTCTAGTGTGGAGTCATTTCCAGGAGGTACTTAAAATGTTTATTCACCAGGCTTCTTGGGAAAATGGTTGATTCCAATGCTGGGACTGGGAAAGTACATGGTGGGCCTGGAGCATCTTACTGTGCAAGAAAATAGGGAAGTACTTAAACAGGGATGGGAACATGTCGAAAGCACTTAGGGACTAGCTTGAGCTTCCACTGGCTAAATCTGAAAAAAAAATTTGATAGGAAGGAATGATAAAATAATGATAGGAAAAAATTATAACATTAAATTATGAAAGAATCCCTATTAGTATACGGAAGTAAGTGGAGGAGCTAGCTCTTCCTTACAGTACTCCTTACAATGGAATAGCAACTAATAACTGCAGAGGGAATGATGCATCTAGAAATTCATCAATGGACGCTAAAACTAGAGAGTAAAAGTTTAATGAAACACAGGATAATTGCATAGTCTCAAAGTATCTCTTCACCAGATACTTATTCATTACAGAGGGAATAACCTTGCGGTGGAAAAACCTCTCGAATATTCCCTTAACCAAGTGATTTGAATTTGTGTCACCAGGAACTGAATAAATATTATACACTTCCAGATCTGATGCCTTGGGAAGGACACACACCACTTGTGTGACAGTCCTGCTGAAAATGCATCGCCTGACTCTAATCATGAGAAACGTCAGACAAATACACGTTGAGAGATCTGCTGTGAAATACATGGTCTGTGTTCTTGAAGACCATGAAAAGCAAAACTATATTACAGAAGATTGAAAGAGGCTAAAAGACACAGCAGCAACATGAAATGTGTGATCCTGGGCCTGGACAATTTTTCTTTTTAAATAAAGGGCATTAATGGGGCAGCTGGTGAGTTTTGAGTAAGATCTATAAATTAGATATTAGAACTGATTAAATGCTAATGGTCTAATTTTGATCATTACACTTTGGTTGTATAAGAGAATGCACTTGTTCTCAGGTAATACTCTGAAGTATATAGCGGTGAAGGGATACTACATTTGCAATTGTAGTCTCAGATGGTTCAGAAAAATAATTTTATTCAGACGTGTTTATATAGGTGTATATTTTATACAGGTGCATATTTTATGTGTCTGTGTATATACATATACACACAGATAGAATGTTACTATTTGGGAATTTGACTGAAAGTTGTACTATTCTCACTACTTTTCTATAAATCTGAAATTATTTTTTTTAATTGTAAACACTTTTTCATTCAACAGACACTTTTGTTTGTTTTTTTTAACACTTAAAGCTGCAACAACGTGTAAAGACACTATGTGTAGAAAGGAGAGGAATTCCCAAGTGTAGCTGCCTTCAGGGAGCTCAGCATACAGTTAGAGCTGGGGCAGACCCTGAAGGCCTATACTACATGTGAGCGTGGGATAAGCGTGCAGGAAGTCTCCATGAGACCTGAGGCTGGGAGGGACTCACACCAGGTGCTTCGTGGTGAGGCCTAGGAGAAAGTGAGGTGCAGGGGAGCCCTGAAACACAAATGAGGAATCTGTGCTTCCTCGGGCTGCACTGATTTATTCTGTGACCATTCATTCCAATGGGCCAAAAAGGCAGGACTTGAGTCACCAGGTTCACAGCTGTATCTCCCCTGCCTCTGGATTGAATTTGATCAGGGATATGACCTGGGAGAAATCGCTCAATTTCTTTGGCTTCCCTTTCCTCATCTATCTGGTAAAACTGAAATACCAGTACAAGCCTCGCCTCTTAAACTCCCTGTGATGGCGAACAAGCGACAGCTAGGAAGACTCCCAGGTATAAAGCGTACCTGAGTGAGTGGACAGTCACTGGTGCCGACGCCCAGATTACAGCACAGGGTACTCACAGCTGCTTCCCGGGGTTAAGAGAGCCGAGGTCCAGCTCCCGGTCGAACTCAGTGCGGATGTCCTCCAGGGCCCCGTCGTCCCCGAAGGCCCCCCACTCGGTGTTGATGCACATCCTCCCCTCGTCGCCCTCCACCAGGTCGATGTTGCTCATGTCCTCCATGTAGCACGCGTTGGTGCCGGTACCTGGACGAGGGAGCAGAGAGAAAACGAACAGACCCGAGGGCTCCCAGCTGGGCAAAGACAGAGGAAACCCTCAACCGCCCGAGAGTCCTCTGAATGCACCACAAAGTGCTTTTGATCCACTCCCGGGGCTGGTTCTTGCTGAGGGAAGCAGCTTTGGCCAGCCCGGGAGTTCATGAGGAATAAAGCTGACATGTCAAGTCCACGCTTGTCAGGGTGTTAATGGTCTGCTGTTATGAATGGAGTCAATTGTGAAGAAGTCCCTGATGAATATGTATGAAAGCTGACAGAGCACATTTACGGAGAGGAGGATGAGTAACCTGAATCTTCTGTTTTCAAAAATTCACCAACTCACTAATATTTTTAATCTTTCCCCTGTGCTACTTAGCCTCTTCTCCATTTGATACTAAAAATATTCCTTACTCATACCTGCTGCAAATTGTCCCTAGCATAAGCTACATCCTTATCTTTGACAGTGATGAGCTATCGCATGAGAGAGCAACATGCATTATTCAAACATAAATTCCCTGCAAGGAAATGCCTCAAACACTTGAGTAGTGAGGAGTGGCTTGCAGATAGGCACAACCTGTTTGAGACATATTGGGATGATGGAAACGTTCCAGCTGGTGGTGATGATTACAAAACTCTATAAATTCACTAAAATCACTAATTATTACCTAAATGAGAGGGTTTTTATGCTTCAAACCCTATGCTTCAAAGATAGTCTGTCTTTGTTTGGCCTTGACACGTGGCATGTGGGATCTTAGTTGGCCAACCAGGGGCCAAACTTGTGCCCCCTGCAGTGGGAATGTGGGGTCTTAACCGCACGATTACCAGGGAAGTCCCAATAAGGCTATTTTGTTGTTGTTGTTGTTGTTATTGTTGTTTTAATTTTAAGTATCTTTCCCTGGCTGATATTTAGGTCTCAGGATTTTAAAGGCAACATGAGAAATAAGAGATTTAGGCAATCAGATTGTAATACAATATTTGGAAAAGGCTTAAAGTACAGACACTGGCACCCAATTAGCAGGCTATCAGACAGTCAGTAAGAGGCACAGCCGACCATAGCAGGTGCCATGCCGGGCAAGTGCCAGGCCCGTTCTGAGATACAGGGCTCCAGAAACTGGAAGGCAAATCAAGACCCCCAGATGTAAAGATCCTGCTCTTTGGGCAAGTCAGACAGAGGAGACTGAGAGGCAAATTAGGAAAAAACAATTCAGAAAACTTTCCCCAATAGTAGTAAAGGAATAGGAGGGTTGAAGGGACATTTGAGAACAGCCTATAAATCCGGTCCATTTGGCCTTACTGACCCCACAGAGCCCTTTTCATGGACCCCTCCAGGAGGGCCCCCTTCCAGCTCAGGTATTGAGACCACCCACAGACACTCCCACTTTGCTGTGGCCTCCCTGGTCCTGTGCCACAGAGCGCAGTGGCCTCTTGGCTGGCCTTACCCCCAGTAGTTGATTCTCTACACAGCAGCCAAATGAGCTTTGCAAAATGCACACCCCACTTGTCCATCCACCACCAAAAGTCCTCTAGTGCCTTGTCTCCCGTGGGTTTAAAGTCAAAGACCTTCCAGGGACTGTGTCCCATGTCCTCGGTGATCTGCCCAGTCCCAGCCACTCTTTCTCACCTGAAAGGCCTTCTACTCTCAGCCTCACTTGCTTTGATTCACAACCATTCAGCCTTTTAGGGCTCCTCGAGCAGCCCAGACTCGTTCCCCTGTCACAGGCCACAGGATTCGCTTCCTCTCCATCTCTGCTCTGCTCCCTCCTCCTCATCACTGAGGTCCCTGCTCAAATGTCACCCCTCAGTGAGGTCTCAGCTCACAACCCCACTACCCTCACTCTCAGTCACACCACCCTGGTTTATATTCCTCATCACACTAACCACCTGAAATATGATTTGTTTAGGCCTTTTTGGTGTCTCACCCACCTCTGCACTGAAAATTTCATGAGTACAGGAATCTTTGGGACTCTCACCATCGAGCATCCAACACAGAGCCCGAGGCCTAGCACACAGTGGTTACTCAGTAAACACTTGTTGAATGAACGCGTGTATTAATTTTCTATCTCCCTATGTTGCTTCTTCTAAGTAGAAAATACCAATACTCTTCCCACAGAATTTGCTCATGGTTTCCTGAAACTAAGCCCCAAACCAGCCCCTTTCAACCCACCTCCAAAGACCAAGGCAAATTGAGTTACCAATGATGACACCAACTTCGCAGTAGGGATCGTCATAGGCGCACGTCATCATGGTCCCGACGGTGTCGTTGACCAAAGCCAGGATGTCCACATCTAAGTCCTGCTGGAACACCAGTCCCAGAGGGCATCAGTGTGTGGGAGAGAGGCGATATTCCCTTAGTTTTCCCCATGCTGCTAAGTCACTTCGGTCGTGTCCGACGCTGTGCGACCCCAGAGACGGCAGCCCACAAGGCTCCCCCGTCCCTGGGATTCTCCAGGCAAGAACACTGGAGTGGGTTGCCATTTCCTTCTCCTATGCACGAAAGTGAAAGGTGAAAGTGAAGTCGCTCAGTCGTGTCCGACTCTTAGTGACCCCATGGACTGCAGCCCACCATGCTCCTCCGTCCATAGGATTTTCCAGGCAAGAGTCCTGGAGTGGGGTGCCATTGCCTTCTCCTAGGGGAAGCAGAAGTAATGAAGGTGCCTGGTTGAGAGAATCACTAGATCCCGCCCTCTGGGCCTGCCGGTAAGAAATAAGGCCTTTGCTCCACTGCAGTTGTCTGCCTTCAATCAAGATGTTCTGACTTTCCTGCTGACCCCTAGATGCTACACACCTGTGACTCAAGATGAGCTAGCAAAACAGGAAAGAACTGGTAGGGAAATTAAAATGGAGGTAGTCTTGTTTGGGATTCAAAATTAGGGGAGCAGGCCTCTGACTGACTTCCGACCTTGGCAGAACTACATGTCTGCCTGCATGCACACAGGTGGTTGCCAGCAAGTCAAGTGGCACTTTAGAGAAGAAAAGGAGTGGGTCTTGGACTGTCTTAAACCCCTGGAGACCTCGCCAGTCCCCCAGGGTCTAAGGAATCTTAAGATTCACAAGTTGAAACGAATAGCATTGTAAAAGTTAAAGGAAAACCAGAGCTGCATTTTTATGTGAAAGCTGGTTAATAGTAGTTTGCAGGCTGGGATTATAAGCAGAAGCCCCCAGAACTGCGATCTGAAGTCTCACCCATGATGTGGATGCACCACCTTGGACCCCTTTCCCAACTGGGGCTCCAGATTGCTGTTACTCGGGACTTCCCAGTGTTGTTCAAGTATGGATGTAGGTTGTCGGCCCAATTGGGTGATACATACACTGTTATTCCTCTCTGTTGTTTCTGTTTCCTCTGATGACCGTATATTGAAATTAAGTTAAATAATCTTCTAGAAAAAATTTAAATTGCTAAAAAAAAAAAAAAAGAAGAAGAAAGAAGGACTTTCTCAAGGTTTAAGGTCCAGGAGAGAAAAAGAGCAGTTGAGACTGAGAATGAATGAAACCTACGCTCCTGTTTCATGGGTGAAGGCCTCTGAGCAATGAAAGCATGAGGGACAGATCTCCAGGACTCCAGCCAGTGCTTGAAGAACGCTGAGGAATCATGTTTATCCTAGGAGGAATGGTGCCTCCAGGAGAAAACACCAAAGTCCTCGCCCACAGGGACATTTTAACCAGCCTCAGCCAAGTCCTCTCCGTGAGCAGCACCAGGGCTTTCCTGTTCTATCAAGTCATCGAGGGTCATTGCACCACGGTCCCACAAGGTTTGGGAGAGCATTTAAAGCAAAATGAAAACAATAAGAGAAAACACAAACAAAAGGCTATGATAGCAACTTTAAAGAGAAAAGAGACTGGAAGGGTATACTTCAAAATATTTCTCACATTGTCAGTGTAACAAGTCAATTGGGTTAATTTGTGTACTCAGGTCAGCCAGGAACATGGCTTGCTTTAATATTATTGTAAAATGTATGTAAATTATTGTAAAATGTATCCAACAAATAGAGATATTCAATGAGTAGGGTGTGGAAAATGGGAGGGAGAACCAGACAGGAAAGAAAATGACCTTTCATGACTCAGAGAGGAAAGGTGAGGCCTGGAGCCTCACACAGCATCGAGTCTAACCAAGACCCCTGAAGAGGCTGTGGCAGCTGGGGAGGCCTCAGGGAAGTATGGGTCACCCTTCAACAGTAATTAGAACACTTGCCACATACCAGGCCCACAGGAGGGTTTATCCAAATTGGCCACATCTGTGCTACAGTGAGAACTTTCTTAAGATCAAGTCCTTCTCTGATTCTCCTTCAGGGGCAGGCACAGTAGAAGACAACCCTTCCCCACCCCCACAAGAGATAAGGGCCGGAACTTGGGGAGCTCCCCTCACCAAGATGGGTTCCTTACCTGGTGTCTTTTCATAGCATTGGTCAGAGAGCTCACTACGTCTGTGCCCTGAACTCCCCTCGCCTTAAACTTCTTCGTCCATGAAAGCAGGATACCCTGGGGGAAGATATTAGATCCAGACAAAATAAAGAAGGCACTCAGTTCTGAAAATGAGCTGCAGAAATTTCATGCTTACTACAGTGGGTCCTCTGTAGCCTTCTCTTTAAGTTGAGTCACACCAATTCTTTCATTCCCTTAGAGGCCTTTTCTAATAATTTCGACATGCTTCTTACTCTCATCTGAGCAGTTTAAAATATTATAAACAGGGGCAGAAAGAACAATGGCTGCAGAGTCAGAATGCTTGGGTTCACAACACATTGTACAAGTCATTTAACCTCCCTGAGCCTCAGTTTATTCACCTGGAAATGGAAACATCACCTCCCTGCCTCTGTCTCAGGAGTGTTCTGATGGAAGTGCCCGGAATGTGGTAGATACATGATGTGTGCAGAATGTCTAATTTGCCAGGTCCACAGAGCAGAACCAACATGTTACCTTGTAAGACTCTTTGGGGGACTGAATTTCAACTTGGAAAAGTGGATCTCAATATGCATTATCAATTATCTGCTTACAAGTGGTGTTTCTCAAAGAGTTTCACGTCTAACCTAGCAAATAATCACAGGATTTTTCAGGCTGAAGGAGAACTTGGAGATTAAAAGATGCCCAAGGTTACCTAGTGGAGAGGAGTTGAGCCCAAACTTACAAACTCCCTGACTAGCCCCACCCCCTCAGCTTATGAATAAAGCAGACAAGCTTCAGAAAAGAAGGAAGTTGCTCCGAGTATCATAGTCAGTGAAAGTATCATAGTCAGTGAAGGAGAGAGCCCAGCTGGAATGCAGGTTTCTGACACTAACCCCCTCCCCTACACCTCTCTAACCCCCCACCCCCACTTCAGAGAGCAGGTTTTTTTCCCTGCACCACAGCGCCACCTAGTGGTAGCTCCCCCTAACTTCTGCCCTCTTGGGCTATGGTAACTCCTGCCTCGCTGGACAGAAGAGTGAGAGATTGTTTGGTGGTATCCCCTCAAAAAGGATGCCAGGGACAATGTGGGACCTGTTAAGGGGAGATATATGAGGGAGTGGGGAATAAATGTATGTGACATATTGTTAGGTGGGAAAAAAAGCTGTACATACAGCATAGCACCAGTATTCAATATAGATACGATTGCAAGGGGCTCAGACAGTAAAGAATCCGCCTGCAGTTCAGGAAACCCAGGCTCAATCTCTGGTTGAGGAAGATCCCCTGGAGAAGGGAATGGCTACCCACTCCAGTATTCTTGCCTGGATATTTCCATGGACAGAGGAGGCTAACAGCTATAGTCCATGGGATCCCAAAGAGTCAGACACGACTGAGTGACTAACACTTTCATGACTGCAAGGAAAACCCAATAATTCTAGTAGTGGGTGTCTCTGAAGGTTGAGATTAGAGGCTTCTTTAAAGTTTTCAATTCCAACCCTCTTTTCTCTCTCTTTTTTCCCCTACCTTTAAGAAATATTGCCATTTTATCATCAGAAACACACATACACACAGAGAAATTTTTCTTTGATTAAGACTTTTCTGTTTCCTCATTTAAATAAACAAAACAACAACAAAATGACCTTCTCCTTTAAGTCCAATGCCCTGGTCTTCTTTAATCATTTTTTAGTGTCACAAAGAATCCTCCTCAGTCACACCCCTTCAGGAAGTCTTCCCTTTCCCACCTCCTTCTGTACCTACATGGCCGATCAGACTCCACCTTCTCCAAAGCCCTTATTTTCATGTCACAAATTTACATGCAGCAGAATCGTGGTTAAACAGCTATGCCCACTCTTGGTTGTTATTACTAATTTATTTCCTTGTGACTGAAACTTTTCTCCTTTAGACTTCTCTGAAAGGCAGCCTGGGAGGAAATTTTATAAAATGCAAGTAATTCAACTAGAGTTTGAAGAGAAATATTTTCACCTTTACTTGATATAATCAAGCCACCCTTGCCTAGTTTAAATGTCATCTGAAAACTCTCCTTGGTGTACAACACAAAATGGGTCAAATGCTTTCAGGCACCTGTTGCTATTTTTTAAAAAAGCAATTTTATTTACTTACTTTTGGGCGGGGGTGTGTGGCATGCCGCACAGCATGTAAAAAATCTTAGTTCTCTGACCACTGATCAAGCCTACACCCCCCCTACACTGGAAGCAGGGAGAATAAACCACTGGATCAGCAGGGAGTCCCCTGCTGGCATTTTAAACAACTTTCTAGAACTGTGTCTTTTTGGAAAATCAGTGTGGTCAGAGAGTTTGTGAGCTTGGGCTGAGCAATTCTTGGCTGTGTGGCCTTGGATAAGTCTCTTAACTTCTCTGAACTGCAGTTTCTTCAAATATAAAATAGAAATAATTTTATCTGCCTCATATGATTGCTTTGGGATTTTAATGAGGTTATACACATGGAGAGTTCAACATAGTACAAGTGTAAAAATCTGAGGTATAGTCTATCATCATTATCCTAATCTTCCTTCTTCTTAGGGCCTCCCTGGTGGCTCAGACGGTAAGGCGTCTGCCTGCAATGCTGGAGACCCGGGTTTGATTCCTTGGTCGGGAAGATCCCCTGGAGAAGGAAATTGGCAATCCACTCCAGTGCTTAAGGTCTCTGCTCCTAAGCTCAAATAAGAGGTGTATAACTATCTGGAGAATTGAGGCCTGATTTCCTGACTCCCCCCACTTTCCCTACTGACTTGTGGGAACTCTGTCCTTTCAACGTGCAAAGACAAGCAAAGCTCCACCTGGCCTCTTCTAACTTCCCTGAAACCTTTACACTATTTTCCTCCTAATTCTTTCTTTAGAAAATAACTAATCAGTAAACCTCAGCCCATATCCTGTATCGATAGGTGATAGTAAATTCCCATTCAATGGAATCCAGTAAATGATTGATTGTACATTTCAATTGTCAGATAGTTATCAAGCAGCTATTAAATATAAGACACCATGCTTGAGACCCTAGAAATGGACAGGAAGAACAATATAAAATAGTGCCTGCCCTCCAGAAATATCTGTTCAGTTGAGGGACAAGGTACAAAAGCATGAAGAGACAAGTTGTATAGGGACATTCATTAAAACTTTGAAGCTACCATCGATGCACCAGGCGCAGTGCTCAGCACATTACAGAGGCTTTGTCTAAGCGTCACTTCAGCCCAGTGAGTAGACAGTGTCCCTGTTTTACAGATAAGAAAAAAAGGGACCCAAGAAGTTAAGTAACTTGCCCAGAGGACACAACATGTCCTGAACCATGGTTCCAAGCCAGGTTTATTAAATGTGAAAACCCACTCCCTTTCCACTATCCCTTAATCAATAAACATCTCAAGGCAACAACATCAAACACATCCCAAGTCAAGGTGGGTCCATGAATTGGCTGTGAGCTGGGGGCCATGACCGGTCTGGGCAGCAAGAGTTCAGGGACCATCACCCCAGGCAGGAGAGCTGATTCAAAACAATAGCCTCCTGGCCCCAGAAAGCTCACTGGCCTGTTATATGGCCCTTTATTTATTTTCACAGATTCACGTAAGATCAGGTTTATCTTCTCCCCATCTACAAACTGATAATCTGAGGCACAGAGAGGTGGATTACCCGAGTGCCCAGCTGGCTAGTTGCACAGCTAAGGGTACATCCCAGAGGCCAGGTCTGCTCAGTAACGCTGTCCCTCCAGTGACCCCACCTCAGCCCTCCTCCTAAGGGCTCACTGTAGAAGGAGACCCCGGCTTCCCCCTTCTTATTCTAGTGAACTACGTCGGTGCTTCCGAGTGTGGTCGCCAGACCAGCAACATCCATACCACCCAGTAACTATTAAAAATACAAATCTAAGGCTCCATTGGTTAAGAAACTCCTGCATGGGGCCCAGAAATCTGTGTTTAACAAGCCCTCCAGGGGTTCTGACTAAACCAAGGTCTGAGAACCACTGAGCTTGGTGGTGAAAACATTTTCTTCCTTGTGCTGTGCCCAGGGTAAATGTAAACTCAAGGCAGCCGTGTTACCATCTTCTCTGCCTCACGTGTCCACCTCGCTGTTTAAAAACAAAGAAAAAGCAAACAAGAAAACTCCTGCTGATCTTTCCTGTTCCCAGCCTGATCCCCTCACATGCCACATTCTCCAGCCCCAAACCCAAATCCTACACAGCCTATTCCCTCCCTTGCACCAGTCTTACCTCTTCTAATTTAGTCTGTTTGCAGGGAAAGGAAAAGGTTAGGCCAAGAGGTAATTTCTTCTGCGTCAATTCTTTGGTCTTCATGAAATCTGCCAGACAGTCAGCTACGTACTCAAACAGCTACAGGGAAAAGAAAGCACAGGACACAGGGCTAAGGTCATCCAGAAACTTGCTACCAAGGACCACCTTCACAGAGCCCCCGGTCTTGGTACCTCTGTGCCATTCCCTCGGATGATTTCATTGGGTGTTGGGTAAAACTGACTCTCCATCTGGACATTTCGTTTCCCCTCTTCAGAGACTTGCACCTTCAAGACTCGAAACTTGGATCCTCCAAGATCCAGGGAGAGAAATTCCCCATTTTCTATGAAAAATATAAACCCCCCAAAGTTATCATTTACTGAGAGTCTGCTATACACAAGCTCTGCATTAGAAGTTGGACTGTGATAAACATGAACTCTCACACCCCCACAAGCCAGGTATGCCCGTGTGCCAAGACTCTAGAAGTGTGACTGTTGATTTGCACCCTCCCAGTGAAGGGCAAAGTTGGGGTGTGACCCAAGTCTGCCTGCCTCTGCCGCCTCAGCCCTGCCCACTGAGCCATGCTGTGGGGAATAAATGTGTTCACTGGGAGAGGGGAAATGTGAATGCACTTTAGGCAGGTGGTAATAGAAATGTGCCTTGAGAGACTTCTCTGGTGGTGCAGTGGATAAGAATCCACCTGCTGATTGAATCCGCACGGGTTCAATCCCTGGTCTGGGAAGATTCCACATGCTGCAGTGAGACTAAGACCAGGGACCGCAACTGCTGAGCCTGCGCACACACGGTGACTACTGAAGCCCGTGCATGCAGAGCCTGTGCTCCGCAACAAGGGAAAATGCTGCAGTGAGAAGCCTGCACACCATAACTAGAGAAAGCCTGCAGGCAGCAAAAGACCCAGCACAACCAAAAATTTTAAAAAAAGAAAGAAAGAAAGAAACGAGCCTTGAGGATGGAGCTTATTCTAGCACACCACAACCACCACAACCAGGAAGGGAGAGTTGATACTTCACAAAATTCAAATAAGGCAGAAAAGACAGGAGGATTTCAGGGAAGAGAATCCAGCTTCATACAAGCCTCAGTCTCATGGACAGAGAGAAAATACTCTAGGAGGGAAGGGAGGCAAACACTTAATTCTGGCCCTTAAGGAGCCAAGGATGCTTAATATTTTGGGGCAGAGTCATTCCAAAAGGAGAAAATGTAACATGACCTAGTGCAGTATAAGACAGATGCTATTAATAAGAAGGTAGAAATGACACATGTGTTGGGGTAAGGCGGCCCACCCTGATGTCAATCCATCCAGCCAGAATTCCTGCCTAGGACCCTGCCAGTGTCTTTAGCATCAGCTACAGATATGGGATGGGAGCTCATGTGTGCAGACCCTTGAACCAACAAGTCTTCGTACAAAATTAACTGTGCTGGAAAATTGGCTGCGTGTACCAGGGATACTTCATGACATATACCCAAGGCATGTATAAATGAAACTCCATGCACATCAATCTGGTCACTCAAATGGCCTTTTTTTGGTACCATGTGACCCTAGACACAGCTGCCTGAATCTAAGGGACCAGCTAGCCATTCAGATTCATTCCTTGTAAAATGTGAAATAAAACACAGAGGGAAATTGCTACTAGGTGGTAAAAACAGAAATGGAAGCATTTTGCACACCAGAGGTCAGCTGGTAGCCAAAGTGGCCACATGGTAGGCTGAAACCGTAGACATTGGGCTTTCCTGCCGGGCTTGTGCTGTGTCTGGCTTGTGCCCCTGTTCCTTCTCCACTCTCTAGCACAGCATCTCCCAAAGTTGCACAGGGACTGAATGAGTAGATTTCTGGAGATTCACGATCTCCAAGGGGAGAAGCCTGGGAAACTGTATATTTAGGAATTACCCCATTGAAGTGAAAGTGAAGTCGCTCAGTTGTGTCTGACTCTTTGCGACCCCATGGACTGTAGCCTACCAGGCTCCTCCATCCATGGGATTTTCCAGGCAAGAGTGCAGGAGTGGGCTACCATTTCCTTCTCCAGGGGATCTTCCCAACCCAGGGATTGAACCCAGGTCTCCCACATTGTAGGCAGACGCTTTACCATCTGAGCCACCAAGGAAGTCCCCCAGGAGTTACCCCGGGTGAGTCTTATGCTTAGGCAAGTGTGGAATCTTTGCCCCAGTGCAGATGTCTGGGGCCCTCAGCTGATAACACAGAGGCTGCTGGTCTCACCCACAAGGCTCAGCCTCCAGGCGGCCTAGGAGGCTGCCTGGAGTCAGAGGTCAAGAAGAGAGGCCTAAAGAATCACTGACACATTCAAACCACAAGATGGGCACTTCCTGTCCCCCTTCCCTTGTGACTGGTGGAGGAGAAGGCACAAATGACAACCATGCTTTTAAGGCTCTTGTAAGCACAGTCAAGCGCAGCTCCCTGACTGACAGCTGGGAGGTAACGAAGGCTCTGTCCGGTTACCCGCCTCAGACAGGTTCCGATGAAGGAGGGGAAACTAGAGAATGGGCCAACGCAGATGGATTTCTTCTGGAAACTGCACACATTTCAGAGATGGAGGTCCCAAGAGATTAGGAAATAATCCTAAAATCAGACCAGGAGCTCAGAGGAGCTCCATAGCACTTGGGACATTTTGGAGAGTTTCAAGCATTCCTTGTACATGACCTCATCTGATGCTACCAAACCTACAAGTTGGTGGACAAAATGGCCACATCTCTTTTACTAATGAGAACAGGGGTACAGTGGTTCTGGGACTTGACAAAGGCATATGGTTCCACAAACACTCTGGGCCCAGGGACCTCACTACAGCAGAATCCCTGGTGAGACCGATTGCATAGTGAGAGGCTCTGAGGAGACCATGAAGACAGGAGGTGGCGTCTCCTGGCCTGATGAGGAGGTAATTTCTAAAACTTGGTCAGTTTCACTTCCAAACCTTCCTGAAGCAGCCAGCATTCTCCAGACCACCGAAGGCCGCTTCTCCTTGCTTCTGGGGATACACCTCTACAAGAAGAGACAAAGCTCTGGAATCCAGGAGGACTCTGAGCTGGTGCTCCCCAGCACACACACCCCTCAGGACTCAGGTGCTTCTCTGAATGGCCCCAGAGGACCCATCAAGGACCACAGTCTTCTCAGCATTCTCAAAGAGCAGTGTCAGAACTCAGCAGAGATTTCAAAGCGGGACTGTCTCTCTTCAGAGCTTGTGTTTCTCCACGTGGCACAGAGCCCATGCCGCACAACCCCCACCAGCAAGGGAATGGGTCTTTCCCATCACAGTTCCCAGGAGCCTCTCAAATGGCAGAGTCAAGCAACTTTGGCCTAGGTGTTCTCCCAGAGGGGCCCAGAGCCCTGCTAATCCAATCAAATACCCCTGAGCGCTTCCTAAACTTTAGCCCTTGCTCCCTTGAAAGCCCCAAAGCCCCTGCTGGAGCTTGGTTGGAGCACTGGGACTCTGACATTCGGGGGAGCCCCTTGTTCCTCACTGCTCTCATCTGACTTGGGGATAAGAGCTCCACCATGGGGTTCTTATGGGGATTGTATGAGACAGTGAGTCCCTAGCACCCCATGACCAGAGGAGGTGTGTAGTAGATACCAATTTCTTTTCTTCCTATGGCTTTACCCAGAGGCTGAGAGTAGAGCAGTTTGATGGCAAAATAATAGTTCCTACAAGATGTTTACATCCTGATCATGGGTCCTATGAATATATTAGGTTCTGTGACAAGAAGGAACGAAGGTTGCCGATAGAATCAATATTGCTCATCAGTTGGCCTAATGTAATCACAGGGTTTTAAAGTATGGAAAGGGAGGCTGAAGGGTCAGAGTCAGAGATCTGAAGATGCTACACTGGGGCTTGAAGATGGGAAGGGCATGAGCCAGGGAACATAGGAAAAGCTGGGAAATGCAAGGAAACAGAGAGACTCTTCCCTAAAGCCTCCACCAGGAACGCAGCTCAGCCACATCTTGATGACAGCCCTTGATTATAGACCCATCTCAGACTTCTGACCTCCAGGGCTGCAAGAGAATAAATGTGTGTTGTTTAGAGCTACTAAGTATGTGCTAACTTATTACAGCACCAAGAGAGAACACATTTTACAGATAGAAAAAATCAAAGCTAAACATTTTGCCAAAGGTCTCTGATGAATGACAGGCCTGGGCCTAAAACTCAGGTTTCTTCAACTACCATTTAATATTTTTTCCACTATACTATCTTCCACTACTTGCTATCTGTAGCCCAGAACCTAGGCACTTAGGAGTGAAATGCCATTTACTATCCATTCTGCAGACATTTCAGGCCTAGCATGCATCCAGGACTATGCGGCGCTCGGAGCACTGTGGTGCAGAAGATTCAGACTCCGCCCTCAGGGAGCACTGGTCCAGCGGGGAGACTCCCATACACAGCAGGGTGACAAGCACCTAACCCAGCACGGGGATGCTTCCCAGGTGGAGTCAGTGATCTCTGCACTAAGGTGGAAAGGCCAGGTTGGTGTTCATAAGGGGAAGAGTGTTGGGATGCTCTAGCAGGAGAGGGCACAGAATACGTAGGGCCAAGGCAGGCAGGGAGAAAGCAAGATGTATTTGAACTTTGGCTCAAAACTTTTGATATGGAACATTACTGGAGTCGGGAAGGTGGGAGGGGGAATGTGGAGAGAGGGCTTGGAGAGGTAAGCCAGGACACAGGAGACAATTTCAGGTACCCATCAGCCAAAAGGGAGCCAGCGGGAGCAGTGTCCCTGGCCGCCCCCAGCCTCACTCACCCGAGCCATCTGGAATGGCCCTGACGAAGGTGGGCAGCATCTTCACCGAGGCTGTGGGGTTGGTGTCCTTCCCTAGGCCCTTCTGCATTTCCGCCTGGAAGCGAGCCATGATGTCCAAAAGGGTCTCATCGGAGAGGCGCATGTGGTACAGGAACCTGTCCACCTGGAACAGGGTGCAGAGTGATCAGGGTTGGCTGCTGGGGGCACCTGCCCTCCACTCAAGGCTGTTAATTCCCACTCCAGGCAGAAAGCTGCATTCCTGACTCAGGACAGCTGCTGCTTCTTTTTTTTTTTTTTCCTTTTTAAGATTTATTTATTTATTGTTGGCTCTGCCAGGTCTTTGTTGCTGTGCACGGGCTTTCTCCAGTTGCAGCAAGCAGGGGTCTCTCTCCAGCTGTGGTGTGCAGGCTTTTCACTGTGATGGCTGCTCTTGAGGAACACAGGCTCTAGGCTGAGTAGCTGTTGCTCATGGGCTCAGCTGCCATACAGCATGTGGGATTCCCCCGAAGCACGAACTGAACCCATGTCCCCTGCATCGGCAGACAGACTCTCAACCACTAGACCACCAGGGAAGTCCCTGGGACAGCTTCTTGATGTGGATCCCCAAAGGGCCCTTGCCTGACCCCTCACTGAGCTTAGAAGAACAGAATTGAATGGAAAACTGAGGGATGAGGGGTAGGAACTTCTTCCCCTGAAGGACAAACCCTGAGGGAAAAATGGTCCCCCCATTTTTCTGATGGGACAATAGAGGGGCAAAAACAAGGACTCAGTTTCTAATTCCCTAATGGGAAAAGGTCCTCACCATTTTCCCATTGCCTCTCCACTGGAAGAGACTAGCTTATAGAGTGAATCTTAAATTCCAAAACAGGAAGCTTTCTTTTATGCAATGATAATACTAGCTATTTACATGTCTCCCCTGTTTATGGGCTGCTAGGAAGCTCAAAGCCAAATTCAGTTTCCAAGTACAATCTCTGAAGTCCAATACTTTAAATTTCCTTTTTAACTGAGGTTGTTCTAACTAAGATGAAGTTTAATTTTTAAAGCCAGCTCAAATTGCTATTGGAAATGAGTGATGTCAGTCACATAATCAGAAAATTGGGACAAAAGACAGATGCCCCAATGGAGGAAAGATATAAAAGTTATTCTTGCTGTACACAGTCCATTTTAAAGTAGGAAGTCACGTCTTACTACCTCCCTTCCCATGCTAACACTAGTCACTTGGTGGCGTGGCTTGGATTCCCAGGGCTCGCTGGGACAGTGGGACAGGCACCCTGTATTGTCACCTTGCTTTATATAATGAACAGCCTTGCTATTCATCCGGGTCACAAGAAGGCTTGATCTGGGCACATTCCTGCAGGAATTGCTTCCCCACACTTTTCCCTAAGGCTAAGAACATCAGTTGCAGTCTAAAAAATGCTTTTGTGTATGATACCTCATCTAATCTCCAAGATATCCATTTGAGTCTCTTGCATTGTAGGCAGATTCTTTACCGTCTGAGCCACCAGGGACGCCCCTTGAGGCAGCCATGTAAGGCCAGAATGATGGCTCCTAATTGAGAGATGGGGACTCCAAGGCTCAGAGCCATTAGGAGAGCTGTATGTCAGGGGCAGCACTGGGACTCCAATTCCTCCACGTTCCTCACTCCAATGGCCTGGTTTTGCTTCAAAGCTTTGTGCAGGACCCGCAAGTCCAACAGACAAATTACACCAAAGCCAGGGGTCACATGACCTTTATCATAAGACAGGTACCCAGCCTTCAGCCAAGCCTAGAGGGCAGGCATCTCAGTTCAGTCCAGGGCCAGTATGGAGTCCTAAGCCAGTGAAGTGGTCCATAGCTTTGGGGGCCTGAGGGCCAGAAAGAGGTCAGAAGACCATCAGAGAGTCATTAACAAAAGAGGACAATTGGGCTTTCAGCATATTTGAGGAGATAGGATGGGACCAGGTCATGCTTCATTAAGGGCTTTCTGTTCACTCGGAGTCTGTTTATGACTAACTGGTTGGCACAGCAACAGACAAGGAGACAACCGACAGAAAGGACATGACCCAAGTAACTGGGGCTCAGAGAAGGGTGAGACGTGCCCCTCAGGAACTAAACGTGCTCCTTTCCCACCCCAAGGCCCTTCAGACAGTGGCCCTCAACCTACTGCTCATTTCTTCCCATCCCCAGAGTATAATGAGCTTCTCTAGGCATTCCCATAGCATCATCCTTTGTAAGTAATGGTTTTGAGGCCCTTTGGCAGTCGGTTGCCAGCTGACGGTTAAAAGAGTCATTCAGGACTTGGGGTTACTACTCCTGCTGTTTCAATAAGTTAAAGTTATGTCAAAAAAAAGATGTCAACTAGCATGGCTTTCTTGTTTTGTATATATTTTTTTTATCTTTCACAACCCCTGGTAAAGCAGCTAGAAAAGAAGAATGAAACCTACCTTGGGACAAAAAGGCTATATTTTAAACCCAAACAGGTGATTTGAGGACTGTATAACCAGGAACACACATTGTAGGCACCAAGGAAGGCGCTTGAGTTCAGAAAGCCAAGTCTACTCTTGGAGTGACTCACAAATCACCTGACATGAGATACTTTCTAAACAAAAGAAACAACAAGTAGCACATTTAACATAGAAAGAGCAAATTCAAAAATGTAAGCTCAAAGCTGCTGAATTACAGAATGTGGGAGCTGGAAGGGACTTTACAGATCACTTAGTCCAAAGGTCCCATGTTATGAATCGAGAGTCATAAAATGGTTCAACTCTTGGACCCAGTGATTTCACTTCTGGAAACCTACCCTTAGGAAACAATCCCAAATATGGAGAATATTAAATGCATGCCTATGTTTAACATAGCAATATTTTAATTGGCAAAAAATGTTTGTCCAAAAAGATGGGGAAGTTTAAATTATGGCATATCCAACTTGATCGAATATTGTTATTGTTTAGTCACTAAGACTCTTTTGCAACCCCATGAACTGTAGCCCAGTGGCTCCTCTGTCCATGGAATTTTCTGGGCAAGAATACTGTAGTGGGCTGCCATATCCTTCTCCAGGGGATCTTTCTGACCCAGAATTGAACCCACATCTCCTGCATTGGGAGATGGATTCTTTTTAAAAATTTTATTTATTTTTTAATTGTGGCAGGTGGATTCTTTACCATTGAGCCACCAGGAAAGCCTCAACAGAATATTAGAAAGGTATTAAAATGATAGTTATGGCGAAATCTATATACGTGGTTACGATATAACAGTAAGTGAAGGACATAGGTCCAGAACAATATGCCCCATATAACTATAAAAACATCCACTGTGAAAAAAGGCTGCAAAGTCTTCCACATGGCAAATATGACAGTGTTTATGAGAAGGATGGGACCAAAGGTAACATCTCCACTTTTTGCAATGTTGACTTACTAAACTGTAAAAAGTACACATAGAAAACCCTAGCCAGTCCTTCTCTTATGAATGTACAATCTGCAGGTCAGTGACCAAACTCAGCTCAATGCTATCACTAGGCCAAATAATGCCAATGCATGAAATTGGAAAAGCAGCTGTAAGCGTGGATTCTCCTTTCTCTTATCTTCCCTCTCTCTCTCTTTCCCTCTCTTCTTCCTTTCTGTTTTGTTTTCATTTTAATGCTGGTATAAGCAGGTTTCAAAAATCATCCCAGGTTCTGAATACTAACACTTGCGGGCAAGTAGGGCCCAGGATCTTGACAGCTCTCAAGGCGTGAAGCACAGAAACTCTGGAGGGGACTGGCTGCTTGACCAGGAGGGAGAACGAGCCTGTGCCTTTTGACCAGATGTATTGTCACCATGAGGACTGTGAATGAGTTGTTTTTTCTCTGAACCTGTGACTCATCCAAGCAGCTCATAAAACCTTGCTATGCCAGACACCTGCTAGCCCACTCACTCCAGGTGGTTGGAAAATGTTCCTGACTATCCTTGCTCACCTCACTCTTAACTTTCTCCCCAGAGAGAGAAGGGTCACCTCCAGGCCTTGACAAACACCGATCCTCCTCCCAGAAGGACTGAGAAGAGATTGTTGGAGGCTGCGTACCTTGCCTCCTGGGCCTGCACCTGGGCTGGTGGACAAACATGTCCAGCCTGATTCCAGGATGTGACTAAAGGTTAACCACCACAACAGGGCCCAAGGAAACGAAACTCATTTGCTAGAACTGGAGGTACAGAGGTTGCAAAGACTCCCCTTGGGTGCTGGAGAGATACCATGCAGCCCGCATCTTGACCAAGAAGTAAATGAATTCTTAAACAGTGCTGTTTAGCACTTTTCCCCCTCCTTAAGCTGGCAGAGGGCTCCATGACTCTAATTGACAAATGAAAAGTCAGATAACTTAACTCTGACTGATTTACAATATTTTAAGATTTGCTTCAACCTGCAAGCCAGCTCCCTAATGAATGTAGGGAGGGAGGTTATCCCACCCAGTGCAGGAGGGCTGCCCAAAGGTGCCATGCTTCCTTGCTTTCAGTTTGAAAGGCTAGGAAGCATCATGATACAATGAAAAGAATGCTGGAAGGGGAGTCAGGGGCTTGGGTTTAATCCCTACTCCACCTTAAATACCTGGGTAATCTTGGCTAAACCAACCTACTGGCAGAAGGAGAAGAGGAAAACAGAGGATGAGATGATTCAATGGCACCACCAACTTGATGGACATGAGTTTGAGCAAGCTCTAGGAGTCGGTGATGAAAGTCGGGAATCGGGAAGCCTGGCGTGCCACAGTCCATGGGGTTGCAGAGTCAGACGCGACTGAGAGACTGAACTGAACTGACCTGCTGGGAGGACCTCTGGTATCTATAAACTGAGCAATTTTTGTGCTCAGAGCCTTGCCACTGGTGTGGCTAGAGTAGCAGGCCGGCCTCATTCCAAGCTGCCAGGAGAGAATGCTGTTGGCCTCCAGCCTTGGCAACTTTTAATCAGCCCACCTTGGAATCAGTTTCATAGATAGGTTTCTTGGGCAAAGTGGCAAAATAATGCACATCATTAATAGCACACACACCCCTGGCAAACAGCACATACCAATAATTTATATTTTGATCACTATATGCGGAATCTCACACCCTTTTTGGTGTTTGCATTTATACTTTTCAAGCACGTGAAGAATCATGTGAATTACTTCTAAAGTTCTCAAATTCTTTAAAAAAATAAAACAAAATTATTCTCCTTTGTAGCCCTCCCTCCTAAACATCTCTCACATTAAACACAATCATCTCCAGGCTTTTTACAGACTTTCTCCTCATCCCCTTCCCATCTGGTGTCTGCCAGGAATTTTTGAGTGAAATTGAAGGCTCAGGACAGTATGCAATGTACAGCTGATGGGAGATTTACCTCTTTGTCCCCCTCTGTGAGTTTTTTTTTTTAATCCTCTCCTGTGTGCCTTGTGCCTATGCTAATAAGCTCTCTTAAATCTTTTCCTGTGTAGGGGTCAGTTAACTCTATCAGGGAAGACAGAACCAGGTATCTCTCAGCTCTGAGAGTGCTTACCTTCTTGATCTGATCCTCCTTCAGCTTGGTGAAGTAAAACGCCATCAAGTGTACTGCAAACATTTTCTCCAAGTTTGGTTTCTCCTGAGGTGAGCAGAGGTTTCTGTGCAGTGTTACACCCACGTCTCTGGAGAGCTGCCCACTTCCAGTCTAGCCTGGAGGCTTCCGGGGAACTAGGTGCTACAGATTATATACTTGCGGGCTGCTCAGTTCAATGATTAAACTTCACCCCCAGTCTCTGGTCCCTCCCTCCAGCACACACTCGACTGTCTAATAGGAGGCTCAGGGTGGTAGCTGAGGGTTGGTGGAGGGCAGGCAAGGGGTGGGTTGCTTGACTCTTTGAGAACTGGGTGTCACAAAATCTCGTTGCTAAGCAACATGCTCAAGCTAGTGCCCCACCAAGCCCACTCAGCTGAGGAAAATCTTCTGAGGAGTTGACCATTAAACAAAGCCAATTCCCAACCAGCTGAGCTGCTCTGCAAAAGTCTAGTCTCAGAGTTTTCTCTTTGGTCCTTTCTTCTCAACACAGGGATGTAACTCTTGGATCCCTGCTCTTCCAGAGCACTATCTTAATTAAGAGTAAGTATGGCCTTGGTCAGAAGATTTCAAGAATGTTGGGGCAAATTCCTTCATTTGTGACAGATCAAGATCTCTTAGCTAACAGCCTGTGGTAATGGAAAAAAAAATCAATAAAGGTTTATCTTTTCAGAATGGTAAGCCAGAAAACCTTGATTTCCCAGATAAGGAACTAGGGGAAAAATATCCATAAGAAGGAATGAAATCACCTGTACTCATTGTACTCACTGTGCTGTTGGCGAGAAAAATCGAAGTCATAAGCAGGAAATGTCTCAGGCCACTGGGATGTTTGGTTCACGTATCTCACTCATCATACTTGATGTGAGAAGGGCCCATAAAGGAGCCAACGTATGGATACAACAGACCTTGATTCTCCCTGGAGTCACTGGTCAGCTAATAAAACCAACGACAACATTAACAACAGTAGCTAACATGGATGGAACACTTACTATTTCCATTTTATAAACGTGAACCCTGAGGCCCAGAAAGGTTAATTTACTCAAAATCACAAAGCTTGCAAATGAAGAATCGAATCCAGGAGTTTCATTTCAGGGCCCAGCTGTTAACCAGTACACAACATTGCCTTTCTTCTTTTCCCACATGATAGATAAGAACTACTACTAGCAGCAGCATTCTGTTGGGTTATTGTCAAGAATTCCAACTACAGTTGACCCTTGAGTAACACGGGGTTTGAACTGCATGGGTCCACTTATATGTGGATTTTTTTCAACGGTAAATACTACAGTACTCCATGATCCAGGGCTGGTTGAATCCTGCAGATGTGGAATCGCATACATGGTGGGCCGGCTGTTAACTGTTAAATTTTAGACTGCATGGAAGGTCTGGTGCCCGTAAACTCTGAGTTGTTCAAGGGTCAACAGTACTTGGAAAACTAAACACAGAGATATCACTACAACAGGATCTTCCCAGTGGGGGGAAATGGCTAAATAAGGAAATTTCTGAGCCTAAGGTCCCAAACGCTTCCTAAAATTAGCAACTGCTTGATGTAAACGAGAGTCAGACGGGCACCCCAGTATTTCTCTGCTGCCATAGGCACCTACTCTACAATACAAAAGGAAAACACTCTCCTGATCAGCTCAACAGCCTCAGTTTTGTTTGCTTTTCAGCAGCATAATCTCATCAACCAAGACAATTTTCAGATAATTGCCAGGGTGAGAACCTTCGACAGCTGCCTCTTCAGAAGGTACTGATTCTCCAATCAGTGCTCACTATCCATCCATCATGTGGATGAACCACGAGAGGTCTAGCTTGAGCCCAGGAAACTCAATTACAATTACTCAAATCCTTTTCTCAGATTGATATAAAACCCTCTCCCAGACTGAGAAACACTATCTTTTGCAGTGTGTTTACCCCTCAGACTCTGAACACTTTCAGCTCCTCTGTCATTCCTACAAGCAAGCAAGCAAAGGTTAATCTTCAGTTGTTGACAATACTGGACATGTGAAATTGTTGGTTTCCTGAGACAGATTGTGTTGTCCCTGAGTCTACACTGGATGAGGATAACATCCTGGGCAGGTCACCTGCCCATGAGGGATAACAGCATTGTCCTAATTCCTTCATTTAAAAAGTAACCTCTGAGGTGCAGTGTGGCACCGAGGTCATCGATCTATTCAACATGGGGATAAAGGGTCACGGTGACTCGTGGACAAAAGGACACAAAGCTATAACCGAAGATCTCTGCAATCTTGTGGTTGCTTCTATGTGCCAGATAGGGAGCCTCTGGAACTTTAATCAGGCAAAAGACACCTGAGGATTTTCATCTGTTGTATCATTCCGTTCTTTAATCTAAGCACATTAGCATCTATCCATACATTCCAGGTCAGAGCTGGATGACTAAATCAAGAAGCTTAATGACTACAAAGATCATATGTATTTGGAGTCATCTAGCTCAGCCCTCTCAACTTATAAAGACTAAATAATTAGATTATTTTGCCATCCTTCATCTGATTATTTCAGTACAAACATTCGAATTTTTCACCCTGATTAAAGCTCTGTGGGGGACCTCCCCGGAAGTCCAGTGGTTAAGATTCTACACTGCCACTGCTGGGAGCACAGGTTCGGTCCCTGGTCAGGGAATTAAGATCTTGCATGCCACATGACACAGCAAAATTAAAAAAAAAAAAAAAAAAAAGCTGTACGTAGCTATATGCAAGTCGTATAAGCACTTAGATTTTGCTTAAGAACACCATTTGAGGGTTGGCCAGCTAAGTGACTATTTTTTTTCTTTTTGTTCAATCGCTAAGTCATGTTCGACTCTTTTACAACCCCATGGACTAGCCTGCCAGGCTCCTCTGTCCATGGGATTTCCCATGGGCAAAAACACTGGAGTGTGTTGCCATTTCCTTCTCCAGGGGATCTTCCTGACCCAGGTATCAAACCCACTGTTTCCTACATTGGCAGGTGGATTTTTCATGGCTAAGCCACCAGGGAAACTGAGTACCATTTTAGTAAAAATGTATTATCTGTCTGGCCCAAACCTTCCATGTAAGAAGGAACTCTGACATCTATACACACTTCTGTTTCCATAGAGCTGGCCCCTAGGGGAAGGCCTAAAGACAATATCTACTTTCCTTTAAGTACTGAGCATAGCAGAAAGATAAGAAATCCAGCAGAATTTACCTATTATTTAGTAAACACTTGTGTAATGTTTACTGGGTGTTTTACAATATTAATTCCCATAGCAACTATCATTCTCTTCTATTTCACAAATAAACAGGCACAGAGCCCAAGTGGTACATGGGATAGACATTTAAATGCAGGCAGTGTGGCTTCAGGGTCCATGCTTATCCACTGTCCTCCACTGGCTCTGGCTAACCTGGAAGCAAAGCATGGGGGAAATACGGAACCCAAGCTAGGGAAACAGGCCCAGTGGAAAGTGCACAGGCCCTGGGTTCCCAGTTTGGCTCTGCCCTGTTTGAAGACAAAGGGTCCAAGTTTGAATCTGTAAAGTGTTCATAGTTCCCTCAGTGGTCATTTGGAAAACAAAAGTAAATGAGATCACATAAGAGAAGCCATGCATCCCACAGTGGGCACACCAAAAGCATCTCTTTAAGCCTTCACCTAGCTAGATACCCCTTCTTAAAACTGCTATTTCATCTCATCCCATTTAAGCCCTTAGGATAAGAAAATACATGCAGCCCTTTCAGTACATTCAGTAAAACATAACTACAAACCATGATATCACTTATTTATGGAATCCAAAATATAAATTAGTGAATAAAACAAAAAGGAAGCAGACTCACAGATATGGAAGATAAACTAGGAATTGTCTGAGGGGAGAGAGAAGGGGGAGACAAGATAGGGGTAGGGGGAGTAAGAAGTACAAACTACTATGTCTGACATAAATGCAAATTTTAAAAAAGTCTAAAGGGAAAGCTCTATGGCAGAGACTCCTAGAAAACAGTACAGGATAATAAAGGTCTATTGAAATCATTATAAAAAAAGAGAGAAAGAAATGAGCTATGAGGCTATATTATATAATACAGGGAATGTAGCTAATATTTTATAATAACTACAAGTGGAATGTAACCTTTTAAAAATTGTGACTCACTAGTTGTACACCTGAAACTTGTATATAATATTGTGCATCAATGATACCTCAATAATAAATATTAATAAATAACTTGAATAAACCTAAAAAATATTCCATAACCAAAACCACTAAAAGTTACCAGTTTCACTTACTGGAACTATAGAAACAATTAGTAATTTTATAATTTTTATTCCTGTTACTAAAGTAAACAGGTCTTGAATTCTGTCCTTGATTTTTTTTTGTTAACACTATGGACAAAGTTAAGATGTCCCTAATATAAGTCAGTCTGACCTGCTGGTATTCCACTTGCTGCCAAAGAATAAGAAAGAGAGTGTGTGAAAGAGCAAACTGCCATGAAAGAAGTCAATGTAGAAACTTCCAAACTCTGCCAGCTGTTGCAGTTGCTATGGTGTTTCCATGGGAGCAACCACAAGTGAAGCTGAAATGTTAACTTCAGCAAGTTTCACAAGAATACTACTGATAGTTTTTTTTTTTTTTCCTACAGGTTTATTCCTGACCCAAGAGCATCCAGGGAACACTCATGAACAAACGAGCATGTATATTAACTATAGTTCTAAAAAAAATAATTAATTACATAATATAGCTCTGTGTACAGTTGTGATAAAAAATAATGTACAGTTGATTTCTTTTTTATTAGCTTTAAAAATACATATATATTATACAGATCAATGATACCTAAATTTGATTTTTTTAAAAGAAAAAAAAGAAATCAACTGTACATTATTTTTTATCACAACTATACATTAAGAGCTGTATTTGCACAATACATAAGCATGGCATAAATCCACACAAACAAGAGAACTTAACTGATTTTGGAAGACAGAAAGCTGACAGAGAAGATTAGCAGAGGAAACACTGATACCTAAGTGCCTGCAGAGAGTGATTCCTCCAAGAAATGGGGAATGACATCTGTAACTCTGGAACTGCTCAGAAAGTGGAGACCTTGATACTTCAGAAAAGCGAGAGGAGAGGAAAAAAGAGATCGGCTAAAACTGTATATGAAAAGGCAATTAGGTCCCAGGTATGCTCCTCTGCCTAGAGCAATGAGTGACCATCGCATCCCACCCCCTAGAGGAGAACAGCTGTTTGTTCTTTGGAGAGATTGAATCCAACAACCTCTGGACCTGGGACCATTAGGCACCATGGGAAGCAGGAATGAGGCACGAGACAGAAAATATGGCCATCAAATTAAACCCTCAAGTCAACAGTGAGACCCCAAACCACTTATTTCCAATTTCCACCACCAAATATTTATCTGTATATATCCCTTTCTTCCCCCACTGGGAAAAGTTGGGGAATCCAGTTTTCCTTCTGGTAAAATTAAATGACCTCAGATATGGAAAAGGCAAAACAGTAGAAATAGTAAACAGATCAGTGGTTGCAAGGAGCTGGAGAGGAGGACTGAGTAAGTGAAGCACAGAAGTTTTTAGGGCAGCGAGACTATTCTGTATGATGCTGTAACGGTAAGTACATGACACAAGGGTGCTCAGGGCTGGTGCACTGGGATGACCCAGAGGAATGGGATGGGGAGGGAGGTGGGAGGGGAGTTCAGGATGAGGAAAAAAAAATACATTTGTCAAAATCCATACAACTTTATAGCATGAAGAGTGAATTTAATTTATGTGACTCTAAGAGAATACTTGGGCTTCCTGGTGGCTCAGAGGGTAAAGCATCTGCCTGCAATGCAGGAGACCTGGGTTTGATTCCTGGGTCAGGAAGATCCCCTGGAGAAGGAAATGGCAACCCACTCCAGTATTCTTGCCTGGAGAATCCTATGGACAGAGGCTACAGTCCACAGGGTCGCAAAGAGTCAGACACGACTGAGCGACTTCACTTTCACTTCACTTTTACGAGAATACTTAGGAGAGGATGGATGTAATCGGAATGACAAAATAACAATATTACAAATGTATAAAAATAGCCTCCCTGAAGGGGATGGGAAGAAAAGACCTGACCTGGGTAACTTTGGAAATGAGTGAGTACTATGGTTGATAATGCTGCTTTCCCCAAGAACATGACTTAATCATTCTGGAATGATACATGTACAGTCATCTCTTAGTATCTGTGAGGGATTAGTTCCATGACCCCTCAAAAATACCCAGGAGACTTACCCTGTGCCATTCACAAAAATTAACTCAAAATCAATACCTGAAGCCATAAAACTCCCAGAAGAAAACACTGGGGAAAAGATCCTTGACATTGGTCCAGGCAGTGATTTCCTAGATTAGTCACCAAAACACGGGAAACAAAAACTAAAATAAACAAGTGGGACTCCATTAAACTAAACAGCTTCTGAACAGCAAAGGAAACAATCAATACATTGAAAAGACAACCCATAGAATGGGAGAAAATATTCATAAACCATGTATCTGATAAAGCACTAATAACCAAAATATATAAAGAACTCATGCAATTCAACAGCAAAAAAAGAAAATAATCTAATAAGAAATGGGCAAAGGACCTGAATAGGCATTTTTCCAAAGGAGACATGTCCAACAGATGTCCAACAGATCTATGAAAAGACGGTCAATTTCACTAATCACCAGGGATATGCAAACCAAAACCACAGTGAGATTTCATCTCACACCTGTCAGGATGGCTTTTAGAAAAAGTCAAGAGATAACAACACTGGTGAGGATATGGGAAAAAGGAGACCCTTGCGCATGGTTGGTGGGATTATAAATTGAGACAACCATTATAATGGAAAACAGGATGGCAGTTTCTCAGAAAACTAAAAAATGAACTACCATACGATCCAACAATCCCATTCCTGGGTATACATCCAAGGGGATTGAAATCAGTATCTCGAAAGCATATCTGCATACCCAGTTCATTGTATCTTTACTCACAATAGCCAAGATATGAAAGCAATCTAAGTGTCGGTCAGCAGTTGAATGTATAAAGAAGGTGTGGTATATTTATACAAAATAATATTATACGACCATGAGAAAGAAGGAAATCCTGCCATTTGGGACAATGAAGATAGTCTTTTATTCATTTATTTAGACCATGCTGTGCGGCTTGCAGGATCTTAGTTCCCTGGCCAGAGACTGAACCTGGGGCCACAGCAAAGAAAGCACCAAGTCCTAACCACTGAACCACCAGGGAATTCCCTTGATGGACTTTAAAGACAGTATACAAAATGAGATAAGTCAGACAGAGGACAAATACTTTATGATCTCACTTATATACGCAATCTTTAAAACTTGAACTTGTGAAAAACGGAGTAGAATGGTGGTTACCAGGTGCTAGGGATGGGGCAACTGGGGAGATGTTAAAGGTACAAACTTGTAACTAGTTGATAAATAAGTTCTGGAGATCTAAGGTACAACATAGTGATTCTAGCCAATAGTACTGTGATATAGAGTTTAAAGTTACTAGGAGACTAAATCTTAACTACTCTTAACATAAAAAAAAGTGATAAATATGTGACATGATAAACGTATTAGCTTACACTCGAAAATAATCATATTGCAGTTTATAAATGTACCAAACCAACACGCTGCATACCTTAAAATTAAACAATATCATATGTCAATTATTCCTCAGTTTTTAAAAAAGCCAGCTTATGAGTCAATCAACCTGCTGCTGCTGCTGCTAAGTCACTTCAGTCGTGTCTGACTCTGTGTGACCCCATAGACGGCAGCTCACCAGGCTCCCCTGTCCCTGGGGTTCTCCAGGCAAGAACACTGGAGTGGGTTGCCATTGCCTTCTCCACAACCTGCATCAAAACCCAAAAGCATTACCCATGTAAACAGAGCTTCCTATTAGCTTCAGTTCAGTTCAGTTGCTCAGTCGTGTCCGACTCTTTGCAACCCCATGAATCGCAGCACGCCAGGCCTCCCTGTCCATCACCAACTCCCAGAGTTCACTCAGACTCACGTCCATCGAGTCAGTGTTGCCATCTAGACATCTCATCTTCTGTTGTCCCCTTCTCCTTGTGCCCCCAATCCCTCCCAGCATCAGGGTCTTTTCCAATGAGTCAACTCTTCGCATGATGTGGCTGAAGTATTGGAGTTTCAGCTTTAGTATCAGTCCTTCCAATGAACACCCAGGACTGATCTCCTTTAGGATGGACTGGTTGGATCTCACTCTCAAGAGTCTTCTCCAACAGCTTAATTCACTTTAAATAGGAACATATCCAAAGACTACTAGACACTCAAGACAAGTTTCCAACAACAAAGGCAGAAACCACATGAGAAAGAAAGAAAAAAGGAAACAAGAAAATTTAAGACAAAAACTATAATATTATTAGGGAAATAAAGATATTGATTGCATTCATGAAACAAGAACAAGATGATAACCAAAAATAAGAGTGGAGCAGGCAGTGGGAGAGGAATTATACGACACACACACCAAAATTCTGTACTTTTTTCCTAGCAAGAATTTTAAGTTCAAAATGAGAAATTTAACCTTGAGCCATAACTGATAAAAAGTTTATATGAAGTTTTAGAGAACATCCTAATAAAACTTTGGAGAATAAAGATATAGTCTAATAAATTTTCCAGTTATTTTTGATGGTATTAAACTTTCATATTCTTTGGTTACATTTTACAGCTTTTAATTAGCTCTGCACAGTTTAAATTCTGCTAGTAAGATAATGGCCTCTGAGAAATACTATACTGTACCAGGACTGTCTGCAAATGAAATAGGGATAAGACACGCACCCATACATTGTAAATTGTTTAACAATACAAGATATGATGTATTAAGTTGGTAAGGGAAGAAGAGCATTACCCTAGAAAATAAGCATGCTCAGTTGCTTCAGTTGTGTCCAACTCTTTGGGACACTATAGACTGTTCCTGCCAGGCTCCTTTGCTCATGGGGTTCTCCAGGCAAGAACACTGGAGTGGGTTGCCATTTCCTTCTCCAATGCATGAAAGTGAAAAGTGAAAGTGAAGTCGCTCAGTTGTGTCCAACTCTTTGTGACCCCATGGACTGCAGCCCACCAGGCTCCTCCATCCATGGGATTCTTCAGGCAAGAGTACTGGAGTGGGTTGCCATGTCCTCCTGCAGGGGATCTTCCTGATTCAGGGATTGAAGCTGGGTCTCCTGCATTGCAGGTGGATTCTTTACCACTGAGCCACCAGGGAAGCCCAGAAAATAAGCAAGAAAAGCTAAAAACTTTTAAGTTCAGGGCAAGAATTATGGTTAAAAGAATATGTAAAGACACATGAGTTCTAATATTACTAAAAATTAAATAGCAGGAGTCAGAATTGATAATTCAGCTGAAATAATTTATATGAATTTATATATATAATTGGATAAAAAGTCACAGTATATGAACCAGGTGGTGATGAAATTAAATCATTGTGCAGAATTTAGGAGACTAAATCATGGGAGGTTATTCTTCTATCACCACAAGACAGAGACTCTGCTCGTGGCTGACAGCCACCAAGTAAAGGCTAGTGCTGAAAGCACCTCCTGTCTAAGAACTCGGGACTGTCAGAATGCCAGTATTCTCAAAGAAACCTTTCTACACTGTTGGTAAGAATATAAATTGGTATAGTCACTATGGAGAACAGTTGGAGGTTCCTTAAAATGCTAAAAAAAAAAAAAAAATTACCATAGGATCCAAGGATCCCACTCCTGGGCACATATCTGTAGAAAACCATCATTTGAGAAGATCCCACGCACCCCAATGTTTACTGCAGCACTGTTTACAACAGGCAAGACACGAAAGCAACCTAAGCATCCACTAACAAATGAATAAAGAGGATATGGCAGATAGGTACAATAGAATATTACTGAGCCATAAAAAAGAGTGAAATAATGCCATTTGAAGCAACAGGATGGACCTAGAGATTATCATACTAAGTGAAGCCAGCCAAAATATCAAATATCATATGATAATGCTTATATGTAGTATCTAAAAATAATGAGTCAAATGCACTTATGTACAAAACAGAAATAGACTCACAGACATAGAAAACAAAACGTATGGTTGCCAAAGGGGGAAGGAAGGGGGAAGAATAAATTAGGAATTTGGGATTAACACATACACACTACTATATACAAAACAAATAACCAATGAGGACCCCCTACATAGCCCAGGGAACTATACTCAGTATTTTGTAATAACCTATAAGAGAGAAGAATATGGAAAAATATATGTGTGTGTATATATAGATAACTGAATCACTTTGCTGTACACCTGAAACACATCACTGTAAATCAACTATACTTCAATTTTTTTTAAGAATGCCAACATTCTCATAACAAGCCACGTCTTCCCTTTTTCTCTCACGTTGCCATGCTCCCCTTTATTCTTCTGAATTGTGATTCTTAGCAAATGTCTATCTGAATCTCTTCTCAGATGCAGACATTACAGTTTATTATTACTCCTCTTATTTTCAAACTAAAAAAAGGAACTATCAAATAAGGATGTCTAAGAAATGAAATCTCTCGCAGAAAAAATTAAACCTTCAAGGGGTTAGAAGAAAAAATAAATTAAATCTTCAAGGGGTTAAAATTGGAGAAATTGCCTAGAAAGTAGCCAAAAGGTCATGAACATAATTTTAAATATGGACTTAAAATTAATAACTAATTTATTTAACTTATTAATAACAAAACAAAAAGGAATAATAGCTATATCAAAAGAGAAATGGAGAAAAGGACTGATTTAAGAAAGCTAAATCCTCACCTAATATAACAAGAAATCAGTAGCTAATGCTTTAAAATGATGACTCAAGAGTTAGCAGAGGATGTGTATTATGCAAAGAGGTAAATATGAGAAGAAATAGGTAATAGAGTTGAAAGTGCTTGTTTGTGGTTTTTAAAGCTGTGTATGTATTCCTTTAGCAAAAATTACTTTTTAAAAAGTGGCTTAAGCTTACTTGGCTTATGTGTATAGCTAGAGGTAAGTTAATGTACACAAGTGTGACTTAGGGAAAAGTTCTTACTTTCAAGGGAGCTCTGTTTTGAATTTCTATATACAGTACTTTAAAATACATGTGATCAACATCTATTTATCAATTTTTTAATAATAACAGTGTGATGAACATGCTAAGAAAATGAAAATGTAGCTGTTAAGAGGAAAGAAAAAAGCAATTTGTGAACATTACAAATTACTTAAGGGACTTTCAAAAATATATATGATCTCAACCGAATTACAAGCACTTGAGAAAAAAAGCGATTTCCCAGCAGGAAATTATCAGTTTTGCTGCACTTTACAGGTGTGTCAAATAGCAGTTCAAAGTAGTCACTGAGCTTACAAGCCTTTACCAAGCCTCTTTAAGCAGCAGAGGCTTTTCAAGGGCCTGGACTGCCTACGGAGCGCTTGATATTGAGACTCTGGGCAGATTCTAAGAGTGTAGCCTTAAAGGACTTCAAAATCGCCTCTTCAACCCAAATTTGCCAGAAGTAACTTCTTAAATTCAATCTTCAAAACCTGATCCTATTTGCAAAGCTTTTTTCCCCTATCTCTGGCATCTTTTTGCCCATAAAGACAACTATCACTTATCACCTCTATGTGGAAGGGTCCTACTATGTGGAGTGACAGGCTTTTAGATAATAATGCTAATTCAGAAGGATGTTTACAAACATTGCTATCTCTGTTCAAGTGTATGTATTTTATAACCTTTGAAATACAGAAAAGAAATAGCCTAATTCATTTATTTATTTTCTTCTTATTAAACCACAACTTTCCATTATATACTCATAGCTTTGTTTCAAATTGGACAAAGAATGACTACATCATTAGACTCCCACTTTCGAGGTGTTAAGAATCTTTCGTTCTTCCTGATGATAGCTTTGTGATTCACAAGAAGTCATTTTTCAAAAGACTCAATTCCATTTTGTAGACAATGGACAATGCTTTACAAGTCATTGGTTATTATTGTTAACCAGTTATGTATTAACCACATTTTACTAAGTTACCTAGATCTATACTGACAGAACTGAAGTCAGTATCTAAGCCTCAGTGCATATTCAGTGCTAATGTTGAGCTGAATCCACAATAGTCCAAGGAGGGTTTTCAGACAAGTGTTTCAAAACCTGTTAGAAAACTTCAAGAACAAAAAAAAGTTGTGTTTTGGAAAGACTGAAAACATGACCTTAGTGAAAAGTATGCCTTGAACTTAGCTTGCCCATAAGGCCACAGAGAAAGTGACATGTCCAACTTGTAGCAGAGAAGGAAGATTTGTTTTTACAGCGACAATTTTAAACACACTGCAGAGAATTAATTAAGACCACTCCAATTATATTTTTCCTTTTTTGTTTCATTTGATTTCATCTTTCTTTAATCTTATTCTGCCTAACCACAGAGCTATTCCTCCCCCACAGACAGGACAGGTGAAAAGTAAACTATCACTAGTATTTATAAATACACTTTAGCTCCATGTTCAAACAGCTTACAGCAGCCCCCCTCCCTACCCCCCTTATCTGAAGCTTCACTAACATAAACTTGCCTGAGTTTTTAAGCGTCTTGCCTAAAGTGTCTTCTCTGACTTACCAGTTCCGGCTTCCAAACTGGAGAAAGCGGGAGAATTAATAACACTCTAAGTGACGTATGTGTGCATGCGGGACTAAGTGACTTTGTGACCCCACGGACTGTAGCCCACCAGGCTCCTCTGTGCATGGGATTCTCCAAGCAAGAATACTGTAGTGGGTTGCCATGCCCTCCTCCATGGGACCTTCCCAACCCAAGGATTGAACCCACGTCTTTTATGTCCCCTGCACTGGCAGGCAGGTTCTCTACCACTAGCAACACCTGGGAAGCCCAAGTGATGTATATCCTCACTTAAATATGAAACCAAATCCATTATCCAATTCAGTTCACGGGTATTTTTTGACACCACCTAGGCAAGAACGGGCTATGTCTGCTATGATGTAAGTCACAGTGGAAAGCAAGTTCCATAAGTTAAAGTTGCTCAAACACAAAATATTAAAAGAAACATGCCCTTCCAGGCATTTCACTACTGATTATACACAAGTAAGGGAAAAAGATAGTCAGTGCCACCTGTTCAGCTTTTATTTCTATGAAGGCAAAGGTTAGAAGAATAAAAATTGCTATCTCAATTAAATACCATCTGAACTCTGAACTACTGAAGAAAAAGTCAGAGAGATGACTAACTGCAAACTTAGCTATTCCTTGACCGAAATGCAACCAAATCACTTTAATCCCTAGGCTGTAATCAGCCTCAACTTGGCAGCTGCTCAAGAAATAAGTTCTTCCAATGACCTAAGAGCTCAATTCACAGCCCAGAATGAACTCAAACCTTCAGGTTCCTTTATAAAACACTTCCTGTATACCAGGACTTTAATGTCATGAGATGTCATTTAACCTTCCAAACAACTCCAAGTAGGCATTACTATCCATCTTTTTTGAATGTAAGGACCAAGCCATAGAGAAGGCAAGGTCACTGAGCTGGTAGTGATGACAGAAGCTAAACCACAATCTGTCCAACCCCAAAGCCTATGTATTTAAGCTCTTATAAGCTGTGTCTCCAACCAAAGCTTAAAACACTACTGGACAAGTGAAGGCCACTATGCATCAGACTGGCCTTTGGACATGAGAAGACCCCTCATTCCACATGATATAGCCCACCAACTACTACCATTCTCTTTCCTTATTCTATTACTTTCTAGCATTTATTAATTTCACATTCATTTTTGCTTCTACTGTATTCTAGGCACCATACATATAGCTGTGAACTATACAGACAATATTTGCCCTCATAGAGCTGACATTGTTTATTTGTTAACTTATTCTTATCTGTCACCATACCAAATATAATCTCCATGAGGGCATGGATATAATCTGTTTCTTTTATTACGTATTTCCAGCACATAGAAGAGCCTCTGGTATGTGGGTACAACAGACAGCAGATGTTTGCCAAAGAATTCCACCTGTGACATCCTCGCAAAGGTGTAGGGAAACTGGTCAAAACAATTCACCATGCTGATTCTATCCCCACGCAGAGTTCCTCAGAATGCATTGTCTTAGTGCTATACTACAAATGGCCACTAAATAAAGCTTTGAATAAACCTCTAAGACATGAAACAAATAGTTTAGTTATCTTTAAGAGTTCATTTTTCTTAGCCAAAAAACGCAGTAAAAGATAGCCACAATACCATAGGCAGGCAGTAAATGCATATAAAGAAAAAAGGAGCTTAAAATATTTTTATTTGTAAAAATAGAATTAAACTAATCTGAATCCGGTTCTTTCTTCTTTCTTCTTGTCCCTTTTAAGGAAGTCCCAGTTTCTAGTCTTCCTTTGCCCTGCTCGGTTTGTTGTGTCATCCACTCTCTTTCCAGCTGTTTCAGCATGTCTGCAGTGAGGAGTCCCTGCTGCACCAACCTGGAAGCAAGGGACTTCTCTTCTGCATCAGGGCCGAGTGGCTCAGCAGCTTTACTCCCCACAGCTTTGGGGCCCCGATTCCTTCTGCTTTGGCTCTTTGCTGCACCTGACAAACGGGACTGGCTCTCTGCTGACAAGTTCTGCAAATTCAGCAGTTTATGTGTCTCTGAAATTTTAATCAGTTTGGTGATGTTGTGTACACCATCTTGGATAATGCCATCTAGTTCTTTCTGGAGATCTCGAACCAGGCTGGCATCTGGAAACATATCTAAAAACCGGTAGCTGGAAAGAAAAAAAAACACATTACATGATAGGAAGAGTTCTTAGGGCAGTTGCTGGACTACTGTCAATGAAGTGACTAAATCTTAACACTGATTAATTCCAAATATTCTGTTTTTGCAAACTGTGTCCAGTGCCTTTGCTCAACCTTTACTCCTGCCCCCAGCACACCTAAGGAATATGTTGTTATGAGAGTTGCTCACTACTCCTATCTTAAGTGATTCTGATCTGCTCCCCTAGTGGGACATGCCCCTCCTTTGGGAATCACTGATCTACAGCAGTCCCTCTTAAATCATGATACACACATGAATCACCTTGAAATTTTATTAAAATGTAGAATTTTATTAAAGCTGGAGTAGGCCCAGTATTCTCTATTTTTAACAAGCTCCCAATCAATACCAATGCTTTTGGTCCAGGGACTACTATTTGCATAGCGAGGGCCTAGTAGAGTCTCTCACCTCCTTATCTTAACTAGAATCATAAGAACTCTTAAGTCATTTTTGGAATGGGTATAAACCAGGCTCAACTGCCTAAATGGACAATAAAACACCTTGCAAGTATGTGCCTAATTTGAAAGTGTAAAAGACCATCATAAAAACTTCTGATTTGCCCTATTACTTGGAAAAATGAAAGCGCATAATGGAAAACTTTGGTACCTTAGCCACAGGTAAAGATCCAAGACATCGTGGACAGCTTCAAGATCCATGAGGTCTTTAATATTCTTAGGTGGAAGTAATGGCCATTTAATATATCGGCGTAACCATGAGAAGGTTAGGGGCTCATTCCTGCTATACTGTCTGGCAAACTGAGAAAGACAGAAGAAAGGAATTTGGCAAAAGAATCCGAATTCACTTTGGTCTGTGACCCCACCCCCCCCCAAAGAAGACAGCACAACAAAATGTTAACTGTGGCTGTTACCTCAATAGGCGGGCTGGTTTCTCTCCTTCTTTACACTTTTCTATATTTTAAAGAACATTTCATGCTCTTTAAAGTTTGGGTTTTGTTTTTGAAAGGAATGATTTCCTTCTTTTTCCAAAACCAAGGCAATAAAACGCCTATGAACTAACTTTCCAGGGACTGCCTGCTAACATTTATGAACATTTTATGTTCTAAGTTCCAAGTTCCAGGCAGACAGCACCCAGAGACTTCTGTCCCTTCAGGTAATAGTCCTATATCCTTAAATAGGGGCTTGTATTTTATCAATACCATCCTTTATTATATTAAAAAGTCTTTGAGGGATTTCCCTGGCAGTCCAGTGGTTCAGACTCCATGGTTCCACTGCAAGGGGGCTGGGTTTGATCCCTGGCTAGGGAACCAAGTTCCCCTATGCCATGTGGCATGGCCAGAAAAAGAAAAAGAAACTCTTTAAGGTGACTTGGTGCAAGGTTGGCCATGAGCCAGTCAAACTAGTAAAGAGACTCTGCCTCTCCACTAGCTGTACAGTTATAGAGTTCTGGCCAAGTCACCACTGTGATTCAGCTTCTTTAGTACCATATCACCACACCTTCTTGAATCCCAAGACACTCAAATCATGCTGCCTCCCAAACAACGTTAGATCCTATTATGCATCACAATATCTACAGGAGATAATAAAACCATGAGAAAACTAGCAAGCATAAGTTTACAATCTTTAGCTTCAAGGATAAGGTGATTTTGAAAGGTTCATTTCTTAATTAGGGAAAATTATCTCTAAATATTTAACCTAAGCAAGGTCAAAACTTTAGAAGTGCAGGGTAGTTTTCGAATAACTGTGGTTAAATAATGTTACTAGTTTATTAGGTTCAGTCTGCTTCATTCTGCTGTTTAATACATGCCAGGTAAGATGGCCATGAAGAATGGAAACGTGACCACGTTAACTTGCTAATAAGCAGAACATGCCAAAACTCAGTTCTCTTACAAAAGCAGTGGTTTAACATTTTAGGCCACAAACAACTAGTGGAAGCCCAGTATGTGGGTATGGAGCTGCTCAGAGACAGAGAGGGAGAAAGACCCATCCAACAGCCAGCCCTAAAGGAGCTCCAGGGAACAGTTCCTAAACTACTTTCTAAGGGGCATCAGAGACCATTAGCAGAATTGAGCTCTTTTATTTAGTAATAATGGAGATCAAGGAAAATCTCCAGATTTCACATTTTAACCTGTAAACACAACACATAAGCAACTATTGGCTCCCAGACTCCTTACTCCTTAGAAACATGCCCTTTATTTTATTAGAGAGCAGTTTGAAGGATGGTTTAAATGGGGTCAGGCCCATGGGCTCCAGTTCCATCCAGGTCAGTTCTTTGTTATGTTTTTAATATTTTGGCAGCACTGCACAGCATGTGAGATCAGTTCCCCAACCAGGGATCAAACCCACACCCCCTGTACTGGCAGCACAGAGTCTTAACCACCGGACCACCAAGGAAGTCCTCGGGTCTTTTAAGTTTAAGACTTTGTTCCATAAACTTCAATCTTATGCTAGTTAGCTCTCTCACAACACCAGCTCTAAGAAACATATTTCCTAGGTAAATACCCAGACATGGAACACCTCTAAGACATATTCAAGGAAAAAGACAAGCTGCAGACTAATTTATTATGGCATTTATGGGAGAACACACCCACCCAACAAAACACTAGAATTTCTGCTCCTATGGGTACGTAGGCAAATGTAACAGAAAAGGCCTGCAAGGATAATAATTGATATCAGCTATTATAGCAAAGCTGATAATAGCAGTTATGCCACCCTGGTGGCAGCCCAATTTAACCTTCTCTAATGTTTTAATTTTGTGCAAAAAAGTACTTGTGTATTGTTTATATAATTTTTAAATAATTTAAAACATAAACTTAGATTTGATCCAAACAAAGCTAATACACAGAATGTTAACAGCTATAAAAAAAAGATGGCAGTGAAATGACAACAATGAATCAGGAAAATTAAAGAGACAACCTCTGGGCTTAGTGGGGCAGGGAGAGCACGCAGAGCCAACAGGGGGAGCAATGGCCCAGAGACTGCAGAGAACAAGGAGAGAGACTGGAAGTTTAGCTTCTGCTGCCTCTGCCCAGCCCCTTGTTTGGGTGACTCTTGGGATCAGAAGTCAGAGAGTTGTCTCTCTACCCAAAAGAGTTAAAAGAAAAGGGGCTGGAACCTTGGCACCAAATTCACACAACAGCCATCCTTGACAGTTAAGAGAACTGAATACTATTGCCACTACTGACTCCTAAGCCCCTTCCCTTCCAGAATACATTCCCCAACACCAACAAGGAAAAAGTGTATCTACCATCAGGCAAAGACTCCTTTCTCTTAAAATATTATGTTTAATTATTTTTATTTTAGCTTCTGCAAAAAGGCTACCACGTAAAACCAAATACAAAGCAAGAATTTTCTTTCCCCAAAAAAATTATCTGAAAGAACAAGAGTCATGTTTTATTAAGTTCTTATACCGTATTTCATATTAGAGGGCACACTCTCTTCTTTCTTTATTCTGATTAACAAAATATTGTTTGGGGAAAATGCATCAACCCGAAACAACTCAAAATATCAAAATGATAAAGGCTTACCTGCAACAGTGAAGAACAGACGAAAGGCTGCTTCTTGTTGATAGGGGCTGTGCAGAAAACATACCTCACTCGGAGACTTAATGGAATATGCTGGATCAACTCTGCAGAAAATTTAAAATCATCCATATTGCAGACAAAATACTGCCCATCAACTTGTGAAAAGTCTACAAAAATATCCTGGGGGGGAAAAATACATTAAATTACTGGACTACCTAGCCGGGCATGAATAAACTACTCAAGTCTATAAAAGACAATCACTTTAATACATTAACAGACGTCTGGAAAGGCTTGCTTAATTCACTGCCTCCTCAAGCTAACAGACGTCCTTACCAGCCTTCTCAACCTGAAATACTCAGAAAACTCCTCAGGATAAAAGCCCTAAAACTTCTGAGAGAAAGTTTCCACTTTCAAGATAAACTTCATGAATAGCAACTTCACAAAAACAGACTAAATGCTAACCAGTAATTGTCTGACATACCACCTTTTAAATATTTTTATTTTTCCCAACAAAGGACTGAACTCATGCCCCCTGCACTGGGAGCACAGAGTCTTAACCACTGGACCACCGGGGAAATCACATACTGACTTTTTTAGAAAAGAGATTTAGGAGTTTCTACTTACAATGAGATTAGAAAGCGTTGTGTCAGGGAGATGGTAGGCAAACATTTCAATCTGTTCAGCAGTTGGATGAAGACCAGCTGCCTTGAGTAAAAGAAAAAACAACCATAAGCTTATTAAGTTTTCTTATTTCAAGATAAAGTCCTATATTTGGGTTAGGCCCTTGTCACATGAGTTAAGGGACAAGAATTTGAGTAAAACAGAGACAAGCATCATATTTTGCCATTTATTATCAACTAGGAAAGGTGGTGAGATAATTCAATAAAACTATTCAAGTACACCCACTGAGTAATTTTTGGCTTATATTTTACTTATATTCCTAAAATCTGTGGTGATCTGATAACATACACAAGTACTTTCCAGGGTCTCAATTCTCTCCACTGAACAAAACAAAAAAGGAAAACCCAATCACTTTAACCAGGGCAATAAAATTGACATATATAAACAGAAGAGAAAATGTCTAAATTGGAGGCCAGTTATCTCTTTACGTGAATATTTATAATGTCAAGAATTGCCCACAGTTAGAGCCAGACATCCTGGAATGTGAAGTCAGGTGGGCCTTAGAAAGCATCACTATGAACAAAACTAGTGGAGCTGATGGAATTCCTGTTGAGCTATTTCAAATCCTGAAGGATGATGCTGTGGAAGTGCTGCACTCAATATGCCAGCAAATTTGGAAAACTCAGCAGTGGCCACAGGACTGGAAAATGTCAGTTTTCATTTCAGTCCCAAAGAAAGGCAAAGCCAAAGAATGCTCAAACTACTGCACAACTGCACTCATCTCAAACACTAGTAAAGTAATGCTCAAAATTCTCCAAGCCAGGCTTCAACAGTACATGAACTGTGAACTTCTGGATGTTCAAGCTGGTTTTAGAAAAGGCAGAGGAACCAGAGATCAAATTGCCAACATCCACTGGATCACCGAAAAAGCAAGAGAGTTCCAGAAAAACATCTATTTCTGCTTTATTGACTATGCCAAAGCCTTTGACTGTGTGGATCACAATAAACTGTGGAAAATTCTGAAAGAGATGGGAATACCAGACCACCTGACCTGCCTCTTGAGAAATCTGTATGCAGGTCAGGAAGCAACAGTTAGAACTAGACATGGAACAACAGACTGGTTCCAAATAGGAAAAGGAGTACATCAAGGATGTATATTGTCACCCTGCTTATTTAACTTCTATGCAGAGTACATCATGAGAAATGCTGGGCTGGAGGAAGCACAAGCAGGAATCAAGATTGCCGGGAGAAATATCAATCACCTCAGATATGCAGATGACACCACCCTTATGGCAGAAAGTGAGGAGGAACTAAAAAGCCTCTTGATGAAAGTGAAAGAAGAGAGTGAAACAGTTGGCTTAAAGCTCAACATTCAGAAAACGAAGATCATGGCATCTGCTCCCATCACTTCATGGGAAATAGATGGGGAAACAATGGAAACAGTGTCAGACTTTGTTTTTTGGGGCTCCAAAATCACTGCAGATGATGACTGCAGCCATGAAATTAAAATACGCTTACTCCTTAGAAGGAAAGTTATGACCAACCTAGATAGCATATTAAAAGCAGAGACATTACTTTGCCAACAAAGGTCTGTCTAGTCAAGGCTATGGTTTTTCCAGTGGTCATGTATGGATGTGAGAGTTGGACTGTGAAGAAGGCTGAGTGCCGAAGAATTGATGCTTTTGAACTGTGGTGTTGGAGAAGACTCTTGAGAGTCCCTTGGACTTCAAGGAGATCCAACCAGTCCATCCTAAAGGAGATCAACCCTGGGTGTTCTTTGGAAGGAATGATGCTAAAGCTGAAACTCCAATACTTTGGCCACCTCATGCGAAGAGTTGGCTCACTGGAAAAGACTCTGATGCTGGGAGGGATTGGGGGCAGGAGGAGAAGGGGATGACCCAGGATGAGATGGCTGGATGGCATCACCGACTTGATGGACGTGAGTTTGAGTGAACCCCGGGAGTTGGTGATGGACAGGGAGGCCTGGCGTGCTGCGATTCATGGGGTCGCAAAGAGTCGGACACGACTGAGCAACTGAACTGAACTCAACTGAAGCATTAGAAAGAAAAAAAGAAAGAGAATGGGAAAAACAAAGAGAAAAAAAGAGAGAGATGAATCATGAGAGGGAGGAAGAGAATAAACACAAAAAAGGAGGTACCCAGGAGGGAGATGGGAGGTCGATTATCAGCTGCAATTTTTTTTTTTAAACGTTTAAAAAAATATATTTATTTGGCCACATCAGGTCTTAATGGTAGCACATGGGATGTAGTTCCCTGACCTGGGATAGAATCTGGGCCCCACTGCATTGAGTCTTAGCCATCAAACCACCAGGGAAGTCCCACAGCTATACTCTTAACAAAAGCTACAGAAATGATTCCATCCACAGCTTTCCACCAGGAACTTTCCCTCATGTTATCTCATTTATATACCCTTTTACCTCAGATCCCTAAAAGTAAGATAAGCCTTAAGTGAATTTTCCAGGCAAACTTTAAATTGTAATAATTTGTTTAAAATTCATACACTTCTGTCTCATTAACTGCACGAACCAAAATTTAACCTTGTCCTTAATGGTTCAAAGCTGTATAGCTTAATGCTGTTTTTACCAACATGCAAAGGTTTCTTCTACTGTCAAGTTTCTGGCAATTTTCAGACTACTAACAAAGCTATATGCCCACCTGCTCATGCCCCAAACCCCACCTGTTATATTACAGGAAGAATTAAGGTAAAATCAGGTTTACTAAACTTGTTACATTATTGCTACATTTATAAAATCTGGATCTTTCACTTGCATACCATTCTCTAACCAGGGGAACTCTCTTAGGCCTCTCAAAAGCAATAAAGCAAGGTTTTCTTTCATTTTAAATATTTTTATTTATTTGGTTGCACTGGGTCTTAGTTACCACACGCGGGATTTCTTAGTTGCAGCATGTGGGATCTAGCTCCCTGACCAGGGATCGAACCCAGGCCCCCTGAACCAGGAGCGTGGAGTCTTAGCCATTGGACCATCAGGGAAGTTCTGAAGCAGGGCTTTCTTGACATGATTTTCATGGCACAATATTTTCTTTGGCTTATTTGTTTCCAGGTATCTGAGGTGAAAGTCTGGAAAGGCAGTGAAGGAAGGAAGGACTGTCCTTCACAGAGAAGAGGTAATTAATTATTATGTTAATTGAACCTTACCTTTATAGGATCCACAGGCCTATTCAAAATTTCCTTTAATAAACTGAGGTCTTCTCGATTCATTGTTGTAACCTCTCCTTCTTTAAATTTTGAACTGAACCTACCAGCTCTGCCAGCAATCTGCAAGGCTTGAGAGGTGGTGATTGGTTCTATTTCTTTCTCTCCCTTTTCATTGATACTTGGCTTCATAAGGGAGTAAAAAATAATTCTTCTTATGCTCCTGAAAGAGAAATAAGGATGATCTCATGAGCTGCTGTCTGAAAAGTCATCCATCATTTGGTTCATTGTACAAAGGCTCACTCGAATTCTAGTTAGGCCTACTTGCAATATTGCCCACTGTTTACAAAGTAAGGTAAAGGGGTTTGTCAGTAATTATTTTTCTTCCCTTTAAGTAGCATTTTTTACTAAAAATCATCAAAGCATCCATTTAAAGTGGGTGAAAAGTATAATAACATAAATTTTAGATCATGGCATCCGGTTCCATCACTTTATGGGAAATAGATGGGGAAACAGTAGAAACAGTGTCAGACTTTATTTTTTTGGGGCTCCAAAATCACTGCAGATGGTGACTGCAGCCATGAAATTAAAAGACACTTACTCCTTAGAAGGAAAGTTATGACCAACCTAGATAGCATATTAAAAGCAGAGACATTACTTTGCTGACTAAGATCTGTCTAGTCAAGGCTATGGTTTTTCCTGTGGTCATGTATGGATGTGAGAGTTGGACTGTGAAGAAAGCTGAGCACCAAAGAATTGATGCTTTTGAACTGTGGTGTTGGAGAAGACTCTTGAGAGTCCCTTGGACTGCAAAGAGATCCAACCAGTCCATTCTAAAGGAGATCAACCCTGGGATTTCTTTGGAAGGAATGATGCTAAAGCTGAAGCTCCAGTACTTTGGCCACCTCACGCGAAGTGTTGACTCATTGGAAAAGACTCTGATGCTGGGAGGGATTGGGGGCAGGAGGAGAAGGGGATGACCTAGGATGAGACGGCTGGATGGCATCACGGACTCGATGGACGTGAGTCTGAGTGAACTCCGGGAGATGGTGATGGACAGGGAGGCCTGGTGTGCTGCAATTCATGGGGTCGCAAAGAGTCGGACACGACTGAGCGACTGAACTGAACTGAACTGAAGGCTCTAAAAAATAACTCTTTTTACAAAAAAACCACACAAGATCTTCTTAGGCTACTTTTAAATGCTAGCTTCTATTAATGGCTTTGAATAGCTCATTCATAAAGGTATAGCTGCTTTCATCCCCACAGAGGAATATTTATGCTTAATATTGTTAACCCCTAAAGATAATGGCTGGCCCTACATGCCTAACAGGCACACACACTTGCCGACTGAGACACTGAAAATAAAGTGAGGTAACATAATAGGTATTAAGATATTAAAAAAGAAATACGGATATCTTAAGATATTAAGAAGAAATACAGATATCTTAAGATATTAAGAAGAAAAATACACAGAACTATACAAAAACGATCTTCACAACCCAGATAATCAGGATGGTGTGATCATCAACCTAGAACCAGACATCCTGGAATGTGAAGTCAAGTGGGCCTTAGGCAGCATCACTACAAACAAAGCTAGTGGATGTGATAGAATTCCAGTTGAGCTATTTCAAATCTTAAAAGATGATGCTGTGAAACTGCTGTACTCAATATGCCAGCAAATCTGGAAAACTCAGCAGTGGCCACGGGAATGGAAAAGGTCAGTTTTCATTCCAATCCCAAAGAAAGGCAAAGCCAAAGAATGCTCAAACTACCACACAATTGCACTCATCTCACACGCTAGCAAAGTAATGCTCAAAATTCTCCAAGCCAGCCTTCAACAGTACATGAACTGTGAACTTCAAGATGTTCAAGCTGGTTTTAGAAAAGGCGGAGGAACCAGAGATCAAATTGCCAACATCCACTGGATCATCGAAAAAGCAAGAGAGTTCCAAAAAAACATCTATTTCTGCTTTATTGACTATGCCAAAGCCTTTGACTGTGTGGATCACAACCAACTGTGGAAAATTCTGAAAGAGATGGGAATACCAGACCACCTGACCTGCCTCTTGAGAAATCTGTATGCAGGTCAGGAAGCAACAGTTAGAATCGGACATGGAAAAACAGGCTGGTTCCAAACTGGGGAATGAGTATGTCAAGGCTGTATATTGTCACCCTGCTTATTTAACTTCTATGCAGAGTACACCATGAGAAATGCCGGGCTGGAGGAAGAACAAGCTGGAATCAAGACTGCCGGGAGAAATATCAATAACCTCAGATATGCAGATGACACCACACTTATGGCAGACAGTGAAGAAGAAATAAAGAGCCTCTTGATGAAAGTGAAAGAGGAGAGTGAAAGAGTTGGCTTAAAGCTCAGCACTCAGAAAACTAAGATCATGGCATCCGGTCCTATCACTTCATGGCAAATAGATGGGGAAACAGGGGAAACAGTGACAGACTCTATTTTGGGGGCTCCAAAATCACTGCAGATGGTGACTGTAGCCATGAAATTAAAAGACGTTTGCTCCTTGGAAGAAAAGTTATGACCAACCTAGATAGCATATTAAAAGCAGAGACATTACTTTGCCAATAAAGGTCCATCTAGTCATAGTTATGGTTTTTCCTGTGGTCATGTATGGATGTGAGAGTTGGACTATTAGGAAAGCTGAGCGCCAAAGAATTGATGCTTTTGAACTGTGGTGTTGGAGAAGACTCTTGAGAGTCCCTTGGACTGCAAGGAGATCTAACCAGTCCATCCTAAAGGAAATCAATCCTGAATATTCATTGGAAGGACTGATGCTGAAGCTGAAACTTCAATACTTTGGCCACCTGATGCAAAGAACTGACTCACTGGAAAAGACCCTGATGCTGGGAAAGATCGAAGGCGGGAGAAGGGGACAACAGAGGATGAGACAGGTGGATGGCATTACCAACTCAATGGACAAGAGTTTGAGTAAACTCTGGGAGTTGGTGATGGATAGGGAGGCCTAGCGTACTGCAGTCCATGGAGTCGCAAAGAGTTGGACACAACTGAGAGACTGAACTGAATTGAACTGAACATAATAGGTTAGCAGTGGTAGGGAGCAGCACTCAAAAGTCCAAGTGTATGTGATATTTTAATTTTATTTCTTCAGGTGTGAGCAAGATAAATCTAGGATCTATACTACAATACCCATTCACCTAAAGCCAAAGAGTTTGGTCATTCTAATGACATTGAGAAGTGTTTAAATTGCTATCTAACCCACTGAATATCCTCGATTATTAAAAACAAATTACTTACAAATTAAGTCCCATGCCAATTGCATCTGTAGCAACCAGGATTTTGCATGGATCATCAGGATCATTAAACTTTTTTGCTTGAGCAAGTTTGGTCCCTAAAATAAGAACAGTTTACATTAAATTAATGTTCTCTGTCTTTTACTACATCACACTAAGGAGTATCTTGTAGTGTCTTGGAAACCCTCACCTCTTATTGTCTGTTTTATGGATAAAACTCTCACTGTTTCAAACTTATTTCTTTTTATTCTCAAATAGTCACTTATCCTTTCATTTCTATTCCTCTAAATAACCTCACAAAGAGCAACACAGTCCCCTACCACACTAGCTATATCATTTTTGAGGACACTTTTAATAGATTTCCGGTAATATTTTAGGAATATTACCAGGATCATATTTTAATGACATTTCTGTAAGAAAATCATCAGCTCAACATTTAAAATACAGTCTACTAATAGCAACAATTAACAAGAGCTATAGATAATCAAAATACTTCTATCACCATAAAGATGACTAGAGAAGTATGTACTTTATATGACCTGTTACAAATTATACACCAAGCAACTTAACTCAGTATCTTACGGTGTTTTCTTTATGTATTTCAAAATACGTGGCAAAAACAAGAGACTTCATATCCTATCATGAGGAAAGTCAATAATTACCAGGAGGGAGACTGCCATATATAACAGCTGATTCCAATCCCCGAATTTCAATCTGTCGACTCACAGAATAAATATCATTCTTGCTAAAACAAACAATGCAGTCCCCGGGCCGAAGGTTGTCTAAAGATTCTAGCGCGTGATCCAGCACAGAAATGGGGGTAAGCCTTTTATAGGTTCGAACCTACAATAAAGGACATGATACTGTAAAATAGCATACCTGACGGAACTTCTTATGACTAACCATTGTGAAAAACTCACAAAGCAGTCAAGTAGCTAAAAACTGCTAAAGTTAGACAAGTTCCAACATTTTCAAGAGAAAATACAGAAAAACATTTATTTTGATATTATAAGTGTTACCATCAGTTCTCATTGGTATTTCTAAATTAGTAAAATGTTACAGAGGATTTCACAAATTTTCAAAGCACTTTCATATATATTTGATTTGTATAGGAACTTGCTAAGTTCAGAACAGTTATTAACTGTTACTTCCATTTTATGAAAAAGCAAAATAGAGTCTAATAAGTGACCAAGCCAAAAAAAAAAAAAAAAGAAAGAAAAGATCAGGTCTGATGAGGATTTTTCTGGCTGTAGCCTTCTGTGATTTGCCTAAAAACACAAAGTGAGTTAACAGCAAAACCAAGACTGAAACCCAGAATTTCTTCCACTATACTCCACTATCTCTCCTTGAAAGCTGAGTACAAAACTAATGGACCAGTTTTTAAATATTTCATTTTATTATAGAAGTCTGGTAAAGAAAGCAAAAAGTAGGATTAAGCAGAAATGAGTTGCTTCCTATTTTAGGACTGTGAAAAAAGAATACAAACTATCTCTAGCAATTAGCTGTGTATCAGAGTCCCCAGTATCTGACATTTGAGACTTTGAAAATGACAAACTTTTGCTGAGCCTCAAATTTCTGACATTCCAGATTTATTTAATTCTAAAGAGATTTTTTCAAATTCCAAAAGGTTCTGTCAAGAAAAGGTTAAGGAATCTGCTTGGACTTTTGAAGACTTAGGGTGTGAGAGCCACTCGGTCAGAACTTTAGATCATGAGGTCCAACCAACTATGCATGATCTAGTCAACTACAGGGAAATGAAGCTAATCTTTCAAGTTCTGACTTTGCCATCATCTAGGGCCTATGAAGCCACTGCCTGGGTACTCTGGCTATTTGCTATGCCACCTTGAGAACAAGCCATATAATTGAGTACCTCCACATCCTCCCCAGTTGTGTACATAAGCTCGGTAACCAGATCAATTGCAGCAGATTCTCCACACAAATGGATTTCTTCAGCACAGAGTCCTGTTTAATGCAAAATTGGGATTTTTTTTTATTTTAAAGATACAAAAGTAAATATGTAATACTTCACATACCCAAAATACTTTGCTTACCTACTGCTTTACAACTTTAAGAAGGGTTATCATAAATGCGATCTCTGTGATTCAACCCTGAAAACAAAAATCTTCTAGTGGGCAAAAATTATCACCATTTTTATAAATCTTGGTGTTTTTAAACTGCTGCGGCCAAGGTTTTGAGTCTACTAGATGGTGAAGCCAGTCTGAACTAGAATCTGGCATTTTGATGGTTAGTACTGACCTATACTTTTCTTTTCAAATCAGGCTCCATGAAATCACTGAGGTGACTTGGGGGTGGGGGTTAGGGGCTGGTGGGTACAAGAAACTCCAAGATCCTTACCACTTAACATATACACTTTCATCTATTTTATATTACAGGTTTTAGTGTACACTCTTGGTTTAAAGAAAGAGTTCACCTATTTGTTTTTAAATTTGAAAACACTTGCCCTACAACATGCTGATCAAAAATTCACTCCAAAGATCAAGCAGGAGAAATGTTCATTCATGTCTGTGGACTTCAAGAAGTCCACTTCCAGGAGTCTATCTTAAAGAAATAATAAATAAGAAGTTATGGCTACAAAGATTTTTAAATTGCATCACTAATAATAGGGAAAAATGTTCACCTCTTTGAAAAATGCTCAACAAATTACAACTGGTTTCCCACATCCACAGGTTTCACATTGCAGATTCAACCAGGGGTGGACCACTGGTTGAATTCATGCATGCAGAACCCATCCACCTGGAAGGGATTTGAGCATTTGCAGAGGACAGATACCGAGGGACGACTATAGCACAGCTCTTCAATGGATAATACACAACATTAATATGTGTTATGAAAAAAAGTCTATGAAAAAGCACTGAAAAAAAAAAGCAAGATACAAAATTTATATATATTCACAAAACACCATAAAAATGAGAAAGAAGATTGTCACGAAACACCAAAATGTTAATAGTGGTTGTGTAAATATGGTAAGATTTGGACACTTTTATTAAATGATTATGCTTTTATAATAGAAAAAAAAGACCAATAATTAAAATATTTAGAAAATTAAAATTCACACCTAGCTGACTTTTTTGTTTCATTTGTGTCAAGACAGGGTCTAGCTGGCTCTATTTGGCAGTGCCAAGCACATAAATGCCTTCCAGTGCAGATGTCACAAAGCACAGATTTTACAGTATTAACCACCAACCTAGTAGTGCCCTGGTCCAGGCCCATCCTCTGGCTGGATCTTTAATCATCTGAATTTCGTCAATCACGGCCACTTCATCTTAAAATAGAAAGTTATTGTGAGCAAGACAATCTACTTCAATAGTATTATAAACAAATCACAATATCAAAATTCAAGCTTTCAACATCACCATAATCATCACCATTACTTACTACGTGCTTCTTTGCTGGCAGGCTTGTTCTAAGCGCTTTACAACTACAACTCATTTAATCCTCACAATACACCCACTAAGTGTCATCATAACTTACATTTCCTTTTTTTAAAAAATCTCATACTTGTATTTTTAATTTTAAAAAAAAATTGGGGGGGGGGGGGTGGGCAACTTCCCTGGTGGTCCAGTGGCTAAAACTCTGTGCTCCCAAAGCAGGGGGCTCGAGTTCAGTCCATGGTCAGGAAACTAGATCCCACATGCTGCACCTAACAGTTCACGTGCCACACTAAAGCTCAAAGACCCCATGTGACACAGTTAAGAGCCAATGCAGCCAAATAAATGATTAATTAAAAAAAATTTTGGCAGCACCATCCGGCTTGCAGGATCTTAGTTCCTTGAACAAGAACTGAACCCATACCCTGGGCAGTGAAGTGTGGTGTCCTAACCACTGGACTGCCAGGGAATAGATAAGCCGCTGTAAACGAAGCACCTAAGGAATCCATATGGGTGTTAGGAGAAGTGGAGTGGAAAGTGTAATTCCCTGAGCTACAGCTCGGCTCATTCTTTGGGGTTTTAAAGTTCATTATTATGGCTAAAAAAAAAAGCCTCATTTTATTTTCTAATGCCAAAATGCTTCCAACCATATTATCTTATTCTTTCTGCTGCTGCTGCTGCTGTTAAGTCACTTCAGTCGTGTCCAACTCTGTGCGACCCCAGAGATGGCAGCCCACCAGGCTCCCCCGTCCCTGGGATTCTCCAGGCAAGAACACTGGAGTGGGTTGCCATTTCCTTCTCCAGTGCATGAAAGTGAAAAGTCAAAGTGAAGTCGTTCAGTTGTGTCCGACTCTTAGCGACCTCATGGACTACAGCCTACCAGGCTCCTCCGCCCATGGGATTTTCCAGGCAAGAGTACTGGAGTTGGGTGCCATTGCCTTCTCAGTCACATAAATTATATTTTAGTTCTCTTCCCAAAATACCAAAGATTTGAAAGGAACATGTTTTAAAGAAAAATTTAATATGCCCAGAATGACACTAAGGAAACAAAAGAAAGCTAATTTTTTTCTGAAAAACCATTAGATTAAAAATTACTTAGTATATCTGAGTGTATACAAATAAGGTTAGAAAAGAGGGGGCAGAAGAGGGAGTTTTAATTTATAAGCGCTATTTTAATATTTATAATGTATTACTTTTAGAATAAATTGATTTTTAAAAACTATCCATTTACTCAGAAAGTTAAGATTATTAAAATGAAAAAAGCAAGATACTAAACAGTACATAATGTATAATCCCTATTTTAATATACACACCCACAATGTACATGTAAGCATATGCATACGAACACAACCTAGAAAATACATACCACAGGGTTAATACTTATTGATTCTGGATGGATGGAATTGGGAGATTAATATTTTTTTTTCTCTTTGCATTTATTTTTATATTTTCTATAATGAAGGAATGATTGTCTATATAGTAAGGAAAAAGTTAATTTTCATTTTAAATGTTTTCAAAACTACCATACTTATACAGAAGTTCATTGTGGTACTATATATAATAGTGAAAAACTTTAAAACAACCTAAATACTATTTAATAGAAGAATAAGGAATAAATACACTTAGTCATAATATGGAATACTATGTAACAGTTTCAGTGAATATATGTGATATATATATATTTATGATACATATACATGTAAACAAGACTAGATCTAAATACATGTGTAGAAAAAAAAGCAAGTTGTAGAGCAATAATACAATATGATTGTCATGTAAACATTTTAAAACACACAAACTATAGCATTGATAGGTAATATATAATAGTGACGCCAAAAAAGACAAGAAAGTTATACACCAAATATTTGACAGCAACTGGATCACAGAGGGGAGACGAACTGAACTGTGGAGTGACACAAAGGAAAATTCATATCTGTTAAAATTTCAGTTCTTTTAAGAGAAAAAGGGAGAGAAAATTCAAAAGCAAACATGATGGAAAGTTTGGCATTTTTAAGTAGCAGTTAAATACTGGGTATTTGCTGTTACTAGTCTCTGCCTCAGTTACAAATTTTTTTCACAATAAAAAACACATTCCACATGTTCATCTGTATTTTAAAATAAAAAATACTGAACCATAAAGTTTTAAAATAGTATATACATACAAGGAGTTGTAACACTGCACATCTCAACAGTACAAGCAACATGGGCAGCCTGTTTACCGTCTGGGTCTACTGTAACACGCTCTTCACCTGTTACCAAGTCACATGGCACCCCCTAGGACGACAAAAAGAAAACTGGATTTATCTCCACCTTGAAAACTATAGCAAAAAGAAGATTCGGATGTTTAATAGACTATTCCTTCTATTAAATATAAAGTATTTAATAGACTAGGTCGGAAAGATCCTCTAGAGAAGGGAATAGCTACCCACTCCAGTATTCTTGCCTGCAGAATTCCAAGGACAGAGGAGCCTGGCAGGCTACAGTCCACGGTGTCGAAAAGGGTTGGACCCGAATGAGTGATTAACGCTTGCACTTGTTTTTCTTTTCACTTCCTTCCATTATATCAAATTTATTTGTCTAGTACTTGAAACAAATATTCCCAATCCTCTAAAAAAACTTTTAATAAAAAATAAAAGCCACTTTCATATAAACTATGTACACTTGAACATCTCAAATCAGCTAAATTCTCAGGTAACAAAAGCAACTGAAGCACTTTTATTTTTTCAACTTTGTACTGAACTTTCTTGGTGGCACACTCAATGGGAGTCTGCCTGCCAATGCAGGGGACAAAGGTTCGATCCCTGGTCCAAGAAGATTCCACACGCCATGGAGCAACTGAGCTGGTGATCTAGGGCCCTTGAGTCCCAACTACTGAGTCTGAGTCCTGCAAGGAAAGAAGCCCATGTGCCTAGAGCTCATGCTCTGCAACAAGAGCCTTCCGGACTAAGGCAATGGCACAGCTGAATAAATAAATAACCAAACTTTGTATTATGTCAACAGTTCCTGTACTATTTTAGTTTATTAAAATGAAATTGTTTCTATGTTCAAGAAAAACATTATGAACAACATTTAAGAACATAAAGACCTCCTAAGATATTTCTTTGAGAAGGACTCATATCAGTGCTATGTTATATATGTGAGTAGCCAACTACCCCAATCCACTCAGAACCGAGGGATAACTCAGGACAAAGACCATTTGGTAATAAATCTGGGAAAGTCCAGGCAAACTGCAACAGCTGGTCTCCCTAACGGCCTGAAACTAATGAGGATACATCAGACATCCAAACTGAGTGACAGCTTCCAACACGAATGACCTGTAATCTTCCCAACTGTACAAGTTATGAAACACAAAGACTGAGGGATTGTCCCAGATTAATGGAGAAATGACAATAAAATACAGCAGGAGACCCTGAACAGAACGCTGGAGGTGGCGGGGGCACAGGGGGAGCGGAAGTGGAGCAGTGGTGGTGTTACCGAACAACTGGCAAAATTTGAGTATGGACAGCGGATTAAATAGCGGCATTCTATCAATATTAAATGTCCTGCTTTACATGAACATCCTGACGTTTTGTAAAAGAAAGTCTTTGTTTTGCAGAAATACTTCTAAGTAGTTATAAGAAAGAAGGTATTATGTATGCAAATTATACAAATTATCCAGAACATGATGCAAACTACCTACAAAACTGGTTAATCTCACATTATAAAGTCATAATAAAACAATGATCCAAAATGTGGCCCCGTTTCTGAAATGGTGCCTCAGACCACAGAGCATTCAGTCCTTTTCAGGTTGGAAAGCTGGCTTCAGTCTTTATCATTAGTTCTAGCAATCACATCAAAGGTTTGATCATTAAAAAAAAAAAGGTAAATTGAACACATCAGAGTAGTGGGTACCTCTCAGGGGGTAAAGGAGGGGTTCAGAGGGAGTTTCATCTATATCAATATTTTATTTAATGCTTTTTTTTTTCTGGTCATGCCACACACCTTGTGGGATCTTAGTTCTAACCAGGGGTTGAACCCAGGCCCACGGCAGTGAAAGCATGGAGTCCTAACCACAGGACCACTAGGAAATTCCCCAATATTTTATTTCTTAAAAAAGTTAAAAAAATAAGTAAGTATGGCAAAATGTTAGAATCTGACGGGAGCTGGGTAGGGGACTCAAGTTATTTGAATGTTACGCCTTCATTTCTCTGTATATGTGAAATATTCTATAATATTGTATTTCACTCATTCTAATATATTTTTTCACATTTTAGTATCTCTGAAACCAGGGTATCTCTTAACAATGGGTGGCACGTCAGAATTCAGTTGGCAGCATCAGCATCTTTCTCAATTTTGCATAAAATAATAGTACATCTTACAATTGATGGCCTTAAGTTAAAGGCAATGAAATATGGCACTTTTTGTTAATAGTAAATTAGTACTACACACACCCTCTCCCTCTGCCCGGTTCACTCTTTCCCCCAAATTAGCAAGAAAAAGAGAATATTTGGCAATATACTAACAGCAGCATTACTCTTTTCGAAGATCTCATGTGCCAGTAGTTTTAAAGGGCCACAATACACTCCAGATTTTGCTGACAAGTATTTCTGGATTGCATGATAAGTCTTTCCACTGTTTGTGGGACCTGAATGGAATATTATCTTCCGACGTATGGCTCTAGCTTCTGGGTACCTAAAACATGAGTAGATAAACTGCTTAATTCCATTAACCTCCAAATCCTGGCAAAGGTATTAACTGAAAAAACTTCCAATGAAACATCCCCTTAACATTCACAAAATAGCATCTTTGAAAAACTAAATTAAATGGTGAGTTTCATGTCCACACCAGAATGACTGCTTTCCAAGAATGGCATTTACTAACTAGAGGACCGAAAAACCCAAATGCAAATTAATTTCTTGGATATTCTTGCCATTGTACAAATTCCTTTTCCCCAAGAGTTACTTAAAATAAATTTAAACTGCTATCAGCTCCAGAGACATGTTCACATTATTTTCACATTCTCTATATATGCCCTAGAAGTAAATATTCCCAGGCTTCTGAATTTTAGCATATACAATAAAATGACTGAATCTTCTGCTTCTGGCCATGATGAATGGTACTGGACTTGACCTATTATGATAACTACAAAACTGGACAAAATATATATAGCAGCTCCCTGGTGAATGGGCAAGAGGCAGTGCAGGACTATAAGCTCCCAAAGAAAGAAACACTTGAGATGAGCCCTACGGACCCCAAGAGGGCACAGGGAGGTGGAACCCAAGCAAGTTAAAATAGTCCCACCGAGCTTAGCAGTAGAGATCAAGATTAAAGCTGCTGAAGCAACTGGAATCTGAAGGCCTGAGTGTGGAAGAGAAGAAAGGTGCAATAGAGAGGGAGCTTTGTAAGTCTATGTGGGGGTTCCTTGGGTCCCTGACCAACGGCTGGACTGAACACATGCAGGGCCTAGCAGAGGACAGCTTGCTAAGAGTTTAAGTAGAAAGTCTCAAAGAAATGGCAAAGTGCTAGGAGATGTTAGAGTTCCAGGCACAGCGGTGGTGGAGAGAACTTATTAACAGCATATTCAGTTGAGACACCAGAAAGGTCACACTTGAATTGTAAGGACAACCTAAAGACCTACTTTAGATCTGCCCTAATAAAACCTTAAACCAAGCTTGATTAGGATTTAGGAGGAGATACCAGCTAACTGCCTGCCAAAACTAATTGTGTATTTTTCTAGAGAAAACAATCTAGACTACTTGATTTATCATCTAGTATACACTAAAACATATATATAGTGATCACTAATCTCCCAAGATCAGAAACTGAAAATTTCAAATCCACAATAAAGAAACTAACCAGTTAGGTGGTATTCTTAGGTCACTGATTTTTCGTAGATCATCCTTACATTCCAACACAGGAAATATTTGTTTTGCATGTCTCAAGAAAAATGGAAATAAGTCATCCACATGAGCTGGAAAATAAAACACTGCATTAATCTGTGCAATCTAAATGTTATTCACAACTGAACTTAATGAAAGCTTTATTCTTAGTGAGCTAAGTTAAGGGGACGTTGTCAGGAAAAAAAGGTAAACCCTAGAACAAGGAATGCTATCCTTTCCTGAGATCCTGCTTTGCCTTCTGTTTTCTTCCTTATTTCACTTGTATTTTCTAGGAAAGCAGCAAAGTTTGGCTGTCAGCAACCATGTTCCACTTCTTCAATGCACCAGGTAAAGATCAGCACTGATGAAAGTTAAATTAAAAACAAAGAACCTGGGGGTACCTCCCTGAGAGTCCAGTGCTTCAGACCCAGTGCTCACACTGCCAGTGCCCTGGGATCTATTCCTGGTTGGGAAGGTGGGATCACGGACAGCAAAAAACAAAACAAAACACCTGGGAATATACATTAGCAAGAAGGCTCCATGGTTACCGAAGCAAAATACGGGACCCAGATGCAAGTATTTTTTAAACTACAGATACCACTGAGAAACAAAATGTGAAAGTGAATTGACTTCTCAGCAAGAAGTCACCACACCTTATGGCTTTGATGAGGGTGGGCTGAGTTCCATTCTGCTTTGTGTCCCGGTTCTACCTCACTGCCTGGCCCAGGGCAATGGTCTAACAGTCAAATACATAAAAACATAACCAAAGTTAAACTGCCCATAGGAATAAAATAATGATTATTTCTCCTTTTTTTTTTCTTTTACAGCAAGCGGTCTGTCAAAGTATGAAGGACAAAGAAGTCAGTGGCAAAAACAGATGGAATCTGTATTGTATTAATTCTACCTTGTGTGAGAGTTCATTCTACCGAGGCCTATACTAGTGAAGAGCAGATGCTGACAGATTGTGGTCCCAGTCTTCCTCCAGTCTAAGACACATGGGTGACTTAATAACCAACCCAGGCCTACTATAAAGCAAAAAGACCTAGAAGGCCTCCTATGACAGCACTGAATTATTTAGAGGATGTTAACAGGGCTTATTCTAAAGCAAATAAGCTAACTACAGAAAAAAAAACAAAAGAAACAGCAAGTATGTTGAAAGGATTTTAAAAAGTCTAAATACTTGCCTGCACTGAAGCAAATATCATTCAAAATAATGTGAATGTCCACATCCAGAGAATGAGACTGCATGATATAATTTCGAAAGCTTATGAAAGCTTGGTGGAAGAGACGAGCTGTGGGAAACACAAAATCAAAACAGGTAGGACTTAGTTTTCATTTTCTCCTTTTAAAAAGTACATACACACATCACACCTAACTCATCAAAGTGTCTTTTTCCTTTCTTGTAGTACACCTGGTTTGTTATGATCTGGGCTAAAACTGAAATTCTAGTACAGCATGAAGGAAAGCTGAACACACAGCTCCTTTGCCATGTGTCTGGCTCACCTTTACCCGGACAGAGGCAAAAGACAGGGACATTCTCTATATTACAACTATGAACTTATGTTCAGGCCACACAAGGTCCCACACAATAATGAAAAAGCTGTAATCTAAGCAGCAATAAGGTATCTCTAATGGAAATGGTATTAGTCTTACCATCGAGTCCATAATCAGCACTCAGTTTCTGAATTTCTTTCCTCTTGTAAAACTTGTCTAAGATCTTCTTTACTTCATCTGGAAGAAAGATAACAAAACTGAACATACGTTTAACATTTGTTTTCTAGATAGAGAAATACCCCCAGAGCAAAAGAAACTTGAAGTCCTAACACTCAAGGCAGTGGTCTACTGAGTGTTGCAAGAACTTGAAGGTGGGTTAGTTGATCACAAACTTTTTATGGTTTAATAGTGTCAAGAAAAAGTATAAAGTCAAACAATGCAATCAATATTCCCATTATACTGCAGAAGACTAAGCAAGGTGCCATAGGACTGGCATCACCCTATCCTCCACCGGACCACTGTTAGATACCCATGTTCTGTTTGGTTTACTCACAACCATTCTGCACATCTAATAGTGAGCAGCCAAAAGGTATCTTTTAGCTGAAAGATAACCAGTACTGCAAGGGCCAGATCATCATGCTTTTATGTGAATGACTAAAGGAGCCTCGGATAACCTTTAGCTTGAAGATGATTTCTAGGGAGAACAAATTACATGTATTTCATTCTAGGTGGCATAACTAAAGTCAGTGGGAAGTGAGGCAAACAGATTTCAGTGGAATTTATACAAGAACTTCCTAATAATTAGAATAAGAAAAGGGGTTGCCTGACAAAAGTACCACCTCTGTGTCACTGAAAGTGCTCAAGTAAGGCTTAGATGACTGTATTTCAAGGGTGACAGCAGAGAAATTACTATGCTGCAAAGGAGATTGAATTAGATGCCTGCTGAAATGCTACTATCAATCACTAATTTTACAGGTGAAAATATTTTAAATTAATTAAGCTGAGATTGCATTAACAACCTAAAAAAAAAAGAGAGGTTTAGAACATTTATTTATACAGTAACCTAAAAATACTTATTTTGTTAAATCCTCACATCAACCTATGTTATATAGTTGGGGTAGACTATCTGGCCTCCTAGGGAAACAGTTTTCCCAGCTTCCACACATCAGATTCTACTGTAGGGTAATTCCATTTTTTAAATAGCAAACCTTTAGTACAAGTGATACTAGTTTACACTTATTCATCCCTTCACACTTTTCAAAGTGCTTTGCCAAACACGTTATCATGATTTTCACAATCCAGAGATACAGGCAGAGAAAATATTATTTATATTTTAGCATTTGGGAAGTGGACAAAAGGTAGGTAAACTGTAAATTGTTCCAGTCAGTTAAGCAATACATGACTATCACAAATGTGCAACATTTTCTACTTGTAGTCAGTCTACCCTTACTTGCCTAACTGTATTATGATCAACCAGAAAAAAAATGATATATACATTTACCTATATATGTGTATATATATGATATATACATATACTCATATATGTGTGTGTTACAATCAACCAGAAAAATGTGTATATTTTATACATATATATTACTATATATAACTTTCATATATATATACACACACATACATAGGCACCTACTGTGTGACTAGAAGAGTGCTTGGAAATTAGCACATAGTAGGCATTCAATAAGATTTGTCGAGGATAAAAACTACTTCATAAGCGTTTTTAGGAAGATTAAATAGGTCACATGTTTAAAACAGTACCTGTCTCTAACACTCAGTGTTAGCCAATGTTATTTTTTCGAAAAAGAAGGAACCACAGAGATATTCTAGGGAGCAGGAGTAGCATTATGTAAAAAGCCCTGGAGCACAAGTGCCTATTTCATCAATCTGGCTGAAGGAAGGAGAGTGGTGTGCAACAAACCTTCTCCAAGAGTTACCCAGGCCAGATCAGGCAGGGAGTAAGGACCCTTTCTAACTGGGGACAATGGAAAAGCATTAAGCAATTTTTTGCAGGGGAGCCACAGGATTAGCTATTGCCATTTGCTGATGCTAAGCGAGAGCTTTCTCTCTGGAGCCCTGGATGATCAGGGTACCTTCCGCCTTTGGTAAGCTCACCCTTATCGTGTTCTACCTTGATGTATAGTTGGTCATCCATCGGTCCTTCCTCCCACAAGGCTGTAAGTTTCTGGAGCGGAAGAGATCTGGATCTGAGTCTGGTTCCTCTTGGCAACCACCATACAGCCTAACAGTGTCTGGTTTGCGTAGGTACCCAGTCAATGACAAGAAGTCCTGAAAGAAGTCTTCCTCTGGCTTTTCACCACCCCACTCCCTTGTCCCTTCTGGGAGCAACAGTTATAAGCAGCGGTGGCGGGGGGGAGGGCGGGGGGAGAAAGACTATACTAGAAAGTCAGTCGTGCACCCAACGGCTCAAAAAAGATGAATCGTCCCGTCACAAGGGGACTTAGACCATTACCACGGGTACAGTGAAAGGGAGAAGGCCAGTTCAAGGGCAGCACATCAAAGGATCAGACACAATCCCAAACCTTGAGGGGCTCAAAACCAGCAAGGGAGGCAGGCACTGACAGGTACAGTGACAAAGTTCGAAGGGACCTGGGTCTCCAAGGGATGCAAAAGCAGCTGCCTCGGAGAAGCGTCTCGCGCTGCACCAACCACCCTCGCCACCCTCTCCAGCTCCTACACTCACTCTTGTCCAGAGGGCGGGTTAGCTCAGCCCCGACGTCGCCATCTGCGCTAGGACCCTGAGGTTTCACAGTCAGCGGCACGAACAAGGACGTGTTTGGAGCTTTGGAGCCTCCGGAGGCAGAGGAAGAGGCGCAGGCAATAGCAGGAACGCGCCCCAGAGCCCTAGGAAAGAGCCCGGTGTGGGCGCGAAGGGCAGAGCAGACGGCTGCCCCGTGGCCAGCCTGGCGCCCCGCGGGGAGCCGAGCCCACAACAGGGCACACCGGCGTAAGGACATCGAGACTGCAGGCTCCAGAGGAGGCGGGCTGGAGCAGCCTGGGGACGCGGCGGCGGACAGTGACGCGCGGCCACCGACAGTGACGCAAACCGCCAGTGCCTGAAGCCCTCAAAGACCCAGAGCTGGGGAGCTGCCCAAGAAGAGGCCCGATCAATAAGGAAAAAGCAGAGCCGGAAAATTGCTCATAAAGGGGAGTAAAAACTTCGAAGTGAAAATCAGAAAAGATACGTTCCTGTAAGTCCTTGTTCTCTTTTATAAGAGATTGGCGACAGCTTTCTTTAAAGAAAATAATCAGGCACCTTTGGGGATGTCACAGATGAGAGGCGGGGGCCTGGGAAGTGTGTCACGTGTTGTTAGCAAGCTGGCCCTGAACGGCTGTGTTCAAAGCACGTGGGCAGAGCTGTGAGGTGTGTGGGTGCCACTGGTGGAGATGCGGGTAACTGGGATGTAGCTACAGCGTTCCTTGCGGGTTGGAAACTCTGCAGAGCATTTTCCTTAAGTTCCTTGGATAATTACCTTTAGTTTCCGGATAGAGTAGCGTTAGAGAACATATCTTGATCTACCCTCAGGACCGTAGAAATTCTGAGTTGCTAAGGAATTTTATGAGTTCTTAGGTAAACCCTTTGTATGACATGCGTGTAAATTCTTATACTTTAATAGGAGCAGTGTGTGTACATCATACGCTGCTGTGTTACAACCGTGTAGCAAAAATATGTCCTGGTACCCAGGCCAAAGTTGTTTCTTTTGCATTAGTTGGATACTGTTTCATATGAAGTTGAAACATAAAATTCAAGGTAGGCCCTTGGATTTTCCATATCTCTGTATTATACTTAAAACATCACAGTCTTGCAACTTGAAGGAATATGTCATGTGACCTGTAATAGTGTGTGTCAAGTAGGATTTCAGTAACAACATTATGTGCCTTTGATTCACATACTTTTTAAACATCAGGGATTCAAGTAGACAGCCTCTTGGCCTCAAAGAGTTTCTGATCTGGCTCTGGTCATATGAAGGGTTAACATTAACTAATGCAAATATTTATTATATAATATATAAGCTAATTATATAATATATAAGGTAATTATATAATATATAAGCTAATGAGAGGTCAAAGGACGATTCATGTCAAAACTACAGGCCAGTTGTTAGTTATGTCATCATTTCTCAAGTCCATACGTCATAGGGTGCCAGGTGCAACTGCTGTCACAGCACTAAAATTGTATCATAATTGTGTCTCTTGAGTAGTACTTCTCAAGCTTTAGGGTGTGTAAGAGTCATCTGGAAATTTTGTTAAAATTGTTGGGGCCCTACTTCTGGAGTTTCTGATTCAGAATGTTTGGGGTAATGCCCAAGATTGGAATTTATGTTTTCAGGTGATACTTCTGATGATTTGGGGACCACACTTTGAGAACCAGTGCTCTGGGTTATCGGAGAAGGCAATGGCACCCCAACTCCAGTACTCTTGCCTGGAGAATCCCATGGATGGAGGAGCCTGGTAGGCTGCAGTCCATGGGGTTGCTAAAAGTCGGACATGACTGAGTGACTGCATTTTCACTTTCATGCATTGGAGAAGGAAATGGCAACCCACTCCAGTGTTCTTGCCTGGAGAATCCCAGGGATGGGGGAGCCTGGTGGGCTGCCATCTATGGGGTCGCACAGTGTCAGACACAACTGAAGCGACTTAGCAGCAGCTCTGGGTTATAGTTCCTTCAGGGTAGGGCCAGGGCCAATAAAATAGCACTAAAGAAACACTCAGGAAAATGCTGAATGTGTGTGTGAAAACATAAATGTGAGACAGGGAAAGGAAGTGGGAGAAATAAAGATAACTCTTGTGGTAGGGAATAAAACAAGTTCTCTCTTCTTTGCCTTTGCTGTTAACAAAACCTGGTTTATGAGGTTTCACAAAATGCATTCTAGATTTCTCCCCCACATCTCCCTACAAATTTCTGTACTTTGAGATTTCTGACATTTTTCTAATGTAAGGTTATCGTGATCTAGATACCAAATTGTTCATCATGGAAGGGGTCTCAGAGCTTATCTGGCTGTTTCCCTATCTTAGGAAGGGAGCCAACTATCATATGCATTTGTAGAGCTGTAGTGTCCACATGGTCCTGCTCTGCTGTCTTGCTTTCTCTCCAGGACCTGATATGACTCCTAGAATCCAGTCTATTTCCTTTATTCCAATAATTATACGTTGTATTAACAGTTCTTACCATAATGTTACTACATGTAGACAATGTTTTTTCTAAAGGCCGCCACTTTAATTTTATAATCACTCTTTAGGAAAGTAAGCGTCATCCATTTTCTCAGATATTTTAATGTGTATTATGAGATAAGCACAAAGTATAGCAAAACAAAATGGGCTGAACCCCCAAGAGCTATACTAAGTCCATACAATTAAAAGTCTTCTAAAAGCGGGGTAATAAATAAATAAATAAAAGCGGGGTAAAGTCTTGGAGATGTGCCTGGCGTGACTTGTCAACATAACAAAGGGACATGTAACACTTGAAGAGATGGAGATGGTATCAAGACAAAAATGGCCTGGAGAGTCTTAACTTAAGGGCTGGTTGGCATAAGGGAATGTATTCTCCAAGGAGTCTGGCATAACTGGAGCTGAAGGTGTTTTGTAATAGAGGATTAGAACTTTTCCTGCAATTGAGTCACTAAAAGATTTCAACCAGGGGAGTTACATAAGAATTACGCTCACAGACGACCTCAAGCCTAAAAAACGTTTAAGGGTGCATATTTTCCTCACTCTGTTTTTATCTAATTTGAAATTGTAAAATGTGTTACATTTCAATCCAGGCGGGTATAAACCTCCCAGAGAGGGCCATTATGTATGTTCAGATTCAGCTGAATATAAAAGGAATTAAAGACTTTGCTGACTCACAGGGTAATTAGAATATTCCAGCTTCTTGATCCACATTGAAGGGATCCAGAATACACCACTGTGGCATAAACTTTTTAATAGAATGCATTTGAGTTCCTGAAATCCTGTCTGCCTAAATGCAGAGCCTCCCTAAATGCAGAGCCTGCCATAAGTCCCCTCACAGAGAGCAAACTGGAAGGATTAACTCATCACCGTGAGAACCTGGCATTAACACCTAAACGGACTTTGGTCACAGAATGCTATCTACCACCTGTTCTCCTCAAGACCCTTTGTCTTCCCTAAAGCCATCCGCTTTGCCATTAGTGCTCTTTCCTCCCCACTACTTCCCCTACTAAGTCAGTTGTAAGTGTCCTTCACCCCCATTCCCCTAGCAAGATGGTAAACAACCCTCAAATTCTAACCACCCCTGTAAATCACATTTTTGTGAATGTCCTCTAACTCAATTAGAATCCTTTTCTTTTCCTAATCTACCAGTTTAATAGTAGGCTCTCAAACACAAAAGAAAGCAAAGAGAAGTTTTTCCTCCCTAGCAATTCAGAACAATGACAACTTCACCAGAAGAGAAATAACTAAATGGTTTGAACAGTGGTTCTCAATCCTGGGTAGTTTTTAAACACCGGTGTCCAAGCCCCTGAAATTCTGATTTTATTGGCCTGGATAGGATCTGGCATGATTATTTTTTAAAACTCCTAAAAGTGATTTGACCATGCAGCCCAGGTTGAGAACCACTGCATTAGATATTGTGCTCTAATAGACACAATTTTTTTTCAGTTAATTTCTAATTAACTGGTTAACTTTTTTACAGTTCACCAAATACTGTTCAAATTTTTATTTTTCAAACAGGTTATGCATGAAGTCTCATTTATGCTGAATAAGCATCCTATTTATGACAGTGTTTTAAGCCACCTAGTTAAAAGTAATTATATAGATATTTGAAATTGATATTTGTAATTATCACAATTACAGCTTCTTACACTAGTGAGCAATTTTGTCCTCAAAGATAAATATGACAATGAGAAGAGATTTCAGAATATAAATATTTTAATCATTCAAATAGCAAGCTTAATATCTGTTTCAAATTCTTTATTATACATCATGGTTGCACAATTTGAGACTGGTTAAATACAACTGGTTTTCAATTTTTCTTTGAATATTTTCCAGATTACTACATGCAAGTGACCATGAAAATATTTGGCATTTTAAAATTCTGAAACTCTGAACAGGCACTTACATGAAGGAAAACATTATCATTCACAGATATCCACATTTATAACCAGTGCTCCAGCACTGGAACTTTTTGCCAGTTAAGAAGTTGGTTACTAACCATTTTTCAAAGAGCCACAGTAGTAAAATAGGCTTAAAGAAATGTAATTTGGGTTACTTAGTTTACTCATAAAGTAAGGTTAACTGACAAGACTTGCACTGAAGTGTATAAAAAAATATTGGTACAAAAACCAATGAACCATAAGTGAAAGTAGTTTCATACATCAGGTTTTAGTTCCTATGCCCCGTATTTAGCGTATCTGAGATCAGACCCCATGCATAGCATAAAAACAGATGACTGCAACCTTCTTTTTTAGAGGCTTTGAACAATGTTTGAGTTTAATGTTAAAAAAATTTAAACATAATGGACAAAGAAGTTTAAATCTGAGTTTGAACTAGTCAAGGTTCTGATTTAACAAATGTGAAATTGTCCAGATCTGGGTAACTACATGCTTCACCAGTTCTTCTGAGTGCCCTCATCCTCAAATTTTCTCCGGAAAAGAGAATGTTTGCAACAAAGTTTATATTTGCGTACATGTGCTAAAAAGATTCCTTAAATCAAAAAAACTTTTTTCAAAGTATTATGGAACAATCATATAGTTTTAACAAATTCTAAACTGCCAACATAAAATCCACTCCACACTGCAGAAAACATAACAGTGGTACCTGTTGGATAGCAGTAGCAAAATGGTTACTTAATATGGTCCCCGCCCCAAAAAAAGCTGCAATGACATGCTACATTATCCCTTAGGGGGAAAATTTAATATACCACAGAAGATTTCAAAGAGAACGAAATTCAGGAAGCCATGGAATGGCTCAGAGGCACCTACAGTGAAACACTCATATGCATTTCTCAAACACATATAGAAAAACATTAATGTAGTTTTCAAAAATATTGAGATGCCATGTTTTAAATCTTTGCAGGCTGTAAGGGCCACTCAGGTTTTCTAATTTTATTTGAACACAAATTTTTTTGCATGTAGAGAGAGTAAGAGGTAATCATTAGCATAAGAAAGAAGAAAAGAATTTATAATCAACATTATGCAGAAAAAAAGCACAAGTACAAATATCAACCTACTTACATGAAAATATAATGTTTATGCTGATGTATATCTGAGTGCTTATGATCAAATCAAAGTGTGCAGTTAAAAAGACAAATTAAAAAAAAAAACAACGGCAGTTTAAGAAAGTTCCAGTGTTTCAAAGAAAGCACTTTTTAAAATGTATATACATGAAGAACAGTTATGTCGTAAAATAAATTCAGCACTGTAAGATAAAGGAAGACTATCATAAATGGAGTTTTGGCCTTTTCCCTGCCCTACACGCTGCAACCATCTTTAACCTGCCAAACCTAAATCTCAATGGATATAGGAGGTTTTTTTCTTCTTTTTTTTCTCCCATTCAGTTCACATTTCAGGCTGCTCAGCAGATGCCTGTGATTCTGGTGATTCAAATCGCTGGTGAAAGTTTGTTCTCTGTTTCCTCAGTTTTTCAGGAGCTTTTCTCCACAAAATGATCTCCTAGAAAACAAATGCATAACAAATTAATATCCTCAAATTAATATTCTTGTATTATGCCTTAAATTTTCACCACAGAAATAATACACTTCAATTTTAACCATAACAAAACTAACTTCTTCCCTACAAAAGCTCTCCTCTTTTCCTGATGGACCTACTTTCTTTCAATTCTAATAATGGGTCTCCCCTTCTGCCAACTCTGCTCCTCCAACCAACACCTATGTACACTACCCACCATGAATCCAAACTGACACAAAGGTCTAGCTACTACTGCTTTAAAGAATTCCTAAAATCTGTCGTTTAGTTTGTTTCCCCTGTCCTTATCCAAATTCAAGCCCTTGTCACTAAATATTTCAGCTTCCTAATAGATGGGTCTCCCTCCCTTGCCTGAAACCCTTTTTTAACCCATCCTACCCATCACTGCCAGACTCGTCTAAAACACTGCTGGATGACTCTTCAGTAGCTCTCAGTTCCTCCAGGATAAATCTCCAGCCCAGTGTTCAAGGCCCTCCACAACCTTTATCCGATTTACTAACATCACTCTTCCCCACCAAGGTCCCAGTACCCAGCCAGCGAACTGGGTTACTCTCTGCCTTTAGACACACTTCAAATTAAACTTTCCCTCCATCCTCCCCTTTATATTCTTCAAATTTCGATTCCTCTGCTTGTCTTACCCTAACCAATCCATCCTGAGAGCTCTTCTAAACTCTTTTTTAAAAATAATAATTTGAATTTATTTTTGGCTGTGGTTGGTCTTTGTTGCTCTGCAGCCTTTTTCTCAAGTTTCAGTGAGCAGGTGGTGGTGGTGTAGCCGCTAAGTCGTGTCCGACTCTTGTGACCCCATGGACTATAGCCCGCCAGGCTCCTCTGCCCATGGGATTTCCTCCAGGCAAGAATACTGGAGTGGGTTGCCATTTCCTTCTCCAGGGGATCTTCTTGACCCAGGGATCAAACCCCAGTCTCCTGCATTGCAGGCAGATTCTTTACCAACTAAGCTAGGAGGGAGGCCCTTTCTAGTTGCTGTATACAGCTTCTCATTGTGGTGACTTCTATTGGTGTGAAGCACAGGCTATAGGGCATGTGGGCTTCAGTAGTTGCGGCACGTGGGCTCTAGAGCACAGCAGGCTCAATAGTTGTGGCACACAGGCTTAGCTGCTCCTCAGCATGTGGGATCTTCCCAGACCAGGGACCAAACACTGCATCAGCAGGCAGATTCTTTATCACTGAGCCACCAGGGAGGTCCATCTTCTAAATTCTTCAAATTACTTGCTTCATGAAGTCATGGCAGGCTGTTTGTTTTTTAACCAACATAGCAGAATTTAAACATCTAAATGAATGACCATGGCAGGCATATACTACTCAATAGGGTCATAATATGTAATTGATTTGAAAATTGTAAATTTCACATAATCTAATTTGAAGTTATAAATCACTTATGTTTAACTATATAGCATTATGGCAACATTAGCAAAATAAGTTTTCTCTCTTCCAAATTGTTGTCAAACCATTATTTAAGTTTTCTGTTAATTATATAATTTTTCTTTTTCCACAAATATGCAATATGAGAATTGTAAGGAAAAACTCTGTTTAAAAAGGTGGCTTTTATATTCTTCACAGTCCTCAGCACAGAATGCTTTCTTTTTTCCCCCCAGAATAATTTCCAATTTAGCTTTGAACACTCAACTGACATTCAAATATTTATTACTCTGATAAAGAACAGAGAAGACCATTCTAATCACAGGCTTTACTCAAAATTCACTGAAAGCTTTTAATTGATTTTCAAATAAGAACAAGTTTTATGATAAAGATATTTTAAAAAGTAATAGATTTGGGTCATCTCAAAGACATTTATAAGAGGATTGTTTAATTAGGGAAAAATGGAAAACTGAAATCCATCAAGTGGATGCAGTCATGAAAAATGAAAGGAAATCTTTAAAAAAACAAATAGCAGATTTTGTTTTTATAAAAAACAAAAGTTTCAAGAGAAAAAAATAGAAGCCCTGCCAAATTATAGCCCATCCTGGAGTCCTGCAGAATGACTGGAAGGAGACTGATCACGACAGAGATCCATTCATGCCTTACTTCTGTGTCACACTTTCAGTGTTTTCACTTACTTAGAAACCCCCACTTGCTCAGTACAATAAAGCTTAGAAAAGTGAGTGCTTTCCAGGTGTTTTTAGAACCACCACAGAACAAAATATCATGTAGGTGGCACCATACCTGCTGCTTGAAGTACCTTCTATCTTCTTCATCAACAAGGACTAGATTCAAAAAGTACCTTACTGAAAATTTTTTGTTCACATCTCTCATTGTTGGAGTTGGGTCATATCCTGCTAAAAATAGTCTTATTGGAATTGATTCACCTGAAAGAAAAGCAATTTCTATTTAGTTCTAAAGGATGACCAAATACAGTTACATAACACCTAAAACTAAGTATTATAAAGACACTAACGCTTCAGTTCCTCCTGAGACGGGAGCATAACAAAAACTTTAGACCAGAGTTTCTTAGTGTTGACACTACTGACATTTTAGGCCTAATAATTCTATGTTGTGGGTAAGGTCATATACACTGTAAGAAGTTCAGGGCATTCCTGGTCTCTGCCCATAAGATGCCAGTTAACAGTCCCCAAATATGACAACCAAATACGTCTCCAGACATTGCCAAACTTCCCGTGGGGAGGAGGGAGTTAAAAGTGCACCTGGCTGAGAACCACCAGCTCTAAAGTCAAATGCCTGGATTCGAATTCTAACTCCAGTCAAGTATATCCATCTTATAAAGGATTTGTAAGGACTATATGAACTAATATGTGTAAAAGCTTCAAACAGTGCCAGCAGTTAAGTTCTACTCTAGCACTTTTGTTACTTTCAAGCTTTCATGAATTTTGCCATTTCTCATCATGTGTATAAATTCTTGAATACTTATTACTAATAAGATTGCTATTTTTGGTGACTTGATGGCTTCTCTTTTCCTAAGAGTAATTATTGGCCTATTCTGTTTTGAATTCTTTTTATGTAATACTTTTCTTATGTGTATCTATTTCCTTAAAGATATACAACGGACGGCATGGAAAGGGAACAAAGGAGAAACCTCAGGTGAAACAAACATGCCCTGTTCCTGATCAATGATGAGTGCTAGCCCTAATTTATATAGGGCAGACTGGAGGGAGGAGACAAAAAGTGCAAAAAGAGGGAACCAGATGGGTTGGGGCCACTCCTTCAGGGGTCAGCCCACCCTCATGCCTTGGGGGGTATACTATCCTTTGTTTACCAAATAAAATTAAGCTGTAACCAGGGGGCGGGGGGGGGGGGGAGGATATACAACTGGTTTCTTTTACATAAAAATTTGTGGCTGCTGGAATTTTACTAAGTAATGTTGCATAACACACAAGTACACAGGCATGAGTTTCGAAGTCAGAAACGCCCAGGCTCAAACGCCAACTTTGCAATGATTAGCTCTTGAAAGAAACCAGAATATGTCACCAAAAAATGTGCCTCTTTGACATTAAAATTATTTCTGAGCTGAAGGCAATTAGGCAGCAGTGAAAGCAAAAAAGAATTCCCCTATTCTGCCTAAAGGCAGGATTATTTTATTGGAGACACCCTCTCTTTAGCCCAGGGATGGCACCAGAGGAATCTGCAAACAAGCCTACTCTGCTAGTTTCCTCCCTCATATTTACCTTCCCATAGTCTGTGCCCTTGGAAGCCTAAGCTGCTTTCCTTTGCCCAGTCGTTTCTCTCCAAATTTACTGTTCTTTTGAAGATGCTATATAAGCTGAAATGCTAAGTCACTGCTTTGAGTTACTTTTTTGTTGAGGTTTCTTCTGCATGAGGAGAAGACAATGGCAACCCACTCCAGTACTCTTGCCTGGAAAATCCCATGGACAGAGGAGCCTGGTAGCCTGCTCCTGAGCAACTGAGCGACTTCACTTTCATGCTCCTGCGTGATATGCACTGCATGCGTTAATAAACTGTTTTTCTCTTAATTTTGTTAAACAATTCTAGCTGAAAATCTAAGTGGGTAGAGGTAGTTCTGCCTACCCTAACAAGTTTTTAACCTCTACATCTCAGTTTCAGGGATAAAATAAGGGCTACCACTACCTAACTCAAAGTGTATATGGAAGGGAACTTTAAGCACCTGAGAATACAATGCCTCATCAATAGTTGGCACTCAATAAATGGTTAACTGCTTTTTGAAGTAATTACTAACAGAGTAAGAAAAGCCAAAGATATAAATTTAAAATAAGTACTGGCTTCATTATCTTAGATACTGAAAATTATTTAGTATGGGAGCTGCTTATTTTCTTGGGGGCTATATAGAATTCCAAAATCCCACAGAATAAATGCCCAGCTATACTGTACCTTATGTTCAGCATGAGTAAAAAAAGATTTACAGAGAGAAACTCTTGTAACAGAAGACAAAATATTATAAATTCAGAACTAGGGAACAGATATACATCAATGTCTTTCCTAAATTCTAAATTTAAGCTGAGTAAAAAATTAAACCTTATTTCAAACCAGAAAGTACTACTACAGTCTCCTCAGTATTTATACAAAGATGATCTTAAAAATCATTGTAAAAAACATTTTAAGAATTCACATATTCACAGTGAATAAATACTTTCAAGCTAAACTGCCATGAACACTGCTATCTGCACTACCTATAACACAAAAGAAGTAAAAGAAAAGTTGATTACCTTTAACTGGTGCACCATCCATTATTTCATATTTGGCGATTGTTTCTGTTTCTGTTGTGGTACTGGGTCCTAGGGCAATAATGTAAATGATATTAATTTAACTATTGCTAGAATTTCCAGGCTTATACCTTCTTCCTATTTTCTGATATTATTTTAGTCCTAACTGACTTTCCCCCTTTTGTGAAAATGTTGATCATTCTTTTCTATTTCTTGATCCACACTTATTTGCCACCCAACTGAGGTCTCACTCCCTTCTCCTCAAAGGTAATTCAGTAGACGCCTGAAAAACTGCAGGGGCTGAAGTGCTTCACTGTACACGCATGAAAACCTGCATGTAATTTACAGTCCCTGCTCTGTATCCTCCACTGCTCCCTGTCCACAGTATCCACAGTTCCTTCCTATGCAGATTCAACCAACTGCAGACCACGAAGCAGCATAAAATCTACTACTAAACAAAATCAACTGTAAGTGGACCCATGCATTTCAAAGCTCATGTTCTTCACAGGTCAACTGTATACGGCTCAGAAATAATAAGGAAGTCTCCACAGACTTCCTTCCATCATTCCTAGTATCTGCTGAAACAGAAACTAGGAAGGCACAGCAGAGCACTGACATGCTAGCTTTCTCTGTAACACCCAAATGTCTTTTCTTGTTAACTTTAACAGAGATAAAATATCAAAGTGAATGCTTAATTGACATACAGTTCTTTTGAAGAGTCAATGATACAAGTTTAAAAGTATACCAAAACACACAGTAATGATCCCAATGTTGTAAAGTATATAACATGCAAAGACTAAGATCTGTTCTGGATTATGAGTACAAATTATTTCTTATTGAAAATTTTCTAGAACACCCAAACATAATTTTTATAACTAGAAAAAAATGTTTAAATAACTTTTTTAAACAACAAATGGGAAACTGAAGTTTGGTTTTAATATCTTTAAATCACTTTAGCAGGTAAAAAATGGAGATTAAGAAATCACAGATGTTTATGACTATCAATTATAAATCCTTAAAAAATGGTGCCTAAAATTCTTTTTAGCAGAAAACCAGGAAAATTAGAGGGAACAAATTAAATCTATATACTAATTAAAACTAGGGGAAAAAATAGGCAATTCCTTGGCGATCCAGTGGTTAACACTTTGCGCTTGCACCACAGGGGGCATGGGTTTGATCCCTGGTCAAGAAACTGAGATCTCAGAAGCCCCATAGTGCAGCCAAAAAAAAAAGGAACATTAAAAAGCAGTTATGAAAAAAAAAGCAGTTATGAACTAATAAATGATTTGGGGTAACTCGTCAGCTATCTGGAGAAAAGTATAGCTGGATCCATAGCTGTTTCTTGCTTACATCAGGCCAAATTCCAAATGAATTAAAACTTTAAACAAAATTCCTAAACTACAATGTATTATTTTAGTAGAATCAGGCACAGAAGATTATTTTTAGAACCTCAATGTAAAAAAAGCCTTTCTCACTGTGGTACAAAACCCAGAATCCATAAAAGGAAAAACTGACAATGTGACTTACACAAACATCAAGAACTTCTACATGGTAAAAACTACCACAAGCAAGACAAATGGGAAATTTTGCTGCTCTTAATACAGAAAATGGGGTTGATTTCTCTAATATATAGAGTTTCTACACTTCAAAAGGAAAAGACTAATAATCCAATAGAGATGGGGCAAAGGATATGGATAGGCAGTTTATAGGAAAGAAATACAAATGGCTTTTATACACGTGAAAAGATACTCATCCTCACTCAAATGAGAAAAATGAATCAAAACTACAATGGGGAACCTTTTCCCCGCTCCCATGAGATCAGCTAAAGTTTTATAACATTGTGCTTATGAGAACACATGGAAAAAACGGCACCTTCCTACATTCATTGCTGGTAGTAATACAATTTGGTACAGTCCATAAAGAGGACAAACTGATAATATTAATCAAAATTACAAATGAATATATCCTTGGAAACAGCAATTCCACTTCTAAGATTTTATTTTGCATATAAGCCAACACATGTGAAATGATATTATTAAGTGAAGTGTCTCTAACGCATGCACTGTACATAACCACTTGACTAAAAGGAAGGGTGTAATAAAGAGGCACTTGCATGTGTATGAATAAACGTTTAAATGATTTTAAAACTTTTATCACCTATGAGTAGCTGGGATACATAAATAGGATACTTTTTACTGTATAATCATTCACATTTTATTTTTGAACCATGTGAATTATCTACTCAAAAACTAATTTTTAAAAACATAAATGAGTAACTCACTGCCAGCAATATTAAGTATCAAAGTTAGTATCCAAGGTGGATATTTAAGTTTAAACAGTATTTTAAGATTTTAAAATTTCAACTAAAATGAACTTCAATTCAGGAACCCTTTAACTTACCAATTCCTGTGATCTCTTTTTTAATCAGTTGTAACTCCATATGTTGGATTTTTATTCTTACTAATAAGAAGTAAATTTTTCCAACAATCACATCCTTTAAATGATACCTTTAGGGAAAGAATATTTGTCACTTACTAAATATCAATTTACAAAACAAAGAGTGAAATATGTCCTGAAAAGGTTTATTAGATATCTGTAGGATAATTACTATTGTTTATTGGATATCTGTAGGATAATTACTATTTAAGAATACCATTCTGACTATTCATGTATTTAATGTTCCTTTTTTTCAAAAGAGTATTCATCATTTTACTATAAAAATTAGGAAAAAAAACTTTTACTTCATCATCAATAAACCTCAGAGGGAAAAATTAGCCAGAGTAATTGTTAGTCACCTATTTAGAGGTCAACTTCATTTCTAAAGAACTTAAGCGAGGAAAATTAAGATTTTTATGCCTGAAAATGTTTGGCATATGAAGATGTTCCAAACATTAAAAACTTTATACAGGTGTTTAGTACTCCAAGTGCTAGAATACTGCAGTTAAAAAAATCACCCGGTCACAAAGAGACCTTCTGTAGGTTTGAATCTCAAGATAATATCCCAAGAGTTGACTAATGCAATTATGTCTCTCTGAAGGGAGACTTCCAGTGACAAGTTTTAGGTCCTAAACTAATAATTTTATCAACAATATAATTTAAGACTCTGAACACGTGTATCACAATTTCAGTGATATAAACTGGGACATGACAAGCAATAAAAATCATGTAGGGCTTCCCAGTGGTTAATAATTTGCCTTGCAATCCATAGGACACAGGTTTGATCCCTGGTCTGGGAACATCTCACATGCTATGGGGCAACTAAGCCTGTGAGTCCCAACTACTGAAGCATGCTCACCATAAAGCCCGTGCTCCACAACAAGAGAATCCACTGCAATGAGAAGCCCACACACCTCAACTAGAGAGGAGACCCTGCCCGCAGCAACAAAGAGCCAGCACAGTCAACAATAGGTATATTTTTTAAAAATTCATATACCAGAAGAGTGCACAGGAAGAGGATAAAATAATGAACATTCATTTCTTCAACAAACAAACTTTAATGAAAAAATAAATAAAAGGGAAAACATAAAACAGATTTAAGTATCAAAAACCAAATGTTTTTTGATTAGTGTGTTTGTTAAGTGAGTTTGGATCCACTGGATTTGAACAAATCTTGTTTGGATACTGACATAAACTTTTATAAGTCATTTAAGGAAATGAATACTGACTAGATATGTGAACATGTTAAGAAAATATTAATATTTTTAGATATATACTTTGGTGAAAGTTTAAAAAGACATTAATAAATAAAATTTAAAGAGCCCATTTCTGAAAAAACACAACATATATAAATGCATATACCCCCTCCCATGGAAAGCTATACAAAAGGATATTAATAGTGGTTGAGTGATAAAGGTGAAAATATGTGGTATTTTTATTTCCCTTGACTTTTCTACATTGTCAATTTTTTTAATAATAAAAAGGTATTGTTCATGTAGTCAGAAAAAAGAGCATTTTTGCTTATTTTAAAGAGATGACTAGCTGAAATGATGCCAAGACAGTAAGATAGACTTTCACAGATTTACAGGATTAGCTGCCTTCTGAGATGGTGAGATCTTCTATTAAAAAATGGCCAAGCAGAGTCTTACCAGGCATAGAATATGAAAGACATCTGCACCAAGTCAAATTCCTACTAAAACAAAACCAAATCCTTCTAAAGTTTCTTTCAGTTCGGAGATTCTGATGGTCTCTTAACATCAGATTAATGTTGATTCTATCCTTTCTTTGACCAATTTACAAAGACATAAAAGGTTTATTTCTTAATTTTCCCTGACCATTTATCTGTTTGTAAAAGGTACTTACTTTGATTTATTATACTCAAATTCAATGTGTAGACAATCTTCAATGCCCACTTCCATCTTAATAGAGTTGTTGACATCAGGATAGGTAGCAAGCTGGTGAACAATAAGATCATATTCTTTTACCAAGTCTGTCAGTCTTCTTACTATTGTCACCTTAAGAAAATACCTACAAAAGTTAATGGAGAGGACAAGTTAAACCTCCTGTGAGATACCTCAGTGTTTCAAATAAGCAAACTTCAGCTTTCTCCTTCGTGACATTCCTTAGGGATCAATTTACTCCATTTACTTCATGAAGAAGTTTTCATTTTTAAATAAATGCCTTCACCATGGAAAAAATACAAAGTTCAATTTTAAGAATAGTGGACATACTTTTTAGATCTCTCTAGATCGATTCTTTTTTTCTTTCCTTTCCTACATCACTTCTTAACCATAGACTAAATGAGATTCATTGAGAAACTAATGGATTTAGAGGGTAATTCCATTTACAAGACAAATGAAGTGTCTAAGAAACTGAGGTACATACAAGGGAAGTATATGACTAAAACTTCTTATAATGGGATCCTCTGAATCCTATAGAGGGCTTCCCAGGTGGCACAGTGGTAAAGAATCCGCCTGCCAATGCAGGAGACCCAAGAGATGCAGGTTCGATCCCTGGGTCAGAAGGATCCTTTAGAGTAGGAAATGGCAACCCACTCTGGTATTCTTGTCTAGAAAGTTCCATGGACAGAGAAGCCAGCAGGCTGTAGTTCATGGGGTCACGAAGAGTTGCACATGACTGAACGCACGCGTGCGCATGCACACATATGCACAAATCTGATAGAAGGATCTTATTACATCAGATCTGCATTAGCCAGAAAAAAAAAAAAAAATATATATATATATATATATATTTGACAGAATTTTCAAAATCTTAAGTCTTCCAGTCCAAAATTATAATTAGAAGTTTAGGACATTCAACAGTAGTCATTACCTTCTGGTTTGTGTATCATAAACTGTAGACAAAATCAATTCATACCTTAAGCGGACATTGGCACCGATGTAAGATTCATATGGCTTTTCAACTTGCATAAATTCAAAATCATAACTTCTGCTCTGAGTCAGTTCTCCAGGTAAGGCTAGTTCTTTCACTAGGTTTACAAATTCGTGAGTATTACTCTTGTCATTGAAAAGCTCTAAGAAATTTTGAAAAGAAAGACCAATTATGTTTGATATCCATCTCATCAAAACCCAAACTTCTACTTCCAGAGCAAGTAATTTTTATCAAAAGAATTACTTGGATTTGCCTTCACTTTAAATACCAGAGCTATGATCTGAATTCCATTATCCTATTTTGCTCCACATGGGCACAAAAAAATTCAAGTGGCATAGCAAAATGAAAATTTCTGTTATGAAAGAATTCAATCCTTTAGTGTAGTTAGGGTTTGCCCAATAAGAAGCTGTTTAAATTGCTACATTTCCAGCAATTATTTGAACTTCCTCCCTTCAAGACAAAAAATGCTTTGTTGTTTTGCTTTAGTTAGGCAAATATATTACCCTGATAAAACTATACTATGTAAAAGACTAAAATCAACTATCAGTTAATTACCATAATTTGCCCCTTAAGTATAATCTCATCCAAAATAGATACCTAAACAAACATCTACCCATTCCAATTCTGACACTTTCAAAATAGACAGTAAAACTTAGAAAGCTAGGATCTATTTTCTTTTCTCCTTCTGCATCTGCAGTACCCGAAGATTTATATAGTTTAACTCCTGCTAAAGCAAGAAATATATGTATGGAAACATACACAAGTTGATCTAAGTCAAGAAGAAATTGCAACTTTCCTTTTCACATGGAATTTTCTGTTGACAGGTGAATCTGGCTACAGGTATAAACTAAGTTAGGAAGCCAATGGCATGAGTAATTAGCAAGTGAAGGATGAAGGTGACACCGCTAATTGTGAATAAAGCTGGTGAAAAACGTAGGCAGATGGACATTTCAGGGAGTCAACTAGTTTACTTGAATTATTTTTCAAGGCTGCTAGCTTACATAACCCCTTTCACTTTTAATAATCAGATTTCATCACAAGTAAAGACAGCATGAGGCAAATATCATTTAATATAATTAAAAGAAGCATGATTATTTAATGTTTATAAAATAAATCCTTTTATTATGCAAAATCAATTCCTTCTTTCCATAAAGCTAAACTCTAATTCAATTATTTAACTGCCATATCAAACTCTCTTCAAACTCAGTTAACAACAAAAAAAAGTAGTACTATTTTAAAACTCACCAATTTGACCTACAAATTCAATTCTAATTCCTTGGTGCTCTAGCCTCTTTCCAGGTTGCTTAAAGGCTACATTCACCTGCCAAAACATGAAATTTTAAGAGATGTTAACAATCCTTTGTGGGCCTACTAGTAGATTCCTTCCAGATGAATATAATATATAAATACTTCAGGTGTTCATTTCTGAAGTCTGAGAAACCACCACATACTTAGATTATGATGATCTTATAGCTTCAGAGAAGATAAAACTTACTCCTATATAATCACTAATGAACTTATTACTTACATGTACATTTAAAGCACCTGCTTTGTTAGGAAGGAATGTTTCTTTAGAGCTGGAGAACTACAAAGAATCAATAAAAGGTAAAACTTTCAACTATTCAAATACGTTTTCTGGTCAAATAGTTAAACAATTCTATAATAGCATTTTAATATAAAGGTTATTAATAATTCCAAAAACTGACCTAAAAGATCACTTTCAGCTTTTACAACCAACCATATATTGTTATAATTTTTGATATTAAAAGCAACAGTTACTGCCCAGAGTCTGCTGCTCATCCTAAAAATAGAATATCTAAAGATTTAAATTTTGAGTATGATACATCTTACATACTTTTGAAATTAAGTATATAATCTAAAATCCCTAAATTTGTATCTGCTAAATGGAAACCTTAATAATACACATTTTAATTTGACAAAATATAAAGTACACAGATATTAAAAACAAAATTTCAACCATTTAAGGATTAGCTAAAATTCAAAAAAAAAAAATATACTCCCAGGTTTGTTCTTTACTGTAAAAAATACTGGTAATGTGACTCTTAAAAGCGGTTCTTTCAAACAATGCTTCTCAATAGAAATCAAGAACCAACAAAATGAAGTTCAAATACTTCTGTTTATAAACTATGTAATTAAAATATTCATGCTTTTATATCTTCTACATCTATAACCAGGGTGAGTTAAGTTATTCACCTTCCAAAATTAATACGTCAGAAAAAGAAGTAAATAAATTGGAGTATATCACATGATGGAGTATAATTAAAGTATAAAAATACTAAGGTCAATGAATTTTTAATGCTGTGGGAAGATGTGCATGATATGTTACATGTAGGATGCATGGTCAAATTGTATACAAATATAATGCCAGTTATATTTTTTAAAGTACAGAAAAGAAAAATTCTATGGGTAATTTTGCTTCCTTCTTTGCAGCTTTTTTTTTATTTTTTTTCTTGACAAACAGCAATTAAGTTTAAAAAGTATATGCTACAGGAGTCCCAAGGCAGTTCAATGGGGAAAGAATAGATGATATACAGACAGCAATAAGCACATGAAAAGATGCTCAATATTATTCATCATTCAAGGGAATGCAAAGCAAAACCATATGACCACTTTTCACCCACAAAAAATAATCAGACAGTAATAAACATTGCCAAGAAGGTGAAAAAACTGCAACTCATACATTGCTGGAGAGAATATAAAACGGCACAGCTGCTCTGGAAAAGTCTGGAAGTTCTCCAGAAAGTTAACATATAACCCAGCAATTCCATTCCTAAGTCTACACTCCAGAGAAAAGAAAACACAGTCACACAAAAACGTATACACAAATGTACAGAGATATTCTTAATAGTCAATAAATAGAAACCCAAGTATACTTAACTGAAATGTCGTCAACTGAAGGATGAAGAAAGGTACATCCACATACTAGACAGTCAGTCAGTCAGTTAGTTCAGTCGCTCAGTCGTGTCCGACTCTTTGCGACCCCATGAATCGCAGCATGCCAGGCCTCCCTGTCCATCACCAACTCCCGGAGTTCACCCAAACTCACGTCCGTCGAGTCAGTGATGCCATCCAGCCATTCTCATCCTCTGACGTCCCCTTCTCCTCCTGCCCCCAATCCCTCCCAGCATCAGAGTCTTTTCCAATGAGTCAACTCTTCGCGTGAGGTGGCCAAAATACTGGAGTTTCAGCTTTAGCATCATTCCTTCCAAAGAAATCCCAGGGCTGATCTCCTTCAGAATGGACTGGTTGGATCTCCGTGCAGTCCAAGGGACTCTCAAGAGTCTTCTCCAACACCACAGTTCAAGATCATCAATTCTTCGGCGCTCAGCCTTCCCTCCACAGTCCAACTCTCACATCCATACATGACCATTGGAAAAACCATAGCCTTGACTAGACAGACCTTAGTCAGCAAAGTAATGTCTCTGCTTTTGAATATGCTGTCTAGGCTGGTCATAACTTTTCTTCCAAGGAGTAAGCGTCTTTTAATTTCATGGCTGCACTCACCATCTGCAGTGATTTTGGAGCCCAAAAAAATAAAGTCTGACACTGCTTCCACTGTTTCCCCATCTATTTCCCATGAAGTGATGGGACCAGATGCCATGATCTTCGTTTTCTGAATGTTGAGCTTTAAGCCAACTATTTCATTCTCCTCTTTCACTTTCATCAAGAGGCTTTTTAGTTCCTCTTCACTTTCTGCCATAAGGGTGGTGTCATCTGCATATCTGAGGTTATTGATATTTCTCCTGGCAATCTTGATTCCAGCTTGTGTTTCTTCCAGTCCAGCGTTTCTCATGATGTACTCTGCACAGAAGTTAAATAAGCAGGGTGACAATATACAGCCTTGACGCACTCCTTTTCCTAGTTGGAACCAGTCTGTTGTCCAGTTCTAACTGTTGCTTCCTGACCTGCATACAGATTTCTCAAGAGGCAGGTCAGGTGGTCTGGTATTCCCATCTCTCTCAGAATTTTCCACAGTTTATTGTGATCCACACAGTCAAAGGCTTTGGCATAGTCAATAAAGCAGAAATAGATGTTTTTCTGGAACTCTCTTGCTTTTTCGGTGATCCAGCGGATGTTGGCAATTTGATCTCTGGTTCCTCCACCTTTTCGAAAACCAGCTTGAACATCTGGAAGTCACGGTTCACATATTGTTGAAGCCTGGCTTGGAGAATTTTGAGCATTACTTTACTAGCGTGTGAGATGAGGGCAACTGTTCGGTAGTTTGAGCATTCTTTGGCATTGCCTTTCTTTGGGACTGGAATGAAAACTGACCTTTTCCAGTCCTGTGGCCACTGCTGAGTTTTCCAAATTTGCTGGCATACTGAGTGCAGCACTTTCACAGCATCATCTTTCAGGATTTGAAACAGCTCAACTGGAATTCCATCACCTCCACTAGCTTTGTTCGTAGTGATGCTTTCTAAGGCCCAATTGACTTCACATTCCAGGATGTCTGGCTTTAGATGAGTGATCACACCATCGTGATTATCCGGGTTGTGAAGATCTTTTTTGTACAGTTCTTCTGTGTATTCTTGCCACCTCTTCTTAATGTCTTCTGCTTCTCTTAGGTCCATACCATTTCTGTCCTTTATCGAGCCCATCTTTGCATGAAATGTTCCCTTGGTATCTCTAATTTTCTTGAAGAGATCTCTAGTCTTTCCCATTCTGTTGTTTTCCTCTATTTCTTTGCACTGATCACTGAAGAAGGCTTTCTTATCTCTTCTTGCTATTCTTTGGAACTCTGCATTCAGATGCTTATATCTTTCCTTTTCTCCTTTGCTTTTCACTTCTCTTCGTTTCACAGCTATTTGTAAGGCCTCCCCAGACAGCCATCTTGCTTTTTGCATTTCTTTTCCATGGGGATGGTCTTGATCCCTGTCTCCTGTACAATGTCACGAACCTTATTCCATAGTTCATCAGGTACTCTATCTATCAGATCTAGTCCCTTAAATCTATTTCTCACTTCCACTGTATAATCATAAGGGATTTGATTTAGGTCATACCTAAATGTTCTAGTGGTTTTCCCTACTTTCTTCAATTTAAGTCTGAATTTGGCAGTAAGGAGTTCATGATCTGAGCCACAGTCAGTTCCCAGTCTTGTTTTTGCTGACTGTATAGAGCTTCTCCATCTTTGGGTGCAAAGAATATAATCAATCTGATTTCGGTGTTGACCATCTGGTGATGTCCATGTGTAGAGTCTTCTCTTGTGTTGTTGGAAGAGGGTGTTTGCTATGACCAGTGCATTTTCTTGGCAAAACTCTATTAGTCTTTGCCCTGCTTCATTCCGCATTCAAGGCCAAATTTGCCTGTTACTCCAGGTGTTTCTTGACTTCCTACTTTTGCATTCCAGTCCCCTATAATGAAAAGGACAACTTTTTTGGGTGTTAGTTCTACAGGAGGCAGAGCTCTCCCCACCTCACCTCCTTTATCACAGCCCATTCCCATGAGAGGTCCAGTCAGACCAGCCAGCAATAAGAAGCTGAACGTGTTCCTTAAAGACCAATAGCGGTCTGTGGTCAGAACGGCAGACGCCCCTTCAAGCTCTCTGTTCAGTTCTGTGAAACCCTTTCCAGCCTGCTGGTTTACCAGGAGAATCTTCTGTCCTGTGTGAGAAGGTTAAATTCCCCCAGAGCTTTGCATTTTAGTGGCTCTTTTATTCTATTTCATTTAATAGAGTTTTTATTTCATTACATTTTATTCTATTGTATTTAATTCCCTGGTGGCTCAGAGGTTAAAGTGTCTGCCCGCAACGCAGGAGACCTGGGTTCAATACCTGGGTTGGGAAGATCCCCTGGAGAAGGAAATGGCAACCCACTCCAGTATTCTTGCCTGGAGAATCCCATGGATGGAGGAGCCTGGTGGGCTACTAAAACATCATTCAGCCATAAAAAAGAATCGTGCTTTGATAAATGCTAAAACATGAAAGAATTTTGAAAACATCATGCTACATGAAATGAGGCAGACGCAAGAAGACAGACCTTGTATAACCACTTATATGAAATAGAAGAAGCCCAGAACTGGCAAATTTACAGGGAAAAATAGTAGGCTAGAGGTAGCTATGGACTGGGAGGAAAGGGAAGAGGACAGCTATTGTTCAATGAGCACAAAGTTTCTGTTCGGGATGATGAAAAAATTTCAAAATAGTGGTGATGATTGCACAACATTGTGAATGTGATTAATGCTACTGAATTACATACATTAAAAAGGGTTAAAATAGCAAATTTTACTATATTTTTGACCAAAAATTTTCTTAAAAGTAATAAACCATGAAGACATCATGCTAAGTGAAGGAGCCAAACACAAAGGCCACATGTTGTATGATTCTATTTATATGAAATGTCCAGAATAGGCCAAATCCATAGAGAAAGAAAGTACATCTGTAGATTAGTGGATGCTAAGTGTCTTAGTTCACTCAGGCTGCTGTAACAAAAAACAACAGACTAGGTGGCTTAAAAACAACATAAATTTACTGCTTACAGTTCTGGAAGCTGTGAAGTTCAAGATCAAAGCACTAGCAGATTTGGTGTCTGGGAGAGTTTGCTTTCTGGTTCACAGAAGGCTACCTTTTCACTATGTCCTCACATGTCAGAAGGTGCACACAAGATTTCTCTGAGGACATTAATCCCATTCATGAGGGCACAGCCCTTATGACCTCATCATTTCCCAAAGCCTCTCCCCCTCCCCCTCCACTCAGCCCCACCCCACCTACAAGTACATCATACTAAGGATTAGGGTTTAACACACAAATCTTATGAGGACACAAACATTTAGTATATGGCACCAAGTGAATGACTGCTAATGTTATGGTGTTTCTTCTCGGTGATGAAAACATTATGGAATTAGCTAGTGATGACAGCTGCACAACTCTGCAAAAGTAGTGAAAATCTCTTAACTGTATATACTCAGTAGGGTAAATTTATGATATGTGAATTATAACTCAATAAAGCTATATTTTTTAAATATAAAAGAAAGTATATATCACAAATAAAACAATGGAATAGAACAGAGAGGCTGAAACAGACTCATACAACCTCTGGTTACTGACAAAGGTGACGCTACAATGCAGTGGTGGAAAGGATGGCTTTTTCAATAAATGTCCTGGGTCAATTAGATATCCATATGGGGAAAAAAATAATAAGTAGCCTTGACTCTTATGTCATAAAGACAAAATCAATTTCAAAAAACAGAGAATCTAAATGTGAAATATGAAACTACTTAAAATTATAGGAGGAACAGGAGAATATCTTCATGCCCATAAGGTAGGCAAAGATGTCTTAAATAGGATACAAAAAGCACTACCAAAAAGGAAACACAACATTTGTAGAGTATATTATTATTATTATTATATATTATACATTATACATTTGTCCAAACCCATAGAATATACATCACCACAAGTGAACCCTTAGATAAATTACAAACTTTGGATGACTATAATGTGTCAATGTAAGTTCATCCTTGATCAAAAATGTACCATTCTAGGGGCTGATGTCGATAATGGGAAATCTCTATACCTCCCTCGCAATTTTATGTAAATCTAAAACTACTCTTAGAAAAAACCTGGAAAAAAAGGTATACATAGACAGCTCACATGTCAGGAATATTCTTGCTCTAGGCAGGATGTCAGGTCTTCCAGTCTCTAAGATTTTTTTTCTAATACATGAAGTATTCTTCCTACAATGCATAACAAAGTTTGGAAACCAATGATTTAGTCCAACCTCAACTTACATGTGAGATCTACAAAGTTAAATGACTGCCCAGAGGTACCTATCAAGACAGTGGTAAAGTCCAAGGCTAGATCTTCCAACCCCAGCCAAATGATCTTTTAACTATATTCAGACATTTTACAAAGCCTAGACTAGTGTGGTAAGACTTGTTTTTGGTGGTGTTATGTCTATAAATTTTGAAAATCTGAGGTTCAGTCTCTCCCTAGAAAAACTAGACTGGTATCTCTACCCCTTCTACTCAAAGTGAAGTCACTCAGTCGTGTCCGACTCTTTGGGACCCCATGGACTGTAGCCCACCAGGCTACTCCATCCATGGAATTTTCCAGGCAAGAGTACTGGACTGGGTTGCCATTTCCTTCTACCTCTTCTAATCCCACCATATTAACAACTCATCTTTTCCATAGATCAAGCACTATTTCCTTTACTTGTTTGATGTGTTCCATCCTTTTAATGATTTTGTCACTCTCTTTCAGATTTCTTCTCTTTCTCCCCATCATTTTAAAGGAAGAGTAAAGTAGAAAAGAAAAACATTTATTTCAGATATAACACTAAGACACCAGTAAGTGGCAAAGGACCAGAATAGACGATGCAGTAAAACGGCTGGTAAACCTAAGTTCAACCTATCTAGTAACCAAAGAATGCTATCAAAGAATAGTATCATTTTTGCCTACAGAAATAGCAAAGGTTAAAAAGTGATCATATTCAGCTCTACCCTGAGTGAAACAAGGTATTAAGTGAACATGAGATTTCATGCAAATTTTCCAGGTTAACATGTATCAATACCCTTCAAATATTCATGTCAAATATTCATGTCCAGCCACTCCTAGGAATTCATTCTAAAGGAAATAATCTTATCCTACAGAAATCTGAAGAAAAACTTATGTATAAAATGTCTGTATTACTAAACATATGGGGATATACTACAAGCAATTTGAAAAACAGAAACTAGTTACATATCCAACAGTAGGGAAAAGGTATGCTTAATATATTACATATACATAAACATTAACTAATGCAGACAGACTAGGAAGAAACACATTCAAATTTTAATAGTGAGTTATTTCCATATGATGGGACTATAGATAACTATTTTATTTCCCAAACTGTTTACAATGTATATGTATTACCTTAACAAGCAGGAGAGAAAAACTCTTAATATTTTTAAATCTTTTATATTTAGAAAAATTTTTTCAAACATTTTATGATTTGATTTTATCTAGGATATTACCATTCTTCAGTATCACAAATTAATGAGTAGTAATCATATTCCATAAGGTATAAGAATAATCCTTGGTAAGGAAAAGGGGGATAAAGTTAAACCACAGAAGGTATCACAAATGTATCTGAGCAAGCATGGACACATTCTAAATGTGATTAAATCTTCTACAGAGTATCAAGAAATGAGATCAATAGACACAAGGAAAGTAGTACAGACTGATAACCTATAAAGAATGAGAAAAAAACTTTTAGGAATTGTCTAGTCAAGGCTATGGTTTTTCCAGTGGTCATATATAGATGTGAGAGTTGGACTGTGAAGAAAGCTGAGCGCCAAAGAATTGATGCTTTTGAACTGTGGTGCTGGAGAAGACTCTTGAGAGTCCCTTGGACTGCAAGGAGATCCAACCAGTCCATCCTAAAGGAGATCAGTCCTGGGGGTTCATTGGAAGGACTGATGCTGAAGCTGAAACTCCAATACTCTGGCCACCTCTTGCGAAGAGTTGACTCACTGGAAAAGACTCTGATGCTGGGAGGGATTGGGGGCAGGAGGAGAAGGAGACAGAGGATGAGATGGCTGGATGGCATCACCGACTCGATGGACATGAGTTTGAGTGAACTCTGGGAGTTGGTGATGGACAGGGAGGCCTGGTGTGCTGCAGTTCATGGGGTCGCAAAGAGTCAGACATGACTGACCGACTGAACTGAACTAGAGAATTATCCTCAGTCTCCATAACTCAATTAAAGGAGAAACAAACTTTGAGTGGATCACAGCCCCACTGTAGAAACTGCTGTATGTTAAACAGATTCACATGGTCACAAACACAAAATTCTGCACATAGTTTAATTTAGACTCTGCCCATAACCATTTCAGTATAAGAATCTTTCCTGCAAGTGTTCTGTTGAATCAAAGCTTTCAGCTGACCTTCTGAAAAACATTTTCCATCTCTAATAAAATCATTCAAATTTAGATACAGCACAAGCCACTTTCATGACTAATTCTAATATTCTACAACTAGATAATTCTCCAAACAAAATATTTACCTTTCCTGAAACAGATTCTCCATCATAGAAAAGATAGTGTTTTTCTACTTTGCCATCTTCAGTTTTCATTTCCGCCATTTTCCTGGTTTCCCCATCATTAAGGACAACGTCGATCTCACAAATGGGACCGAAAAATCCTCCAAGAAAACTCTAAAATAAAAGAAAAATTCTCACAATTGTTTTGTCAGTCACTACAGTTTAAAATTCAAACTTGATTACCTATAACCTAAAGTTAACCTATGAATTCAGGATGAAGTAAGAATTCATACCAAATACTGCATCAAAACTAAATAAATATCATACAATATGCATATAGCTAATGCTGCACTGTACCCTTAAAAATTTATTGCAGATAAATTTGTTTTCTACCACAATAAAATAAACAGTCCCCCTGAAACTAAATAAATTGAAACACTATAATTTCAATCATTTCCACAAGTAACCACTATGAATAATCAAATTCTAACATATACCAAAAATCTAAAAAATTAACTTAACATCTGGATTTGAAAAAAGTTACCTTTAGTTATACATCTTTGAGGTTCTTTCATTATATTGCTATAATGAAACTCATACAATCCCAATTACTCATGAATTATTACAATGTACTACTTATGGAAAACCTACTGCTATGTAAGTCTGAACAGGATATGTTACATTGTGTAAACCCTTGAAATAAAACTGGCTCTAATAGAGGAGACTAATTAAATGTTAATTTTTCTAAACAAAGTGTATAAGCCTTGTTCTGTAAATCCTGAATATGACAGAAGTAAAAGAGACAAAGATCAATTGCTTATGAACGGCAAAACACATTAGCTGGAAATAATACAGAATCCATTGGCTATTCCAATGTCACATATAGTTGTGGATTATTTTTTGCCTGCTATAAAAGCTAGTTTTCTAGTCTTTTTTAAAATTTACACAGAGTTTTCTCTTAAAAACATAAATCTGGGGACTTCTTTGGAGGCCCAGTGGTTAGGATGTCACGCTTCCATTGCACCGGCACAGGTTCGATCCTTGGTTGGGGAACTAAGATTTGGAATGCTGTGCAGTGCAACAGAAATAAATAAATAAATAAACCCAATCATATCCTTCAATATGCTGGTGGCAGTATAAATTGGAACAACTACTTTAGAAAATAGTTGGCATTATCTGGTAAAGCTAAAGATATATATATATATATAAATGATCCAGCAATTATACCCCTAGGTATCTACCCTAAACAGAAACTTACACATATAAACCAGGAGACCAATATAAGAATGTTCATAACATCATTGTTCACAACAGGCCCACTTAGGAAATAATCCAAATATTTATCAATGAGAAAATGGACACATACACTTTTATCTATATTCATACAGTGGGCAATGGAATGAATTACAACAAAGATGAATCTCACATACACGTTGAGTGAAAGAGACCAGACACAAAAATACACTGTATTATTCCATTTATTAAAAAATAAAAAACATGATGCACATTATAGTGGTATTAGAAGTCAGGAAGTAGTTGGAAGAAAGCACTGGGGTACTATTAATGTTCTGTTTGGTTTTATCTGAGTGCTTAACACATAGGTATATTGACTTTGTGAAAGTTCATCAGGCTGTACACTTATTTGTGCACTTGTCTATAGTTAACACTTACTTTAATGAAATGCTATTTTAAACATATACATACACAATGTATTCCATAACATGACCTATACATATCTTGCTCTATTCATCCCTCCAGCCACACCAGACTCAGGTGATGCAAGCTCTCAAATACGCCCAGGCTCCTTCTTGTCCTAGACCAAGTTATCCTAACAAAGTCATCCTTTCACTGTGACTCACCTCCATAAAGAGGCCTTCCCTAACTTCCTAATCAAAACTGAATTCTCCAAATCTGGGAAGTGCAACACCACGTAAGTTTACTTCATCATTTATTATAAAAATGTTAGTCACTCAGTCATGTCCAACTCTGTAACCCCATGGGTTGTAGCCCACCAGGTTTCTCTGTCCATGAAAATTTCCAGGCAAGCGTACCGGAGTGGGTTGCCATTTCCCTCTCCATGGGATCTTCCCAACCCAGGTCTCCTGCATTGCAGGCAAACTCTTTACCATCTGAGCCACCAGGGAAGCCCATTTATTATAATCTGTGTACTTCCTGAGTATCTGACTCCCCAACTGAACTATAAACTTCATGAGGACAGAGACCTTATCCTTTGCTCAACATTGAAGACTCAGTGGCCAGGGGCAGCATGTGGCATTTAATAGAAGGCATTCAAATACTTGTTGATTGTTAATTTTGAGTAAAACACATACTGTCCTGATAATAAAAAATAAATGGATACAAAAAAGAAATGAGCTAAAACTTAGCATGTTTGGTAAGACCAGCCCTCCCCCAGGCAGTTGGCATTGATGCAGTAGTGAAGTCTAGAGCAAGGAGCTTGAGTTAAGGCTCAGTTCTGTGCTCAGGAGGAAGGATAATGGCAAATAAGCTAACAATCCTGCTAAGGCTATGCGGATCACAGGGTGATACTACTAATATGATGGACGGAGACCGTTTTCCTAAATTCTGAGCTTGCTTCTTTGTTTTTTGGGTTTTTTTTTTTTTTTGGCTACAGCACACTGTTTGTGGGACCCTGGTTATCAAACCTGGGCCCTTGGCAGTGAAAACACAGAGTCCCAACCACTGGACCACAAGGAAAATTCCTGCTTCTTCATTTTTATTAATCCTTTATTAACAAAAGGATTATAATTTCAAGAAAGCAACTCAATGAATTACCAGATTAGTACTCATACTCCAAATATATAAAGAGCAAATTTTCCTTTTGACAAGATGTTTTGTCCCTTCCTAGTTAGCTTTCATACCCCAAGTTTTAAACTCACAACTTGCTCAAAATGGTATACATTCTCCTAAGAGCTACAAATATGAGAATGTATAGCAGGTCAAAATCAGTCAGCTGATATTTACTAATCATCAACTACCTGCAAAGCACTGATCCAGCAAAGGCGGCAGGTACTGGGGAGCTGCCATGAGAGAAACAATTATGAAAGAATAGACGTCAGTCTCAAAATTTGAATCATAAAACTGCAGCAGGAAAATAAAAAAAAATTTTTTTATTCCTCCTTAATACTTCCTAGAGTTAGTTCCAGGAAAAATGAGATTTGAAAACTATAAGAATTGTTATGAAACAAAATATTATGGTTACTTTTTCCCACATACATAATGCTTAACATATACAACTGAACTGGGATTTGAAAGTTGATATTAAAAGATCAATACTCAAATATAAAATGTCAAAGTTGCCACTAATTAAAATGGTATAAAACAGACTTAAAAGTACATAAACTTCACAATTAACTAAGGACAATTAGTAATTGTAAACAATAAGTCTTGTTTTGACACCATATGTAAAACTTAAAAATTGTTAGGCATTAAAAATATGTAAAAACTATCTGTTGTCCTCAATCATTTTCTGCATGCATGAAGTATTTCATAAATAGTGGTTAGGACTCAGCGCTTTCACTGCCAAGGGCACAGGTTTGATCCATCCCTGGTCAGGGATCTAAGATCCCACAAGTCACCTTGTGTGGCCAAAAATTAAACAAATAAAGTTTTTATTTCAAGATGTGCATCTTCTTGCACATCCTATCATTTCAAACAAAAAGTTACAAAATTTAAATCTTTTAAAAATTATTCACAGTCAAATGATAATACTTCTGATTTATATAAAGAGGGAAAAATACAGAATTGTCAGAATGGTGAAGACTACAAGGCAAAGGAATAAAAGCTGTAAAGAAGGTTAGGATATATTAATGCACACTTGTGCTGAAATTACAAGAGGCACTTCTGAAATCTTAAGAGAAAGACTGCCAAGATCTTTTAGAAAAGATACCTTCAAGTATGTATTCAAAATATGGGATGTTCAGGAGCAATACTAGAAATTATAAATCAAAACTCTTAGGTAGCCTTTAAATAACTACAGGGCACTATATATGACTAATTAAATATTAGAACAATTATTTTCACAGTTTTCTAATCGTATCCTAAACTTCACATCAATAACTTTAAGATTTTTCACATAATTTGTAACCCAACATTGAGCATTACTATCTAGCAAAATTACAAGTGGACGTTAAAAGACGAATTTTATAGCCCTCACTGAAGAAATTTCACTACATCCTCTGAATGTAAAGAAAAGCAACTCAAGGTGAGGCAGAAGAGAAGCTCTCAAAATTTATTAACTTAGTGCATTCTGGAGCAATGAAACAGCAAATTTTCATACATATATTATTACACTTGTGCCTATTTCAGTGTTTCCAAGCTTTACAACTGTATTTGTTTCACGAGTAACTTGAAAATAAAAACTGTTCTTGAAAATAATGCATTAAAAGTAGTAATATTAAATGTAAGCAAAAAATAGGAAGGCCTTTTACGTTTCCTTTGCAAATTATATTCAATTAAAGAAGCCATCTCTAACCCCCTGACTAGTAAGGTCACCCCCCAATACTTCCTTCTTATCACAGCTGTTTTATTTGTTTCCACGTTAAACAAATAATCACACAAATGTTTATCTCCTTCTTGCCTGCAAGCTACAAGAGAGCAAGGGCTGATTCAGTCTTGCTCAGAGCCCCTGGGAGCGCCTAAGTATAGCTGATGAAAAAAAGAGAAAAGGGCTCGAAGTTTAAGAATGAACATTTCTGTGCTCCTTTTCTTTTTTAAATTTAAAACAACTCGATTCCTGACTTTAAAATGTATTCATCAAATGTAACTTTTTCAAAAAATAAACCTAGCTTAGTCTTGAAGTCAAGTCTCAAGCAGATTACGGAACTGGGTGAGCTCTGGGAAACCAGGGTACTATTAAAGGAAAATAGACAGTAGGCGCTCAACATATGCATGCTAAGTGAACCAAGTAAATTAATACTACCATAAAATGAGTCAAATGAGATCCAATCGAGAGGAAATCGCTAACACACACAAAGCTGAAAGCCATCGTGCTCACGCTTGTGCTTCCCACTAATTGTGGTGCAAGTACTGACTTCCCTCCCTCCTCTGCTCCCTAGGCCATTTCAACATCCCAAAGAGATAAGTTTCCAAAATGGCTTGGTGAAGGAAATGAGAGCCAACGTTTAAACCAGTGGGCACGAAACTACTGCCTTTGACTTAAAAACGTCCTCGCCTCCAACGTCCTTTTCTTTTTCTCGCTCATTCTACAAGTGTCAACGTTAAGGCTAACCTGGGGTCAGGAAATCGCAGGTTATCACCATATGCTAGTTTAAAAAGAAAAAAAAAAAAGACTCAAGGAGTTTACCAAGCTCCTGATCAACACTAGAAGAGAGTGACCAAGTCCACCGAGTCCGGAACTGGGGGACTCTTGGGTCACCCCATCTGAAAGGAAGCGAGGCTGCCCAGGAGCAGAAGGTCTGGCTACCTTGGAAGGGGAGGCGGTGGCGGGTCCGCAGAGGCGGGATCCGAGTAACCAGCCACGGCCCCCTATAGCCGATCGAAGAACGCTGGCAGAGGCTCCGACATAGCCAGGAGAACGCCTCGTCACCCGCAGGTACTCGGGCCTTGCCGAGACCGGGAAGAAGCGGCGCAGCCCGCTCTTCCCTAGCCCCGCGGCGGCCAGACAGGCCTAACCCGGCTCCCCGCCCCTGCCCGCCTACCCTCTCCTGCCGCTCCCAAAAGCCGTCCCCGCGACATCGGGCCCGCAGTTGGCCGTCCGGCCGCGCGCTCCGGGACAAAGGCTGCGGGCGAGCGCGCGGGCCGCCGTGCACTCACCATTGTCAGCGCTGCCGCCGCCGCGTCCCCCCCACTTCACGCCTCTTCCCTCAGGAGAACTCCTAGCCCCAGTTCCCTCCTCCCAGGCGCCCGTCACGTGACCTCAGGCCGCCGGCCGCACGTGACCCGTCCTTTCCTTTCCTGCCCTCCCCTAGAGCAGGGCCCCGCTGAGCCTCCCGCCCCGCCCTACTGGCCAGACTGGCCCTCCGAGGGGAGGCCGTTTGGAGGAGGGGCCTCGTGCTCCACCCCACGGCGGAGGGGCGGGGTCACTGCGACGGCCTCAAGGGGGCGGGGCCAGGGCGGACCGAGGCTCCCCAAGTCCTCCGCGCCCTCCTGTCATGTGACAGGCGGTTCCCTGACTGACTTTTTTTTGCCACACCCAGTTCCTCTTCTTGGTGGAAATTTGAGCTGCTGGGAAAGAAGGTAGAAAGAAAAGGTTCTTGTGGGAGGCTATCCCTGCGGATGGTTTATGGGGCCGCGGAGTTGAAGGGTAGCTGCTACCCGAGGCCCTCTTTCGTTAGACTTCTCAAGAGACTTGCTCCCTCAATTCCGGGAAGAGGCATCCTGCCACCATTCTCGAGCTTTGCCTAACTTATATCCTCTCCCTCAGAGAGCTTCTGAGTTTTGAGAACTTACTAGCTTTGTCACCTCTGACAATCCCCACCCCCGAAAAAGAGAGTACTACATCCGTTGCTTCGAGAGAGACACAGATGGCTGGTGAAGTATCAATCTCGAGCTGTAGCAGACTCAGAACAGTTGTACCGCCCTGCCATTCCGTGAAGCTTAGAAAGCGTTCCTTAACAGTCCGATGCTGCTGCTCGAAAGTACGGTCTTTCAGTTAAGTCGCTTAGTCGTGTCCGACTCTGCGACTCCATGGACTGCAGTAGGGTGACAATATACAGCCTTGAGGTACTCCTTTCTTGAACCGCGTCCTAATCCTTGTAGTGTAAATTTTGGGGATATACCCCTGAGTGGAATACTGTTTTAAGATATCAGAACTTAGTGTTGCGCTACCACAGCGCACTCTATCTATACAAAACCAAAGCAAGAGAAGAAGAAAAAAAAAAAAGACAGTCTAAACCCACCGGTTTTCCCATCATAACAAAACCCCATCAAGTTTGTGACGCAGGGTCATTAAACAAGTCTCATATTTAAGAGGCTAGAAATTAGAATATGGTCTCTAACCACAACAGAATTAAACTAGAAATAACAAAAAGCCAGAAAATCCACAAATATTTGGAAGGTAACCAATGTAATTCTAAACCTCTAAGTCAGAGAACAATGGGAATTTTTCAATGGTTTGAACTGGAAGATAATGAAAATACGACCTAAGAGAATTTATGGGATGCAGTGAGAGTAGTGTTTAGAGGAAGATCTGTACCTTTACATGCATATATTTGAAAAGAAAGTTTCATAATCTAAGTTTACATCAGGAAGCTAAAAGCGTATTTAGCATGTGGGTTGGGGAGCAGCAAGGGATACATGAGAATTCTGTACTTGCTGTGAATCTAAACCTGCTCTGAAAACTATATTTTTTAAAAGTCCTCAGGTATCTAGTCAAATGATCTTTGACAAAGGTGCAATGATGACTCAGTGGGAAAAGGACAGTCTGTTCAACAAATGGTGTCAGGAAAATTGGGTATCCACGTTCAAAAGAATGAACTTGAACCATTATATCATATATAAAAATTAATTCAAAATGGATTAAGGACCTAAACCTAAGACCTAAAACTGTAAAACTTTTAGGAGAAAACAGGGGAAAATCTTCAGGACCTTGGACTTGGCAATGAATGATTTCTTGTTTATGACACAAAAAGCTTGGGCAACAAAAGCAAATACAGACAAATGGGGCTACATCAACTTAATAACTTTTATGTGGGACATCCCTGGTGGTCCAGTGGTTAGGATACTGCCCTTCCACTGCAGGGGGCATGGGTTTGATCCCTGGTAGGGGAACGAAGACCCTGCATGCCATACAGCATGGTCAAAAAAAAAAACTTTTGTGTATCAAATGACATAGCAGAGTGAAAAAGCAGCCTATGGATGGAAAAAATTTTTGCCAATCATTTGTGTGATAAGACATCCAGAATATATGAAGAACTCCTACAACTCAGTAGCCAAAAAATCAAATAAATTGATTTAACAGTGGGCAAAGGACTTGACAAAACATTTCCCAAAGATGATACACTAATGTTCAACAGGCATATAAAAAGATACTCAACATCACTAATCATCAAAGAAATGCACATCAGAACCACAAAATACCGCCTCACAGCCATTAGGATGGCTACTATTAAGAAAAGAACAAATATAGATGAGGATGTAAAGAAATGAGAATCCTTGTGCACTATTGGTGAGATTGCAAAATGGTTCAGCCCTTATGGAAAACAGTAGGTGGTTCTTCGAAAAAGTGTGAATGGAACTACCATATGATTTAGCAACACCGGTTCTGGATGTATATCCAAAAGAATTGAGAGTAGGGCATTTGCATATAAGTGCACAGCATATATTAACATTCCTGTTCATTCATAATAGCCAAGAGATAGAAGCAACCCAAAGGTTCATGATCAGATTAATGTTAATCAGTCTTTAAAAGGAAGAAAATTCTGTCATATGCTACAACATAGATGAAGTCATTATGCTAAGTGAAATAAGCCAGTCACAAGAAGACAAATACTGTATGATTCTTTATGAGATACCTAAAGTAGTGAAATTTGTAGAAATAGAAAGTAGGATAGCAGTTACCAGAGACTGAAAGGAGGAGAAAGGGAAATTGCCATTAAATAGGCTTTGTTGTTGTTCAGTTGCTCAGTAATGTCTGAATCTTTGTGACCCTATGGACTATAGGCTTCCCTGTCATTCACTATCTCCTGGAATTTGCTCAAAGTCATGTCCGTGGAGTCAGTGATGCCATCCAACCATCTCATCCTCTGTCAACCCCTTCTCCTGCCCTCAATTTTTCCCAGCATCAGGATCTTTTCCAGTGAGTCAGTTCTGCGCATCCAGTGGCCAAAGTATTGGAGCTTCAGCTTCAGCTTCAGCATCAGTCCTTCCAATGAATATTCAGGATTGTTTCCTTTAGAATTTACTGGTTTGATCTCCTTGCTGTCCAAAGGACTCTCAGGAGTCCTCTCTAGTGCCACAGTTAGAAAGAATCAATCCTTTAGTGCTCAGCCTTCTTTATGGTCCAGCTCTCACATCCATACATGACTACTGGAAAAACCATAGCTTTGACTATATGAACCTCCATCTGCAAAGTGATGTCTCTGCTTTTTAATATGCTGTCTAGTTTTATCATAGCTTTTCTTGCAAGGAGCAAGCATCTTTTAATTTCATGGCTTTAGTCACCACTTTCAATGATTTGGGAACCCAAGAAAATAAAGTCTGTCACTATTTCCATTTTTTCCCCTTCTATTTGCCATGAAGTGATGGGACCAGATGCCGTGATCTTAGTTTTTTGAATGTTGAAGTTTTAAGCCAGCTCTTTCACTCTCCTCTTTCACTTTCATCAAGAGGCTCTCAGTTCCTCCTCATTTTCTGCCGTTAGAACGGTATCATCTGCATATCTGAGATTGTTGATATTTCTCCCAGCAATCTTGATTCCAGCTTGTGCTTCACCCAGCCTGGCATTTTGCATGATGTACTCTGCATATAAGTTAAATAAGCAGGGTGACAGTATACAGCCTTGACATACTCCTTTCCCGATTTGGAACCTGTCCATTGTTCATGTCCAGTTCTAGCTGTTGCTTCTTGACCTGCATACAGGTTTCTCAGGAGACAGGTAAAGTGGTTTGGTATTCTCATCTCTTGAAGATTGTCCAGTTTGTTGTGATCCACACAGTCAAAGTCTTTCGTGTAGTCAATGAAGCAGAAGTAGATGTTTTTCTGGAATTCTGTTGCTTTTTCTATGATCCAGAGAATGTTTGCAATTTGTTCTCTGGTTCTTCTGCCTTTTCTAGAAATTCTTGGTTAACATACTGTTGAAGCCTAACTTGAAGGATTTTGAGCATTACCTTCCTAGCATGTGAAATGAGTGCAATTGTCTGGTAATGTGAACATTCTTTGGCACTGACTTAAAAAGACATCAAGTTATAGGTTATTAAATATTTTGGATACAAGTCCTGTGTTAGATATATCAAATTGCAAATATTTTCTCCCAGTCTATAGCTTTACTATTTATTTTCCTAATAATGTTTTTGGATGACATGAGAATTTTGGCTTTTACATTTAGCTATGTGATCCATTTTTAGTTAAACTTTGCAGATAATGTGAGATAAGATTTTAGAGCTTATTTTTGTCCCCATAGTTTCAGCACCACCTGTTGAAAATAATTTCCTTTCCCCATAAACTGCTTTGGTGCCTTTGTTAAAAATCTGTTGACTACAGGGACTTCCTTGGCAATCCGTTGGTTAAGACTTGGTGCTTCCAATGCAAGGGGCACGGGTTCAATCCCTAGTCAAGGAACTAAGATCTCACCATATGCCTCCAGCATCCCCCCCCCCCACCAAATTTTTGAGTATGTGATTATGGATTTATTTCTGGATTTTATTTCTGTTTTATTGATCTATTTGTCTTTCTGCAATACCACATTGCCATGATTACTATAGATTTATAGTAAGCCTGGAAAGGTAAGGAAGGGTAGTTACTCCAAATTAGTTCTTTTTCAAGAACGTTTTGGTTGTCCTAAGTTCTTTGTGTGTGTGTTAGTTGCTCAGTTGAGTCTGACTTTTTGTGATCCTATGGACTGTAGCCCACCAAGGCTCCTCTGTCCATGGAATTCTCCAGGCAAGAATGCTGAAGTGGTTAGCCATTCCCTTCTCCAGGGGATCTCCCTGACCCAAGGATTGAACCTGGGTCTCCTGCATTGTAGGCAGATTCTTTGCTGTCTGAACCACTAGGGAATCCCATCTATATAACTTTTTGAATTGTTAATTCACTTTTATTTTTCTTAAGGCTGCTGTGATTTTTGTTGGGATTGACTAAACATTTAGCTCTATTTGAGCTTCCCTGGTGGCTCAGATGGTAAAGAATCCACCTGCAATGTGGGAGACCTGGATTCGATCCCTGGATTGGGAAGATCCCCTAGAGAAGGGAATGGCTACCCAGTCCAGTATTATGGCCTGAAGAATTCCATGGACAGAGGACCCTAGCAGGTACAGTCCATGGGGTGGCAAAGAGTTGGACACTACTGAGCAACTTTCACACTTAGCTTTATTTGAGGGAAATTGACTTCTTAACAATATTGAGCTTTGCAATCCATGAACATGGTATATTTCTCTATTTAGGAAGGTCTTTACTTTTTCTTAGCAGAGCTTTGTAACTTTCAGTGTAGAGATCTTGTACATGTTTTGTTAAATTTATCCCTAAGCATTAATATTTTTCTAATATTATAAATTGAATTTAAAATTTTCATTTTCCAGTTTTTCCATGCTTGTGTGTGTGTGTGTGTGTGTGTGTGTGTGTGTGTATAAGAGACAGAAAGATATTCCATGTTGACTTTACAACTCGCAATCTTGTTAAATTCTTTGTTAGTTTCCTCCCTTCTCTTTTCTCTCCTCTTTTCCTGAATCTTGTATTCATCATATTGGGCTTCCTAATTGATTTTGTCATTTTCTTTCTTTTTCTTTCCTATTTTCCAAAGCCAGAAAGACAGTCTCACCAAGATGGTTAGATAGCATCATGGACTCAATGAAAATGAATTTGAGCAAACTAGGAGGTAGTGGAGGACAGAAGAGTCTGATGTGTCACAGTCCATGGGGTTGCAAAGAGTCAGACGTGATTTAGTGACCGAACAACAACAATGGCAACTCTGTTTGAAATAATACATGTTATTGTTGTTTTAAGCCACTGAGTTGTGAGGCAATTTATCACACAGCAATAGATAACTAATAGATGTTATATTTTTTATTTCCAAGAACTCTTTTTAGTCTCTGATAGTCCCATTTTAATAGCTTGTTGTCCTTGTGGAGATAAAGAAACAAAACATCCAGTAATCAACATATAAACATCTAAAATTGCAGACTTTTTCATAAATCACTGATATAATTTCTGTCGTATCAGATGATATATCAAGTAGCTGAATGATCATGATAGTAAAGTTTCTGATTCCTATGGACCAATGATAAATCATACTATTTCATTATAAGGTGAGAAGATAACTAATAAGACTTTAGTCCACAAATAATCATTGATTTAGTGCCGTGATTCTCAAGAAAGAAAGAAAGAAAGTGAAGTCACTCAGTCGTGTCCTACTCTGCAACCCCATGGACTATAGCCTGCCAGGATCCTCTGTCCATGGGATTTTCCAGGCAAGAGTACTGAACTGGGTTGCTATTTCTTTCTCCAGGAGATCTTTCCAACCCAGGGATTGAACCCACATCTCCCGCATTGTAGGCAGACGCTTTACCATCTGAGCCACCAGGGGAGTCTCAAGAGGAGAGGATAATTCTCCTCAATGGATATTTGGCAATGTTTGGAGACATTTTTAATTGTCAAGTCTGGGAGAGTGCTACTAAGATCAGAAATGCTGCTAAACATCTTAACAATGCTCAGGACAAGCCCCTACAACAAAGAAATATTGTGTCCAAAATGTCAATAATGCCAAGGCTGAGAAACCCTGGGGTAGTATAAACCTAAGAAGAAAACAGAATTATGAAAGATCAATTATATAATATTTTAAGCAATGACTTGAGTGGTAAAACAGACTACATGTTGAGGGAATAGAGACACAAAGCTTAGCAAAATCAATCATTCCCTTCTCTTTGCTACCTTAGCATTTTGTTTATAAATGTTAAAAATTGGGGGAAAAAAGCATAATGTAATGTATTACAGTTATTTGTTTCCCCCACTACATTGTGAGTAACCTTAACTGTTTATTCCTAGTATCTTGGTCCTTAGTACATTTTTGTTGATTGCATAATATGAGAAAAAGTGACTGTGAATTAGAGGGGTACAGAAAGTTCAAACTGGAAAAAGCCCAACCCTTTCCCTTCCCTCATACTCTATAATTATGGCAAATGACTGATTAAAAAAAAAAGGTAAAAGAGTAAGAATGAGAAAGAACATGGGTTATATACTATTTCCCCTATGTGCCTGAGAATAGTTACTTCTATCTATCTACCTTCTTTTGTGCCAGGCAAGACTAACATCTATTCAGTCTCACTTGATCCCTGTTAAGACTCTAGGCTCAAGGTCAAAGTCTGTCTTGGAAATTCCCTGGTAGTCCACTGGTTAGGACTGTGAGCTCTCATCCCTGAGGGCTGGGGTTCAGGAGAACTAAAATCCCACAAGCCTTGAAGGTACAGCCACAAAGAAAGGACAAAAGCTGTCTGGTGTGTCTTTGTTTCCCTTTGTATCTTCAGTGCCTAGCACAATGCTTGGCTATGCCAGGAATCTTTAAAATAATCTTAGGAAGTAGCTGTAACACATATTCATGATTATAATTTTTAGGGGCTTTGAGCTAATCAAATCTCATACATTGCCTCATTTAATCTTCACCACAAGCCTATGGGCAAATGTTGTTAACCTGTAGTACAGATCATAATAACAGCTTGTACATTTATTGATCACTCAATGACATTGTTCTAAGCATTTTACATACATTATTTAATTTCAACAAACCTATAACGTAGTCACTATCATCATCTTCATTTTAAAGAGAAGAAAACTGAGGTACACAGAGGTTGAGTTAACTCATCTGTTGTAACTTAGTGACAGCTTTGAGCCCAGGTGATCTGATTTCAGAGGCCACACAATTGCCCTCCCTAGACAAATTAGCAAAATTAACTAACTTGCCTTAAAAGAGTGAAGTAAAGGGTGAAATTGGTACTTAAGCCAGGACTTTGAAATTCTAAAGTTTATACTTCTTTTATTAATCTAATTACTTGCCTAAACATAGACATATTCTACATTTTCTTTGTGGCAAGTTTAAGATCTTTCTCCAAAAAAAGGTCACTTTTTAATAAAAATCAGCCTAGATTATCCTTTCCAAATGTGTAAAACCTTGTACTTAACTCGAAAATGCAAAAATGGTATGTGTATTTTTTAAAACATGCCTTATTTTTCCTGCTGTGTTTTGAGGGAGCCCAAAAATAGATCTCATGACAGTAACATCCTATTGGGCATAAAACTCTCTAAATTCCTATTAAATAAATCACAGATTTATTCATGGAAAATTCAAGGTATAACTTAACAACTGTCATCAGAAGTAAAACGCTATAAAGATAATTCCTATGAGTTGGATCCTATGGAAAGCAAACCCACAGAAGAAGTTTATCAGGGATTGTCCTTAGGATCAATGCCTGTGGATGATTGGAAGGAAGCAAGTTTAGACAGGCATAAACTGAACTGCAATGGAATCACAACAAAGCTTCATATGACACCATAAAAAGTAGCTGTCCCTTCAGAGTTGCCCCAAGGGGAGCATGAAGTCTGCAACTTTATACTGCCACATACAGAAGTCTTCGTCCTAGGAAGAGAGTATGACTATCAGCCAGCCTTCTCTGTAGCTGGAGGAATAAGTCCTCTGATTCTCAAGGGGAATCGGCAACACGGTACAGCACAGTCCACCCTTGTGCCTCTCAGCTCTGCTTGCTTCATATCAATTCTGGAAGCAGCTTCTTAAGGACTCTGGAGAGTTCTTTTCTTGGGGAAAACTTACGAGGGGAGGTTCGATGGAATGAACTGCAGCTCCTTCTGCTGCAGCTGGTAGCAAGATATAATTGATACTCGTCAAATTCCTCCTTTGTTATCAGTGTAGGTTTTTCTTATTCCTAGCTACTTACATCACTAGTGGTCTAGATGGCTTAGTTGGAGGATTGACGGTACCTTTAACCATGAGGATATGAGCCGCTGGTTACCATACATTTCTCAGGCCTGACTACTAAATTTGTCCATTTACCATCAAAACTGGATAAGGAAGTACTAAGAGAAGCCTGAGTAGATTTCAGTGGCTTTCAAAGATAGTCCTCCGTGTCCCTGTTGTGTAGCAGCAGCCCTCTCTCTTCTTGATGATCAGGTCCATTGCCCCCACCTAGATGACTACTTCATATTAACTGTTGAACCCTTGGCAAAAAGACCTTAAAGTGCCTGAGTGATGACAGTCATAGCTTAAAGTTCAATAGGATTCTTACTATGTCTGTCAACTGGTAGAAACATTTCCCCAAATATATTATAACATCTAAATCTGCAAAACACAGTTGCAAGAATCGGAAGCATAGATTCCCAAGTAGGCTTGATGTTAAGTTACTTCCACTCCTTGGTTCCTAGAGCCATATATTCTCTGCATATTAAGGATAACATAAATGTTATTGATTTAGCATGTATATTGCATCCTGGCAGTTGGTGTGCAAAACTCAGTATGTGATATCCAAGGTGGTACCTCAGCTGTGCCTTCAGTAGGTCCTTCCATCATTCTACCATGTTGGTGGCATCTAGAACCAGTGGATCCTATTTTCATGTGCCGCTGGTAAATCTCTTTGGCTGTAGAATAGGTCCTTAGGTCTGATACAATGTTATACATGAAATCTGTTAGTGGATCAAACATTCTGTAAGCCCTTAGATATTGATGCTCTGAAGGCCCCAAGAGTAGCAAAAACAAATACATACCTAGAATACATATCTATTCCTATTAAAACAAATCTCTGGCGTATCCAGAATGGAAGGGGTCAAAGGAGTCAACCTGCCACCAGAGTCTCCTTGAAGAATAGCTCCATATCAGCAACATAGCAGTGAGCTCTGTTGCTAGCATATGGGACATTTGGCAACATCAGTAGCTAAATTTGCCCGGTCAGTGGGAACCTATGCATAGCCTGCCTCTCTGCCATTATGGCTACTTCTCCATCAGTTCACTGTGCTATCATTAGGGTAGCCCATTACAGAGACTGATGCCCACCCAAGTCATTTTATTTACCTGATTGTTTAGTGCCTCTTCTGTACTGGATGTTTTCTGACTGACATTTGACACAAAGATTTTCACACTTTGCATCTTCTCTCATTGACCCATTCATGTGCTGTTGCAGAATTCTTAGTCCTCATTCGTCCAATCTTTTCTATTTTAGGCCCCTTGTTGTTGTCGTTGTTCAGTTGCTAAGTCGCTAGTCCCCTTACAAACTTACCAAAACATTTACCACTACTTGTGAAACTGTATGTATTGTAACCTTGGACTACTTCTTTTTCTATACAGGGTAAATAACCAGGTATACCACTTGAAGCTCTATTCATTGGGAGGGTTTCCCCTCACAGCTGTTTTCAGCACTACTCCTGATGGACACTGCAGAGCAGCTGCCATCCTTTTTTAAAATTATTATTAATTTATTTTTTAATTGAAGGATAATTGCTTTACAGAATTTTGTTGTTTTCTGTCAAACCTCAACATGAATCAGCCATAGGTATACATATATCCCCACCCTTTTGAACCTCCCTCACACCTCCTGCCCCATCCCACCCCTCTAGATTGATACAGAGCCCCTGTTTGAGTTTCCTGAGCCACACAGCAAATTCCTGTTGGCCATCTATTTTACATATGGTAATTAAGTTTCCATGTTACTCTTTCCATGCATCTCACCCTCTCCTCCCCTCTCCCCATGTCCATAAGTCTATTCTTTATGTCTGTTTCTCCACTGCTGCCCTGTAAATAAATTCTTCAGTACCATTTTTCTAGATTCTGTATATATGTGTTAGAATACAATATTTATCTTTCTCTTCCTGACTCACTTCAGTCTGTATAATAGGTTCTAGGTTCATCCACCTCATCAGAACTGCCTCAAATGCCTTCCTTTTTATGGCTGAGTAATATTCCATTGTGTATATGTACCACAACTTCTTTATCCATTCATCTGTCAGTGGACATCTAGGTTGCTTCCATGTTCCAGCTATTGTAAATAGTGCTGCAATGAACAATGGGATACATGTGTCTTTTTCAATTTTGGTTTGCTCAGGGTATATGCCTAGGAGTGGGATTAATGGGTCATATGCTGATTTTATTCCTAGTTTTTAAAGGAATCTCCATACTGTCTTCCATAGTGGCTGTATCAATTTACATTCTCACTAACAATGCAAGAATGTTTCCTTTTCTCCACACCCTCTCCAGCATTTATTATTTGTAGACTTTTTGATGATGGTCATTCTGACTGCCGTGAGGTGATATCTCATTGTAGTTTTGATTTGCATTTCTCTAATAATGAATAATGTTGAGCATCTTTTCACATGTTAGCTGTCTGTATGTCTTTGGAGAAATGTCTGTTTAGGTCTTTTCCCCACTTTTTGATTTGATTGTTTTTCTGGCATTGAGTTGTATGAGCTGCTTGTATATTTTGGAAATTAATCCTTTGTCAGTTGTTTCATTTGCTATTTTTTTCTCCCATTCTGAGGGTTATCTTTTCACCTTGCTTATAATTCTCTTTGCTGTGCAAAAGCTTTTAAGTTTAATCAGGTCCCACTTGTTTACTTTTCTTTTGTTTCCTAAGAGGTGGATCGTAGAGGATCTTGCTTTGATTTATGTCATCGAGTGTTCTGCCTATGTTTTCCTCTAAGAGTTTTATAGTTTCTGGTCTTACATTTACGTCTTTAATCCATTTTGAGTTTATCTTTGTGTGTGGTGTTAGGAAGTGTTCTAATTTCATTCTTTTACATGTAGCTGTCCAGTTTTCCCAGCACCATTTATTGAAGAGGCTGTCTTTGCTCCATTGTATGTTCTTGCCTCGTTTGTGAAAAAGAAGGTACTCATAGGTGCATGGGTTTATTTCTTGGCTTTCTATCTTGTTCCATTGGTCTCTATTTCTGTTTTTGTGCCAGTACCATACTGTCTTGATGACTGTAGCTTTGCAGTATAATCTGAAGTCAGGAAGGTTGATTCCTCCAGTTCCATTCTTCTTTCTCAAGACTGCTTTGGCTATTTGGGGTCTTTTGTGTTTCCATATGAACTGTGTTCTAATTTTGTGGAAAATGCCATTGGTAATTTGATAGGGATCACATTGAATCTGTAGATTGCATATGGTAGTATAGTCATTTTCACAGTATGGATTCTTCCTACCCAAGAACATGGAATATCTCTCCATCTGTTTATATCATCTTTGATTTCTTTCATTAGTGTGTTAAAATTTTCTGTGTACAGTTCTTTTGTCTCCTTAGGTAAGTTTATTCCTAGATATTGAATTCTTTTTGTTGCAATGGTGAATGGGATTGATTCCTTAATTTCTCTTTTTGATTTTTCATTGTTAGTATATAGAAATGCAAGTGACTTCTGTGTGTTCTACCTCCTGACCTCCAGGAAAGGGAGATGGGAGAGGGGCTGGAGATTAAGTTCAATTACCAGTCATCAAGCAGGAGATGGCAAGAATGAACACCAACGTTTTAGGAATCAGTGAACTAAAGTGGACAAGAATGGGTGAATTTAATTAAGATGACCACTGTATCTACTACTATGGGAAAAAAAATCCCTTAGAAGAAATAGAGTAATCCTCATAGTCAACAGAAGAGTCGGAAATGCAGTACTTGGGTGCAATCTCAAAACCGAGAGTAATCTCAGTTCATTTCCAAGACAGACCATTCAACATCACAGTAATCCAAGTCTGTGCCCCAACCACTAATGCTGAAGAAACTAAAGTTGAATGATTCCATGAAGACCAACAAGACCTTCTAGAACTAGCATCAAAGAATAAAGATTTCCTTTTCATCACAGGGGATTGGAATGCAAAAGTAGGAAGTCAAGAGATACCTGGAGTAACAGGCAAGTTTGGCCTTGAGGTACAAAATGAAGTAGGGCAAAGGCTAAGAGAGTTTTGCCAAGAGAACACACTGGTCATAGCAAACACCTTCTTTCAACAACACAAGAGATGATTCTACACATGGACATCACCAGATGGTCAATGCTGAAATCAGATTGTTACATTCTTTGCAGCCGAAGATGGAGAAGCTCTATATAGTCAGCAAAAACAAGACCTGGAGTTGACTGTGGCTCAGATCATGAGCTCTTTATTGTAAAATTCAGGCTTAAATTGAATAAAGTAGGGGAAACCACTAGACCATTCAGGTATGACCTAAATCAAATCCTTTATGATTATACAGTGGAGGTAACCAATAGATTTGAAAGATTAGATCTGGTAGAGAAAATGCCTTAAGAACTATGGATGGAGGTTCATAATATTGTACAGGAGGCAGTGACCAAAATCATCCCCCAAAAAAGAAATGCAAGAAGACAAAGTGACTGTCTGAGGAGGCCTTACAAGTAACTGAGAAAAGAAGAGAAGCTAAGGGCAAAGGAGAAAGAGAGAGAGATATAACCAACTGAATGCAGAATTCCAGAGAATAGCAAGTAGAGATAAGAAGGCATTCTTAAATGAACAATGCAAAGAAGTAGAGGAAAGCAATATGAAGGGAAATACAATTTTTTGCAAGAAAATTGGAGATACCAAGGGAGCGTTTCATACAAAGATGGGCACAATAAAGGACAGAAATGGCAAAGACCTAACAGTAGCAGAAGAGATTACAAAGAGGTGGCAGAAATGCACAGATACAACAAAGGTCTTAATGACCCAGATAACTATGATGGTGTGGTCACTCACCTAGAGCCAGACATTCTGGAGTGTGAAGTCAAGTGGACCTTAGGAAGCATTACCATGAACAAAGCTAGTGGAGATGATGGAATTCCAGCTGAGCTATTTAAAATCCTAAAAGATGATCCTATTAAAGTGCTACACTCAATATGTCAGCAAATTTGGAAAACTCAGCAGTGGTCACAGGACTGGAAAAGGTCAGTTTTCATTCCAGTCTCAAAGAAAGGCAATGCCAAGAATGTTCAAACTACTGCACAATTGAACTCATTTCACATGCTAGCAAGGTAATCTCAAAATCCTTCAAGTTAGGCTTCAACAGTATGTGAACTGAGAACTTCCAGATGTACAAGATGGACTTAGAAAAGGCAGAGGAACCAGAGATCAAATTGCCAACATCCATTAGATCACAGAAAAAGCAAGAAAATTCCAGAAAAACATCTGCTTCTTTTACTATGCTAAAGCCTTTGACTGTGTGTATCACAGGAAATGAAAATTCTTAAAGAGATGGGAATACCAGGCCACCTTACCTGCCTCCTGAGAAGCCTGTATGCAGGTCAAGAAGCAACAGTTAGAACCAGACAGGGAACAACAGATTGGTTCAAAACTGGGAAAGGAGTACATCAAGGCTATATATTGTCACCCTGCTTATTAACTTATACGCAGAGTACATCATGTGACATGCTGGGCTGGATGAATCACAGCTGGAATCAAGATTGCTGGGAGAAATATCAACAACCTCAGATATGCACATGATACCACTCTAATGGCAGAAAGCAAAGAGGAACTAAAGAGCCTCTTGATGAAGGTGAAAGAGGAGAGTGAAAGATCTGGCTTAAAATTCAACATTCAAAAAACTAAGATCATGGCATCCATTCCCATCACTTCATGGCAAATAGATGAGGGAAAAGTGGAAACAGTAACCGATTTATTTTCTTGGGCTCTGAAATCACTGCAGTTTGTGACTATTGCCATGAAATTAAAAGAACTTGCTTCTTGGAAGAAAATCTATGACAAACCTAGACAGCATATTAAAAAGCAGAGACGTCACTTTGCCAACAAAAGTTGGTAAAGTCAGAGCTTTGGTTTTTCCATGTATGGATGTGAGAGCTGGACCACAAAGAAGGCTGAGTACTGAAGAACTGATGCTTTTGAATTGTGGTGCTGGCAAAGGCTCTTGTGAGTCCTTTGGACTGCATGGAAATCAAACCAGTCAATCCCAGAGGATATCAACCTTGATTATTCATTGGAAGGACTGGTGCCGATGCTGAAGTTCAATACCTTGGCCACTTGATGCGCAGAGCCAACTCATTGGAAAAGACTCTGATGCTGGAAAAGTTTGAGAGCAGAAGGAGAGGGGGTTGGCAGAGGCCGAGACAGCTGAAAGGCATCACTGACTCAATGGACATGAGTTTGAGCAAACTCCGGGAGTCTATGAAGGACAGAGCAGCCTGGTGTGCTGCAGTTCACGGTATCACAAAGAGTTGGATATGACTTAGCAATCAAACAACAACATGATTTATTTAATTAATCATACCTCTATAATGAAGGCTTCAAAAAAAAATAAAGGACAGGGTTTAAAGAACTTCAGATTGGGGAACCAGAACCTTCTGCTTGCCACTGTGCCAGGTGTTAGGGAAATTAAAATGGAGGAAGTCTTGTTCAGACTTCAGAGACAAGAAAGCAGAGCAAGCCTCTCATCTTGCTTCTGGCCTGCCTAGACACTGCCTGACTATGTGCTTGCTTGTGAGCGCACCAGTTGTTACCAGTAAGCCAAGCAGCACTATAGATAAGATAGGGAAGCCCCTGAAGATCTGGCCCATCTCCCAGGGTCTCATTACTCACCAGATAAACAGCATTGTAAAAAGATTAATGTGAAACCAGAGCTGCATTTTTGCTCTCAAACTAATGATGATATCAGTTTGTGGCCCTGGATTATAAACAGGAACCCCCAAACTCAATTTGTAGTCTTGCCCATAGCAGGGACACACTGCCCAGGACCTTTTCCCAACTGGGACTCCAGATTGCCGTTACTTAGGACTTCCCAGTGCTATTTCAACCTGGATGTTAGTCGGCCCAATTTGGTGATATATGTACTGTTACTCTCCTCTGCTGTTTCTATTTATCTTTGCTTTTCATGATCATATGTTGAAAATAAGTTAGATAATTCACTATTAAATATTGAAATTATGCACCTGTGTCTGATTCATGTCAATGTATGGCAATAACTGCCACAATGTTGTAATTATCCTCCAATTAAAATAAATTTAAAAATTTAAAAAGATGTTAATTTTTTTTAATATTAAAATTGTTTATTTCTGTAAAATGAGTGATTTCTTTTGTTAATGAATCCTTCAAACCTGAAAGTTAAAACTTTCAGCAAAACACGAGGCCCTAAACTCCGCAAGGACAGAACCTCCTTTATTTGGGAACTCATCTTGGGTATCTCCTCATCTAGCTTGAGTTATATGCTTTTATAATAAACTGGTGATCGAGTAAGTAAAATGTTTCTCCAAGTTTTGTAAGTTGCTTTAGCAAATTAGCTGCACCTGAGGAGGGGACCATTGGAAGCTCTAATTTATACCCAATCAGAGGCATAGGAAACAACCTAGGCATCTGAGGTGAAGAGAAGTCTTATGGGACTGAGCCTTTACCCTGTGGAATCTGATGCTGACTCCAGGTAGACAGTGTCAGAATTGAGTTGAATTATAAGAAACCTAGATGATGTCAGAAACTTGCTTGTTGGTGTGGGGAAATTCCTCCCTACTACCACACTACTCTACCCCTACTGCAATGGAATTGGGTGCAGACCGTTACCAACTATCTTACCTCTGAAGATGCCACTCCATTACTTTGCCCATCAGGCTTCCCTGCTTTCCAGTCTGACCTTGCTCATATGGTAATGATACCATCTGGCTTCCGATGGCTGAATGGCTTCAGCTGGCCTCTATTATTTTGGGATGCCCATCATTCCCACTGCTATTAGCCCAGTTCTGTAACAACGTTCTACCATCAACTCTGCCCTGTAAGGGGAGAGCTACCACTGATAGTTCAGAGATGCTATCTCTCTTGCCAGCATATTCTTCATTGCTTTGACTTTCCTGCAGAACTAAGCCATTTGGTAGGTTTTTAGAGCTTACACAATCTGTCCATTCTAGCATGCTCGCTTCCTTAAACTTTTTGACCCCTTTTCCACTGTCTGCCATAGTAGTTCTAGCATTTCTACTTAAGGGAAGCTTTTACTTTCTCCAGGCTTCTAAGGGCCATTCTAGTGTATGTCAACACTTTCTCCCAGGGTTCTTACCAGGATGACAACACCTGTTTCCCAGATGAGTACTCCTGTTGCAAGAATGGGGACCCTTTCAGGGCCTGAGAGTAGGCTCTTGTCTAACACTCAGAAATGAATTGTCTGAGGAGAACACATACTGACAAAGTGAGAGAATTTATTGGCAAGGGACACCTGGGCAGAGAACAGCACGATAAGGAAACCTAGAACTGTTCTGCCATGTGGCTCACATTCTCAGGTTTCATGGTAATGGAGTAAGTTTCTGAGTTGTCTCTGGCCAATCATTCTGACTCAGGGTCCTTTCTGGTGCGGCACACATTACTCAGCCAAGATGGATTCTAGTGAGAAAGATCCTGGGAGGTTGGTAAGACATATTGACTTGCGTCTCCTCTCCCTTTTGACCTTTCCCAAATCCTTTCAGTTGGTGGTAGCTTGTCAGTTCCACGTTCCTTGCTTGGACCTTCTGTTGTTAACCACCTGTAACTCATACAAGCTAACTGTTGTTAACCACCTTTAACTCATACGAGTGGTTACTGAGTTGGTTGAACAGGGTAGGACAGTTTTGGTCAGTGATTCCACTAACGCTTCTGTATTGGTGAACATTTCCTTATCCAACTTTATGATTTGTCTCCATCCCTTGATCTAGCACTCTTGGAGTTAAGTTGGGCTTCCCTAGTTGCTCAGAGGTAAAAAATTCGCCTGCCAATGCAGTTCAATCCTTGGGCTGGGAAGATCCCTTGAGAAGGAAATGGCAACCCACTCCAGTATTCTTGCCTGGGAAATCCCATGGACAGAGAAGCCTGATGGGCTATAGTCTATGGGATCACAAAATAGTTGGACATGACTTAGCGACCAATCAACAATAGAGTTAAGTCTCATAGACCCTCTCTTGGCTTCTGAGGTGCATAACAACTAAGTTCTGCCGAACCTTCACCTTTCCTCCTTACCAGGCCCAACACTCTCCTGTTGGTTTATATTGTAACTTTAGTTATGGATCTGTTGGCTAGGCAGGGGGGTGGGGCAGACCTTGAGGGAGAGTGCATATGGTCTTAAAGGGCAGAGGCCTCTTAACCATCTTCAAGCCAGAGGAAAGCATTAATTTTTAAGGAGTGAGCCTGTTCTATAAAACCAAAGGGTTTGAAGAAGCTTAGGGGTTCAAATTCTGAATGTATCGACCCAGATACATTTATACCCAGATGTCCTCATTTCTGAGGTCCAGTACTTTCCAAATCAGGGTCCTGACGTTGTATAACAGACTTGGTTAGATTGGCACCTTAACATTCTTGAACTCTGCTATTCTTCTGATTATATCCTGGGCCTGGGCCTCAACTTTTTCAGCCCTCCCACTGCAGAAGAGAGTTTCTTAATATGCTGCTGAGGAGACCCATTTGTTTTCACAGTTAGTCTTTAATTAATCATCCTTGATCTTTCATTAGTTACCTCCAGCAAGAGCTATCTAATGCCGTCATCTTTATAATTACTGCTTCTCCATATTCTCAGATGTTTCATATACTGCACCCTGGTACACTTCCTTCCACTGGTACACCATCCCAGTTCATCATTAGTGCAAGTTTGAATAATTGCAATGCTCTCTTGTGTGTTTTCTGCATTTACAGCCAGGGATAGGGTCCTCATTACCAGCCAAGACAGTAGGCGATCCAGCTCCAAAATCTCATTTTAGCAACTGCTTTCTCCCCGTCCTAGCAGTTGGAATCTCCATGGAAGAAACATTGATATGAAAACTAGTGTGCACAAAGTTTCTAAGGGAGCTACGTCAGGGGGGATGCAAGGAAGCAAGACTAAGTAAAAGAAGAAACCGAGCTACAAAGCAGTCCCAACAAAGCCTCAGCCAAATCCTCAGGGAATTCTGAATCTGTGATTTCCCTGCCAAGTTGTTCCAAGTTCAGGGGAGGAATATGGTATCCATATGCCCACCTGGACCAGGCATTGGGTGAAGGCTGCTGTGGGAAGCAGTGTGGCCTTAGACAAGGTGCATCGCTTCCACAGAGGTTAATTTCAATAAGGTATCAGTTCTGAAGAGGGGATCTAGATAATGCAGGATCCATGAGAGACTTTTAAAAACTAGGGGGAACAGGGATGGGTACAGTATAGCCTTCAAGAAGAGGAAGTGTTTGGACAAGAATAACCCTCTTTCTGTATAATGATTGTTTTCTTCATCTGCTAGTTAATAGGATTTGATTATAGCTATAAAATTTGGTCTCACTGTAAAGTAACTTTACACTTGATGAGAATCTAGAAACATTTAAACAAAAATAATCCTTTCATGAACAAAAGAGAGCCCAGACAGCGTAACTCTTTGATAATACTTCTGCTTTAATAGACTGTTTGCAAATACATAGATATCCAGGAGGAAAGGTAACACAGCATGACCTACAGAGAGCACAACTGTGCTTTAATTTAGGCACTAAGTTTCTAAATGTGGCAGCAATCACGCTTCTAAGCAAACAATGTCCACTAGCTCGCAAACACATTTGATGCCGATATTAGAACAGTTAACTTCATACTGTAAAATATGTTACATACCTCCTCTATACATTCATGGTATGTTGCATCTGTGTTTTGTCACAAAAAAGAGGCATGTCTAGATTTCATAATCAGAGTCAGCTTCATGAAGACTTAGATATGAAACAGTGCCTCTCAATTTGTTTCTCAAACTAAATTTTTTAAAAACAGTGTAATTTATTCTTTAAAGCAATTTTATAGATATGGAGAGTCTAGCTAATTTCGTAGTGATATAGTTGAATATGATACATAAGAAATGCAGGTATTTTCCAGGACAGCAGGATAGATAAAGGAGGCTTTAAGAATCCATGAGGAAAAAAGATTATAAAACTTAAACTTCCTTTTCAGACGTTTTAAATTTTCTAAAAAGCTTTTTGTCCTCAAATTAATTACATTGTATTTAATTACAAATTAAATACATTGTCTGGTGTGAAGATGGGAAACCCTCTCTTTTATATAGTAAAATCTTCTTCTGGTCCATCCTGCCCCAAGTCCTGGTTGTATGAGGGCGCATTTCCCTCCTTAGATCTAAAGTTGTAATAAAAAGCATCATTTTCTTCTACTGGTTGGTATTCCTGTTCTATTTCATTTAGGAAGCCATTTCCAGATCCTGCTCCAGAACCTGATCCTGAGACGTCCTCAGAAAGAGGGAAGACTTCATTCAAATCCCTGGAATTCTCCAGTCTGAAGTAAGACAGAAAAAAGGGGGGAAAAAACCATTAAAGTTTGAGACATAAAAAGATAATCATGAAACATTTTTTAAGGTAAGAAAGTAATAGTGACTCAGTTGCTGAAATTAGAAGTTAAAAGTTTCTAGTTATTTAGTGCTTTGAAACAAAAAAATAAGTCAGCCTTTCCACATGTTTGCATATACTTAGTGTAACTAACTCATTGCCTTTTTCAGTTCCACATCTGCTCATTGCAGATGGATACAAAATGCTATCACTAACATGGCAATCCTATATTTGGAATTTCTTTTTTTTTTTTTTTAAACAGAAAAGTTCCCATTTCTACACTTTCTCCCACTCAATAGATAGATGATATTTTTCCTAATTTAAAACTTCTACAAAACTTCTAATAATGTCACAGTACTTCAACAAAGCTCACTCTTAGGTAATTCTTTGTAACAAGTCAAGAATTATATATACCAACATGTTAACATTTCAGTTTGTATGTGCTCAGTCGCTTAGTCATGTCCAACTCCTTGTGACTCTGTGGACTGTAGTCCACCAGGCTCCTCTGTTCATGGGGATTCTCCAGGCAAGAATACTGGAGTGGGTTGCCATGCCCTCCCTCAGGGGATCTTCCCAACCCAGGGATCAAACCCAGGTCTCCTGCATTACAGGTGGATTCTCTACAGACTGAGCCACCAGGGAATCCCAGTTTAAATGTTTATAAAGCTTTAAATTCCCTCAGAATTTTTGCCAGTGTGAAGGAAAATAAAAAAGAACTTAAATTGGGAATTCCCTGGTGGTCCAGTGGTTTCACTGCTGAGAGCTCAGGTTTGATATCTGGTCGGGTAACTTGGATCCCACATGCCAAGCAGCCAAAAAATAAAAGAAAAAGAAAAAGAAAAAAAGTAAGTGCTTCCACCAAGCACTCTGGGTAGAAGGTAGAACCAGAAGGGGTTGAGGAGAGGAGAGGGGTGACAGTAAGCAGAGAAAAGGACAACAGCTGGAGAGGAAGCAGAATCAAAGAGAAGATTTTACCTAAAAGTAGGTGATACTAGAGAATGTCTGCAGACTAATGCTGGCTTCAGAGGGTGGACTGCAGAATTGAAGTCCTGGAGAAGGTGCATGAGATAAGATACCCAGCACAAGGAAGGTGGCCTTGGAAGCTGCCACAGTCAGAGTCCAATCAGGAAACTTAATCTAAATATTTAAGACAGGGAATTGCTTACACATGAGATGGAAAAGAAGGAAAGCCAAATAGAGAACAGTGAGGAACTCCAGAGATGAGCAACAGCAAGAAAACACTTCTCTCCCTGGGCTAGAAGGACAGTAGAGGAAGTGGTACTACCTAAGCCCAGGGACCAAGAGCACTGGTGGAAGCTGAAGTCATGTATGAGATATTAGCCTTGCCAGAGGTGCCACCAAGGCAGGAATGAGAAGAAACATATTTCTCTCTCCCTGCCACCCATGCTGAGCAGTCTCCCTTCCAGGCATCCCAATGGCCAAACTCAGCCACAGATCCAGAAGTGTGAGAAATGCAGATCACAGGGATCAGCCCTCATCCCTCCACCCAATACAGAGCAGGGATGGGGAAGAAGAAATGCATCTGACTGACACAGAAGGAGAGGCTGTGCATCCATAGTGACAGGAGTTTCAGACCAGGAAGGAAAGTTACTGGCTGAGAAAAGGGAAGATTATACAGATGTTTTAAGAAACTATTTAAAGGTTATGTTCTATTTATGGCTATTATAAAACATTGACCATATTCCCTGTTGTATATACTACATCTTTGTAGATTGTTTTAGTCATAGTATTTTGTACCTCTTAATCCCTTGCCCCTACCTTGCCACTCCCCACTTTCCTCTCCCCATTGGTAACCACTGGTTTGTGCTCTACATCTGTGTATCTCTTTTTTGTTATATTCATGAATTTGTTTTATTTTTTTAGATTCCACATATAAGTAATATACAGTATTTGTCTTTCTCTGGCTTATTTCACTAAGCATAATACCCTCCAAGTCCATGCATGTTGTTACAAATGGGAAAAATCTCTTGGACTTTTATGGCTGAGTAGTATTCCAATGCATGTGTCCGTGTGTGTGTGTGTGTGTATCACATCTTCTTCATCCATTCATCTTGTTGATGGGCACTTAGGTTGCTTCTGCATCTTGGCTATCATAAATAATGCTGCTGTGAACATTGGGGTACATATATCTTTTCAAATTAGTGTTTTCATTTCCTTTGGATAAATATCTAAGAATGCAATTGCAGGATTATATGGTGACTCCATTTCTAGTTTTCTGAGTTTTCTACAGTGATAGCACCAATTTACATTCCCACTAACAATGTACAAGAGTTCTCTTTTCCTACATCCTCACCAACATTTGTTAATTGTGGTCTTTTCGATGACAGCCATTCTGACAGGTGTGAGGTGATTTTTTCGTGGGTTTTAGTTGCATTTCTCTGGTGATTAGTGATGTTGAGCATCTTTTCATGTTCATGTTGCCCATTCTTCTTTGGGAAAATGTCTATTCAGATCTTCTGCCCATTTTTCAGGTCGTTTGCTTTATGATGTTGAGTCATGTGAGCTGTTTGTATATTTTAGATATTAACCCCTTATCAGTCATATCACTTGTAAATATTTTCTCCCATTTCAGTAGGTCATCTTTTTGTTTTGTCAATGGTTTCCTTTGCTGTGCAAAACCTTTTATGTTTAGTTAGGTCCCATTTGCTTACTTTTGCTTTTGTTTCCTTTGCCATAAGACACAGATCCAAAAAAATATTGCTACAATTTATGTCAAAGAGTATGGAAGATTATGGAGATTTGAGGAGGGAAGAAATAGTATAAAATAGCTGTTTTGGAGGATTTAGGTTATTCCTCTAATATTTTAGATTAAATGAATTAGTATTGAAATCCATGACTTAAAATAATGGAGGAAGTTGTAACATCAGGTTCAACCTTTGTGCCGGAGAATTAAAACAGAAGCACAGCGTTGCAGACTTGTATTTTGAGGATGGTGATGATATAATTTCAGTGATGAAGGGGGTTGCCGGTATCCCCAAAGTGATAACAGGCTTACCTGGTTTGGGCACAATGACTTATGTGGCTTTCAAAAGGGTGATTTTCTTTTATTATTTTTTTCTTTAATTTAGAGCTCAGATCAAGTGTAGAAATCTTTATAGTTATAAAGGTCTGTAGTAAAACCTTTTCGTCATTGCTCAGAACTGATCAGCCTTTTATACACACACACCTGCAGCCAGTTCTCACTCACTCACCTGTAAGTCCTCAGTTATCCATTGTTACTTTTACACACATGCACGCCTTATTTTAAATTACTCTTTGCTTCTCAGAACTACAGAGATCATACATCAAGTAGACTAGGAGATCTTCAGATGCTCAGATTTGGCTATTTTCATCATTGATCCACTTCATTTTTTAAAAAAGATTTCTTTATTGGCCGTGCTGGGTCTTTGTTGCTGTGAGTGGGCTTTCTCTAGTGGCAGTGAGCAGAAAACTACTCTCAGGCTATTCTCTAGTTGCAGTGTGCAGGCTTCTCACTTCAGTGGCTTCTCATATTGCAAAGCACAGGCTCTAGAGCACACGGGCTCAGTAGTTGTGGCTGACGGGCTTAGTTGCTCTGCAGCATGTGGGATCTCAGTTCCTGGACTAAGGATTGAACCCATGTCCCCTGCATTGGCAGGAGGATTTTTACTGGGCCACCAGGGAAGTCCCAGGAGAGTGATTTTCTATTTAAGCCTGAATATTAAAACTTTTATGATAATTCTTTTCATAATATATCTTTGCCACATGTAACTTTGATATTCAGTGAAATAATGGGCTCTAATACAATTCAATTTTTTGTTACTTATGAATTCCTATCGGATCCTTTTGGCAAGTATAAGGCAGGTTTTATTTGATCAAGAAGAGGTATGGCTTTCTTTTTTATGAGTCACAGCCACTTATTGTTCCTTCCCCTAATTTCTTTTTTTTATCACTACTGTCTAAACAGAACATTTTTATTACCCCTCAAAAATTATTTTCTGTGGGTTTTGCCTATTTTTGTACACTTCATATAGATGGAATCATATAATATGTGGCTTTTTATGTCTGGTTTCCTTTACTTTGCATAATGCTTTCCAGATTCAGCCATGTTGCAGCATTTATCAGTACTTCTTTCTTATGGTCAAATAATATTACACTTTATGTACATGTCACATTTTGTTTATGCATTCAGATGATAGACTCCTACTGGATTTTAATATATAATGTGCTCTATTTACATTAATAAAATAATGTTCAATTATTTTCAATACCTATTGGTGAAAAGTATTCAATTTTTGTTTCTGCCACCAGAAAAAGACCTTGCGAAAGTGTGAGTCATGTATTCTTGTGCATCTCATATACCAGTAAATACACTACAGTTTTACCCTGCACTATGCAGTAAAAACTGAACTGTGGAAGCAAGAGCCTAAAGAAAACACTCTGGGCAACCCTTCTGCCTCCATGCCAAGATCTCAACAGAGGCTGACAAAAGTAAAATCAAGAAAGTCCACTTACGAGAAAATGTCAGACCTTAGAGGTGGGATTCTGCTGGATTCATCTGGAAGTATATCAAACACTCTTCCCTTTTCTTCAATGCAGTTTGCAGAATTACTGTCAGGATTGCAGCGTACCCACTGGTATCTGGCTCTCTGCACAGGAGAACCTGCCCAAACAAGGAAACCTCATGATCAATAAGTATCTCTTACACAGCTTCTAATCACTTTTCCCCTAAGAAATTTTTAATTAAATAGATTTTAAATTTGGTAGGTAAGGTGTGGACAGGTTTTATGACCATTAATATAACAGGAGCACCCACTGTTTCCCAGCCCTTTATACATAGTTTATCCTTCTCACACTACACCTGTGCAAAGTAGCCTAGAGTTTAACATTAGAATAGGCTTTGGCAGTTAGCTGCCTCTGTTACTGGTGACTTGTGAAACCTTCACTTCCCCAAGTACCCAACAGAAAACTCAGGAACTAAAAGTGTCTCTTTTTCATAAGCTGGTCACAAAAATTAAATGAGAAAATGCATGTAAAGATCTTAACATAGTGCCAGGCACACAGTAAATAAACACCTAATAATATTAACTATTATTGTCTCTGTACTATTATTTCCATTTTATACAAAGGAAAACTGAGGCTGCACAGGTACTAAGCATCCAGAATCCAACCTTCTATCTGACCCCGAAGTCTGCCTCTTCTGATAGAGATGAGTCAAATTATGTTCAGAAAGGTTAAGAAATGTACCAAATAGTCCTGAGATATTACAGAATCCTAGTTCTTTGGGGTCATGTGGTATTCTTGAGAATTAAAAGCAGATTATGGAGAAGGAAATGGCAACCCACTCCAGTGTTCTTGCCTGGAGAATCCCAGGGACAGGGGAGCCCAGTGGGCTGCCGTCTATGGGGTCGCACAGAGTCGGACATGACTGAAGTGACTTAGCAGCAGCAGCAGCAAGAATTCTGAGAAAAATGGTCTAAGAACCATTGCTTTCTCTTAAAGTATGTAATTTAATCACTGGTTTTAATATTTTCAACTTGGATAACCTAGTTAATGTCTGAGAATATAAAATTTATATGGGTCTGCTTTCTTCATTAAAATAAAATTAAGAAAAGCAGATTAAAAACTTAACCTCTTTCTTTGGCCTCACATCTAGTCAGAGATTTCAAAAGTCAAGGCTCTTCTGTTCACCAAAGATGGGCTTTCACAGCCTCTTTTAATTTCTACATAAAAGGCTCCATATCTTGTGTTGGGAGGTTATATAGGAGATTGCTTATTAATTTACAAAATAAATTTCATTCCTCAGTTTAGCAAGGATGGAGCCCTGGTGGTGAGAAATATTTCACTACCCTGCCAAAGGATCGTCTCCTCCCCACCTCAAGTACATTTGATTCACACAAGTACAGCTAATCGTCACCTAACATGGAGGAGCACATCTAAAACTCCTGAAAAGCAGAAAAGGAGGTTTTGTTAGGGGCACCACAGACTAAAGCTCCCTTGTCCTGGCCAAGCACAATCGTAACCACTTGCTCGAGTCATCTATCATACAGTAGGAGGTCCTGGTAAAGAATGCAGACTAACAAGCTACCACCTGGAAGCATTTAGGAAAGGTCAAAAGGAAAGAGGAGATGAGAGTCCATATGTCCTACAAACCTCCCAGAATCCTCCTCACTAGAATCCATCTTAGCTGAGTGATGTGCATGCTACCAGGAAGGACCCTGAGTCAGAATAACTAGCCAGAGAGAACCTGAAAACTAACCCCATTACCAAAAAACCTGAGACTGCAAATTACATGGAAGAGCAGTTCTCCTGGGTGCCCTACCCTGCTGCTCTCTGCCCGGGGGTCCCGTCCCAATAAAGTCTCTTGCTTTCCCAGTACATGTGTCTTCTTGGACAATATATTTCTGAGTGTTAGACAAGAATCCACTCTCAGGCCATGGAAGGGGTCCCCCTTCCTGCAAGAGTTTTAAAGCCCAGTACATTATTGTTCTGTACAGATTGAGATGCAACTGATAACACATATTTAAGAAAACAAAATAAAATGAAGAACAGTGTTGTGGATAATCACTGCAATAATTTTTTGCAGTACCAAAGACTATAAAATCAGATGTTAATGAGTTAAGATGCAGTGTACAATACTATGCAGCTATTAAAATAATGTGGCAATTCTCTGGGTACTGATATATAATAATCTCCAAGTGTGTGTGTATACATAGTACATATATGTATATGTATGTGTATGTGTGTGTGTGTATACGTATATATATATTTTTTGGCCATGCTATGTGACTTGCAAGAATTTAGTTCCCCGAACAGAGATTTGAACATGTCCTCGGTAATTAAAGCATGGAGTCTTAAATACTGGACTTCGAGGGCATTCCCTCCAAGGTTAAAAAAAGTAAAGAACACTATGCATTGTGTGTTACCATTTGTGTGTGTTGTGGTTTTTTGGAATTTATTTACATACAAGCTTACGTGCACAGAACACCTCTTAAAAGATAGACAACAAACTGATCATCTTAGTGGAGAGAACTGGTGGCTAGAAGAGAGTGGAAGGAAGAACACTGACTTTTCACTGCATATCCTTTTGAACTTTTAGATTCTTGAGTTATACTATGTATTATCTTTCAAAATTAATTATTTTTATTTTTAATAGCTTTATTAAGTGGATTTGACATTCAATAAGCTGTGCATATTTAAAGTGTACTATTTAATGTTTCAACAAGTGGATACAGCATGGAACCATCACCACAATCAAGGGTATAAACATATCCAACATCCCCCAGAGTTTCCTTGTGCCCCTCTGTGACCCTGCCCTTCTCCCTCCCTTCTCCTGACTCCCCCAAGCCCCCCTCAACCATTAGTCTGCTTTCTGTGATTATAAATTAGTTTGCATTTTCTAGATTTTATGTAAATGGACTCATACAGCTACTTGTCAAAAGTTTTCTGACTTTAACTCTGGGTCTAGAGGGCTCTCTACCTTTTATAGTACTCTCTCCTAAAAGTGGAGAGATTAGTTAGGTACTCCTTAAAACTGAAAAATGTAGCAAACAAAGAAAAAAAATTATTCCTAATCTCATTAGCCAAACCCCTAGAGACTATAAGTTTTAGAGTTTTCTTTCCTTCTGGGTATCACTATTTCTCAGAGAATATGCACAAGTTGTTTCCCTTCTCAGCTATCAGAGGTTGAAAAGTGGAGCCTCTACCAAGGTCAAATTCACTTTATATCTCAATGGGATGGCCAAGGGCTTTGTTACTAAAAGACTGCAGACCCACAGAATTTTGCAAAATGTTCTTTCCTTATGAACCTCTATTATGTCTATTTATACTCAACTTTGTCCTAGTTAATATTTCTGATTAATTTCATAAATACAGCTTTGTTAGGTTTCATTAAGATATACATATATATGAAGGGGAATATATAAATAATTCATGATGCTGTTCACCCTAGTATTATTTAAAATAGGAAAACAGTAAATAACTAATCAAAACAAGAGAAAACACTGAGATTAACTCTGAGGCATTACTATGAGAGAATATTAACCAAATGGAAAAAAAGTAGTAGCTATGGAAAAGACTACATAGCATCATAGGAAAATTTATATTAAAAAATGAGTTAAAAATAGTAGAATGCCATTCTATGCATAATAGTTATTAATGTAACTACATATATAGATATGGGGGATGGGAGGAAATACACAGAAATAGCTATAGTGGTAGGCTCTGGTGATTTTTTTTTCTCACTTTGTTTTCTAAATTACTCTAATAAACAATATTCTTTTAAAATATAAACAAAGCAAAAACTCTAATGTAGAAAGTAAATGTTCTCCCATTGTTTTTCTTCTTTCTTTCTGTCTTGCTTCATTTTTTTCTTTTTTTTTAGAACTGCTACTCTGTCATACTCTTCCCCATAGTTCCTGAATATAGCTTACAAATTTCTGGTCTGGGACACTAGTCATCCAGAATGGGTTAGCTTTGTCATGGCTTAGAGGCTGAAGGTAAGGTTGCCAGATGACATCACAATGGCTGACCCTTACTAGCTATATAACTATAACCTCCCTGGACCTCAGTTTCCTCATCCATAAAATGGGGACAGTAATAGATCTCATAATAAGATACAAATATTAGGTTCTTAGAATAGTTCCTAGCGCCATTGTCAGAGCTCTTTAAATGCTAGTTTCTGTGATGAAGAGGATGACAATGACCTATTGACCTATCTCTGATAGAGATAAACCAAATTTAAATTCCTGTCCCACCACTGAGCACCTTTCTGATTCTGAATTTCTCATCTTTAAAATAGGAATAATAGTCTCCCAAATAGCTCAGCTGGTAAATAATCCACCTGCAGTGCAGGAGACTCAGGTTTGATTCCTGGGTTGGGAAGATCCCCTGGAGAAGGGAAAGGCTACCCACTCCAGTATTCTGGCCTGGAGAATTCCATGGACTGACTATAGTTTATGGGGTCGCAAAGAGTTGGACAGGAATGAGCAGCTTTCACTTTCAAAGAGTTCCAGTTTAAACAAGATAGAAGTATGTGACACATCTATCACAAGCCTTTGTGTGCAGTAGGTATTGAATACAGTTTAGCTCTTTCTCCCTCTCTGATTCTTTCTTGAAGAACTTTGCCATCTAATGAATTGCTGCTTAGAAGCTTCATCATGTGAAATCGGGTGAAAATTCAACATGTCCTCCAGCAGAGGGCAATGTCTTCACACCCTATGCCATCTTGACCAGTGCAGTCCAATAGAAACAAGAGGAACCATCCGAACATGTATGAAATTTTCAATATTAGGACAGTCATATTTTAAAAAGTAAAAAAAGAAATGTGACCTTAATTTTAAAACATTTTACTTAAACCAATATATCCAATAAACAATGTAAGTTATCAATGGATATTTTACACTTTTTTTCACACTAGGATTTTAAATCTGGTGTGCATTTTGCACTTACACCAGGTGTGTTTGGACTTGCCACATTTCACACATTTCAAGTGCTTAGTAGCCGCAAGAGGCTGCTGCCCACCGTTTTGGATAGAACAGGTCTAGACATACCCCTCTACTGCCATTGATGACCGAGTATCAAACCGAGAAAGTGCTTACATAGACAGGAAGTTAAACAGAAAAGTAAAACTAATAGTTTATGAAGAAGAATCCAAGTGAAAGACTGTATCTTTTCACTAGCATAAAAAAACACAACTTTCATAAATTAGAAAACTAAAATACAAATTCTTTCTAGAGTTTGGCATCTCAGCTTTCAAAATTTATAACGAGTTTCTCTTTTTGAGAGAGAGAGAGCATGTGAAAATTCTCTTTAAGGCAAGACATTTCTTTCCAACGTCAGCACGTGGGACCTTAGTTCCCTGATCAAACCCATGCCCCCTGCGCTGGAAGTGTGGCGTCTTAACCACTGGACTGCCAGGGAAGTCCCCAAGAGGGATTTCCTTTTTTGGGTAATGAAAATGTTCTAAAATTGACTATGGTGATGGTTGCACGTATCTGTGAATACACTAAAAAACCATTGATGTACACTTTAAATGGGTGAATTGTATGGTATATGAACTCTAGCTCAATAAAGATGTTCCAAAATTTATAAGAAATCAATAGTAGAAGTCCATCTTCCCCCAAAAAATGTTTATCTAATTTGAGATTGGGGCTTCCCCGGTGGTTCAGCAGTAAAGAATTCTACAATGCAGGAGACATGGGTTTGATCCCTGGGTCAGAAAGATCCTCTGGAGAAGGAAATGACTACCCACTCCAGTATTCTTGCCTGGGAAATCCTATGGACAGAGGAGCCTGGCAGACTACAGTCCATGTGGTCGCAAAGGATCAGACACAGCTTAGCGACTAAACAACAACAACTTGAGACTGATGATTTTACTTCATTTATTTTAATTTAAAAAAGTTTTATTGGTATTTAACATATTTAACCCGGCACACAATTCACTCTTCTAATGTGTAAATTTCAGTGTTTTTTGTTTTTTAGCATGTTTATAGGTATGTGCACAAATTTAAAACAATTTTATCATCACAGAGAAATCCTCTGTCCTTTAGCTATCCAACTCCTGTATCTTATGTGTCTTATCCCGAAGTAACCAGTAATCAATCTACTTTATGTCTCTGTTTTTTTTTACCAAATTGGACATTTTATATAAATAAAATAATATGAGGTGGGTTTCTTTTTTAAGTATAACTGACCTATAACACTATATTTGTTTCAGATGCATAACATAATGATCTTCCATTATTATACATTACAAAATGATTAACATAGACTGGGGATCTTAAATCTGCTTTAAAATAAAGAATGTGGTTACAGATACCAAGTTCCTGATATACTTATTCAAGAGTGTTGGCAGGATGTGAAAATTCAACAGTTCCAGCCCTGCAATGTGTGGGAGTATCTTGATTCTCTTTTGCTTGAGAGAAGTGTCTTGTGATTACCATAATTAAAAAAATAAGAGGAAACATGCTCATGGACAGAAAAATGATCTTCCTAAGAGATCCCACTTACAGGTCTCCTGGTTAATTCTGTAGTGGACTCAAGGAAGAAGAATGTTTTTTATTTAGAATCACTTCCTGTCCTTTCTCTCTGTGTCTCTGTCTTTGTCTTTCATACATACACAGTCTACTAGTTCTACTTCAGCAAAACCCTTTCTATGAATAAATATTACCATTTATAAAAATAAACCTCTGACACTGGGCAAATAACTTACCCCAGTAATCTCTCTGTATCTTTTTATATTGTAGTATCAATATTTCCCCAACGTCATCACAGTTTACTAATTTCCTATTCTTAATGGAGATTTGCTGTGGGTTTGTTAGAAAAACTTTAAAATTGCCATGTTAGGGGAGAAAAAAGACCATTTTCATTCATTGTTTAGTGGCATCCAAATAGACATCACTATCTAAGTTGGAGCTGCTTCCTACTGGCCAATCAATTGCACAAGATTCCTCACCCTTGTATGGTTTGACAAGCTATAAAAAGTTCCAAGTTTACTTTCAATTTCTCCCTCTCTGTCCCTCAACTCAGAGGCTTTAGTAATAAGAGCTGTAGACAAAGCAAGGTTGTTTTAAATAAAGACAATCTCTACTCCACCTAGAAAACAGCTAAATTACAGTAGAAAGTTAATTTGAACTTGAAATCAGGTGACCAGCTCTGCCATTAATTAGTTGTAATGGGCCTAGGGCAAGTCTCATGCATTTTCTGAAAGAGGTTGATGTAAAGAGGAAATGAGATAATGAATGTAAGATCCAGTTTTCTTCTCTATAAATTGGTATTAATTCCTCCTCACAGGGAATGTGATGACCATTTACCTGAGAGTGGATGCTAAATCACTTTACAACTGAACAGCAGTGAACACTGGTGGAATCAATATTATTATTGTGATCTCAGAGGCAATGTAGAGTGGACATAGGGTCTGGCAATGACCCCCCGGCTACACCTGCTCATGGACTTTCCATTTTCCTTCTTTATGGGCATCTTTGAAAAAGAGAGTTAATAAAAGAATTTGAGATTCACAGCCCTCATCAGTAATCTCCTGAAGCTCTACATTAAATTGATTAGCTATCTGTCCTCTCCAGGGTCTCCCACATCTTGCCAAACTTCCGTCTCTTTTGCAACTGGTAGATAGGCTTTTATAGCATGTTTTTATTTCAGCTTCACTTATAGTCACTGATGTGGGCTGAATTGTGTCACTCCAACTCAATGTATTGAAGTGCTGACCCCTAGTACCTCAGAATAGGACTGTATTTGGAGATAGGGACTTAAAAGAGATAGTTGAGATATAACGAGTTTACATGGATGAACCCTAATCCAGTATGGCTGTTGTCCTTATAAGAAGAGGAAACCAGGAACACACAAAGGACCATGTGGAGACAGAGATAAGATGGCTATCTACAAGCTGAGGAGAAAAGCTGCAGGATGAAACTAACCCAGCCAACACCTTGATCTCGGACTTTTAGTCTCCAGAACTGTAAGGAAATAAATTCCTGTTGTTTAAGCCACCCAGCCTGTGGTACTTTGTTATGGCAGCCCTAGCAAATTAATACAGTAACCTGAGATGTTTCGTTTCAGTAAAAGCAAGCCAAAAGCCTAGTGGAATTGATCATTCAGTTAAATCAATGGGTTAAGGAAAAAAATTATTTTTAAGTGGGGAAAGAGTGCTACAGAATCATATCTGGCATCACATAGAATATTATGAAATAGAGACCTCTTTGCAGCCTTGAGTTGATGTCACGCACGTGCGTGCACACACACACACAGAGCCAGTGGGTGGGCGTCTGTTTCCCTTCTTATTCAAATGTGGGCACAAACCCTTAATTCCAATACCAACTGCACTTCTCCTTTGGAAACTCCCTAGTGTTTCAGTCTATTCATTCTCTTATTTTTGGTTCCCTTCCCAACACGGAGCAAAATGTACCCAGTGATGACATAAATACTAGTGCTTTATACAATTTTATAACGGTTTCTTCACTACTTTCTGGAAAATACCTATTATATAAAGAACACTTTTGTTTTAATTTTAGTTTTCCCTATTGAATCTTAGTGGGAAATGTGACATTTCTGGGAGATTTTGAAGATGTAAAGATTCATCGAGCTCTGGTTAGAGTAGACCCAACACCAACAGGTCCCTCCGGTCTGTTCTACAAACATGGACTTGACTGCCTGGATCTTGTCAGAACACATTAGGGAATTATTTCATTGGCTGAAGGTTTTCCTTGAAAGATTGGAGTAAAGCCTGTTCCTTACAATCAACAATGTTTTATCCTTTAAAAAAATAAATAGATTAATGGAAAGGTTTCATCAACATCATTTGCTGGTTTTTCTTTAATAACAAGAAGAAAGTGATTTTTATAAATTTCCAATATATAATGAATGTATCTGAGGTTATGTATATAATTTCATTTCCACCAGAAGTAAAAACAAGACAACTAGAAGTCACTTCGAAGAAACGTATCTAGATGTGTGCATCGCTATGACTCAATATTTCCTTTACGATTTGGAGGAACTTAGTGTTTTTCTACTATAAATTCTCCCTTCTACTTATCAGGCCATGACTATAATCCCTTATTTACCAAAGGAGAAGAAACTGTGTTTTTCTTACAAACTGATCATTTTCATTTTCTTAGTCATTAAAGGTTTTAAGTTGTTTCATTCTGACTAAAACAATCCTAAATGATAGACCTAACAAGAATTTTCCAAATATGCTGTTTCTCTGAGCAATGACACAATTACTAAAATTCTTTGGCCTTTCTTTAAAATCTGAGCGGGTATTCATTAGCTGTGTCTAAACATAATTGAATTTTCACTAAGAAGCAGGTTTTTAAGAGGAGAGAAAATGCAAGCAAATTTACTCTGATTTTAAAAATAGCATTTCCCAGTGTCAAAATAATTATAACATCACTAATTATTAAAACTTGGGATAGATGTGGGCACTTAGACGTAAACCATTTTCTCTATTCCTTTCTTGAGGCTTTAGAAATTTGTAAGCCATTTCCACCTGACAATAAAATAATACATTTCAATCATTTTAAGAACTTACAAGGCCATAGCTGCCTCAGAGTTTAACTTTTTTTTTTTTTTGGTAGCAAACTTAACCAACTTCACTCTAAAGAGTTCAGCTACCCCAAATTCTTTTTTTTTTTTTTCTTGGCCTACTTTCCCATAATATACTATATTCTATACCTTAGAGTGAATATAATCATTTGTGTGGACCCTGGGGCATACAAGAAGATTATAAGGTGACAAGATTAGTGGGTCTTACCTTGAACTGAAGATGAAATCAGGATGAAGGCAAGAGCCAGAGCAAGCCTAGTGCACTGGAGGAACACCTGCATGGTGACCAACTTGCTTCAGCTCCACCAGCTGTGCACCAACCTCACAACAGGGAAGTGTAGCCGGGTGCTCTCTGTCCCTTTTAGAAAAGGTTCCAAAACCTCAAACCCTGCCCAGAACACACGTCACAGTTTCCTGAACAAATAGAAAGAGATCCACATCAACCCCAGAAAGATTTCGAAAAAAAAAAGAAAAAAGGCAGCAAAATAACTATTCATACCATTATGAAACTGCAGTGAACTCTCCCCAGGTCTGCTTTCTCAAAAGTTTTGTTGTTTGCCACTTGCCTGTTAGAAACTGTTTCCCACTGAAACAGTAGAATCAGCATTCAGGGCACTTTGTTTTTTCTTTCTTCAGGTAACAATCTAAACACAAGTTTGCTAGCCAACCGCACAGCTGATGAGATAAGGGAGTTGGATGCTGCCTTTTCACCACTGAGGCCCTTCAATGTAAAATATTCTTGATTTTATTTTTCATCAGGAGTAGCATAACTCACAGAGCCAAGCATAGCAAGTGAAACTTCAAAGCTGAGTTCTAATCCACAAGAAAGTGTTGTTGGATTTCAGATAACTGGTTTCTTCTTATCAGATTCAGTTTCTCTCACTGGACCACCAGCCTCTCGCTCTGCCTCAAGAATCTAGTGAGGATTTTTGGTTATGAAGAACTGGGTAAAACACAAAAATGATTTTGCGGTCCTCTCCTCTTTCACACCGAGCATTTCCTATGATTTGATTCCATTTATAGTCTGGTTTGTTTTTTTTTTTCCTCCTGGTAAAAGTTTTCAACTTGACTTTCAGGTGCTCTGGCCTTGAATAAGCCAGAAATCAGAAACAAGGGGAGGTTGTCCTGTCAGTGGGCTGCTGGACCTCAGAAAACACAAAACAAAGTAAAAGAATAGCATCTCCCCTGTATCCTGGGGATCATATGCTGACTGAAGCCTGAGGAACATGAAGTACAGGCTCCATAATAAAGTCACATAATAAACACAACAGTTCATCACACACTCTTGCCCTTGAAACACACACTGTCCATCCCAGCGTGTCTAACCCAGCAATGCCCACTTTCCATTTTCATCCTCCCTCTGGCCTGTTCTTTGACAGGAGGGAGGAGTTTCCCTTCCCTTGTTCTTGGCTTCCTGCTGATTCCTTTACCATTTCCTGCCAAGGATGGGCCTCAGACTAATCGCTGAGCAGCTGTGGTGCAAGTCCACAAATGCTGCAAAGCATGCACATTTTGACCCTCCTCAGAACCATCTGGAAATGTGTCCAGGGACGACTCCAAGTGCAGTAATCAACCCCCAGACACTCAAATCCAGGGGGTTCCCCACCATGGAATACTAGTTTCAGATTGAAATAACAACCCTCATCTTTGGCCCCTTTTAATTTTATCCCTCAATTTAAAACCCTGGCACCAAAACAATAATCCCTGTCAATAGCTTAAATAAGTCCGCTTTCAGTAAGTTCTCAAATCTGATTAGAGCTTGTGCTTTAAAATGGTAATTTTGGAGCCTTTTTCCACTTGAGTATTTTTTTTTTATTTTCTACGTTTTAGTGCAGAGAAGGCAATGGCAACCCACTCCAGTATTCTTGCCTGGAAAATCCCATGGATGGAGGAGCCTGGTAGGCTGCGGTCCATGGGGTCTCTTAAGAGTCGGACATGACTGAACGACTTCACTTTCACTTTTCACTTTCGTGCACTGGAGAAGGAAATGGCAACCCACTCCAGTGTTCTTGCCTGGAGAATCCCAGGGACGGGGGAGCCTGGTGGGCTGCCATCTATGGGGTCGCACAGAGTCGGACACCACTGAAGCAACTTAGCAGCAGCAGCAGCAGGTTTTAGTGATTTTTTTTTTAAGTATTCACAATATTCATTAGCATTTGCTCTGTTTATGCTACACTGACAACCAAGTTTCTTTTTCCAAATAGTCTTCCTCCGGCTTCATTTCCCTAGTCCTGTTCAAGCTGTGCAGAGCAGGACACATGGCTGCAGAAGCCACAAGTCCTGGGTCTGAGCTCACTGACCAGATGAGAGATGCTGGGCCACATGCTCCTTGCGTGCCCATCATTCTAGTTCTAAGGATGGTGTGGGACACCAGTGAGGGGGCACCCACGAGAGCTCATGACTGTGAGAGTTGTGTTGGCAGTGGTCCTCTGGGTTGGGTATGGTCTTCTTGCCCAAGCGTCCTCCATTAGTGAAAAAGGACCCCTATCTTGCCCTAAACCTCAACCTCTACAAAAGACGAATTCCACTCCAGATTTAATTCTTCATTCACCAGGCAACCTTTTTTTTTTTTTTTAATAGAGTTCTTCTTTTTAATGTTTATTTATTTATTTATTTTTGACTGTGCTGGGTCTTGTTGCTGTGAGGGCTCTTCTCTCATTGCAGCGAGCGGGGGCTACTCTTTGTTGCCGCACACGAGCTTCTCATTGCAGTGGCTTCTCTTGCAGAGCACAGGCTCTCGGACTGCGGGCTTCAGTAGTTGCAGCACACAGGCTGCCCTGCGGCATGTGGCATCTTCCCCGATAAACCTCGAACCCGAACCCGTTGTCTCTTGCATTAGCAGGCAGATTCTTTACCACTGAGCCACCGGGGGAGCCCCTCACCAGGCAACCTTAAATGCACCTACTTTACTTGATTTACCTCTAAAATGAGTATCTTTATGCCTAAGAGTCATCCTGGAACAGTTCCTTGTTGTCTTAAAGTGTAACTACCCCCCACCCCATTCCAGAGCAATATAAATACTATCTTTCACTAGCTATTGGTATCTGGGTGGTCTTTGGAAAAGGGGAGTCTGGAGCACTTGAACTTTCCCAGCATCACAACTCAGCAGAACACTTGTTACGACAAAGTGATGCTGTTTTAAGACAAATTGAAGTTGTCAGAGGAGATGCTGAAGGCAGCACAATCTGTCCCAAGGGACAGCTCCAGCACTCAGTTCTTTTAAAAAACTCCAAGTTAAAGATTCTGCCACTTAGCAGCCTCTGGGACTTTCTTGGCTCTTCACTGAGAAGGTCTTGACTCTGAACTGGGCACTCCCGCCACCCAAGAAAACAGGAAATAGATACTGTACCAAATCTGCATTATGTTTCTGGAGGATAAAAGAGTGATTTTTCCATGAACTTTTGATTTCTAGAACTGGAAGAGACCTTGGAAATCACCTACCTCACCCACTCAAGTGGGAAAAGCACAAGTCCAGAAAGGTTATGTGACTGCAGCTGGTCGCACAGCTGGCAAGTGTCAATACCAGGTCAGAACTCAGAGTTCCTACTTCATAGTCCAGTGACAGAGGATGAACAAGGAAGCAACAAGATGAAGATTCGTAATCATTAGAAGTCTTCCTTTTAGTCCTTTTGGTTTTTAGAGGTATGTACTGAAATATTCCTGTTTAGAATGATAAAATGACTGGGATTTGTTTCTAAATAATCCAGTTTGAGGAGAGGGGATAAGAAAGGTATATCAGTGGGCTGATGATTGCTGAAGATGAGCAATAGGAAAAGTGGGGGCTCGTTACACTAGTCTCCCTACCGTAAAATGTTTTTAGAATTTCCATAATAAAACACCTTTTAAAAAGGTTTTCTTTATCTTTTCGGAATCCACATAAATCAGAAAACATCTCCTGAGTAAAAATAGGGCTTTGCAGGAAAAAAAAAATCTTTTCTTTAAAAAGCATATTTTTATTCTTAGATCTCCGTCATCCTTTGAATTTCCCATTCTTTCAGTTCTACTCTCATTCTCCCCTCCCCTCCCTTCAGTGCATGGGGAGACTGTAGCTAAGACAGAAAAGTATCTGGGTGCTTCTGGTACAACAGGAGCAGCTACCACTGTGTCCTAAGACCTCTCACCAAGTGCCTATGGATAGGCACCCACAGGATGAGTGCCCTAGGAGAGGGCACAGGCATCTCCAGCAGCTCTTTTCCTTGATCCTTCCTCCTCATCACTGACGCCACATATCCAGCTTCCCAGGAGCAGGCGCCCCCTTGTTGAAGGTTTCCACAATGCTACTCCAGAAGTTGCTGTAGGTGTTGCCAAGTATATAAAAGCTTGGGAACTTGAGTGTTTTAATCTTGAACTGGGAATAGGGGAGGGAAAGGCTCACCTGCCCCCTGTGAGTGAAGTCGCTCAATCGTGTCTGACTCTTTGCAACCCCATGAACTGTAGCACACCTGGCTCCTCCATCCATGGGATTTTCCAGGCAAGAATACTGGAGTGGGTTGCCATTTAGTTTGGTCTATAATTTGACAAGAAGAAAAACAAATGGTACTGATGGAGCTATTTGCAGGGTAGGAATAGAGATGCAGATGTAGAGAATGGACTTGTGGACACAGCAGGGGTGGGAGAGGGTGGGATGAGTTGACTGAGAGAGTAGCATTGATATACATACATTCAGTTCAGTTCAGTTCAGTTCAGTCGCTCAGTCGTGTCCGACTCTTTGCGACCCCATGAATCACAGCACACCAGGCCTCCCTGTCCATCACCAACTCCCGGAGTTCACTCAAACTCACATCCGTCAAGCCGGTGATGCCATCCAGCCATTTCATCCTCTGTTGTCCCCTTCTCCTCCTGCCCCCAATCCCTCCCAGCATCAGGGTCTTTTCCAATGAGTCAATTCTTCACATGAGGTGGCCAGAGTACTGGAGTTTCAGCTTTAGCATCACTCCTTCCATAGAACACCCAGGGTTGATCTCCTTCAGAATGCACTGGTTGGATCCCCTTGCAGTCCAAGGGACTCTCAAGAGTCTTCTCCAACACCACAGTTCAAAAGCATCAATTCTTTGGCGCTCAGCTTTCTTCACAGTCCAACTCTCACATCCATACATGACTACTGAAAAAACCATAGCCTTGACTAGACAGACCTTTGTTGACAAAGTAATGTCTCTGCTTTTCAATATGCTATCTAGGTTGGTCATAACTTTCCTTCCAAGGAGTAAGCATCTTTTAATTTCATGGCTGCAATTACCATCTGCAGTGATTTTGGAGCCCCCCAAAATAAAGTCTGACATTGTTTCCAATGTTTCCCCATCTATTTGCCCTGAAGTGATGGGAGCAGATGCCATGATCTTAGTTTTCTGAATGCTGAACTTTACGCCAACTGTTTCACTCTCCTCTTTCACTTTCATCAAGAGGCTTTCCCATGTGTAAAATAGCTAGCTAGTGGGAAGTTGCTGTACAACACAGGGAGCTCAGCTTGGTGCTCTGTGATGACCTAGAGGAGTGGGATGGGGGGTGGAGTGGGCGGGGGGCTGAAGAGGACGGAGATATATGTATACTTATGGCTGATTCATGTTGTTGTACAGCAGAAACTAGCACAACATCGTAAAGCAATTGTCCTCCAATTAAAAAAGAAGAAGAAAAACAAAGGGGCAGGGGGTATGTAGGAAATCTCCATAACTTCTGCTCAACTTTGCTATGAATCTAAAACCGCTCTAAAAAATAAATTCTATTTTTAAAAAGAGGCATAAAAGAACTTCTCAAATGCTAACTAGAGTCTAGCAGAATATGATGTTCCAATTCCAAAATTATAGGGCTTTGAAGAACCGAAAGTTGCAGTGGAATTTGTTGAATATTAGTGATATAAATAACCAGGAACAGGGGGATGTGTTACTTTTCTTGGGAATATTTTCACAGGGATCAAAAATACGGGAAACAAATCTTTTAGGAAATATTTCAGATGTGAGGGAATGGGAATGGACACAAGACTAGGGGGAATAAGACCCTTTAAAAATGAATCAAGAAAGGAGGTCTTTATTTGACTTAAGTCTTATGTTTTCCCAAGACATACTGTCTATCAATACTATTCTAAATTATTTTTATATCCTTATTAAATTATATTTCCTTGTTAGAAATTAATAAATGCTTACTATGGAAAAGTGGGCAGCTGAGGGATGGCCAAAGGGGACTTACAGGAAAGTATAAATCCATTATCACCTTCCGTCCAGATTACCTCTGCTATGTCCTGCCTTTGGTAATTCAAAGTCGCATACACCACTTTCTTGCTCACTGGGGTCCTGCTTATTTCCTCTTATGGCTTTTATTTTGCACCTTAACCTGTGGCATTACCTGGCCTCACAAGTGTCTCCAGACCTAACATGTCTCCAGAACTAACTTGATTCCAGTCAATTCTAGCACCAATCCATCAATTCACCACCTGAATGCTCTGAGCTAACAAACTATCCAAGTTCCCAAACTGAGTGATAATATTTTCTAGGCTTCACAACTCAACCTCACTCCTACTTCCCAAAATACACAGATACTGAAGTTCCACTGACTCACCTGCAATTTTATTTAAGGTTATTGGTCACTATGGAAGAGAGAAATTCTTGCCCCTTAATTTGTAACCACAGGACATAAACCAGATCTTCAACGGCCTGTTGATTTCAATCCTCTTGAGGCTGACCACATTTGCCGATAAAGTTACTACACTTTAGTTGGTTCTTATTTTTTTCCTAGACTCTAGGCTCATTTTTTTCTTTTTTCCAGGAGTTGGGGTGGGGAGGTTGTTTTTGTTACAAACATGAAAATGAACAAAATCTCTTAGTTAAATGCTTTTTAGAAGCTTCACCATTTGGTCACAGTTACTACATTGAGATAGTAAAGGTTTTTCTCATGGGAAACCTTAACTTTTAATCCCCACTAAAGAATGGAAAGAAACTGCCTGCCCTCCATCCAAAGAGACAGAATCTACTGCTGGAATAGTTGCTCTTCTGGCCTCAACACTATGCTCTGCATTTAATGACCTTTATTTGATGACATACATGCCCAAGTAGACTGAATTTCTAGAAGAGGTTACCATGTTTCTGTATTTTCCCATAAGGCAATGAATGATTGGATAAATGAATGAAATCTGTATTGAATATTTCTATTTTGTTGTATGTGCTAGTCCTGTCTTCACACCTTGATTATTCCAGGGATATAGTTTTGACTAGTATAGAATCTAATGGGCTCAAATAACTATTGCTTACCAAAAAGTTAACAGTGGTGTTTTCTAGACAGTAGGATGACAAATGTTTCTTCTTTATCCTTTGTAGACTATGCCAAATTTTGTAGAATAAAATTATGGATCATCTTAGTAATCAAGGAAAACACAATAAAAATATTTTGGTTGTTGACAAAAGTTAACTTTAAAAAAATCAACACTTTTAGTGGCAAGCATTCTTTGGATAACCTCCCTTGAGACACAGTGAGACTAAAGATGTTGAGTCAGAGATTAGCACTCAGGAACTGCCTGATAAAAGTAATTTTCCTCAAGGTGATGTTGCTGGGAATACCATGCGCCAAGTTGCTTCAGTCACATCCAACTCTTTGAGACACTATGGACTGTAACCCCCACCGTCCTCTGTCCATGGGATTCTCCAGGCAACAATACTGGAGTGGGTAGCCATTTCCTTCTCCAGCGGATCTCCCCAACCCAGGGATCGAACTCACATCTCTTATGTCTCCTGCATTGGCAGGTAGGTTCTATACCACTAGTGCCACCGGAGAAGCCCCAAGAATACCACAGACTGAGGGAGAGTAGCAGTCAGGGAGGCTGAGGGGAAAGAACATTTGTGAGTTAGCTAAATAGTCCAATATCATCACAGATGAAACAAGAAGAGTTTCTTTTTGGATTTTAGAATATCCACAGAGATAATAATACTATCAGCTCATGGGAGTCGGGGGTTCCCTGGTGGCTCAGCAGTAAAGAATCTGCCTGCAATGCAGGAGACACAGGGTTAGATCCCTGGGTCAGGAAGATCCCCTGGAGAAGGGAATGGCAACCCACTCCAGTATTCCTGCCTGGGAAATCCCATGGACAGAGAAACCTGGAGGGTTACAGTCCATGGGGTCTCAAAAGAGTCGGACATGACTTAGCTACTAAACAGCAACAAGATGGGGGTGGAAATGAGGTCTCTTTCACTCTTTCCAAGAACTTGGAAATAGGGAAATGAGACCTTCTTCAAATAATGAATTGGAGGAAAGATGTACAAATTCACCCTAAAACAACAGAATGAAGAAAGGGACAGATAAAGACAAAAATCACATTAGCCTTTGCCAAAGCACATCTTACTCTAAAAACCAAACTGAAATCTCCTTGAATGGAATCAAAGAGCATTTCCCCAGGGGGAAAGGGGTGGTCTCTCCTTCTTCTGGGCTGCTAGGAATGGATGAGTAGGTCAAGTCTGCAAAATTCCTGTTTTAAGAGATATAGTTTAAAATTCAGATTTATGCACCTAAAAAAAAAATAAACCCAAGGTACTCAGAATGTTAGTGTCTGCTCTCATTCTCATAGCTGCTGCCTTTTGGTTAATGAGGTTCCCACTAGAGCTAAGTGACTTGTGCTAGAAGGGCTCATTAAAGAGCAGAATTAGCTCTGCAAGGCTTTCCTATCACTGCTCACTTTCCTACCATGCTACTTCCCAGAGCTTCCAAACAGAACCCAAAAAGACATTCTACTTCCCATCTTTATCTCTATCTCAACTGCCTTAGTCTTAGGTGATACTCAATGAAGGTATTATCCCAACATTTGCATTTTAATAGAGGATGATAACCATTAATAAACTTATTTTAGATTTTAATCCTCAAGACAAGCAGAGGCAGAGGATGGGGTTAGTGGGGAGGGATAGACCGTTAGGGGCAAGCAAGAGCTTACTCAATCTATCTCTGTTCAAAACCACACTGTTGGACTTGTAGGGCTTGCATCAGGAACCTCCTTGTTCCATATGACCAGGAAACCCCCTCTTCCCAGAGGCCATAATGGTTATCATAGTAGTGATTGGGATAAAGTCAGGACACAGCATGACTAACCCACCCAAGCTCCCTGCCCAGAACCATCCTCTTGTCATTTAGAACTGTAGTGTCCATCAGGGTAGCCACATGTGGCTATTAAGTACTTGAAATGTGACTAGTCTCAATTGAGATGTTCTGTATTTGTAAAGTATACATTGAATTTCAAAGATATAGTAAGAAAAAGTGAATATAAAATCTCATTAATAATTTCTCTATGTATTTGTATTGTGTTGAAATGCTATTTTAGATATATTAGGTTAAAATGTATTATTAAAATTAATTTCACCTGTTTCATTTTACTTTTTTAAATGTGACTACCAGAAAAGTTGAAATCAAATATAGTGGCCTGCATTTGTGGAGTGCATTGTGTTTCTATTAGACAGTTTTGGCTTAGAAAAGGAGGCTCTTTTAAGATTAAAAAACATATTCTCTAGAAAGAAGAGAGGCACAAAGAACTATATTCAATATCATGTGGTAAACCACAATGAAAAATAGTATTTTAAAAAACAATATGTATATATCTAGCTGAATTATTTTGCTATACAGCAGTAGTTAATACAACTATAAATCAAGTATACTTCAATTAAAAGTAAGTATTTCTATAAGAAAAAATTAAAAAAAAATAAAGACAGAGAGAGATGCATGACCTGCAAGTGTGCTTGTACTGAAAATGACCCTAAATAGGTATTTCTCAATGAAAAACACTCATTCATTAGGAGGAATCCACATAACCCAAAGAAAAAACACCCACTGGTGACTTTTTCATTAGGACATATGTACAATTAGATTTCATTGTTTAATTCACTCGATGATCATAACTGTACTGTGCAGTAGCATCGTTTTTACACCTATTATACAGATGAGGAAACTGAGGAACAGAGAGGTATAAATGCACATGGGATTTGACTTTTGGCAGTCAGACTTCAGATGCTGACTTGTACCTGTTCTGCAACCCCTCACATAAGCTCTCCTTCCTGGGTGTAGGTTCTGAGGGGACTTTTCTTTGTTAGTCTTTTTTTCCCCAGCAGGCCCACCTCAACTATGTCCTGGCACTACAAAATCAAACACTCCAGTCTGTCATGGATAGGGAAAGCTCCATGATTCAGGACTCTGAATCATGGAGGTTGGGCAAAACCAAGTACCTGAAAATATGGTGCTCTCAAACTCCTCTTAGCAACTTAGTAGGTTGTTAGAACACAGTTTTACATTTTTGGACCCAGCAGCCTGAAGGCTAGGAAGTTTTGCCAGGTTTTTAATTTGTCAGAAACCGTTTTTTTCACCTTACATAATACTTTCCAAACTTTCCCAAACTGACAGTTGGCTGCTTGTAAATGTTCTGAAGCTCAGCTAAGGAAATATTCTCAGGGAGCAGCCCAGAGGCCCTCAGAGCCCAGTTCCCACAAAGGGATGACAGTTAAATGCTGGTAAGAGGAAGCCTTTTGCCTCTTTCACCTCATTTTTTTTTTTCTCCTGACCAAAAACCATATTCTTGCCTTTGGTTTCCTCAGAAACCACTGAAGTTAGATAGTTTTGCTTTTAAAAAGGCTCAAAAATAAGAATAATTTTCTTACTCTTGCTGGAAAGATGCCGCAATTGCCATCTTATTTGTAACTTTGTTATTATTATTGTAACTATTATTGTAATTACTATTATTATTAAAAAGTGCACTCAGGGGATTGGTGGGTAGGGGGGAGCGGCCAGATGTTCCCTATCTTCTTTGACAGACCTGGTTTCCGAGGCCCAGGGAGCATATGATGCAGTCAAAGCCATGGCCTATTGTGTAAGAGCCTGGATAGAGGCTAATTTTGCTTGACCAGAGGTTCGGGCAGAGCCTGGTTCCCTGGGTCAGATAAGTCATCCCCCCTAGCAGGGCAGCCACAGAGCAATTAGCAAAGGCATGTGTGGCCTCCTGCCTCCTTCCCCTGGCCTCTTCTCAGATTCTTTATCTTTTGAGTAGCCACTTCCTGATGTTTGTGTTGGATTTTTTTCTTTGAGACTTTAGCTATTTCCACTGCCTGAAATGCTGGATTCCCAGACACCCTCAGGCTAAATCACTTTTCAAGTCTTCACTCAAATCTGACCTTCTTTAGAGGGTCCTATTTCCCATCTAATGGCTTCCCCAATGATGGTGGTGGTTTAGTTGCTAAGTCTTGTCTGACTCTTTGAGACCCCATGGACTGGGGTTCCCAGGCTCTTCTGGCCGTGGGATTTTACACCCAAGAATACTGGAGTGGGTTGCCATTTCCTACTCCAGGGGATCTTCCCGACCCATGGATGAACCCTCATCTCCTGCATTACAGGAAGATTCTTCACTCTGAGCCAGCGGGGAAGCCGGGAATCCTTGGTGGATCAGCGATAAAGAATCTCTCTGCAATGCAGGAGATGAGGGCTTGATCCGTGGGTCGGGAATATCCCCTGGAGTAGGAAATGGCAATCCACTCCAGTATTCTTGCTGGAAAATCCCTCGACAGAGGAACGTGATGGACTACAGTCCATGGGGTCACAAAGAGATAGATGATGCTCTTGTGCTTCCTATCTAATACTGCAGCCTCCCAGCCCCCTTCCTTTTCTTCTTTTCTATAACATTTATCAACTAATTGTCTTCCTTCTCCTCTAAAATATAAGCTCCATGAGACCAGTGGTTTTTGTTCATTGATGTTCCCCAAGGGTGCAGAAGAACCCGTGGTCACAGTAGGTGCTCAGTGAACAGTGGGTGAAATGGAAATTGTTCAAAGCTGTTCTTGATGCTCACCAGTTCAGCCAGTAAGAACTTCAAGGCAAGGCCTGTGTCCCTGCCACAGGCCCAAAAGTGCAGTGCCCGGCACATAGGCAAGCCCTTGCGATCAATGTACATTCTAATCTGCATAAAAATGTCAGGAGAGGAGGTCTTATGGATAACATTTTTTTTAACTACTTCTTTTCACTTTTATTTCCTGTCTGGAATATGAAAATAACAAACCAGGCTAAAACAAAACTCTGAAGACCTCATGTGCTCTCTGGGTGGGACCCTCATTGTCTAGCACGTAACCAGTGGAAGGAGAGAGCCTGTAAACTCCAAACACTGTTCTCAGGGCAGGGGACAGGAAACTGGGCCAGTGGAAAGAAGCCAAGCCCTTCTTCCTCAGAGAGATTTAGAGACATCATAAGACTATTTTCAAGCATGATAAAGAACATGCTGATGGGCAATTTTCCATCCCTACAGGTGACAGAAGGCCTTCAAATGAGATTTAGAGAATACTTGCCTTAGAAGGAGATGAAATATCAGCAGAATATAATCAGGGGAAATTCGAGATGCCTAACTCTGGAGTAAAACACTTCTGATTTAAAAAAAAGTAAGGACCTTCCTGGCAGGCCAGCAGTTAAGACTCTGCCCTTCCACTGCAGAGGGCACAGGTTCAGTCTCTGGCTGGGGAACTAAGATCCCACATGCTGTGCAAGGCAGCCAGAAAGAAAGAAAGAGAGAACATTAAAAAAAAAGGCAAACAAGTAAAATTCTTACATTCATAGGACAAAGTTGATGTTCCTTTCCCCAGTTCTGGATTCTAAACATTAGGGTCATATTGTGGCAAGAAAATGGTGTGGTTGGGAGCTGAGGCTTAGACTGAGACTGCTTGGGTTTAAACTTTGCCCTATGATGTTGGGCAAGTTGTTTAACAAGTTATGCCTCAGTTTTTCTACCTTTTAAATGGGGTGATAATTGCATCAACCTCCAAGGATCAGACAAGCGCATTCACCTTCCTGTGAAGATCTGGCACCTTGCAATAAGGAACAAAATCAGTCAGGCCCTCAGTCAGTGCCCAATAAATAGGCTCTCTTACCATATGGGCATGGTGAAGTTAGTAGTCCTTAAAGGTAGAGGTGGAAAACTGGAATAGGGGCCACAGGGCAATTTTAATGGAGACAGAAGCAGCAGGGAGACACACTACATCTGGGAACTGGAGGGTGGTAAACTTGGGGGTTGGAGGCCATGAGAGGGTGGACAATTGGGAATTCTAGAAGGTAAAAAAGCAGGAGCAAAGGCTTCCTGACAATCTCATTCACCATTGCAATGAAAAGAGTAAAATACTTAGGAATAAATTTACCTAAAGAAACAAAAGACTTATACATAGAAAACTATAAAACATTGATGAAAGAAATCATAGATGACACAAATAGATGGGGAAATATACCATGTTCATGGATCAGAAGAATCAATATAGTGAAAATGAGTATCCTACCAAAAGCAATCTCTAGATTCAAGCCTATCAAGCTACAATGGTATTTTTCATAGAACTAGAACAAATAATTTCACAATTTGTATGGAAACACAATAAACCTTGAATAGCCAAAGCAATCTTGAAAAAGAAGAATGGAACTGGAGGAATCAACCTGCCTGACTTCAGACTATACTACAAAGCTATGGTCATCAAGACAGTATGCTACTGGCACAAAGAAAGAAATATAGATCAATGGAACAAAACAGAAAGCCCAGAGATAAATGCATGTACCTATGGACACCTTATCTTTGACAAAGGAGGCAAAAAATATACAATGGAGAAAAGACAACCTCTTTAACAAGTGGTTCTGGGAAAACTGGTCAACCACCTACAAAAGAATGAAACTAGGACACTTTCTAACACCATACACAAAAATAAACTCAAAATGGATTAAAGATCTAAATTTAAGACCAGAAACTATAAAACTCCTAGAGGAAAACATAGGCAGAACACTCTCTGATATAAATCACAGAAAGATTCTCTAAGACCCACCTCCCAGAGTAATGGAAATAAAAGCAAAAATATCCATCTAGTCAAGGCTATGGTTTTTCCAGTGGTCATGTATGGATGTGAGAGTTGGACTGGAAAGAAGGCTGAGTGCCGAAGAATTGATGCTTTTGAACTGTGGTGTTGGAGAAGACTCTTGAGAGTCCCTTGGACTGCAAGGAGATCCAACCAGTCCATTCTGAAGGAGATCAGCCCTGGGATTTCTTTGGAAGGAATGATGCTAAAGCTGAAACTCCAGTACTTTGGCCACCTCATGTGAAGAGTTGACTCATTGGAAAAGACTCTGATGCTGGGAGGGATTGGGGGCAGGAGGAGAAGGGGACGACAGAGGATGAGATGGCTGGATGGCATCACTGACTCAATGGGCATGAGTCTGAGTGAACTCCGGGAGTTGGTGATGGACAGGGAGGCCTGGCGTGCTGCGATTCATGGGGTCGCAAAGAGTCGGACACGACTGAGCAACTGAACTGAACTGAGCTGAACTGAAATGAATGGGACCTAATTAAACTTAAAAGCTTTTGTGCAATGAAGGAAACTATTAGCAAGGTGAAAATACAGCCTTCAGAATGGGAGAAAATAATAACAAATGAAGCAACTGACAAATAATTGATCTCAAAAATATATAATGCAGCTCAATACCAGAAAAATAAACAACCCAATCAAAAAATGAGCCAAAGAACTAAACAGACATTTCTCCAAAGAAGATATACAGATGGCTAACAAACACATGAAAAGATGCTCAACATCACTCATTATCAGAGAAATGCAAATCAAAACCACAATGAGGTACCATCTCATGCCAGTCAGAATAGCTGCTATCAAAAAGTCTACAAGCAATAAATGCTGGAGAGGGTGTAGAGAAAAGGGAATACTCTTACACTGTTGGTAGGAATGCAAACTAGTACAGCCACCATGGAGAACAGTGTGGAGATTCCTTAAAAAACTGGAAATAGAACTGCCGTACAACCCAGCAATCCTACTACTGGGCATACACACCGAGGAAACCAGAATTGAAAGAGACACATGTACCCCAATGTTCATCACAGCACTGTTTACAATAGCTAGGACATGGAAGCAACCTAGATGTCCATTGGCAGACAAATGGATAGGAAAGTTGTGGTATATATACACAATGGAATATTACTCAACTATTACAAGGAACACATTTGAGTCAGTTCTAATGAGGTGGATGAAACTGGAGCCTAACAACACTATATGTGAGACAGCAAAAGAGACACAGATATAAAGAAGACTTTTGGACTCTGTGGGAGAAGGCGAAGGTGGGATGATTTGAGAGAATAGCACTGAAACATGAATATTACCATATGTGAAATAGATGAACAGTCCAAGTTCGATGCATGAAACAGGGCACTCAAAGCCAGTGCACTGGGACAATCCAGAGGGATGGGATGGAGAGGGAGGTGGGGGAGGGGTTGGGGACAGGGGGACACATGTATACCCATGGCTGATTCATATCAATGTGTGGCAAAAACCACCACAATATTGTAAAGTAATTAGCCTCCAATTATAATAAATAAATTAATAAAAAAAAATTTTTTTAAAGCTTCCTGAGAAATTGTTAACTTGTTTTCTAAAATCTTGGGTGAGGAGGAGCTTACTAGGTGCCAGGTAGGGTGTGGGTGTGAAATCTGATCTCCACACAACTCTGCCAGGTTGACCTGACCAGCTCAAGCTGGCTGGTAAAGGGAAAGAGCCAGGATGGACTGAGGCATCTGTCCATCTCTGTTTATGTGGCCACATATAATTACAATAATCATCACCCTTGTAAAAGATGAGCAGGCTTTGTTCTAAACACTTTTCACATATCAACTGTCACAGTTGATATGACAGTTTAATCCTGTCACAGTCCACTGAGGATGGTACTAGTGAGGAAGCTGAGGGTAGAATTTGATCAGCTGAGGCCGAGGTCCAAAAGTATAGAGCAGAGGGGACCTCCCCAACACAGGGCAGGCCTCCAGAGTTGAGGCTGAGGTGGGCTCCCAAAGGGCTGACCCTAGAGGAGAGCCCAGAAACAGGCCCCACTAATCTTACTACCACCCAGTGGCCAGAGCCAGCTTGTTATAACACAAATCAGATCAAGTCACACCCCACCAGACCTTCTGAAGGCAGAGCCACCCAGTCAAGCACAATTTCTCTCTAGCAGAAATTTCTATTTAAGGCCTCTTAATCCTGGCCTCAAAGTTTCCTTAGAAGGAGCTTCTCTGATAGGATCCATCTACAGCGTCTCCTCTTCTGCTGTGTGTATGTGAAGCAGAGATAGGGAAAACCTCACAATGGGCGTGTGAGGCAAGACCCCACAGAGGTCCAAGGCCTGGAGATAAGCAGGCCCTAGAGACCTCCAACCTTGTTTCAGTCCCCTAAAGAGGATAGTTACTATCTCAGAGCAGCCACAGGGGATGAGGTTAGTGTCACCCCTTTATGCCTTCTGCAGGCGAAAGGAGATGGGAGGCAGGGTCCTGCTTCTGCTTAGGTCCAGTGTCCCCTGGATGCCATTTTCCTGGCTATTCCAACCCTTTCCCGACCCTGGCCTGTCATGACACCAGCATGGAAGCTGGTAAGGGCAGGGACTGGTTCTATATGGGTAGCCAGCAGAGACGAGGTTCTCAGGATATTTTTGTAGACCAGACACAGCTGGATCCAGTGCATACTGTATATAGCATGAGGGTTCAGAGCATGGTTGAACCAAGCTGCCTATGTTCACTTCCCTGCTCTGACATCTGCTAGCTGAATGCCTTGGGGAGCCTTTAACTTGCATGTACTCCAGTTTCCGCACTTGTTAAAAATGAGACAATACTACTTCCTTCACAAGGACGTTATGAGAATTAAGTGAGTTGAAGCAGGAAGCCCTCTAGTAGTAAGTGCTCAATGGTTGTTAACTGTCAATTAGCACTACTATATTTAGCTGCATAATACTGGACAAACCACATCTCTGAGCCTTGGTTTTTGTTCATGTAAAGTAGTGATATTATCCACCTCACAAGGTTGTTGGGAAGATTGAGAATATCATGTACAGGGGACTTAGTATACCGCTTGGAAAACAATGGGTAAGAAGTCAGCCATTTACTGTGTTGGGCAGACTTTATTTTCCTGTGCTCCAAAATCACTGTATATGGTGGCTGCAGCCATGAAATTAAAAGATGCTTACTCCTTGGAAGAAAAGCTATAACCAACCTAGACAGCATATTAAAAAGCAGAGACATTACTGACAAAGTTCCATCTAGTCAAAGCTATGGTTTTTCCAGTAGTCATGTATGAATGTGAGAGTTGGATCATAAAGAAAGCTGAGTACCAAAGAGCTGATGCCTCTGAACTGTGGTGTTGGAGAAGACTCTTGAGAGTCCCTTGTACAAGAAGGAGATCAAACCAGTCAATCCTAAAGGAAATCAGTCCTGAATAATCACTGGAAAGACTGATGCTGAAGCTGAAGCTCCAATACTTTGGCCATCTGATGCAAAGAACAGACTCATTGGCAAAGACCCTGATGCTAGGAAAGATGGAAGGCAGGAGGAGAAGGGGGCTATACAGGATGAGATGGTTGGATGGCATCACTAACTCGATGGTGAGTTTGAACAAGCTCTGGAAGTTGGTGATATACAGGGAATCCTGGCATGCTGCAGTTCACGGAGTCACAAAGAGTTCGACACAACTGAGTGAGTGAACTGGATTGATTCCAGTCTTTAAGGGTCTTCTTTGTTGAGTGAACAACTGGCTGGATATATTAGTAGTCCAGGTGGACTCTGGAAAAGATAAACATACTCTGGACCTCCCTTGTTGGGGGCACATCAAGAATAGCTTCCAGATACAACATCCATCAACTTGATTCACTGGTTAATTTCCTCCAGTGTTGAGTCACCTAGTGCTCGTCTTTCCATTGGAGAAATGTCTCAGAGAGGCTCCATTTCCAGATCTGTGCCTGAGCAGGAGCCTCAAAACCCTACCCTCAAGGATGGATTAATGGTGATATTTCAACCAAAGGGTGGTTAGTGAGGGATTATTCAGGGCAGGACCTTTACTAGTCAGCAAATGTCAAACCAAACCAAAAACACCCTACTTGTTCCTTGTCCCCAAACCAAGTCCTCCACCATGTGCTGACTCAAAGGTCCCCACAAGACTGGCAGAGTGGGGGTCTTATACACACCAGGACCTCAGGAAGGGAAAGATGGCAATGAATGCCTGCCTCCCAGGTTCACAGAGGCCAACCTCTGGAACATGAGGAAGGTCGACCTGCAGTTCTCAGCTCTGAGTCCTGGGCCAAAAGGGGATGTTAGGAAGTGCCTCCTCCATGAAGGCCAGCCTTTTTTACCTCGCTGTTCTCTGAACTCAGAATGGGTCCCAAGTGGACAGGGGTTTTCCCCTCCTTTTTGTGATCTTATTCATACACAAAAAAACCTTAGAGGTTAAAAAAATTAAATCATTTGATTATGCTTTTACTAAACCACTTTAAAGAACTAACTTACATGCAACCTAGATAAGAGGTGACAGTGCTTAAACTTTTCCTTTGATGGGTGATATGTGGCTGAGAAGTGATTCTTTTCCCAGGTCTTTTCCTCCTCCAATCTAAATACCTCTCAGTTCAGTTCAGTCGCTCAGTCGTGTCCGACTCTCTGCGACCCCATGAATCGCAGCACGCCAGGCCTCCCTGTCCCTCACCAACTCCCGGAGTTCACTCAGACTCACGTCCATCGAGTCAGTGATGCCATCCAGCCATCTCATCCTCTGTCGTCCCCTTTTCCCCCTGCCCCCAATCCCTCCCAAGTTCAGAGTCTTTTCCAATGAGTCAACTCTTCACATGAGGTGGCCAAAGTTTCAGCTTTAGCATCATTCCTTCCAAAGAACACTCAGGGCTGATCTCCTTCAGAATGGACTGGTTGGATCTCCTTGCAGTCCAAGGGACTCTCAAGAGTCTTCTCCAACACCACAGTTCGAAAGCATCAATTCTTCGGCGCTGAGCCTCCTTCACAGTCCAACTCTCACATCCATACATGACCACTGGGAAAACCATAGCCTTGACTAGATGGACCTTTGTTGGCAAAGTAATGTCTCTGTTTTTGAATATGCTATCTATATTGGTCATAACTTTTCTTCCAAGGAGTAAGCGTCTTCTAATTTCATGGCTGCAATCACCATCTGCAGTGATTTTGGAGCCCAAGAAAATGAAGTCTGACACTGTTTCCCCATCTATTTCCCATGAAGTGATGGGACCAGATGCCATGATCTTCATTTTCTGAATACCTCTAGGTACCTTCAAAACAGACCCAAACCTTTGGAATAAG